>NC_068558.1:49828066-51068349 GCF_022201045.2 Citrus sinensis | reverse complement strand
GACAAGTTAAAACTTAAAAGACCCTATTTGATAATGTGGTGTTGTAGTTTTTAAACTATTACTATTGAAAAAAAGAATAACTTATGATTATAAAATAAAAGTAGTAAATAGGAGATCGTAGATAGTAGATATAATTTGTAAATAATAATTTTGAAAAAATTAATAAAGATATAATAGATTATTCATCATAAAAGTGTACAATCAAATTAATTAACTTAGCTTCTAAGTTACAGTAGTTAGTATTTATCAAATATTTTAATATTATATTTTTTAAAATACAGCTATTTAACCCCAATCTCAAATGAGGTCTAAATCCATTTTAATTTACCACATTTTGCATTTGTGCGGTCAGTGTAAAATTTGAAATGTTTCATCCTAGTTTACAAGATTCATCTTCACGATTACTTTCGTTAGCTTGAACAAGTTGCACGTCAGCATTAACAGATGGATTCAATTCAACACAGCTTTAACTACCACAAGAGCTCTCCCTTTTTTTCCCGCTGTTGGTAATTCTAAAAATGCGGGTCCTACGCTACCGCCACTCTTCTTGTAAGTGATAAATAAAACAAGCATATATATATATATATATCTATATATATCTATATATATATATATAGTAATGATATAGCCACAAACTCTTGTACAATTTTATTTTGTACAAACTGACGTGACATGATAAAATTGGTTGAATTAAATATCACTTGGTCCACATGATTTGTTTTTATTATTTTATATTTTAATTCGACCAATAAATTAATGACACGTCAGTTTATACAAAATAATTTTGTACAAGAGTTTGTGGATGTGTCATTTCTCATATGTATATATCTGTGTGTGTGTGTGTGTTTAAGCTTCTTATATCACAACGATTTTATCCATCGGTTGAACCAAATAACTCTGGCAAGATGAATCTAAGGAAATAATAGATTATATTAGTTATATATTTGTGTGAAGCCACTTGTTATTTTCTTAATTCAACCAAGTTATAATTATGTGTGCATGCAACATAAGAATTAAGGTTTATAAGCAAAGGCCAAGAAGCACACAACTCATGATAGAGAAGTTCTGTCGTCTTGTTTGCAACTTGCTTAAGACCTAAGAGAAGAGAAATGCTTTATTTCTCTATCCGGCCTTCTCTTGTAGGAGCACTGTAGATAAGATCGTCGATCAGCTGTAACGATCAAAGATTCAACGGTGATGGTTGGTTGGTTATGTATGAGTTGATGACGTATAAATACATACCCCGGCCTCTTAAAAGTTAAAACAATATATACACGTATGCCAACTAACTGTAAGATATATATAATACGTATACAATTAATTAAGTATCAAATGTTTTAAAATTATTAAACCACCGGTCCCCACTTCAATCCAACTATGTATCAACGGTTCATAAATCTTTATACTCATGATTTAGCTTATTCGGTGATAATTCAGGACCCAAAGTCATTAGTCGCTCAGCATATGCATACGTGTGTATATGCACGCAGAAGAGTAAAATCAATTGCATAACCCCATTAAAGTTGCAGCCTCATAAAAGATGTACGTAGTTATTTCTGGATCTTTTTTTCAAAGAAATTTTACGGAAAAGATCAAAGAACAAGACGAGAGCAACAAATGCTAAAAATAAATAAATTATCATCAACATTTTTTTTTTGGTTTTGTCAGAATAAACAAACACGGTTGATATCTAGTTGAATTGAATGGGAATCCCAAAATTAGCTTTTAAAAGGGTAGAAAATAACTTCGATTAATCTATATACAAACTGATAATTACTATATAGTGTCTACTCAATTAATAAGGTAAATCCTTTTCATAAATTTTCACTACTTGGAAGTCAAAACGGGAGATGCTTACACACACAGGGACACACATTAGCACAAATGTAAGTGCGTGCTTTTTTTGACAGAATAAAGAAATTAAAGCCAGCAAATGCAAAGCTATGATTAAAAACTGGGGGAAAAAAAAAAAGATATGATATTTTTTCAACTAATTTAGGACATTATTTTATGTTATGATGTAAGAAAGAGTCTGACTCTTGCAAGTTGGTAATTGTGAAAGCAAAATAATTGTCAACGGCTTGCACTAATGGCTAATGGCTAATGCAACTGCTGGTGCCTCACACATAATCCCCTTTTATAAAGCAAACCCATTAACACACCCCCTGACCCACGTTCTCTCTCTCTCTCTCCCACCTTGCACGCAAACTTCAAAACAAAGAACAAAGAACAAGAAATAAAAAAATAAAAGAACTTCAGAGTTCAGAAGCTCTAAGAGAGAGAAGATGAAGCTTGTTTGGTCTCCGGATGCAGCTTCAAAAGCATACATAGACACTGTAAAATCAGTAAGCCTTCAACCCCATGCGCTGTAATTTCATTTGAAGCTCTTTTTTCGTTAGTAGCTAGCTGGCTAGTACTTATGATATATTTGCATCGTTAATTTATTCGATCGGTTCATTTTGCAGTGCGAGAATATCAAAGAGTCAGGGGTAGCAGAGCTTCTTTCAGCGATGGCAGCTGGGTGGAACGCAAAGCTGATAGTGGAAGCATGGACACACGGGGGTCCAATAACAACGAGCATAGGACTAGCAATAGCAGCACGTCACACTTGTGCAAGACACGTGTGCATAGTCCCAGATGAACGTTCAAGGCTAGCTTACGTTAAGGCCATGTACGACGTCGTAGGCTGGGTTTCGGAGGTGATAGTCAGGCAAGCAGAGGAGGTGATGGGGGAATTAAAGGGTGTTGATTTTTTGGTTGTGGATTGTACGAGTAAAGATTTTGCTAGGGTTTTGAGGTTTGCTAGGTTTAGTAATAAAGGTGCTGTATTAGCTTTCAAGAACGCATTCCAAAGAAGCACCTCCGGGCTTAGATGGCAAGGGCAAGGGGTGCTGGACAGGGGGACACGTGTCGTCAGATCGGTGTTCTTGCCAGTGGGCCAAGGGTTGGATATAGTTCACGTTGGGAGTACCTCTGGTTCGGGATCAGGAGAGAGCATGAACAAGAATCATAGCCGTTGGATCAAGCACGTTGATCAAAAATCGGGCGAAGAGCATTTTTTTCGGGGCAAATTTTGAGAGCAGGAGCAGGTCTCGCTGTTGGGGAAGTACTAGCGTTATTTACTAAACTAGGCCATGAATTTTGATATTAGTAATGTAAATCTTTTGTAAATTAATAAAATTAAATTATTTGGTGCACTTTGGAATATGAAATTTTTTGATAAAATCATGCATTGCAAGCTTTCCTTTTTAAAATTCTGATTCTGGGATTAGTATGAAGTAAGAAGGAAGAACAGAATATTGGAAATGGCCACAGCGTGGTGTTCGGCTCGATCATGTTTGTGGACCCTATCGACAGGTCGGCGCCAATCGCCTAGTTCGATCATGTTGATAGACACGTAGCGTCGTAGCCCAAAACCTCTTGAGCCGATTCAATGGGCCACCACTACTCAGTATCTAGGTTGGCCCAAATAGCCTTACAGATTATAACCCAAATCTGTAGAACGGGCTGAAGGAGTTAAAGAACCCAAAACATTACCATGGAAATGGTTATTTCATTTCTAGTTGTCTACCACACTACGCTCTGCAAATATCTAAGTGCCCTGCCAGGCTAACTGGGCCGCCAGTTGAAGGCTAATGCGGCCTGGATCTTTTAATTAATCAATAATCAGCGAAGTAATGACTGCAGCACTACGCAACTGATTTGAGAGATCTTGATTATTATTTGGTTATAAATGTAGCAAATTTTTGTTTTTATAACATCCTTGTACTTATTCCTTTTATAGAAACAATATCATTCTTGAAGTCCGGAAATTTTCCTACACACTAAATTCGATTGATCCTTGAATGCGTAAATGATAACTTCACAAGTCACAACTAATTAAAGTTTAAAGTCGGTCTGGGGTTTAAGTTTCAACAAGTCACAACTAATTAAAATTTGAAGTCAGTCTGGGGTTTTAAGTTTCAATGAGTGCATGATTTATTAATAAAAAAAAGTCGCAACTAATTAAATTACGGTATTATATATGTTACCTTTTCTTTTGCATAAAAATATATAGGAGGTTTCCAACAAAAAACAAACAACACATCTAACTCCTTCGAAGGTGTAGAGCCAGATGATTGTAACCTGACAGTTTCTATATATAAACAACTTACACTTCTACAGTCAGCAACAATTGCTAAAACTTGTGGGGAAACTTTTGAGCATCAATTTGAATCCTAGGAAGAATATGAGAAAGGAAACAGGAGCACATTTTTCTTTCACTTTTCTCAAACTTCTTTTAATTCAAAGGGCATATACGCACTTTTAACTCGCAATTAAGCTTCAATCACCTTTCGTGGGGATGATGATGAAGTGACCCTAAAGACATGCTCTTCACCAGTACATTTATCGACAGTAACAACCCAACGACTCCTTTTTTGGCCGCCCCCAACATCACTATTTTCACCAATTCTGGTGACCAGCAGCCCTTCTCCAATGGGCAGAAAATGGGTCTTGTATCCCCTCCAGGACCCCTTAGGAAGGGCGTTGTACCCTACAATAACACCCGCACCCGATCCATGCATTACACTTTCCTTCGCGGCTCTGAACACATTCTTGTGGCCATCGATATCAATATTGCAATCAATAAGCACAAAATCTGCACCTTTGTAGTCGCCCATCAGTAACTTTTGAGCATCACCTTTTACAAACTCAATGCAATTAGCATAACGTCCAAGGGACTTCTTGGACGCGTCGATATCACCAATTACTCCGCTTAAAATACACACAACACGGCCGCCAGTTTGACGTGCCGCCGCAACAAGTGCTAGCGTCCTGGATACGGCGATGCTTGAGCATGCCATCACTATTAGCTGCGCATTATTTCCAGCCGCAAGTGCTGAAATGAACTCCCCAACATCTGGCTCCTTGCCTCTTTTGCCCTATATTATATATAAATTTAACAAACGAGAAATACACGTAATAATTAATAATTAAGCTTCAGAAATTGAGAGATTTGCTTACCATTTTAAGAGCTTGGAGATAAGCTTTGGTAGCATTTTCAGAAGACCAGCTAGACATTTTTGTTTTAATTTTTCCTTGGTGAGTTCCAAAACTTTTTATTGGCAACAAGCGGCAGTGGTGAGGAAAATAGGAATTGTTTCAGAAGGAGCCTTTATATATGACATGAAAATTGAGAAGCAACCAAGGCATCTTTCTCATTAAATTATGTGCAAGCAAACAACTAAGGGAGGTTTGAATCGAAAATATTATGGTATGACAACTGGCGTGTTGGGTTTTCAATAACATGTTTTATTAAAAATTGTTTGACAATAACATCGGTATCCCTGATTTTTTTTCTTTTTTCCTTTTTCCTTTTAATTTATCATACACGAATATCGTTATGGTTCCCCCTTCATTTGGATTAGAACAGTGGAAGGGGACCGTATACGCATCCAGAGAATCCCCATTCACATGCACGTGTGTGACCGCCCATAATATTACCGTAATATTATGCTTGTCGTTACCGTGATATTATTATTACCGTAATTATGCTTCTTCTTTTTTTAATTTCTTTTTTCTTTTCTATGTTCAGCCCAACATGAATTCGAATACTCACTTTGGCAATTTCATTCAATAAATAAGACCAAGTCATTTATAGGGTAGGTAGGAAAATGTTGGTTGCCCATCAGTTTTCAGAAAATCAACTCATTTGAAGTTCTGGAAATTATATATATTTGCAAAAGAAACAGAAGCAGCTTGGAAGCAGTGATATCGAACATCTCGCCAGCCGGTGCCGCGAGCCTGCAGCAAAAAATGATCAGAAGCTGCGCGTGGCTTGAATTAAATTGATGATAATATTTAATTTTCTTGAATTGAACATCCTCGATGCAACACTCAAGATTGTAGTACATATTTTTGTTTTAATTGTGACCAGCTAAGCTAATATATTTCTCAATTTTCTCACCATTTTTTAAAAAATATTGCCATATAATAGCTGTGATGTCCTCGACTGGGTGACCAAAACGATCTTTTGAATGAACGTATGTACATATTTTCGCGGCATTTTTCCGAAACAAGCAAACCATGCCCATGTTCGATGGGGGCACAAAGACAGTAAGATCTATGGATGTATAGAAGCCAGTCCACAGCGACCATGGTTTTGTCATTTGTGTCGTTAACTAATTAATCACATTCAAATAAAAATGAAATATTTTCAACCAATTCAGAGTCAAATTAAGACTGTTGTAATTGACTGACGCGTTCAAACAACAAAGACGCGCAAGTAAGACAACCTCGTAACCAACATGATTCCGCGGTTGCCTCAACAACCCAACACACACATCTAAGTCGGATCACGCTGTTCTGCTCGCTACATCGGATAGCATAGGGCATCACAACCTAAACAATTTAAATCTTTTTTTCTTGTTTTTCTCCCTATCTTTTAACTTATTTATTTTATTTATTATTCATATTTAAAAAAAATCTTATATACATTGAGGATAAATCAAGTTGTTAATATTTAAGTAGTTGGATTGTTAAAGTGTTACTTCATTCACATTACATTAGGTTTAAGCTTTACCGACCCCAGTTACTAAAAAAATTAATTTCCGCTTTATCCACCCCCTCTGTCTTCTAAAAAGGAAAGACAAAAAAAAAAAAAAAAAAACTAAAAAAAACACAAAAACTCCTATGAACTGTCTTTGCAGCTTGAAGAATTTTGCACTTTCAAATCGCAGTAGAACTGCTCTAAGCTAATCAAACTAACCTTACAAGTACAACTATTGTTAACAGGCTCCCTTGTCTGCTATGCCGCTAAGAAATGAAACTTGTAAGGACCACGAAGTGACTGTTACTATCTTTCCGGTTCACGGAACTTGTTTAGAGAATAATATGAACTAAAAAAAAAAAAAAAAATGCAGGCTTGCCGTTGCAGAGAGATAAGGTAATGCGTGATTCAATCAAACCGACTATATCAGCGGACCATGCCTGATTTCAATCAAACTCGACTGCATACATATAAAACAAAGAAAGGACGAAGAAACAAATTAAAAAAAATGATATGACCCTTTCAGCCAACCATTAAATTGTGGTCGGCTAGGTTAGGCAAGGCTCCGGTTAACACTTCAGTGTCTCGAGTCAACCGAAATGGAATAATTATTTGCAAAGACATAAGATTCTGATCTTATTTTAGAAGAAAAAGGAAATCGACAATTAACATTACGATCATTAGCCGTCTTCTAATTCGAAGGTAACCGAAGATTACATTTCTAACCCCAACCCCCCCCCCCCCCCCCCAAAAAAAAAAAAAAAAAAACAGAATTATAGTGTGCTATAATCAATCCCAACAGACACAACAGATACTATAACAATTGGTAGGTGGTTTAGGGTAAGGCCAAGAAATGATAACACGGACAGACTGTTCTGCTACAATTCATAAATATAATGGACGCTTGAATCATTCTATATTAATTCTAACAACCTTTTTTGCTCTCCCCCCTGAATCACTAGCCATGGCTTCATTATATGATGTTGTGACTCCAGCGTTTCGGGTTTTCTCTGAAGATGGAAGTGCCCAACCACCATAAGCTGACCTTCCCTTTTGTTCTTGGCTAGAACCTAGATTGGCATCGCATGCAAACGTTACAACCATTCAACGGATTTATTATTGAATCAAAATGAAATAAGCACTGTTGTTCAGATGTGGCACATCATCTAAGATGAACAATGGGTGTACATCATCAGGAATCAGTTTCACCGGTTACAACCACAAAATAGTTATATAAGGTGCACAACATGACAATTGGCCCAATAATTGCTAACTACTTCCCAAGAACATACAAATGGAGCAAAGGAGTAAAGACCAAGCAAATGGTAGCATAAACTTATCAAAAGCTGTACTTAAGAAAGCCTAATTTAATGCATTTAACCGGTTCTTGTACTTCTCAGACAATTAATTAACTTAAAAGTTCCTCATTTTCAATCAATCATCACATAAGGAGACAAAATGCTCACCTGCGTTACGATTCATATCAAATCCTTCACTCCAATAATGCTTATTTGCATTCCCCTTCCATGCTTCTTCAAAACCAGCAAGCTCATCTGGAAAAGAATTTGAATGTTAAGGTTCTTGCTGACACAACATTCAACATAATGCTTTCAAATAGTCAATGAAAGCGGCAGGAACAGACCTTCATTTAAATTATGCAGAGTTTGAAGTGCATCCACTTTACCATCCGAATTAAGCTTCTTTGTAAATGAATGACCCTGCAACCAGTAAAACAACCAGAGCACCTTCCTCAGAATGTTATCTGACTGTATCTTCGATTCAGTATCTTTAAGACTGGCAAGTGAGCTGCTATAGCTAAACTAGTAAAACCCCTTAAGATAGTACAAATGGTTTGGGGTTCTAACCCTGCTCCCACTGGTGGAGAGAGGATTGGTTTGACGTCAAGCTATTAATACATATATTTTTTTTTTGGGGGGTGGAGGGGGAGAGAGAGCCTTTAAGACCAGCAAGTGGTGGCAACATATAGAATCATTAAACAACATTTATGAGCAGTAAAAGAAGACACATAAGACAAAATTAATTGGTTTTCAGTCATGCAAGATTCAGAACAGTGCAAGTGAAAATCAGCAATTTCAAATGGAAATCTTGAGTTGAAAATTCCAACTAACATGCTTTGAACACCTCTATAGTGGATGCCACAGAAGCGGTTCAGTACCTTATACATGCACTCACCTTGTCATTAATTCCTCTTGAAATCCTATGTGTTGCTTGACCAGTTGTTCTATCTGCTTCTTTGCTCTCCTCAAGCACCACCTAATACATATAAGACAACATTAAAATAAAAAAAAAAGAAATTCAAAGAATCCAACAACAAATCGGCTATCCCAGAAAAAGTTTACTTACACCATCATTGCCAGTCCTCCTTGTTCTTGAAGAAGTATAGTACGCTCCATCAACACCGCCATATGTTACTTTGCAAGTCTGAAAACTAAAACCACGAGCCTGTGGCTGAGTCCCTTGTACCTTGCTCTGATGAGTCTTATAATTCACATCATCATTCTTCCCTTCTATTAGATCAACCACAGCAATCATATCAAATTATTAAGCATTTATTCCTCCAAGGAGAAATAAATAGCCAGCAGAACACAAGTTACTCAAGATTCACTTACCTTCTACATCATCATCTGGATGCTCAACAGAAGGCTCTTTGCTTGACCCAGAATGCATTTCATGGTCCCCAGAATTTAGTTCTTCCATTTCTCCTTCATGATCAGAATTTAATTCTTCTATCACTAATCCCTTCTCATTATTGTTTGGTGTTATAGGCTCTTTGCTGCCAAATGGACGAGTAAAGAACAGATCATCAAATGGAGCCCCGCCCCCAAATGGGGTAGGCATCATACTCCTGAGGGATCCAAAACCGCGAAAAATACTAAATGGGTCACCCGTACCAAACAAATCATTTCTATCTTCTCTTCCCCTCTGCATTGTTTTATAAGCTATTTCCTATAATAAAAAGGTCAAAAAAGGGGGAAAAAAAAACCTATTAAGGAGAGTAATAAAACCAACAACTTAAGCTTTAAATATAAAAAGGATATCAAGGAAATCAGCATGTTCAGAACTAACGAGGGAAGCAAATTAAAATGAATTACACAAATAATAGATAGAGTTAAAATCAATATATACTGCAGCTACAACTTAAATGTACATGCTGAATTACTCAGTATTATAAAACTTAAGCGAACACTCGAACCGGGAAAAAAAAAAAAACCATCAAACTGCCATGGTAGATACTGGAAAAGGATCAAGTAAATGTTCAGGAAATCTAACTTCAATAATGATGCTCGGTCTGAATGATGGTGAGAATACTGTATATGGAGAAGAAAGTGGAAAACGCAATGATCAAATTTCAGTTTCCGTATATATTAATAACATCTTTTTACGCGTTAATTCCTTATTCCTGTGAGAAAATCGCCATGGACATAACTCTGGAACAAACTATCACTAAAAACTGATTTAGCTATAATGTATACTATCTGCATGCTACGTTTTAGGATTCTAATTAGTAGCTCCACACACTATATATGTTGTTAGGAATGCTTGGCTGTACATAAAATAACAGAAAATGAGAAAGCGCCAGAAAGAATTACCCGATCCGATGCGATTATAAAATCAATATGCGAGAAGACAGAGATTCGCGAGAGCGAGACAAAGAACCCCAGAGAGAGGGAGATACGGCCTCTTAGTTTACGAATTTGAAACCCATATTTCAAATACCGACATCCAGCTTTGGAAATTTTAATTTCTATTTAAGAATGCAAGAGAACGTGACACGTGTACTCCAAACATATTTCTTCACGAAGCTAGAATGTTCCCGCTTTGCACCGTCACAGAATCGCGTTCCTTTCTTTTTTTTTTTTATAAAAAAAACTTGCCCAATATTTTATATCTATACACACACACACGCACCCATATACATATAATCCTCCTTTAATGGAAACATCTTCATTGTTTTTTTGCATACATTCTTTTAAAACGAAGAATTTAATTGATTTAAAATTTCATATTATTAAATCACACGATTTAATAGTATACCCACACTTTAAAAAAATCATATTCATACTTAAGAATGATTACATATATACGTATGTCATGTAAAGTTAGTTTAACAATCGAATTTAATATCTTAACACAAAACGGAGTAATTTTTTTAAAAAAATAGAGGATATAAACAATTTTTGCAAAGAATGAATGATATGATAAAATTTTTCATTTTTTTAATAGTTGGTCACACAAATACTTTTTCCCTTTCTTTTTTCTTTTTAAAACATAAATACTATTATTACACGCTTCTTAACTCCGTTCAAACTGTGGAAGGAGACTAGGCACTTTTAACAAATTGAACAAGAGTTGAAAACAAGCAATTGCGGCTGCAGATACGAGTCCTAGAGACAATTTACAGAGACTAATCGAACACACTATTTCCAAATCCGAGAGACATAAAAGCATTGGGAACAACATCTGATCAAAATCACCAGCACTAGAAGCGCGAGTCCCGGGAGATTTCATCCTTTATAACCAATTAAACTTACAACAACAAAACTACCCAAAAAAAAAAAAGAGAACCACCACCAGTATTCCTTTATAACCATTACTTCTTACATTTCAGAAAACATATAGTTAGAACATGTTCGGCAAGCAACTTCCAGGTTGCTTTCCCTGATTTGCTCCTCCTCATTCGTGTCATTCGTGCTTATTTCTTTCTACAAGAAGAGCCCCATGGTAATGAATGGTTAGGATCCCAAATTGGCTGCAAAAGTTAGGGATGTCAAGGAACATCTGCGGGGCTCCATTTTTAACGTTATACAAGGAAAATTCCGAGTTTCTTGGCGTCATGCCAGGATTTGTTAGAACTCTTGAGAATCAAAGTCAGGCTTTGATGGATATTCAAGACCCTGAAGTGCTGGCATCTTTCGTATATCCTCATCTGAATAAGCAGGAATGAACCAATACCGCTTGTCTGTCCCAAATACCTAATAAGTAAAATAATAACCAGAAAATCCAGTCAACGAACAAAATAACCATATATTGATCAACACAGCCTTCATCATTCATTTGAATGCAAGTGAACAAATATGGCTGACTGTTTTTTGTACTTTTCAAACAAAGCTGCAGCATAAGGGTTTCCACTATTTCTATTGTAAAGTGAAATAAAGAATTGTTTTCAATGAATTTTCCGTGTTGCAAGATCCTCATACGGTTGTACACTCATTTGTCTGAAGATGTAAATTCAATGCTTCACGCTAAAATGTTTAAACCTTAATTGCAATATCTTCCTAATTGAGTCTTCTCCTTAAACACTACCCTGTCTACTCTCCCTACAACCAATGAATAAAGAAGAACAACAGGAAGAAAATAGAAAAAAGATAATAATAATAAATAAAAAGAGTAAGAGTAAGGATCTCTCTGCCACCCAGATTTCATATGATGCTGCACTAATCTTACTCTCAGACTTACCCACTACTGAGACAAGTCTAATATTTGCCCTAAAAATTCATCTAGATAATGTTTGTTAGGTTAATGTCCCTCAAGATAACTAAAATCAAAGTGCTTTTAATTAATTCTTAAGTATATTTTAATGAATCTGAGAAATAAGCAAATGATACAAGCAAAGAAATAAGTGAACAGAGCAACAGAAAGCAAAAGGCAACCACCTGTTCAAAATTCTTCTTTCTACCCAGGTCATACCGCCATTTTGGAGTGGTCTTCTTCTCATATGCCTGAAAATAAAAAATTAATAGACTCATAAGTAAACAGGGTGTGCATCAGCTACACCCTCAATCACCACCACTAACTCTCTGACATAAAATAAATAGAAGAAAACTACAATACCTCAATGGTTGTGGTATTAGCAGACACCAACGATATGTGCATGATCAGAAACCCCAATACACTCAATGCAAATGCCAGATTCAGAACTGCAACAGTGAGACACCATTTATTACATAAAAGTGCTGATGTAATCTATTGCATAGGTCAGAATGATAGGTTAAAGAGGCCATACCAAAGGCAAGAAAAGTGGTTGCAAGGGTTCCCGGTGTTCCAGGAATTTCACCTTCACTAAAGAATGATATAAAATGCGGCAAGAGTGACAGTGTCACAAGACTTGTCTCAAGGAATGTGTACAACTGCATTGAGAATTAAGACTATAGTCAATAGATAGTTGGATAATTAATTCATCCCAAGTAAAACACCTAATCCACCAATGTCATACCATAATTAACAGGGTTAACAGTTTAACACAACCACAATTAACCAGAACCAGGATCGAATTTATAAGTTTAGCAACTCTTTTGTTCAAGGAAGCCCAGTATTCAACTATATATTCCCCACCACTACATAACTTTCTTAAACAATTGAAATTTATCTCATCAAAATACATAAGCTAAAAGGCATGTACTTCTGAATCAAACGAAGTATAGCAAAAGGACCTATGGTGTTCTTCCAAAGGGAATTTGGTATAGGATATAGAATCCCAGCCAAACTTTAGAGCAGACAAAAAACCTAGCCAATATAAGGCAACAGTTCCATTGAAATTTGCCTCTTTTGTTATCGATATGAATAGGTTCTAATGGTCTAAACTAAGACAATGTGAGAAAACAACCATCTTTTGTCACATCATCAAAACAACCATTTCCACTCAGAGAGTACACATAAGAACAGTCCATGACAACATCAATATGGTGCATTAGAGAAGAAAATTGGAAAATAAACATGACGCATATCTGAGAGCAACAAAACATAAATGCAAAAAACTGATGCTAAAAAACAATTCTAGGGTTACAAAGTAAAGCAAACATACCAAGAAAAGAAGAAAATACTTGTAATTCAATGCCCCAACACAATTAACAACCCAAACACAATGATGGTCCATCTTTAATATGCACCGCCCACCTGAAACAAATAAATTAATGCACCTTATCTTTCTGTTATGAAAAAGTAACAAAACAAAATTTTAGCAAAAATGTGTATAAGCACTCACAAAAGAAATTAATACACCTTATCTTTCTGTTATGAACAAGAAACGAAAGAAAACCTCAGTGAAAATGTGTATAAGCACTCACAAACAGAACAATGATGGCAACGAGGTGGCTTCAGCTGGTTGCACTTCCGACAGTATCGGATTCTTGGATTCAAAGGGTCAGACTGCGCCCCACTGAATTCTGATGCATTCAATGGATCAGCCTCCCCTCTCTCCTCGTCCAAAGCAGGCCTCCAATTAGGTGGCACACTACCCGCATCCGTCAAAACAACAGAAAAGTAACTCCAAAGCAACATAACCAACTGCATAACGACAACGAAATGTCCATTTTCAGTAACATTCTGTTCATATGCTTGGTTTCTTGCACTTTCTAGAGCTAAAAGTTAATAGTTCTAGAACCCAAATCTGTTAGAATTTGTCAGATTAGTGCAAAAATGCACGAAAAACATAACATTTAGAAGGACTACAGAATTCTAATTTTTCTAAGAAACGTGGTCCAAAGACACTCCCAAAAAAAAAAAAATCCGAGACTCATCAATATTAAAATCTCTACACCAAAAGGAACACAAATCCCACAAGCTAGAATGTTTTCACTAACTGAAATAACTTTGGCATTTTTATTTACTTAATTGTTGCAGGGAAAGATAACCCCTTTCTAACCTGACTCTGATTTTAGCAAATAAAGTTTTTTCAAATTTAAAACAAATAATTCAACTCTGCATACTTTAGTAGCTTAAAGATTCTTAAGCCAACTCTGAAACAAAACCCGACAACCCACAACAAATTTAACCCAAAACCACCCCCTAAAAGTAATGATTCTTGGAAGCTTACCAAACAATGGAACAAGATCAAGACAGCAACAGCAGTGACAGAATCAAGTCCACCATCGTACAAAGCGGGACCGTAATTGGTCAAAACGACGGCGTAGTAGGTGACACCAACAACCCCAAGAACCAACAAGATCATGATCGAACCGAGACCCCGTAAGGCCGTACAAAACTTGAACACATTCCAAGCCATCGCAGCTCCAGATCTATGCATGCTAAGAAACCCTTCACAAAAATTTTGCTGTTTAAACGATTTTGTCCCTTCTCTGTGATTTCTTTAAGCGGAAAAATGTGAATTTAGGGTGTATATTAGTCGGGCCGTTGAGGGTGATGGTAATAATGTTAATGGTAAGACTCAGAAAACAAGAAAAACAGAGAAAACAGAACTAAGATTTTTAATTTGTTAATTATAGAAGTGATTTCTATGCTTCTGCTTTCCGAGGTTTTTTGACCTTTTTTTCCCCCCTTCTTTTAGTTTTTTGTCAAGTGAATTTTGTGATTCTTGGGTTTATGAGATTTGGGATTCCAGGTGGGGTGTGGAATCCTATCAATCCATTTTGTTACACAGAGCGTTTTGCCCGAAAGAACTAAAAATCAAAATAAATTCTTCTTTGAATTTTTTTCCCAAAAAAAAAAAAAAAAGAAATTGAGAATTGCGTCGGATCACTGACTTTTTCTAATATTTCAAGATCATAAAATATTTTTACATTTATATCAAGTAGGTCCGTGTTAAGTAATGGGGAAAGTTCTGTTCGTCGTACATTTGAAATTGACAATGGTCACAATAATAAAGTTATTTACCAGTATACCATGGCATGCGTGATGCATCTCAATGATCAAGGGTATTTAGGTTATTTCAGTTAAATTTGGTGGACTTCTAGTTGGGGATCTTTTATATTGAAAATAGAAAAAGTAGGTACTTTCTTTGGAAATCGTGAGAATTAACGATCCGGAAAATATTTTCCCTAGAAAAACATTTCGTGTACGAACGATAAATAAAATTGGGGGTTTGGGTAAAGATTTTTCTTTTTAATATATATATATAGCGAGGGAAGATAGATTTATTAGGAAATTAGGATTAGTTGATGGAATTAACAACTACGTTATATTTTAAGGGTGGTTAGTACTTGTTTTGTTTTGTGTGGTACACTGTCGTTTCAACTTGTACAAAAGAGATTAATGAATGGATTTAGATTTTTAATTAATATAGTTTGCCGTCGGCTGGATGCATGAGGTGAATGAATGATCTAACCAAAGGTCTAACAGTCCAAATCATTATAATTATAACATAATTTATGGATCTAATGAGCGTAACTCATAAATACCAATTAAATAAAAGGATCAGTCTTGTCATGTTTACACTTGCAAATATTCAAAAGTTGAATTTTTAGTAATGAGAACTCAAATAAGAGAAAGAGTATGTTACTATCCGGCCAATAGCTTCAGTGACAGATTGAAAAATATTTGACTGTTATATATATATATATATATATATATATATATATAAAACAACTTATTTGCTAACTAAAGAGTTAATTAGATCTCTACAAACTCTTTAGTTGATTAATTAACTTTTGGGAGTGGAAGAGATTGGCATATGGCTCGGGATACTCTTTAAGATAAGCATAGTAGATATTAACTTAATGAGCGTAGGAATTGGAATTTTTTTTTTTTTTTGTGAAAAATAAAAATACATGTTTTCTTTGTTTCCTCTCTCTCTCTCTCTCTCTCTCTCTCTGATCTTTGAGCTAATACTTGAAGCCAATTCACTTTATGCTTAAATTGTACAACTTATATAACACCACACCTTTTCTAGATTCTCCCGAATTAAGGCAATATAATATATCTATATATGTATGTATCTATATATATAGATTCATAGTTCATCCCCTAAAGCCACAAAATACATCTTCGGAAAGATTTTCATCAGATATAATACAAAATTGAAGCTCATTAAGCACGATGACGGCTAACAAGAATAGAACACCCATGATTTAAGCTCAAGGCACAAAACGGACCATGAAGGGTTAGCAAAATAGCTAAATACATGATTTATACCAATGAATAGTTATGAGTCCATTTCAAATACAAGACATGAAATTTCGGTAAGAAGTTTTATTAAAGAGTAATGTTATGTTAATAGACTTGGGATACAAATTTTGCATCTCAGATTTCTTGTTGCTAATCATCGACTAAAATGTATTTATTTCATAACATCAACGAATGAATGACACACGTTAAGTGATACATCATTCATGCACAAACTTTGTACGCACATCATTAAACAACGATTGTGTAATTAATTAAATAATTAATTAAGACCCTTAAACTGCAGTTGGAACTTGGAAACAAATTATTCCATGTGAAACATGTGGATTAAAGAGGGTACGTATAATAACACTGCATGTTTTAGAAGAAATGAATGTTAGCCCACTAACATTTGGGGAAAATGATATAAAACCCTCTAATATTTAAGAAAGACATATAACCCCTAAATCCTGTTGATTTTTAGTTTATTTTAACTAAAAAATATATAATATTGTATATCTACAAATTATAAGAAATGACATGTAAATTTTCTAAAATTGTATTTCTCCTTAAAATTGCTGCTGCTATTATTATGAAAATTAACAGGATTTGGGGGTTTTATATCCCTTTCCTAAATATTGGGGCTAATAGTCCTTTTCCTTACATTTTAATATTTAAAAAATAAGTCAATAGTGTCACCGTTGTAATGATAATTTACAATTTGCTAGACCATTAACAATTAATGCAAAGTTTTGCTTATTTAAGAAATTAATTAGTTAGTCGAATTTTAGATACACAAGCTCTATTTGGTACAACTTTTCAAATAGAGTTTTTACCAAAAAAAATTTAGTTGTTTAGTTTTCAATAAGAGTTTTTATTAAAAATTTATGAAATTACTTTAATAGAAAATTTTTTAAAGTTATGTTATGAAAAGAATAAAATAAGATTGTCAAATAAGTACATGGTATTTTATATATTTTAAAATTTAAAAGAAATTTTTTTTACCATATACTCCCAAAAGCCTAAAATTTGAGATTTTACTAATACTGGTAAAATATCATATTTAAGTTTCAAAAACTTTATTAGAAAAATAATCAAATAACAACAAAAATTATGATAATAGTTTATACGATTAAATAAACACTTATGGTCATTTTATAAACCATACCAAAAGGCTTCGTCTATATGGCTAGGTAGACGAGATTCTGCAGGCAAGTTTTAATTTTCTTTTCTTTTCAAGATTCAAAATATGAGTTGATTGCTTTTCCATTTTCTCGCTTTTGCCAGAAGTGCAATTTACAAATAATTTTGTTAGTTTACTCATCATGATTCATGATCATCGTTTTTCATTAATTTCTCTTTTGCGATACTTATCAAATATTATTAGGCATGATTTTTATAATTCATACTTTGCGTTGCAGTTACATGTATGTGTGTGTGTGTGCGTGTATGTATATGAAAGGGGAAAAAAATCATGATATAAACATATATTCTCCTTAAATCACTCTGCCTAGGAATCAAATTTCATTTGGTATTCTGCTCTCAAAAAGTCTCCCGAAGCATCCTTCCTTTTTACTTTTGTTATTATTATTATTATTCCAAATGAGGGCAGTAAACGTTAGCGCTGATTACTGTTACTTATACGAAGAATTAAGATATTCTTCATGGAAAGTAGGTAATTTTTGGTCCCAAAAATATAACGTCTCTGACGCTGAGAAAAAAAAAAATGGGACATATAATATATTGGGCCATATTTAAAAAAATACAAGGGTCAGCCAAAAATTGATGCAATGCTAGATAGATAAACTTTTTTAGGTTTGCTAAATGTGCTAGTATATTTGATTAAAAAAAAAAAACAGGATATAACGAGTACAAGGAATTTGTCAATGAATTATATGAGATTTTACTTTAATGAATGAATATAATTAAAATAAAGGACACATGGAATATGTGAGGCAAGATCATCACCTAAGATGACAGCTGTGTAATGATGACAGGATTGCAAGAAAGCATGGGCTTTCCTCTCAAACCTGGAAGAAGCATCGAAGAAGCTAAGGATTTTCAATGCAGATCTGAACAAACCAGAAAGTTTCAAAGGGTGCATGGGAATTTTTCATTGGGCTCAACCAATGGTAAAGGGATGCTCCGAAGAGGACGAGGAAGTAGACACAAAACTAGCCGTTGAAGGACTATTAGGCGCTCTCAAAGGATAATTTTTAAAGACCTCCCCTGAGGTTTGGTGTATTGACAATCTAATAGAAAGTATTCTTATAATCACAAGAACCTCCCCTCACGTTAGTACACGTTTTCGTATATTGTTAGTGTGTGAGAGTAAATTAGTGATTTCGTAAATTAAAAAAAAATGAAAGAAATTCAAAACAAAACACAAAGTTGCATCGATGACTCAAATTCGGGTACTGGTAATTAATTAATTACCCACATTACATGTTATATGAGATAAACCAAAACTCCATTTTCTCTCTCATTAAACGAAACTCACAACCATTTTCAAGCTTGAAAATCTCTCAAGAAGCTTTTGTAACCATAGAATCTCTGCCACCTTCAAGTAAATTTAACATGAGTATCAACATGATAAGCTATGATGGTGGCACGAGTGTTCTGTTAAGCGAATTTTGCTGACGGCTAGAGTCTTAAACAACTAGAATTGGAACCCAAAAAAGGTTAGTTTGGTAGAAAGCCCTTGGATGTTAGACTCTTTTTTTTTTCAATTTATTGTTGTAATGATAAAAAAATGAAAAAAAAATGCGTTGAAGAAGTTGTTGGATAAGTTATCTTGAATGGAAAGATTTTTTTGTTCCTGTTTTAGTTGATTTCAAATGTAAACGAATTGAAAGCTTTGATTTATTTACTTATTATTTTATATTCAAAAGGTAGGTTCGCTAATGTTTTAGTCTGGGGAGGATAATTGATTTTTGCTTGTCATGAAATTGGCACGGCAACCATTACCCAATTGGTCCAGACTTTTGATGTGGCAGTAGCATTCGTTATTCCGCTCTGATCTGGCTTCTTCATATGGCTAGTGGCTTGAAACTTGAAATATCAAAGGAAGACTTTTTCTTTTATTCTTTGGCTTTAATGTAAATGGCTAAGGAATATTATTCTAATTCCAATATCTGAAAAGTATAAATTCCTATCTTTACAATTACATTCATAATGAATGAACTGTTGTTCATTTACTATTATTTTACTATTATTGAATTTGGAGCTACCACTGCCAAAAAGTAAAGCAAGCATTATGATTCATAAATCACTCGTTATCTTTCTATTTTGAATGCATTGAAGAGTGAATTATGGTTTGTTTATCGTCTTATTAAAGTAGTTTACTAACTATTAAGCATTTGAGATGTGTTAAATGATGAAGGAAGAAATTGTGAGAAGAAAGTCAAAGAAGAAAGGGCTATAATGGTGATTTTTAGCTTGACAATGATTGTATTTATGGCCATTGCTAGTATAAATTTTCTTAATTTATATTTTACTTTTATTATTATTATTATTGTTGTTGTTGTTAATGATTTGCTTTTCATGGTTATTTTAGATTTTTTAGTGCTTTAGTGTGATGTTTAACGCTAAATTGTAGCTACTACATTACACTAGTTGTACCTGTCAGGGCATTTATGCAACCTATGGCATTTTTGACTTTTTGTCAATTCAATAACAATCGAGTTAACGGGATACTAATGTCAGGGGAGGTCTCTGTAATTACATGAATATTTTCTTTCAAAATATCAATACACCAAACCTCAAGAGAGATCCCTTAAAATTACCCAACTCTTAAAGCATGATTGAATTCAAAGACCGTCAAACGGGTCGTTTCTAGTTTGTCCACGATAGCTTTTGAAAAAGGCCGCCCAAGTGAGTTGGATGGAATGGCTGGAGTCATAATCTTGGCAATAAGATTGTAAGCTCGTCTTACAGTTTCCAAGATTATTATAGAAAAGATCAGGATGCATGAACATAAAAAAGTTAATTGATAGAAGAAATTATGTTTTTTAAATAACAAAATTTTTAGAAGAAGTTTGAATAAAAAAAAAACTAGGGTTTTAGACTTCTTTTATATTAGTTTTAAATATCACGAATTTACTAAAATGGGTAAATTTAAACTATTATTTTATAATAAAATTTTCCTAATCTAAATAACAAAAATAAAACAAACTACACCAAATCCGATATCTAGAAAAAAAGCATAAAAATCATAGAAGTAATTGGAAAAAAAAATCCTAAAATTGATAAATGAAAAGGAAAGAAGTGAAATTTCCAACTCAAACACTGGGTAGAATGACACAACTAGTTCTAGTTTGCTTCTTCTTATCGTAAGCTTCGAAACAATATATTATACACTCAAAACGGACACATGTAGCTTAAGTTATAATCTTCAGAAGGTATTCTGTTCATCTTACACAACTATCCTACATCAAAAGATAACCTTGGATTACGCCCATAAACATGACATTCAGCTTGTGTCTTTGGTTTTGCCATTGATTGTCGGATCCTTCATTTGCCCTAATGTGCCTTTATACGTTTACATCTTTGACGTAAGATGGTTGTGTGAGATAAACAAAGTACTTTTTAGAGGTCATAACTGATGCTACAAGTGTCCATTTTTGTATGCAAAATATACAATTTCTAAGTTTGCAACGAGACGAAACAAACCCAAAATGCTTGTGTTATTTTACCTCACGATCAAGCCAAAAATTTCACTTATTTTCTATTCATTTTTTGTTAGTTTTGGGTTATTTTCCTTTTTTTTTTTATTACTTTTAGAATTTTTATCTTTTTTTAAATATGGAATATAAGTGTTGTTTGTTTTGTTTTCTTTATTTACATTAGTAATATCTTATTATAAAATAATATTTCGAATTTGCCTATTTTAGTAAATTCACCGTATTTAAAGTGAGTATAAAAAGGCCTAAAAACTTAATTTTATTTATTTAGACTTTTTAATAAAACTTTCATTATTGAGAAACTTAATTTTTTATGTTTTCGAGTTGTCAATCTCTCTTATTATGATGCTGTGCATGCGCCACCTGGTGATCGATTTGAATTAATTTTACTCGATCCGAAGAAGAAGTTGAGAGCATAATATATGCATGAGAGATTCCTAACTGATCATTTCTTATTTATTTTGTTTCATTTTTTAATGCAGGGAAGCGAGGTCAACATAAAGGGTTTTATTAAGTTACAATCTATGTAACTTACAATTTTTATAAAATATGTGAAAACTAATAATACGACAGCAAAATTTATTGTCATGTTATTTAACTGGTAAGTAACATTAATTATAACTTAATAAAATCCTAATATAAATATCTTTTTTGTTCAAACAAAGTGGTGCACTGGTGCATGTTGATGATGTGGCATCTGCAGGAATATTTCTTCTTGAAAATCCTAATTCAAAAGGAAGGTACATTTGATTATCGGCTTAATTGACAACTGATAGAAATGTTTGATTACTTCTCTAGAAATTGCCCAGAATTTGAGCTACCATCAGCTTGTCACATTTTTTTTTCCCCCAATTCCGACAATTTTGATTTATTTATTTAGTGCCGTAACAGCGTAACTGCCGTCGAAATTTATTCATCCCCTTCAATTTGGCGGCGTTTAAAAAAGGAAAACATAATCGACACTTGAAGGCGCTGTTCAATGCTACAAAGATAAAGGCTTATTATTGGCTTTAATACGAAGCTTTATATACACTAAATACAAGCTCTTTTATTTATGGATCTGATTATATTAGAACTAAAATATTTTTTTATAACCATATAATTAAAATTATAATAATTTTTTATTATTTATCATTTTACGTATGTATTTATAATTTGTACCATATTTTAAAACAGTTTCAAGATAGTCATAATCTTTATTTATTTTTCTAAAAATTTAAACAAATGTATAATGGGCAGGAGATAATAAGAGTACTCTTGTGGCTGCACAAGATTGTACTTTCTCTGTCCTTTGTTTTGAAAATTCTCAACAGAGTACTGTCCATTGGTTTCATTCCATGTGACTGGTTCACAACCATTGAAAGGTCACTGAAACTCCAATTTAAAATTTATATATAATGATATTTTCTCATGTTTAAGACCAAAAAAAATTAATTTTTAATTTCTCGTCTATTTATGGCAATCAAATCTATGCCTCTTTTCCATTTATTTAATTTTTAATGTATTACTCCTCCTTCGCTGCTTGTATTTTCGTAAATTACCTTAAATACTCATGTCGTTACTTCTCCATCGAACAAACTGATTTTAAGGGTAAAATAGTGCTTTTCTATTTGACAAAAATTAAAATAAAAATAAATATGATATTCAAAATTATTTAGAAAATACATATCATTTTAATATGAAGAGACCTACTCTTAGATTAAGAGAAACCTTACTCTTAGATTAAGAGTAATAGTTTAGACTTTCGGTGGCCTAAAACAACAGAAAGAATGTGAACATGATTTTTAATGAGATTTTTTTTTTAAATGTGAGATAGTTGAAACGTCAGAATCACTGGAGAGACGACAAGAAGTGGCCCGAAAAGAGTGGTCAAAATAAAAGGCAAAATACTTTGTTGTTATTATTTACAAGTGACTGATACAGTTCATATAGAGAAGGAGCTAGACACAGAGAGAGAGAGAGAGAGAGAGGAAAAATATGGAAGAGGGTAAAGGAAGAGTCTGTGTAACAGGTGGTACAGGTTTCATAGCATCTTGGCTGATCATGAGACTTCTTGACCATGGTTACTCCGTTACAACCACCGTTCGGTCCGAGCTGGACCCAGGTATGCTTTTAATTACTGTAACAAAAGCAAAATCTAGAGTTGCTAACACTTCAAAATTTTTGATAAATGAGCAGAACACAGGAATTCGAAAGACCTTAGCTTCCTGAAAAATCTACCGGGAGCATCTGAGAGGCTCCGTATCTTTCATGCCGATCTCAGCCACCCAGATGGCTTCGATGCAGCTATTGCTGGGTGCACTGGGGTTCTTCATGTTGCCACGCCCGTTGATTTTGAAGACAAAGAACCTGAGGAAGTTATAACACAAAGAGCAATTAATGGAACACTAGGCATCTTAAAATCATGCTTGAAGTCTGGAACGGTGAAGCGAGTTGTGTACACTTCAAGTAACGCGGCTGTGTTTTACAATGACAAAGATGTTGATATGATGGATGAGACATTTTGGAGTGATGTTGATTACATCAGAAAATTGGATTCCTGGGGAAAATCGTACGCAATTTCTAAGACATTAACGGAAAGGGCAGCTCTTGAGTTTGCAGAAGAACATGGATTAGATCTAGTGACACTGATACCTTCTATGGTTGTTGGTCCCTTCATTTGTCCTAAATTTGCAGGCTCTGTTCGCTCCTCACTTGCTTTGATATTGGGTAATGTGAAACTGAAAATATGCTGCGTCATGAATCGTTCACATACATTATTTGTGTATGCTATTGCCTTTGCTTTCGCTTTTAATGTTTAAATTAACAGATACAGTATATGCATGCTCTCTGATCAGGTAATCGAGAGGAATATGGTTTTCTTCTCAACACATCAATGGTGCACGTAGATGACGTGGCCAGGGCTCATATCTTCTTGCTTGAATATCCTGATGCAAAGGGGAGGTACATTTGTTCTTCACACACATTAACAATTCAAGAGATGGCCGAATTTCTTTCTGCAAAATACCCTGAATATCCGATACCAACCGTGGAGTAAGTTAGTTGCCTTGTTAATTCTTCATAATTTTTTCAGTCTTGTGACATTGAGAATTTGTAAAAACTTCCATTCTATTTTTTGCAGTTCTTTAGCAGAGATTGAAGGTTACAGAGCACCCGGATCGTCATCAAAGAAACTATTGGATGCTGGTTTCAGGTACAACTATGGGATCGATGAAATGTTCGATGAAGCAATCCAATGCTGCAAAGAGAAAGGCTACCTCTAGGCTGTACAATGTGAAGTCTACAGAGACTGGATGAACTTTATAAAGATTTTAAGTACCAGAGCGGGGCTTGTTAGGATAAGTAAGTGTATGTCTAATATGAAGATGCGCATAAACTATGAAGAATTAATTAATATTCAAGAAGATGCGGTTCTTGAACATTGTGGATTCTTTGTGCTTAATTTTGTCCTCATTTGTAATTTATGCCTCAATGTTTGCTTATTATGCCGTGGGTGATTTGTACCTCAGAGTTGCCAATCTGTCGAGACAAAATTAAATCGAGAGTGGGACTTTTTTTTTTTCACCCTTTTTCTTTTTGTTAGGTATATGCAACCGTACATGTGTGCACGCTCATTTCATCCATGGCTAGCAATCAAGTTTATCAGATCGGTATCATAAAATCTCATAAGGCCATTTCTTGAAACTATAATTTCTTATTTCTAGCCTTCTAAACTTTTGATCTACTTTAAATGAAAAGGTTAAACATTCTTTGAAACATAAAGTACGTATAACGAATTGTGAATCATGTGATAAGTGATTTGGTTTAAACAATGTAATTAATATTGTTAAATGTTTGAGCAAGTAGTTAAGTGTCAAGTAGACAAGCAATATACTATTGGGGATGGAGGGATCACAATGAAGGGAAGAGAGGAGGAGATCGTCATTTCAGTACCCATCTCTAATACTCGGTCCCTATCCCCAAATTTTCTTCATCTTTGTCATAATTATTTGATGGGGAGAGATATGATCATTGAGGGTACTAATCTCCTAATAACATATGCTTTTATTTTCAAATCTAATTTAATCATATTAAGGTAAAAGTATAAAATCATCTCACTAATACAAAAACATCAAAATAAACTAAAATAAAGAACAATTTCCATTAAATTAAGTCAAAGTCATCAATATTACAAGATAATCTATGATGTTAAGCAAAAGCAAAGTTTCAAATTTGATATTTTATTTATGAATAAGATAATGGTGGCAAAATTCATTCAAGTGTTTACGGTAGCTATTATTTATGTTATTTTTATTTATATTATAATATGTGTTGTTTACATCAATATTGTAACTTAAATTTTAGATCTATTCACTAAAAATTTTAGTAAAAAAATAAAATAAAAAATAACAAAGAGGAAATAGGGAGGGGGCAGGGATTTCTTTGAATCCTTGTCTCAACTAAAACATCAGTATTAAATGATTCACATCTCTGCTCCAAACAATAAACTGAGTAAAAAAATTGTCCCCATATACTTTCTGAATGAGGAAAATATATCAGGCGCCCCCCTCCCCAAAATGAAGATTTCTCCCATTCCTATATATGGGATATCTTAAAAAAGACAAAAGCATTTGAAATTTGAAATGGGTTCATATCCAAGCGTTTCACTGATTCAATACCAGTGTCAATGAAGTTGAAATCGAGAAGTTAAGAAGAACAAGCCACTCTTTTAATAAAGATAGTAAATTTGATTTAATTATGATGAATCTCTTTCTTATTTTATTTTATTTATGAGATTCCATTTTTTGGAAATTGGAATGATGCTAACATGTTTTACGCAGAATTACAGAGTAGATTTGTGGGTTTGGGTTATATTGTGTATTGCATTTGTTTCTTTACAGAATTTAGCACTACTGAGCTGTGCGGTATCTTGCAAATAAGAATGAGTATCTCAATTTGTGCTCATCAGAATGCTTAAAGTTCTCATCTTGACATTGCTTTTTATTTGATACGGAGATATTTATTATTTATTTTAATTCGTTAATGAAAGTCAACGAAGGGTGGTCGTGTTTCTCTAAGGGATAAGACTGTGTTTCTTTGCAAAAATGAATAATAGAGCATGTCAAAGATTTGGTACATCCTGAATTTTGTATTGTCATCTCAAACGAAAATCCTCCCTCACAAGGCAAACTCTATCTTACAGGCATGTAAGATACATACCTCTCACATGAATAGTGTATATATAGGACCCACACACTATTCATGTGAGAGGCATGTATCTTACATGCATGTAAGATAGGGGATCCCTCCTCACAATGGTTTTAATATTCGTGTGATCTTCCAAAATAAGTATTAAGAATAAAGAATGTAAACCAAATGTCAATAAGATTATTTTATGTTTTAAAACTTCATCTCATTGAAAAAAATGATAAACGTTTTTTTTATTATTAAGGCTCCGTTTGGTACAGCTTATTAAATAGAGCTTATAACAGTAGAGTTTATAGCAGTAGAGCTTATACCAATAGAGCTTTTGGACAAAAAGTCATTGGGTGTTTGGTTGTCAATAAAAAATGCACTTTTGAACAATTAAACTATGTGATATTTTTTATATTATATATTTTTAGAAAAGCTTTATAACCTCTACTCCCAAAAGCTCAAATTTTGGGCTTTTGCTAGTAGAGATAAATTAGCTTATTTAAGCTAAAAAAACTCTACTAAAAAAATAACCAAACACTATAAAAAATTTTAAAAAGTGCTTATACGATTAAATAAGCCCTTATGGCTCTTAAATAAGCCATACCAAACAGACACTAAATATATTAACATTTATTTGGATCTATTATCTATATATAATTGTCTTGATAAGTTTTGTCATGTGATTTTAACTTTGAACTTATTTATTTTTCTAATTCCTAGGAGGTAAGATTTAAAAATTATTTTAAACTCTATTTGCCATCTCATCGTTTATAAAATAAAATAAACATAAAAAAAAAACTCATTTTAAGACGTGTATTTCCAAAAGTTTAGGGGTAATAAATGTTAGATGTAAATGTGATAAATTTTTTAAGTATAGGGTCAGTATTCCATAACATTTTTTTTTTTTAATTTCTGTCGGTATGAGGAAAAATTGTCACCGAAAAGAAATAGTAAGGGCATAAGAGTATTTTAACATCACCTTCAAAATTGAAGATCCAAACAACAGCGAAGTTCGCGCAACATGTAAGTGGTTCCCACGAATTCTAACGGCCATTCTCAGACCGCGCCTAATTTCTCTCCTTTTGACAAACGCAAACACAAACGCAGTTCTCTGTTTTCAAATTTCTCTTAATCTCTTCTCAAATTAATCCTTAATTTCTTGCTCATTGTGTTTAATAATCCCATCGCTAAAAAGAAAAAAAAATCAACATTTCATAATGTCATTTTCCGATTCTGAGACTTCGTCCCAGGGCGGAGAGTACAAATTCTTCCGTCAGTTCAGCCGTGATCGTAAGCCTCTTTCGTTTCTCTGGATTCATCATTTCACATTTTGCTTTGATTTTATGTTTGTTTGCAAAGAAAATGTAGGCAAGGCAAATTTATCGAAGATTTAAATTTTGTGATTCGAAATCAAATAGAAGAGGACGATTATGGCTTTTTGTTTTGGGGGGGGGGGGGGGTTATTCTGATTCATCGTAGTCTCTGTTAGTTCTTTTAATAAATATGCAAGAAAAGCAAAGCAATAGATTCCAAAATCTTGAATCATTAATGTAAAAAATCGGACGTTTAATTTTTTTTTCCCCTTGAAAGAGGACTGTGAGAGGAGATATTGAAGCTGGTTTGAATAAAGGAAACTTGTCTTTATTGAATAATGAAGCAAAGGAAGAGAAATAGTAATTCAAGATTTGAATTTCAATCTCAGTGAGTAAACCAGAACAGTGGTCAGGAATGTTATCAAATTGTATATTTGAATTGTGATTTACTGCAGAATCTGTTGTTTTTTTCCAGAAGAGTTGCAAGAGAAGTAAAGAAGGAAATTCAAAATTTTGAATCGTAGTTATCAAATCCCAACTTCTAATATGCATTTAAATCGTTCTATTTCTGGAAAGAAGAATGCAACATGAGATATAATACCGAATGCTGGTGTTGTTTTCTTGAATCATATTTACCTACACTTTGGGTCATGCTTCTCTCCAGAACCTTTGATTTATAGATTTAGTGCTTTCTTGTCTCTTCTGGTAACACCATTTTTTTTTTTTTTTTTTTTTTTGGTTTTGCAAAATTCAGGATTATTGCATGAAATGCTGGAGTCAACCAATGCAGATTCAAAATCATGGAAGGTGTGTCTGATGATCTTGCTGTTATTTAACTTATATTCTTCACTTATAATTATCACACATTGTGTTGCTAACATTGACTTGTTTGTTTTGGTAGCACAAGACAGCTCTATTGTCTATTTTTTTATGTACAAAGTTTGCTTTATTTCTTGGAATTGGTCTGCTTAATTCTTCTAGTATTTACACCTACTCTAGAAACGTATCTTTGTGATAGAATGTCGTTAGATTATATTTATCTATTTATTTATAAATTGTATTATGAGATAAGTCAATGTACAATGGCCCTCCCATCTAATTGCTGTAAGCCTTGAAATTCACAATTATGGGAGACAATGGCCTTTTTTAAACTTCCATCTTGAAGACAATAGCTTTAGTTTTCATAACTGATTATTCACAGGTACTCATCATGGATAAAGTAACTGTGAAAGTCATGTCTCACTCATGTAAAATGGCAGATATCACTGACCGAGGAGTTTCATGTAAGTATCTGAACGGATATATATTTTCTGTTTTTATAGGACTAAGTGCAAGTAATACCTGCTGGGCTTACAAGTCATGTTGACTTAACGCCAAAGGTTTATAAAAATTTGAGACTCCAATCCTTAAAGTTAATTTCTTAGTAAAGTGTGCATTGTTGTCGATTTTATTTCCATTTATGGTTACAGATGTTGATTTAACGCTAACATATCTTGTAAATATTAGTTTGTTAAGACTGCATTTAACTAGCAATTTATGTTTGTGTTTGCTTCTAAAAACTTATTAGTTATATTTCTGTACTTCAGTGGTGGAAGACCTCTTTAGGAGAAGACAACCATTGCCCTCCATGGATGCAGTATATTTTATCCAGCCATCAAAAGAGAAGTACTTTCATTTTTTTTCTTTTTTTCTCCTTTTTTTCATGTTTTTGGTCTTTTCATTGTTTTAGTGTCATTTCCTTAATTTTCTTTTGGGCCAATTTAAGCTTCAACTAAATCAAAAGTCTAAAATTCTTTTGTCACAATCTTTCTTGTGCAAAATTGCTAATTTTCAGCCTTGATCTATGGTTAATTGAAGTGACTAAGAGGCTCAACAGTTTTATATTACATGGTTATTTGTGAAATTCGGAAATGATTTAGTTTCTTTAGGTACGTGGTGTATGTAACTTTGAAGCTGCAAACTAGGAATCTGTTGAATATATTTTTTGGAACTAAAGAGAGTTCCCATGTGTTTGTCACATTTACCAAGATGATTTCTTTTCTTGTTTAGGGCAGTGTTAGTGGAAAGCTTATGTCAATCTCAAATAAATAAATATGGTTTATGGCTTTAGGTATCATGTACATTGGAATAATATATAAAACCAACTGGTGTCATGTTGGTAGCTGCTTCACAAATGTCATTTATAATGGTGGAGGATATATTTTCGTCCCCTGTCTATACATTTACAGTATTGTAGTTTTTTTTTTTCCTGCAAATCTCCTATTTTACTAGAATTCATTCTCCGCACCATCTTGCCTTGCAAGCTCTGTCGGATATTTTTTCCACTCCTTAGAAAACCTAGAACCATTTTAACCATATCTGTTGCTAGCATGCAGTGTGGTAATGTTCTTGTCCGACATGTCTGGAAGGGAGCCGTTGTACAAGAAGTAGGTGTAGAATTCTACTTGTCATAACCTAAATCTTATACAGCTCTCAACTCATTATTTTTCATTTTACAAAAGGCACTTCTTTTCTTTTTCTTTCCAGAGCATATGTGTTTTTCAGCACACCAATTCCAAAGGAGTTGGTCAATCATATCAAGAGTGATACAAGTGTGTTGCCCCGTATAGGAGCATTAAGAGAGGTTAAGATTTTTGTTATGCTTCCATATTGATACTTCTTACACATTACAGTACAGTGGTTTTCTTCTGCTTTCCTTTTGGCAGGCTTCTATTTTTTTTTTTTATCTCATTTTTTTGGCTTTGCTAATATGCAGATGAATTTGGAGTATTTTCCTATAGACCGTCAGGTACCTATAACTGTTGTTATTTTGAGTGTTGTGAATTCCATTAATCTTTACGGACATCCATTATCTATTTACTTTTTCATCTTCAGGTGCTGCAAAATGCATTATTTTCAAATTTCTGATAAAATTATATTCAAGAATTCATCTTACATGAGAGAGAGAGTTATAGCTTATCCTAAGCACTTTTTTCCCCTTGTTTTTTAACAATACTATTCTGGCTTCTGGCATCCCTTAAATGCAGGCTTTTATTACTGATCATGAAAGAGCACTGGAGGAACTCTTTGGTGATAATGTTCAGAATACTCGGCAATTTGATACTTGCTTAAACACAATGGCAAAACGAATTGCTACTGTTTTTGCTTCAATGAAGGTATGAACGCTGTAGTTTTGCAATTTAATGGATGCTGTAGTTATCAAGAATCCACACTTTAACAAAGTTACACTGTATTTCCAATTTGTTCTAAAATAGGAAGAATTATTTTTCTAGTTGGTTTTGCTTGAGAAACTCGGTTCAATCAGCATGTCGCTATTTACCAATTTCACCATTGTAATGTAGCTTAGGGTTAAAGTCTATTGTTAAACAAGTAATTGGACTGGAATGAAACTTGGATGAGCATTGAATACTGGCAGCTCTGATTTTGATTACTGTTCTGCAAATTCAAGAAAAGAAACGCTAACCTGAATTTTATTTTACCAGAATAATAGCTTCTTAACATTTTGATACAGTAAAAGCATATGCTATTTAAAAGAGAACCCTGAAATTAGGTTGGACTCACAAGTTTACATGTTTTCCAATCTGCTTGGACTGGAAATAAATTATACCAACAGCATAAAATATTATAGCGATAAAGCAATAAATATTAGTTTCCCTTGTTGCAGCTTCCACTTGATGTTGAACATTTGGGATACATCATATCATTTTTTTGCAAGTGGAAATAGTAAATTCCTTGGATTTAGATCAATATTCTCTATTGGTTTCAGGAGTTTCCAATGGTGCGATACCGTGCTCCTAAGGCTTCTGATGCATCTACTACTACATTTCGTGATTTAATACCTTCAAAGCTTGCTACTGCTGTTTGGAACTGTATTGAGAAATATAAATCTATTCCCAACTTTCCACAGACAGAAACATGTGAACTCCTCATTTTAGATAGATCTGTTGACCAGGTTACCATTATTTTCACTTATCATGTAGCTGTTCTTTTTATAATCCAGCAATTGTGCTATCTCAGTGTGATGATTTAAATGTTTAGATTGCCCCTGTCATACACGAATGGACTTATGATGCCATGTGCCACGACCTACTGGATATGGATGGAAATAAATATGTGCTTGAGGTACAATAATTTGTTTGTTTGTTTCCTTAAGGAATTCTTCTTCCTTTTATTTTCTCCTTCCTTTTCCCATATCGTATGGAAGAATGACCTATATCATTTACTAGGTTCCTAGCAAAACAGGTGGTCAGCCTGAGAAAAAGGAGGTCCTTCTAGAAGATCATGATCCAGTCTGGCTTGAGCTTCGCCATGCACATATAGCTGATGTATGTCTCATGCATTACAAATCTTTTTTCCTTTAAGTGTGAATGTAGCACTAACTGGCATATCAGGCTAGTGAACGATTGCATGACAAGATGACGAACTTCGTATCAAAGAACAAAGCTGCGCAAATTCAACAAAGCTCAAGGTTGGAGCTGGTTTCCATTTTCAGTTCTGTAAAAATGAATGTTCTCCAGATGCTGAACTTTGCTGTTAAACTGTGAAAAATAGTATGTTTCCAGATCACACAATCACTGTTGTTTTACATAAAATTTCACATGCTTGAGTTTGAATTTGTGTAGAGATGGTGGCGAATTATCTACACGTGACTTGCAGAAAATTGTTCAAGCTTTGCCACAGTACAGTGAACAAGTTGACAAGCTTTCTCTTCATGTGGAGGTTTGTTCTTCTTCTATAAGTGCCATTTTCTTGTTCAACGGTATAGGTTTATGTCTAATTCTACTGAAATGAGATGCAGTTAGCGATCTACAATGAAAACTGATAAGGGAATGTACTTTTCCTGTTGTTTGCGTAGATATGATTATTAGTGGCAACAGAATCAGGAAGTAGAGGAAAAATAAATTTACAAGTATTCTAAACTATTCAGACATATACTTTATCTCAAGGAAACAGAAAACAGTTCAGAAATTATTTTATACATTTTATATAAGCAAGAACAGAAATACAGTGAAGTTTCTTGTCATCTTGAAACTCACACTACTCAGATAAGGGATTTTTTTATTGTTTAGCCTAATGGCAAAATCAATCCCCTCCTGACCAACGTGAGTGGGGTTCAAACCCCAGACCTCTTGTTTTCAATACCGGATATTTTACTATCTCAACTAGACGGCACCCATAATTGGGATATGGGATTTGAAATATGCACAATGTTAATTAAATGATTGTTTGAGAGCATTAGAAACATTGTGCAGAATGGTTGAAATTAGTACAGTTATGCATTTATTAAGATGATTTTTCAATACTTAGTACACCACAGATAGCTGGAAAAATTAACCACATAATTAGAGAAATTGGGCTCCGAGATCTTGGGCAACTGGAGCAGGATCTTGTATTTGGAGATGCAGGGGCAAAGGATGTTATCAATTTTCTAAGGATGAAGCAGGTGATCTAGCACAAAGTTGTGGTTAGACATTATTTTCTTTCTCTACTGCTGGGTAATGTATTGGTTTTTCATTTCTTTCTCCTTACAGGATGTAACCCCAGAAAATAAGTTGCGTTTGTTGATGATTTATGCATCTGTCTATCCTGAGAAGTTTGAGGGAGACAAAGCGTCAAAGCTTATGCAGGTAGCTATGGAATTCCTTTCATTTTTGTTTATCTACGATTATTGTCATTATTTTATTGTTGCTTTTAAAATGCTACTAATATATCAATGCACTTTATTCTAAGTAGACACACTCATATCTAGTACACACTGACAAAATGAGGAATGAACAAGAAACTCAAGTAGGAATATTTTGCTTAAGAACGGAAAAATAGAATAGAAGGTTCAATATTACAACAGATAATAAAAAGAATTATGTTGAAATTTGTAACAAGTATTTTTTTTTCCCCTCAGCTGGCTAGATTATCATCTGAGGATATGAAGATTGTGAATAATATGCGGTTGCTTGCGGGGTCATTAAATTCCAAAAAGTCATCTACTGATTTCTCTCTTAAGTTTGATGGCCAGAAGGTAAAGAAGTTAAAACTTTTCAAATGGATGCTAAAGACTAGAGTGAGATACTCCCTTCACAAATTACTTTATCAAAGTATGGTGATAGTTGATATTTTTTGGGTTATGATTACCAGACAAAGCAAGCTGCAAGAAAAGAGCGGCCTGGTGAGGAAGAAACATGGGCACTGTTTAAATTTTATCCCATCATAGAGGTATTAGCTCTCTCACCTTTGCCTTAACTTTGCCTTCCTGTCCTGAACCCTCTCTGTGATTGATTTTGGCAAATGAATGCATTCATATCCTTCTGAAGTACCTGGAACCAGCTGATGGGTTAGTTATATTTAAGCTACACACCATTTGTTATTATTAAATTCTTTGGGTGTAGATTCTGATACATTATTAAGTTATCACTGATTTTGTATGGTGACATCCAAAACACTGGAGGAAGAAATATTGTTTAATTACTTTGAATGTTACATGAACATGAAAAGAAGAAACTAAATTGGTTTTGTTGTTTGTTTTGAGCAACAAAAAAAACAGAATCAAATGCTTGGCCCTGCATGCCATTATTCTCTTTTTATTCCAGTTTCGGAGTTGAGTATAACTCAACAGAAATTTGATTGTTCTGTGTTGTATCTTTGATTGATGGCATCAGATGATATGATTTATGTGTCAGGAGCTCATTGAAAATCTTTGCAAAGGTGAACTACCTAAGAGTGATTACCCGTGTATGAATCATCCAAGTTCAGCCGAACAAGAATCAACCTCAAGATTCTCCGTTCGGAAAAAGGCAGCTCCTGCCACTACCGCTCCTTCCGAAAAGAAAACTGGTCATTCGGTGAGATCAAGACGAACACCATCCTGGGCAAAACCTCAAAATTCCGATGATGGATATTCAAGGTATTCTTACAGGTTTCGAGTTGAAGGCTAACTGCATTTGAATGAACGTCAATGATATCTTTTGATCTTTCTTCATGGGCTATTTTGGACCTTTTACATTAGATTTTTACATGTTAAACCCTTTTTGTGCTGGGATCTCAATTTCTTTTTTCTCCATCTTGTGCTGCCTCTTGCAGTGATTCAATTTTGAATCATGCAGTTGCTGACCTCAGGAAAATGGGACAGCGTATATTTGTATTTATGATTGGTGGAGCAACTCGTTCTGAGGTAAAATATCTAGTGTAATTTTTTCTTAAACACTTCAACATCAGGATGTAGGTCTCACCTAATGCTTTAATGATGATGCCCTGTTGCATTTCAAATTTACTTAAAGACTAGCATTTTGCTGATGCTTCTGTTTTCAGCTGCGAGCTTGTTACAAACTTACGACAAAACTGAGGAGGGAAGTTGTCCTAGGTTCAACTAGTTTCAATGATCCCCCTGAATATATTTCGGTAATAAATGCTTATTTATCAACTTCTTTTTCATTTTTTTTTTAATTTTTGTTTCCACATAAGTTCAGTAGCATTTGAAGGCTAGACTAATTAAATTTTGGCAAATAATATACTTATTATATTTTATCAATCCTGAGCTACAATATTTTCCTGATCTTGCAGAAGATGAAGGTGATCTCAGATGGAAAAATCTAAATGGGTAGTCTCAAATTCCGCGGCATTTAAGTTTTTGCTCAATGCCAGGAGGTTGGCTATCTCATTTTGAGTTAATTTTTTTGTTTCCATGTACATCTTGAAAGTGAACTAGGCTTCTCTTGTTTTGAAAAAACCATGGCCTGGCTGTTTAACGTAATTAAAGACCCAAGCAGAATCAACAATGTGGTTTATTCTGTCAGAAACAAGAAAAATACTCTAATTTGCTCCCAAATTTTGTTAGTCGGGCAATAGGATGTCCAACGGAGTAAATTAGCTTATTGTGTACAAAACTATATTATTTGAAATGAGTCGATTGTTTCTTTGTAACATTTCTTATACATCAGTTTCGTTTGTTTTTGTTTCCCAGTCTCATGCTCTCCCAGATGTAATGTTCGAATATTATTTTCACGGAAGTGAGACGATTTGCAATATTATTGCAAAGAGGTCTGCAAATTAACATAACAAGTACAAGACGCTTTTTAATCTCAATTCACGTGGTATTAATATTATTATTACGTACCGAAAATTTTTTTAATTCGAGACTAAAATCTAAAATGCGTTTACATAATTGGAAACGAACATTTTCGACATTGTAAGCACGTCAGGCATTTTTGTGATAAGCAATTGTTGTTGATAGAAAGCTTCCTTAATGGGCTATGACCTTACATTCAGCCCATAGCCCTTGAGGATCCATAACATTATACGTCTTACGTCTCCCAACAGTCATTGTGGTACTAAGTGAGCCCCTCCAAAATCATTTTAAAACCCCTTTCCCAACGACAGCAAGTAGTGCTCTGATAGTCGTCCAGGATCGGAGGGTAGAACGGACAGACAGTGTCTGGGACTAACCCGCGCCATTAACACCCTCTCAGTCTTCTTCGTGAGTCTTATTTCTTAAGAAAAGCAAATTGTGTCAGTGTCACCATCCATCATCACAAGGTTCGATTCTCTACAGTTACATAGAAAATGGATCCGGTTCTTTCAATTACGGTGGTCTCGGTGGTTCTTGGAGCTCTGATCGCTATTATCTTCTTCAAAAGTTACTTCACTAAGAGAAGATCCGAAATCAAATCCATCGCCAAAACGGAGCTTGAACCCGATCACCAAAAAAAACCTACTAAGCCTTCTCAACCCATCTCCAAAAAATCTCACTCCAAACCTCACTCACACTCTCACGGCGATAAGGTATTGTATTCTATTCTCTTCTCTGCTTGTAACATTCTTTCATTCTAATTATTTATTTTATTTATTTAAAAAAAATCATTGGCCAATAATTTTGACTGTCAAATGTAACCGTAGGATCAAAACAAGCGACATCATCCGTTGGATGTTAATACTCTTAAAGGTCATGGTGATTCCGTCACCGGCCTTTGTTTCTCCTCTGATGGAAAGTGTTTGGCGACAGGTAAAGTACTAACAAACCAATTAAGTTTTTAAAACTAAGAACATGTGAATTATGAACGGCCAATTAGAATGAATGAATTGGATAGAATCTTTGAAATTTAGATTTTTCCCGTAATCCTTTTTTGTCTATTAAACTAGATAGTCATAATTATCAATTTGTTTGATCTGCCACTAGATCAAAAGTAAACTTGCCTCCAGTCTGCTTAGTAAGTTTTTAACTAATTTGATACATTATGTATGCGAGATTGCGGTTGTACTGATCCACAAATTCTTGTTTTCACAAACAGCTTGTGCTGATGGAGTGATCAGGGTACATAAGTTGGATGATGCTTCAAGCAAAAGTTTCAAGTATGAATCTGACATCTTTGTAACGTTTTCAAAAATAATGCATGGAGTTTTTCTGTCCTCAAGTTTTTTTTTTTTTTTTCTCTCTCTTTCTCTCCCTCTTTTAGGTTTTTGAGAATCAATTTGCCACCCGGAGGTCCTCCGACGGCTGTCGCATTTGCTGACAACGCAACTTCCATAGTTGTTGCAACTCATAATCTGTCTGGCTGTTCATTGTACATGTATGGAGAAGAGAAAGCCATATCTACTAATGAAGGTAAACAGCAATCCAAGCTTCCTGGTCCAGAAATCAAATGGGAACATCACAAAGTCCATGACAAAAGAGCTATCTTGACACTTTTTGGAGCTTCTGCTACTTATGGTACTGCTGATGGAAGCACAATCATCGCTTCTTGCTCAGAAGGTATAATTCCAATTTTTTTTGTCTAATCCTAATAGCCTGCCTAATCCACCTCAATCCAGGACTATACAAATGCCAGTCTGTGTATTTGCATTTTCCTCCCTTAACAATTTCTCTCTGTTCGGCGTTCTTAGGAGCGATTATGTATTGGTCCTGGCCTTTACAGTGTCTCTCCTATACAAAAAGTTGTCATTATTACTTTTTCAAAGATACACCCACCTTTGTTGGATTTGTTTAGTCCTATTGGAGTAATGGTGCCTTAATTCTGCTCATTTGTTGCTTTCTAGGGACTGATATCAGTATTTGGCATGGAAAAACTGGAAAACTTTTGGGTAATGTTGACACAAATCAATTGAAAAACAACATGGCTGCTATATCTCCAAATGGGCGTTTTCTTGCTGCTGCTGCTTTCACGGCAGATGTGAAGGTCAATATTGCTGATATATTGTCGTGTGGCTTTGACAATATATAACTTGCAGAATGTTTTGAACTGGAACTCATAGTATTTTACTTAACTGTAATTAATGAATCTGCTAGTTACATTTGTGTGCTTTTATCTATAGGTGTGGGAGATTGTATACTCAAAGGATGGTTTAGTCAAAGCAGTTACAAGCGTTATGCAGCTTAAAGGGCATAAGGTTAAGTGATTTGATCAAATTTTACATTCTTGAGGTCAGCCATGTCTTGCAGTGTTGTTAATTCATGCCTTTTCTTTCTATCTTTCTTTCTTCTCTTTTAGTCCTGTTTCGTGCTTCCAAGATTTTCTCTTGTGAAATACGCTTCTTTGAGAGGTATAAAGAAAACAACTACGAAGCAAACTATGTTTGAAGCGTGTTTGAGGCACATCTTGATATTGATGCAAGAATTTACTTTAATGAAAATGCTGTTCTAACTGCTAAGTTGATAAAATTTCTTCCATCTTTATTGCCATCTCAAGTTCTTGATACAGTTTTGTAATTTAATATGTTGCTAGAAGGCCTAATTTTGTTATTCACTTTGGACCATGCAGAGTGCAGTTACTTGGTTGTGCTTTGCACCAAACTCAGAGCAGATTATTACAGCCTCAAAGGATGGTACACTGCGAGTTTGGAACATCAATGGTTTGTAATTCTGTCCAGTTTTTGTCTTTTAGTTATGCTAAAATTCACATATTTCACTCATAGCCTCAGCCACCACCGTATCCATGCACCTACTCATCTTCACAAATGGTCATCCACTAAGATATCTGCAATCAATTCACTTTGTGTATGTCAGTTGAATGATGGTGCCACCAGAGTGGGTGATGGTATTCACAGAGTAGTGCATCTTGAATTGAGTTCCCTAAATGCTTGAACAGCTAGTGGATTCCTAAGTGGTGTTAATATCTGAACAACATTAAATTTTTTTATGAGCACGAGATGCGGCACGTTTCACCTTTCATGATGTAGTTCTTGATTATTACTTCATGTCTCTACTTGTCTCTGAAAAGGAAGAATTTCTATAAATACTTGGAAAAATTTGTGATGTTGAGATTGAATTTTCTTGCTTGAATACAAATGGTATCTGCGTATTCCTAAGATGATCTGTGTGTGCTTGCATTGTTTAATGCTGTTTGTGCTGACTTTCTATATCCATTTTCTGTAGTTCGATATCACCTTGATGAGGATCCAAAGACTTTGAAGGTGTTACCAATTCCACTTCTGGATTCTAATGGTGCTACATTGCAATATGATCGGCTTAGTTTATCCTCTGATGGAAAGATATTGGCTGCAACACATGGTTCAACGTTGCAGTGGCTAAGTGTTGAAACTGGAAAGGTTTTAGACACAGCTGAGAAAGCCCATGAGGGTATGTCCAGGCATCAAGATTTCACGCTTTATTTAAAAATTTTCCTTACACTTTGTTCTCTATTGCAAGCGTAATTATTAGTTTTTAATTATCATCGGTTGCTTTGTCTTAATACAAGTCTACCTTGCAGGTGAGATCACATGCATGGCTTGGGCACCAAAGACAATTCCAATGGGTACATCGCCTTCTTTGCTTAATACCTCTCATATTTTCTTATGTTCCCTAGTATATTGGAATATTCTCTTCCATTGTGCGGATCTGTATGTATTCAGAGGTTTGGGACTATGAGTTATTCTGATCAATCTGGCAGGAAGCCTGCCGCTTTACTGAACAATCATGGCCCACAAAAAGCACCACATAATGCCTTTTTAAGATAACCCTTGACAATTATTCTCTTTTGATTTTTATAGATATATGCAATTCTTGTAGCCTTGAGATATCAAGTAATTAATTGATTTATAATATTGTGAAGTGGAAGTATCTTGGCCTGGACAAAAGATAGTCATTCCTGACATGTGATTTACAATGCATGCTCTTGCAGCTCTTTGATGATAGGATTTCTTGGCTTTCCTTGAATTCTCTGCTCATTTGTCCTCAAGTTTTATTCATATTATTTTGGATTTAGATGTCTATTTGAAGTTAACTCACATAACCTTATTATCCTATCAGGAAATCAACAAGTCTCGGTTTTAGCAACATCCAGTGTTGACAAGAAAGTGAAGTTGTGGTTGGCGCCATCACTTGAGTCATCATGAAAGAATCTTTCAGTTTGCTGATAGCAGGCAATGGCAATGAAGGAAGTTTCTTATCTGACAAGTGGCTGCTATGCCTTTATTGACCCTAAAAGTTTTGAGCACTAAATCCTTCAAGGTTCAACAGTTAAGTTTGGTTATTTCTTAGAAATTACATGGTAGAGACCTTCCGCCTCGGAGGTAGAGCAGGAATGCTTTGTGAGGACAAATTGCGAGAAAAAGATAGTGGTTATATGACTGGCAGAGATAGATTATACACCAGCAGGAAATCTTATATTTCAGATAGTAATTAACTGTTTCTCTCACTTTGCTTTTATTTGCCGTCTACAGTTTTATGTTATTGCCAATTACTTTGGATGTGATTTTAACCCTTTTGGTGATGAAGCAACCCCTTCTAAAAGGAAGAAGTGATCCATCATTTCTTATCTAGGGGTCCATCTCTATCAGTTTGAGCAAAGTTTGGGTTGGATAGAGATCATACGCTCCCCGGCAATTTTAATAATTTTTAGGACAGGCTCAACATATATTTTTTATTTTCTAAAGCTGATGAATAAGTTTTGGGAAATAACAAGTGTACATTAAGATATGAGTTCAAGCAATATCACAAGAGCTTGTAGGGCTTTAGCAATAAAACAAAATTTGAAGCTTCCTGGAGTGAAATGATTAAAAATCTCAAGATGGCTGGAGAGAGAATAATGGAGGAGTTTGCGGGGAAGAGAAGTAGCCTTTCAAAAAATATCTCTTTACTCGATTAACTATTTTTACTACTTCTAATAAATAAATGTTTCTGGGTTTTTGATTTTTGAATTTGGAAAAGAGAGATTAAATTTTCCAAACTAGAGGAAACAGAGAAAGGAAGAAAAAAGAAATTGTTTAAATTTAATTAAATAATTCTCAAGTTTAAAAATTGACATATATCAAAATATTATTAGTGGGTAATTTCATATAAGCTCAGATGTGGAAAATTAGATGTACTCTAGAATTTTTTGTCAAGAGAGTTATTGGTAGGGACAGCAAAATGTGGGCTTAGGTTGGGTTTTTTGAAGTTTAGGTCCAATTTTAGAGAAAGTATAATGATTGGACTTGGACCGGACTTGAGTCGAGCCTAAGCTTTCAATTGTTTTTTATTTTTATAAATTTAAAATAAATCAATGATCAATAAGTTGTTATAATTAATAATGAATTAAATAAAATAAATATTTTAAAATAAATAATAAAAAAGGAAAATGAAGCAGATAAAAATTTAAAAATTTAATTTTTAAATATTGGTTTCTCTAATTCAAAAACCCAATTAATTAATTATCACTTAAAAAAGAATTAGTATAATAAGTTTAGCTTTTGTGAATCATCATTAATTTATGAATTAGGGATTCAAGTTTTCTTTTTTAGATTTTAATTATTATTATTATAATTTATAAATTTATTTTTTAAAAAAATAGAAAGTCGAGCCCGTCCAAGTCTTTTTTAAAGTATCTTTCTAAACCCTCATGTGGAGTGCTGGGCAAAAACCTGTGGGCTTGGACCGAGTCGGTCCAGACTTTTTTGTCCCGCCTAGTTATTAGCATTGAATTGGGATCCCAATTTTAGTTAGCCACGTTGTAGCATATCCATTTTCCCTTGCCCTTGCCATTGCCAAAATAAAGCTCTAATTAGTCATAAAACTCTATTGGAACCGTTGGATTTGAATCCATTGGATTACTGTTTTTTATTTTTTGAAATATGCATAAATAATCCAATTGCTATAACATTTTAATTACAGTAAGAGATCTTTTATTATAAATGGACTAATACATATAGAGAAATTTTATAACAAAAGGTTTATTACTTTAATAAAATAAGGACTAAACTAAAGGATAAGAAAAATATACTCTAATATATTATTAAATAATTTATTGAATTTTTTTGAATTAATTTTTGTTGTATTAAAGTAAAGAATTCCATCTTTAGAACATTGGATCTTTGTCAATTTATTAGCCTTTTTTTAATTTGAATTTGACATTGGATGTAAAAATTAAAAAAAAAAGATCATTTTCTATTTCATTATGGAGTAAGTGGTTAATAGGGCGGGGCTATTTTAACAAAATTAATATTAGCAGTTATTAATTTCAACTCAATACATTGAAGTGGATCGTCAATATAACTTTCGAATTCGGTCATAAGTAAATAAATAATTTTTTCTTGAAAAAAAAAAAGGTGGTTTTTATAGCATAGGATTTTCCAACCTTAGCATCAAATATTCAGATAAAATATGTTAAAATTTAGGAGGTTCACACATCAGAATATGTAAACTTTAATCATATCGCATTTGCGTGGAAATAACAATAAATACTTAGGAATCTCACTTTTATCACTGATATTCTGTCTACACCCTTATTATTACTACTACGAAGTATATGTAACTTAATTAAGAAACGAGAAGTGACATTTGATAACGATGTATTGCCCTGAAGACAAAGGGTGTAACACTATCTTTCTCTATTAATATTATAATAGATGAATATTCTGTTTTTGATTAGGCTAATTAATGAAAATTATTCTGTTTAGAGATTTTCAAGCAAGCAAGCAATTAGATGCTGAAAGGTGGAGACTAATCAGGCTAGGATAAGCTGGTTCCATGAATGCACGTAATCACAGTGCACGGTGGAAGTGGATAACTAAGCATTGTCCATTGTCCTGCGATGAAGGGCCGAGAAAGGATGGAATGCTGAGGACCAAAATCTCAGCCCAAATGAGTCTATGGCGCTGCATAACAAGATGGAGCTGTGTACTTTTTAGCGGCGGCCCCATTCTGTTTGTTGTATCGAGAGCCATCCATGGATCCAATTGTAGAATTGAAATCATCCTCTACAGACTCCAGCTCAATATTTCAAAGAACGTTCGTTCTCTCCAACTTTGGTTTGAATCTTGAATTTGTTTATTTTCTGAGACCAGCTAAGCTAAATCAACGCGTATGGCAGAGGAACTACAATACCATAACAAGAAGATGAAGAAGTGTGCGTGAAGAATGAAGTCGTGCTACTTTCTTTAATTAAGGTAGGGCAACACTGTTGTACAAAAACCTGAGTAAGGAGTGAGATGAGACCGAACCAATACAATGAATAGCAATAGAATTTATAATGGGAGTGTAGAGTGATTTGAGTAATCGAAAGTTGAGAGATACAGAGACTGCCTTTACTTAGTAGAAGCCAAGCGAACAGAAGGACAAAGCTTAGATCTCAGGGCACACAAGATTTATTCTTCAACTTAAGTTAATACAAAGTTACTCGAGCTGTACCTCTCCTCTACTTGTCTATCATTAAAAATTAAAAAAACTTCCTTGGTCGAGAGAATTCATCTCTTTTCTTGTCCGACAATCTGTACAAATTAGAAAATGACTGCTTGAGAGTAACTTTTGAGGAATAACAATATACGCATGCTTCCAGCCAGAAGATAGTGTGGTATTGACAATAATAAGCTGAAAACAACATACCGAAGAGATATTGGTACTGAAATTGTGTTATTAACAAGATAAGCCAGTACTGAACTGAAGTAAAAATACGGACAAAGAAAACCAAACTTAACGCGCTGCATCTGGCTGTCTCTCTGGTGATGAGGCTAGGAATTCTGGTAAGCCTTTATATGACTCGTATATCCTGAGTAAAGTTGGAAACTTGGACTGCATAAACAAAACAAGTAAACAGAGCATATCATTATGTGGACTGGCATGGCAAAACAAAGAGATCACATAAAACAACTGCACTTTACAAAGGCCTGCACAAATGGAACAGTGAGATTATACCACTGAAAGTTATGATACTTGAACAATTTGTTTGTTTCAAAATATTAAATTCCCCAGCATCAATGTCCTCAAACATACTAACATATAATAACCAAATATGGTAAAGTTAAATTCAAAAAATTACAATACATTACTATCTTCGTATCTCAAAATTCTTCAATGCAGCATTCAAGCTCAGAAGCATTAACATTGAGAACTATAGAATAAAACTTGAACCTGAAATGAATAAAAAGGCGTTACAAAATAAGGAGCATTACCATGTCAATGTTAAACCTCATAGTAACAACAGCAATTTGTGGGGCCAAAAACACATCAGCCTGCAAATGACAACCTATATTAATTTTCGGTTTTAGGTGTTTGGCAGTTAAACAAATTACAATTGAGGTATTATCACCATTGAAAATCATACTTCATAGTTAAGTATACAATTATCATGACGTACAAAATTATTGGCAGATTCAACAAAACTCGTCAGATTAAACTCCTGCTTAAACATCCAATCATCCTTGAATATGAGCTACAGATTTGTTAATGGTCTGCCACAGAATAAGATCTTAACCTAAGTTAGAAAGTCAAATCTGCAGATGCAACAGAGTACAATTTCTTTCTTTCATCCCCCCCCAAAAAAAAAGGACCACTCTTTTCTGTCAAATATTTTTTTTTATATAAGAAAATGAAGAAATAATAAATAAATGAAGGGACTTCCTGCATAGAAAAAAAATCAACCAACATAACGATTGTCTTGATGGCAAACTTTTCATTTCACAAATGTTTCAGACATTATCATCAAATGAAACTTTCAGGTATTAATGTAGGTTGTATAAATATTTCATCAGCAGGCATGTGCATATCAAACACAAAGAAAAAGGTTACAGTACTAAAGTTAGTTTTAATGATCAAAAGATAATTCTAAAATTATCAGTTATCCACCTTAAGTTTTTAAAGTTATAAAAAATACTACAAAAGTTTGAATTTGTTCAATTTTCCACCCGAAGTTTGCAATTTGTATCAACCATCTGCCAAAAAGACATAATTACCCCTAAAGAATTACAAAACAAAAGTCAACACAAATTAAAGCAATTGTTATTTTGTAACCGTAATTTTGTTTTTTGGTGGATGGTTGATACAAATTACAAATTTAGGATAGAAAATTGAACAAATTCAAACTTTTCTAGTATATTTGATAATAAGGTAAATTTAAGGTGGGTGACTAATAATTTCCCCCAATAAAATCAGAAGTTTTCTAGATGACCATGTACACATCTTCTCCTGTGGCATACTTGGCAGCAAAATCTATCAGCAACTTCTCAAGAGCTGTACACAAGGATAAAAGAACTGATATTAGTACCGCAAAATGTGCTCCTTCGATAGTTCGACATAAAGGCAATATGACCTCTTTCGAAGAGACGTGGGAGGGTGAGCGAAAGAAACTTACCTAGGAAACCTTTTTCTATGTGAGTCTGAACCCATAAAAGTCGCTCATCGGGACCAAACTTATCCTCAATATATTTCTGTAAAAAGAAAGCAGAAGAGAGAGAAAACTGAGTTACTTGATGAAATCTACAAATACATAATCAAATTTAATCATACAAAAACAGTATGTACCAGCAATGATAGCATATGAAGAGGCTGCATGCTAGAGCTGATTATACTGGCAGCCTGTGCAGTTTGGCATAGAAACAACATATCAAAACTAAATCAGCATAAATCTTTCACTCTCACATTCTCAGCAACAAAGGCAAGTACCAGAAAGAGATTTCACAACAGTTCTTCTTACCTGGAGATTCAAAGCTCTTTGCTGTGGATCAGCAGCAGGTAAGAGAGCTCTTTGAGGATACTTTTCCTCCAAATACTAACAACAGATACCCCGATACTTAAAAAAATTAAACCTCAAGATCATTTGATGGTTGCTAATCATATATAGCAATTAACGAGAGCTCAATTCATCCTATCAATTTAAAGACAGAGAACACGAACCAACAAGATTGCATAGGAATCTGAGACCACGACATCACCATCAACTAACACCGGAACGAAATGCAGAGGATTTAATTCCTCGAACTCTGGAAACCAATAAATCAGAAATGACATAACATACAATATTTTTTTTTTACTTTTTTTTTTTTTTGGGGATAGGAAAATAACATACATTATAGTATTGGAAATTTTCATAGCATGGCACAATACCTGTGATATAAATATAAATAAAAAACTTTTAAAAAAACTTATTATTATTATTATTATCATCGAAATGTTTACCGGGACTAAATTGTTCCCCTTTTGAAAGGTCCACGGCTTTGTATTCATAGATAAGACCTTTAAGTTTCAAAGCGAAGCGGACCCGCCAAGAGCAAGAGCTCTGCCAGTACGAGTATAATACAAGCTTTGAAGACGACGACGAATTAATACCAATATCTATCTGCAACAAATTAAAAGCAACCAAAAAAAAAAAAAAAAAAAAGGCTCGTCGTTATTGCAGGAAAATCAAAACACAGAATTTGGCTTTAATTTACCCATCGGCATTCGTGCATTAGAAAGAGTAAAGGGACGTTCGTTTTAGGTTGAAAAAGTGAAGCCCTAATTTGATATTTGAATGATGGAGTGAAGCGGAAAAAGGGAGAAACCTGATCATCGTTGTTGGTGTCTGCGTCCATTATATTGATGATTAACCGAACAGTTCCTCTTTAGTTAACTCGATCGGTCTCTGACCACTTACCGGCACCCTTTTATTTATATTCCATATTTACTTTTTCTTGTTTTCTAATCACTTTGCAACACCTTTCGGTTTTGGGTGGACATTGCAAATACTGTATATACTTTTCAGACAAAGTCGAATTTCATTCAATTCAAGAAAATTCTCTGAACAAACAGATGTTGTTCGTTTTTCATTGAGATTTGAAAATGGTATTCATTTATCCGCTCGAATTTGATAGTGTAAGTGCGGCTGCTCTTATTTATAATTCTTCCATTTACTAATAATTTCGTTTAATTAAAATAATCGTCAAATTATGACTTATTATTTTAATTTATTAATTCTCAAAAATCACAAAATTATCCATAGGTTAACTGCTTTCTCTCTCAAATGTAATAATGGTGAAAAAACTAAACTAGTTTCTCTTTCTTTCAATTTTTCTTTTTTTATTCTTTCTTAACTAAATAAACCTATCTTTCTCTTACTTTTCACTACAAAATTATCAGATTATCTGTTATTATCATTTGGAGTTTATACTTTTGAGATTTGATCAAAATTTTTTTAATAGATTCAAAGTGGTGTATAGAAACAAAATTGATCCTTCAACTTTGTTGAGATTACAAAATGATAAATTTGTTAATTTTTAAACAATTTCATTTGTCATACACAATATTTACTTTATGTATTATGATAATTTTTTATAAGGAAAAGAAATAGAGGGAGGAGTGAGATCAAATAAGTAATTGGTCAAATTATATTTTTACAATAAAATTTTTAATTTAAAAAAATAGTGAGTTCTAATAACCCCACTCATATAAGAAAAATACACACCTTAATGTAGTATAATAAAATACATTTTTTTCTTATTTCTTAAGAGTGTTTTTTTTTTAATCTTTTAGTTGAACTTTACGTTATTAAAATAAGAAATAAATTAAAAAAATAGACAAACCACACACTCTAATACAACTTATCGCTTACTTTAATAATTTTAAAAAAATTTCATTGAAATTTTATTTTAATGAAGCATAAAATTCCTCGATGGAAAATTACCATATTGTTGTCACACTTTCATATATTAAAATGCAGAAATACCGTAACATCAAATGGTTTATTAGAGAAAACGGAAGAAATATATGAATGAATGATAAGGTGTTCATATTTGATTGCACGATGCGAGGGAAAATTGGGAATAGCAAACAAAAAGAGTTCCCAAAATCTGAAGTCGTTTTTCCGTACAAGGCCTCGATCGTCCAATGAATTTTTTTTTTGGGAATTTTCACATCGTCCAAAGTTTAAAAAGTTCCATACATACATGCAAGATGCCATAGTAACAGCTAATTTCATCGAGGATCTTCCCAAAAGCCGCCTTCAAGCTGAAGCAAATTCTACATAGTAGAAGCAGCAATGACATAAATCCCCAAATTTAAAAATACTGAAACGTTTTTTACATCCATGAGGTTGACAAGAATTCACATTTACCACATATAAACAAAACGAACGCAGCAAAAAGGACGACATAACTTCAGTCCTCATGTTTTGGCTGGCTTTTCACAATAAAGCTTCCGGCTTCATCATCGGTAATGTCACTGCTCAGGAGAATAAGACAAAAACATGGAATTAAATGGCTGCTGACAGGAATGAAAACTTACTGGATGAAACTAAGCAATAGAAGAAACATAGGAATATGAAACCTGTCTACAGCTTCTGACTTGGAGATCAATGAGAGCTTTTTGGACATAAGAAAATCAAAGAAAGTGCTGAAATTTCTTTTGCGGCAGATTTTGCAAACTTTTTCCAGGACATCATTAAACTGCTTTGGTTCCTGCACAATTAAGAACCTTCTGAAGTTAACCAACGACCGCTGAAAGCTATAAACAGAAGTTAAAACTTCTTCCTTTAACACGTGGGATGACATACAATATCATTGCCTTTAGTTTCTACCATGCTAACCTGTGTTAAGTTCACAAGGCTATGGATGGAACTTTGTTCACCACTAAACAGTAGTAGGCATAACATGGAAAATTCATTTAGAAGTTGAAAAAGAGAGATGGAGAGAGAGAGAGAGAGAGAAAGAGAGAGAAGCGCGCGTGTGCGCGCGCGCGCATGTGTGTGTTCGAATGACACACTACTGAAATTAGTTTCAGCTTTCTGCTAGCTTCCAATAGATTAGAATGAAAACAGAAAAGCAGATCTGCTTCATAATAAAGTTAACTATAATTAGCAAGAAATGAAAAGAAGGTTAACATAAATACAGCAACACACACACTTAAACAAACATGGCCAAGAAAAGAAAGGATGTCAATAATTTCAAGAAGCATAACTAAAAGTGACTATAGACGACATATCATTAAGGCAAGAATTATCCCAAAAGGCAAAAGCAAACCACAGGAGAAAGAAAGAGACAGAGAGATATACTTGCTCGAGGATGCATCCCTTACGTAAAGCGACTAAAAGTTCCACTGCTTTAGGATAATTAATCCCTTCATTGGAGTTTTCCAGTAGGCCAAATATTTTATTTTTCATATCCTCAATTGCTTTATCAACCCAATCGGGGCAATCTCTTCTAGACATCATTGCTTCAAAATCTTGGATAGGGGTCAAATCGCCAATTTTGTCAACTGTAACTACAGGTTTGCTTTCCATGGAATTGACAGCTTGAGCATCAGATACACTGCCATCACCATTTGGCTCATCTGAGCCAGATGGTTTCTCTCGTAGGAATCGCCTAGTTGATTTCTTCAGCTGCAAGCAACATTGTATTGATACTTCAGCGCCTATGATAAGACTGGAATAATAAGGCAATTTTTAGTTTAAAAATGACCTTAGGATTCTCCTTGATTACAAATTGCCCACAAAATGCATCAATAGCAGACTGGCTTTCAGCAAGAAGTGTGGGATCAGGCTCAGTAATCTTCTTAAGACTATCATCAAGTGGAGGTGGAGCAGCATCTTGGTGCTCTGATTTCAACTCAAGATGATGATAGAAACGCTGACGATATACATTATCTGCTATTAGCTACAGATAACGCACAAGAGGCATGTTGTACAAAAAAATGACACTCCTTAAATAAATTTAAACACTTATGAAAGATTGTTGTGAATGCATGCAGTTCTCTCCGATCTTTTTTCCATGAACCAAGCATCACTTCAACAACAAATGATGCAAGGTCTATATAACACCATGATTTAAAATACTCCTTACACCTGTATTTTACTCCTGTACTTGTCTGCAGAATAAAACAGTTTATACACACAAAATAACTACATACTTATTTTAAACTCTGTGGACCATATTTCATAGTAGCACATAAATACGAAGTGGCACTCAAACAAATAACAGGATTTTAAATTTAAACCAGACTGCAGACAGGAACTCTTTCAAGGATTCACAATATAAGTTCACACGTCCAAAAAACCAAAATAACCACATATATTAAGTACCTCCAGGGCAGGATTTGGTGTCAATTCCGGCTGCAAAATTTCCCCTTTGCCAGATGGTGCAAGGTCAAGCATTTTAACCAGGTTATCTGCTGCTTCCTGCTGTTGCTCATTTGGCTGCCAAGACACAGGAAATTTGCTGAAAGAGGGGAATTGAAATTCTCGAACATCCTCAGCAAACGGGAGTACATTGAAGTAGAATGAATCAGGCTGCCCATAAAAATCAGAAAACATGGAAACTTTTACTAACGAAACTAGTGAGGATGTACAATAAAAAATTACAAAAGAACAGAGTGAAGCTGCATATTGAGACATACAATATTTATTTTTTCAGACACATTGGGGGTCAAGACACCAACAACAACACTCTGCTGTCCTTGTCTCCACACACAGCGCACAATTGCAACCTTGTTCATTTCCTTCATTGCTCTGGCTAAGGCAGAAACTGCAACTGTTGCCCTCGAATTGCCCGGTTCGGCAATAAAAAGGTTGACATCTTTCATGTAATAGTGTCTTTTATTAATGAAGAAGTCAGGGAAAAAAAAAAAAAACATCAGCTAAAACGTTATATTTGATAAACCAAAAGCAATCAATCCCATTCTAAGTTACAGAAAATGTTTTTACCGCAATATGTTTGAAGCATCAGTAAATCCAAGAAGCTTCACACTCTTTTCTGGTTTGAACTTGACAGCCTCCCATTCAGCGGAAGATATAGGAACTACTTGAGGTCCATAGCGATAACCTTTAATTCTTTGCTCAGGGGGTACAACTTTACTAGGATCTTCAACACTTTTGTATTCGTAATCCACCTTGACTTCATGTGTGGCAAATTTATCAGTTGAAGGTGCTTTATCAGAATATTTCTTCAGGGTGGGAAACTTCTCCTCTCCCGTCTTTTTGTAAACCCATACCTACTTATAATTTACAATAAAGTGAATTGCAATATTTATTAATGAGAAAAATGAACATAAAATTAGTAACACAAACTTGTGAGAGTTACATGCAGTATAAGAAAAATAAAAACTTGTGACATTTATAGTGAAAAGAAGAATAGGAGGTTAGCTGATTAAGTTATGGACTTAGTGAAAGATAAGTCCCACATCAAATTACTGAGAGATCTAAAAGTAACTATCCAGTAACCTAGATATTAGCTTTGATTTCAAGCATCAACCTAGTAGCTTTTGCAACTTGAAATTTAGAAAAAGAAATTAATAAATGAATAAAAGACACTGACGCAGCGTGAACAAAGGAAAAACCATAACTCTTCTGAATGAAAGCATGCAACAGTTTACATTTATGAAAACCTCACCTTAATCTTCATTTTTTCGCTGAGTTCAAGGTCACCTCTGAATATTGTGACAGGAGATATATCTCGAGTTTTACGTGCACCTCGTAATGAAGTTGTACTATCAACAAACAATGTCTTTGCGCTCGATTTCTTTGAAAAAATATTCAATAGATTATCATTCTCAATTATTACTCTCATATGCGGTTCTCCACTTAAACTTGCTCGCACAACAATATTTTTCATTCTCAAGCCGAAAGCAACCATTTGTCTGGCAATGGTGCTGACTTGATCTTCTTTGGTTCCCACATCTGGATCTTTAAGAGGACATAGTGCATCTGTTATCAGACAGAGATGCTTCTTTCCTTTATATGTTTCTCCATACTTCTTTATTAGCATATCTACCCCGACAACAATTGCATCGAGAACTACTAAAGTTAAGGCACTGCACAAGTGAGAATAAGCAGCATCTGATCTAGCAATATCATTCCTCAACAGACTCAAATGAAACATATAAACAAAATAGAGAGAATATCATAATGTAACATGTGATCTTCATCAATGTTAAAAATGTAAATTTAAAGAAGAAAATATACTCCATAGAAAAGGTCCTATGCTTTTTTTGAGCATGGGGATCAAATTTGTTTACATAACATATAAGAATATTTGTAGATAGCTATATATTTACACAAGAGAGTATAAAAAAAGGTGAGCATATAATCATCTATAAACATGGCCCAAAACAGTAACAAAAAATACAGTTTCCAGAGGCCAATAAATTTCTAAAAGGTAAGTCTATGTTTGACATCAAGGAACCTTGGGATCAAAATATTGGAAAGAAAACGTATGCCAAGATGACAATCACAGCAACAATGATTTCGTGTAGTAAGCAGGGCATGAATTTTCAAAATAGAAAACAGCCTATGAAAAGAGTGGATACAATCCCCAGCACAAGTTCCTTGAGGCAGATGTTTTAAAGATTGGACAAGGTGTCCATCAACAACTTTGATATCTTGCAAAACCTTAACATGTTCATATCCACCCACTTCCTTAGTCAGCTCATTTTCAGTTTCTGGGGAATCCAAGAGAAGGTAAATAAGCAATGTTTGCTAAACAAATTACTGTGCAAAGGCTCACGCCTACCTTCAGTTCCAAATAAAATAACTCCAACTTCATGATTTTTTCCATAAATCAGCTGTATATACATAAATTGACAAGGAGTTAGAGCAGTCCTCATAAAGAAGGAATTAAAAAAGCACAAAAGATTTTACCTTCTTTTGTATGAGCCTAGAGCAGAGTTTTTCAACGTCTGGAAGAACACTGTGCATGGAAGGACTGACATCAAGTAACAATAACAATGCTTCCTGTTCTTGGACGTGTATCCAAAAAATGGGGATAAATTTTAGGAGTCAAAAAGAATTTCACCAATATGAAACCATAAAAATCACAAAACAATGCTTCCTGTTTAACATTTCAATCAGTTTACAGTAAAACCCTAAAACCTAGCATATTTGCATAATAAAATTAGAAATATTAGAAAGAAAATGAAGAAAATCAAGATACGAGTGAAACTGTACCCTGGTTCGAGCCATTAAAGAGTAGACTGATTGTGTGCTGAAAGAAATAAAGCTTGTCACGGAAGCTGTCACCGAGGCTGTGATTGTGACTGATGAAAAGGAGGAATGGGATTCAGACGGTTTTAAAAAATAAACATAAAAAAAAAAGCGAAAATGTTATTTATTCTCCCGCCTCGGCTTGAGAAGTTTGTAAAATTATAAAATGGCCACAGAACTTGGAAGTGTTTTTATTTGACCACCAAGTATCGACATACCATCGCCGTAATTAATTGCGAAAGTAAGGGTAAAAGAAGAAAGAGCTGGCTCATTTTTCATGTTTTAATTTTTATGGTTGTCAAAAGTCAAAACGCGGCGCCAAATTCTGAGAATATGCGCATGCGCTGGTCTCTTCTCTCTTCCCTCGTCCAGAATCCGGATGAGCCCATAAAAGGCTCGAGAGTAGAGTGCGTCACAAAATAGTTGGGCTTCGACAGATAAAAATGGCTTTAATGGCGAGTTCTAACGGATACTGCTACTATAACTACAAGAAGAAGTACAACAAACGCTACAACTGTTCCACTGTTCCCCGTATTACCCTTTCTCAGTCTCAGGAGCCCAGAGACCAAACCAGTCGAAGGTAAGTACACAGCAGACTCTTTCTAAACTAATTTCTATGGTTTATGTGTAACGCAAATTGAATTTCTTAGGCAAATTATTATTTTGTTAATTTGAAGGGAAATAATACTGAGGAGCAGTGAAGTAGCAGTAATCGGGGCCATTTTCAATCTCAGGTACAAACTTTACTTGTCTAGTGTCTCCAAATTCGGAAGTTGAATTCAGTACGGTTTTGTGTGCAGCGGAAAAAAGCCCGAGTACTTGGGAGTTCAGAAAAATCAACAAGCATTGGCACTGTGCCCAGCTACCAAGAACTGTATTTCTACTGCTGAGAATATCAGTGATCTCACTCACTATGCACCTCCTTGGTAAAGCCAACCTTTCCCCCACTTTTCTTCCTAAATTTTTATTGTGGAGGGTGTGGCCAATGGTCAATAGTGAAGCACGTGAAAAAGGTTTGCGTTTTTTTTTTTTTTTTCAGGAACTACAATCGTGGTAGGAAAAAGCCTGTTAGCAGAGAAGTTGCAATGGAAGAGCTCCTTCAAGTGGTAAATTATGAAACATTTCCTAGCAATCCTATCCATCAAGTCAATTGGCTGACACCAATAATAATGATGCATGTGTATCGTGCAGATTAAATCAACAAAACCAGACAGATTTACCCCACGCCTTGTGGAAAAGAAAGATGATTATGTGCATGTGGAGTATGAAAGCCCAGTCCTGGGGGTAGGTTTAGCTCATCATACATTTGTGCAACTCTTTTTTCACCAAGCCTAGTGGTATAGAATGGCTGACTGAGTGAATATCTGTCTTCAATAGCTTGTGGATGATGTTGAGTTCTGGTTTCCTCCTGAGAGAGATTCCATTGTTGAATATAGATCTGCTTCGCGTCTCGGAAACTTTGATTTTGATGCCAATAGAAAGAGAATCAAGGTAAAGCTTTTTTACATAATCTCACATTACCGTCTTTGCAGTAAGCAAACTCATCTAACTATTAACTGATGCCTGATATTCATTGCAGGCACTGCGATTAGCATTAGAGAAGAAAGGATGGGCTTCTGTAGACTCCTTTTGAGGGGCATATTCAACGAATTTTATCAAGATTAGGACAAATGGTATACATTTCAATCAGGGTTAGAGAAAGAGTGCAAAGGATTGACCTGTTCCAATACAGATTCTCTACTCTGCTAAAATCAAAATGTTTATTCACAAGAAAATGTGCACAATAGAATAGGAAGTGCCATTATTGTTTTGCAATTTGACATACGTATTCAGAACAGGGAGATATGAAATGGACGATTTACCTCATTGTTCAACATTTATGAAAGATGTTATTCTCAAATAGCCTCCTGTTACCAGGAAAGAGCCATCAAGTTTCATCAACTATAAAACTCATAAAATTATGGCCATATCACTTGCCTGAAACTTGCAATCCTTAACTGAAACTGGAGCGCTGCTATCATTTGTTGAAATACAGAGCAAATATAACATCAAAATATAGATGCACACCAGATGTAATTTGAATACCAAATATACAATTTATCCTCAACGACAATAACACCAGATCTAATGTTAGAGTAGAAGAAACTAATGTCTCCTATTGGCATCATCACCGCAACATATCCACTAGCAAGGAAAGACATATCAAACTGGATTCATATCAAAATGTGAAACCATGACAACATAAGAACACTGAAATTTTGCTCGTGGCAGCTCCACCCACTTCAGCTTGACGAGCGTGGCATGATGCCAAAGAGATTAATCCTTCCTCAGTTCCATGTATTCACGATGAATACCACCTTTGTTTAGGACAACAATTTCAAGTTTGTCTCCCTGTTAAAAACATTGAAGGACATGTTAGAAAAAGAAAAAAAATGGACTTTATGTACAAGGAATTGAGTCGTGTACCATGAACAAGAACTTAGTTTCACCATAGTTGCATTTTCACAGTAACAAAAAAGCCATCACATAAAGCAGAAAAAGAGAGGGGGGGGGGGTGGGGGGGGAAGGGAACTTGCCGTGTATATGTCTCTCTCAGTTGCTGATGCAAAACAAGTTTTGACCAAATCAACTGCTTCAGCCTCTGAAAGAGGAGTAACAGCATCCTGCAGAGAGCACAAATTTTCAATCAGAAACATATTAGAATAAAAGCACTGAAGCATCATACATGATGTTAAATATCTGAACTCAAGCCTACCTGGGCAGGCAGTAGGAGAGGACTGGGAGACTTTAGTTGGTTATCCAGGAATGGCATGATGAGCGTGGACCCAGAACCTTGGGAGCTATATCCAACCCTCTCATAGGAACCAACAGCATCATATGTGTAGACACAACCCTTCCCTGAAGTGGAACAAGAACAAAAAATTGACAATAACTAAGAAAGGAAAAAAAAAACTTAAAAGCTGGCAATGGGAGTTTGAAAAATCTTTACCTTCATTGTCAAGCCCACCCAAGACATTAAATGAATAGTAAGGAAAGAAACGCTTGTAGTACAGGGTGTTGGAGAGTAGTTGAGCCATTCCAGGGCAGCTCATTTGCTTGTTGTGCTGATGCTGATAGATCTGTTTTTGAACAATGCACAGAAAACAAGATTAGAGGCATTATGCCAGCATACCAATGCAAAAGAGAAGAAAGGGGGGAAAAAATCAAAATAGCTTTCCTTTCCCATAAAACAAAACACCTGCTCCCTTTGTTTTAGAGTTGGCATATTTAAAGAATTTTTTCCTTCTTCGAATCGGCATATTTAAGAGATTTAAACCACAGATACTATGTCTGTAACAAGTTCACATGCAAGATAGTAACATTTACCCACAAACATGACTACTCAACAAAGTGCTTCTACTGAAGAAAATTAGAAAAAGAACACCACTCAGCCAGACGTTTTCGGAACCTTACCAAGTGCCTTGCTGCCAAGAGTTTTTGTAAGGCTTTCACATCAGCTTGAAAACCAGAAGAGGCCATAACACATTTGTCTGCCCTGCAAGAGGTTAAAATATAAAAGAAAGAACCCATTATTCAGACTTAGATGAAAATGTTTTGCCAACAACCTCTCGCCAACCGTAAAGTTTCCAACAACATGAGAAACAAAAGAATAAGGGATGCCAACCCTAAGTCAACAAACACAGTGCAGCACGAGAGCCAAACATTATAAGCAAAATAAAGGTTGAATACATGAAATAAATAAATTTCCTTCTTTTAGCTCCCATATGAGTTTTGAAGCAACTAGCAGTTTGATGACCTAGGGAAGAATTGATTTGTCTGCTTTGACTTGTGCTTTGGCTTCCTAGAAAATCAAAATGTTGTTCAATTGCAGTTTTCCTCTCATACCTAAAAGCCTAGGATCGGTATCCAATAGTCTACTCATAATACAAGCCAACGAATTATGGAAACTCCACATTGCAATTAGTCCATAAGCCAAAACACAAGTCAAAGTGAACACATCAATTCTTCACCAGGTCATCAAACTGCTGGATTACTTCAAACCTGGAACAGACATCCAACATCTGCCAGAAGCCATACCCTCTAAACTCACAGCCTATAATATTTGAATTTATAGAATGCAGTCCGTCTCATAGCTCAATATATTGAATCTAAAACTACCTCACAAATTAAGAATCATATGCCTGAGATAATGTGCCTCTGAGTTATTTATCCACTATATGATTCTTTGATGAAATTGACTATATAATTATCAAAAATGCAGATTTCAATAATTTCCCACATCTTTTGCATATATAATCCTAAAAACTGGGCCAAGGCAGGCATCGGTAAAACCCTAATAACTGAAGCTCGAAGCAAAATTTTAGCAAACTCGACCTTAATCACTAATAAGACTGAATGCATATAAGACACGAAAACAAGATGAAATTAATAAAACGAACGAAAGAGATACTGATGAAGGCGCGCTTACAGTTTACAGATTTTGGAGTAATCGCGAGTGAGGATACTGTAACCGGTTGACATTCGAGTGTCGGCAGCGATTACACAGTAATCAGCTCCAGCAATCGCAACACAAGTTCTGCAAAACGCATAAACAATATGATCGGACAAGTTTTAAACCTAGATGTATATGTAGATGTATATGTAAATGCATGAACAAAGACGCTACCCTCCATTGTTGTCGTATGGAGACCATGCAGGATGCTGCTTCGTCATGATGAATTGTGATCAATTAGGGTTTGAAATTTGGATAATATGAATTTGGGTTCGTTTTCAGTGTTTTAGATCTAAGAGTGGCTTTGAGAACAAGAAACGAGAGCTGTAAACTAACGTAGTTTTTGGGTGAGAGTATGATAGTAAGTTTCTATTTGAGGCTCTGTTGGACATAGTTTTTCGATAGGCTTTATTTAACTAAAAATTTTGTTAGTAAAATTTTTATAAATAGAAATTTTATTTAAAAATTTTAAATTATTTAATTATTAATGAAAAATTTTATTTAAACACTTATAACCATTAAATAAATCATATCAAACAAACACTTAATCACTTGAAGAATGACTTTGAGAAAATTTTTATGTTGCACTTGATTGGAATATATTAAATTAAATTATATTGTATTGAACTGGACTTAGTACATCGGATTAAATTATATTATATTGCAATAGACTAATAATATTTATTAGGAGAGGACTACCTTATAATTGCTGTAAAGTATATTCTCTCACATAAACACTACTTGATACTATTAATATTGTTCATGTGAAAGGACTTCTACCCCACAACAGCTATAAAGTAGCAGTCTCCTATTTGTTATTGTCTCATATCTTATGTAATATAAGTTTAGATTCGACTAATTGAACATAAGTTTGGATGGAGATAAGAAAATTTTCCCACAAAAGATTGCATCTTATCTTTTTATTTACAACTTGAATTCAAGTAACCGTGGGTTCAAAATATATTCATAGCTAGTTGATTTGCACACTGGAGGCATTAAAAAAAAATGTAAAAAAGAAGGTAGGAAGATGAGTAAAAGTTGGAATTATTTATTTGAGTTTCTTATCTTTCCTAATATTTGAACTCAAATAACCAAATAAAAAACTACATGAAAACCACCGCTGAGGACAACTCAAGTAAATTGAATTAATATAGAAGAAAATAAAATATACTAATATTAACAATTAAAAGATTTTAAAATTATTCTATATATTTTAATGAATGAATAAATAAATATTTTATGTAAATTTTATGCGTGACATATCAGTATAATATCCATCACACAGATTATATGAGGTAAAAATTATTTAACATGTATGATTTGCTGCTTATTTATTCATTATCATAGATAGTTTGTCGTTGAATATTTAGTCCGGAATAAAATACATATGACATGTCTTTAATAAATTCATCATATGGATGACCTGACATATAATTTATGGGAATTGTATGATTTGTCGTATAAAGCTTCTACACATAAATGACATGTTGTAAAACTATTTATTTAAGTTCAATTATTATTTATTGATAAAAAAAATTTATGCTATCAATGAAAATAAAATTATTTTTATTTACTATTTACTATTTAAATTGTTAGCTAAATAACAAAAATAACCGAATATCTAAATTTTATTTCAAATTGATATCATAATTTAATTATAACATATTTTGTTATCCTATATATCCCTATATGATAAAAGTTTTGTCTATATCTTTCTTATTGAAGTGTGGATCATTTCATTTATAGAAAATTTTCAAAATTTCCCCCCTAAATATTGGTAAGAAACACTTACACCCAAATTCAAATGGGCTATGACACATGTTCCTTCAAATTTAGAAATGTGACCCTTTTACATTAATATCAGGGATCAGGCTACGGTGCAACAGTGGCACCGTGCCACAGTTGCACCTAGCCGTTGGATGCAGTTGGATTGGTTGGATCCACTGACATCCAACTGCATCCAACGACTAGGTGCAACTGTGGCACGGTGCCACTGTTGCACCTAAGGGGAATCCTAACATCAGTTGATATATTATGTTAAATTACAGTAAAAAAAAATTCATAAACACCTCTAGTTAATTAAAGTTATTTTACAAACCCTTAATATCTATTGAATTGAAATATTCTTTGTGTGATAAGACAATTTTTTTATTATTTAGAATTTTGGTGAAACATAAGGTATTTGTATATTGGATTTTCTTATAAAATGAAAACACCATATATTTTTATTTTAATTGGCGGCAATTTATGTTTTTATTAATTAACGGTAATTAATTTTTTTCCCCAGTTGGCAACAATTAAGATTTTTCTCTATTAGCCAGAATTAGGTTGTGCTTAGTTTTTTTTAAAAAATATATTTGCAGCTAATTACAAATGTATTCTTAGAATTTTTTTTTTTCTCAGATATCAAAAAAGTTATGTTGTAGAGTCTTATTAATGAGTTTGAGTTGGCACCACATGATTATTTGCTTAATAATTATATCATAACTAAGTAAATGGGTCAAAATTTAAATTCTAACCTGACATTAAAACAATGAAATTGACCTAAATCTAATTTATTTAATAATCATATTAAATTTAACAATCTAAATTTATTTATTCATTTCATATTCGGTTCGAGTGAATGGATGTTATCAAATTTTACTAACTCTTAACTGGTAGTACCACTCAAAGAAAAATGACAGATGGCCACAAATAATCGACCCAATCTAACTCACAGATATTTAATGTCAAAAATAATCCCTAAACGACATAAATAAATAAATGAATAAATAACCACAGTCGACGAAGACGAACGCACATTATCGCAGCGTATGTAATGTATATATTTGATTAGAAGCAGCAGGTGTGGCAAAATAACAAAGCCTGAGCAGAGATTCAGAGTGAAGCAAGGAGAGGCCATGGAAGATCTACTTGGCTGGTTCTTGGTCTTCATCTTCCTTATATCTCTGCTTGGCATTCTCAGTTACCAGGTCATTTCTCTATTCTCTTCTATTTCTCCACTAAACAATTTTGTTTTCGCATATATATTACAAGGACAATACTAGCTCAAGCTCCTACTTCTAGAACTCAAGTTACAAAAACCTAGATGCTTGCACCAACTAATTTTACCAAAATGGCCATCGATCGTCACCAACTGCTAATTTACCGCTCTTCTTTCTTTCTTTTTTCTCCAGAATATCAGCCACTAATTTTCTGTAATTCGAACTTTATATTTGTCGATGATTTGCTACCGCGTGTACATAACCAGCATCGTCGTTCCGGCATGCAATAGAAACTTTGTTGTTTTACTGAAGTCAAATTCCTAGAATTTAATAAGCTTTGTAAATTCCTTAAATTAGAGAGAATTTGTTGAAATATGCAATTTAATTTGTACAAGCTGGTTTTCAAAAATGAAAAATAAATATAAATATGAATTCGGTAATCTCTGACGATTTTTTATCTTTGTTTTTATTTGTTTCCTTTATACCTGGCCTGCTGCTAATCACCAGCATCGTGTTCTGGCGTGCGGCAGATACTTTGTTGTTTTACTGAATTTTTTTTTAAATTTAATAAGACTTTGTAAATTCATTAAATTCGAGGGACTTGATTGAAATATGCCATATAGTTTATATAATCTTTTCTTTCTTAATTTTTATTTTATTTTATTCGGTAATCTATGATAATATATATGGGAGCCGTTTAATGTATTAATTTAATTTTGACCTAGTACAAACCAGAAGGCATATTTATTCAGAGCAGTTATTAATGGCAGTGATCTCACATTCTGATGGTTTAGTTGCAGTTGATGTACTTGACTGACCTCGAGGGTGACTACATTAACCCGTATGATTCGGCTGCTCAGATAAACATGCTAGTATTCCCGGAGTTTTTTACTCAAGGAACCTTATGCATCCTCTTTCTTATAACAGAGCATTGGTTTATGTTCCTTTTGAGTCTACCGTACCTGTACTTCAATGTCAGATTGTAAGTTTCTTTTTGCACTAATTTTTTGCGTCAATGTTTTGCTGGACATCATATTTTGCTGCTGTTACTGGTTCATGATTGGCATGGACCTCCTGTGCAAAAACTTTGCATTTTCAATAGGTAAAAGAGATGAAAGAATTTGGAGAAGGGCCAGAAAATTTGCTTATTTAGCATCTACAGACACTAGGAGGAAAAAGTGTGGGGAAAAATTCATTGACCATATTTAGGCCAGGGGTGGATTTATAGTAGTTGTACTTGTACTGGTTTTAAACTCTTTAACAGTTTGAGACACAGAGATAATAATCGGGCGGCAATTATGTAATGTTTGTTTCATGTTGCTGTCATATTGAAAGCAAAATGAAGTATAGGAAATGACTTTAGGACGCAATGAAACACAAACCGGTTTTATTGTGAACCTAAAAACGCACAATCTTATAATTCATTTCCAATATGATTATGGAAGATTTTCTTTAGATGGAAGTGATATGACTTGAATGGATAAGCATTTTTCTTATTCACTGAAGCTCTATGTTTCTGACCTGTAGTGCATGTCTAATGTGATTTATAATTCCATAATCTAGGTATACGAGGAGACAGCACTTGGTGGATGTAACTGAGATCTATAGCCAGCTGACCTGGGAAAAGCATCTAAGGCTTTATAAGCTTTGCTATCTTATAATCCTCCTCGTCCTTTGTATATTCTGGTATTGTGGCAGCAGATGTTTTGATACCCTTCATGAATCACTCTTTGGACTTTGTGAAGTAACTTTCAAATATGTTATAGGTTACTTTGGACTGTTGGAAGAGATAAGCATTGACCAGGCATCAGTGCTCCCTACAAGTTTGCTCACAGTAAGTATATTTAGATTGCTCTTTTATTTGCCAGTGTTCGAGCACTATAATGAAGATGTATTGTTTTATGTCATTTTCAAAATTTTTCTGTCTACTAGCATGCAGAAACCTGTCCATTCATTGGATTGATTAATAAAAGAATAGTCAGTCTTCATTTCATAACAGTAGTACGTTAATGCATAATTGAGTGCATCACTATGTTTATTGGTAAATGTCAAAGGCACTTACGAACCAGGACATAGAATATGGAGCAATCGGATAAAGGCTAATTAGAGTTGGTGAAATGTGTTCAAAGTGTTTGGATGAGTATACTGAATCCGGTGAATGGTTTAAGTCACTCTGTGTTGATACTAGTGATGGATGAGGCAGTTGAAATGGTGGCAGCATTATGAGATAATGATGTTCTGTGAGGATGTTGAATTATCTGAAAATGGAGTTGAAGAGGTGGCCACTGTTCAGATGGCATTTTTGGGGGGACAGTTGCAGGAGCATATCCTGATTCTTTATGGGCAGGGTCTTTATGCTGGCCATCTGAGATGCTCAAAGTATATGGGATAATTAGTATGCATGCACAAAGATATTATACACTTAAATCGGTTCTCGGGGAATAAATATTGTTGTTGACTGAAGTTGGAATGGCAGTACTGGTTGGCTCAGCTGTAGATTTTTGATAAGCTATTTAATGCCAGTTTTCTTGTTAATCAAAATTAACTTGTATTGCTCTAGTCTGCAGGTTAATCTGAAACTATATGGTGCATCAGAGATTGTCACGTTATTGAGTCTCATCATTTGCAAATTGTACTCTTCTTTTTTCCCTGAATTTAGAGGCAATCAGAATCTTGCTGATAGAATAAATATAGCACCATCTTTAAATCTTTGTATCTTTACACAAGCCTATTTATACAAAATGGTGAAGTGCGTGCAAACCCGTACTGGCTCCTGTGATCATACTAGAAACAATCAGAATAGTAATGAAGGCAATCAGAAACAAACAAGTTTCTCAATATTTATGCATTAAAAATGGAATCATATCATAGCTGAAGGTCTTTTCCTGCTGTTGCTGATTGCCATTTTTTCCAGGTTTTTCTTGTGGGAGTGCTGAGATTCTAACCGTGGGGACCGGAATTTGGGGGATTTTGCAAATTTAATCAATAGTCAATTCAAGTTGCATCGCTGTATCATAGTGTTGGTAGAATCATTTATACACTCTTTCTGAGTAGCTCATGTTAATATGTTTGCTATTCAGTGTTTACTGATGAGTAGTTTACTTGTTCCTTTCAAATTCTTGTGCCGTGGAGTTTAATGATCTAAAAAGTACATTTCCATTATGGGTAATTTTTAAAAACCTCCCCTGAGGTTTGGGCTTGTTGCAAGTAGATTGCGAGAATTTGTTTATTTGTAAAAAATCTCCTACCGTCAGTTAACTTTAACATTGACCGTTAGTTGACTGTGCAAAGACAATATTACTCTTAACAACAGTTTGTAGATGGAAATAACTAAAAAAAAATTAAAATTGACCGTTAGTTTACCCTCTTTAAATTATTGATATTTTTTTAAAGTTCCTACAAGAAAGATAAAATTAAAAATTTTAAAAATCATCTTTAAATTATTGATATTTTCTTAAAATTCCTACAAAAAAGATAAAATTAAAAACTTGAAAATGAAATAATTATAATCTTTACCTATGATATTGTAAATCTTTGGAATTGACAATGATAAAATTGTCAAAGTTCCTACAAGAAAGATAAAATTAAAAATTTGAAAAATCCTCTTTAAATTATTGATATTTTCTTAAAGTTTCTACAAAAAAGATAAAATTAAAAACTTGAAAATGAAATAGTTATAATCTTTACCTATGATATTGTAAATCTTTGGAATTGATAAGAATAAAATTGTCAAAAAATAGGGTTTGTGCTTTTCGCGCCAACAATTTTAATTTTTTTTTAGTTATTTCCGTTTACAAACTGTTGTTAAGGGTAATATTGTCTTTGCACAGTCAACTAACGGTCAATGTTAAAGTTAAATGACGGTAGGAGGTTTTCTACAAATAAACAAATTCTCGCCATTTACTTGCAACAAGCCCAAACCTCAGGGGAGGTTTTTAAAAATTACCCTTTCCACTATGGTTGGAGTGATTTGAATCCATTAAATAATTCTCTGCACCTTTTTACTCTATGCACATATTCAAAAAAATTAAAAATTAAAATTTTACTATTTAAACCCTTTGTAATTTCAAAATTAACCCTAATTAAAAATATCAATATTTTTCATTTTTACATCTCCAAAATTTTGTCCGGAAACATCAAAATCAAACTTCATTTTCTGGTTTTATTATCTTATCTTTCATTCTTATGATTCCTTTTTTTTAACACTAATCATTAAAAAAAAAAAAAATCACTCCCAGCACATAAAATCATTCATATATATATATATAGACAAACACACACATATTTTTAAAAATGACAATATTAGATTGAACTCTATGAACTATGATCACATAAAATCATAATTCATAAGTCTTCATAATATATATTTCAGTGTTGCTCATGTAAGGTTTCAGTTGGCATGTATGAATATGATTAACAAATAATTTAAATTTATAAGGTAACGTAGATGTGGCTTGAACATAATAATAAGAGAAAGACGATGAAGCAGAAGAAAAAGATGGTATTAAAAAATTATTGTTTAGTCTTAAATGGTAATTTTATTAATAGGAAACTTTGTAATTTAAATTTTTATTCAAAAAATGAGAGTGAAAAATATAATAATTATGGGTTCGACTAGCCTCATTCTATTTATTGAAAAATAAATAAATAAATATTTTGCAATTTGCCAAAGAAGTTAATGTACTGCATTAGGTGATTAAACTAAAAGTAAACGTAACACCAAATACACGCAACACTTTTTTTAAACTCGCCGACCATGAAAAGCGCACTAAAGCAGCATAAAAAATTGGTCAAATGTACATGTTTTCCAGGCGCCAGTCCACATAAGGCCCCACTCAAATTCGATCGAAATTAGATTCAAATGTGAACTTACATAAACGGGTCACTGAATCCAGGAAAAATCTGGATTTGAAAAAAAAACAAGGAAAGGTTAGGTGAATTAGATTTGAGGATAAAGATGAAATTCAAAAGCACATTAATTGTCAAGGGAAGATATTTGTGGGTGGGTAGACTCACTTCGTAGAAGATTACATGGCATCTTTCTAGCACAAAATTGCACTGTATATCAGACCAATGTATGCAAATTGTTCTGACTTTTGATTTATTTATTTATTTATTTTTAATTCGGCTCTCCTTTTCCTAGCTTTACCTCCGCATACCTCACTTATAGTATATTACTATTTCTGTTACGGCAATTTTTTCCACTCATCCATAACCATTTTCCTACTACTCTTTTCTTTTTTCAAAAAAAAAAAGAAAAAAAAATCCCTATTGACTATTGAAATGATGAAAAACAAATTGTAGTCATAAAATAAAAATTTACTATATTCAGTAAATGTGACTTTTAAATAATAATTTTAATTAAACAATCGTTGTTAAAAAAAAAGAAGCTTAAAAGTCATAAATAGTAAATGCCTACTAAATAGTAAATGCTTTACAACTTTAGATTTTTATTTTTAAGTTACAACTTTTCAATATTAATACCAAATGAAAACTTTAATTACTATTATTCATATCTCTCGAATTATTTTTACATACGTGTTATGTAAATTTTAGTCTCTATGAAATTTCATTGGGTCACTGAATTCAAAATATTGATTGTCCAACGTTACAATTTACAAGTATATTTGAAAAAAGAAAACTTTTTTTTTTTTTTACTTTTTACATTAAAAATTTGTCTAGAAACACCACAATCTTTAATGCTTGCTTCCATTTCTTCCCCCCTGTGCCCCCCCCCCCCCACCCCCCAAAAAAAATAATAAATAAATAAAACAAAACAAAACGATGACGCCATGAGGGTGTTAACACTTGACATGATGAATGATGACTGCGTCATCCCTAAAATAAATGAGAACATTAAAGATGGGATAACTCTCAAGATTATAAAAATTAAAAAAAAAAATGAAAAAGAAAAGGTCTTTCAAGAAATAAACCATTTGCTAAAAGCTAATAATAAAGAGATAAGATTTAAAAAATCTGCTAAGTGCTAAGAAAATGAAAATTAAGCTATTTTTTAATTAAATTCTAGGCACTTCCTTTACCTCATTCTTAAATAAAAAAGAGTTTGACAGACTTTCAATTACAAATATCTACAGATTGTGTATGTTACAGACATTTTATTCTTCAACAATAATAACAGAACATGTTCAATTTCAGTTGTATTTTGAATTTGAACATTGTAAAAGCCTTACATTCTCATCTTAGGAGTCCCAACTGCATCTCTAAAACCAGCAACCATCAAGACTCCTTCAGACTTTATTAGTATTTTTACACACTGCATGCCATAGCTTCAGTATTGCACATGCTGATGCTGTTACAACCTATAAACACATATTTGGAGCTGTAGCTACATACTAGCATAATTAACTTGGTGGCTCAAGGCAAAGAAGTGTTTCAGCAAGTGATTCCTCTCTCCATTTCTTATAAACTTGGGCTATGAATGACTCAATTCTCCTTTCCAAATCAATAACACTCTCATCTTCACTGTCAACATCTTCTGTGTCAAGATCATCATCATTATCTTCATCATAGCCATCATCATCTCCATGATGCTCGTTACGCTCCTCGCAGCTATCATAATCTTCATCGTGTTCTTTCTCCTTTACAGTGTACGCTTCATAAATTGAAGGGGTAGAAAGAAACACCCCATCAGAATCCGCTAAAGATGGCTTCGAATGCCCTAGAAAGATGGTGATAACGATAGCGTTAAACACTGCAAACACCGCAACCCGGCTAGATTTTGCCACAATGATGAACTCATAAGTAGACAAAAGAAGCTTGTGTTGCTTATAGACCAAGTATGGTAAGAAGAAAAATAGGATTAATATCACAGGGATACTTAGGAAACAAGTACAAAAAATTTTTGTGAGGTTACCTCTCTTCATGCCCAACTATTTGCTAATATTTTTACTCTCTAGCTAATTGTGCAAGAAAGATCCCTGCTGTTTTTTTAATTTGTGGGTACCTTATATATTATAAGTAAGCCCGGTTGACCAACTTGCTCATTAAAAAAATAACAGCAAAATTTCCAAGAAAGTTTAGAAAGTCCATTTCTCCAAGCAAATAGGATTTGTTTAATGCATGATGATAGTTACCATTCTGTTATCTGAGCAGATGTCGACATAGTTTTGCCAGAGGCAGGTTCACAAGTTAGCGTCAGAAATCATACATAATGCAGCAAACGTCACCAAAATCTGAAGTGAAATCAGATGTAGACTTAGTCTTAATTTTACGAGTCTCTAGCATGCTGACCCCATAATAGTAGAATTACATTTAACTGCTTAAGGGTATCAAATACCCGCGCTAAAATTTTCAACTGCAATACAATATTAACGCTAGAGTTGGTAAAATTGGTCATCAGGTCGCGTTCGTGTCGCGTCAGTTTTATGTCGTGTCAAATGTAGGTCGACCCAAATCCGACCCATTTAATAATCGTGTCAAAATATTGAGACCCAAACCCGACATAGAAAAATAATCGGGTTACCCAATAACCCGCTTAATATCTATATATTAAACAAAAGTTACATCAAATATTTACACTTTGTCATACATATGTATGCACATACATACATACATAATTTATCAATATTATAAAATATATATATATATATCTACTAAAATATTACACACACTATTGAGGTTTTAATTATATATATGTAAATAATATTATATATCAATATTATAAAATATACATGTCTACCAATATTTTATACATTTACACTATTAAAACTCTAAATGTATTTAAAATTTTATAAATAAAATATTATGTCTATATTCATCCTTTTAAAGAATAAAAATATCATCCTAATATTTGAGTTTTGATGACAAGAATCTGTAAATTATTTTAAAATAGAAAATATAATCGGGTCATTAATCGGGTAAATGGGTCAAGAATTTTAACCCTAACCCGACACGAAAAAAAATCATATTGACCCAGATCCGACCCATTTAATAATCGTGTTAAATTCGACGACCCATACCCATTTATTGGTGTGGTATTCGTGTCGGGTAATCTGATCGTGTCAAATTTTGCCAGCTCTAATTAACGCTAACACTAGAAAATCAAAGTGCTGGCATTTCTATATTTTAAATTTTAAAGATAATTCACGTTCCTAAAGAAACAGACATTCTTCAATAATTTCAGAAAAGAAGCGGTTTAATTCAACAAAAGAAAACCAGCTCCTAGTAAGTTGTTAGTCTTCGAGCTTGTTGCCCTCTTGATTCGTTACTTTCGTTGAATGAAAACTTGCTGGAGCATCATGAAGTGTAGGGAAGAGCGAGAGAAGTTTTCATCAATGAAATCGATGTCATAAAAACAACAATAAACAAGAAGCTGTCTTTTGCTCTATCCTTCCAAGCCGCTACTTAACTAGCCTACAGATCAGATACAACTACTGCCCGAGCAGACAACATAAAATACAAAAAATTGATGCTAGTTCAATAGGAAAAAGCTGTAACCCTACTTCATCCTATGAATGAATATTCAGTGAACTACACAGGTAAACAAGAAGAAGTAATTTTCAGGTCTTTCAGTGGTAGTGTAGTGGCAAGATTGGCATCAATACTGTCAGTGAGACTACAGATCTTGATTCGGCCTTTAACTTGCAGGCAAAGATATGTTTATGTCGGTTGTTGAATTTATTGGTTCCTGTATGGTTGGCCAGTTGTCTCTCCGGAAAGGTGAAGAAGCTGTGTTTGGCTTTAGTGGGCTAGAATTTTGTTGCCTGTGCCCATCCGTGCCCTCCTTTTCTGCATTATTGACAGGAATGACCCCAACAATGCTAGGAGCTGGTGTAACAATAGCTGGAATGGACTCAGCCTTCTGTTTCTTGGGTTTCTGCTCTTGCTGGTTGCCCGGTAGAAAACTGCCTACCACAACCTGATAAGTTGGATACAAGAATAAATTAGTTCATCATGGTCTTGAAATACAATCACGTTTGTGTGTACTTGCTGATGCAGATCATGGTAAGTAATCCAACACATCAATTTCAAGATACATGCTCTGCCCATGTTGTGTTATGTTAAAAGTCCCCTTGCTAATCTTTTAAACAGGCCATGCATATAATTTTCACAGGGTTGCAGTAAGACACTGATCTTTCTGTTCATCGTCCAAAAATAAGGAAAAGAAAACTGGCAATGAAATTGATCACCTGCACTGGACCCGCTGCTACAAGAAGTCCAGCAACTGCCCCTCCCACAACACGGCCATCCGGGCTTGCCAAAGAGACACTCATACCACCAGATCTGCTCCTTGTCCCTTGACTCTCAGTAAGCATGAATGATCCAGACAAGGAGAGTATTTCAAACCGACCCTGTAAAATAATTGAAAAAACATAACTTTCTTAAAAATTAAAGTTGAATGTTGAAGCGCAGCAAAACCCTATGCAGCCAAGAAAAAAATATATTTCCAACTATTCTGATCGCCCGACCTCATATGTCAGAGTACCCCCAGAAGAATCAGGTTGACGAAGTGTAACATTTGAAATCACTCCATTAGCGGATAAGATGCATATAGCTCGAGGTCCTTGTTGAGAGAATGATATAACCTTCATCATAACATCCTAGAACAACCAAAGAACACCACCATTGGAGTAAAAAAGTTAAAAAAAAAAAAGAAGAAAAAGGAATATTGCCACTAAAGCATCATGTTTTTCACCATCAAGAACATGGAAGGAAGAGTTAAACATAAAGTTTAACTTATTCTGTCAAATGCCAAACACTATCTTCACTCATGGACTTATCTTCAAGATAATAATTTTCTCAAAATTTATAGTTCAAGGAAAAAGCAATATCAAGATATAGTCATTTCAGTCAAAAAAATTGCAGATTGAAACTCTCATGCATAATGAGAAAGAACTAGTAATCTAGCAAAGAATAAAAAGTGCAAGAATCCTCGTTGTTGAGCAGCTCTAGATCCTTTCAAAAGTTGACCGCAATGCCAATTACATGAGAACAGAAGAACATTTAACGGAACCAATTTTGAGTTTTATTTATTTATGTCACTGGAACAGCTATTTATGAAATCAATAAGAACATGTTTCGTCTCTTTCTTTGACTAAATGTACCTCGCCAGCATTGATAGTGATGACATGGGGCGTAAAATTTGTGCCAACAGAACAAGCATGCAGCTCACCTACAAAATGACAATTGAGGAATATAGGTAAATCCAAAGCCGAGGATTTGACGTAAATAAACAAGGCGGATGCAGATACTTTTGATGCTACTTGGTCATTGGATTGTGATGAAACTACTTCCGTTTCAACTGGCAAAGCCAAGATAGTTACAAACTGGAACATAAAGAATGATCTGTCCACTGAAGATATAACAATTTTCATCCATGCTATCCAACTACTATCAGATCTGCCACTGCAGCTCATGAATGGTCAGTTACAACCTCAATTGATAAATACCACCCAAATTTCAATTATCTTTAAAGCTACAACAGTTGCAACCTCAATTTCAGTTACCATGAAGCTTAATGATATTAATTAGAGCCAAGTCTCCTAGACCACCAACAGGAGAGAAAGATGAAAATAAACTGTTGAAATAGAAGACCAGATACGTCAGAAGATTAAAATATATGTGCAGGGTCAATGGGGCAGAGGGTATTTTATTTCTTTAAAAAGGCCTTTAGGAGGATAACTGGAAAAACCAAAAAAAAAAAAAGATTTTAACAACTTAAATTAAAAACACCAAGAACCAATAATTTTGTTGATTGATGTGAACATCTCGAGAATGCCAAGAATAGAAACAAAACAATTCTTTCTTTTCCAGAACCAATCTTTTCTAACTAAAAGGCAGTACCAATTAAGTATTCATGTTCCACAAGCATCTTCTAATATCCTTAGCAAAAAAGCAAGGCCACAAAGTACCATGTCTAAGCCACATAAGAAATATTCCTCACCCACCAAACTAACCATAGTTCATAGAATACCCCAACTTTTTACATTTCCAGAACCAGCATATCCTTCCAAATTTAAACAAGAGGAGCTCCTTACAAGAAGATCCCACAGAAATTTGAAGATATATTATCACCGAAATACTTTCACAAGGAATCTCATAAAAGGCAATTTTGAAATCCAAATCCAGCAAAAGAGAAGTCCCAAAAATCAAATAAGAAATTAGCAACAGTCAAATGCAGAAAATACCAATAAATATTCAACAAAACAAAATCATTTCACTCTCATCAAATATATAACCTTGCATGTTCACAGTATTATGATATATCCATTTCAGTAATTCAGAGCTAGCTAAAACAGTGCCAAAATGCAACAAATGCAGCTAGAGAGACAGCTTGATACCGACACTACCTAAATTGTCCATTCCCATTTTCTTGTAGTGCTTACTTTCATGACCGCTAACCCGTCCTCTTCCTCGCTTCCCAGAAGGAAAATCACCAGAAGGCGGAACTGAGGACGAAATAGGCATGGGTGACAATGCCATAGTCCCGTCGGGACCATACTTCCTCGGTCTACCTCTCTTCTTCTTTTCTTGGGTGCCAGTCAATCCTACACTAACAGGGGACGTGGTCACCGCCAGAGATCCTGATACCTGGGTTGGATTTTCGGTTCTTGGAGCCACGTGATAGGCTGATGGTGCTTCAGCTCCTATCACTGTAACTCCTGTGCTCATGCCTTCTCCTGCTTCCATTGATTAATAGTTATTCAAAAATCCAATTTTCGCCAACTCTGACTACTCATATCAGCATAACGGCCAGACCTCACCTGCATAAAATAAAAAAAGAAAAATGAATTGAACTCCTAATTTACAAAATTATGTCAAAAAATAAAAATTGCAAGTAGCATTCTCTTCCATCTATCAAACGTGGGACTTAAGCTAGGTTTCTTTCTGTATCACACAAAAATTAGAAAATGAATCATCAAAAAAGAAAAAAACTTTACTTAAAATGCATCTAGCTGAACATTTTCTTTAAGCATTATCATCGGTAAACTTGTAAGCTAAAGTACTAAATAACATCAAACTTAACATCTTTCTAAACATACTTAAAGATCAGACTTCGTCAAATCGAAATTAAGGATTTTTTTTCTTTAAAAAAAAAAAAACAGAGCACAATATGTAAACAGATATTTAAAAAAATTATGAAAATTCATTAAGCGTTCATAAACAAAGCCCAAGTTCAAAGAAAAAAAAAATCATTTTGGAATTCATAATCTTCTACTCAAAGTAACAATAACTTCTAACAAAACAAAAACTTAAAAAAAAAATAAACGAGAAATTTGGGAAAAAAAAATAAAGAACTCTGTTCATAGTTTAAAGATCACGACCTGTAAGCGTGATTCTGACACTCCAAAAAAGCTCTTACCTCAACTGAAACTGTCTGTCTCAGACCTTTTTCACATTTGCAGAGCTCAAACAGTGTAGTTCAGAAGCTTCTCTCAAGTGAAATCTCCAAAAATCACAGTTCGGTTACAAAAAATAAAAAGCAAAGAAAATAATTTTCTTTGTTTGTTTCTTGAGAAAAATATTTCTCAAGAAAAAGTTTACCCGATTTTCACCGTAGGCCGGTTTTTTCCTTCCCTTGTCTTAACAGAGACTGAAATGAAAATAAAGAAAAAAAAAACTTAAAAATAGATTAATAGAGAGCAATTAAAAAAAAAAAGGTAAAATAATAATTAATTATTTGCTAAACCCGATAAAATAAAATTTGGTTAAGAGAAAATTTCACGTCCGTGAGGGCCATTCAATTTTGAAAATTGAATAAATGGTTAAATTGGTAATTTTGGTTAAAAAGATTATGGGAAATAAGGAAACAAATTTGAGTACCCCCCTTTTTTTTATTTGTTTCCCGTTTTCCATTCAAAGCTGAAAAGGAGGCACCGTTGGGCCGACCATTTTTGCTGCCGCTGACCTGCTTTTTTATCTTTTTCAAACAAAATCGAAGATTTAGCGTTAAGCATTGCCCTCGTTTTAATGACAAATCACGACAATTTGCCACTGAAGAGTGTAGAATTTTTAGTTAGGTAAAGCTGATGGTGAGAATCAGATATCGGCTGATTCGAATACAGTTGGAACCCTGAGACGCAATCAGCCAATCATATTCCGTCATGTTTGCGTCGTTATATTTTCGAACTCACCATCTCACACGTGGTAAAATCTTAGAACCCATAACGTTTCCAATTGCCACAGGTGTTTAAAACTCTATTGATATCTACCTCGTTTAGTGATTTAAATCATTTATTACAAATTTAAAAGCAGCAACAACTTTAATTATCAATTGTCCTTCGTCGGTGGAATTTAGTTGATCATTTGATTAGTTTGTACCCTTCGTTATCGCCCAGTCTCTAAGTTGAACCCTAAATTAAAACGTAATACAGTAAATAATATGAGATTCATAGTTTATGTGATTTTTTTTTCTGATTAATTTTTCGTTATAATACTTTTTATTTATTTATTATTATTGGTATTATTATAATTTTTATAAGAGTATCATAATTTTTTTTAATTTTATTCTTTTAAATACTTATTTTTGTGATAAATTAGAGCGCGAAAAACTCACCCACAGAACTCTCTAAATAAAATAAATTTATATTATCTTTTGTAAATTTTTTTTATCAAAATAATTATAATTGTAACACTATTCTCTCTTTGAAAATAATGAGATAAAAAAAAAAATCGCTTCTGTAGTAGATGCTATAAATTGTAAACCATTTGGCCCGTCATGGTGTGGTAATCAAATCAGTCAACAACAAATTATGGTCTCCTCATACGTAGGAAGCTATGATTGGCTGAGAGTCAGGGTGAGGTCTTGGAGTAGTTTAAAGTCAACAAATGCTGACTTGGTTTGCTGGATGAATGGCGCTTACACTTGTCCGAGGTTGCTTGTCTCAGCCTCTCTTAAGCTATCGTATGGCAGCACTTGCACCCTCATCTGACATTATTTTATTTGTGCCGTGCCGTTTCAACCGTTAGATTCAAAATTTTAAATAAAAAAAAGAATTAGGATTGATAAGATTAGAAGTCAGCCGTTCCCAGCTATCCAATCAAAAGCACTTTGAAAACCATTCTATGTACAGCCGATAATCGTCTTATTCACATTGGTCAAAAATTTTAGTATACGGTGTGCACATGGCTCGCTAACTTCTATGTCTTCTTTATATATATATATATATATATAGGCAATATGCTCTCTAAAGCCTACCCTACACTTCATTAAAAATACTCCACAAACTTTAGGCTGATCTCAGTGTGTGTCCACAAAAAGATTTTTATATCATAACAAACATTAATCGATAATCGAATCAAATAGAAAGACAAAATAACTAAATCCTTCAATCAAATCACTACAAGTATTGTCGTAAAAGACCAATTTATAATTTTGAACCAACTTTCTCAATATGGCAGGACAGATTAGGTGATAGAAAATTATCACTCTTGTTGCTTATAAGAAGCCAATCATAACTGGCTTCATGGCTACTAAGATGAACAACTTAAAGCAGCAAGATGTAGCCTTTTTTTTTTTCGGGTTTTATTTTTGAACGGCAACAGGATGAAGCCTAAAATTGTACCTTACTAGGACAAATAAAACCAGCTCTTACCTCTTCAAATGAGTACTCAATTTTATCCCCAGTCCTTTCATTTGCCTTGGCACCAAGAGAAACACAAGGGGTGGCTGGAGTCATTGCCATCAGCATAGGAGCAGTAAATGTTGAAGGAGTTTTTGGTACTGAAGGCATTGTATTTGGTGCTTTGTTTCCTTCATTGCATGCGACAATTTGCTTGGAAGGAGTCGCGGCCACACTGGGAACTGCTTTCAATGATGTCCCGTTATGTGTTCTTTTTTTATCTTCCAAGAAATTTGCAATGTTGGCCTTGGAGGAAATTGCCAAAGAAACAGGAGAGAGGGGCTTCCGAGCAGACTTTGACTCAACTTTACGTGCCTTTGCAGCAACAGAGGAGCAGCTTTTGTTTACTACATTGCCTGGAATCTCTGAATTTCTCCTACCTATGAAGTATAGCGATTAGGGGTACAAGATGGGACCAAAAATGTCAAATGAAGCCAGGCACTCTCATAGACTATTTAGCATGATTAGCTTTCTTTCCAGTGACAGTATAAATCAGACATATAGTTCATGCAAAGAAATATAATAAGATCAAATGGATGTTTACCAGAACCAGCTGCAAGACTAACAGATTGTGGGCGACCAAAGGGACTGTTTCGATATAAACCGTCAATCTTCTTATTAGAATGCACACACAGAGCTTCTTTTTCAGGCTTTAAGTTTTGAAGCATCACTCCACCAAGGGAGAGTTTCCTATTACTTGCAATTCCTGTTAAAGTTGTAGAAGTCTTCCTTCCACTCTTTGATGGACTAGGTTTCGATCCATAAATTGCTTCCTGCTCTGCTATAAGCTGTACCTGAAGTTTTCTGTGATCCTAAAATACAAAAACAAGTCAAGCAAGGACCATAAACAGAAACATGATTATATACTAGAAATTTTTAGTTTGTACTTTCTGTCTCTGCCTTTCTAACTCCTTCTCTTGCCTCATGCAGCTGTAATCTTCAAGCATAGAAATAAGTCGTACCTAGATAACAAAACAAAAGTGTGAAGAGTAAATGAATATGAGACATCCAGCCCAAAGCAAGGGTAATATCAATAAAGTGCTTACACCATCATATGAAAATTCAGTTCCTGTTTCTTTCTCCCAAGCTGTTACTTTACAAGTCAATGCTTCCACCATTGCTGCTCCAGTACCATAGATTAAAAAAAAAATCCATCAAAAAATAAAGTAGCAGTTTCACTAATTTTTATAGGCTAATATTTTAACTGAAACATGAGTTTTTGGCCGTTTTATATCAAATCGACCAATATTTTATGTATGACACAGCAATTTTAGTAGACCATAACAGTATCCATGCTCACAAAGTGACCTGTCATTTGTGCAGATTGCATATAAATATCAAATATGATAGATTTGGAGTCTCATTTAGAACCATAAAAAATCTTATGTTGCAGGGGATCAATTCAGAGTAAAAGCAAAAACTTTACCAGGAATTTTGTTAACCAGGACACGGGCTTTCTCAGCACGTTTCAACGAAAGATGTGAACCTCTTCCAGCATTATAACGATTATCATCCTAAAATTCCAAGAATATTTGCATGGATTGGAATAAAAATAAGGACAGAACTGCTTACATTCTACTGAATCAACAAAATCATTTACCCTATTGTATTCCTCCAGCCAGGACTCTTCCTCACGTGCAGTGAACCACTTCTCCACCTTCTCTAATATTTCTTTTCTACTTGAAGCTTCCTCTTTGGCTTTGGCAATTTGAAGATCAATTTGTTCCAGTAGGTCCATGAAGTCCATAGAACCTGCAGAATGGGGATAACACAAGTTAAATGGAAGATCAAACAAAAAATACCCCTGACCCATCAGGATTGGAATTTCAAAGTGAGTTGCGCAACAAACTCAAGAAGAATCAAGAAGTATTTGAAACATTAAAGTGAATTTCAATTTACACTGTTTGAAATGATTTTTCTAGATTAATTACTTGGTCCAGGTTTTTACCAGACTCTATGGCTTCAATTGAAAAATCCCCAACAGTTTCTGTCACCGTGTGCATCTTCCTCAATATCTCTGCTAGCTCTAACTTCTTCTTCAGAACAAGCTCTTTCATTTTGCTGGATTTTAGCTGTTCCAGTCTTGACACTTCCCCCTCAACCTGCATGGGAAAGGCCCACTCTGCTGTTTATATAACCATAATACTTTCTCACATGCACCAGAGAATACAACAGAGAAAATGAACTACAAGTTGCCATTTGGAGGTTTCCAATTTAAAACAACATACTCACATATTTAATATTGTTCATGGAAAGAAAATTGGGCTCAGTGATTTCAGGTTCTAAAGCAGCAATTTTACTGGTAATGTTGTGAAACATCTCCTGCTCCTCTAGTGGTGTGTCCATCAAGTTCCATAGCTCGACCAAGGAAGTTGCAAGATGTTGAAGCTGGTACAAGAACAGCTAAATTGGTCAAAAGGCTAAAAGAAAGATTTTGCAACCAGGAATGATAAAAGAACTACAGTTACTAAAGTACAAACCTTCTGCATTCTCTGTATCTTGACTTCTTGCAAACTTTGTATAGTTGTGGCCATCTTCTCAATTGTATCATTACTGACATCCTTACTTGCTTTCGGATCATTCAGAGTTGGGTGGATCTTACAAACTGTGTCTTTGAAATCCAAACCGAGTACCATACACAAGGAGTTTACATTGCTGAGATGCTTCATTACCTTCCTCAAGCGGCTGCTCTGCAGGTGAGGGAAGAAAAACAGTCAAATAAACATATTGTTCCGATAGAATAATCAAAGGAGAACAAAACTCTTTTCCCATTCGCAACAAACTTTCTCTTCTTGAAGATAAGCCAACTGGCTGCGCAACTCCTTTAATCTTTGCTCAGACAAATCAGCCTCATCCTCAATAATCTTGTACATATTATCTTTTGGACAAATCTCGTTGGATATTATCTGTAACTGATTTAACACTTGAAGAAATTGATTCTTTCTATCTATCTTTCTCTGGCGCATATCCTCCAATAGTGGAGTAATGGTTTTAAGTTTGTCCCTCAGGTTTCCACCAGCTGTCCAATCACACTGAATCATACAAACAATAGATGAAGTCATCAACCAACTTAAAATAGCTGAAGATTTCTCTCATCAAATCTAAATATACTTACATGCCCCGGTTGCTCACCCAATGAGGAGCATATGTCAGCAACTTCAGCTTCAGAGAGAGCAATTGCTCGTAGAAGTTGAGCTCTGGAAATTTTTGCATCATCTATCTTTCTCCCATATACAGCAAGGCACTCTTGTTCAATTTCCAGAATCATCTTATCCCTTTCATTGTCAGACTCTCCAACTTCATCCCAGATTTTCTAATATAAAAAATGATCGACGGACAACAACCACAAATATTACTATTCCAAACAAATTATTCAAGTGAAAGAAGTGGTAACTCAAGAAACTAAAGAAGTACATATAATAATAGGTATCTAAGGAATACATCCTTATAAAGATTTTGAGAAAAACCTGTAGTTCACATAGTAAAGATCCACATGTAGTTTCTAGACGTGCAAATTCATTGGGATGATGGTTCAACATGGCAAGGCACCTATCACTGAAGTGACAACAATTACCATAAGATGGATTTATCACAAATGATCTGAACTGGTTAAAAAAAACAAAAACAAAGTAATAACAACAGCAACAAGTGATCCTAAAGAAGGGCTCGGTTGGTTCAAATATTAAGGGATGTAATTAATTTGAGTTGGGGTGGGGTGGGGCTTATAACTAAAAGAACAACAAAATACGTTAGTCATCTTAAAAATGCAGGAGAAATTCTGATCTTCATAATTCTATAGTCATCACCAAAACCGTAGATTTTGTTTTTGCTTGTTAAGCAAAAGCAACTATCATTGGAGGAGCAACAGTTGGCATGAGAGAGTTTTATCACAGAATTATTAAATTGATAAAAAGTAAATAGAAGAAATAATTAAAAAAAAAAAAAACAAGTGCTGACCTTAAAACACTACAGAAATGATGATCTTCAGCAAAATCCTACATACGTTCCAGCTTTTATAGACTTCAAAATCTTGTTAAGCAAAAGCAACTATCACTGGGGCGGCAACAATTTCAGTGACAGAGACTTGTCACAAAATTATTAAATTAATGTCAATTACCTTCAAGAGTAATAGAAATTCTAATCCTCCTGATTCTATAACGATCGGAAAAATCTAGATTACGCTGTTGCCATTAAAAGCTTCAAGTTCTTGTTAGGAAAAAAAAGAAAAGAAAAACAATAATCTGTTTCTTTGAGGAGCCTTGCTCCACAAGTAACCGCGATTGCCAGCAAATAAACTCAATCAGCAGGACAACAAGTGTTACTCACCGCTGGATTGGGGAATATTCAAGTACCTAAACATAAAGGCGCGCAAATCAACTAGCACTTACACTGTTGGGACGAAATTTGATTGGTGTAAAATTCTGTCACGAAAGCAAACGTTTGTAGTCACCGGAGGATGGAGAAACTGTGACTCCCAAATGACGTAATTGCCACCGGGGGATTTATTTCGCGGCGAGAAAAGGGATGTGTTTTTTAAAATAAAAAGGGGAGCGTCCGTCTAATCTTCGTTGGGAGCCTTTCAAAAGCAACGCTTGAACTTGTGAGGAGGGAAATGAGCAAATGCATTGGAGCCGTTATAAAGGGAAAGCAATTGGGCCGGGTAGCCTGATCTCGACTGCGCAATCGGGCTAAATGTGACGGCAAAAACTACGAAGAATTTGAATTTCAAATGAAAATTTTATTTGAAAATAAATAATAACGCTTACGATTGGTAGGACCATTTGATTATATTAAATGTCGTGTCGTTATATGTTGAATTGCATTAATATCCAGGTATTAATGAATCATGAGTCCCTATATTTACCTATCTTTTATCCACCTTTACAAAATTTAAAGGTTCGGAAATTGATATTGAAGAAGAGCAATAGTAGAAAACTCAACAATTAAGTCCAACTTATTTGGCATACAGTCATTAGATGGGTACAATATTAATTTTACCAATTATGAAACACTTGCAATGAAAGTACACCTAAAGATTTAGGCATCATCATATTGTTTAGTTAATTCATATATTAAACAACTTCCATGAAACATTATAAAATCACATTACTTGTTTAATTACTCACTTTGTAACGCGCAACATTATTCATCAAATCATTTTGGTATAATTTAGCAACTTATTTTAGTGTGTTTAGAGAACTAGAGTATTAGATTCAATATTCTATTATGTAATTTTATAATTTTACGTCAAATGTTTAAGTTCATGAAATAATGTTACCTCATTGTTTATATTCCATTTAGGGTTATTATCATTTTACTACTTTAAAAATTATCAAATATCAAATGAGTACAACAAGTATTGTCTCATATCATTTTCCTACTATATCTTTATAAAAATATCATTTTACTACTTTTCTGTTACAACAAATATCATTTTACTACTTTTCCGTTACAACCGTTAGTTAACCAGTTAGTTGACTAATAAAATACAAATTTTACCCTTCGTGATTAAAAAAATAATAAGACAATTTTGTAATTCATATATCATAATTCCAGCAAAAAGAATTATGTTAGTATTTTATATTCATTTTAATAAATATATTACAAATTTATTACAAGTATTTTTTTTTAATCATGAAGGGTAAAATTAGTATTTTATTAGTCAACTAACTGGTCAACTAACGGTTATAACAAAAAAGTAGTAAAATGTAGGGATGGCAAAAGTCCCCACGGGGACGGGTACCCTCGGGATTTTCTCCATTCGGGGAGGGTATGGAGATAATTTTATATCCAATTTCTTATTTGGGGAGGGGACGGGAAAATTTTTTTACCCAATTTCTTATTCGGGGAGGGGACGGGGATGAGGTGGAATCCCCATCCCCCTACCCATTTCCCCATTTTAATTTTTTAAAATTACTAGTAAATAAATAATAAAATTTAAATTATAAATTATAAATATTGGTAAAAATAAAAAATATCAAAATATTTATATTATTAAACTTTTAGGCCTAATTAACTAATTAAAGACCTAAATTTTTATTTAGGACATTAAAAAGACCGAGTAGATTCTAATAGCCAAACATTTTTTTTAATTTTAATATTCTTTAAATATTTTAAACTTAAATCTATTTTTTATTTATTTATAGATGTTATAATTGCCCACAACGAATCACAATTTTAATATCTAATCTAATCTAATCTAATATTTGCTTTTGATTTGCTCCGATTTAACTATTGTGTTGTAAAGGGAATAGTCCACATTTATAAAGTGTCCACGCCACCATTGAAAAAGTTAATTTTGAATCTAAATTCGATTTTATTTGTAACAATTTTGTATTAAACTATTAATTTGTTCATGATAGTTTGTAAAAGAAGTTTGTATCACTTGCATATTGCGTTACTTACTAATTTAATGTATGTAACTTTTGTAATAGATATTAATGTAAGATATATTTTGAACTTTACTTTTATTTGAATTTTTTATTTTAATATGATTAACTCAAAATCGAAAAAAAAATGTATTAGTTATTCGCGGATCCCCTGTTATTATTCGGGGAAGGGATGAGGATTCTCTCAAGTAATTCTGACGGGGACGAGAACATACGCAAAATATCGGGGATGGGTACGAGGAGATCGGTCCCCTCCCCCCCCCCCCTCCCCATTGTCATCCCTAGTAAAATATTATTTTTATAAAGATATGATAAGAGACAATACTTGTTGTAGTCATTTGATATTTGACAATTTTTTAAATAGTGAAATGATAATAACCCTTCCATTTATCAATAAGTAAATCTACTAATTAATTAATATTTATTTCCATCATTTGTTCCATTAAAAATCAAAACACGTTATTTTACATAATCTGATAATCTTAATCTTTTGACTATTAGTTGAAAAATCTCTTGAGCTGAAATAAAAGATATGGAGTCAAATCTTACTCACATGAATAGTGAAGGAATAGGGTATACACACACACATAATTGCTTGTTCCAAACATAATATCATTTTCATTGCCACTCTCACAGGCATAATTATCAAATTCTTTCAAAGAGGATATTATATTCCTTATTGTAATGTGCATATAAGAAGTATTATTTTCCATGGCTCTCATTATAATTACGTGGAATGTTTTCATACACCTAAGTCTTCACATGACTTCATATTGTTATAAGAAATGCATATATTATTACTTTAAAAACCATAAAGATTCAATTTCAATATACTGTTTGTTTGAACAGCCTCCGAATAATTCTCCAAGTTATTTTTATTAGATTGGCCGCTTGAATTTAAATATAGGAGGATTAAGCATTAAAAATTTGATTAGCTAAAAGATATGTTTTAAAATAATGAAAAAAGTTAAATATAATAATTAAAAAAAAAAGATATATTGAGAGAAATTTATCCTTATTTGAGATGATCAGCCGCACGAGGTTGGATTATATTACCTTAATATATTTTGAGGACGCCAACCATTCGATTCCAAGCCCAAATGAAATAAAAAGCTAATTAAAACTTTAAAACATAAATTTATGCATAATATAAAATATGAATATGGCTGATTTAATGTAACTTATAGTAAACTCAAGAAGTGCATTCAATAACTTAAGATATATTGACAACTAAACATCACTTGAGTTTATGGATGCTATTCTTATAATGTATGCATTCAAGGTGTATATGTGTACACTTTCACTCGCCAAATCTCTAATAAGAGTAAAGAGCCTAATATTATCATCTTAAAAAACATTTCGTGGACGATAGTCTACATTTTTAAATGTTTTTTTGAAACGATCTACATTTTGACTTAAATAAAAAGTAGTCCCACACTAAAACAAACCAACCCCACATAAAATACTGTCCTGATGCATGCACGTAAATAAAATCAAATTCGGCAGTTTAACTACCGTCTAGCAACTCAATCAAGGCAAAGAATTGAAGAGCTTGAATGACTAAAGTAGACGACAAGTCAAGTGATAAATTCACTTTTGAAGAACATGATTCTCTCCTGATCTGAGTTATACTGATCTTTTATCATGTGTTTCTTAGTGATAGAGTGGTAGTGTATGAGTAAAATTTAATTTTTTTTTATTTTCTTTATTTATTAACAAGCAACCAGTAATTGAGTGGTTTGCTCAGAATATGATCAGATTATGAGAGAATCCTGAACCTTTAGACTGCTCGTGATTTCACATCTAAATTTCTCATTAAAGTTCTTAAAAGACAAATTACCCTTACAGCACCGTTAATGATCATACCATGCCACATGGTTCAGATAATGGTCATTCTCACGTATTTTTCTTTTTGTAACGCTTATTATTATTGTTGTTGTTGTTTTTAATTACTTGCTGAGGACTAGGTACGGTGCCCAGTGGGAATCAAGCCAATGGTATCTTATAATGATCTTGTGATTCTAACTAACTATAAAAATATGAAAAATACATGTATCAGGTCAGTATATTATATAATTCTATTAAAATATACATTAGGATAAATAAAATAACGCAACAGCAACGAAACAAGAATTAGGACAAAAGCGAGGGGGGGGGGGAAGTAAAAATAAAAATAAAATTAAAAATAAAAAAGACTTTTTTAAGTCGAGAGAGAGACAGTGGGGAAGAAACCCTTGGGTTCTAAAAATGTCAGAGAAACTGAACATAGCGTAGGAAGTTACTAAGAAACTGCTGCTGCTACTCTTTCTTTCATCATCCTCTACTTGGCTCTCTGCTCATGAATCCGCACAAAACTGAAGACGATCTCTTTCATCCTCATCATCATGATCTGGTCCCACCACCCATGATCATCAACCACCACCACCACCACCAGACGGAATCTCAGCCGTCCATCCACAATCACAACCACGACCACAACCCCAATCACGATGACCCGGTTTCTTTTTCTTCCCTTCCTGAAATCGTCCTGTTCCGTACCTCTTCCGAGGAATCCCCAAGTCACTCGTCTTCCGAAAACGACGACGCAGCGACCAATCATACGAACCATGACGACGTCATTAACAAGGTGCCGAATCAGCCTCCCGCGTACATTAGCCCCGAGCCTCATATATCCACTCAATTCTACACTTTCAACGCGGAGTCTCACGCTTTGATGATCCGGTGCATTCTGGAGCAGCGGCTCGCAACTCCAGCCGAGATCCGCGCCGCCACGCCGCGAGCCGTGCTCAAGTCTTGGCGGGCCGTCTGGAAGGACCGTAACGAGGATACGGCCTACCTCACGGCGTGGAAGCGAATCCAGGACAAGCTAACGGCTCACGTGGACCCCGCATCCGGTAACGAATACCTCTGTTTCAAGAATAACTCGCAGCAATATGTCTCTCACTTTAATCAATGGCAAGATATAGTTATGAATTTTCATGGCGATGCCGATTTAAAACACTTAGGGCTTAAAGAAACTATAGAGAGAATTAAACAAGTCTGGACAGTGGGAGCTAAATTTTATGGCATACCTGAAAGTTACATTAGGGTTTGTGTGGCTGCGTGCCCTGTGTGTTCCACTTCATCTGGCTCTGGTTCCAGAAGCAAACGGCGTAGGTTTGAGTATACCGAGTCATTTGATGTCCCTGCTAAAGAGGTGCCACATAGGTTACAGCAATTAGCAGCAAAACATAAGGTTGTGCTTTGTATTAGGCAGAAGTACATCAGGTATAAGCCTTTTATGGCTGAAGTGAAGGATTATGCTTGCCATAGGGCTGGGGAGCCTGCGGCAAAGAAGTCGAAGATGTTGAAGAGGGAACCCTATGCGTCTAAGAGGTGTGGCTGTGGGTTTAGGATTAGGGCGATAGTACCAATTGCCAATTACAATGAGAAGGATAAAACGTTTGTGTATCAGGAGGAGGGGATGGCAGTTTTTAAGCTGTATGCAGTGCATTCAGGGCATGAACCGGGGCCATTGGATGGCAATGCGAGGATTATACATCGTCTTGTTGGGTCTAAAGGTGGGTATCTGATGGATCAAGATACTGTCTATGGGGTGAGAGAGGATCATGAGGGATTTGGGCTGATGGGGAAGGATGAGAGTGATTTGCAGCTTTCAGTTTTGCAGCAAGTGCAGGAATTGAGAGCTGAAGTCGCGTTGCTAGAAGCGAGAATTGGGAAAGTCCCACATGAGTTATTGAGTTCAGTGTCCCAGCAACTGTTTGATGTACTGGATAAGGTTAGAAGTGTAGGGGAAGATGGTTCGAAGTCACTAGGGTTGATTTCTGTCAAGCCGCATTCAGATGATGTGCTGGTGGGAGAAAGTGATTTAGTGCATTGGAGAACACTTGGTGATGGCAAGGAGACAGAATTGATTGAGGACGATGAAGATAGTTTTGGGCGAACACTTGGGGATGTTGTTCCTTGGGACCAGATGAGAACAGAGTGTAGAAGTGAAAAGGATCTGATGGGCGAGCCTTGTAAGCCTGATAAGTGGTTGAAGTGCAGTGATTTTGATGATAAGAGCATTCTTGACTGTGAAGATACCAAACTAACCAAGCCCATCAGACATGATGAGTCAATTGTGGGTGATGTAAGTCTGGTTGGTCTACCAGTTGACAGTTTCTACCAAGACAATCCTAAATGGTATGATTCTCCTTGTGGATTGGACTCCAGTGCAGATTGCGGAGACAGTGGATTTAGACATGGGGAGATTGTGTAGAATGCTGAAGAGACTGGTTGACCCTCTCTAACTTAGTCCTGACTTTAAATCTTGCCAATTCATCTCTTCTTACAGCTGGAATTGGGTTGTATATTTATGTATACTGAAGATTGGACATTTTACATGCTTGTAGGTTTGCAGTGTGTAATTCTGTAAAGTATAGCCAATTGGGCATCTCTGCACATACCTTATCATGACTATTTGTTAACTTGTCAGGGCCTTCATGATTTTTGTTGGGGTTCTTCCTAGAATGCACATCAGACTTCTTTTGTTTGTCATTTGAATTGTTGTATGTGTAACTAGGCATGTGCAGTTTCACCCCAGATTTATTCTCAGTGATGTGTATGTACTTTACGTTTACTTTTTATATACATTTTAATTATCAATATTTTCCAAAGCTCAAAGAATGATTTACATGCTTTGCCTGTCTTTGCTGCTTATAGAAGGGCTATACGGTTTATTATTGTATGGATGTGCTAGAAGTTGCCACTATCATGCCAATTAGGTGCCTTTGGTTGGGATCTGGAAGATACATAACTGGTCCACTCTCTTAGCTACAACTTATATTTTTCAATTGACAGCTATAAATGCTATGCATGCTTGTGGTGCTAATTTGTGGACTATTCTGGAACACAATAGCTATGGCAGAGGTTAATTGCTTTTTTACTCAGGTCTCTATAGAAGCTTTTAACATTTACTTAAAGTTGGTGTCAGGTCTACTGCACTGTGTGTTGAAAAATGGTGGTTAACATGCACCATATCTTGGTCTTCTTGCTCTGCTCTTGTTATCCCTAGAAAACAAGTTTAAGTGCTATGTAGATTTGATGCAGGCCTTGTTCCACAAGCTTAGGCAAAACAATTGTAGTAGCTTGTCTAATGTTTTTACTTGTAATTTGCTGAGCTGGGTAAAAATTTCTGACTTGGTAGAAGGGCAGTTAGGTGAAGTGTGCACATCTTGTTCCTTGTGGGTGCATCCTGTGACTTGATATATTATTGTCTGGTTCTTGCCGATGTTATAATCAATTTTTCATATTTTTCTCTTATTTCAGAATTCTTACTTCCTGCTCTGATTGTCATGTTTGTCTGTATTTGAATTGCGTTGTTCATGCTTCTTCTGGCTGCAAACACTACTGTACAGACAGTGCACACTGTTACAGAAGCATTCTGGTTATAGTTCAATTGTGAGGACTTAAAGGTTAAAAAGGTATGCTTTGGGGAAAATATCTATAGAGTTAAGACTTCACTAGACAAATATTGCTTTAATTTCAGTACATATCTGCCAAACTTTTTAAATGCTCGGCACTCTAAACATTTGGTCTACTTCAATGTACTGATTAGATCTTTAATACAATTTTCAGTTTCTAATTTTAAAAAAGAAAAAAAAAGGAGTTTCCGAAGTTGGTCAAAGTCTCTGCTATAGATGCATGTGTTCTTGTGTTCTTTTGTTTTGACATTTTTTGCTTTATTATATTTTGTCTTGTCCTCTTTATATCACTTTCCTTTTTGTTGGTTCAGATGACAAACTGCTGTTAATCATGTTGGGACGAGATATTATTTGTTCAGATGACATTGTTATAAATCATAGGGAGGTTTGTACTTGTTTTGTCAAATCGATCAAGATATGACTACTTTCTCTAATTATAAAATCTCTAATGCTTCTTTGACTATGTCCCAAAGTCCATGTAATATAAGAATTGGTTTGTACCAATAAACCTGTAGGTTTCTGGAGCTGTTGAAGATTCCAGCTAGTGGTCTGATTGAAGAATTGTCTGTTTCTTGAGTCCTTGGCGTGGCATCCTGTATGTGCTTCTGCAGTTCTGCTTTGATGGATACTGGGTTTTCAGTTGATTATGATGGGCAAAATTTGATTGATTAATAATTCTACCAACTTGACTCTTGATATAGATGTGTAGCTTCGAACTCAATTTGTAGCCTAGGATTGATGTCAACCGTAATCTAGTTTAATGGCTTGCAAGTTTTTCCCACACCCTCCACCCCCCACCCCGACCCCGGGGGCTTTTATAGGTAGGAAGTCTATTTACCGTTGACATGGGAACAGCCATCATGTTTTTTTTTCCGACTCCGTTTTGTTTCTTCTATACTCAGATCATTTTGTCTTGAGTACAAACACAGAAGAATCTCCCCAAATAAGCTTGAGTTGCTTCTCAGCTGGAATTGCTGTATTTCAGCTGGATTCGTTGCAGTCATGAAGCGTGAACGTGGGATGCTTTCTTAGCTCTTTGTACTTTAACGAACTAGGTAGAATTAAGGCATCTTATTAATTGTAGAATGTGTAGGCATTGTCTGTTGATCTGGATGTAGGGATAGGTAGTAGAATGTTGGTTTAGGCATGCCATCGTCTCCTTGGAAAGATGTAAAAATAGATGAAAGGGCTGTGCTCATGTCTTTTCTGGCTTGATGACCGAGGCCCTTGACCATCGCTTCCACATACTCCCATTGAAAGTTGATCAGAAGAAACCCTAATCAGTTGCGGTAATTGTGCTAGGCCTGGTGTTACTTGTCCAGGTGTGAATTTCTGAACAGGTTTAAAGGGTCAGCCTTGTGTAATTGATCTGGGCCTGGGGTTATCTGTGTCTTAATCGTGTCATGTTAAATTTAAATAAATACAAATATAATTTATTATGGAACATTAAAATACAAATACGCTCCGATTATTAATCGTATCAATTGTGTTGATTTGTTTAACATATTCAATATAAAAAAATAAAAATTAATCTAATAATAATAAATATGTCAATGTTATTTTTTAAAAAATAAGTTAATATGACACAAATAAGTTTATAATATAATATGAATATGATATGAATATTCAATTCATTGATAAGTGTACAAATAAGCTATCAATATAAGTTTATTTTTTTTAATAATATTACCATATATTAATTAATGTTCATGTTGTAAACGTGTAATTGCGTAGAGGTGGTCCAATACAAAAATAAAATAATTATTTATTATAATGTGTCAACTCATTTATTAATTGTGTCAATATTTATCAATATAAATATAAAAAAAATCATGTAGTATAATCGTATCAATGAATGGACTGCATTGGATATAAATTAATTTTTGCGATTCTAGACGAAATTATTCTTTAACATTTTCCTCAACGGAGAATGGCACCGATGCAATATGTTGATGCCAACCATGAAGTACATGCAACGGCTGTCGCTTCCGATATCGAGTTCGTTGTCATAAATTTCGAAGGCTACAGCTGTTACCAGTTCTATGACCGGCTGGGAACCTGTTTGTCCGATTAAAACAACCCTTTGACGTGGCTCTTTATCACCCATTAGATATTATGCAACGGTGGATTAACAAAGCGACAAAAAGGGGTTACTAATCATGGTCTCAAAAGTAGTCACGGCCTGTGTTTAATTTATGATTTGAAACATAGAATTGAGATTTATAATCAATGTGTTAAAATTTTGTTAAGAACAACAAATAACAAGCATAACAAGTTTAGCAAAACATGTTAGAAAGTTTATGGGTGAAGTAGGGCTACAGCTAAAATTGAATTAGAAGAAAATAAAGAATAAGCACGAAAGAAGACACTAGAAATTACGTGGTTCGACTTTCAGCCTACGTCCATGGGCGAGGACAGAAGAAAAATATTTTACTAGTGAAAAAGAGTTACAAATATTATAATATTTTATCTCACTTTCCAAAATTCTAATACACCCAAACTCTCAATCACTAGACTCTTAAAATCTATCTCTAAATGAAAAAGAAGAACTGAAAATTGGATGCACAAAATGAGGGAAAACACCCCTCTATTTATAGCCATAAAAATGGCTACCGTGCATTAAATATTTTATTATTTATTAAAATGGCCTGCCTCCTTTTTTTTTTTATTTCTTCTTCTTTTTTCTTCTGCCCTTTTCAGTGGGGCGTTGACGCGGGATAACACCACATTTGCAAGTGCCAGGTGTAGATTAGCAATGACATTGCCGTCCATCTCATTCCACTTGTCATCATCAGTTATCTCCATGGGTCTTTCTCCAATCGCTGCCAAATAATTATTTTTCCTCAAAATTACTCGCGTCTTCATTTTCCACAACAAGAAATTATTCTCATCGGACTTCTCAATTTCATATTTTGCCGCCATCGCTTTTCACCACAAACTAACTTTACTAGGATCGGCTCCCACAGTTTCACGTGAACAGTGCCGTATACGTAAATAATACCACCGACTCCAAAAAATACAACCAGTAGCTCTGATATCACTATTAGAAAGTTGATGGGTGAAGCAGGGTCACAGCTAAAATGAAATTGAAAGAAAATAAAGAACAAGTACAAAAGAGGACACCAGAAATTACGTGGTTCGGCTTTTAGCCTACGTCTATGGGTGAAGATAAAAGGAAAATATTTTACAAGTGAAAAGGAGTTACAAATATTGTAGAATTTTAGCTCACTTCCCAAGATACTAGAATCAAAATGTAAAATGAGAATTATAATAAATTGTTTAATTTAGTTGTAGAAATTAAAATCAAAATGAGTTGCATTGCTATTGATATGTTTCTTTTGTCTTGGAATCGGAATGAATCATTTTAATTTACTAAAATATTCTTAGTTTGTCATTGTAATTGTTATTATTTATTATAAATTTTGTCATATTATTCAAAAGCAATAATAATAATGATAATATTATCATTATTGTTATTTATATTATTATTATTCAAAAAACTTATTGTTAATAACAATAAGAAGTAATAACAACTTTATTTCAATAATAATAATGATAAAATTAATAATAATAAACAGACAACAATAACAATAATAATATATGCCGAAAAAAGAAAAAAATAGCAATAATAATAAGAATAATAATCATCATCATTTTTGCAAAACAAAAAAACAAAAAAACCATCACCTCAAAAAAGATATCATCATCATCAATTTTGCAATAGTTGCCGACGCGGGCAAGATCGGCTACTGCTTCCATGAGAGAATGGCTGGCGATGCATCAACTATTGCTGCGATTTGGTGAGTTGTTGCTTCGGTACACTAACAATGGCAGGTGCTGCTGCTCGACACGAGATCCATGACTGGCCGTCAGCGATTGCACAATTAGCGATGGCAGGTGCTGCTAGTTCGATTTTGGGTGCTGCCTGATTCCATTTTCATGGTTTTCATTTGATTTTTTCTTTTATAATTTCGTGAATTAATTAGGACAAAGTAAGAATTTAGCAATTTGAATGAAAGTATTTTTGTCAATTCGGGGAATAAATTTTTATTTCTCAACCTCCCTAGGAATCAGAACTCTAGGAATGATTTCTAAAATTGTGGACACTGCGTGAGTTCCATTTCAATTCCGACCTGCAAAATTTGTAAGTAAACATACCAATGATTCTGATTTCAGAATTTCCATTCCCAAGGCAAGTGTATATACACACACACACAACTACCACCAAAGGGAGAAAAAAATTACAAAGAAAGCTATTTAATACACAATCACAAAGTCTATTAGGGAGTTAATTTTGGAAGCACATGGGGGAAAAAGTATATATTTGCAAAATGCAATTTTCTGCGTAAGAGCTCCATTTCAAAATTTGTCCATTAAATTAATTTTCAATTTTTTCAGGTTGTTAAACATGTAAGATAACAAATGCAAGGATAAGAATATTTGATAAAAATCAATTTATCCCAACTAAAGCTCAACAAATAGCGAGCTAGAATGGATTGGCCATGATCAGATTTAGAAGTAGCATTAAAGATTATATTAGCAGGAAACGTAACATTGTCATCAGATTCAGATGCAAGGATTGAGGAACACGGAGCGTCAAATGTTTGTTAACAAAGTAACAACCGGACCCGGTAAAACTTTAATCAGAATTAGAAGGCTGGAGTTTTACTCCTGGCAAGTATTTAGAGACAAATTCTCGAGCCAAAGCTTGGAGATCTCCATCATCGATCTCTTGATCGAACGGATTAAAAGAACTAGTCTGATCCGTGGATGTCTGTTGTTGTTGTAGAGGATCAAACTGCATCGATATATTATAACCAGACGCCATATCCGCAGTTGAAACCATTTCTGACGATGAATAAAGGCTGCAAGGTGAAGTGCTTTGATCTTGAGCTGCAGAAGCCATTGGAAGGCGCTGCAATATGGAAAGACGAGCCTGAGTGAAAGCTAATTCTGCCTGCAAATTCACTACCTGCAATCAGCAGGGAAAAGTTCATTTTCTGACTTTTCTTGTTCGTACACATGCATTATTCTGTAAATTATAGTATTATTATCCTATTAAAATAAAAGATTAAAAGCACAGCTGTTACCAGTTCTATGACCGGCTGGGAACCTGTTTGTCCGATTAAAACAACCCTTTGACGTGGCTCTTTATCACCCATTAGATATTATGCAACGGTGGATTAACAAAGCGACAAAAAGGGGTTACTAATCATGGTCTCAAAAGTAGTCACGGCCTGTGTTTAATTTATGATTTGAAACATAGAATTGAGATTTATAATCAATGTGTTAAAATTTTGTTAAGAACAACAAATAACAAGCATAACAAGTTTAGCAAAACATGTTAGAAAGTTTATGGGTGAAGTAGGGCTACAGCTAAAATTGAATTAGAAGAAAATAAAGAATAAGCACGAAAGAAGACACTAGAAATTACGTGGTTCGACTTTCAGCCTACGTCCATGGGCGAGGACAGAAGAAAAATATTTTACTAGTGAAAAAGAGTTACAAATATTATAATATTTTATCTCACTTTCCAAAATTCTAATACACCCAAACTCTCAAATCACTAGACTCTTAAAATCTATCTCTAAATGAAAAAGAAGAACTGAAAATTGGATGCACAAAATGAGGGAAAACACCCCTCTATTTATAGCCATAAAAATGGCTACCGTGCATTAAATATTTTATTATTTATTAAAATGGCCTGCCTCCTTTTTTTTTTTATTTCTTCTTCTTTTTTCTTCTGCCCTTTTCAGTGGGGCGTTGACGCGGGATAACACCACATTTGCAAGTGCCAGGTGTAGATTAGCAATGACATTGCCGTCCATCTCATTCCACTTGTCATCATCAGTTATCTCCATGGGTCTTTCTCCAATCGCTGCCAAATAATTATTTTTCCTCAAAATTACTCGCGTCTTCATTTTCCACAACAAGAAATTATTCTCATCGGACTTCTCAATTTCATATTTTGCCGCCATCGCTTTTCACCACAAACTAACTTTACTAGGATCGGCTCCCACAGTTTCACGTGAACAGTGCCGTATACGTAAATAATACCACCGACTCCAAAAAATACAACCAGTAGCTCTGATATCACTATTAGAAAGTTGATGGGTGAAGCAGGGTCACAGCTAAAATGAAATTGAAAGAAAATAAAGAACAAGTACAAAAGAGGACACCAGAAATTACGTGGTTCGGCTTTTAGCCTACGTCTATGGGTGAAGATAAAAGGAAAATATTTTACAAGTGAAAAGGAGTTACAAATATTGTAGAATTTTAGCTCACTTCCCAAGATACTAGAATCAAAATGTAAAATGAGAATTATAATAAATTGTTTAATTTAGTTGTAGAAATTAAAATCAAAATGAGTTGCATTGCTATTGATATGTTTCTTTTGTCTTGGAATCGGAATGAATCATTTTAATTTACTAAAATATTCTTAGTTTGTCATTGTAATTGTTATTATTTATTATAAATTTTGTCATATTATTCAAAAGCAATAATAATAATGATAATATTATCATTATTGTTATTTATATTATTATTATTCAAAAAACTTATTGTTAATAACAATAAGAAGTAATAACAACTTTATTTCAATAATAATAATGATAAAATTAATAATAATAAACAGACAACAATAACAATAATAATATATGCCGAAAAAAGAAAAAAATAGCAATAATAATAAGAATAATAATCATCATCATTTTTGCAAAACAAAAAACAAAAAAACCATCACCTCAAAAAAGATATCATCATCATCAATTTTGCAATAGTTGCCGACGCGGGCAAGATCGGCTACTGCTTCCATGAGAGAATGGCTGGCGATGCATCAACTATTGCTGCGATTTGGTGAGTTGTTGCTTCGGTACACTAACAATGGCAGGTGCTGCTGCTCGACACGAGATCCATGACTGGCCGTCAGCGATTGCACAATTAGCGATGGCAGGTGCTGCTAGTTCGATTTTGGGTGCTGCCTGATTCCATTTTCATGGTTTTCATTTGATTTTTTTCTTTTATAATTTCGTGAATTAATTAGGACAAAGTAAGAATTTAGCAATTTGAATGAAAGTATTTTTGTCAATTCGGGGAATAAATTTTTATTTCTCAACCTCCCTAGGAATCAGAACTCTAGGAATGATTTCTAAAATTGTGGACACTGCGTGAGTTCCATTTCAATTCCGACCTGCAAAATTTGTAAGTAAACATACCAATGATTCTGATTTCAGAATTTCCATTCCCAAGGCAAGTGTATATACACACACACACAACTACCACCAAAGGGAGAAAAAAATTACAAAGAAAGCTATTTAATACACAATCACAAAGTCTATTAGGGAGTTAATTTTGGAAGCACATGGGGGAAAAAGTATATATTTGCAAAATGCAATTTTCTGCGTAAGAGCTCCATTTCAAAATTTGTCCATTAAATTAATTTTCAATTTTTTCAGGTTGTTAAACATGTAAGATAACAAATGCAAGGATAAGAATATTTGATAAAAATCAATTTATCCCAACTAAAGCTCAACAAATAGCGAGCTAGAATGGATTGGCCATGATCAGATTTAGAAGTAGCATTAAAGATTATATTAGCAGGAAACGTAACATTGTCATCAGATTCAGATGCAAGGATTGAGGAACACGGAGCGTCAAATGTTTGTTAACAAAGTAACAACCGGACCCGGTAAAACTTTAATCAGAATTAGAAGGCTGGAGTTTTACTCCTGGCAAGTATTTAGAGACAAATTCTCGAGCCAAAGCTTGGAGATCTCCATCATCGATCTCTTGATCGAACGGATTAAAAGAACTAGTCTGATCCGTGGATGTCTGTTGTTGTTGTAGAGGATCAAACTGCATCGATATATTATAACCAGACGCCATATCCGCAGTTGAAACCATTTCTGACGATGAATAAAGGCTGCAAGGTGAAGTGCTTTGATCTTGAGCTGCAGAAGCCATTGGAAGGCGCTGCAATATGGAAAGACGAGCCTGAGTGAAAGCTAATTCTGCCTGCAAATTCACTACCTGCAATCAGCAGGGAAAAGTTCATTTTCTGACTTTTCTTGTTCGTACACATGCATTATTCTGTAAATTATAGTATTATTATCCTATTAAAATAAAAGATTAAAAGCAGAGCTGTTACCAGTTCTATGACCGGCTGGGAACCTGTTTGTCCGATTAAAACAACCCTTTGACGTGGCTCTTTATCACCCATTAGATATTATGCAACGGTGGATTAACAAAGCGACAAAAAGGGGTTACTAATCATGGTCTCAAAAGTAGTCACGGCCTGTGTTTAATTTATGATTTGAAACATAGAATTGAGATTTATAATCAATGTGTTAAAATTTTGTTAAGAACAACAAATAACAAGCATAACAAGTTTAGCAAAACATGTTAGAAAGTTTATGGGTGAAGTAGGGCTACAGCTAAAATTGAATTAGAAGAAAATAAAGAATAAGCACGAAAGAAGACACTAGAAATTACGTGGTTCGACTTTCAGCCTACGTCCATGGGCGAGGACAGAAGAAAAATATTTTACTAGTGAAAAAGAGTTACAAATATTATAATATTTTATCTCACTTTCCAAAATTCTAATACACCCAAACTCTCAAATCACTAGACTCTTAAAATCTATCTCTAAATGAAAAAGAAGAACTGAAAATTGGATGCACAAAATGAGGGAAAACACCCCTCTATTTATAGCCATAAAAATGGCTACCGTGCATTAAATATTTTATTATTTATTAAAATGGCCTGCCTCCTTTTTTTTTTTATTTCTTCTTCTTTTTTCTTCTGCCCTTTTCAGTGGGGCGTTGACGCGGGATAACACCACATTTGCAAGTGCCAGGTGTAGATTAGCAATGACATTGCCGTCCATCTCATTCCACTTGTCATCATCAGTTATCTCCATGGGTCTTTCTCCAATCGCTGCCAAATAATTATTTTTCCTCAAAATTACTCGCGTCTTCATTTTCCACAACAAGAAATTATTCTCATCGGACTTCTCAATTTCATATTTTGCCGCCATCGCTTTTCACCACAAACTAACTTTACTAGGATCGGCTCCCACAGTTTCACGTGAACAGTGCCGTATACGTAAATAATACCACCGACTCCAAAAAATACAACCAGTAGCTCTGATATCACTATTAGAAAGTTGATGGGTGAAGCAGGGTCACAGCTAAAATGAAATTGAAAGAAAATAAAGAACAAGTACAAAAGAGGACACCAGAAATTACGTGGTTCGGCTTTTAGCCTACGTCTATGGGTGAAGATAAAAGGAAAATATTTTACAAGTGAAAAGGAGTTACAAATATTGTAGAATTTTAGCTCACTTCCCAAGATACTAGAATCAAAATGTAAAATGAGAATTATAATAAATTGTTTAATTTAGTTGTAGAAATTAAAATCAAAATGAGTTGCATTGCTATTGATATGTTTCTTTTGTCTTGGAATCGGAATGAATCATTTTAATTTACTAAAATATTCTTAGTTTGTCATTGTAATTGTTATTATTTATTATAAATTTTGTCATATTATTCAAAAGCAATAATAATAATGATAATATTATCATTATTGTTATTTATATTATTATTATTCAAAAAACTTATTGTTAATAACAATAAGAAGTAATAACAACTTTATTTCAAAAATAATAATGATAAAATTAATAATAATAAACAGACAACAATAACAATAATAATATATGCCGAAAAAAGAAAAAAATAGCAATAATAATAAGAATAATAATCATCATCATTTTTGCAAAACAAAAAACAAAAAAACCATCACCTCAAAAAAGATATCATCATCATCAATTTTGCAATAGTTGCCGACGCGGGCAAGATCGGCTACTGCTTCCATGAGAGAATGGCTGGCGATGCATCAACTATTGCTGCGATTTGGTGAGTTGTTGCTTCGGTACACTAACAATGGCAGGTGCTGCTGCTCGACACGAGATCCATGACTGGCCGTCAGCGATTGCACAATTAGCGATGGCAGGTGCTGCTAGTTCGATTTTGGGTGCTGCCTGATTCCATTTTCATGGTTTTCATTTGATTTTTTTCTTTTATAATTTCGTGAATTAATTAGGACAAAGTAAGAATTTAGCAATTTGAATGAAAGTATTTTTGTCAATTCGGGGAATAAATTTTTATTTCTCAACCTCCCTAGGAATCAGAACTCTAGGAATGATTTCTAAAATTGTGGACACTGCGTGAGTTCCATTTCAATTCCGACCTGCAAAATTTGTAAGTAAACATACCAATGATTCTGATTTCAGAATTTCCATTCCCAAGGCAAGTGTATATACACACACACACAACTACCACCAAAGGGAGAAAAAAATTACAAAGAAAGCTATTTAATACACAATCACAAAGTCTATTAGGGAGTTAATTTTGGAAGCACATGGGGGAAAAAGTATATATTTGCAAAATGCAATTTTCTGCGTAAGAGCTCCATTTCAAAATTTGTCCATTAAATTAATTTTCAATTTTTTCAGGTTGTTAAACATGTAAGATAACAAATGCAAGGATAAGAATATTTGATAAAAATCAATTTATCCCAACTAAAGCTCAACAAATAGCGAGCTAGAATGGATTGGCCATGATCAGATTTAGAAGTAGCATTAAAGATTATATTAGCAGGAAACGTAACATTGTCATCAGATTCAGATGCAAGGATTGAGGAACACGGAGCGTCAAATGTTTGTTAACAAAGTAACAACCGGACCCGGTAAAACTTTAATCAGAATTAGAAGGCTGGAGTTTTACTCCTGGCAAGTATTTAGAGACAAATTCTCGAGCCAAAGCTTGGAGATCTCCATCATCGATCTCTTGATCGAACGGATTAAAAGAACTAGTCTGATCCGTGGATGTCTGTTGTTGTTGTAGAGGATCAAACTGCATCGATATATTATAACCAGACGCCATATCCGCAGTTGAAACCATTTCTGACGATGAATAAAGGCTGCAAGGTGAAGTGCTTTGATCTTGAGCTGCAGAAGCCATTGGAAGGCGCTGCAATATGGAAAGACGAGCCTGAGTGAAAGCTAATTCTGCCTGCAAATTCACTACCTGCAATCAGCAGGGAAAAGTTCATTTTCTGACTTTTCTTGTTCGTACACATGCATTATTCTGTAAATTATAGTATTATTATCCTATTAAAATAAAAGATTAAAAGCAGCCATACCATAGTAAGAAGCTGTAAGTAAAAAGCTTTGAAAAAGAACTGCGTGCTACCAAGAGGAATAGGGATGGTGATGGGGAGAGGAGGGAAGGGGATCTGCATATATAGTTTGATGTAGAGATGGGATGAAATCCGTGGGAATCGCGGGCGGATTTCTAAAAAATAATGTGGATCTAAAATATCGGGCTTTCAGATGCAAGTACATCTGAATCCGCATTTTGAATTATGCAAATACAAATTTTTCTGGATCTTTGCGGATGGGAGTTGGATCTGATTTTTTGCAGATCCAGATCCAGAATCAGATTTTGCCATCTCTACATCAAACTATCAAAATGACTAGATAATTTATGAAATTAAGCAAAAGTACAACTTCAAGATTGAACACATTCATAAGCATCAAAAGGTATAAATCATTAGCAAAATTATATTTATCAATATTCAAGTATTTATATTAGCTGTTATTTGTTATTTACATTAATACCATTACAATTTAAATTTTAAATGTATTTACTAAATATTTTAGAAGAAATGAAAAAAATAAAAATGGGGAAATGGGAAGAAGATTGGATTTCATGAATCGTCATCCCCTCCACAATAGTGGGTAGTAAATTATTCTCATCCCTCCTCCAAATAAGAAATTAAGTATAAAATTGTCCCTACACCCTTGCCGAATGGGAAAAATCCCTCAAGACCCCGTACTGTCGGGATTTAGTCGTAAACATGATAAGATGTACATTATTATAGTTATTATAGTTATATATAAACAACAACAAACAATTGTGGATATGCTAAATCAGAAACATATGAACAATATTATATCCATCTTAGTCATACTATCATACCATGCAAATATAACTATGCTTATACTAACACTTACCATGCAATCTTATCCAAATTTAACTTTCTAATCCTCTAAACTCTGAAAGTAGTCAGGATGTAATATATAATTAAATTGTGACGGTAATCTACCTAATTAAATAATTAATATAAATAATCATCATCTGATGTAGGCGTTCACTACCTTTCAAATGTAAATTCAATGATTTACAGCACTATAAAATAAAACCTTTTACATAAGTAAATAAATCTTTTTACTAACAATAAATAACACCGAAATTATAAGTTAAAAACTGAGTACGTCCAAATAAGAAATTGAGTTTAAAATTGTCCCTACTCCTTTCCTGAATGAGAAAAATCGCTCAAGATCCCGTATTGTTGGGATTTAGTCATAAACAAGATAAGGTGTACATTATTATATTTATATATAATCAACAACAAACAATTGTGGATATGCTAAATTAGAAACAGATGAACAATATCATATCCATCTTAGTCATACTATCATACCATGTGAATATAACTATGCTTTTAATGCCACTTACCATGCAATCTTATCCAAATTTAACTTTCTAATCCTCAACTCTGAAAGTAGTCAGGATGTAATATATAATTAAATTGTGATGTAATCTACCCAATTAAATAATTATCCTCAGATGTAGGCCTTCGTTATCTTTTAAATGTAAATCCAATGTTTTACAGTACTATAAAATAAAACCTTTAACATAAGTAAATAAATCTTTTTACTAACAACAAAATGAACAAATAACACCGAATTTATAAGTTAAAAAATGAGGACGTCCGCCCCCCCAAAAAAAGAAAAAGAAAAAAGACCCTTGATACAGATGGTGCCAATTTTATAAATTTTCTGTTCTGCCACACAAGCTCTAAAGCAGATAGCTACGGGCGTTGGTGTATACTTACCTAATTAAACCTAATTGTTCTTGAATTCCAAATTACACAAGGAGCAATGATAGTTATCAGGATCAGAATGATCCTTGTACAGTCTCATTCTTATCTGATTGCTTGATTAAAAAGATCTTTTCTATAGAGCAGTGTAGTTACAATTAGAACCAACACGTGGTAGGACCCATGTGCAAAGGAAAGTTGATCTACGATAATATATATTTAAATACTAAGATTATAGAAGCAATTAAGAAAGTCAAAATCAAAATATTTGAATATTTCTCGAGCTGATAAGTTTGCTTAGTAACTCAGGCAAGCAACAAGACTTATTATTAGCCATCCACCACTACATGACACTTGACAGCCGCCAGCTTGATGGAATTTCCTCCGGTTCCTGATCTGTATTTGGTCTCTCTCTTTCCAAAGAGGCCGGTAGCATTGGTTTCAATCATATATATTTTACATGGAAAAACGAGACCTAGTCACACCTATTGTATACCCATGGTATACTAACTAAAACCCTAAATTAGTAGCCTCTCAAGTCGTCTAACGCTGAAATTTAATTAACCTGGGTTTCATTCAATTTTGAATAAAGAAAACATCCTCAGTTCTTTCCAAGAGAAGTACTCCAGTTAACTAAAATTGGGAATATATATAATGGTATGCTCTTTGGTAAAAAGCTCTTTCTAGAAACCTCTCATTTTTCAATAATCTCCAAATTTCCAATTGATGACATTCTAAATATTGAATCAGTATAAAAAAATAAATAATTTAGGAGAAAAGAATGAAAACTTGGAGGGTTAGTACTTAGTGTTGAAAAATTGTAAAAGCTTGAGATTTTTCAACTAAAAAATGAGGGTACATGTACCATGGTCATTGTTTCTCCAAGCTCCGACTTACTAGACAATAAATTGCTTTCCACAATTATGTATGCTGTTGCTTAGACCAAGAAATATGAAATTAACCCTACACCGGCGGCCAGTTAGCATTGTTATCATAAACAAGATGCAAAAATATGACCAAACAAACAGTCTTATAAATGTGAAAAGTTGACTAACTAATGTTGCGTCTGTAATACAGCCACTTGTTAAAATGACTAAATAATGGTACCATTGTTGCATTCCAAGACGCTAGATGGTATGATTACCACGAAACATTTGTTTTTCCACTTTTCTAAACCATGCCTTACGGTGACTAAGGTTTCTTCTTGGACAGACCTAGCTACCAAATCTAATTATAAGATTCTAGCTTCTAGTACTGAAGCAAACAATGAGCTCGTATGAGATTACATCTAGAGCTCTAGCTAGCCACCCGACAAACACTAGAAGAGCAGCTTAAGAAATACATCAATCGCCCCGCTTCATTCAAGCGTTGATTATTATTTGTCAGGAATCTGAAACTTACAGGCTTAATTTAGTATAATTTCTCTCATATTCATCTTAGCATGCCAAACGTGGTACCAGTTTAATTTCTTCTCCATAGAAGAAAACATTTGCTTACACAAAATATGTTTTCAATAATAAGCTAATAAATGTCATAAAAAAGGAAACCCTAGTGGCTTCGGACAAACGGAACGGAGAAGTTAGTAATATGGATGGTTGGAAAACGGGAAAAAAAAAAGAAGAAAAAGAAAAGGATCAATATGTAGTTATGGCTAGCTTGTTATACTGACCTGTTGCTGAAGAGCAACGATGTGGCCAACGCAGCCATAAATGGGATCCCTAGTCCTAGCCATAGCTTCATAACAAAGCGAAACAACAGCATCAAGCCTCTTGTGAGGCGGTATTCGGGAGAGAAGCTTAGAGGCATTGCTAGCGCCAAATACCTTGTGCACTGCTGCAAAGTGAGTGGTGCCTTGATCTGCGTCAAAATATGGTGCAAATACGCACCCTTTTACGCACTTTCGCCGAAGAAATTTGCAAGCGCCACAAGGCCCACCTCCGTTGTTTGCACTCATCATCATCTGATTCTGATGATATATCGATCTCTATTATCTTCTTCTCAGGATTACTTCGCCTTTCTTGTGGGGTCTCGAAAGTCAGAATAAAATGGATTTTGGCATTCAGAGAGCGAGAGAGCCTAAATGGGTAAATGGGTTTGCCTGTTTGTTACTTTTTATTGCTTAATTAGATAATTATTATAAAAATTTATGTGTAAAGCTTTTCGTTTTGGTGGTGGGTCGTTTGAAAGGGACTTTTTTTTTTTTTTCCTTCCCCAACTTTAATTAATGCATGAATGTTAGCACGAGTGAAAAATAAAAAAGCGTGTGCGTGTCCGTCTGATGCGTTGAGGGTGGGGGCTGATGTATGTACTTGGTTCAATCTTTAAAGCCACGGCAAGTAGATGCACAAGCAGTGGGAACAGATTGCGTGAAGCAAACATACATGCGGTGAGTGACTGACAGTATCAACTGCCAACAGCCGCAGTTGTGGCCACGTGCGAACCCCACGTGTGACAATACTAGCATATCCATCCTATTCCTCCTGTCTAATCACATCTGCTCTCTCTCTCTCTCACTTGTCACTTCCATTTCTCAGGATGAATATCGAGAGACACAGCTCGCAGAACAGTACTAGCTATTGCTCACCGTTCCTTGTTGCTTCATCCAGTGACCACTGACTAGTGACTGACTGATGAGTGATGATGGTCAGCTTTTGCACGGTTAAAAAATTATTTTTAAAAAGATTGTGGTAATAACTCCGGGTAACTTGGATTTTTGCTCGGATGGGTCCCGCCCAATAAGCCATAATCTCATTGGCAAAAAAGGACCAAATTAATGCAAAGGCAGCCCCTTTTCACTTTCTAACTTTGATGGTGGTCTCTACTGTTCTATCTCCCTATATTGTTGCAATTAAATGCATGCATATGACTAAATGAGCTGTGCCTTGTGTTTGTGTCCACTTAAAAGAGTTATTAAGATCACTTCCCCTTTTATACATAGATTTTAAATTCGGATCAATTTTCAATTGCTTGGCTAGTCAATTGCTACAGAGTTTTCATTCTTCATCCAGGTAATATATTACCAGATTGGGTATTTTTCTATGTGATAATTCGTCGCATAAGAATAAAGAGATGGTTGTTAATAATAAGCTATAGATGAAATGAGATTAAAGTTTTAAGTAGAGGACAGAGGAGTCAGTCAAGGCCACACTCACAGTGGGGCAGCACGAAAAATCATGGGGTGATGTAAAATTACCATACATCAAATCATGACAAGTGGCAATTCTGGGACACTGGCCCACTATAGTCTCTCTAAAGCAAAGACTAGGTCAGCATTCCTTTGAAGCAGTCCCCTCTGACGGAAAGAGAAAGCTTTCTTTTCCCCAGGCTAGCTAGTCACTTTTGCACATTCGCAGTTTCTTGGACCGGAGAGAAAAAGTATGCCTGGGAAAATGGAAATTATCTAGCTAATTTTTATTTTTTTTTCTTTTAATAACATAAGAATAATTATATGATGATAAATTTCCTTTTCATTTTTTAAAACTCCCTTAAAGCATATATTATTGTGCTTGAGATTATGCATTTCTTTTCCAAGAAGTACATGTGTGAATTAGAAGAGCTAAATTATAATAATTAATAAATATTAATAATTTATTGTTCAATAATATTATATATATATATTTATTTATTTATTATATAAAAATAATTTAGTACAATTAATAATAAATGCTTAAATATTAATAAATTCAAATAATATAAATTTAAAATCAATAGTAATATTAATAATGATATAAAATAATATTATTACATATAATACAATCCATGTTGTACCAGATATAATATTGCATTATAACTTAATACACCTTAATGCAATACAACGAATGTAATGTAATACAATATGCTAAATGTACCCAAAATAAATCCTGATCTTATGGCTGTTAGAGGACGTGGACGAATCATTATTGTGCTATTTATGTTAAATGGAATGAAAGTTATATTGCTTTATATGTTAATACAAATAATGATAAACATGCTTGGGGTGTAGTGTAATTAAGGCTAATTCAAGGGGCATGAGGCCAGTTGGAGTTCTGAGTTCTAAGTTTGACTATTAGACTATGATCGGTTGATACAAGAGAAAGAGCCCCTTCAGCAAGTTAGGTAGTTGCCTGGGCCAGTTATATACGAAGGCCGTATATTTATGTTAAACTATTATTTTGTACGTAAAAAATGAGTTTGAACCCTAAAGTTATTATTATTTATTTAATTTTTTATTATTTTGCAATTATCTTTTTGTAAACAAATTATCAAATTTCTATAAAGTCTATTTAATGTAATACTTAATAGTTTTAATTTTCTACAAAATCATTGAAATTAATAGTTTCATTAATGCAAAATCTCTATTTCATTGCTAGAATTAATATTTTCTAATTTAAAAAAATTAAGTATTCCTTTTAAATCTCTATAAAAGCCCCACATTTTGTTACTTGTCCATTGATTTTTTTTTTTCTCCAACAACCAAGATACAATATGGTTGGTGCTTAAGAGGGAAAAAGAAAAAACTATTTCCTGTATTTTTTGCTCCAAAATAAAAACCTAATAGTTTTCTTTACTCTCCATGATTATTGGTCGCTGCTCAAATCCCCAAACAAGTAAAGATAAAGTTATTTTGTGATTTCATCTCAAATTTTAGATTTTATCTTTTATTTCTTCTCTTAAATAATTATGTTATTTACTTGTTCTTATTTCTTTTAAAAATACTCTTGTGTTCATTTATTATTATTATTATTATTATTTTGTGTGTGCTTGTTTTATCTATTCCAATAAAGAAAAAATTTGTATAAAAAAAGTTTAAAAAATAGAAGAACAAAAAAGTTAGTTTAATCTAAAAAAGGAATAGTAAAAAAAGTGTAATTTGAGTCAAAATTCGGTAAATAAAAATGTTACAACTGAATTAAAATATCATAAAATAATTAGTGAAAATTCTATTGTCTATTTTGAAACATATATTGGCATATCAAAATTAAAAAAAATTTTAAATGATTTTTTATCTTAAAAAATTAGAAGAGTTGATTTTAAATAAATAAATTTTATAATATAACGGATTATTTTCTTTTTTACCTTAAATTTTATCAAAATCATTCGCCTAAGGTCTTAATATGTTGTTGAGCCGACCCTACATGGGAGAAACGAGGAGAGAAGGAATTCGTCCAAGGTTCCCTCTGTTCGGCTGGCAGTAGACCAGTAGTGGACGGTAAATTAAACACTGATGGAATTATGATTTTGGCACGTAGAGCATTTGAAAGTCCTTCATAATTAGCAAGGAATTCAAATTCTGTTTTTGCACGACGTGTGAAATTATCATACTTATCCTTTCAAATCGATTAATTTAAATATTATATTTTGTCGTTACACGTGGTTTGCCTGAATCAATTTTACTGTAATACTCGTAATGAGAGATAAAAACAGAACTCTCAGATTTTCTTTTAATTAAATTAATCTTTTTTTTTTAAACAGCAACAGCAACAATAATAAGTAAAGTGAGGAAGAAAAAGTTATCCTCTCCCAAATTGTCGTTATTTTTATTTTAGTTTTTTAATGTCATTATTTTACTGTGGTTATTTAAATGTTTGAGTTTAAATAATTTTGAATTAAGTTATATTTCAAATATTAAATTAATTAAAAATTTTATAACAATAATTAACTAAATTAGTTACAAACTAACCTTTACTTAAATTACAATTATAACTATAACTAATTTATATTTCAAATTAAATTTATTTCTAATTTTAAATTTTAAATTATATCCGATAATAAATATTGAAAGTTTAATCTAGAGGGTAAAATTGTCCAAGTGAAAATCATGCACTTCCTTTCCCTCCCGATATATATATATATATATTAAACCCATACTATGGTCGTGTTAGAGATTGAGGTAATGTAAAATGTAACGCACCTTTTATTTATTTTGTTTTTCTCTCCCTTCTTCTCCTTTATCGCTCCTCAGTCCTTTTTGCAACCAGATACCACCTTGACATTAAACTTTTATCTTCTTCTTTAATATTAAAACAAGTTCAGACGAATGATCACGCAGTTAATGAAAATATATTAAATTAAACTGTGAAAAGGCTTTTTTCTCAAGTACAAAACAAAAAGATACACTACATGTAATGTAAGAGAGAATACAGAGTATAGAACCGCGCCGTTCGCCTCGTGTCCGGTCCGCGCATTAGACGTTGAAATAAACAAAACTAAGAAAGAAATACGTAATCCTCCTCCTGTGTACGTCTGCGTTCGCTACGAGTTTCTTTACACTCCTGCTTCTTTCAAAATTTACCATTTCACCCGGCACCGGCTGCTTCCAGCTTGTGGGCCGTACAATCAAAGATATTGATGTCTAGTAAATGGCCCACTGGACCGATACAGTTCGAATTATTAATGTCCATGTTGGTTCGATCCAATAGCTCTTCTTTTTTTGTTTTGTTTTGTTTTTTCATATGTTCTCATTTATTGCGGCTTTTAGCTTTGAGGTGAGTTCAGAGCAGGCAGGCTGTTACCACACTGACGTAAGACTCTTTCCCTCAATGTAAAGGAGATGTTCCTAATTCTGAAATTAGGATTCATTCTCCCGAAAAGGCTACTATAAATATTAAAGTTTTTGATAGGCCCGTATTTTATAATATCAGTTCGCTGTAAATTTTTATTGTGCAAATAAATATATATATATATAAAAAAAAAGTGACGTAGCCGTATAGAAATTGAAGTAGAATATCAAATCAATACTTGATTACTTTCCATAGAAGAAAAAAAACAAAGGGTCTCGAACTTATATAAGTTTCTAGATTGTTTGACTAACAATTCTTTTTAGAGTGTGATAAAGTGACAATTGGATTCATGGTCAGTCTTGTTCAAACTCTCTATTTGAGACTCCTTTGATTTAACAAAGTTGATTTAACTAATATATTATTTTTAATGAGGCTAGGCTTTGACCGCACGAGTGTAGAATTCGTGGGTCCCAATTGCAATGCATTATTAATGTTTCTGTTAGTAAAAGTTTAAGCAAGCTTAAGACAACTTTGGGCTTCCTCAAATCCCGTAGGGACATATTGTTACTTCAACTTCCTACATCTCAAGAATAAATGTATTTAATTAAATTGCCCTATATGTATTATACATTAAAACGCGTATCCTTTTGGATTATTCTTAATTTTTCGGCACGCGTGTTTTAACGTAATTAGCTAAGTAACGTTATCTCTCTCTAAAAGCTTAAATAATGAAATCTAGTTTTATATGATCTATTATTGATTTATTGTATTTGTAGCAAATGCCGCTGTCAAAGCACATTTATAACGTACAGATTATGGCTACTAATTATTAGAATTATTTACATCTTTTATGTTAGTAATGAGAGGCTGCGTCTAAATTGCCTCTGGAGTAACGTCCTCCATTTTTTTGTTTTGGCCTTTTGCACTTTCACCGTTCGCTTGAAATTTAATGAAATCTAAAGACTAAAGTATTACACGCCTTAAAAGGTACCAATAGTGTAAGAGCCAAAACGTCTTAAATTTGTTATAATAGTGGTGTGTGTATCGAAATCTTGAATGAGAATTATTATTTTGATGGTATTTATTTGTTAAAATAGAATGGATAATGGGGCATAAAAAATATGAGTCTAATATGTTTTTGAGATTATAGAATGGGAGGGAATCAAGTTTCCTTTCTTTGAGCTCATCATTTTATCCTATAAATTTCATAACTCACTTTTATTCTCAATTAAAATATTATTATATTATTCTTATTCTTTTCATTATTATTATTATCATTGTCATCATTAATATGATTATTATTGTTGTTGTTGTTATTTTCATATACAATCATTACTATGATTGTTAAGATTTTAAAATAATTAATTCCGATTCTTAGACATAGTAAATATATCAATTGGAATACAGTCCATTTCGATTCTAATTCCTATAACTCAAGTAAATAACTTATTCTACTTCTCATTCCAACTTATTCTAATTTTAGATCATTTGGATTATCAATTAATAAAGGCATCATAAAAAGTATGTAAGATGAAGAACATGTTTAAGACACACAAAGACCATTAGATCAAAACTTATCAAGGATTTTTTTTTTCTTTTTTCACTGGGTAGAGTTTGCCTTGCTCATTTTTTCTTTCATTAATCTTGAAACAAAGATCTAGATTTATTATTTTACACGACGATTTCACACAATACATCAAACGCCATGAAACTCAATGAAATGTTATGCCTCCAAATTTTACAACGTAGGGTTTGATGATTAGCGGTGCGCAACGCCTTAGAGTCGATTGAGTAGAAGTGGCTGAGCAAATTGTGTAATTCACTCCTTAAACTTTCTTCAATTACAATCTATCGGACTATGAACTGTGTTAAAACAAGTTTTATGAGTACAGAAGACTTATAATTTCTGAAATAAAGTAAGCCACTTCATTTCTGCAAGGCTTCTACTGAGCTAAAATATTTGCTACATTTAAGAGTCTGATTCCATATGAGATACATTGACTAGCACCTTTGACTATTCTTATATCTTCCGATAATGCCATGGCCTCTGCAAGTTCAATTTGAGTTTTACCAAATTAATTTCAATGGGATTTGATGACTCCGTGGTACAGACACTCATTAGCGATTGAATGAACAATTATTATCTACCAAGAATAATTATTTTAATTATACTCATTTATATATATATTTTTCAATCCCAATTAATTGAAATTCTCATGTGATGCCATTTTCCACTCGTTGCCTGCATTGCACTGTCAAGCAAAGCAGCGTACATATGCCAGCTTGAAGAAAATCTTCCTAATTTGCACCGTTAGATGCAACCGATTCGATCGACCGGTCCTCCATTTGTACATAAACACTACAACAATAATGAGCTTTTGCAACAACAAGGGTTTGTTGCCCAAAGTATAAATTTTGTTGCCTTAGATTGTTGCAACAAAAATACGTTTGTCGTTAAGGTCGTCGGCCTAGCACTGTCGCGCTCTATATTCAGCAACAAAACAAAAGTTTTCTTGCCTTAAACATCTTTTTGCAACAAAATAGATTCGTAGTAAAAGAGTGTCAAGCTAGTTTACGAAATTGTTTTGCAACAAACACTTTTGTTGCCCTATCACTAAATGTTTTTTACAACAATATTATTTTGTTGCTAAGAAATAGAATAAATAATTTTACTACAAAACAATTGTGTAGAAATAATTTTTTTTCAACAAAATTATTATATCAAAATTTTTGAATTAAATACAATGATAATTAATACCATTATAAGAAAAAAGAAATTAATTAATTCAAAAGAATTATTATTATTGATGAGAAATACATAAAAATTATTACAAGATGTAATATCTATTTTTTTTTAAATTACAAATGAATATAACTTTATTGATTTCCTTCATCTTGTGGTGTGATTGAACTTCAATATTTTCTACAAAAAAAACACAAACAATAATTAGTTAACTTGTAAATGTAATAATCATGTAATATTGTAATGAAAAAAAGATTAAAAAAAACAAAAAAAACTTACACCATATTGAAGAAAAAAAAAAGAGATAAGAAGATAGAAATTGAGTTAGAGAATGAAAGAATGAGAATTATACATTAGAGATGAGGGAATGAAAGTTAAAGAAACTTATAGATGAGAAAGTTTAGAATAAAAGTTAGAGAATGAAAGAATGAACGATTAAAAGAGTGAAAGAAATAAAGTGTATGAGATATAAATAAAGGGATGGAGTTTTTAGCGACAAAATTGAAATTTTGTCGCTAAAACTTATTTTGGCGGAAAACCACCCTCCTTTTACTTTAAAAATTTTCAATTTTTTTAGCGACAAAATTCTACATTTGTTGCGAAAAGTATACATTCGTGACAAACTTTATTTTTTGTTACAAAAAATAAAAAATTTTGGCGGAAATAAAATGATTTAAATCTTTAATCTTTGACTTTTAGTGACAAAATTAGAATTTGTTGCTATAAATACACATTTAGCAACAAAACTCTAATTTTGTCACAAAAAGTCAAGAAGTTAAATCTTTAAATTTAGAATTTTAACTACATAGATTTGGCAGCAAATTATTTTTTGTCACCAATGGTCACTCTCTCGTGACAAACCTATTTGGCGACGAAGATTTTGTCACTAAATGTTTTGGCACCAAAATATTTAGGTTGGTGCTAAAACTTTTAGCAACAAAAAGCTAATTCGTTGATAATGTATGTCTTTAGCGATGAAATATTTGTCGCTAAAAATTTTAATTAAATATTAATTTATTTCTTAAGTATTTGGCAACAAAATATTTTTTATGTTGCTATAACACACTTGAGGCAACAAAGACAATTTTGTTGCTAAAGGCCTTAATTCTTGTAGTGAAATCACAGTTAAAGGGGGGAAAAAAGAAAGCCGTTAGATTAAAATGCTTGGAATCTAATGGCTGGACCGCATAGAGGTAAAATAGGGAGTATGTTGTTTTAGAAGCAATATAGTTGGATGCTATTAATTTTTTGATCAGTTAGCATAAGATTGTTCTATCTTAACTAAAGTTCTCGGTTTGAGGTTTAAGAATGTAGGTGCGTTAAATATTTATTAGGAGAATTTTGCCGCCCTAGTGGTCCTACCCAATTCGAATCTGAATTAATCAGGGTCCAATGTGATATTCAAATACCAAATGATTTAATACACCAAAAAAATTAATGAGCCAAATAAGAACATTGAATTTAAATTGTTTGTATTTTTCTCTTATTATTAAACAATTTATTGGTATTATATTTTGAATTGATTACTCTAAGTCCATGAATATAATACTAACAATTTATGTATGAATTATGTCTTTTCCTTTCAAAATTTTAAAAGGGAAAAGAAATGAAACAATATTATCACTCGATGAAGTTACCAAGATATTTTTATTGATAAAAAATTAAATATATACTTAATAAAGAGAAACGTAAGGAGCCTTACTTCTTAAAATATTTATTCTAAACATTATTTGAGATTATTAAAATAACATATTTATTACTCAAAATGATGAATTCATATATGACTTTAATGATAGTTGAAGAGGGAATATAACTAATTAATACAAAAAATTTTGATATAAATTTCAACAAGAATAATTTTGTATTTAAATGAAACAAATTTTCTGATAAGAGCAGGCCGATTTTGAGCCTTGCCACTGAAACTGTTGTGACGTAAGCAAGATGACATTCGGGGTTGAAATCAAGACTCGTATTCGGTGGAATGGTGAGGCATAAAGACTTCTGTCAATGCTTCCTCTTCACGACACACGGATTGGACAACACTCAAAGAGACGGACGACACGATGATGCATCGTTGCGGACTGTAACATGTATTTAATTTTCTTCTTCTTCTTCTTCTTCCTCTTTATCAATTTCTAAAAAAATATTTTTATTACATCGAAAAACTGTCATTAATTAAATTTATTATTATTATTATTATTATCTTTTTCGGTAAGAAATCAAGAAACACAAATCGAGATAGCAGAAACGTTAATACGTTACTTTCTTTTCAAGCGGACGGCGCGTGGGTCCTACTTCAAAATGATGTCATCTCTTACTGGGCCGTTACGTTCCTAGTCACCGACTCATACGCGGCGGTCTTCCATTGGCATGTCTATTCCTTGTGCTTTGAACGCCGGAATTTTGTTTGACTGTCTGGTTAGCTCGCTAATCTCAATTAATATTGGGCTTAATTTTATTTGTTTATCAATTTTACGTCTTTGTTCGCATACGCTATAGATGATGATGAGTACAAACGAACGTAAGTGAAAATGTTGGTATCGCATAATTATAATTGGTGAGTGACAGCGCGGGCGGGGTTTAATTGTTATGGCATCGGCCATTGGCGTTGCAATTTTGCGAACCTTATCAGCTTTGTTGTTACTTGTTATGCAAAAGGAACGCTCAGCTCAAGTACGTACATGAAACAATCATTACCGTAATCATAGAGGTCATCGTCAAAATCATCACTATCATCTCCACCGTTTTAAACGTTTGTGAGTGTAAACATTTTTCTTGTGCGTGCCAACTTATTTGACCCCTCTAAAAAAATTAATGAATTTAATTTCCTCCTCGAATGAAATCTCTCTATATTTGAACATTTAATCAAATATTATGCGTTTCCTTATGTAGCATAATTAGCCAAAACAAGCTATCCATTTCGCAATCGTTGTGGTGTGGAAATTAAAGAATCAAAGTTGCCATCTCTCTTTACATACAAATCTCTTGTAAGTAATTTTAGTTTACTCGTCGATTAAGAGTTTACTTCCAAGTTGAAAAGTGATAATTTATTGGGCATACTAAATATGGTTAAAAGAGAAATAAAAAAACCAGTGGCCATTTAATTCATTCTAAGAAACCAATTAAGAGGCATATTATATATATTGTACAAGGAAAGGAAAATGCTGAGTCATTTGAGAGAAAGAGAGAGAGTTGGCGTCTTTTGTTCTCTACGCAGCTTAACTTGATAGGCGAAGTGGCAAATACAGACGGAAGCACTGACACGTTTCGACTTGCAATTAAAATGCTTTGATTCTTTTGATTGCAAGGCAGATTTTTCATATATAGCAAAAGCAAAGTTGTAAAGATATATAACAGATTATTGTATTCATATTATATACGCTCACTTTGTTAGAAAATTTCACGAGATGAAGGAAGATAAATGAAATAAAAACAGGGGCAGTGCAGTGGAGAATAATATAGCCTTAGCCTTATGCTTATCGCATGTTTGCTTCACGCAAGCAGCTAAATGGGGGGAGTTTGCTCTCTCGCGTGGCTTTAAAGACTTCCTCTAAGCGTTTTAAATCTCCCCCTATTTAAAACCTAAAAATAAAATATAATAATAACCCATTACCAAAATAGCTAGCACCAGACCCACCAACCTCACTGTTAAATAACCCTTTGATCTTCTCCTTCTTCTTCTTCCTCTCTTATTTTCATCATTTCATCAGAAACCCTAATCACCATATGGTGATAGCTATGTAAGTTCGAAAAATAAAAGATTAAATAAAAAAAAAAAAAGAAGAGAGAACAAATTTAGAGAGAAAACAAAGTTACAACCCTAATCATGAGTGCGAACCCTAGCATCAGCGGCAGTGTTGGCGGTGGCGGTGGAGGTGGAGGTAGCAGCAGCGGTTGTGGTGGTGGTAGTGGTGGCAGTAGCGGGCCATGTGGCGCGTGCAAGTTTTTGAGAAGGAAATGTGTGCCGGGGTGCATATTTGCGCCTTATTTCGACTCGGAACAAGGAGCTGCTCATTTCGCTGCTGTGCACAAAGTTTTCGGGGCAAGTAATGTGTCGAAGCTTCTCCTTCATATTCCGGTGCACAAACGCCTTGATGCGGTGGTTACCATTTGTTACGAGGCTCAGGCTCGTCTGAGAGATCCTGTTTATGGCTGTGTCGCTCACATCTTTGCTCTTCAGCAACAGGTAACAATTAATAATTAAGATTGTCATCGCTCATCTTAGCTCGATTATTCATATATGCTTTTATGATATTTAGAAAGACAATTTGCTTTTTGTTTTTTGCTTCTATTAATTGTCTTTTTGACACTTTACAGTTTAGTCTTATCCCTGAAACTGCTAGCCATCTTTTTGAGAAGCAAAATTTCTTCTGTTTTCAATATTCCAGAACTAATTTATTAGTTGATGAGATTTTGAGTCTTTTAATTTCAATTAATTACCATGCACACACACACACACACACACACACATATATATCTCAAGCAAATTAGTAGGAGTGTCCTGCTGTGTTATGAATTAACGAGAGAGAATTATGGATTGATGAGGCAATTAAATAATTAGTAGGAGTGGACAATAATCCTGTGCTTTTACTGAAATATTGTCGACGCTTTTTTTGATTAAGAAATGACATGGTCGGCGGTTACGAAAAATGGTCTATTAGGCTGCAGACGTTTCTGCTATCTTTCTGTGCAACTCGGAAATTTTGCTGGTTTTAGGGAGATGGTCGGTTGATCATTTGCTTCTTATTCATCATTTTTATTTGAGACTATCTTGTTTCCTGTTCCCCACTTTATTATCTTTTTGGCTCCAAATCACAGCTAGCACATTATTAATTTATGTTTATGGCTATCTAGCGGCTTAGTTTTCTTTTCTTTTCTTTTTTTTTAAATTTTTTGAGGATACCTCGCTCGGCTGGCGGTAAATATATATGTTATTATTTAATTAATTTGAAATCAATGGAAGCAACTGGCATCATCTCATCTCGATTTGATGATCGACTTGCACCTTCTTTGTTTAATATTGGGTTTTTTACCTTCTCATGTTCTTTTGCTATTTATTATTCATACTTGATACATAAATAGCCTTGATTGCATGCAATTATTTATCAGATTATGTACCCACATAAATTTGTGAAAATTATATCGAATTTCAACTACCAGCCTGGGTCCAAAATTAAGCTAGCAATTCTACTTCCGTAAACAATCAATCACTATATATATGCTGTTTCTTTGCTACAATAAACCCTTCATTTATCCGCAACACCATGTGTTGTTTCTTTGCCACAATAAAAGCTTCATTTATCCGCAACACCATGTGATCATCCAACGCACAAAATTCAAGCACCATCTCGATTTAACACATGACTAGTTGACTTCAACTTGCCTCTCAATGTTTAAATAAAGTCATTATTGAATACCGTTTATTGCATCGGCTAATACTTTCTATTTTTTGGGGACTGTTTAATGGCAAAATTACTTGCACTTGCACAGGTGGTGAACTTGCAAGCTGAGCTTTCATACTTACAAGCTCATTTAGCAACGTTGGAGCTTCCGTCCCCACCGCCACCTCCGCCATCACAAAACCAAATGACAGCACCGCCACTATCAATATCTGACCTCCCGTCAGCCTCCTCCATGCCTGCAACATACGATTTATCGACGCTTTTTGATCCAATGGTCCAACCTGCACCGTGGGCCATGCAGCAGCGACAAATGGATCCTCGTCAATTTGGTGGTGGTGATCTTCAGGCCATGGCACGAGAGCTCCTCCATAGACAAGGGTCTCCACCGCCTGGCTCTATGCCATGCACCGATGCTTCATCGTCACCGTCCCTTTCTAAATGAGGCTCACCTTATTAACAAACTACTTGCTGCTAAAGCAATTTGCATTGATGATCATCAGTTCTTGCGAAGAAGCTGAATTTTCATGTTGTTCTAATGAGAGCTAGCTAGTAATCTTAATAACTGATGTTTAATTTAATTTTATTTTTTTGGTATTTTTTTTGTTTTCTTGTTATAATTTTTTTTTCTTATTTTCAATAAAATACTAGTGAAATTCAATATAGTTTATACAATCAAGGCTTTTGTTGTGGGAGAATATTGTTAAGGAATTTTTTAAAAAAAAATTTAGACCTTTTGTATCACCTAGAAAATTTTGCTAATTAAACTAACTAGCACCCACAACTTCATTAATGATTTGCGACAATAATATTTCTTTTAGATCCACTAATAAAATATGCACTCAAAAAAGAAAAAAAAAATTGTGCATTTTTGTTTGGGAAGCCATGAAATATTGAACCTTGCCCAAGTATTCATTCACCAGGAACCGATATCTCTCGCATTATGGGATCAATAAAAAGTACACGAAAACCTCATTGCGTAGAAGCTTTCCAGAATTGGGTCTCGTATTGAAGCGTCATCGTTGTTCATCAATGCGTTTACGAGTTATGACTCGGGAAACAAATTTTTCCTGGTCATAATTGCTAGCTAATTGAGAGGTTGGATCTAACGCAGGCCCAAGCCAAGTAACTGGCACCCATACGTAATGAAGCCCAATGCGTTAGCTTTCTCCAGAACTAAACACCCGCAGTTCCGCAGGCTTTGATGAAACTAGCCGAACTACGAAATTTTTCCCCAGAAGAAAGAAATTTTTTCGTTTTCTTTTAATCACCATTCATAGCAAACATGGCAATCCTGCTTACATAAGTTCCTCCTAAAATTAATTATGAACTTCAAATGGAATTGCTTTAAGCAACCATGGAGGATATGAACACGACAAGCGCAGATGTTTCCATAAGTGTTACAAGGCAATTGACTGAGAGGCAGGAATTTTGCTATAGGTTTCTCTCAAACCATATTCTCTCAGCACATGCTCCACTTCTTCCACGACACCTAATCGTTTGAACCATGCAGCCAATGTACATGAAGCTTCTTTCCCAACCATGAATCCATCTCTCTCTAAATCTATCAGGAACTCCAAGGCTCTGTTAAGCTGGTTTTCTTTTTCACATGCAGATAATATTAAAGCTACACATTTATCACTAGGTTCAAGTCCAGCTTTCCTCATATTCTCGAATGCAGTATATGCCTTTTGACTTTGACCTGCCATTTGGTAGGCATTTATAAGTAGCGCACACATCCTAGCATCCGGAGTAATACCTGCAAACTGGATTGCTTCAAACACCCTTTGAGCTCCTTCAGAATTGCCATTCATGGAATATCCTCTTAACAATGCCTTGTAAACTTCACTTCCTACATAAACTTCTTGGGCATCCATTTCTCTAAGTAGAACCTCTCCTCTGTCAAGCATTCCAGCTCTTACATAGGCCATGACCATGGATCCATACGATCTTTTATCTAATGGTTCACCAAGCAGCTTGATTTCTTCAAAAGTTTCTTCTGCCATCTTCAGATTGCCTGCCTTGCTGTACATAACAACCATGACGGTTAAGGTTACCTGGTCACAGATGAAGCCTCTTCTCTTCATTGCTAAGAGAGTGTTTTCAGCATTTTGAATCTGCATTTTTTTCCCATAACCATGGATTATCTTGGTATAGTCACGGATATTAGCTTCGAAAGATTCTTCTAGTAGAGCAAGTTCTGCCACCTACAAAGATTGCAGCAAGTGATGAATTTACTTCAGGTTTTAATGGAAGTTCATTACACTCGCATGTCCAGGAAAAAAAAATAAAATTAAATAAGATATATTTGATCACAATAAACTGCAGAAACTATGAGGCAATTTCTTTGTTAAACGGTTTAAGAAGCTAGCTTAGAAGATGAATTATCTATGAAGATGGCCATATTTCAAACATAAAATAAACCTCTTTACATGGTTCTAAATTAAGACTAATTTTTGACTGAATTTCTGCAAATTCTAATACTAAAAAAAGAAGAGGAAAAGAACCCATTTTGCATCTGAAAGATGGTTAGAGGATTTCAAAACACAAAACAAAACACGTATGCTTCAAGCAAGAATTCAGCTTCTCATACCAAAGGCATGGTTAAAGTAATCAGGAATAGCCTCCGAAAACAGGGGGATCTGCAGTCTTTGCATAGTGAGGCAGGCTAAAAGACTTCCATTTTGTTGGGGTAAGTGTCATCTTCCATAAGGGTTAGATATACATGAATTCCAGTCCAAGTAATAAATATGGTTGCGCTCTCATTTGATGGTTGTAACCAGTGAATCCAGGATGAAGCAAAACATAGACACAATATAGGGAAATAGGTAAACAATTCTTATTAAAAACAACGGTATCATGGGTTGGTGGCAAGTGGCAAGTGGCAATCGGTCATAATACAACTTTAGTATTAACAAGTTACTCTAGCAGGATGGTGAGTACTAAGTTTATAGCATGTCCTTGCCACAGTTAGGAATCGAATACATTCAAAAGTTTATAGCATGTCCTTGCTACAGTTAGGAATCAAATACATTCAAAACATAGAACTAAATATATCCATGTTTAGAAGAAACAAAATTAAAAAGTTGTCTGTTTCGCTCTCATAGCGGCAAGGCACCCATGCAAGATTTTCAAGAGTGAATATTTGATACTAAATATGTATCCATCTTAAAAGCTACACAAATGTGGGTCATATGATCATCAACACCCGGTGATTCTCATGTACCTAAAATCTTTCAGTTAGGCAAATTGATGGTAGTCCTTGTTCCTTGCTATAGCTAAATCTCCCAATAATAAATGCGAAACAGAGTAAACTAATCAAACAACCGATAAACACAAACGAAGATATCCTCAGCAAAACAAACTACATAAAAATTAAAACAAAATGAAAAATATATCCAAAAGTAAATACATTTAGAATGCAAAGTATTTGTTTTATGGGCTTGGGAATACAAAAGGATATATTATTGAGAAATTCAAACATCATATTGCCAAAAATTGCAACTATTGTGCCCGCATATTTGACGAAATAAAGAAAAAAAAAATTATACCTGGAGATACAGGGGATGTTCCATTAATTTCAATTGTTTAAGAACCGCAAGCCAATCGGCTCTCCTAGGCTTCATAAACCTCACCCAAGCAGCCAACAAATCAGATAAATTTCCCGTTTCAGGAGAAACGCAAATAATCTGCTTGACGAATGCCTTGCATCTCTTGGTCATCTTTCGTGGGAATTGAGATATTGCCTGCTTTTGTTCCTCTGTAATGTTGGGACCAATTTGAATCCACGTAAACCTTGATGTATCGTCTTTCACTTGAGTTTTTCCCATATCTTCTGCTTTAATTACTTCCAACGCCGGCCCAGAACGCAAGCTTCGAGACCATTTCGCTGGTTTTCGATGTAATGATAAGTTTCTCCAAGACAGGCGGAGTCCGGGTTTTGGAGCTGTAATTTCGTCGAACACTTGGTAAGCTGAGTACGAACGGGGCAACATGTTGCAATCACAGGGCGCCATGCTCGACTGAAGTAAGAAGATGCCAATTTCCCTCACACGGTCCACGCCATCCAGTAACTGACAGAGAGTTGCTTTCCTAAAGAGCGGTATTTGACAATTTATCTCACAGGACCCTAATTTTCGGTTAATTCATTTACTTGCCTCATTATGAGATTAAAAAATAATTGATAATACGTGTACTTTTCCCGCTCTCATCTACTCTCTCAATATCAATATTACAATTACATTTCGTATATCAGTGCCACCGCTATTTATCACACAGAAGGTGATAAAATCATGACTATGGCTACTTTATAATTACTTTAAGATAGAGCACAAATCACAATTATACACGTAAAATAATAAATAGTAAAAAATTTATTACAATTTTAATCATGTGATTATGAAAGGATGTTCTATCTTAGAGCGGTTCTAATATAATCGGACCTTAAAGATAAGAACGAAATCTGAAAACTTTAGTTTCAGGGTCGGAGTGAATAATGTATATATCGTTTAGAGATATTTTTTAATTTCTATTAAAAAAAATTAAAGGGATCATAACCGACTATAGTCTCCATTAAAATCCACCCATGCTTAAAAGACATTTGTATGCAATAAAGTCTTCAGATATTATAAAGGACTAGAAGATATGAGAGCCTCCAACCAATATGAACAGCAATCAAGAAGAAAGTTAGAATATGCTGAAGTAAGAGACAAGATTTTTCACCTTCAGAAGATTGCCAAACAATAAAATCCGTTGCGGGTTCCATAGCCAACTCTAGTTCATAAAGCTCTGATATTTCGGCAGCTTGTTTTCCAACCAATTAAATTTTCTTTTTCATGTCTGGAATTTATGTATTTGGCATTATATCTCCAACCTCGGACAATTTGGAAGTTCTCTGTGAGGCTATCCTTTATCCAGCATTACCCCATTATTCTTTGTCTCGTTGGACTATTCTTGATTTCACTTGCATGGTCGGGGAGTGCATTAACAAAAGAAATGGAAAATTGGTAATAGACACTTTTATTATTGACAATAAAGGGGAAGTGGGAGGGTGCAGAGACAAATGAAACAAATAACAGTAACATTTATTATTAATAAAGGTATTTTTTAAAAAATAAATTTGATAAATTAAAAAATATAGGTTAATGGGATAAATTGGATTTCGGAGATCCTCAGGCCCATTTGACTTGACGGGTTCTGAAGCCCAGCCGTACCTTTTTTTTTTTTTGGTTTACCCTCTTTTGAGAACGGGATAAAGTTCCCAGGCCGACGTGGCCATTTTACTCATTGCCAACACCAAGCGTCAACTTGAAGTCGCTAAATAATGATGGTAAATATGATTTAATCTCTCTTTTTTATTATTATTTAATTTTGGTAATCCATATCTTAAAACACTTTTTAGGACATGAATTTTGGAATCTTAACGTTTTTTGGTACTTTATTTTAGGGTTGTTCAAAATCCAATCCGATTCGCTTAATCCCTCTAATCCTTAAAAATTTGATCCGTATAAATTCGATCTGTGGATCTATGGATTGGATATGGATTGAAAATTTAAAAATCTCCTGTTGATGGATTGGATATGGATTTACTTCTATAAATCCGTAAAAATTCGTGAATCTGCAAATATATATATATATAGTTAAAAAGTTACTATAAATTTAATTAAAGAATATTATAAATGTGACATTGCATAGTTGCATAAAATACTATAACATATCTTAGTCATTACCCAATAATAATATTAAATAAAAAGTAATTAAATAATCAAATATACAAATATAACTTGTAAAAATTGTAAAACAAAATAAAAGCAAATTCACACGCACTAGCAACAGTAAAGTAACATAACGTCAAATTACCAACAATTTGTAAAGTCACCCAAAAGCAAAGTAACATAACGTCAAGTCACTAAAAATTTACAAACAAAAAACTCTAAACTTCCCAGCCGTCACACGCACTAGCAACACTCAATATTGGTTCGATACACTCTCGACACCGATTTGAAGGACGTCGTCCGCGTGATTCCAGCGAGAGCAAGCCATCTTCTTCCCTGAGTCCATCGAGCCACTTCACAATCACTGGTTCCAGCCAAACAATTGTACTATCACAACCTTCAAGATAGCCACTCGTACTTCTCTTGGTTCCTATCGTTGACGGCTCCGTAATCACCATTTTTCGACAAGTGCAATAGTCCCGGTAAAGGATCAGACTGTGTTTGGTTTAAAAAACTTCGTCATTTCAATTAATTGTGGCTTTATTTGTATAATTAATTTCGGTGTTATATTAATGTATTATTGTAACTTTACTTGAATAATTAATCTTAGTTTGTTATATTTTGAAACTTTAAACATATTATTGTAGCTTTATTTGAACAATTAATCTCGATGTGCTATATTTTGAAACATTGAATGTATTATTTTTATATTAGATTTTTTTAATTTCATTAGTTCATGGATTAGGGAGAACTAAAAATTTTTATTTCGGAAACTAATGCGCAAATTGGTGGATTTGATATGAATTAAGTTAAATTCGCATCCGATCCACAGACGTATGGATTGAATATGGATTGGATATGGATTGAGTTAAATTCGCATCCGATCTGCAGATGTATGAATTGAATTTGGATTGAGTTTAATCAATCCATGGATTGGATTGGATTGAAAAATTATAATCCGTAAAATTATGGATCAAATATGAATTGATGTCTAATCTGTAAAATCCGATTTGCGCTCACCCCCACTTCATTTCCTCTTAATTTTAGAATTAAATAGGGATGGACATCCCCTCGTTAATAGTAAATTTTTCTTTAATATTTATAAAAAAATAAAAAATGTAAATTATGTTATATTTAATAAGTTTGATCGAACATTGCCTCAATAAATTTTTATTGTCTTTAAAAATATCAGTATTGCAAAAAAAAATATCTATTGACCAATAAATTAAGGCGTTTTCCTATTTTTCGTCTTTCTAAATCCCCTCCGATCAACTGATAGACACAAAATTAAAAATATTAAGATGAATAACCCAAATTACCCTAATTCTTACGACAATATTACGTTTCCCGCGTCGAGACGCCAAAGGAAAATTGAGGGTTTTTGGGTCATAAAAATTTCAAACTTGGACTTTCCAAGAAAAAGCAAACCAAATACGCGATCTAAATCTCAAACTCTCTCCCTGAATCCACAGTTCGCCCACTCACACTTCGGTTATCGCTCTCTCACCCTCTTATTCCCTTCCTCAAACTCTTCACTGGCAGCGATTTTTTAGCGATCAAATTCTGCCCAACCACGTCGACTCGCCGAGTAAAAGATCGTCACCATTACTCAGTTGAATTAAAACCTAAACGTCGTCGTTTGTTTCTGATTCCTTTCATTTTCCCGTTCCAGATCTGACTCACTGAGTCGCAACTCTTCCCAACTCGGGAATGGCTTCTTCGGAAGCCGTTTCCCGCTTGAGCCAAGTTGTAGCTCCGGCACTCGAAAAGATCATTAAAAACGCGTCTTGGCGCAAACACTCGAAACTCGCTCACGAATGCAAATCCGTTCTCGAGAGGCTCAATTCCGCGCAGAAACAGCTGCCTTCGTCGCCGACCGAATCGGAAACTGAAGGCTCCACCCCTGGCCCGCTCCACGACGGCGGGCCCAATGAATACTCTCTGTCTGAATCGGAGTTCATCCTCAGCCCTCTGATCAATGCTTGCGGCACTGGCTTCCTCAAGATCGCCGATCCGGCCCTTGATTGTATTCAAAAAATGATCGCTTACGGTTACCTACGTGGCGAGGCGGATCCCACAGGTGGCCCCGAAGCAAAATTTCTGTCGAAATTAATTGAATCTGTTTGTAAATGCCATGATTTAGGTGATGATGCGGTTGAGCTGTTGGTTTTAAAAACTCTTTTATCCGCTGTCACGTCGATGTCATTGAGGATTCACGGAGATTGTTTGTTGCAAATAGTGAGAACGTGTTATGATATTTATTTAGGAAGTAAAAATGTGATTAATCAGACGACAGCGAAGGCGTCATTGATCCAAATGTTGGTGATTGTTTTTAGAAGAATGGAAGCGGATTCATCAACGGTTCCGATTCAACCGATTGTTGTAGCTGAATTAATGGACCCAATGGAAAAATCTGACGCTGACAGGACAATGACAATGTTTGTACAGGGGTTTATAACCAAAATTATGCAAGACATTGACGGATTGTTGACTCCAGAAAATAAGGTGTCCTTAAGTGGGCATGATGGTGCATTTGAGACGACAACGGTGGAGACTACGAATCCAGCTGATTTACTGGATTCAACAGACAAGGACATGTTGGATGCCAAGTACTGGGAGATTAGTATGTATAAGACAGCTCTGGAGGGGAGGAAAGGTGAGTTGGTGGATGGAGAAGGGGAAAGGGACGATGATTTGGAGGTTCAGATTGGGAACAAGTTGAGACGAGATGCATTTTTGGTGTTTAGAGCACTTTGTAAGTTGTCTATGAAGACGCCCCCCAAGGAGGCATTGGCTGATCCGCAGCTAATGAGAGGGAAGATTGTGGCTCTTGAGTTGTTGAAAATTTTATTGGAGAATGCTGGTGCTGTGTTTAGGACTAGCGATAGGTACATGCTTTATCTGCTACATTGTAGCTATATATATTGCTTATTCTATTTAATTCTCTTAAATTTAAGCTTTTTGTTTTTCAGTTTAACTAGCCATAGAAATGTACATAGATTTGCTGGTAAAGATAAAAGTTTAGTTATTGCTGAGAGAGTGTTCTCAAGTGTATTTGTTTGGAAGCAATTATTGACAGGAGAATTAATGTGAGATAGTAGATCCTTTGGGAGAATGAAGATGACTTGTGGTGATTACTTATAGCTACCTGGAGGTCCATACAATTCTTTTTTGGCATTGATGTTTGCTAAAATGTAGACCTTGTTTCATTTTGTCAAATTTTGGAATGACAATGACAATGTGTGCTTCTGATCTTATTGAGTATTGCAGTTGCTAGGAGGTTCTTTTATTACTACTATGATTGCCAGTAAAATGGAGCAGGCAGAGATTTTTTCAGTCTCTGATAACCGCAATGTGTAATCGAATATGTTTTAACTCCTTTTGGGGTAGATTTGCTGGTTCTTTGGTTGAAGGATGGCTGATTGCCCTTACTACAAGGTGTCACTTACCTGCAATTATCTGAGGTCTAAATTTGCACTTTGTTTGGTTGATCCCATTTGGATCGTATTTGTAGTAATATTTTAATTTCAGGTCCCAAAATCAATATTTTTTGGTCAGGCTTTATATGCTGGCTGTCAGAGAATAATCTTAAAGTGTAATGATATACTCTTGGGAGCATAATGCAGAAGTTTCTAGCTCCTTTTGTTAGCATTTTGTTTGAGAAGGCCAGAAGATTACCTCTGATTTATTAGTTTGCTGCTCAGAGCATTTTGAGATTTAACATAAATTTAGAAAAAAAATGTTGTTCTTTATCATCCGTGTATCTCATTCTCATTTGAGGAGATTTTTCTTAGTAAATCTCCTCTAGAATTGTACGTTTTACCATTAAACCAGCTTATATAGGTTGAGGGAATCAGTAGATAGGCCAGAGAAATATTTGGAAATAATGAAATCATATGCTATTAGCTTCAACTTATTGGTCTTTATATCATGGATCTTAGTGTTTGGCAAGGGATGCTTATTTCTGTGCTTGGAGGGTCAGAGAGATTGTTTCTTTGATGGGAACTGATCTTTTGTTGAGAAACTCTCTTCTACTGACTAGAACCCAAACGGTTTCTTAAATTGATGGTTTGCCTGACTAAAATAGCATTGTTCTTGGCATTGCTTATCTCTAGAGGATGAGTAGCTTTATAGGACTTTATCTTGATTCTCATATGATGTTGCATTTCTTCCAAAGATCTATCAGATTATGGAGTGGATGGTTTGATCACTGAATATTATAACTTCTTTTACTTGGGATCGATTGAGTCAATAGGAAATATTCCCGAGGCTGTTTACATTTCATTTTCATACTTTAACTGTCCTTTTTGGATGAAAATTTTGCCATTGTCTTTTCTTCTTATAAATTTTGATTTAAAATACTGAGAGTTAGAATCTGCCTTCTGTTAAATTTGCTGTGTGGTGAAACAGGTTTTTAGGTGCCATCAAGCAATACTTGTGTCTTTCATTGTTGAAGAACAGCGCCTCAACTCTTATGATAGTTTTCCAGCTTTCTTGCTCCATTTTCATGAGTCTGGTGTCAAGATTTAGAGCTGGACTGAAGGCAGAGATTGGGGTGTTCTTTCCTATGATTGTGCTCAGAGTTTTGGAAAATGTTGCTCAACCTAATTTTCAACAGAAGATGATAGTGCTTCGGTTTCTAGAGAAACTCTGCATTGATTCACAGATCTTGGTTGATATCTTTATTAACTATGACTGTGATGTCAACTCATCAAACATATTTGAGAGGTGTGTTATGTTGCAGCCTTCAGAATTTGTATTATTTTTTGCAGTCAAAAGGAAGCTTTCAGAATAATATGGTTTTTTAAGTTTGGAAGCAGATGCCACTCTTGATTTGTGTTTACATTCTCTTATGATTTGAGTGAGTTTGACTTTTTTTAATTCAACTTTTGCTTTTATTGTAGAATGGTCAATGGACTTCTTAAAACTGCTCAAGGTGTCCCGCCTAGTACAGCCACCTCTTTATTGCCACCTCAAGAGTCAACTATGAAACTTGAAGCTATGAAGTGCTTGGTGGCTATTTTGAGATCGATGGGAGACTGGATGAACAAACAGTTGCGTATTCCAGATCCTCAGTCTACTAAGAAATTTGAGGCAGTGGAGAACATTTCTAGTGGTCCTGAACCTGGAACAGTTCCAATGGCAAATGGCAATGGGGATGAGCTGGTGGAGGGATCAGATTCTCATTCTGAAGCTTCCAGCGAAATTTCTGATGTTTCAACAATTGAACAACGCCGGGCTTACAAGCTTGAACTTCAGGTAAGCATTATATATAATTTATTTGACACTGGTGGATCAACTTCTGACTTTTCTTTTAGTTTATCGTTGCCGATGGAATCTAATGTAAAATATATGGCAGGAAGGTATATCTCTTTTTAATCGGAAACCCAAGAAAGGAATTGAATTTCTTATTAATGCAAAGAAGGTGGGCAACACCCCAGAGGAGATAGCAGCTTTTCTTAAAAATGCCTCTGATTTGAATAAGACTTTGATTGGGGATTATCTAGGAGAGAGGGAAGAGTTGCCCCTCAAAGTAATGCACGCCTATGTAGATTCTTTTGACTTTCAACGTATGGAGTTTGATGAGGCAATCAGAATATTTCTACTAGGCTTTAGGTTGCCTGGTGAGGCACAAAAGATTGATCGAATAATGGAGAAGTTTGCTGAACGTTACTGTAAATGTAATCCAAAGGTTTTTACAAGTGCTGACACAGCTTATGTCCTGGCGTATTCTGTAATACTGCTCAATACTGACTCTCATAATCCTATGGTGAAGAACAAGGTGAGTTTACATTTTTCATTTCAATCAGTTATTAGGGAAGTTGTGTGATGAGAGGGGATGCTGACAAGATTATTTTCCCCATTTATTGAAATATGCAGATGTCAGCTGATGATTTTATAAGAAACAATCGTGGCATAGATGACGGAAAAGATTTACCTGAGGAGTATCTGAGGTCATTGTTTGAACGAATATCAAGAAATGAGATTAAAATGAAAGGAGATGATTTGGCTGTTCAACAGATGCAGTCTATGAACTCGAACAGAATATTAGGTTTGGATAGTATCTTGAATATCGTGATCCGCAAGCGAGGAGAGGAGAAGTACATGGAGACTAGTGATGATCTCATCAGGCACATGCAAGAACAATTTAAGGAAAAGGCTCGCAAATCTGAGTAAGAATGACTTACCTTTTGGATGCTTTTCCTTTGATGCTACGTCATCTGCTATTCTTGTCTGGCAGCATCCAACATATATAATAACCATAATTCTGTAGGCTTATATCATACAATGTTAGGCTTATTTTCTTTGCAGGGTTTAAATTTGGACTAGAGTGTGACGTATAAAATTTAGAAGGAAGCCTTATTTTTAGATTTTCTTCCTGATTATGTACTGATCTGGACATTTGCAGATCTGTTTACCATGCAGCAACTGATGTGGTGATCCTAAGATTCATGATTGAAGCATGCTGGGCTCCTATGTTGGCTGCCTTCAGCGTCCCACTTGATCAAAGTGATGATGAAGTTATAATAGCTCTGTGTCTTCAAGGCTTCCGTTACGCTATACGTGTTACCGCTGTTATGTCCATGAAGACTCATAGAGATGCCTTTGTAACTTCATTAGCAAAGTTCACTTCCCTCCACTCTCCTGCTGATATCAAACAGAAAAATATAGATGCTATCAAGGTTAGTATTGTGCTCCAATCGTAGTCATACAGGATGAGAAGGATATAAAATTATCTCGGTTCATGATCCTACTCAATTCTTTAATTTTTGTTTGAGAGGTATAGGATTATGAGGTGACTTTTTCTCTTGCTAATGTTGTTGAAGCTTTGAATACCACTAATAAATGCTACCATTTGGTATCTTTTTCACTAACTTCTGTCTTAACTAGTTTTTCAACTGTGTTCCCTAAATATTTTGCTTTATATATGTGATTTTCCTTTGATCTGACAATCATCACCTGTTTGGGTATTTCGGGTATCAAATGTATATGTGTCTGTGTGTGTCAAATTCTTGCGCTGATGTGGATTTGATTTTTTCCTTTTTTTGTTATGCACAGGCAATAGTCACAATTGCAGATGAAGATGGGAATTATCTACAGGAAGCCTGGGAGCATATTTTGACATGTGTTTCCAGGTTTGAGCACCTACATCTCTTGGGGGAAGGTGCTCCTCCAGATGCAACTTTCTTTGCTTTTCCTCAAAGTGAATCAGAAAAATCTAAACAAGCTAAGTCAACCATCCTTCCAGTTCTAAAAAAGAAAGGACCTGGGAGGATCCAATATGCAGCAGCCACTGTGATGAGGGGTGCTTATGATAGTGCGGGCATTGGGGGCAGTGCTTCTGGGGTGGTCACATCTGAACAAATGAACAATTTAGTCTCTAATTTAAACATGTTAGAACAAGTTGGAAGCTCTGAAATGAATCGTATCTTCACAAGAAGTCAGAAGTTGAACAGTGAGGCAATAATAGACTTTGTTAAGGCTCTCTGCAAGGTGTCCATGGAGGAACTTCGATCTGCATCAGATCCAAGGGTTTTCAGCCTCACAAAGATTGTTGAGATTGCGTATGCATCATAAAATTTCCTTTGACCTTTTTTTCATGTCTTCTTTTCATCTTGATTTATTGGAGTTTATCTGCTGCTACATCAAAATTGTAAGACTAATATGATTTAATTTCTTATGACAGGCACTACAACATGAACCGCATCAGGCTTGTGTGGTCAAGCATTTGGCATGTCCTTTCTGATTTCTTTGTAAACATTGGGTGTTCTGAGAACCTTTCAATTGCTATATTTGCAATGGATTCTTTACGTCAGCTATCAATGAAATTCTTAGAGCGAGAAGAGTTGGCTAATTATAACTTCCAGAATGAGTTTATGAAGCCTTTTGTCATTGTAATGCGCAAAAGTAATGCTGTGGAAATTAGAGAACTAATCATCAGATGTGTCTCACAGATGGTTTTATCTCGTGTCAATAATGTCAAATCGGGGTGGAAAAGCATGTTCATGGTATTTTGAGTTTGTTAATACTCTTTATCTTCTATTTGTGAAAATTTGGTCCTAGATCTCACTATTTTGTTACCATACGGCTTTTCTTTTCAGGTTTTCACTACTGCAGCTTATGATGACCACAAAAACATTGTACTATTAGCCTTTGAAATCATTGAGAAGATTATCCGAGACTACTTCCCATACATTACAGAGACTGAAACAACCACCTTTACAGATTGTGTGAATTGCCTTATAGCATTCACGAATAGTAGATTCAACAAAGATATTAGCCTGAATGCTATTGCATTTCTTCGGTTTTGTGCCACCAAACTTGCAGAAGGAGATCTTAGTGCTTCATCGAGTAATAAAGACAAGGAGATCTCAGCAAAGATTCCTCCAGCCTCTCCTCGCCCGGTGAAGGAACTAAAGCTAGAAAATGGAGAGATGATTGATAAAGATGATCATCTGTATTTCTGGTTTCCTCTATTGGCCGGTAAGGAAACTGCTTACATTGGTGATTTTCATGGTGCTGAACGTTTGGATTTGCCTTTACAGCTTCATTACCTCCTTGCATAGTTCTATTTTCAAAACACACTTTGTATAGCATTCAATTGCTTGCCTTTTATTTGCAGGTTTATCAGAACTAAGCTTTGACCCTAGGCCAGAAATCAGGAAGAGTGCCTTACAAGTGCTTTTTGAAACTTTGCGCAACCATGGTCACCTTTTCTCACTTCCTTTGTGGGAACGAGTGTTTGATTCGGTCCTGTTCCCAATATTTGACTATGTGCGGCACACTATTGATCCTTCAGGGGAGAACTCACCTGGCCAAGGGGTTGATGGTGATACGGGAGAGCTTGATCAAGATGCATGGCTCTATGAGACATGCACTTTGGCCCTCCAACTAGTTGTGGATCTTTTTGTCAAATTTTACAACACTGTCAATCCACTTTTGAGGAAAGTGTTGATGCTTTTGGTAAGTTTCATCAAGCGTCCTCACCAGAGCCTAGCTGGTATTGGTATCGCTGCCTTTGTACGTTTGATGAGCAATGCTGGCAATCTATTTTCTGATGAAAAATGGCTAGAAGTGGCTGAGTCGTTGAAGGAGGCAGCTAAGGCAACACTTCCTGATTTTTCTTACCTTGGTAGTGAAGATTGCATGGCAGAAATTGCAGCAAAAGGACAAATTAATGTGGAGTCTTCTGGTTCTGGGTTGCCAGATGATGATTCAGAGAACCTGAGGACACAACATCTATTTGCTTGCATAGCTGATGCAAAGTGCCGAGCTGCTGTTCAACTTTTATTGATTCAGGTAATGTCTTCTATTCTTAACAAGATTCGATGTTGAAAAGCTATTAAAAACATTCTGTATTGATAATATCAACTTCAGTATTCCTGTGAATCCCATAATGCATTTAGAAACTGTTACATGATGGAACCACTGCACCTAATAAGGAACAAAAGATTGTATTTATGCAACAACTGTGTGCGTGCGCGCAGGTGTGTGTATTGCTGATTCAACATGAATGCCTAATCATGTTGTATGAGTTGTAAAAGAAGATAAAATTTTGCAGTTAGTAAATATTGTTTTGTTTTGAGTAATGGATGTAAACATTCTTTCTTTAAATTTTGCAGGCGGTGATGGAGATTTACAACATGTACCGTCCCTGCCTTTCTACAAAAAACACACTAGTTCTCTTTGAAGCTTTGCACGACATTGCATACCATGCTCACAAGATCAATAGCGATCACCCATTACGTTCAAAGCTGCAAGAATTTGGCTCCATGACCCAAATGCAAGATCCTCCATTGTTGCGCCTGGAGAACGAATCTTTTCAGATTTGTCTAACATTTCTACAAAATATTATACTGGACAGACCGCCAACTTATGAGGAGGCCGATGTGGAGTCGCATCTTGTTAACCTATGTCAGGAGGTTTTACAGTTGTATATTGAAACTTCTAACCATGGACAGACATCTGAATCTTCTGCCAGTGGGCAAGTGCGATGGTTAATACCTTTAGGTTCTGGGAAACGGAGGGAATTGGCTGCACGAGCACCTCTTATTGTGGCAACCCTCCAGGCCATCTGTACCTTAGAAGAGACCTCCTTCGAGAAGAACCTAGCTTGTTTCTTTCCCCTACTTTCAAGCTTGATAAGTTGTGAACATGGGTCAAATGAGATTCAGGTAGCACTCAGTGACATGCTAGATGCATCGGTGGGCCCGATTTTGCTTCGGACATGTTAATCTTCGGTGAGGTCGCACCTCCACATTTTATGATGTATGATATTCTTTCTTTCAATTCAAAAATCTTGTAATTTTTATTTCTTAGTTTTTGCTTTATAAGTTGTAATTTTTATCGGAAATGTAGTTTCATAGTGTATGAAGAGTTAGTAATGATTTTGGATTGGCTAGCGGTATCTCTCTAAAAGCTTGAGCAGTTTATTCAGGAGCTTTTACCTCCGTTTTAATAGATGTCATTTAACGTTGGTGGTCAGATGTTTTTTTCAATATAAGAATTTCAGAGCAATGAAAAATGTTGATCGATAAACGAACGATATTTAGATGTCTTAATTTGATTGATTGTTGAATTTTGGAAGCAGTTGTTGTCTTTGCCTTGTATGTTTGTTTTTTTAAGCTGTTTTAAGCAGTCGGGCAAAACCACCTAGTGGGAAGGCATCATCAGGATTCACATCCGAAAGCAGTTGAACACAAGTCGTCTGTATTGCATGGCCGAACTTGACCATAAAAATCCAATGCATTAAAACCAAGTCAGCGTGGCCAATCAATCCTCTAGTTGCCGAGACAGCAAAGTGGGTGAAAATGAAATAATGCCGGCAACTTTAACCAAACTATCATCAATTTGGCTGGCTGGCTGGCATCCACCAAACGCAATGGGGCAAAGGGCAAGGGGACACTCACTCGGTAGTACACTCAGTCAAAGACCATAATCGTGAAAAAGACTTGCAAGTGAAGAAAGAGAATTCCAAAGCCTTGTGGCCACAAAAGATTATTAAGGTCACGCTACATGCAACATTGCAAATATCATCTTATCACTTGCTATTAACATATCTCGTCTTCTTTTCTTCTGTGTCTGTCTCTTTTCCCAAAAATAATGTCTGGTTTTTTCAAAACCCGCTTGATCTCCTTACGACGGAGAATGAAACTCTTTCTTCGACAACTGATCAAAAAAAGAACGAAACACAAACTATTATTGTCATCTATTTTTGATTCCTTAGCGTCATCTTTTGCGATGATGGAAGTGTCCAGCCAGTTTAGGCAAATTTTCAAAGTGATGGACTCAAATGGGGATGGGAAACTTTCTTCGTCAGAGCTGGGTGAGGTGCTCATTTGCCTAGGGTGTGACAAGTCAAACGCTACGAAGGAAGCTGAAGGAATGCTAAAGCAAATGGACTATAATGGAGACGGGTTCATTGATGTAGATGAATTTATGGATGCGGTTCATGATGATAGTGGTGGCAAGCCCAAGGAAGATTATTTGATGGACGCTTTCCTCATTTTTGATATTAATAAGAATGGATTAATCTCGGCTATGGAGTTGAGAAGAGTTCTGATCAACCTAGGATGTGACAAATGCACCCTTGAAGATTGTAGGCGCATGATCAAAGGTGTTGACAAAGATGGCGATGGCTTTGTTGATTTTGAAGAATTTCGTTCAATGCTATCTCACTGATCTGTCCTCATTCATTTCCAAATGCTTGTTTATTCTCAGCAGGTAAGGTTAAGCTAAGCAAATGTCTTCCACTATGTACAATTGTTTTGTTCAATGTTCAGTCAACGTCTTGAATCTATATGGAGGGGGAAGAAAAAAGGCTCTTCAATTTCATTTGATTATTAAGACAATGTAATTAAAGAGGGATACTCTCGGTATGAGCATCAAGTGAAATAATAACGTAGTGCATAGAGCCACTAAGGCTCATTCTCTACTCATAGTTGTTTTATAACGAGAAAGAATGATTATGGAACAATTTTGTTGGTTACCTTTTAAGTCATTGATCCTTAAAATATGATATATTGTGTATAATAATATACTTGAGATATAACACTTGAGGGTGTAAAAGAAAAATAAAAAATTTAAATTAATATAAGAAATAGTTATAGTTATTCAAAATACATTCTAAATAACAATAAAACCAATTATGGGAATCTTTAATATTATAATTTATTCCCATTAATAAAAAAAATAACAACATAAAATCCGTTATGGAGAACTTAGAATTTTACAATTTGTTTCCATCAACACAAAATAACATCACATTCCAAATGTATATAAAATAACAGCCAATAAACGATCTTTTTACATTCAAGAGAAAAAAAAAAAGTTATTTTTTCAATATTTTGTTAAATCTTCTAATGGTGTTAATGTTAAAAGTGAAAAAGTAATATATTTTGTAAACTACAGGTGGAAAATTTTTTATTTTTTTTTATAAGTGTGAAATGTTAGCTGGTTAATGGATATTTACTTAATTCTTTTATTATTTTTTGAATGAAAATTTAATTAAATACTTTAATAAATTATTTTCTTAAAAAAAATTTTACACCCAATCCATTCATAATTTATATTTATATTAATTTTAATGAAATAATTTTTTTTTGAGAAAATTATAAGATTTTATAGTTATGGAAATAGAAACTATGGAATAAGAAAAAAAAAACTAAGATTTTAGGAATTGTATGTATTTTATAAATAAAAACTAAAAAAAGTTACTTTTTTTTAGAGTGAAATTTTACGTGATCATGGTTAATCTAAATATATGAATTATTTTTAAATTAAACATGAATATTTTAAGAAATGGTGTTATGAGGATTTTAGAGGGTGTTCCAAAGCTCAACTCTAATTTTAAACTGGATTGCACGCCACGGTCTAAATGAAATGAGCATTTTCACGTCGCCAGCCTTGATCTTGGGCTTGGGCAAACCCATGTGCCTTATTGGGTCGGCTTCGCTGAGTTGACCGAAAAACAAATCATCGAACATGAACTGATGAACCGCACAAATTTAAGCTTTATTTTACTTCTTCTTCTTCATTTTTTTTTTTAATGGGAAGCTTAATTTTATTTAAACGTGATATTTAATTATTTTTAAGATAGGATTTGTCTCGTATAGAGTATTAAACTAATTGAATTTAATTAAGATATGAATCGATAAGTCAGAAACTGAGAATTCAAATCCGAACAAGGCTTCAAAATCTGCCCTGTTTTTTTATTGAAGCAAAGTTCGTGTCAATGTCATGTATAATGCGCTGTCTTAACAAAAACTCAGATATTGGTTTAAAAATATATTATCAGCTTACATTATATTAATTATCTTCCTGTGCTATTAAATTTGTTGTGTTTCCGTACAGCGGCATATTTATCCAATAGAAGATAATGAGTTTTTTTTTTTTAAAAAAAAATTATTATTATGCATTGTATTATCTTAGTTTTATATTAATAAGTTGCTTCTTCTAAAAAAAATAAAATAAAAATAAAATAAAAAGGTTGCTTGATCGATATTTAATTTAAAAAGTTTATCCTAATAAGATAGTCGAAGATGTAACACTTTTTCCAATACTCAACCAACGGACACTTCGAGTGTAATCATTTTGTTTTCTTTGCTCATGTACTAAAATATTGAAGTTCCATTGATCATATATCAATACTTTTCAAATTTCAATTTCAGAATGCAATATTAAATTAAATTAAACTAAAAAAACTCTTCTCATTGATGACTTTTAGAATGCAAAAGAAACCATATACTAGGTTGTGTTTCAAAGTTATCATCCTGTCTGGGGCACTGTAAGACAATTATAATTTTTCATTATGAGAATCACCAGCAGATTTAAATAACTCTTATTACATTAAATTGTTAACAATTACTTTTCTCAATGTCCAAACTAACTAATTTTCAATTACTACAGAAACCATATAAAATTTTTGTAGAAGATTCCTAGTAATAATTAGCACTTCCAATTATGCTGGAACTGAGTTTTAAAAATATAAACCCTTTATGCATAAAAATTAGCTAATCACTTGTACTGACATACAAATATATATATATATAAAGAGTTCACTTGCACATTGAAAAATAATGTAACAAAAAAAAAAAAGAAACAAATAAACAAATATTAACGGTATTGTAGTTGAAAGTATTATTAATACTTAATCATTCCTTAGTTCATTAGATGGTAACTAATTATTACTTAATTACTAATGCTATGCTTATCTCAAAGGGGTTGAAAAAACTTAATCCTCCATTGACAACGGTTAATTAAAACAAAATTTAATGTACATAAAAGAGTAATTATTAGTTACTAATAACTAACCAATAGGTGGAAGCATCTTAGGGTTTACAAAAAAAAGATTGCGCACATCAATTATATAATATGAAAAGAAATTGATGACGATCACATCACAGTGCCAATAGAGCAAGCGTTTGATTTGATTTGATTTGAAATAGGTCACGATATAATTAAGCAGGTGAAGGGATGACAACAAAAGGATTCCAAATCGTTCACTATCAACCACATGGCAACCTCAATTTGGTCGGCTGTTTAGGTCTAAAATATTCTCAGTGCTCGATGAGGGTTTCATTAATTAACTCAAAAAATGTAAGCTTTAGCTTGGCCCTTCAATTAAGAAATCAGAAATGGGTGCCACAATCTCAAGCCACTTTGAGTGAAAAGTGGCTATTAAGAGTGTGAGAACATGCGACATTTATGCTAGATTCGAAGCAATTGGTGCTCTTCACATGCAAGTGCTGGCTATTTTTCTTCTTTAATGTGGTCCATACACTTCATATGGATTAGCTTTAGACTTTTAATAAATTATTTGTTAATCTGGACATTAGCATATTGGGTTTGATTAGTTTAATAAGAAAGTTGATCACGATAAGTAATACAATATTATTGCTGCATAATAACAGAAGTTGCAACATTTTTCCAAGCTTTTGATTGAAAACTTCTTCCACTATCCATGGGTATGACCATGTCGTTTTAAAAAAAACTCAACCTCATCTACTCACAAGATTCAACATATGTTGATCATTTCTAAAAGGTTTTTTTTTTTTTTTTCTTCAATGAACCCCGTGAACTCTACGCTGTTTGAACTTTGTTATGGAACAAAGTTTCAATCGTGAAAATGAGAAATTTAAAATGATATAGAATTAATATTATTGATATACATCAATTTAAGAATGATGTTGAATCTAACAACAAACTATCATTTGTATTTAATTTTAATTAACTAGTTGCGAGAATTAGGTGATATAATTGCGAGTTAAAAAAGGAAAAAGAAAATAAGCTGGTACAAAAGGGGAGGGTGTTAATTATTAAAAGAAATATAGAAATGGGTTAGAATTAATGATCAAGAATTAAAGTAAATAAATGGCGAATAAAATTTATTTTTGTTAGAAGAATTATTAGTGGAGATGAGGTTTGGCTATCGGTACCTAGGAGAGGGAGAGCGTTTGGAGACCGTTGACCACTCGAGAAAACGATGGTTTGTTTGTATACAACCATGCGTTTTAATTTATTTCGTTTGTTTGCTAGCTGAAAGAGATGGGTTTGCTGTACTATCACTACATAATTTAATATTGATTAGGTGATTCAATTATATTAATTTCCTTGTTTGCTTGTTCATACGAAAGACAAAAGTTAGCTAAATCCAATGAGGCTCCATTTGATCTTTTTTTTTTTTTTTGGTTTCCAATTTTCCTGAATCAATCTAATTATCAACTGAAAAATTTCGCAACAAATTCCCAACTAAAAAAGTTAACATATCACCACCAGAATAATCAAGGCTCCATTTGTTTTAATTTTACAAAAAACATTTTATAAAAACTTACAATTTGGCTTGATACTACAACTTAAAATTTTTCATAACCATTTGTGTATAATAAGTTATAAAAATGATAACAAATAATTTTTACTTAGCATATAGTTGATTGGTGTTTATCGAACACCTATTGACTTCTCCCAAATGCTAAAATTTTCATTGCATAATAATTGTGATTTAAAAACCACATCATCATATGCTAACTGGAGCCTAAGAGAGATTAAATTAAGTAACACGAAACGAGAAGAAAGTGGACCATATGTCCCGGAGAAGACGCCGTTGATCCCATCATCCAATCAGCAGCTTCTTAATTTTATGTATATATATCTTAATCTCATAAGCAGAAGAGAGAGGCTAGAGTAACAGTCTGGTGTATGCATTACGTAAGGTCGCTAGTAATCAAGAACATGAACCCTAGCTAATGTTAAAATAGCAAATAGAGAAAAAAAGTAAGGGGATTTAGAAAAACACAAAATTAATATCCGACATGGTGCATCGAATTGGGTTCATAGAATTCAGGGCGTAGGAGGTGCGATAGTGAAGGCTTGCAGTTAAGAAATTAAATAGATCAGTATTTAGTATTCTCTCTATAGATCAACAAGAACTAGTGGAAAAAAAGAGATAGTGGATGTATACACACACACACACACACCTCATTTATACCTCATCTATTCTCTTGAGTAATTAGCTGCCATTGGTTCGTTAATTCAATCTTTCGTCTCCCCTTGGCATCGCATTCATTCGGCCTTATGCTGGGCACATAGGGGTCAGAATGGCGGGCCGGTAGCGCTATTGCTGGCTACATATATGCAGTCAATGATTGTTGTTTTTGCATCAAATTGTCTGTCAGTGTTTTTGTCAGCAGGCACCACCCACGCTTCTCCTTCTACTCATTCACGCCCACACGCCTTGGTTTCTTTTTCACCATTCATTTCCATTACTCGATGCACTCGTTCAATCAGTTAAATCTTCCTTATTATTTACATACACTACTCTCGTGCTCTTTCACTAGCGGCTAATCCAATATATATAGACCTTGCCTTAGCTAGTAGCTACCAACCTGCTTTCTCCTACTTTCTTTTTCTACTCTTGTCATTTATTTTTGGAGAAAATCTGTATTGTTTCGTAAAATTCTTTCTTATACGCATTCTCCGTTGATTATCTTAAATTTTTTCACGCTCCTAAATCTCTTTTTTTTTTTTTTTTGGTTATTGATGAAAACTTTTGAAAAAGAATATAAAGAATATAGTTTTTACAATGTGAAATCAATATATATCATTTATTTCTTACTGTTTTTATAATAGACAATAACTCTCTTTACATAAAAAAATTTAATTAAAAAGAGAGGTAAATGAGTTATTTGTTTGATATTTTATTTTGAAAATATAAAATATATATTTATTATAAGAAAAATATTTTAAAATAACAAAAAGTATTTATAAAAATATCTTTTTTAAAATTTTTATTCACGCTGAAATCTATATTTCTTATTTTTAGTATCTAATTTTTTTTAATTTTGATTTCTGTTTATATGGTTTATTTATTCAATAATAAATATAAATAAAAATGTATTGAAAATAAAATAATACTGTAAAATTAATATGCTGGGAATTATTGGTTATCATGAAAATAATATGGGAATACCGAATACATATATATTGATAAGGGAAGAAACTGACAAAATCCCCGTCGTTTCATTACTGAAATCGGCTGAAATCTTGCACATGGAAGATTATTTTTACACAGGCAGAATGTAAAAAAGAAAATTAATACAATCAAACGTTATGTACATAGTTAGCTAGCAATCTAATTAAACCTGTAACGTGATATAGTTTGATTAGATAGTTATCATCATAGCTGGATTTTGTGGCGGCATCATTAGTTGTTGGGTTCCTGAAGGAATGGATCCATAGTTATCTAAAATGAGATTAATATATTATAATTCCGAGTCAACTTTTTCTGGTATCTTATTAATGCTACCTCCAAAATTGAGTACCCTTATCTATATATTCCTGTTCATTCATTCAGCTGAGAAATTTGATGACACGAGTAAGGTTTCTTGGCAATTGAATTCGAATCCAATTTTGGTATAGATTAGTACTAGAGATTTCATTGATTGATTTTTTTACAGCAAGCCAGGCTTCATTGCAGTTTGCTGATGACAATTGATTGACAGTGTGTTATATATATACACTACAAGTCATATTTGGACAACGGTTATTACGCTATTTTAAAGAATTGAAGTCCACAAGATACCACGATTACCTCATAAAACTAATTACAGGTTTTGACACTCGTGTATAAATAAAAGGTAATATGCCAATTTCTTATCATTAAAACGATAAAATAAATCATTATCTTGCATCTTTTGGCAGACAGTTGATAATAATAATAATAGTAATTTTTAAAAATATTTAATTCAATAATTATTTTCTATTAATTCAATAATTTTTTTGTGGGAAACTGGGGGAGAGACAAGTGTCAAAAGATGGAGCCCCCCAACAAAAACATCAACATCAATGCAATTGTAATATGGTAATATTAAGAGCAGGCTAGCATTAAGAGACTTAAGCAGAGAGGGACGGATCGTTGTTTGGCTTTGTGGTATAATTCCGTCTTCCTAGAATGGAGAGTCGCCCTTAAGACACGCCCTGACTCTCCTGACCCAATTTGTTTTGGTGGGTCCACTCCAATTTCCCATGACAGTGACATGCATGCTTGCCCCCCTTCACCTCCTTTCTCTTCATTATATAAATGCCTCCTCCCTCTAATTATCATCATCATGTGCCACTCATTCTATTGTCAGCTCAGCTCAGCCCATACTAGTGATACTGACTATTGACTGTACAAATTGTAGTTATGTTTTCAGTAAATACTTTTGTTTTGTGAATTAATGCAACAGTAACTCAAGACTTGTAAATTCTAAAACAAATTAAATATACGTATATGTACAGTATTAATCCCACTAATGCAATGACCAATACCATCATTCGTCGTTTAACTGTAACGCTAGCTCTCTATTTCTGTTGAGTTTTTAATTCTATCTTTTGTCTTTATCTGAGAAATAACGTCCTTTTCACTGATTCGCTTTGGCATTTCATAGTGTTTGTTGCGTAAAACCTGGAGTTAAGAGAATCCTATGATTATGAAGCATCTTCCAGGCCCCGGCCGATAGCTGAGCTGGTTCATATCTATCAGTAATTGTTATGTTAAAACATGCAAAGCTCATCAGCTTTAGCAGAAGTTTTGAAAACAAGGACGGATGAAGGAGAAGGCTTCGAAGGATCATTATTGCTGCTTTCTAGCTATGCTAATTAGAGCGAAAGGATGAAGCATAAGCTTCCTAAAGAAACGGAGGTTTTGATTTGTCATTTGAGTGAGAGCTAATGAAAAGAGATGGATATATAGATAGGTACACACACACACACACATAGTTATTACTAGTGTCATTTTTTATTATTTTATGGCTGCAGTAGAGAAATACAGGCATTAGTTTAGAGAGAGAGAGAGAGAGAGAGAGAACGTGGGGGTGACGGTGTACGAGACAAAAGAGGGAGAAAGTCAGGCCCACAGAACCGCCCATGCGCACGGTCTCTCTCTCTTACCAAAACCAAGTCTAAACTCTAAACCATCCATCATCGATCCAATACCTTGACCTAACCCTAACCCAACATCACTAATGCTACATTACACTACACTACACCATACCCAAAAAAAAGTTATTATTATTATTTTTTTCTAAATAAAAAAAGACCACCCAAACAGTTACTACTCACCACCTCTCTCTTACTCTTATTCTTCTGTGGTTCTTCATTTTCATCCAAACCTTTACCCAACCAATTTAATTGTCTTTAGTTAATAGGAGTAGGAGATCATCATAGTTCATAGAGCAGCAGAAACAGGCTAATCAAGCAAAACAAGCAAACGACGATGACTTGAGAGATTAGATGGAAGCTGATAATTTGGTGGCTGATGCTTAAAGCCCGCTCCTCCCCCCCCCCCCCTTTTTTTTTAATCTTTTTCTAGGAAGGCTATAGCAGTTCATCAATCTAAGTTTTCCGCAAAAAAGAAAGAGTGAGACACAGAACCCACAAAATAAAGGAAGCAAAGACTCACACCAAATAACTCAACTCAAATCATACCTGTAGTCTTCCTTTCCTGATCAGATCTGATCTGATCTCGTCAACTCTTTCAAACAGCCACCAGTGACTGGTTGTGTGTATGAACTAGCTAAGCTATTCTAATTAGGGTTTCGACATGAATCCACTTACAGCTCACGGCCGCCCTCTTCCTCCTCCTTTTCACACGAGAGATATTCATCTACAACCACATCATCATCAGTTTCAGCAACAGCAACAGCACCACCACCACCACCAACAACAACAACAAAATTCTGAAGAAGATAACAGCAGCTTAAACCGCGGTCAAAAACGAGATCGCAATGAAAACAACATCGCCAACGCAATGGAAGAAGGCGAAGAACTAGCGGTGGCGACCGGAGAGGGAGGAGAAATCACAAGAAGACCAAGAGGCAGACCGGCCGGGTCCAAAAACAAGCCAAAGCCACCCATCATCATTACCCGTGACAGCGCCAATGCCCTCCGTTCTCATGTCATGGAAATCGCCAACGGCTGTGATATAATGGACAGCGTATCGAACTTTGCAAGGCGAAGGCAAAGAGGGATTTGCATTTTGAGTGGTACCGGCACTGTGACTAATGTAACTCTAAGGCAACCGGCTTCACCGGGTGCTGTGGTAACTTTACATGGCAGATTTGAGATTTTATCACTCGCTGGCTCCTTCTTGCCGCCACCTGCGCCACCGGCTGCGTCAGGGTTGACTATTTATTTAGCCGGTGGTCAAGGTCAGGTTGTGGGAGGAAGCGTAGTGGGACCGCTTGTTGCATCGGGACCGGTAGTGATTATGGCAGCTTCTTTTGGTAATGCGGCATATGAGAGACTTCCGTTGGAAGAGGAAGAGACACCGGAGGCATCGATTCCAGGAAGTAGGCCACTTGGGTCTCCAGAAGTGAACGTTGGACAGCCGCAACAACAACAGCAACAGTCGCAGTCGCATCAGCAGCAACTACTGCAAGATCCTAATGCCTCTTTTATTCATGGGTTACCGCCAAATCTTCTAAGTTCAGTGCAATTACCAGCTGAGCCCTATTGGGCCACAGGTCGCCCGGCTCCTTTTTAACAGAAAAATTCTAAGAAACTTTGCTGCTTCTCTTTTCCCCTTTTTTTCTATCCTCTCTTTGTTTGACCTTTTCAATGTTCACTTTTCATTCTTCTTCTTCTATAAGTTAGCTTATGTTTCAGATGTTTGTGTTGGAATTCATCTACCTTTGATTGAAGAAGGATGTACAAATTAATGAATTTATCTTTTGGCTTTCATCATATCAGTATCAGAATATAGCTATTTTTTTAGGATGCAGCTGCAAAGATAGTAATTCATCTCCATTTTCAGTTTCTTTTTATTTTTATTTTTTTCAATTGATTTCTTGTATTTCTGGTAACTTGCCTTATAATTGTTCATCCATTACTCTTTGCTGAAACTAGCTAGCTTTCAGATTGTTGCATGATCCTAACCCAAGATTATATTAACAATTTGTTTTCCTTTCTAAAGAGAAATATATAAAATTTTGAAGCTTCCTATAATATTAATTAAGCATGTTGACGTGTAGCTACATCAATACCCATCATGATTAGGATTATATTGCAGTTTTCCATTCTCACTTCTAGCTAGCCTGGGCAAAAGTAATTCCTCAAAGATGATCAGTGAGTTAATTAAGCTATATTGGTGAGTATGTGTAAGGTTGGTGGGTTGGATTATGGATGGAAAATCATCAGTTCATGAAGAAAGAAAAGGCGAAAGGTATGAGCCGGCTTAGGGTTTTCGTTGTCTGTTTGTTTGATTTGTGGCTGGTTTTAGGGTTTAATTGTTACAGAAGCAGATGCAGATCAAATGGGTCGTCATTGAATACTGGGTTACACGTGCGGTGCTCTGCGAAAAGCTCATTTCCGAGGCAGCAGCTGCTACATTTCCCTTTCCATTTCCATTTCCATATAAAGGCAATCCAACGTACAACCAGGACAAACAGACCTCATGAAGCGTTAATGTTTCTCTCTGTACAACTGTCACTGCCCCCACTGCCAGTGATATACATATACAGATAAAGCCTACGTCAAGAGTGAATCAATCTGGCTGTGAGGTAAGTAATAAATTAATTAAAGACTTTGTCTTGTTTCTCAAACTTGGATTCTCTTCCAAACCCTAGTTTTTTTGTCTCTTTATTCTTTTTTTTTTAATTTATTTTTTTCCCCCACCACTTTCGTGACATTTCCTTCTTGCTCGTTGGGAATAGTTATATTTCTTTGTTTCGAATCGTGCATCTCTGTTGTTACATAAGTAGTTACTATTTGCTAGGTTTCATATGTTACATATCTTTAGTTTAATTTATATTACATTTGCTGCTAGATATGACAAATATCAGTTGGAACATCTATATATTATCCATTCATAAGTAAATTCATAATTACCAGTGATGAATATATTCATATTCATATCTAGTTACAGACGCTGGATATGGATATTGATGTTATTCACATGGATATAGATATTAGTGGATGTGCATGGACATTAAATTGATATTTTTAAATTAAAAAATAATATAACATATTAATAGAGTAATTAAAAACTAATCAATGATGCATTACATTAAGAAATTTTTATTCTTTTATATTTATATTTCCTAAAATCATTAATTTTAAAAGCTAATTAAGATTATTTCGTATAAAAATAAAATAATAAAATAAATATCGCCCCGCTGGGAGGGGCACTGTCGTTGGCCACGAAAAATGTAATCGGACTCAAAATTTCATGATCTACGCAATAGCAATAAATTCACTAGTGATGTAAAATCACACAGTCGATACCAACACATCGGAAATTCCATGATCTGTGTAAAGGTGGTGTCGGATATGAAAAATAGCAAATGATGGAGGTGAACATGTTGTTTATGATCGTCGTCGATTGCGACTATATATAGTTGTATAGATCATGAAATTTTCGATCTAGTTGTCTGTGGTGTCAACATTGCATGAAGTTTTTTTTTGTCATTGTGGGCGGGTAAGGCAGATGTTTCAATGACGGGACAATCTCACCAGTGAATGTTTCCCTAATTTCCTAAAATCAAAATATTTTTTTATAATTTTGTTGTGGGGGTATATTTGACAAAAAATATTTTAGTTGAGGACATTTTATGTTTATTCAATTTTGATATTTTTTACAATTGTTTGTTTATTACGTTTTTTTTTTAATTTAAAAAATCAAATCTTTCTAAACTTAAATCTTAGTTAAATGGATATCCGTTGGGTAAAAAACTATCCACTTCAAATCTAACGAGTTTTGGATGCATATTAACTAATTCAATTGGATGGATATTATGGATATCCATAATGAATGGATCCAGTTGCCATCCCAAGTTGCTACTTCTTCCACCTAATTAATTTTTGCTGCTCATTTTCTTTTTCAATTGTAACCAATATCTTATCAAGTATGTAGAAGAAAATTTTGCATCTTTGTCTCCATATATATTGTAGCTCTGAAGGAAGGTTAATATTTTATTTTCTATACCAATTTAATTTTTGACATTATATGATTCCTTCATGATTGGAGCTTTAATTCTCCATGGTGAAAAACTGAAAATACAAGTCGTTAATGGTCGTTAAATCCCTCGAAATCATGCAGTTCCCTATCAAAACAAAGTTCTTTCCTATCAATTATATACATTTGTTTCCGTTTTCTCAAATATCCAAATATAAAGTAAATGTTATATAAAAATTAAGTGGAAGTTTTTTTTTTTTTTCCCCCCCCCCCCCCCCCATCATGCCGCTATTCTTGTCACATACTTGGCATTTATTGATCTTCATCTGCTCCCACTCCTTCGAGTGTACAAGGTTTTTAATATGATGGAAAATATATTACTTATTATATTATTTGGGGTCTTGTTACAACTTGGTAGTTATTATTGTGTGGACCATGTGTGATGTCCTTTGAGAAGATAACATGATCTGGTTCTTTATGATTAAGACCTCAAGGTTCTTTGAACTACACTTCAATGATTATCATCAATACGTATATATAAGTATGATAGATTCTATTTTTATTATTTATGCCTTTTTGCTTTCCTTTATTGATAGTCATCTTGTGGAAGAGCCATCAAAACACAACTTTATAGCTTGAAACCCCCCACCGCAGTTTTGATGCATAATTGCATTTGATGCTTAAGTAGAATCATGTCCCACAAACTTATTCTCTTTGCCTAATATGCTTTAAGGTGGACCCTTGTAGGCTTTGTGAACTATCATAATGTACCCTAGTATTGATTATTACACAAATAAAGACAACTTATTTCCAGGACATACATTAGCTTGAAGATGAAGAAATTGACAATAAGGCAATCGGTGGAAGCAGAATAATTGTTGATTTCCCGACAGTATTTTACCTCCTATTGCTATAATCAGCTTAGAAGGCTTGTTTAGTATCATAGACGGTGTTGTTGCTATTAAGCCACAACTGCTGTATAAGGGATGTATACTTGATATATAGCTGTAAGAAATAATTAATTATGCTGCCAAAGCCAATTTGCGAAATTTTTAGTCTGTATCAAACAGTTTGGCATTAGCTAAAACAAACGGAGGCTTAATATGCTTAACTTGAAGCTCTCTGTGGTCAGGAACCATTATGATTTCTCTGTGTTTAAATTTAATTTTTAGAAACCATATGTATTACACATTCGTAATCTGTTAAGTATAAGGTAAATATGATACGTGGAAGTTAAGAGTAAAGAAATTTTTTTTCGTGTTAGTGGATGAAGTTTTGCATAGCCAAACATTTTAGTCCGAAGATATAATAGTGCAATCGGGTGCAAGTATTCATGATTTATGGGGTACGACAATTGAACACATTACAACTTAACTAATAATGCTTGTGTTCTGTTGATAGAAGGCCGAGATTCTGTATTATAGAAGTAAAATTACACGTTTTGTATTTCCTTTCTGTACGTATCACCTTTCATCAAACGTGTGGAATTAACAATTAACACTCCTTCGTTTATATAGAAACATTAGTTTGTGCAAAGTGATAATACTGAGCCCTTTCCCGTGGACTAATCAAAAGGATCTTATAGGGTTTCCGATTTCGTGATAAAGCCATAACTTTACGCATACTTAGTATCAACCAACGATAATTCACAAAAATGTGTAGGTGAGTGAAGCCCACGACGCGGCACGAATTACGTAGTGACAGTTAAAAACTCAACTTCGAATTTTAAATAAAAACTAAAGAATGATGATTTTAGTTACTAATACATAATCAACTTTATACAAATGTTGAACATGGATGTGACATTTTGCATACAAAACAAATGGAGACTGGATTTGCTAACTCTGCGAAAAGGCTATGAAACATGGATTGCGTACAACAAACGCTGCGCTTTCCATGAAAACAAAATTTGTGAGGATTTGAGCTCGCCCAGTGCAAAGACATGGGGTTCTTGGCTGAAGCCTATGCAGCAGGCCAGAGCAAATTTCCCACCATCAGCCGAATAGAGGCACCAAGGGAATAACTGAAATAAGCCAAGTCCGGAGATTAAAACTCTATCCGTAGCCGCCGCATTTCAGCTCTGAATGTGAGGCTGGAACTTAGAGTTCGGTGGGCTAGACTCCTTATGTCCTCTCGAGAACAGTCCCGTGAGATACGAACTAGCTCCCAGAGGGCACCTCCACTGATCATCTCTCTCGCATTTACTTCTGAAATATGAAAGAACTAGTCAAGGAACAAGTCTCCAAGAACGCAAATTTCTACAAGAAAAAGGGAGGTGACAACTTACCATGCTGTGCCAGGTGGCAGAGTGCAAGCTCAATGTGACGCCTGATTGGTGCAGCTTCATTGTTTGCATTTTGTACAATCCACGGAAGTGCACCATCTTCTATGAGAAGAGATCTGCCACTTTTTACACCTGTGGCAGTGCAGCGTATAAATCTTACTACAGAAAAATAACGAGAAAAGAGAAACATATTTTGACATCAAAGTTATCATTTTCGAGGATTATTGAAAAAATATGAAGTTAACCTTGAGTAGCAGCTCGGGACTCGCATTTTGCAAAGTTAGCAATTCCTCGTGCAACTTGGGATAGAACGTCTGGATGTCCGCATCTCACCATCCCAAGCAAGGCCCTGATTCCACCTTCAGACCTCAGCTTCATTTGAAGCTTATCTACGATTACAATATACAGATAAGTAAATGACAACAATTCCAGAATCTTAAACAAAAAGGATTAATTCAGATTTATCCCGCTCATGAAACTACAATCTTTAAAATATCCATCAAATTATTGTAGACCTCAACTTATCTCCCACTTTTGTGAAGAAGATAAAAAATTTTCATCAACTCACTCCCATTTTTCCCTTATCTTTTGAACAAAAGCGGGGGTAGGTTAAAATTTGCAATAGCTTACAAGGTATTCTAAACATTATCATTTCACGAGGGGGATAATTCAAAATTTACCCAAACATAAAAGAGGTGTTTTATTACATATTCCTACCTTGACAAATTATCAGAAATTCTCAAACGTTTCTCTATTCATTTGACACCAAACAACAACAATCTCACAAAGTTCTATAACATGAATGACTAAAAACATAAGATGAGATGACAGAAAAGATGAAGGAAGAGAGAACAGGATACCATTGCCACATAAATTAGCAATAGCTCCAGCGACCATGCGTAGAGTCTGAGGATCCTCAGCATCAGCTGCTGTCGTCGATAACAAACTGATTCCTCCTTGTGCCATTATAAGTTCTTGATTGGCTTCTGCTATGTCAAAGGAAAGAACAATAACAGAATATATTTAAAGGCAATTGAGATATGACCTCATGTGACGTTCTCCGAAAAAGAAGAAACACCTAGCACTCAGAGATGAGAAAAATATTCGATAAGTAATTACCGTTCATTGCAAGATTGGCAATCGCACCTGCTGCTACCCTGCGAATAGTCTCATCCTCAAAGCTTCGAAGGAGCATTAGCAAGGAAGAAAGACCACCAGCTTCAACAATCTTTTCCTGATTCGCTTCTGCTTAGAACAGAGAGAACGCAAATCGTTTTGACAAATTGCAACAAAATTAAGGTCTATATAGTAACTCATATCTAGTTACGGATAATATGTCTGCTCAAAAAACCATGTTCCCTCTCTTTAGCAAAAATATTCTCATAATCTAAATTTTTGTCTTTTCTTATAATCAAGATTGAATAAAAAATTTAGAGGGCGAGGGGGTGGTTTGTTTGTAGTGTGCTTGCCCAAGACACTTGAGCTCTATTAGTTGATAAGAAGCATTGGCAGTAACAACAACACCGGCACTGGTAGCAGATGTTATCTCTATGTAAAGCCTCTACATGTATACAACACTCGCAAACCTCAAATGTGATAAAAACAGACCACACACTTGACAGAACTTCAACATACTCCCCTTACTTTTAACAAAATAATAGAATAAAACATTAAAAAGGTCAAAAAAGGGAGGGGCAAATAAGTTTTGCTTGCAGAAGTAGAGCATTGTCCTTTACTTAGCAGGAAACTAATAATAGGCCAGAAGCACTCTTGAATTGTCTGAAACCAACTAGTTCAATAGGCTTAATATCCCAAAGCACTTTCAAATAGTTCCACCAGCAGTAGTAAATACCCGCGAGCACGTTTCTGAGAAAATAAAGGATTACCCACCTTCAGCTGCAAGGTTGGCTACTACCTTTACAGCATGAATTCGAACATTGGCATCTTCTGATTCGAGCAGCGACAAGATCTTATGCAATCCAACTGTCAAATTGATTGATAGAAAAATCATAAGAATTGCGTGCACCAACATGGTCTAAACAATAATCTTGATCTACAAGATTCACAACCTTGTTCGAAAAGTTTGGTAATTGGTGCCTTCTGTCCATTCCCAGAGTCTCTGAATTGAGAATGCTTGTCCAGACCAGTAAAAGTATTTCCAAACTCACCTCTCTCAAGACATTTTTGCATCTGTAATCATAAAAAAAAGGCAAAAAAGTAAATTTATATGGATGTTCTTGTGCTTCAAGGACTACGATATACTAGTTCACAGTGGTGTACTGCAACTCTAGCTCATGCTGATTGCTGGGTGATACATATCTCATATGGATGGGAACTTCAAATCATTTTGGATAGTGGCTCAAAAGTAAGCTAGCTGCGGGGAAATCTTAGGAGCAAATCACTACCTTTAACGTTTCAGCTGAACCTTCAATAGCAGGAAATCCACGAGATATAATATCCCATGGAGGTGGCACTCCTGAGGAGTTAACCCTCTGACCTCTTAGTTAGAAAGAAACGATCATACAACCCTTCCCTTGGGATTTAAACTCAAATAGTATTAAAAGAATTATTACAATTGTAGTAGCATCATTCCTTAAAATAAAGGGCTGCTGACTCAAGCATTAAGAGGATGCTTACCGAAAAATAAATAAATAAAATAAAAAGAAAAAGAAAAAGAAAAAAAATCTCAAGTCAAATACCTGATCAGCTTCAAAAGTCAACTGCAATAGCTGGCTTCGTAGTATCACTATTTCTTCTTCAAGTTTCCTTTTTTGAAGTGTCTCATCCTCCAAGGTTTTGTGAAGTTTTGACATTTCTGCATCTCTGCAAGACTAAACGCCAAATATCCCATTTATATCGCCATTTTCAATTTACAATCAGAAAAAAAAGAAAAAGGAAAAAAAAAGACATCTTAAATATATGAACGAAACAATAGTTCAGAACTGGAAACCATACCCCTGATTCAGTATATTGTCCTAGTCGACTCTTCAACTTATTGAGCTCCTCTTCAGCTGTTTTTCTCATATGAATTTCATTTTGAAGCAACTTTCTGATTTCAGCAATGTCCTCAGCAGCAGAAGCCCCAGGCTCCTGCAAAATAGGAAGGGGAAATAATGAAAAATGAACATTATTGAAAAATTCAATCAGTGGTCAAAAGGAAGTACAACTTCATCAATGAACATAGATAAAGCCAACAGATCATACAAAGCCAGTGTCGTAGAATAAGACATGCATTCATTTATGCAATGCAGTATGCCCATGATAAGAGAGATGATTAAGATAGTTGATATAATCAGATTTTCAAATCAATTTACATCAAAGGGCACATGTTACCACTCATGAAAAATTGCTTTTATGACAATGCTGCACAATAGTCTCAGTAAAGTACAGGCTACAGCTTTGAATCACATTTCTTCCATATTTCAAAACTAAGATACTGATCAAAAGCAATAGAAAGTTGAAGAATTATGTGCAAGCCCCTATTGGTGCTAACTATGTCAATTCCCTGGCTTCAAAATATTGACACAAGATCTTCAAGAAACCAGAAGAAAATGTTCTCCATGAAACATACCTCTCCAGTATATTTATCATGGATGACGCCATTACTTTCTTGCTTCTGCTGATTTAACAACATCTTTCCCTCCAGCTTCTTAACTGATTCCATATACTCCATTTGACACTTTAGCTTCTCCTTCTACATGAGACACAATATGAAACTTAAAAGTTTGTGCATAGAACAATACAAAAAGGCACACATTTAATGAATGAAATGCAAAGTTCTGATTGAATCTTGGAAAGTGTCAGGCAAAAAAGGGAAAAAATCTCCAAAGGCTTCTTAAGCAATAAGCGAGTACCTCCAAGGCATCCGCAAAATTTCTTTCAACCTCAGAAATACGATTTTGGGCCTCTAAATGTATTCTCTCAACTTCATCATCAAATGCTTTTTGTTGTCTTTCGTTTTCCACAATGAGCTTGTCCAGTTGTATTTCAAGCCTTCTAGACAAACTTTTGTAATCAAACTCTTCCTTTATTTTTAACATATTCTCCACCTTCATAGCCTGTGATAAATAAAAAGCATGTCTTCATAACACATAAAGTATAAAAAGTAGTCATGCATACATACTTAATTTAGTCAAGGCATACACACAAACCAAATACCATCACATATACAAAGAAGAAACCCAAAAAAAAAATAATAATAAAGCAAATCAAGGAAAAGGTAAAAAGCAAGCCAGCAGCAGTGCTTCAGCATCAAATATTTGTCGCAAGACCTATCTTCTATAATAAGTAGCTCTATGGCAGGCAGTATACAGAGTAAATACAACTGAACTCACCCTCTGTCCAAACAATATGGTACTGGCAGTCTCTCCTCGATGACGTGGAGATGGTCCAATGGTCACAATTAATGAGGTTCTTGCTGTCCCTGCAAAATGATAACAGTTGTAAAGTGAAACAGTAAAAAGAGACCACAAGATTACCTTCAAAATAGTTTCAATGTCTTGAAGGACATACATAGCAGTCAAAACAAAAACAGGGATCCATGGTAAAAGGTTGGAAACCAAAATGTACACCAAGACAGTAAATTTGTACATTAAGGATTCAACAAGAGCACACGTGGATCACAGAGACCATCTTATGAACTCTTTTATTCTTAACATGTCGAAACTTGAGTGAAATTTGAAGGGAATCTCACCTCCAAATGAATCCCTAAGCAACCTTGTCAGTTTCGAATCACGAAGTGGCACATGAGCACTGTTCTCTGCAAGGGCATTTATGCACTTTCCTAAAGCACTAAGTGAGAGATTAATAGATTTGGCTTCCTCCAACATATGCCCCTCACTTCCTGCCAAAATGGGAAGAGAGTAAAATTTTACCACATAGTTAGCTCTGACTCCCAAAGTGCAATGATCAAATTTAAGATAATCAAAGAAAGATATTCATATTAAAATAACTTGGGAACAAACACACACACTCACACACAAGTTTTAATATGCACCTGACTTGTGAATACGTTCTGAACCTGCCAGATCTACTACAACCAGCTTGCTTTTCCGCACAAGCGGTTTTGAAGGTTTTATCAAGTGAGAAGCATGGTTGATTTCACTTGAAAGATCTTCTTCCCTTCCTACAACTGATCTCTTAACATGTATCTGCACAGAGGTGGGTGTACTTACATATAACAGAATATGGATTACAAACTAATCCAATCAACGGGTAATTAAACAAAGAAATAGAAGACGATCATTATTCACCATAAGAATGGCATGACTGCGAGAAGATTCAGTATTCAGTTTTGTATTTGCTGCAACTCGATGAGCTTCCCCCCATCTCAGCAACTCCGTGAAACTTTGTTGGTCCCTGATCTGAACAAGAGTTGCCCCAGGTAGTGAAACATCACCAGTTTTCGGATCCTCCACAATGGAAATATTATCATTTGCTGGATCAAGAAGATCCTGGATGGTCTCCATATAAAGCTACAATATATGCAGAAGACAAAAGTATTCAATAAACTCGGATCTATACAGACTAGGTGAAACTAAGCATCAAGTTATGAAATGATCGAAACAAATTACAAAAAAAATGAAAAGGTCAAATTGGATATGCACTTGAAAACAAAAAGGTAATAAATGATTAAAAATCGGTAAATGACCAGAATTGTACAGTTACATGATAAGGGCCTAACAACCTGCAAATATGAGACAGAGACAGAATCTGACTCCAAAGAAACATCAGCTAAAATATCCTCCATTGACCGAACCATGATTCCACGAGAGGAGGTATCTTCATCTCCCAATCGTCCAAGTGTAAAAGTTTTCCCTGTCCCCGTCTGACCATAAGCCATAACAGTCCCATTGTAACCATCCAGAACACTCTACAAGAATAAAAGGAAAAATTAAGAGATTGCTACACGATGCATAATATATCCTAAAAGGAATATTGCTATGATTTTGAAGCTAAAAAAATAATGCCGTGTCTACAAAAAAACTTAATGAAGCATATATTGCTGGATTGAAAAATGCTGTTAAAATATTGACAACTATACCAACCATAACAGACCTCCACAACTGGCTTGGCAACTACTTCATAAACACGCTTCTGTGATGCAGATTCAGTAAAAACCTCATCGAATTCATAAGTGTCTGAGTCCCAATTGTTCTTTCGAAGTTTCAACCTCTTAAGCTGAGGTAGAGCAAAAACCCAAAATGATTAATGGCAGCCTATGACCTAGCACAGAGCTCAAAAACACAATATATAAGAATCAAAGAGAAATTTTAACAATCACACACAAACTCAGCAATTAAAATGAGAATGAGACCACCTCTGTCTGCAGCTCGACACAATCAGCAAAATCGGCATCTGCTACGGTCTCTTCTGCATTTCGAGGCCGCAATCTCACTGCCACCCTAACTCTTCCAGGCACTATAAGCGCCAAAAAATCAGCAGCTTGAGACATTAAAAGTAACTATTGAGACAAAAATCAAACAGAACAAATGAAACTGACCTCCGTCATTTCCAGCATAAGATGCGGAACTGCTGCGGCGAATAGCCGATCCCAATGAGGGAGAGGGATGAGGCCTAGATTTGAAAGAGGATGATTTCGAATTTCCCTTCTGTACAATACCATTTCTACATGCAGTCGAAGCCATCACTTCTTCGCTACTACCTCAAAATTCTATTTGTTGTTAGTTCGAGTTCGAGGTTTTTTATTTTATTTTATTTTTTTTAAACTTTTTGTCATTCAAAGAGAGGCATACAGGACGGTTCAAGATTTGGGGGTTCTCTGTCGCTGGGTACGAAGTTCAAACAAAGTGATGATGGAGAGTGGGGGCCACTGTGTTGGCGGACTTGGGAAGAGACAGACAGACGGTCGAAGGTTAGTGGGTCAACATTGATTGTGTGTCAAATTACTAAAATATTCTTCTCTTTGTCGTTTATTAACTGTGGTTCCAGAAACTACTGCTACTAGTTGTGCCTGTATCGGTAAATCTCTTCTGTGAGGCCAGACCAGTCGCGTGGTCGTGTCGTGCGTCTCTTAAATCGCGCCGTAGTGCGCTAGTGCGGCGTGTTATGTCAAATGACCAGTTTATCCATTCTTTTATGCCACGATTGAGACCGTTTTAAAACGCCGGCTTTGTAGTTCCGCTCTCTCGCAGGACATTGCTTTGCGTTCTCAAGTTTACGGTTACTTGTAGTCTTAGGAGTTAATCAAAATGATTGCAACGTGGCTTGGTTAGTGTTCTAATAAGAAAAGTAAAAAGTAAAAAGGAATATGCTGGCGGTGAAATTTGGGTCATGTGACACATACTCAATAGTCATATATCTAATATACCCTAAGAGGAAATTGAAAGAATAAAGATAAAATAAAAAGATTTCTAGAAGAAAATATAAGCCACCTTAATAGCATAAAATGTGTAGAAAATGTATCCCAAAATAACTTAAGTTATCACATGTCATTAGAAGATCATTGCCGGTGATACTTCTTCCACTAAAATTGCCGCACATTAGCATAGTATGATTCTTTTCAAGATTACTCTAAAATATCTCTCAAACAGTCACATACACTAAGAATAAAAAAAGAAAATATATCAACTACAACTCGAATCACTATTAGTGAAGTCAACAGCTCCCTCAACTTAATTGAATCGTTTGAAATAAATTGATTGGAGGTTAAGACATGCTGTCATTGGATACAATCTTGCAGCTAACATGTGTCCAACTTTTTTTTTTTTTTTGAAGTCTGTTATACACAGATATTACTGACATTACATCAGACATTACAATTAATATTTACAATCATACTATATAACTGGGACCACCATCATACATTGACACACTGAAGTATATGCCCAGATATTTTAAACCCTCTCTAATATTCGAGGGGTGCCTGCTCCACTCACATTTCGTAAGGGAGAGACTGTCTCCACTCAATTAATTGATAATTGAGGAAGAACTGAAACTAACCTCCATAATGCTCTTATGGAGGCTCGAACCATTGCACTCAACATTGTAAGTGCAGGGCTTCTCCCATTGGACCAAAGGCCCATTGGTAACATGTGTCCAACTTAAAGAGCCCAAAGGATGTAATTTAAATAGTCAAATTACTCCACAACTACTACTTAAGGAGATGAATAACTTATGACAACTCACCACGTACCCAAAAAGACACAAACATGCCCTCAGGGGCACTCCTTTCATAAAGTCAGGTCAATTTCATAAGCAAAAAAAGATTTTTCTTAGTCTTACAACTTTTAATCTCTCTTTTATTTTAAGGTCTTTTCAAAACATATTATCTTTTTCAATTTTCATTGACTTAATCGTAGAGTGCCATTGCAAGCCACTATCAACGTCACATTTAATGGCTATCTTCTTTGTTTTCAGGACTGTCCTAACTCCATCCATCTCTAAAAACATGTCTCGTAGTAACTCAATCCCCATCATCCGCAAAATCACTCTTAAAAAAAAGCTCTCATAGTATTCCTAGCCTGAACTAAAATCATATATAAAAAATATATGATGTCATCAATATAAGGATGATATCACTAAGTTGATGGAGTAAAAGAAAGTCCTGGAAGAAAGGTCTTGGTCCACATATTGGAGATCCCATTCCAAATGTCTTGAATATAGAGTAATTTTTAAAAATCTCCCTTGAGATTTGGGCTTGTTGTAAGTAGATGGCGAGAATATGTTTATTTGTAAAAAAACCTCTACTATCAGTTAATTTTAACATTGACCGTTAGTTGACTGTGTAAAGACAATATTATCCTTAACAACAGTTTGTAGATGGAAATAACTAAAAAAAAAACTAAAATTGCTGGTTATTTTACCCTCTTTAAATTATTGACATTTTCTTAAAGTTCATACAAGAAAGATAAAATTAAAAACTTGAAAAATCCTCTTTAAATTATTAATATTTTCTTAAAGTTCCTACAAGAAAGATAAAATTAAAAACTTGAAAATGAAATAGTCATAATCTTTACCTATGATATTGTAAATCTTTGGAATTGACAAGGATAAAATTGTCAAAAAATAGGGTTTGTGCTTTTCGCACCAACAATTTTAGTTTTTTTTTTTTAGTTATGTCAGTTTACAAACTGTTGTTAAGGGCAATATTGTCTTTGCACAGTCAACTAACGATCAATGTTAAAATTAACTAACGGTAGGGAGTTTTTTTTATAAATAAACAGATTCTCGTCATCTACTTGCAACAAGCTCAAACCTCAAAGGAGGTTTTTAAAAATTACCCCTTGAATATATCTAACTGCTAGAGAGTATGTCGGTTGGAAATTTAATAAGTCGAAAAAACCCAATTGTCAGAAGATTAAATAAATTAAATAAGTCTAATTACTAAAAAACCTAATTATAAAAAATTTAAATAAGTCAAATAAGGCCATTTTAAAAAAATTTTATTCAGGCTTAATAAGTTTCATTAATCATAAATTTAATCAAACAACCAAAGAATAATTGTAAGTTTCAAGGTTAATGTAATTTTCTCATAATAATTTGAAATAAATTCTTTTTTCTTTTGTTATAATTAAGGAAAAATTTGTGGTGCAACTGTGGTACCGTGCCACAATTGCATCCAGCCGTTGGATGCTAGTGGATCCCACCCATTTAAGTGCATCCAACGGCGGATTAAATTGTATCACAGTACTACAGTTACACCGTAGCCAAACCCCGAATTAAACTGGTTGAGGCATACTTCGAATTTATCCAAAACCGTCTGGCATCAAATAATATGCAGTCTCTGTCTTTCTTCAGTTGCAATTAATCAAGAGCTGGGGGCTCCACGTGCTTTAACCATCAGCGCCTCCCTCTTGAATGTTAGAAAATTATGGATCTCCCATTAAAAGACCAAGAATACATATTATGTTGTCCTTTTTTTTTATATCAAATTTTGTATCTGATTTGTTGCTAACTTTATACCTAATTCTCCATTATCCAATACTATCAGAAAAAGAAAAAATAATAATCCATTACTCATCAGAACTGGATAAGGAGCAATAGGCTAGCCTTTTATTGGGCTCAACACATGAAGCCCATAATATATAACCTTGGGCTACTATGAACTGGGGCATTTGGGGCTTCTTAGCTATATCTGTCTTGACAAAGAATTGTAATCTTTGACTCTTTCACAAATCTTCACTAATCAGTTTTTGCTACTCTCAATTTTATCCTTATATAAAATTTCTTAAAAAGGTAAATACCTTAAGTGCACCCTCCTGGTATTTGTATTAATATTTAATTTAGCTAATTCAAATTTTTAAACCCTAATTTTTTTTCATATTGCATACTCTACTTTTGTAATCATAGAAGAATTTAATTTACAGTACTTAATAAAGAATATGAACAAGTATCAAATCTTTTTTTTTTTGTGGTTATAGCAACAATAGATAAAACTTCTAAAAAGAAAAAGAGAGATTATAATGATTATGAGAGATTTTTCTTTTTCTTTTTCTTTTTTAAAAATAGATGTTATTAGTTTTATATAGTGGGTGCTTGAGAAAAAGATATAAATGATAATAAGAGTAAATTAAAGATTTAGTAGGGCATATATTAAGAGATAAAGATTAGTTTAAAATTTTTAATGAAATTAACTAAAAAATAGAGGTAAATAAGATAAATTAAGGGGGTCAAATATCATCTCTGCTCGATGAATTTTCTAGCAAGTAGCCAGCCAGCCACAAGTGAGGTTATAGCTGAGCTGTTTGGTCCTGGAAAAGCTTCAGTGGAAAAGAAATAATGAATATATTCTTATCTACTGATCGCCGAATGCCGATGCTTAATTAATATCGTCACCAATTCAATCAAAATTCTCATTTCCTGTTACAAAATCAAGGTAAGTCTACTCATGCACACTCTAATTAATATAAAATGAACGAACTACAGAATATATATATATATATAACATCAGATAGCTTAAGCTCGCTTCCATATACTAATTACACGTAAATTACAATATTACCCTTAAGAATCGATAATAATAAGAATATCGTGGAAATTAAGAACAAGGTTGATAAAGAAGGGACGACAATACGACAGGGTAGGCTAGCCTCAAATTGACCGTGCACGCATGCATGTTGATGTTGCATATAAGCTTCCTTCCTTATAATTCATGCATCTTCATGATCATGCAGACGTTGTATGGTTAATTAGGGGAAAAAGGGAAGAGGGATCGAACTAATTAATCGTAAGTTGAATAGTGACTGAGATAACAACGCCTGATTCTCTTGGTGAAGAAGAAGAGCTTTGTTTCTCAGCTTTTCATTCTCTTTGATGAGGCTCTGGTTCTCCATGTACAGCTTCAGGTTCTTTCTCTTTAGCTCCATCGTCTCGTTTAATGCTGATGATAATCTTCTCCCCCTGTATTTAAATTATGTAATTTAATTTTAGAATTAAACATCGATCGATGCACGTATTACGTGTATATGTGTGTGTGAATGCAGAGAGAACGAGAGAGAAAGCCGGCCGGGTTGTGAGTTATTTAATGACGATCACGATGGTGAAATTAATTACCTATTTAAGCGGCGTACCCGAAAATTGTGTCGTCGACATGGGCGTCTATAAGCAAAATGCAATAAGCAACCACTGCATAGAGATGGAGTCATCAAGCCTGCAGAAGTTCAAGCGCGCACTCAAACATATATAGTGTATAATAAATAGGGTTAAAAATTAAAACTGAGAGGAACCTAAAAGATCAGAGATCCAGTGAGTTATATATGGGGGATAGATGAGTAGTTTCTGATACGATAGATGAATGTATACGGATGCTAGGAGAAAATGTGAGCTATATAGTGGGGAACAGAGAGAGTGTTTAATTTGTACACGAGGGGAGAGAAAGAGAGAGAGAGACGGCTTTCACCGTAATGATGGCACGCGGGCCCATGAATCATGATTACTAAAGTTTAATGATGGACGAGAAATACAGAAACAAAACAATCCTACCAATCCGATGAGATGAGAGGGCAATGTTTTCTCTTCTTTAATTTCTTTGGCCTTTTCTTACTTTTTAAAGCTTCTAAAGGGAGAACCTGCAGGCTATTGGCTCTTGGGCACACAGAAAAGGACTGCAATTATTCATTTGTTATCTTAATTTTAAATTCAGTTCTCGCGTGCATATTACTTTCTATTCCCTTACGTAACCCGAAATGAAAGATCGCAGTCTTTCAAGGGTTCACACAAGAACAGCAATACTAGAGATATTACCAATCTTGCTTCTTCCATTATCAATGATACATTAACACGTCTAACTATGTTTAATTTGAATTAGTTTGCATATGATCTAATTGAGTAATAGATCCAGCTAACGATAATTGTAATTAACTAAGAAAATGGAGAATCCTTGGTTTCATGACTTGTCAAATAAATCTGCCAATGTAATTTCAAAAGAATGATAATGTGTAATACTAACAAGAATAGCCATCACCAGAGTCCCCTTAAGTGGCTTGACTGGGTTTGCTCCCTAATTCGAGTCGCAGGAAAATTGCCTTTGTTGGGAGAACTTGTGCCTCTCGATTCGAGCGGGGACTTCTAGTCTGAGTTGTGGTATAGGCTTAAAGGTACCTCTCACAGTTGAGGTCCTCCTCATGATACCTCTTAGTTAAGACAAAAAAAAAAAAAACAAGAATAGCATCAAAAAGTCAAAGTTGATCCCAACCTAACTAGTGGACCAACTAAGTCAAAAGTCCTTGATTACATGCTTTTTATTCAGTAAACCTTGAGCATTATTTGACGCACTTTACTTCGAGTTTATAATGATAAAAAGGGTGTTTTTGTAACTAACATGAATAGAGATTTATGCACATTGGCTAAGTATATGTGGTATGGTCAAAATCAAAAGCCTTTCTCCTTTTTAAAAATTAAACCTTGCACATGGTGTGTTAGAAGGATGTGTTTCAAAAGCAAGCATAACCTTGTAATTGGTCTGCTTTTTCACAAGAAAATATATTTAAGTCTTAGGCCCTCCAAGTGCAAACACAAAACTTGGACTTAATTTCTTCCCCCCAGTATGCTTAATCATTTGCATTTATATGAAAGCATGCGCAATTGCAAAAATTTAGCCGCACTCAGTTTCTAACATTCGAGTAAGCCAAAGTTGAAAAAATTTAGAAGCTATCGTAAAGGCAAATGGAATTCCAAGTGCAAATTAAGCACATGTGGGCGGTTGCGCAGAAGGAGAAGCCACGAGATCAAAGGAGTGGGGAAATTGGAAGAGAATGAAGCTGGGGGAGTAGTTAGTCAATGAGATTAGGCTATTGTTTTGACACAATCCTACAAGTAATTGAGTAGCAAAAGACATGCTCGTCTATTTGGAGAATGAAACCCATTTTGGCCTCATCTTCTTCTCCATCATCATCACAAGACACTAGCTAGTATGCATCTGTATTATCATCATCATGATGAATTATAAATTCTGACCTATGGTGGTTTGTTTTTTTCCTTGGTCCAACGCCATCTCAATTCTCAGCCACTTCACATGGTCACCTTAAATTGGCCAGTTGGACACTTGGCAGTGTCAGGAGGGAAGAGTCAAAATTGAATCAAATATCATCATATATAAAACAATTTATGATAATTTTGAACAGATTCTCAATTCTACATTATCAAAGTATAGAACACAAGTGGCTGAGCCATTTGGGAGTTCGATTACTAATAGCTTTCACTCATACATATCTTGAATTACTAGCCAGCAAGGCTATCACCATGTAGAAATTAAGATCTTTTTGAAACAAACGGCATTTTTCATTTGACAGGCATGAAAAAGCAAGATTAAAATGGAGTTGAAAAGAATTAGTCCAGCGATTCAGCATTTATACCGAAATAGATGAATAAGAGAAAGAAGCCAGTGATGATGATGACTGTTTTTAGCATTTCTCGCCGACAATCACGTGGGCCAAATCCATTACCGGCCTCAGAGTAGAATTCTTCGACTCTCCTTCTTTTATATGAATACGACAAGGGGGTCCAGCTCCAACTCCAACTCCAACGTGGAGCAGCGGGCAGAACCGTGAGATTCAACGTAACGCATGTTGTTACAACGGTCAGGATTTAAAGAAACTTTAAAATATCGTCCTTTTGGGTTTTCGAATGAAACATTTTCTACTACTTCTTTAAGAGTTCTGCTATTTACCCCGGGTCAAATTCCGGGTCAAACCCCGAAAATTAAAACAAAACGATGTCGTTTTCTCTTCTTCATGAAACGCTACCGTTTCACCCTAGCAAAAGCAAACGTTCCTGTCTTCGTTTTCGTCTCTCTCTCTCTCTATTGCTCTGTGTCTCCTAAAAAAGCAAAGCATAGCAACAAACAAAATCGGAGAGGAGAGAGAGACCTCTCGGAGCTTTAAAACAAAAAAATAAAAACAAGCTCTCTGTATCATCAATCGACTGCAAAAGCATAGATTCTTAGTCGAGATTCGAACTGTTCAACCGCGGATTGGATAACGAGAAGGGGAATCCGCTTTTCACATTCTCCTTTCTTTTTCGGGTTCCTAGCCGGTTCTAGAGCTAAATCCTTCGTCCGCTAGCTAATAGGCTCATCTTCTCTCTTTCATGACTTTCTTGTTGCCCTTTGTTGAGGAAAATCCTTTTAGAGCTGGGAAAACAAAATCTCCAATCGCATTCGATCTAGAGTCAAGCAGCCCTTCTTCCTTGTTCCCCTCCTCTTCGTTTTCGTCTTCCCCTCTTTGTTTTCTCGTCTTCGTTTTCGTCTGCAATTTGTGCTTGAATTGGTCTAGAATTTGTGCTGATTTGGTCTACAATTTGTGCTTGAATTTGTCTGGAATTTGTGCTTGAGTTGGTCTGCAATTTGTGCTTGATTTGGTCTGGAAATTGTGCTGATTTGGTCTGGAATTTGAGCTGATTTGGTCTGCAAAAAATACAGCGTTCACTCAACGGCGGGACAAGGTTTCTTGGAATGCTGTGTTGACTGGCTATGCTCGTCGTGTTCAGAGTGAAGAAGCTATGACATCTTTCTCAGAGATGCAATGAGAGACAAGACCTTGTAAATTTACATTTGAAACTCTTTTTGGCAGCATGTGCAAACATTTCTTCTCTTGAGCAAGGCAAACAAATTCATTGTTTCATGATTAGAAATTGTTACAAGATAAATGTTGTATGCAGAGGAGCTTTAGTTGAGGTGTACACTAAATGCTGTTGTCTTGAGTATGCAATACGGGTTTTCAAGGAGTCATCTTCATTGGATGTGATTATTTGCAACTCTATGATTTTGAAATTTTGTCATAACGAAAGGGGCAGAGAAGCACTTGAATTTTTTCTGCCTTAGTTTGTTTTGTTTTTACTAGCTCAAACGACTACGTTTCATGCAAGTAAAAAAAAAAAAAACCAAAACGACGCCGTTTTGAAATAATTCGGGATTTGACCCGGGGTTTGACCCGGGGAAAGTAGCATTTTCCCTTCTTTAAACATTCTTCTTGTCCTAGCAGTAGCAGTATCATGTTCTTGCTGTGCCCTTGTAACATTGCTTACATGGCAGCTGTACATGCTCGTCAACACCATCACTAGTCACTTAAGCCGCACTCAAAATTTCCTTTTTTTCCTTACAGAAATTTACTATCAACACACAAGGCTATCAAACGATCGATACTCTGGGCTCAGTCCTCGTATTGCTCACCTTTGAGGATTCCTTACTAATGCTCTTGACTTTGCAGTTTCCAAATGTATCCCACATAATCAACCCTGTTCAACTTTTGTCTTTTTCCTGGTAACAAGTCTCGTTTACGAATTTATGCTGCTTCATCATTTCTACGATTTTACGTGTTGCATTATCGAGCATATTTAACATAGATTATTAGCAACAACGGGAATGTGGCTTCCAATATCTAAACGGGCTTATCATCAGGAAAATTGGACTCATCGCACGTGTCTCACTATTTTGGTTACCGTTTTGGATTCTTCTCACACGCATCCGACGGTGAAGAAGGCAGCTGCTGTATGCCTGAGATACTCCAACCTAGCTGCTGCTGTATGGAAATCATGACACCTAAAACGTATAACGAGTCTTGGAGAGTTTATTAATTATTACTTATAATTATTGATTAAAAAAGAGGCCGTAACATTATGCAAAGCTATACCCGATTGCATGTTTTTCCCATCTGACTTAGCAATTAATCTTTGCACATTTCAGAAGTATACGTAGTATATGTTATTTAAACACCACAGCGCCTCGGCGCAAAATGTTCATTTAGTTGAACATCAAATGCAGTACCGTTCAGGCTTGCACAGGTGTCAGCTAAAATTGTCTTTAGTGAAGACAGGCAATACAAGAAAAAAAAAACATATGCAGGCTTAATTAGTTTAATAATTTACATACAGACTAAATAGCCAAAATATATATATATAGGACAAAGCGAGCCCCCGAAAGCGGAACGAGCTCATTGACGTTGAGTATTTACGACTGCCATACCTAATCAACATGGCTGCTATCCTACAGAATCTTCCTGGGTAGCTTCATCATCTTCATCCATTGCGTCGTCTTTGTTATTTTGATCCTCATCAGCTGGGTTACTACCATCATTATCTGCACCTGAACATTTAGTATCTGCTCCATCATTATCATCACTATCACCACAGCACTCAGTGTCAGAGCTGGAAATGGAACCTGATTTTCCTGTCCCTTGATGAAGGTCATTATCCACAGCGCCACCAAACTGCACTTTTAATTCAGGAGTTACAATTCCAATCATCTCACACAATGCCTGACGATCATGACTCCATTTGGTGGGAGCAGCTTTTGAAGATGGCAAATTTTGACTCTCGGCCGCCTGTGCACTGAAATCATGCGGACCCAGGGGGCCTTCCTCATTGTTATCTCTACTTCTAGGAGATTCATTCTCTCCATGGACAGAAGGAGCAGTACTGCAAGCCCAGCTCCCAGCAACTTCAGAAGCTAAAAGGTCTGCTGTCCTGATTGTGTCCTCCATGGTTTTTTGACTCAGAGGATTATTCAATTGTGAGTGATTAACAGTTTCCTGACAAGTTGGGGGAATCTGCTCATCAATTTCATGCCCATGGGCTTCATCCTCAAGCTGCATAGTCTCACCAGCTAAAGTTTCAGGTTTGTTCAAATCAATATTCTGCTCACCATCAATCCCAGGGCTTTCAGTTTCATGAACTTGCTCAGTTCCAATGGGGTCTCCCTCCAAAATAGGCCCTGTGCCAACACCATCTATGTCAGAACCAAAGCCACCTTTACAAGTACGATCACCACTAGTAAATTCTGCCTCTTGGGTATTTTGACCTTCTTCCTGACTTCTGATATCACAGTCGTGCTTCTCAGTAGTACTGGCTTCACCACTGGAGTCAGCCTTGGCAGCACTGTTGCTGTGATGCCCATTTGGCAGTTTTTCTCCAACTATAGTTCTGCTATTTTCACCGTCAGGTACACAGAGGTCGATATCAACTGACGTATTCTCATAATTTTCCTCATCTTCCAGTGTCTTCTGCATTGCCTTTAGTTGTTCCTGCTGTCTTGCAAACAATACCGAGATCTCCTCAGTCGTGGAATAAAATGCTCGTAACTGTGTTTCCCTGGATGCCATCCACACATTCACAGGGATTAAACCATCACTCAATTTCAATGTAAAATGGAAAACTCAGCAATTCTGCATGTCCTGAATATCAACATTTCCAAGCGAAAGAAAACAAATGAAGAGAATCGAAAACCACAACCATTTGAATAGAAAACAAAGTGACCACAGCATCTCCTACACAAGTTTTTCAAATATGTAAAATGAGAAAAATATCAAACATTCAAGATCCAACACAAATTAAGAGAAGGAAAGCCAAAGTGACTTGAATATACTCAGAAGTGCAAAGTTCAAACGAAAAGTACTTAGAAGTGAAAACGAAAAGTATTAAGAAATGCACTCTAAAGCACAGGGGTCCTCTATAATGTAAAATATGTCTTAAAAGAGACTGATGTCATCAGAGAGCATCCTATTTACTTGAATCCCTGTTCAGTTTTTTGGCCTATTTTACACAAGAGACTGAAAATGCAAACATTAGCCTTCAAACTGATGCACAATGAAATCCTAATAGTAAACATGGACTAATATTCCGGGAAAGTTTATGAATATTTCGCAAATCATATACGCAATTCAGAAAGTTTATGAATATTCCGGGAAAGTTTATGAATATTTCAGGAATAATTAGCAATTTTTGCAATGAATCATTATCACAAAATCACATGCTAAATGCAAAGAATTGGCAAATATCACAATTTTAGAATGGTGAACACATTTATACCAAAATCTCATTACACCAAGGCCTCAATATCCTTACCGTAGCATAATTCTTTCCCTGGCGGCTTTTAGCCTCCGTCTCTCAAAATCAAGATCTCGCGTCGCAGCAAGTATATCAAGTTCAAGGCCAGAAACTTTAGCCCATGCTACTTCACGGGCTGCCTGCTACCGACAGCAAGAGAAATCTCAGCTCAAAAATACAACTCAATTGAGTTGCAAAATAAAGTTTCAAATTGGTAGAATAGAGATTCACAATAACCCACTAAATTATCAATAAAGAACTGAAAAAAAGGACAGCACATCTCATTTTTCCTTTTTTCTGTATAAAGGGGGAGGGACATAGGGTCTCTATATAAGATACTTGTACAATTCATGCCTTCAAATGCCACATGCATGATCAACAAAGATATGAATCTTTATATGCAAAGAATTCCATAGGAACCAGCAACATTATTAATAATGATAAAATGGAAGGCTGAGGATAAAGAGGACATCATATAAAGGAAATCTAAACCCACATATCGATGTTAAACGACGTATGGTTTTGTAAAAAACTTGCTGCTTTTATACCTTTTCACTCTCGAGCTCTTCCCTCAGCTTTTTAATTTCATTCTCAAGTTCTTCAACTCTCTGCTCCAACAAACAGTGCAAAATAAGAGTTGGGAAATAATCCCCTGGCATAATGGTTAAATCGTACTACCAAAATAGATACAGAAATACATATTTGAATATATCCAAGTTGGCAGTAAGAGACATAATTACTTTTTTCCAACTTGCTGAGACATTTTGTTCTTTACAAACTTGAGTTTCCAGCAGCCGAACTTTATTATCAGAGGTGACCAACCTTTCCCTAGTCTCATCCTACAGCATAAAACAAAAGTGAGAGACAGACCTATAGATTTTTATTTGTGTGTGTGTGTGGTGTGGGGTGGGGTGGGGGGAGAACGGGTGGTAAGGCAGGGAAGCGATATCACCCAGATATGAAATTGGGATGAGAATAGTACCAATTTGAGCTTCAAACTTTCCACTTGCAAAGAGCTCTGTTTCTCTGCTATCTGGTTTCAAATGCACAATTATTCACATTTTTATTTAAATCTTTTGAAAATAATCATGAATATGGAACATGCATAAACCAACAAGGACCTAGATGTTTCTCACCTGAAGCTTGTTAATTACTTCTTGCTGCTCTAGTTCTCTTCTTGAAGCAGCATCTGACAATCGTTTTAATTTCTCTTGAGTTTCTAACTGGGATTTCTGCACTGCTGCTTTCAAGTCTGCTTCAGCATTCTCTCGATCTACTCTTCTCAGGTTTCGCTCTTCATCTAATTGTGTCTTGAGTTCATCTATAGTCACCTTCTGACTAAAAGAAAGAAAATCAACTATTATTACCTTATCATTCTCATAAGCACATTAAATCCCCTCTCAAAGTTGAGTCATTAGCCGCCGTCTCTAAAACAAAAAACTAAATGGCATACTGAAATGTGCACAACTAGAAGCATTACACCATTGAACTGAAAGAAACCAAAAAACCTTAAAGAGTGCTAGCAATGATGTAAACAAATCTGGGGTACTCCAATTAGCTAATGCATTGATCAAAGAGAATTATGTTAAGCACAGAAAACACTAATTCCGAATACAACTTTGCCATGCCCACGGAAACGATAAAAACCATTTCCACAGAGATAGTCATCTCTTTTGTCCTGATGAATCTCGTTAAGAGTTCCCTTTTGCTTTTATAAGGAGGCCTTTGACAAAACCAACAAACAATTAGCATTCAAACACCTGTAAAAGATTATGCATCATCTTCTAGAAATACTGTAGAAAACTTTCAGTCATCCAGTAAATGTTTCTACATCCTTTCTTTGCTCTTGGAACTTTATAACAAAAAGCAAGTTTGAGACCCAAGATTCATGAAGTTCATAGAAATGGGTGAAACAAATGACCGCTTCATCAAAATTTTCTATTTTAGTTATAATCAAAGAATTTAATAGGAGCATGTGAATAGTCATCATACATCTTTTACCTCTTCATTATTTCATTTGCTTCTGTACATGACTGCATGGAAGCACTAAGTCTATCATTAAGGTCTTCCATTTCATGTTTTTGTTCAGCTGATATTCTACTGATCTCAGCAAGCTCTTTCTGTTTAGCATCCAACATGTCGCGTAGCACTTTCAGTTGATGAAGATATGATATTGAAACTGATTCTTTCATCTCTTTCATTTCCTGCAGATCAATTAAAAGTCAAGGCTGAGTGATCAGAAATACTAATATTTAGTAGGTGAAAACAAAGAACGAGTGATTAGCATAAATTCAATTCACCAGAAAACAGAGGTCCCTTCAGATCTAGCAATCACTACATAATTTATTGGAGTTTTAAGCAAAATATAATTGAAAGAAGCACATCGAACAACCAAAAGAACTGTAATGTATGAGAACAGTCGGATGTTGCTTCATCAGCACATCATAACAAACTTCCACTCATGCTTAAACTAGATCAATTTGGTACATAACAGATTGCTAATAGCGCTGTAGGCGGAAACAGCAGAATGAAACAAGGTACCATTTTAAGTCACCTTAGCCTACTCCCAATTGTTAGTATAGCTAATCTTCTTCTCACGCTTTGAAGTAAGTAGATGAAAAATGCAAACAGCTTACAAAAGGAAACTTAACTTGCACTGTTTATTTGATATATAAGAACCAACTAAGCTTTTTCATAATTTTCAAACAGTAATCAAGAGTTGGATGATTGTACTCAGACATATGCAAGGTCAAAGAAAAGGAAAATCGACATCATAATTCACCACATGATTACTTTTTCATGACGCTCAACAACTACACGATTCTCATTTCGCAATTTATCAATTTCCAGGACCTGACTTTCCAATTGCTTCCTTAATTCCTGCGGGTGACAGCATTTAAAATGTGAAAATGGTCAGAAAGCTTGTAATAGATACTCTTCGATGTCTCAATCACTAGAGTAATGAACTCATAATATACCGTGTTTGACCGCTGAAGACTTCGAAAATCATCAAGAGATAGAGGACCGTCAGGAGAGCATATGCCAATACCTTTAAGTCTCTTGTTATCAGAAACATACTCCTCTGTGTAGAACACAGAAAAAGTTCATCAATTTATCTATAAGTCTGAAAATTGGAAGCAAGGAGAAGCATTTAACCCCAAGGAGGACCTGATTGCACATTTTAATGAAAAGAGCAATAGGTATAGGAAAAGGCATAACAAATCATGTAATAGCCAAGAGCATAATCACCATCAATACTACAGCATATAGAGATTTTGGCTAATGTTTATTCAGAGGTCTAATCTTCATAAACAATGCAATTGATGCATTGCTGAGCTGACAGTGTAATCCACAGACAAGAAAGCAATTGAGTTGCATAGCACTAATGTTATGAGCTAAGTAAAATGTTTTACGTATACTGAAATAAAAAATTTTGTGTCTTTAAGATTTAAGAACTTCATACAATGTACTAATCATTCAAATTCAGATGAAACTTGGTCAACTAATGAAGAATACTAAGGAATGGCAATTATGACATGAAAAAGTTCAATGAAACATTAAAGTAAATGAATATACCTGCTTTTCTCTTTGCAGCAGCACCTTCCATTGTAGGAGTAGACCTCGAAACATCGCGAAATACAAATGCAAATGCAAGGTCTGTTAAAAGTAACAGAAAGATAAATAAATTTTTGCAATGTGTCCTATTCTTTGTACAATCACGATAACCTTTACAACCATCCACTCTGAGTCAAAAATTTTCAAGCTAGACAGTTATAGTAAATTGGCAGAAGGATGCTCGTGTGAAAAACCTAGAGCATTATAATGCCCAGATTTGAAACAAAACCATCATTTACCCATTCTTTTTTATTTTTGGTTTCAAGACCAAAAAAAGAGAAAAGAATAGTTATGAAGATGCTGTAAAATTCAATCATAAGAGGTATCATCAGTAATATTATAAAATTGACATCAGAATAAACAGATTTCTTAAAAATGAAAGTCTAGGAGAATGATTATTGACTGTGCTCTGTTGAAGCAGCAGGAAAAAAAAAATCAATTTGTCTTCATCAGTAACAAGGAAAAACCTTTACTAAATTACCATGCTGAGGAGGAGCTGCAAATGATATAATATCACCATGATCGATATTGACTTCAGAGCTATTCTTCTTGAACCTCTCACAGTTGACATAAGTCCCATTTGTGCTGCACAAATACAATCAGTACACATCTTTTAAAAGCAATAAATTACAGAGCTTTCTAAGCAATACACAACCTCGTATCTTTCAAGCACACAGATGAGCAACCGCTAGGAGAATGATCTAAATCTCCACTAGCAAACTTCTTCCTGTATATCTTGCAATGGTTTGCACTGACAGCATTTGAGTCAATCTGGAAATGTGCATCATCTACCAATCGGCCAATGCAATGTTCATCCGCAGTCAAAAGAATATTTATGCCCTGGCATTACGGGAAATAAATAACAATAATAATACAGATTTCGAAGAAAGCCCAAAAATCGAGCGAATTTAAAAATAAATAATGAAGAGAAGAAAAGGAAATTGGTGAATTAGGGTTTATGGTAAGGTAGGTACCTGGTGGCGTTTGCGAGCGTTGTTAGAAATAGCGGTAAGGACGCCCCAGACTTTGGGGTCGTAATTTTGAAGAGGCTGAGCAGCGTAAGTGCCGGCCACCCAGAAGACAAAATGACTGGGGACCACGGTCTTCTTTGGAGATGTGGCATTAGGGTTTTGGTGAGGAGGGTGCGATGAGCTCGACTGAGACGCATTTACGTTCACCTTCTCTTTAGGGCTTGGACTTGGTGTTGATTTGGGAACTGTTGGAGTTTTTTCTTGCCTGTCCTCTTTGATGTCCATTTAATTCTACCGAGACAAGGGACACGAATTGGCGCGGAATTTGTAACCCTAACATATAACCAGTGAAATACTCTCGCTGTTTTTATGTCAATTAAATAAACACTAAGCGTGCTTTTGACGCTTTTGGTTCTCTCAGCTGGTGGCGCGTCAACATAAACGAAAAATGTCGGCTGTCAACATTTAAGTGCCACTCTTTCTACTTTCTACTCTCCAGTCTAGTTTCTGTTATAAAATTAGCCTCAGAAAATTTGTATTTTAAATAATATAACAGGTCATATGTTATTTATTTATTTATTAATGGAGTGAAATTAACTTATAAATTAATGATTATTATTAAAAAAATCAATTATTAACAAAATCATGATAATTATTTATGGGTGATACATTATTTAAGATGTAAAATTTTCTATCTTGACTTTTTAAGCATGTCATTGTGAATTAAAAAAATAAATTTAAAACATTCTAATGGACAATGGCTGAGCCTCTCTTTATTCACCATTTTTTTCTTAAGTAAGGAATAATTTTATTTTGGGTGAGCCAGCATTTAAAAGAAATTGTATATTACTCTTAAATAAATTTATTACTAATCGATAACCTTATTCAATTGAATAAACATATATTACTCTTAAGTCTTAACACCCATTTACTACATTTATACCGAAAACTTTAATTTTATTTTCTCAATCATCAATTTAAATCTTGAGTCTTTATTTTGCAATTAATTTTCTTGCGTGGTGATAGATGCATTTGAGGTGTGAAAAATAACTGAGCCACCGAATGGACTCAAAAAAAAAAAAAAAACAATTTAAGTGAATAAACAAAAAAAAAAAAAACCGAAACTGAAAATCCAATAACCAGAGAAAACCAAGATTTTAAAGGTTAAAAATTAAATGAACCGAAATTTCAGTTCAGTTCATATTTCTACTGAAATTTAGTTGGTTCAGCTCCGTTTGGCAAAAAATAAAATGAAGTAAATTGTGCCCACCCCTAGATTCATCAAATTATAGTAAAATTGAGGCTTTAGACAATTTTTCTCTTCCTTTTGGTCATCTTCTAGATTTTAAAAGTTTAATATGCGTATTGTCTAATTTGCATATGCTAAAAAATTATGAAAGAATTGTTTGTTTTCTTTTTCTCTTTTACACTGCTAGATTATCGAGGAAAAAGAAGGTTTAATCAAATAACCTCTAAGGTGCACAACAAAACGAAATTAGGGGGAAAAATCCTCTACCTTTTTCTATTTATTCAGCAACTCAATTCCTTCCACATTTTTATGAGCTCTCTTATTTTCAAACACGAGATTTTCCTATTTAGCTAAATAGCACCCACACAAAGATCTTTTATATGAACAAATTTAGCTGTTTCTTCAGTCATTTATTCTTACATCAAGTTTAGGAATTACTTGACTCTTGTTAAAAGAGCTCTTCAGAGAAAACTAAGAGAACATTAAAAAGCCCTATAAATAAAGAGAATTGAATCCCTAACCCTTGTGACTGGTAGTCTGGACACATTCAGCGAATGAAAACCCTTCGATGGAAATCAACCATGACATTCAAAAAGCTTGATACCAACTAACCTCAACAGCACGTTACTCAAGCAACACCCACAAGAATGAAAACAAGATTTAAATTACTAACGTTTCTCAATCGTCAATCTCACCATTTGATGCTACATAAAATTCTGCGGTTACTTCTTCCTTCAAGCCCATAGTCATAACTGGGAAAAGAAAAATGTACAGAGTCTACTGGGAGTTTAATCGTAAGTCACTGTTCCCACTCCACACTAAGCCTCTTTACAATGTTATACAACAAGAAATTTTCAGACAAAGCTAGACAGCAAGTGGGTTAGCATGTATGGTAACTCGATTGATCCTTATCTCCGCAAGTGGCCGGTCCCCTGATCCAGTTTGAGCCTGCAAAAACCCAAAAAAATAGGCAGTGATGCTAACTCTAACAAGGGAAAGAATACTAAAACGTGACAACACACATCAAGTATGAAACTTCATGGAAGTGGATGTGTTGCAAGCAGCATCAAGTAAACAAGTTGCACACGAAATAGGATCACAACACAGCTCTTTAAGAGAAATAGTGATTATGCCATCACAACGTACCTTTTCCATAAGGTCAAGAACTTCGAACCCATGAATTACTCTACCAAACACAGTGTACAATCCGTTAAGATGAGGCTGCTTTGCATAAGAGATGAAGAATTGGCTTCCATTAGTGTTAGGGCCACTATTGGCCATTGACAGTATCCCTCTAGCATTATGCTGCAAAAAGGCGGGAAAAATATACAAGATCATTGGTAAAATATCATCAGCCGAAAGGATGCCATACGATATGCAATCTTTTATTTATTTTATTATTATTTTTTTTAGATATCGTGAAATTATGTAGCAAATAAATCAAACAAACCAAACTTCACAAGCATCCTCAGGGCCCAATTTCGGAAGCTTGATATCTCTAGATCATGATAACGCTGCTAAATAAACCTTGCTATGACAATAAGTATACTTGTGAATACAGTCTAGGGAGAAGTGGCAAGAAGGAAAGAAGATGACGATCAAATATCCAAAACACTAAACTATGAGTTTTATAGTCTAACCAATAGAACAACAGGACTTAGGCTCCACCACCCAAATAATCTGCTCTATTCCCTCACACTTGAACATGCGAAGCACCCTAGCTTGTCCACTAGTGGAAAGATTGCCAATCTGTCTTTGGCCAGAGAACACAGAGATATAGAGATTCTAAAGTTTATTAGTTTTAACGCTTCCGCCGTGTTTTAAGTTGTGAATTGTATATAAGGATGATCCTTCCGCAATCCAGGGCAGGTCGTTTCATGAACTATAAATTCACGACCAACCAAAGAGGCAAAAACTGTAGCATAATTTATGTAGTCTAGAAAGTGCACCAAGCAATTGATTATACCTTGAGGGACTCCCTTATCTCATCATTGAACTTCTTGCCCCATATGCTTGTTCCGCCTTTTCCAGTGCCTGTTGGGTCTCCACCTTGAATCATAAAACCTTTAATATTCCGGTGAAAAATGGTCCCATCGTAGTAACCACTCGCGCATAGTGCCAAAAAATTCTGCAAAAGATTTTAATACGAGAATCATAAGCAAGCATGTTACCTGCTGAAACAAGATTAGTTGGCACAGCATTTTCATACTTATTGCGGACTTTTAATTGTTTCCAGAGCAGCGAGCCCTAACTGAAGCTATGAGATATAGTATTCGGCAAAGGAAAAAAAATGATAAAATCAAATTGTAAACATAAATTAGAAGCTAAACGGTGCATCGATTTGCACGTCATTTCCAGGAAGTTTGTTGAAGTCACAAGGAATCTTTTAAACCCTACAAAATTGGAGCTATGCGCATGTACGTAAAACAAAATCAAGTAACACGATTGAAATTAAGGTTTAAGTGAATTCAAAAATTGTAAGAGAAATAAATTCGCTTCTCTTCGCAATCTTTACTTTGATTATAACATTGAAATTTGAAACAAACAGAATGAGACAAAGACAAACCTCAGCCGTCTTAGGGACTTCGTCGCAAGCAATCTCGCACTTAATATCACCCAGATTAGTGTGTAGAGTTACCGACTGAAAAGCAAAAATATTTAAGAAATGTAGTTATTTTCTTGATGCAAAAGAGCTACTTGATGAAATCATCCCCCCCAAAAAAAAAAAACTCACCATCTTACCGCCTACGCCAAACCAAAGCTCAGAATTTATAAAATCTAGACCCGGGAGCGGATTTATTATTTATATGAATTCCATTGTCCTTGAACGCTAATGACGCCGTCATTAAGCCGTTTACTTTAGCCGTTTCTGTTTTACTTTCTAAACTACGCCGTTAATATTAACTGCACCTTTTCTTGATAATTAAAAGAGTTTTGATATGTCGCTACTAAACGACATCGTCATATACCGCTCTTTTGTTTTTCTTTGAAGGATTTTAACGGTGGTCGCAGGTCACTCTTGAAAACAGGAAAATAGACCCGTTATGACTTATGAATTGATTCGAGCGATTCCTTCAATTTTTTTTTCTTATTTAAAAAAAAAAAAAAAACTGTTGTGGCGTCTTTATTTATTGGAAATAAAAATATACATTAAGAAATATGAATAAATGATGAGTTTACTTATTTAAATAAGAGATAGAGGAATCAAAGTGGTGGACTATACATAAAATTGAGAATGATTGTTCCCATGAGAGGAGGTGAAAATGAGATTTTCATTATCTAAAGTGACTGTATTACCTCTACTTAGAGTTTGAAATTTTCATTTTATCCTTATCTTCTTTCTTCTTCTTATTATTATTATTATAACAATAACAAATTGAGGTCAGTTTAGTAACTTGCAACTATCCATTATGATTCTAAAATAAAATAAACACATCAATGACAATACTTCTCATTCTAATTCTGATTCTCACAGTTAAAGCAAACAGTTTATTCTGATTCCTATTTCTCATTCCGATTACTGATTAATAAACCCACCATGATTATTGTCAATTGAGTTAGTTGTAGACGTTTGATACAAAAACCATGACACTAAAAGCCTATATATAGAGCATAATGAGATTTAATATTCTAATAGTTTATTTTTCAATGGGTAATTGAAATGGGTTTGAATTAAAATAAATTAAAACAAAATAAATATAAATTATTTATTTTAGTTGAAATCATAATGAATTGTACTGCTATATTTGGAATCGAAATGAATTGTTACAGATTATTAAAATGATATAAATTAATTATTTTCATTATTATTATTATTATTATTCAAAATAAGTATTGTTAAAATAGTAACAATAGTAATTAATTAATAATAATTTTATTAGTGTTAAAAAATTATTATTATTTGTTATGAAATAATTATAATTTATGTGGATGTTCATCAAAGCATTCTTTTATCTCCTCACAAGCAATTTTTCATCTCTTATAACTCACATTATCTCCTTAATTTAAGGATTGTTGTCTCTCATAATTATGATGTATTACTTACTACTTTATGGTTGTATCACCATAAAAGGAGATTTTTACTCCTTATTTGTATACACTTGGAAGTGTGAATAACAAACAAGAGATTGAATAAAATTTCTCTCTACACACATTATGTCTCTTATTTGCTTTCTTTCTTTCTCTTGCTATATGGTTGTTGTTGTTGTTGTTGTTGTTCTTCTTCTTCTTCTTCTTCTTCTTCTTCTTCTTCTTCTTCTTCTTCTTCTTCTTGTTCTTAACAACAATTATAAGAATGAGAATGATAACAATAACAATAATATAATAATATTTTAATTAAGGATAAAAGTGAAAATTTAAAATTTAGGTTAAGTTGGGTAAAATGGAAAGTTCAATTGATGGAAACTTGATTCCCTTATCCTCAACTCCATAAAGAATCAAACTTTCATTCTTTAATCCAAAAACATATGGACCCCATTTGTTTCATTCTATTTTTCTTTTTATGTTAACAAGTAAACACCATGATTATTCTCATTATGGATTTTGATTTTTCAATAATAAGTAGAGGTGGGGAGATTTACCTTCATTTCCCACCCCACTAAAAATTTTACCTTCATTTCCTACCCCATCTTCATTTACTTATTTTACAGTATATATAGATAAATGATTTCAGTGAATTACAAATTAAGGACTTAAATAAAATTATTATTATATTATAAAATATTTAAATTATTTAAAAAATACAAAAGGTTGAAACAATATCTTGAAATGATATTAGAACTAAAAATGTTTAAAAAGAACAGTACCTTAAAAGAGAAAAGAAAACATAACAATATTCTAAAATTGAATAAGTATTATAATGTAGAGTTTTCTTTTAGTTATAACTTATTTATATTAGATAAACATAAAATTAAAGTTTATTAGCCAACATTGTAATTGATAAAACAAAAATTATTGAAAAAAAAATTCATATATAATGGGGATTTGGGTGGTGGTGGGATGAGAAATACAGAACAAAACCCTACCTCGTTAAGATTTTAAGAATTATTTTTCTCCATGCTCCACCCCTTTCCCAAAATTAATTTAAAATTCACCCAATTTAGGGTGAGATCCATGAGCTCCAAACCCGTAAAGAATTTTGCCATACTTGATAATAATTAAAATCTATAAAGCATTCTGACGCTTGATTTTAATTCCTCAATTCCATAAGTATATATACCTTATCCCCAATCCCATAAGTAAACACCCCATTAATAGAGATTGCATGCCGTTACAGAAAGACCTGAAACGCGTGGAAAGTAATGGGGATTGCATGCGGTTAAAGGAAGACCTGAGACGCGTGGAAAGTCTGTGCCTCCAAACGAAGAAATGGAAAATCACGCAAACGATTTGTGGATGGATTTCATGTTCAATCTTCATTCGCGGTTCGCCCCCTCAATTTTCATGATCAGAAATTGGATCTGTTTTCATCTCCTATATATATATATTTTCTTTAGCTTAATGTGGTTCAGCTCATCGGTAGGCTAAAGTGTTTTGTTCTTTGGCCTTGGCAATACTAGAACGGTGTCACGAAATTTCAATAGCTCATGATTATTGCTTGCCAGAGTATCTACTCCAAAATTCTCTTCTTTTAAGATCTGAACATAAATAACAATTTATTTTCTCTAATAATATTGGCTCGTTCGCCCCTTCTCTGCCCCTTGCAGCAATCAAGGCATCATATAAATAGAATTTATTTCTTGAATTCTGTATGGTATCAGTTTTAACAAATTGTAAAATTGACTATACCAATCAATGCCAATGAGACTCGAACAATGAGAAAGGTGATAACATTAACAGAGGTACCTTAAATGTTATCCATCTTCGAGGACCTCTCGGTGCACATGCATACATGATGTGCTGCAGTATTTGTAATTATACCTGTGAAAAGGCACTTTGCCGGCCAATGATGCACCGCAACATGAGCAGTTAATATCAGTTGCTAAGCCAGTTTTGGGCTGTAAAGTACTAGGTGCAACGCTAGTGCTACTGCCTTGAGCATTAAGGGCTAGAGCTGCAGCCATTCTCCTCTCAGCAGCAGCTGCTCTTTTCTCCCTTTCAGCAGCTTGTGATCTCTTCAGCTCCTCCTAGTAAGGTGAAAAAGAAACCATTTTACAATTCATGAAGCGATGAACAAGTAAAATGGCATAGAAAGAGAGGCAATCTGAAAGCCAAATCAACAAAAAATGCTAGATGAAAGAACAAAATAGTCAAATTTAAAATTGATATGCTAATGAAAAATCTCAAAATCATGTGAAATAATGTCCATCATATAATCATTTGTAGAAAATTCTAATCTAACCTCTTTGGAGATGTGCAATCCACGAAGTTGGGCCTCTCCCTTAAGAACGGAGGATGGTGTCAATTGGTTATCTGCAACTGCAGCATTTTCAGCAGCCTGGGCCTGTGTATTCAGATAACTAGTTCAAATCAAACTGCCGAGGTCACCAGATCAATAAATGGGAAACAGAAACCATGCTATGAGCACAATGAACAGTAGCAATGACAATGTTAATTTTTTATCTGACAAAACCAAAAAGTGCACATTCAAAGTCCAACTTATGCACAAAATATCTGATACTAACTTTCCACCCAACCCCTCCCCTTGGACCCTTCTGCCCTTTTTCCTTTGAAAACAATTATTAAAAATTGGAAAAGGGAAAAGAGAATATAAGATGAATAGATTGACCTTATCAATTAATATTTAATAACCCCACACTACTGCATCAGTTTTTGAAAATCCAGTCAACAGAAAGAAGCATAAACATTAAGGGATGAAAAATATCTTCCCTGGCATCTTTTAAGAAATATCAGGACCATGACAGAATGATGCTCACCTGTGCTGCCCTCTTTTCTCTTGCTTTACGCAATTTCTTCAATTCTTTTGCTCTTGCTTTCCGCTTGGCATCCTTCTCTGCCTGAACATCCACAAAGAAAAGTAAATCATCCGTAATCATTGACAGTCTGCTTCTCTCTTGTTTTATCAATAATCTCAATTATTCATTATACAATAATTTATTAGAGGATAACCAATTTTATCAATAATCTCAATTATTCATTTTACAATAATTTATTAGAAGACAATCAAAATAATCTGCCCACCATAAGGAAAATCAATAAACACCTGTTTAGCAGCTTGGGATTCCTCCATTTCTTTTGTCAATGCACTAGGTACTTTAGCAGCGTGCCAATCCCATTTATCAGGGTTTGAGGCCATGAACCGTCTAAAAGTATTCCTAACCTCCTTCTCACTAGCCAGCATATACGGAGTGCGCCCATTTTCATCCTTGATGCAAGGATCGAGACCCTGTTCTAGGAGTTCCAAAACTTTCTGAGCAATGCTAGACTGAGCTGCTTCATGGAGAGATGTTGTTATGCCTGTAACTTCACTTTCACTCTCACTTGACAAACACTGTTCAGAATATTGTTTGCAACTTGAAGAAGCTTCAAATGTTTCCTTGAGATCCAATTTATCAGCTAAGTCTTCTTTACTAGAGCCTGGGTCACAATTGCTAATGGAGTTTATTCTCGAGCTCTCACAAGTTTCCAACGAAATATCCTTCTCATCTACTTCATAGGCAACCTGTGTCAGTTGCCTGTATACACGTTGGGTTTCCTTGAGTGTAGGCCTCCGAACAGCCAGCGGAATATTTTGAATGGTACAACACTGATGACTAAAATACGATTTATCCCCATTGAAAAGCAGTTGACGATTAGTTGAAGGGGCATAAATGAAAACACAAATCGAAGCATCAAAATAAGGCTTCCAAGAAGCAAGAAGTTCTTGTAAATCCTAGAATGTTTGTGAGACAATAATTAGTCCACTTTCCAGGAATAAGAAACAATATGTTTCCTCATATTGCTCCATTTGGATATAGTAAAGAAATATACATACAAGTGAATAAAACAAACTCAAAAGATACAGTACTTCATACCTTCTTTAAGGCAAGTTCATTATACCGTCGAAGAGCAGCTCCGGCAGAATTCGCAGCCTTGCCACTTGCATCTTTTGATGACTGTTTTTTACCAGCCTTGGCCCTCACCACATATCTACAAGACAGATAAATCATTTAATTACAATTAAAGCAAAAATAATTAAGCATATCTCATAACTAGGTTTGGATCAATGTTCTTCAGTCCCATTTTCTAACTTGTGGAAATAAAATGCTCAAACAGCAGTAGACAAAAATGTACTGACCTGTGAAATGTTTTGCGAGCCACAACCAAGTTACCATCAAACACAGAGCCAGCAAAGTGGCCACCACTTGCAAGCAACACAACCCTGAGATGAGTACCATCCCTAGGCTCACAAGTCAAACTTTTCAATCTCTCAATCACTTCACTCACACTCAAGCACCCCTCGTCGTTGACAGAAAATGATTTATCATCCTCATAGGAAACACTTTCAGACTCATTCAACATAAGACACTTCCAAAATGAAACTCTCTCCCCTGACTGAAGGCGGATAAACAACTTCGTCCTAACACTCGGAACTGACTCCCCACGTGGATCATGGCGGCAGGATAACTTATCAGCTTCATCTTCTGAGCCAGATATACTCGATACATCATAGTCTTTAAGAGAATCAGATGTCAATTCCTCAAAATCTTCCTCCTTCACAATGTCCTTACCAGCAATGGTTAGCTTCACCTATTATCAGAACACAATCTAGTAAACACACCACGACTATAGAAGGAAACAACAATTGATGGCCATTTAATAATGGAAGAAAAAGATCAATGTGGCACACGTAATAGTTGTAGTTTACAACTATCGAAAACAATTGACATAATAAACGGTGAACATAGGATTATAAGAGGCAGTTTACAAAAGGAGGGAAAAAAAATAGCAATTTTGTTTCAAAGATTCATAAGAGGCAGATGTTTTATTACATTGAAACGATGAACATCGGATTTGAAGTGCGAGCGCTGGTCCTGAAGAGACTCGAACTCGGTTTTACAAGTATTACAGGTCCACCTAGTTAGAGCGACGCTGTTTATGGAGCGGTTATCTTCTTCCTCGCAATCATGGATCACTTTTAGAGTTTCTGCGGCGGGGCGGGAATCATTATCAGACATTGATGTTGCCAAAGGAGATAGTAAGCGACAAGAATCGAAGAAATTCGAGGGAAGGTCGAAGACTGAACGGTGTCGTTTCTCTTGTGGAACGGTCGTTGCAGTGGTGCTGCTGCTAGGCGGCTCGGTCGCCATGGTCGCTCGATTCAGTTCTCAGCAACGGCTCGCGATTCTTTATTGTTCAACTTCCTGGTGACAAAGGGGGATTTTTCCTTCTCATCCGTGGGGTAAATTTGCAGTCATAGAAGTACGAAACTGCCTGAGATTTGGGACTTTGGAAATACGTAAAGACGTCGCCGTTTCAAGGCGTTAACCTCCAACCGCCGCTTTATCCTTTGTAGCAGCCCCCCACACTCGATAATATCGTGTTACGTGTTTGAATATTATTAGATAAAAATAAGATTAAATCTTTAACGTGGTATAAATATACGCACACAGATTATAAAAATTTAAACACTACTCAACTTAATTTCAACACTAGATTCAATCTCCACAAATCTCTATGTAGAATTTGTACAGTAATTAATGGATTGGGAAAGTTCTGAGTATAAAAATTTATTATTCACGCGTAGAAATTTACACAAATGCAATTATCGTATTGATATGTCCGCGTATATTTGAATTAACTGAGTATTTATTTTATTTAATTAATCATCCGAATCTTAAGAAATGAATAGATTAAGAATAGTAATTAAGTTTTACCCACCCTTTAATCAGAATTTTTTATTTTAGTTTTTTACTCAATTAATCATTGTTTGAAAAAGAAAAAAAAAAAGACTTTGATGATAATGTCTTTGGATCCGCATTCAAAATTATTATTTTTATTTTGAAAATCATAATATCCGTTAACTTATCATTACAAAACCACATATACTTTAATTGAGTTGGTAAAAAATAAATAAGACTAAGGGACTGTTTGTTTTTTATTTAATGACCAATTAAGTTATTAAATCTATTTATTTTTAATTTAATAAAAATTTTCAGTTATTAATCTAATTTTTTTATCCTTTTGTTTTATAAAAAAGTCTAAATAATATCATTAAAATATATTCTCTAAACTATCCTTATTTAATTAATTAATTTTCATCCTTACCCAAATAAAATTCAATAATTAGCATTATTACCCATTTTATTAGCTTGTGATAATGCAATTGTAGCCTATTATTATTTTTATCTTTTTTTTCTTCACACTAGCATTATTTATCTTTATAATTCTTTTATAAATATTTTTCATATAAGAGCGTCATAAACTACAATAAAATTTTTTAACATATATTAATTTAAAATATAAAGGATTATATTCAATTGAATATTATTTATGTTATGATAATATATTATCTTATTTGAGTTATTTGATATGTTTATTATTTGTTTAACAGTTATAACTTGTAAAGGTATGAATACAAAAATACAACTTAATATTTACTTTTTGCAATTCTACACAAAAAAATAAATTCGCAACTAATTAAAATCTTTTAGATTTCAGAAAAAAAGGCCACCTATGGTTTATAAAATATCTATAGTGTATTTATTAAGTATTTCTAATGTACTTAAACCTCAAAAAAGAAAAATTACAGACATCTTTGCAATTGTATTCAAATTAAGGCAAAACTACTTTGCAACAGGGTGTGGTACCATTTTTTGCCGTTTTTAAGGTCAACTATAATGGAGTCCTATAATTTGTTATAAAAATAAAAATAAAATAATTTTTTTTAAATTTTTACATATTAGTCCCACACCTATAAAATTTCAGTTGCATTAATGCTTATGGAAGCCACGATTTTCAGGACAAAATTTTAATTAAATTTATTTAAGTGTGCAATTAAATTTACTCCTTTTATATTAGGACAAAAACTCAACCAAAAATACAAACTCATTGCTCAAACAAAAAAAAATGATTTTACAAATTCATAAACTAACACTTTATTATTATTAGTAAATTAAAATATTTTAACTACATAATTAAATAATTTAGTATGTTAATTAAATATTATGTTATAAAAAATAATAAACATTACCTACATAGAATATCAAATTAAATTTATTTTCGTATTTTGAGTATTTCATCTATTTGACACATAAAATCTCTTGTTTGAAAAAAAAAAAAAGATATGGAGTTTGAACCCTGCTCACATGGGTGAAAGGAAATTGATTACTGTGTTAAATTAAAAAAAAAATCATATTTATATTTATCATCAACTGTGGTTAGTAAATAATTTACATAGTTTAACTATGTAATAAATTAGTTAATATATTAATTAATAAGTAAATTTATTAATTTAAATAGATATTAATAAATGTAAGAACAAGTCATTGAATTGAAAACCTAATTCAATAGAGTAAAAATAAATAAAATATTGTGGACTTATATGTCATAATTATAAAATTTTTTATTTTTCTTATTTTGCATTAATAACAAGAGCTTTTAATATTAATAGCCCAATAACCACATCTAACCATTATACAAACTCTCAATAGGCGGATCTGAAAAAGACAAAAGAATGAGGTACCAAACCCCATGGGTATAGTAGCTGGACCCTTCAAATTATTGAGATAAGTCATCAACACTGATTCAACAATTGCACACAATCTTTTACAAACTAGAAATAAATGAATTAATTGAATAAAATATCACGTAACTCACTTTCACCTAATTATTTTTATAATTTCTTTTTACATTTTTAACCAATCTAGTCAAACCACAAAAATGTTTGATTGTGGCTGTAGTATTATCATTCATAAGTTATTTCAACATAAATGCAAATCTCCCCCAAGTAACATAATTAAGTAAAAAATTGGAAGCGAAATTAATTTGTTTTTTAAATTTGTTGTTCGATGGGAATCATTGTCATTCGCCGGACAGAAACAAATCAAGGTTTCCTGGGAACATGTATCGGTCCATCGATGACAACACTAAAAATACCATACTTTGTAATTGTGGTCCCAATGTATTAATTAAAACCTACAGAGCCGTCCATCGCTTTCGCCACGTGAGCTTCTCACCATCCAACGCAATAACCAATAAAATAACAAATTAAAATAATAGAATGCGTTACACCTTGAAAACCAAACAACACTAACAAAAACAAAAAAAGTAAAAATAGAAATTAAAAAAATAAAAAAAAACTGCAACAAACATCAACAATCGACAAACCCCACTGTTCTCACTCTCACTCACTCGTCACTCTCCATTGCTGCTAAAAATGCGCACCGTCTCATCCCATAAATTAAAATCCCAAATAAATTAAAAATAAACCTCTCTAATCTCTAATAACAACAAAAGGAGAAAAAAAAAAAAATTAACAGACTTGCGTAATTACCAATCAGGACAAGAGAAACGAACAAACGACCGTAACGAGTACAGCGAACAATGCTGGAGCATTCACGTGAAAAGCAGCATTGTCGGTGGTGCTATTCTCCACTGAGCCCGGCGCGTCAGCTGGCGCTCCCCCAGGCGTCTCCGTCAGCGGAGCCGGAGGTGAGGCAGCCGAAGGTGATGGCGCCTCGACGGTCACTGGAGCAGGACCGGGAGAAGCAACGGTTGGAGCGGGAGACGGAGCAGCCACCGGCTCACCCGCTGGAGCTGGAGAGGGCGCCTTTCCGAACAACTCAGTTGGCAAAAGCACATTGTCAACAGTGAAAATGGCCAACGGCGTTGAGTCAAGCACCGTGTCGGCGAGTCTCGACGAGTCGACTCCTGTGTGAAGAGTGACCGAGTCACCGGCTGTCGTCACAGTCAGATCGAACTTTCCTGCACCGTTAGTGGCCAATGTGGAGATCGAGCCTTTAGTAGTCTTCAATGTCCCCACTGGATTGTAGCCGTTAGCTGCATGATACTGTAAGAGGGAGACCACCTCGGCATTTGTGAGCTTGGTCAGATCAGGAACGCCAGCTGCCTTAAAAGCCTCATCGGACGGCGCAAAAACAGTCAATCCTTTAGAAATCGCAGACTCAAAAGTTTTAATCACACCACTGGAGACAAGCAAGCTGGCAAAGGTCTTGCACCCAGCTTTCTCAAGCAACGCCGTAATGTTAACGTCGGCCGATGGAGCGGGAGCCGTTAAGATTCCGGGCGCAATAATCGGACTACTGATCTCAAGGACAGAGACATTGTAAGGAATCTGCTTAACGGATTTGGTGTAAGTGGAGTCGAGCTTAGAGCCAGAAGCAGCCGAGCCGAAGCCGACTTTGCCACCTTGGAGATCGGTAATATTCACGAAACCTAAGTTGCCAGGGGCATTTCCGGTGGTTTGGTAAAGAGTGGTACTGAGAGTGGTGCCTTTGGAAATTTGATGGAGCTTTTGTGGGTCGTAGTAGTCAAGCAAAACGAGGAGGCTAAGTGCGCTTTTGATAACGGAGAGGGGGTGTTTGGCTGTGAGATCAGACATAGCTCCGTTGGGGAGGACAAGGACGGTGATTGTTTGGCGACTGTTGATTTCATCGGCTAGTTTTGTTTGGGTAAGATAGCTGTTAAACTGGGAGTATTCTGGAAAGTCTTTGAGAATGTCGGTGATGTTGTGGGCTGATGAAATGGTAATTGCGAGTAAAGAGAGAGTGAGGAAGAGAAAGACGGTGCTCATTGTGGATGATGCTATCAATTTCGAATTTGGAAGACAAGCAGTGATTGATTGGTTATCAGAGAGCAGGAGTAATAATATGGTGGAAGAGGAAAGGATTGGGAGTTGGGATTTAACGAGAGTTAGGGGTTAAATTTTAACTATGGTTAAGGACTGGGGTCCATTGGGACTTGGGGCCATGTGACGTGAGGAGGCAGGTATGCTTTGATCACAGCTGGAAATGTGGTAGCAGAATCATATGCTACGGCTATTTGGTTCTCTTCTTTTGGTTAAATGACAGGAATGACCTTCTTTCGCTTTTGTGTTGGTGAATTATCACTCAGTTGCGTCGGGGGTAACGGCTATAAAGTATAAACCATGGTTAGAATTTGGAAAGTCGAATTCCGTTGTCCCATCACCTATGAGGCGACTCCAACGGAAAGGAAGGTCAACGACTCCTATGTAAATGTGACGATAGGTGCTTCCCTTCGTTTGTTGATATGGGACTGGACCATCAGGTACCCTAATCTTCACCTTAATCAGTAGTTTCGATTTTGAATAATTAGAATACACACTGAATTTTGGAACACGCAATTTCATTAAAGCTACTTTTCTGTGTGAGTTCTAATTTGTATGTAATGGACTAATGGGGGGGAATTTTGAGTCGGTGACTGACTGGGCATAAATGATAAATCTGCCACTGAATTGGCTTTTTATTGATATTGTGGAATATGGATAAGGTTCAAGAAACCAGCTGCTACAACTTTCCACGTAAGTTTTCCACTCATAAAATTGCTGGGCAATTGGCCAATTGTAATGTTGAGCTTGTTGTGACAATGCTATAGGGCCGCTGGCCTTAGCCAGTCCCAGTTTGCTGTTTTTAGTAGTTATGGTAATAATATTTGATAACTATATTGTAACTAGCATGCTTTTCGAAGTCGTAAGTGGAGCCTTAGAATCCGTGCACACAAGTATTGCTGTAATTTGTTTTGAGTTGGTCAATTTTAATCCAATTTTCATAGCACAAATATCGTTGGATGGACGTTGAGCTTCATTTGGTAAAAGTAGTAATTTCGGAATCTGCTTCATGAACAAGTTTATACTCTTTGACCAAGCCCAAGGGCAGGAGTTTAAAGATGTTAACCCATTTTGGTACAAAACGTTTTAAGGAGGGGTACCGAGCAACAATTTTAATACAGTTTTGTCCTGAGATTGGAGGTTCATTATTTTTTATCTTTGAAAGTGGATCTGGTGCGAGCTCATAATGTCTGCAACATTGTATCACCAAACAGTCATTCACCATATATATTTATATCAGGGATGGAAACTAAATATTAGATGCCACGTGACTCTCTACACTCTTCCATCATTTGAAAATGGTCCACATTTTGGTGCTCGCGGCCCTGGAATTATGGCTTACGACCACAAGAAAATTGGGGAAATAAAAATTAGATGACGTGCGAACAGATTGATGTTTGCTCCGCAAATTTGTGCTGGGCTTACGGGATTCTAATCTCAGCCCATAGGAGAGCGGATTAGTATACGACTAAATACACCCCAGTGATTCGAATTTTATAAGTGTTTTTAATACATACTAACTAGAGCTGGCAGATGCAGGTGGCGTGATATCTCATGCTTGCAAACCAATGACGGACAAGCAATCTGACAAGGCGCGTGGAACGCATCGCAAATGAAACGTAGACGCTCTAGAATTGGATAGTGAGAGACACGCGAGTGAAACCCACTTCTTCGCTGTGAGGACTACAAAGGCTAGTGCTGTCGGAAAAATTCTGACAACCGCTATTTTTCAGTTGCGAGCAGCCAACAGTACTCGCTTCCCTCTCTGAAGTCTCAAAACAGCAACGCGGCATGTCAAACGAGGTTACTTATGCTTATAAAACTTAATTTCATTAAAAAAAAAAAGAATCTACTGCTTCTCTGAACTAATTAATTAAACGTTCTCTGCGGTGTGTTTTATAAATTCTCTCTCAAGACTCATCTTATTTGCATTGTTTTAGCAAGCAATGTTGTTTATTGCTTGTGCTTCAAGCTTAACACTTTTTAACTCTCGAAAATAAATAGCCGTTGGTGAAGCTCTTATGACAGTGGAGCCCCTGATGTCTCCTTCATCCATTTTGTGGTGAAGGTGGTGGTGCGACCCACAAGAGAAAGGAGGAGGAGCAGACGGCGGCGGCGGCGGTGGTGATGGAAGGGAGAAAAAAGAAAACAGTGAAGGATGGATCAGCGTCAATCAAATGCGAAAACCCAATGCTAACGCCTGCTCAGTTTTCCGAGTTTCAAAGACAAGTTCTTATTTTTGAGCATATGAAAGCTGGGCTTCCTGTTCCTTGTCATGTTTTGATGCCCATGTGGAGGGAAGTTGCTAGCTCTTTTGGGTCTGATCCCAGTAGTGTTTATAATCTATATCCCAGCCGTAAGTATTTTACTCTTCTGATTTTCTTTAAAGATGGTTCATTCGACATGAAGAATACAAACGGGATGCGTTTAGCCTAATATGATCAATTTTGTTGACGAACATTGATATGCAATTTGATTTTTCTATGATAATTTCAGGTCTCTTATTATTATTAGCTAGGTTATGTTAATAGCCAAACTACGTGTTTGCACATTGGTTCTATGAAATAAGTTGGATGATATGATGAACTTCAAAATGGGGTATATTTCCCAGTTATAATATGTTTAGAGTTGTGGACACACATTTTGGGATAGTTAATGTGACGAGAAAAACATAGGTAGGACGGGTTTAATGGGACCATCTGATAGAACATGCTACATATTTTAAATTTTTTCTCACAATTATTATATAAGTGAACACGAATGTGGTTAGATTCTACAGATAATTAGACATACGGTTGACAAGATAAATGTATTTCCACCGATGACTTCCTATTTGTCATATATATATATATATATAATCTGTTTGTAGTAAGAACATCTCCAAAGTGAAAATGTCAATAAAATATTAAAAAATATATTTATTGGAGATCGTAATTTTTGTCTATTAGTATATTAAAATTTATGTTTTTTTATTTTATTAACACTTATTTTAACAAAACGAGAATGTATTTATTAGAGAATGATTATATATTGCTCTGTCTTTGAATTTAATTTTTGTATATTTGCTTCAAGTTTCAATTGCAGGCCTTGGTTGGGAAAGTTGGTCGAAAAGTTGATCATAGGATCGTGATGGATCTAGAACCGGGGAGGTGCAGAAGAACTAATGGAAATAAATGGAGATGCAGGAAGAATTCAGTTCCTGATCAGAAGTATGTTGATGCTTCTCAGATTGCAAATCTTTTAGGTACAAATTCACCCAATGATTCTCAGAATTTGAAAGCCATCATTACTAACCTCCACACACATCATTACTAACACCCCCCATAGTGATAACAACATTACAACAATGATGGTGTTGACTGCATAAATGCTACTGCTGACACCAATCCCATCCCCTCATGCAACCGCATGATTCTTTCCATCCCCAGCAGTGGCCCCAGCGTCACCACTAGTAACACCCTCACCACCACCTCCAACATCAACAGGAAGAACAATGTGAGCAGGACCATCAGATGCAGCAAAAGTGGAAACAATGCATCTGCAGGATTTGGCTTCTCTCCGAAAAGTGTTGAAGTTATATTTTTAGGACTGAACCCTTGACATTTTGGATGTTCTTCTTGCACTTATATTAATGGAATGATTAATTACAAATAATTCTTGGGGAACTATAAATTTGCTTATGGTATTCCATCACTGATTCTTGATAAATTCTTGTGTAGATTACCCTGACACTTTGGATTCTAGCATTAGGGATAATATTACAATTGTTCATTTTGTAATTTCTAGCTGAATTTCAGATCAAATTATTCATTCCCTTGCTTTATATAAATCCTTCTTATCTGTTATTTTTTTGCAACAAGAAGGAAGATGTGAAGATGATTGCAATTTGGAGCTTTATGGCTGTATGGGATTGCAATGTCTGTAGGCTTTTAAAGGTGTTAAGATGATTGGTTACTTCAGTAGGGCTGTTATGCACTTGATCTAATGCGTTGCAATGGTTTATCCATGTAGTCAGGGGAAAAGAATAGAACTTTGACATTACTTTGTGATTAGTTTGGTGGTTTTGAATTCCTAGTTTCTATTTTTTTTCTTGAATTTTTTGGTTAACATTTGGAGATTGGTTGTTGGATTATTCTGTTCCGTGCTTCAATTGTTGCAGATTTTTAAAATCCATTGCCTCTATAAATGTCAAATGAAGAACAGATGGGAAGAAGTGGCGGCACAGCCGAGATACCATTCCTAATCAGAAGTACTGTGAAATGCAAATGCATAGAGGTGCCAAAAAGCGTGTTGAACCTAAAAATCCAGTTCCAAATTTTTCCATTGACACTACCAGCAGTCCTTTTCTGCCTAGCACAATGATCACATCTGCCAATGCAGATTCTGCAACCTCAGACAGCATTCTCTGTATATCAGTCCCAAAAAGTCCTCAAGTTGCAACAAGAAGTCCTAGCAGCAGCAGATGCTACCATCAGTGACACTACCATCACATCCAACAAAGACAATCAATTTGAGGCTTTTGCAATAGCTATCAGAATTAAAGTGCTTTTCTTGAAGAAAACAACTATGTTTCTGGTGAACTAAGATATATACTTAACCATCTTTCTTGTGTGGCAATAGAAAACTGGTTGATGAACCTGTTAGAGGGACAGTTCTTATTATGCCTCTTTGATGGAATTGTGCAATAGAGGGGCTGTATGATATATAGAGGCTTTCTGTCAAGTTATAAATTAGACAACAAAACTGTTGTTTAAAACAATTGCAGAATCTGCCGCAACCTATTCAATCCTTTGACAGTGCACTGCAAGATGTAAAAAGGTTGGTTGATTTGAGAGCTTTCGATATTTAAGAACATTCATTTAGTCTCGGGCTGATTTTTGTAACAAAGTAACTACTTAAAAGGATGAAATCAATATCAAGATGCAGTATAATGAAATAAATTCAACGGCTTCAATGGCATGTAATAATAACATGTTGTGGTGTAGTTGGCTATCACATCAGTCTAACACACCGAAAGTCCGGATTTTACCCTTTTAAGCTTTATCCACAGGACACAGCCAAATCCTTCAGTATAAACAAGGAGGGTAGTATATTAAGTTCAGAATTTAAAATGCTATATATCGCAAGTACCCCTAGGGTTGGCATTCTTGATAATCCAAGGGTGCTCCATAATCTTCTGGAGAGAAAGCCTTTTGGAGGAGTCCTTCACTAGAAGCTGAAAAGTTTATGTTTGTATAGTCACAAATGTAATTAGAATCCATTCACTGCACAATTGATTTCTGCAAAAAGTTTAGGTTCGCATGGTAGAGGACAAACTTACCCGGCTTATGAGATGTTTGGCTTCAGCAGAGATACTGGGAGCAGAAGGAAAGCTCAAGTCAACTTTCATGATCCTGTGCAACACAACTTAATTCATGCTTAAAATCTAGTTCACAAAATACATGAATCATACTGATTAAGCACTCCAACAACCATCCCTCACCTTCTGAACGTGTCTTTTTGACTCTCTGCCTCAAATGGAGGAGCACCATAGAGGAACTCATAGCAAAGAATACCCAACGTCCAGTTATCTACAGCATAATCATGTTCTTTGTTTTCCACCATTTCAGGGGCCAAGTAATCTAATGTCCCACACATAGTATGTCTCTTGCTTCTTGACTGTACCGACCATCCAAAATCACCAATTTTCAATCGACCCTGCAATTATTACAACATTCAAACACAAATCCAAATACCTGCTCTAATTTATTCATGAATGTGATATATGTGAAGGCACAGCAAATCAACTAAACCATTTAGAAGCACATAGCATCTTATAATGGGGTGTGTGTGCTGAGTGCACATCCCCGTGCCGTCAAAGTTTTATGGATAAAGGAATCACGATAAAAGATTGGAGCTCTGTAGCTGCCAAAGGTCATAAAAACAAAAAGTTGAAATAATTGTGCTAAAACTACTACATGGAAATCCGTAAGTCATGCATATAATCATTGTGCTAAAACATGCAAACATTAAACAAAAGTAAGGACAATTGGTAAGAGTACATGTGTCCCAATGTTTTAAGTATAAACTTGCAAAACATGATTCAGTAACAAAATTTTGACATGATTATACGAACTTGAAGACATACTTTCTTTCTGATAAAAATTATTTGGCTGTTGTGTGTGCAGGAACCTCAGAAAATTAGAAGTAGCACATAACAAAAGCAAAGCCCCTCTACTATAGACTTCTGCCTAATAAAAAGAGACAATAGGCTTTGGGATGACTTTTTCCTGAAAAAATAATTGGCAACAATCTCATCAACTTGGATTAGCAGATTCACATGGCAATAAAACTACTACATGGAAATCCACTATTTTAAAAATGTCAAATTGGTCCAATCCAGGACAACACATGAACATAACATTCCTAAAAGAATGTATTTAAAGACATATGAGCTGGAATCCAGGAAGACTAGATCCCCTAAGAGTGTCTGATCTTGTAAAACAATTATGCAATTTGGAGATCCCAGCAAGGCTGACGGAGACATTGTTTGCTATGATGAGTCACATAAAGGTCCCAGTATGGAAATGTGTCTATAACTTCCCCACCAGGACCTACCCCCCAGCCTAGAGTCAGAACTTCAATTCCGGTCATATCAGTTTATGAAGTTTAAAATTCTCCTATGATAAAATAACAATAATTGGAATAATTTAGGAAAATTAACAAAAGGGTTACTGAGTATACCTCATGATCAAGCAACAGATTTTCAGGCTTAATATCTCTATGAATCACGTGATTCTCGTGACAGTAAGCCAACGCATTAGTAAGACTCGCAATGTACTGAAATTCACACAACGAAAATAAGCCATATTTTTAATTTATTTTAAAAAAACAGAAAACACAAACATGGTAAAAAAGTAATCACCGTGGCGGCTTGCTGTTCGGTAAAACGACGGTGCTTCCTGAGCTCCCTGTAAAGCTCACCGCGATGAGCGTACTCGAGAATCAAGAAAATACGTTCATCATCATGAAACCAACCGTAGAGACGCAGTATATTAGGGTGACGTAGACTCGATTGAATTTCCATTTCCCTCCTCAATTGATGTTGAATTTTGTACTTCTCAATTTGCTCCTTGAATATAATCTTCAATGCCACTGGATGTTTGCTCTACAACCAGCAACCCCCCCTCCCCCAAAAAAAATAAATAAATAAATAAATAAAAGATGACAGAAGGATTAGTTTGGCGAGAAAACGAAGTGAAACCTTGACTTCTCGGACGAGATAGACGCGGCCGAATTTGCCCTTGCCGAGAGGTCTCCCAATCTCGAAGTCTTGTAAGGACCATTCTCTCTTACGATTATCTTCTCGTTCTGCTGTTTTGGTATCCATTCGGGACACCTGCTTATTCCAGATCAGGTCACTTCTCAGTGGAAATTGAAATGGCTATGAGCGGAAAATGTTAGGTCCTTTTACGCAGATGACCAAAATTTGAATTTTCAGATAACAATCGAAAATATAACCAATTATTCACTTCTAAAGACTATGTTACCCTTACCGAGAAAGTGATCTCAAGATTCCATCTCCTTTTCACTCGAAATCACATTTAGAGTCAGTGTGATAATATTATAATTTTTAAATGGGTAAAAATTTATTTAGTCTTTATATTTTAAAGTTAGTGTCTGTTTAGTCATTATATTTTTATAAATACTTTAAATTATCATTACCATTAAATTATTGACACTCTTACCATTATCTTTTGTTTTTTTAACTTATTTTTATAATATTACTCTATCATAATAATTTTTTTAGACATTAATAAAAAGAAAAAAATACTAGTTTAACACCAAAAAATATATAAAATATTAATTTTTCTAAAAAAATTGATAATGTAATTTTTTACTATATTAATTTTTTAGACATAAGTGAGCCTCCACAAAAATTAATATATACTTTTTTTTTGAGTTTAATTTGATAATCTAATTTTTATGAATATAAAAAAAGAAACATTATTGTAAGAGTGTAATATTGTAAAAGCAACTTAAAAAGAATAAAAAATAATGACATGAGTGTCAATATTTAGCAACATGGACGTTTTGAGGTGTTTTAAAAAATATAAGGACTAAATGGATACTAACCTCATAATATAAGGACTAAATAAACTTTTACCCTTTTTAAAATAATAATTATTAAATATATTGTAAAAATAATTAGTTGTGTAAAAAATTAGTTTAAATATTTAGTAAAATTTATTTATAAAGGTATTGTGAGTTTTAAAAATAGTTAAATGTGTTTGATACAACTTATTGTTAAACTATTTCATAATATAAATAACTGAATGAGACATAATTTTAAATAAAATATTAAAATTTATTTAAATATTTATAAATAAATACAATAATTAATAACCAACATTAATATTTATATTATTAATTTTATTTTTTTATTTTTTTATCTTTAAAATTAATGATTTTATTTCCTAATTAATAAAGACAATTTTAAATTTTTGTAGTATATATGAGGATATATATGAAATTAAATTAAATATAAAAGTAAGTCTTAAAATAAATTTTTAAAAAGTTACGTCTTTTTAATTTTTTTTAAAATCTGCTGTAGAATTAAGTAGTTTTGTGAAATGTAATTTTTTAAAATTTTTATTAAATATCAAAATTGACCTAAAACTTCTCAAAATTACTTTTTAACTTCTCGAAAACAATTTCAAATGAATCCTTAGTTGAAACAAAGCAACCGCTTTCCGATAGAAATTAAAAACTAACCCACAAGTGACAAAATAGACTCGTCCACCGTTGACTGGTAAAATAGTCTTTACGATTTGCTTCAGGTCCCTTTTTTAAGCGTTTGGTTTTCATCGTACTCATATTCCACAAACTACATTTCTTTGCTGAAAGAAAAAGACCACGTTTGAACCCATGGATTTCAATTTCTTTTTAAATTATTCGACCGCCTGTTCAACAAGCTCATCACTTTATCATCAGCAAAGTTTTTGTTCTTACATGTGGTATTCTTTCCGTCTCCATCGTAGAGAATGATAAGAATAAACAGAATCATCCTAAGGTATCCAGTTACATGCAAACTGGAAGCAATTGCAAGCTAACTTTGGATTTAGAACACATTTAAGATTCAATTCTATCCTCGTATCAATTAAACAATTTGAAATTTCTTTAATACATATAAGTTTTGTTCTTTAGATTAGTTACATAAAATATTACAACATACGCGCAAAAGAATATGAAGAATTTACACATACAAAGTTTCATATGGCCAGGCATGTAATACTACTAGAGGATTTTCATTTACCCAGTTGTGAGCCGGTTTAATTTTCCCAGTGAAGCCGACACACATTGGTTTCAAGCATATCATGTATGGTATGCGATAAGAGAAATTTAGTTAGAGCCAAACTCCCGATTCCACTGTTCAAGCTCTTCCCACTTGCTTTTGTTTAAGCTCGGTCTAATGACGGCCATTGCCTTCTGAAAGTCTTCATACCTAAGTGGTCTTAGCTGGTATTGTAAAATTATCAATTAATATCAAATGACATTCCTTATTCATCAAGTCAAAAATAGAGAGAGAATTTTGAAAGGATAAAATAGAAAAAAGATAAAGAAAAGAATCTCTCTTTAATTTTGTTCAACGAGGCTCCTGCGGAAGTACCTGATTTGCTTTGACGGTAAGAATATTAGTACCAAGCTCTCTAATCGGCATCATTGCAGCTTCTTCACACAAGGCTTGTAAATCACTTCCAGAATATCCTATATATTAAACGTAACTACATTAAGTTCTTTATATATATATATATATTCCAATTAAATTCATCTTTTCTTTATTTTTTAAAGTAGGAAAATAAATTTTTTTCCAACATTGAGATCGACAACTGGGCTCGGTTATTGTCGAAAGATGAAAGGCCAAAGTGTTATGCCAACTATAAATTGGTGCACCCCGCTACCATCAGTGAAACGATATATTCACAAGGTTATCGTACATATATAAACATCTTACCTTCTGTCTCCCTCACAAGTCTTTCTAGATCTCCACCTGTCAGAGATAAAGACAACCAAATTATCAGGTATTTTTCACTGCAGCTTAATGAAGGGCAGTTTAACAGCAATGTAAGAATATATGCCTATGAACCGCACTGTCTTTGCCAAAATTGAATATGAGAATAATTTGCAGAATAATAAAGAATCGAGAATTAGAGAAAAGAAAAGGTAATGGATTATCAATAAAAATCAAATAATGAGATTTTTTTTGGAAAGGGGGAAAAAAAAGAAATCTAATAAAACACTAACTATAGAAAGTCAATTGATTTGCAAAAAGCACCCCTATGATAAATTTACCAGGTAAGGAAAATGCTTGGCCCTTCAGTTTGTGCTTCAGAAGAAGTCTCCTAACATTTTCATCTGGCAGAGGAACGTAAATTCTCTTCACCTGGTTCAGGATTTCACATTATGCAAGTCACTAAAGTAACATCAAAGGCTATTTAAGAGTCAATGCTCACAAGAATTTTCATTGTTAACAAATAATATTCATCAAGAAGACATAAACTGTATGGAAATTAACGCAAATTTTGTGCAAAATATTAAACAGGAATTAACAGTATAACATTATTATTAAGGGCGCATAAGAATGTTTTGAATGAATCACTCAACAACATACTAACCAATCTCCTAAGAACTGCATCATCTAATTCTTGTGGCTTATTAGTTGCACCTGCATTAAAAGAAAAATCAAGTCTCAGAAAATGAGAAGGTAATCTAAAGATGCATGATCGGAGGATACACAAGTGAATGAAACCAGCATTCCTTATCCTAGATATATGGGTCAAAAACATGTACAGCTGAAGAGTAAAAGAGACTGACTTGCAGGTCCCAACTATACGGTTGGGCCAACTGAAGACACTAAGTCAAAGTCTCCATCAGGTTAGATGCGATAGATTGGAAAATAACAGAAGATATGACCCAAACAACAGCAGAAAGGACAAACCCAAATGGTCAGGATAAAGTGTAATTAGGTTAAATATGAGGAGCTAACCCATGACAATCACCAAATCATTAGGATTCGATGTCACTCCATCAAACTGTATTAGAAACTCGGACTTCAACCGTCTGCTTGCATCATTCTCATTAGCCATCCTTGTTGACATTATACTATCAATCTGTTAAAAATCACAGAGAAAAATGCATCATCAAGACCATCTAGGCAGAATAAGTTGAGAATGAGTCACAAGAGAGAAATTTAAGTAAATGAGAAATCAGAAAATGGCATTTAACCGATATCATGTTCAAACCGGCCCTACCAGTTACAATTACCATCAAACTCTTTGAGATCACTTGAAACTAACACAATTAAGATTGAATTATCATATCCAATTTAGTGGTATACTAGTGCACAGGGATACCAATACCCTAAAAATAATAATACTAATAAAATAAAATCATATAGCCATTCTTTTGTCTTCAAATATCAATGCAAGCAACAACAATGTGCATGAAAGAACCAATGCAAAACAGAAGGGGCATGGTGTCTCATAATGGAGATAGGAGATTGCAGGAGTAGCATACTTCATCAATGAAAATTACACATGGCTGTCTAGATATAGCTACCATGAAGAGAGTCCGGACGAGCTTTTCACCCTCTCCCACCTAACACCGTACAAGTTAAATTCGTTATGATTAATACCACCAATGAACCAATTAAAGAAACAATTAAAGAATAATAAAAATTAAGAAATAATAAAAGAAAGATACTATAGGGACAGAGAACACACCCACTTCGACGTTAGGGAAGACGCAGAAACATTGAAAAATGTAGCCTGTGACTCCGATGCCACTGCTTTGGCAAGCATTGTCTTCCCATTTCCAGGGGGACCGAAGAGAAGCAGACCTAAAAAACCAAAATTCAGAACTCCTGCTCTGGAACAAGTATTTGACTGCTGTATCACTTCCTTTATGGACTTATCAATTGTTACCTCTAGCTGGTCTTCGGAGGCCAGTGAACAAATCTCTTCTTTTAGCTGGCAAAATAACCATTTCCATTAACGCTTGCTTTGCTTTCTCAAGACCAGCTGTGGAGAACTTAGATGAGAAACAATTTCAATCCAAAAAAATTAAACAGAAGTGAAAGAGAAGAACTCTCACCAACATCTTCCCATTTAACAGATGGACTTCTATCCACTATTGCTGTATTTATCATTTCAACCAATTTTGAATCATAACCATTACCAGCTTCTGCCAAGGGTTTAGAGCTTCCAGTTTTTTCCGTCTGATTCCTCACCACTGGATTGTTTCTACTAGAACGCGGAGAATTAGGTGAAATGTTTTTCCTAAAGTTTGATGTTGATGAAACTGCAGCAGTTTGTGCATGCGGTGAGGTGCTCTGCAAATATTTTTTAAAATAAAAACATGACAGTAATATATGATCAAAATTTATCAGCAACCCACAGCCCAAAAATTTGCACAAATTTTCTTCAAGAAGAAAGAACAATGATGATTATAGGAATCAATGCATCATTACAAACACCAGTAAGGAACCGAAAAGAAGAAAAATGATTCCAAGTACCAACAACCTTGATTTGAGTTAAACTTGTAGTTGTTGGTCACTATTACCAATAACTTGCCTTTTGATAAAACAGATTCAGTTGGTTCCCTGAACATATTTCCTTTGTTAGAGCAGAAGCAATTCCAAAACCCTCATAAAACATCCTTCAACAACCATAACACACATCCTTCTTATCACATTGACAAGGGTTTTGTGAAGTCCATATCGATATCTAAAAAAGTGTTTATTAGATACATTTGATCATATCCCCAGTTTGCTTATTTCACACGAATTTCCTACCCTTCTCAATATTTCTTACCCGTTCATCAACACCTTACTTCAAATGACTACTAATAGAGGCACCACAAATCAAAGAGGTCTTCTTTTCTCCACATTAGCATTTGACGAAAACGACTTTTTTCTGGATGCTTATCACATGTTTGTTTGAACATTAAACTTGATACTGAAGATACAAAAATCCCTTATTAGAACAAACATATGTCATTCAGAGATAAGAAAAAATTTTCCTTAAAAAAAGTAGGCACATTTCATACCAAAATAGATACTTGAAAATACAGCACCAATAAAAATCCAGTAATATATCTTATCCTCCTAATTTAAAAGGAAGAATACACAAGTACATTGGTACTTTATACAAGCTTCAACTTCCTGGTAATTCATATAAAACTAACTCCATTTTCTAATGTTGAATCAAGAAATGTCACAGGTTACACCACATTAAGAACAGAACCTACTGTTAGTTATACACATAAATTAGATGAAACATACCTTGCTCGTAGATGTGCCACCCGCTCGCCGATTCAATGCTTGTAATCTGTCAGACACTTGACTCTGCCATTTCGATATCTTTTGGCGATATGATTTCACCTTCTCATGTTCACTGTCGCAAAAATATGTCACCTATAAAATTTAAATAACTAACAGAAACAAAAAAATCAATTAGAATTTCCAATACCTAGTGCTAATATAAGATGGCACAGGAGTGGAACTAGCTTCGGTCAAAATACGCTGTGCGTTCTTGTAATGAATAATGGCATCATCTACCAAGCCCCATTCTTCAGCCCTAACGGCCTTGGCTATCTCTTCTTTGGCCAATTCAAAGTATCCTTTGAGCTTATATGCGGTTCGTTCGTTCGTAATTGAAGTTCCAGCTACGCCGTCCATCGTCGAAGAGCTAGGGTTTCGTTCGGATTCAAAAGGGGAGCTGTCGTTGGAGAAAATTGAGCCGAGAGAGTCGATGATATCTTTGATGAAACTCATGTCTGAAAATAAACCAGAAATAATTTGAACAATTTTACAGAAAATGCAATCGAAAAGAGAAATTGAAAAAATATTTCAGAAATTTCGTACCATTTCTACAAATCAGGGGAGAGAATCTTCAGATGAAACTGAAGTCATCGCAGAGATTGTTAGCGGAATGTTAAGAAAATCAGTTCAAATTAGCAAAAATTTAAATATGGAGGTTGGAAAAATGTTGCCAGGAGTGAAAATTAAAGTCCGTGACGACTCGACTGTTGATTGAAAAATTCAAATAGTTGAAGGACAATATTGAAAATTTGTGACAAATGAAAGACACAACGCCAGGCGCGACACGAGAGCTGAGAGGCAATTTCCTTTCCTCTTATAATTCAACCCGGTGACTAAATACAAATACTGGGCTGGAATGTTATAATAGTCTCGCCTGATGCAATCCCTTCAAGGTAAGTCTCTCTTGTATATAATCCAAAAGATTTCAGTTCTTTCATTTCATTTTATAGGTGGCTTGATTCTGTAAGTAAAACGTGCTGTCAGACTAAATTTCTTGTGGAAAGAGCAAGAACGCATGTGATCAGGCCTGTTTACTTTCGTAGATTTTAGAGTTCACAATTCGAAATTCATTGGATTTAACTCTTTACAACAATCTTAAGGGTCTAGTTATGGTGCAACTGTGGTACCATACCACAGCTGTACTTAGCCATTAGATTCAGCTATAGTACATGTGTGTAGCTAAATTTAATGGCTAGGTGTAGCTGCGGTATGGTACCACAGTTGCAACATTGTTTTGTCCCAATTTTAAAGCTTTATGTCATTTCTCTCAAATTTTTATAACATATTTACCACTTAAATCAAACAAGTTTATCCTATAATGTGAGCTTTCTAAATATCGATTTTCTTGATTAATTTGTAAACATTCTTTCTCATCTTTTTAATTTTTTAAATATAATTTGTAGCATTCATCATGAGGAAAAAAAAAGTTTACCTATATATTCATTTTTATGATATTGTTATAAAAATCATAGCATCCTTAGAGACATAAATGAGTATCTAAGGATTTAATCAATAAAGCACAAAATTTTAATTCTTTAAAATTAATTAACACTACATGCTAATTAGATTTATTTCTATGTCCAAACGTTATTTCAGATTTCCAAGACTAATTGTAAATAAAAAATAAAATAAAATAAAATTTTAAAGCCAGAGAGTATACGTCATATTTTATTTGAAGAGTCTTATAACATCTATCATACAATAATTCATATTTATTTTGTACACATCTAAGTTAATATGTATATTTTTTTAATTTTTAATTTTATTAGTGATTTAAAAATATTTATCAATTTAATTTAAAAATTAAATTTACCCATGAACTTACAATACTTGCAACACATAATGTAACTAGTTAATTAATATATTTTAAATAGGTTAATTTTGATTTATTCCCTCTTGAAGTGACAATCTTTAAATTATATCCCTTACTTTTGAAAATATTAAATTACCCTCCAAAAATCCTTATCTTTCTTTTATTTTTTACAGTTAAAAAGGTAAAATAATATTTGTATATTCTCATAATAGTCAATTAATAGAAAAATGTCAAACCTCTATGTAGGCTAATTTTCATGAGCTCAAATCTTTTAAAGTTTTCCAAAACACATATAAATATTTATAGTACGCACCTAATACTTAATTTATTATTATTATTATTATTATTTTTGCACCCATGGCTGCGTGGCGTGCGACTAAAGCAGCCAAACCCTTGACCGTACCCGTACGTGGCCATGGAAACCAACCACAGCCCCTCGTGGCCAAGGGTTCGGTGGCCGTGGAAACTAATCACAAAGGTCGCGTGCAACCATGGCAACCAGATCCATGGCCGCATGGTTAAGGCAACTTTATTTTTTTATTTTTTTACTTTTAAGGACTATACCATTTTCATATTATTATTTTATTAATTCAACTAGTAATTTTTTTGGTTAAAAATTGTTAGTTAACAAACTGTTAAAGAGTAATATTTTTGCACTTTAACAAAGCAATGACAACCGATCGTTAAAGTTAACAACTTTTAGGATGTTTTTAAAAATAAAGGAGACAATTTAAAGATTGTCAATTTATAAGAGAAGTAAGCTGAAATTAATCCATTCTACATACATTACTTAGAAGTTTCAAACAAGCAAACCATTAGTTAGCCTAGTAGTTGCTACCTATTGTTGGAAAAATAGAACACAAGTGGTTATTTTAAGATATGATTTTAATTGGGATCCACTTGGTGTAAGTGAAATATTTAGGTGATTTAAATACTCTTTCGTCAGTACTTGAGAATAGTATATTATATGTTCAAAATTATATTCGAGTGAATTCTAGAGAATATAAAAAGTAAAGATAGAAAATTAAGTAAAAACGGGAGAAATTGTTACTCAAAACACAATCATGAAATTGGAAAAACAAAGAAAAATGCACTTGTCCCACACGTAGGAAAGAGAGCTAAGGTACGAAAGGAGTATAAGCATAAAAGAATCTCTCGTGTAGGGATGGTGATTTGTGGGCTTGGGCCAGGCTTGGAGCCCACGTCATTCAAATAAACTTCTAGTTCTTTAAAAGTCTGTTTAAATTGGGGGGGGGGGGGGGCCCGGGCTAGACGGGCCGAACGTGTGTTTTTAAAATTAATTATAAAATATTTTTAATTAAGAAAAAAAATTTAAATTAAATATAAAGGTCCTTCTATCTTACATGCATGTAAGATACATTCCTCTCATATGAATAGTGTGTGGATCCCACACATGCACTATTCATGTGAGAGGGATGTATCTTACATGCATGTAAGATAGGGATTGCCTAAATTATAATCATATAATATATAATAAGAATAATAGTCTAATATATAAAATATTAGCAATACAACTTAATAAAATAAAAAATACTAATATAAAAAAATTAAACTAATTTAATATTTTAAGTTTTTTCTTTTTTATTTAAATTAAATTTATTTTTTTATTTATAAAGTAAAAAAGCCTGAGTCAAGTCCGGACTTTTTTGTTAAGCCCTTATCTAAACCCAACACATGTAGACTTTATAATTTTTGGGCACATATTACCCCCTTGAGGCTAGGCTTTAGGCCCGCGGGCCTGGACTGGGTCAGACTGTGCTTGGGCCAGCCCAGACTTTTTTGCCACTCCTACTCTTATGCGTGCCACTGTGTCATGCGTACATGAATGAGTGATTTAATCAGCTGATTAAATTATAAATTTAAATTCAATAGCTTCTCATTTACGAATTAAAAGTGATTGTTATGTAGTTAAATTTTATCTTCCTTGACGTTTTCTGTGTCAAAGAGTTCAAGCACTTAGGAAATTCGTCGGAAACGATTTGGTGGTGGGCAGAACTTGTTTTATACCCATTGTATCCTAGGAAACAAACATTGTTCAATACAGGTCTCGATGTTTTTTTACTACTGTAACTTTATTTATTTTACCGATTCATGCTTGTTATCTATTTCTATTCCTGACCAGGTATTGTTTGTTGTTTACAATTTTATTGTACTTATAAAATTGCATGCTTCTATCAGCTATGAACCTAGATTATCTATAAATTCGTTTTATTTATCTAAATACTCATGTGAAATGACGAGATGAAGATGCCTTGCTTTTGAAACATGTGCAATTGTTACACACCATATGCAATATACGGTGCATAAATAATTATTATAAATAGTCATTTTTTGATGAGATCCCGTACTTTAATTAAAGTATGAGATCTTAATTTGGACCATCGGATTTAAATCCAATCACCTAGTTTTTTCATTTAAAAATTTACACATAGTAGAGTCCACCATATACAAATTTTATGAATTGCTATAATTGAGGGATTCAAATTTTTTTACTGATCTAATCATATACCGAGTAAATAACTCAATGTTATTAATAAATAAAAAATAAAAAATTTAAATCTTATCTATATATTATTATTAAAAGATAAATAATATAAAATCTTTAAGTAAAATAGAGCTCGATTTCACCCACCACTTTAAATGTATTTACACTCAAATAACACTTTGCTTTTCTAATTAATTTGCTTAATTGCCCATCTCTTTTTATTTTTTCACACCTGCACTTCAAGAATTTCAACTGAAACTATTTTAATTCATAACCTTAATTGTACAAAATCAAGAGCATCCAACAAAAATTATGACAACTTATATTGACACAATTTTATCCAAAGAATGTTGGGTGGGGACTGCTTGTGGATTGAACATCTGTCCATCATTAGATAAAATAACTTGAAAACTGCTTTATATTTTTTTGAAAGTATCCAAAGATCTTATCGCTCGCGCGATAATATATTCCAACCTATACACATAAATAAATGTTATAATGAGTAATAATAAATTTTAAAATATAAGTAAATATTTAGAGAAGGGATTCCCATCAATATACATTTGATAAATATGATGGAGACTTTGTTTGGGATTAAGGATAGACAGCTGTAATTTAGAAGTTATGTTGATTTGATTTACACTTGTATGATAAAAAATCTATTGTATTTTTAATAATTTTATCAAAATTATTATGTAAAAATTATATTTACTACATATTAACTTTTATTTTATAATTACAGTTTTTTTTTTCACAATAACTGTATCTTAAAATCCGATTCCCAAAATTATTGAACCTTTGAATCTATAAATCATTGGAATCAGATTTGTTATCGTATTTTATCTATATATTTACACTTTTTAATAATGGTCCTAGATGCATGAAATCAATAGAGTTCTATCCGTAACAGATTTGATTGAAACACTGCCATTCTAAGAAACTCATTTCACTTTCTATTCCTCTTTCTAGAGAATGGTTAGATTCAAATCTCAACTTGATGATCAGTTGACTGTTTTTAAAATGATTTTTTTTTTCGAAATTTATATAGCAATACATCATTGGTACAGCTTGGATATTTAGACACAAAATTAGCTGGATTTGTTTTCAGATATTTGGGAGAACAAAAAAAACCCAAAACTTGATCCCCTTCTCATGTAGTAGGAAAATGAGTGGCTTGCCCCAGGAAGAACGAGAGGTCACGTGGTCGCCAAATTTTCTATTTCTACCATGAATTTAAGTAAACTTCTCTTTAATTTTGGTTGAGTTCAAGTATTAGAGATAACAAGCATTTAAAGGATTAATAAGTACAACTATTTTGGTAGCTTTTGCAATTCTTTTTGTGATTTAAAGGATCAATAACAAGCATTTTAGCTATTTTTTCGTCTTCTAGTTGTATATATTTGGTGAAAAATCATTTAAGTCAAGTCTATCTTTGTAAATGGGTAAGATTGTGAAAAATCACGGGGCATCCATGAGTAAATTTCTTGACAAGCTAAATGGTTTCAAGTTGTGCTTTTTAAACCTTTTGGTCTCTTCGGGCTTCAGGTTCTTTCTACAAACAATTAGAACTCAGATAAAAAATGCCGGTCGCAAATAAAAATCAAAGGGTCCCCAAACAAGTCCTAGCTACAAGTCTGATGCATAACTTATTCATTGAGGCCGAAAAGAGAAGTCCTACCTACAAGTCTGATGCATAATTTATTTGACTCGTAGGTTTCTAAATTTCTGAAGACTGGTAGTTTGAACCGGTCACAAATAAAAATCAAGGGTCCCAAACAAATTATGGCCAAAAAACACGACCTTAAAGTCGTAAACAAGGTATGAATTTTCTGGATAATATCTTGAATTATTCCTACCTGGGACTTGGTCGCTCGCCATACATAGATAATGGACAATTGGACTTAATGTTTAAGTTTAACCATTCTTTAAAACCAATAACATCGCAGACATCGCAGAATAATTCATCACACTCTTACTCCACGACACGCGGCACCATTCATTTATTATGATTATACCCATATCATTATCCCTTATAATCAATTTCACGGGACAGATTTATCCATTATAGCTAGGATATGAATTATGATCATGATCGGTTTTGTTACGTAGGGCATTAATTTTGATGATTTCTCTAGTTGTTGTTACTCAATGGTAAGCTACGTTGTCAAAATTTATAATCCATAATGCAATAGGAAGCAGCTTTTATCAATATTTATGTTTTCAAATATGCATTTTTTGTTTGTTCAAGCTTAAGCGTTTAATTTGATAAATATGATGGTTCATAAGATCCGATTCCTAGAATTGTTGAACGTTAATTTGAACCTGTAAGGCAATTAAATCGGATTTCTTATCGTTTTTTATTGGTATATTTGCACTATCTAATAATGATGGAAAACTTCAAATCCAGAGAAAAACAACGGTCGTTATCAAGAGACAACCAGAGAAAAAATATTCACTATGTAGAAAATTATTACAACCACTCTCATAAATAATTTTCTCTCACCCAAGCCCCAAATACATAATCCTAAGAAATATTTCTTAACAAAGCAAACTCATAATACCCATATTGAGGAGCCAAATGCTCCTTCAATATAACTACATGCTTAAAAATATTTCTCACTCTTAATTTCTCGTCAAAACTAGGATACAAAAGTGAGGAGGAGCACCCTCCTATTTATAACCAAATGAAAGTACTATTCAAACCGTATTACTGTTCATGCCGCGTTACTGTTCAAACCGCATTACTATTCACCACTTGGTCAAACTTTTTTTTTTAATCAATTTTCAACAGGGGCCTCCAACACCACCACTCTAAGAAACTTCATTTCAATTTCATTAACTTTTCTAGAAAGTGGTTAGATTCATCAATCTCGACTTGATGATCAGTTGATTGTTTTTACCATATTATGAATTTTTTTTTTTTTTTTTTGAAAGTAGCATATAGCAATACATCATAGTAATATTAGAGAAAAGAATTTCTCCCGGCCCTTGATCCCCTTCCCATGCAGTAGGAAAAGGAGTGGTTTGCTCCTTTAATTTACTGGGTGGTTCCAACCATTTTCCCGAGCTTTCAAGAGTAGGGTCTCGCTCTTAATTCAGTTGTTTAATTAATTATTTACCTTTGGCAGTCCAGTTACTACGAGGTATTAATTAATAGATATCAGCATGACATCATCATTTTCTAATTTCGTTTCATATACCTTTGCTGAATCCCATCTTGCCTAGTTATAGCAAAATAGCAGAAAAGTTCGGTCCTTTCCTTTTCTCTTCATATTAATGCCTGGCTATTGGCTGCTAGAAGTCAATATTCGCGCTTTCCTTTTCTCTTCATATTGGCTTCTAATTTACAGCAGTTAAAACTTCACTATTTTCATATTCGCGCTTTCAAATGATACTACCTATTGTACGTGTTGTGCAACAGCATATTATTAAAGAAGTGATGATTGTTGTACAACTCCTCAGTACATACATAAAATCCCTCACATGCATTAGTGAGAAGGAATAGACTAAATTCTATTTTACCACTCAAGTCAACGAATGAAAAATTGAGTGTTTATTATTAGTAATCTTCTTAAATTACGCTTTCCAGATGGATTGGATTGGCTTTGTTTGGTTGGCAGTAGCTTCATGACAAACATCGGCCCCATTTGGGATTGAGATTGAAACTTAATAAGCTGCTTATTTCATAATTTTTGATAAAAATAGTGTTTGGTAAATTTTGTAAAAGCATCTTATTTCATAATTTTCTTCATTTCGTTAGCAGCTTTTAAAAGTAGGTACATGGTTGTTTTTCATAAGCAACTTATTCAATAAACTACTATGCCTTTTTAAAATACCTATTATAACCCTAGTATTTTAATAAAAAGACAATTATATCTTACTTATTTATAAACCCTAATATATAAACCATTAGATATTATTGTCACAATTTAATTACCACCACAATTTAGTATCACAATATTAATGGCTCTGGATCCCAAGAAATGGAAAATTTGAGGAATTTTATTGCAAAAAAATTAGTGTGAATGTAATATATATTACTTTTTATTTTATTTAGATTATGTAAAAGTATAAATTTTTATCATATTTTATGGAACAGATTATGAAGTTCTTCAGATTTTTCTTAATTGAGTTTTTTTACTGTAAATTTTACATATTTAAGAAAAAATATGTCTAAACAATTTATTAAACATAAAATAAAAAGCAATTACAAAAATATGTTTATTTTGGTCATTATATAATACAACAATACTTTTGTAATATGATTTACCAAACGCATGTACTATACTTTTATAATCAGCATCTTATTTGATCTGCACATCACAAGCAGCTTATTTCAACAGCCTCCACAAGAGAATATTTAAAAGAAGATCATTTTCTTAAAAACCACGTCCCTTTATTTGTGTAAGAGATTAGAATCTCGATTCTCACAAGAGAATCCTTAAGATTTCGCTAGCATATTCCTAAAATAAAACAACTAATGTTGAAAAGAAAGAGGATCCGGATTACAACATGTACGCAATTACATAGTCCTTTTAATTAATTAATTTGATTTCGTTTTCTTGATTGTTTCAAATACTACTGCAGATCCAGATGAGATAAAATTTCAACGGCATTAATGGCTTAGCTTAATGGTAGTTGCATCAGTCGAATCATCAACTGGCTGGACTTAGCCTGAGTGATTTGATGATCATGTCTCTCTCTCTCTCTCTCTCTCTGTCTCATCTGTGTGTTTTAAATTTGTTTATAAATAGTGAACTAGGAAATGGGTAGCTGGCATCATAAAACATAAAGCATGCAAAATGCTTGGTATTATGAGGAGTACGGCCCCAAGGAAGTTCTCAAACTGGGGGACTTCCCGCTTCCTACTCCCCAGCACGACCAACTACTCGTCCAAGTTCGAGCTGCTGCTCTGAATCCTATTGATTCCAAGCGCCGCCAACGACCCCTCTTCCCTTCTGACTTTCCTGTGAGTAGCTGTAGATCTAGAAGATCATTTATATAATATTACAATTGTGCATGCATGCTACACTAACATTAACTAATTGTGCACGCACTGGAATATAGTTCTGTATAATCATATAATAAGTGACATCATGCATGCATTCTGAATTTTATATACTGACTGTACAGAATAGTGTTGTTTTTTATACAGGTCAAAGCTGAAGAGTATTTACAGTTTAGGATATGGGAGAATTCTTCTTTCAATTAACTACCTTGACCCATATTGACAAATATTGCCTATATATACACACACACACAGAGACACACCTGTCAACTTTGGTACATAAAATTTATTTGACTGTGAGGGATCTTAAGGACTAAATTTTGAATTAATTCTGGCTGGTCATTAATAGCAACTTTAAACTCCAGGAACAATATATACGAGTGGTGGATGGCAGGGAAGCAGTACAAGCTGCAAAATACTTTCTTAATTATGTTTATGTTCTTGTTTCCATATCATTTTAGGATTATTCTGAAGTAATATTCGGGGGAGTTATTTCCAGCTTGACACCAGTGAACAACTTTGAGAATGACATAACAGATTGTGTAATAATTGTCTGCTGCTGTACATGTGCTTTTGCAGGCAGTTCCTGGCTGTGACATGGCAGGTATAGTGGTAGCAAAAGGTACGAGTGTCACAAAATTCAATACCGGTGACGAGGTCTACGGCAACATCCAGGACTTCAATGCAGAGGGGAAACTAAAGCAGCTTGGGGCTCTGGCAGAGTTCATAGTTGTGGAGGAGAGCTTGATTGCAAAAAAACCCAAAAACATTTCATTTGAGGAAGCTGCCAGCTTGCCATTAGCAGTTCAGACTGCTATTGAAGGATTTAAAACTGCAGGTTTCAAAACTGGCCAAACAATCTTTATTGTTGGTGGAGCAGGTGGCGTTGGAACTTTAGTGATTCAGCTAGCCAAGCACTTTTATGGAGCCTCTCACGTTGTGGCTACAACTAGCACCCCAAAGGTGGAATTTGTCAAAGAATTGGGAGCCGATAAAGTTATTGACTATAGAAAGACCAAATACGAAGACATTGAGGAGAAATTTGATGTCCTCTATGATACAATTGGTAATTTTCTTACTATTCAACATACACTACATTAAGTGGTTTATAAACAAAAAAGCATTCATACGGGTCATTTTTTAATTTTGTTTTCAGGTGACTGCAAGAATTCTTTTGTGGTAGCTAAAGACAATGCACCAATTGTTGACATAACATGGCCTCCGTCGCATCCGCGAGCGATTTATTCAAGCTTGACAGTTTCCGGGGAAATTTTAGAGAAGCTCAGGCCTTTCATTGAAAGCGGAAAGCTCAAAGCTCAGATTGATCCCACCGGACCATATAAATTTAAAGATGTTATTGAAGCTTTCCGATATCTAGAAACTGGAAGAGCCAGAGGCAAAGTTGTCATCTCTGCTTTCCCTTACACCGAATCTACTTGGTGTCACTTCATTCGAGAGCAAGAAGAAACCTGCTCCTGAGGTGGTTTCTCAGCAAATGTCCGTTCACTGAGTACACGCACTAAATTAATAAGGCGTGAGCATGTCAGTTCCGTGGCGTAAAATGATTTGTTATTGCACCTATGATGTAATATATTGCCCACCCCCTACCTTTAAAACAAATATAAAATGTATGTAATATGTGCCCACCTTTGTTTTTCTTCTAAATCATTTTATTATATCAATAAAATTAATGAAATTGTTTCATTGGAGAATTACACGATTGGGACTTTGAGGAACATTAAACTTGAAAGGATGAGGACAATTTGCTTGGAAAAACAACGGAAATGACAAGGACAAGACGGAACCATAGAAACAGCCAACGGGATAAACAGTCATTTCCGTTGTTTAATGCTATTTAGAATAAACTGACGACTATTCTAAATAAATTTAAAGCTGCGGTCACCAGTAACGCCAGCTCTGAATATTTCACTTTCAATGATGAAACCTATGCCTTCTTTAACATTATACGTATATAGAACATATGTAATCAAGATCACAACTCATCCTTAACTCCATCTTCACAGTTTTAAAATTAGAAAAAACAAATGGGTATCTTCTTAATCATCTTTGCCTTCACAGGATTTTCACTTCTCTGTCTCCTTTCAACTTTTTCTTTGCTCATCATCAAAATCTACTCTGGCAAGTCTATCAAAGACCCAAGTTATCCACCAGTCAACGGTACCGTTTTTCACCAGCTCCTCTATTTCAACAGACTTTACGATTACCAAACCGAAGTTGCCAAAAAACAACCAACTTTCAGGCTTCTTGGTCCTGCGCAGAGTGAAATATACACAACAGATATAAGAAACATAGAGCATGTGCTAAAAGCAAAGTTTGATAAATATTCGAAAGGCGAGTATAATCAAGATATTTTGGAGGATCTTTTTGGCCAAGGGATATTTGCAGTTGATGGAGATAAGTGGAGGCAGCAGAGGAAGCTTGCTAGCTTTGAGTTTTCTACCAGAGTTCTTAGAGATTTTAGTTGTGCTGTGTTTAGAACAAATGCAGCAAAGCTGGTCAAAGTTGTTTCGGGGTTTGCTGTCGCGGGTCGGGTGTTGGATATGCAAGTAAGTAATCTTACACTAAAAGCCCGATAGTAAGCCAATGTCGAAATCGGATAATTATTCTTATACTACATACATTTTATAAAATATGAAATTATTTTTTATTTTCAATCAAATAGGTCACCAATCCAAGTTGCACTTTGGCCATTTGCATTGCGTTGACTTAAAATATGCTATTTAGTTGAGTTCCGTGTTATTACATTCAGACGGTCGAAATCACGGAAGGTAAACTGGGCTCTCAAAAGGAGAGGGAGATACTATGTATATACATAGTATATATGGATCTATTTGATACAAACAGGCGTATTTATTTTTTTACTTGAGAAAATATAAAAAAATTGAGATTTGAATGTTGTTATCCATGTCTAAGTGAATGTTATTTTTGCGTATAGGATATGCTGATGCGATGCACTTTGGACTCAATATTCAAAGTTGGGTTTGGTGTGGATTTGAATTGCTTGGATGGGTCAAGCGGAGAGGGAACCGAATTCATGAAGGCCTTTGATGAATCAAATGCTTTGGTTTATTGGCGATATGTTGATCCATTTTGGAAGCTGAAAAGGATTTCCAATATCGGGTCTGAAGCCTCTCTCAAGAAGAATATCAAAGTCATTGATGATTTCGTGCACAATCTTATTAGCACCAAGAGAAATCTTTTAGCCATGCAACAAGATAGCGTGAGTCATACGAGATCGATATCCACTGCCAATTTTGGTTCCTATCACGATTTATTTGATCAACTACTGAAAATTTATTCTTTGTTTTTGGTTTTTAGAATGAAAAGGAGGACATACTTTCAAGATTCTTACTGGCAAGTGAAAAGGACCCAGATAAAATGGACGATCAATACTTGAGGGATATAATTTTGAACTTTATGATTGCTGGCAAAGATACGAGTGCCAGCACACTCTCCTGGTTCTTCTATCTGCTCTGCAAGAACCCTTTAATACAAGAAAAGATCGAGCAAGAAGTACGAGATGTTACTGGCGGTCAAAAGAATGAAACCAACATTGATGACTTCGTTGCAAAATTAACAGATGAAACACTTGAGAAAATGAATTATCTTCATGCAGCTTTGACAGAAACCTTAAGACTGTACCCTGCAGTCCCCTCGGTAAACACAATATTTTACAAACAAGACTAATTTTTTTTTTTTTTTTCTATCTTACAATCAAGTAACGCTTTTTTTTGTTGGTGAAAATAAATGTATAAATACTTATAAAGATTTCAATTTTTGTTAACAAAAGGATGGGAGATGTGCAGAGACAGATGATATTCTACCGGATGGATATAGAGTGAAAAAAGGAGATGGAGTGTATTACATGGCCTATGCCATGGGAAGAATGCCTTCTATCTGGGGAGAAAATGCAGAGGAATTTCGACCTGAAAGATGGCTGGAAAACGGAATTTTTCAGCCCGAATCTCCATTCAAATTTATAGCCTTTCATGTTAGTGAATCACCTTTTCTTTTCTTTTTTTTAAAAAAATTTATGGTTTGGTAGGCATTTAGTTGTTACAGATTGTCGTCAATATTTTAATTTTCTGTTTTCATCTGCAGGCTGGTCCCCGAATTTGTCTAGGGAAAGACTTTGCTTACCGACAGATGAAGATTGTATCAGCGGCTCTTCTTCGTTTCTTTCGCTTCAAGTTAACCGATGACACAAGAGATGTTACTTACAGGACCATGTTCACACTTCACATGGATGGAGGCCTGCATGTTTATGCAATTTCGAGGAAGTTTTGATGAATTGTATTGCGTTGATTTCATCATGTCATCTCCAATGCCTCATGCTAATCTGCTAGCTCTCCAAAAACTTGGGATTTCTGTACCTTATGTTTTCACATTTTAAATAATAAATTGGAAGAGACAAGAACTAGACTTTTGAAGTTGCAGACTCAACACTTCCACACAGTTGCAGTTTAAGAAGAGAAAAATTCATGTGAATTATATTTATGTATCCGAATTGGGTTACAAAACTTTGATAAAAACATATAAAAAAATTAAAATATCTTGAAAAAAAAAAAGTTGTTCATAATTAATATGATTTTTTTAGTGTTTCGATGTTTGTCAAAATTCATTTTGTACATCACAAGAATGGTCCCACCAGATGACCGGACCTCCCAAGCAAGCCGTTACATCAGCAAGCCCAACCAACTGCAACTCATTTTTCTCTCTTCCACCCACCCAAGAGATTTTATTGGTGGCCAGCACCTAGAGCCACTCTGTCACGAGTGTGTTTGAGTTTCTTGAGTTTCTGTAGATGTATTCTGTATTATAAGAGTTTAATTTAATTTTTTTTTTTAAATTTTGAGTGAAAGTAATCTTTTTCTCTTAAAAAAAGTTAATATTTTTTAATATTTGAGATGATTAATATTTATATAGTATTATATAAAAATTAATGTAAATTAATGTTAGTAATTATATAATTATAAATATTATGGACAATAGTGTAAAAAAAAGAGATTTTATTGGTAGGCATATTTAAATGGTGAGATAATCGTTGCACGTAGTGCAACGGAGTTGAATATGATATCTTATCTTACAATATGGACCACATATGTTAGCACAGACTCGTCGACTACAAAGGAAACAAAAGCCACCTTCCGTCTTCACTGACTGACACTGAGGAAGAAAACAGAACCAACAAAAAAAAAAAAAAAAAAGAGGGAGTGATAATTCCATGGATTTCCTCTCAATCCCTTTCTCGTTCAAAGCCTTAGCTATTGCTCTTGCAATTCTTGTTGTTCAAATCGTCACAAAAACACTGACGCAAAAGAGTGGCAATAAACAAAAGAAGTACCATCCGATTGGCGGGACAGTGTTTAACCAGCTACTAAATTTCAATAGATTACACCATTACATGACAGATCTTGCTGCCAAGCATGGGACTTACAGACTGCTGGGCCCTTTTAGAAGTGAAGTTTACAGTTCCGACCCGGCCAACGTTGAATACATGCTTAAAACAAATTTTGATAATTATGGCAAGGTACGTCCTACGATCCAATATTAATATTTAAATAGAATATTATTAGTATTCTAAGTTATTTGAAGGAAAGTTTTTCTGGGTCTTTAACTTGTGCAGGGAAGTTACAATTACAGCATCCTCAAGGATTTACTTGGTGATGGGATTTTTACTGTTGACGGCGAAAAGTGGCGAGAACAGAGAAAGATATCAAGCCACGAGTTCTCAACAAAGGTGCTCAGAGATTTTAGCAGCGCGGCCTTTAGAAAAAATGCGGCAAAGCTTGCTCAACTACTTTCTGAAGCTGCAAATTCCGACAAGATATTGGACATTCAAGTGAGTTTAATTAATGTTTCATAGAAAGAAAAATTTCGTTTGGCGTTGACAAGTAAATTGAATGTATAGCAACTTGTTTTCATAGGACTTGTTTATGAAATCAACCTTAGATTCGATATTTAAAGTGGCGTTTGGAGTTGAACTAGACAGCGTGTGCGGATCAAATGAAGAAGGTACCCGTTTCAGCAGTGCTTTTGATGATGCAAGTGCGATGACCCTGTGGCGCTATGTTGATATCTTTTGGAAGATCAAAAAGTTATTGAATATCGGATCAGAAGCGAGGTTAAAGCAAAGAATAGAAGTGATTGATACTTTTGTGTACAAAATAATTCGTAAGAAGACTGATCAAATGCACGACTTTCAAGAGGAATATACTTCTGTAAGTCAAATACTTTACGAGCTTACTTTCTATTTTACATGTTAAAAGTGTAGAGCGGTGATATGATTGATATGAATATGTTAAATCGGTGAGCCATGCAGATGAAGAAAGAAGACATTTTATCAAGGTTTCTGCAAGTGACTGATCCCAAGTATCTACGCGATATAATTTTAAACTTTGTAATTGCTGGCAAAGACACAACAGCAGCAACACTTTCCTGGTTTATTTACATGCTTTGTAAGCATCCTGCGGTGCAGGAAAAGATTGTACAAGAAGTGAAGGAGGCAACAGGTGCTAAGGACATTTCAGACTTTTTGAAGGTAGCAGGCTGTATTAGTGAAGAAGCTCTAGAAAAGATGCATTATCTGCATGCAGCAATCACTGAAACTCTCAGACTTTATCCTGCAGTTCCGGTGGTAAATAATATTGTGATCCCTTTGAGCTATTACCATGTAAACTTGTAAATGCCTCGTGATTTTTGCTATTGATTGATCTTTTTTTTTTTTGGGTTGCTTGCAGGATGCTAAGATGTGCTTCTCTGATGATACTCTACCAGATGGATTTAGTGTTAGAAAAGGCGATATGGTTTGTTACCAAGCTTATGCAATGGGCAGGATGAAATTCATTTGGGGTGATGACGCAGAGGAATTCAAGCCGGAGAGATGGCTTGATGAGAATGGTATATTTCAGAAAGAAAGCCCTTTCAAGTTTACAGCTTTCCAGGTAAGTACAGTAAGTAGATTGCTGATAAAACAATTTTCAAAATGCTTTTGGAGTTGTATAACCTAAATTCAAATTTTTGCTGCAAAACAGGCAGGTCCAAGAATTTGTCTGGGAAAGGAATTTGCCTATAGGCAGATGAAGATATACTCAGCTGTCCTGTTAAGCTGTTTCAAATTCAGATTGAGAAATGTCAGTGAAACTGTCAATTACAGGACAATGATTAATCTTCACATTGACGGAGGCCTCCATGTTCGTGTCTTCCACAGATGATAAAGTTTTATCTTGTAATTCTATAAAATGAGAGTTATCATTTCACTTTTATACTTAAATCAGCAATACCTAGAGAGTAAATGATATGCTTTTATTGTATTTTATTTATATTTTGCATGAACATCTATTTTAGTTTATTTTTAATAAATTTAATTTGTTTTAGAATAATTTGTTTTTAAATTATATGCATAATTGTTTATGACCGGAAGCTTTAATTTTAAGTAAGATGTAGTTGTTGTTGTTGTCGCGTCGATGCTATAGCACTGTGCTGTAGCAATCTTGGAGCATTGACAAAGAAGATTTTGTGCGAGATATTTAGAAGATTGCGATTTGAAGTTTTCAAAAATGGAAGAAACATGCCCTAAACTTCCAGTTGTTCTAATTCTAAGTTATAAAAGGAGTACACATACAAAGAAAAATGGAGAGTCGTCACCCAAGGGAAAAACCGCAGAGAAAAACACAAGAAAAAACATAAATCAAGAGGTAGATTGAAGGCCGGGAGAAATCACAGAGATTAATAAAAAATCAATTCTTCTTATTCTTTTCTTATTTTCTATTTATTTATGAGGATGTATTTGATGATTGGTTTTTTAAGTTGAGTAAATCTCAATTTAAATATAATTATGCTTAATCTAAAATTAATGATGAACTAGACATAAGGATTTACCTTGTCGGATAAATGGAACCTAAATCGTTAAATGCTATTTAATATTGATGTAATAATTGGTTACTATTAGGTTGTATTAAATATAAGATATTCAACAAACGATAGCTGATGATGCATGATTCTATTCAGTACTGTAGTAGATGATGTAACAACAGTACTGTAATAAAAAAAATAGTCAATGTAATAAAAAATAGTTTATTCACTCAACTACTTTATTTCAATTGGTTTTGTAATTTCTTATTCCCATTGGTTTTATAATTTTCTTTACTACATTTTTTATTTATTATATTTTTTATTAGTTTATTAATTTTATTAGTTGCCTTATTATCAATTAAAACAAAATTGTACCGTTAAAATTGCTATAATAAGTCTGATAACAACAATCCCTGTGGAGACGATTTGAATACTCACTAATATATTATTTACTGTATACACTTTCACATTGACACCCATAACATTAGAAATTGCACACACCATATATCTTGCATCAGGAAACTGGTACAACTTGGTTAATACTAAACTGAGAAATTTCCGGACCTCCCTACCGCATTAGAAATGAAAATACTTCTTCACTCCATTCTGCAGCACACTAGAATCATAAAGACAAATGTGCGAAATAACTTTCTGTTTGATTGCCTTTGCTCAAGCTGAATATACATCACAGTAATTCTGAATTTCTCACGTCTACTATTCTCTGTCTTTGACTAAAATAAATTTATCATTTCATTTTTCTTTTTCCAGCTGGATAACAAAATTGAAGAGGCAATGTTAGCCATCAACCACAAATAGTCTTACAAATGATAGCATCGAGTCATACAAGAAGAGGGGAAAAAATGATCAACTCAGTTGGCATATGCTTTAAGTAGAAATCAACTACAACGATGGTGATGTAGATACAGGAGGAAGCTGGAGGCCAGGTCTTGAGGTCCATCCTTTTCGGTTCCTGTAAGCCTCTATTGCCTGCAAACGTAGCCTCTCCTTCGAGGCATCAGTCTTCAATGCCTGAAAGAAAGAAAAATGGAGAACTTCTTAGTTTAACTGAAACATTATTACTCATATATATATGTAAATCGAATATCAATGACGCTACCTTAGGAACTGTTACCAATTTTGGTGGAGCTTCAACCACGTCCCCAAACTTTATTTTTTCACATCCAGGAAAGTCCAAATCCTCTTCTGTTTTAGCTTTCTTGTGTCTCTTCTTCTTTGCTTCCACATACCTACATGAATTGAGACATAATCATCAATTATTTGACAAATGCAGTATGCATTTGCTACACCATCATTTGCACCAGATAAAACCACTTCTACATTCACTCGTCCATCTAACTAATTGATTATATTTGCTAAATAAAGAAATAATCTTGATTAGCTTTGAAACAGGGGTGGGAGGTTCTCCCATACAACTTGGCTCAGTTAACTCTCAAATCTCATATTTCATTTGGTTATATGGAACCGAACCTCCTCGACTTGGTTTCTGATATTGATCCCACATAAAGATGGTGGCAATTATCAAGCTTTACAACAGATGAAATTATATAATTCAATTTTCACTCAGTATTGAGCTAAATAATATGCATGCACATACAGATGGTGTAATTGATAGAGCATTGTACACCCACATTCGTCTCTCTCATGACACTGCCATGGTTCTCTTCTCAAATTCAAGTTTCAGACTATAAACGCTCAAATTAATTCTGATATCCTGCAAACTACTAGAGATGCAATTGATCTCCACACAATGTTAGGTATAACCCCATAGCCATAAAAAGTCCAAATAAAATAAAGACCCAACAAATGCTTACTTTTTCTTGCGCTCTTTTCTTTTTGAATGGGTGCCCGAGTTCTCTAATGCCAGAAATCGCAGGTCCTTTACCTCCTTCCGCTTTCTTTTTTTCTTTCTCTTATCCGTTTTATGATTAAGCAAAATTTCATCACCACTCTCTATACGCCGCATCTCATCATCGCCTCCATTTTTAATCCCAATTGATTCTCTCTTCGATTCATTCTCTCCGTCGTGTTTCTACAAACATTACACAACATCATGAGAAAATTAACTAATAATTTCAGGAGTAGTATCCAGAAACTTTAAAAAAGGATGTCGTGCAAGAAACTAACTTTTCTAGCATCAGCATGTTCTTCAGAATTTCTCTTCTCGTCCGGACCGTTCTTTGCAATTTTATCAGAACCTTTTAAAAGAAAAAAAAAGTTATATGAATAAGTGAATAATAAAGACGGTTTTAAATGTTTAAGGAGAAAGGGAAAGAGCTAAATGAAAACATACCGTCAAGAGTCGACGTGAAGGAAATGAGTTTGCGAAGTTTAGAGGGCAAAGCGTCGACTTGTGAGGGATCAGGTGGCGGCGGGAGCCTGGCGGGACCTCCATGAGCTGCTAAGTAGTTCTTCTCTCTTCTTCTCCTTCCTTTGCCTCCCATCTCTATACCCAACCCAAATAAACAAACCCTACCAGAATTTGTGCCATCAGTCTGCCACGGTGTTCTATCTTTTTCCTTTTTGTTATAATGACATTTGAGTCCCTATGGTTTAGTAGTTTCTCAATTAAGGATATAGTTTGTTCATGAATATTAAATAGGTCCTTACACAGGTGCCTCTATCTAGGGATGACAATGGGGCAGATATGAGTTGAATCTACTCTGCTCCAGATCCAAATCTATAATAAAAATCAAGATTCGTATATGCTCTAGATTCATCATAAATTCATATTTTTCGGTCCATATCCAGATCCAAAAAAGAAATAAATATATATATCTGCTTCAAATCCGAAAAAAAAAATTAAAATCCAAATATACTCTAAATCCATCATGAATTCTAAAATTTAGCAATAAAAAAGTAATAATTTTTTAGAATGAAAATTGAAGGCTAAAATATTTTGATAACAAATAAATTATATAATTTATCTCAAAATATAATAAATATGGTAGTTTATACTTTTACACCAAAACAACAAATAATAAAGATAATAAAATATTCTTGAAAAGTAATTACAAGAGTAAGATCAATATAATATTCTATTGTTTCCTTCATCATTCTAATATCCACACACACCCACCCTCATTCTTACAACATTAGATAATGACATATAAATAAAATATAATGTATATTCAGTGTTTTATTATGGCCATATTTGACTAAATATATGAATAATTATATTTCTTAAAATTTATTTGGCCAATATAGTAAAATAAATTGTCAAGTTGTATTACTTGACTTGCAATTTGAATATTGTATGTACATACTTTGGGGCTGGCTAACCTTTAAATTTATAAAACTAACATTTAAGTTTTAAGAGTTTAAATGCATGATAAATACCATTAATATGCTATGAATAAAATTTATTATCATTATAATTCTACAATTGTTATGAGATTTTTAAAATAAAATAAAATAAAAAGATGGGTGGGTGGATATGGATATGGATTTAGATATTATGATAGATCCATACCTGCTCCAGATCTGTCTTAGATCTGCACATCAATATCCAAATCCGATCCAAATTCATTTTAAACCGACCCAAATCCGATCCAATTGAATTTAGATCACCTGAATCTTTGATCAGATCAAATCCATTGCCATCCCTACCTCTACCGACTACTAGTAGTCTGGTATTCTTTCTAACAACCTAGATAGCGCCCGATCATTGTTACGTCGACGCTTTCAAATCCGGAAACCACTCTGCCTTATGTATTGCAATCCAACGGCTAATCGCAACCACCTGAAAAAACCCTTTTAACAAAGAAATCGAATTCAACAACGGTGTATCTTATTTTATTTATGTTTTCCGGACTAGGGACCACAAGGCACACGCCTTTTTTTCTCACGTCAGGAAAGTTATAAAGTTGTGCAAAAAATTGGATATCTGGCTTTAATCGAACAAAAAAGAACCACGATAATAAGAAAATAAGAACACTGTCCATACGCTTAAATGAGTGATATACAAAATATACAAGATACAAAAATGAATGCCCTTGAATTTTCATTTACTATTCTGTCAAAAAAATAATGGACAAAACTGAGCAGCTTATGCCTCCGAAAATGAGGTCATCAAGCTCAATCGCCAAAAAAAAAAAAAAAAGCCACTGCTCCACCAGAAAAGAAAAAATTATCGAGCCACGTAACATAAGTATAAGAACCGACACTCACGGACGAACTTATACTCCGGGACGCACAGGGTTGTCCTTTTGTCGAATACATACATATGGTACATCAGCAAACTGGGACTAAAAGAATCTGATTTAATCTCCAAATTGGGGCAGCCTAAATGCCCTTGTACTCGATCATCTAGTATCTACTTTGTGTATCTTCGTGCTCTTTTCTCCAAGTAAATTTAGAATGTGCATAAAACTATGATTTTATAAGGGGGCTGAGCCCATCCCCTTCCCATCCAAGCTTGAGCATTTGATCGACCACTTTCAAGCTCAACTGCAAGCATTATAAAGTGGATTCATAATATGTTTCAAGTAACATTAATACTTTGATCATAATGCTACAATCCTGTGACGTCGTTAATAATGATGATGGTTAATATCACAATTGACATTTCATAACACTAAAGATTTAGTTTTTTTTTATGGAAAATGTAGCTTTATAACTTATAATCACAGTTCAATGCACTATAATGTATGACAATTATCGATAAAAGAAATTTATGCATATTCCAATACTTGACATCCTGACTAAGGACCTGTTTGGGGCAGCTGCGCTGCCACCGCGCAGCTGCTCCCCAGGCCAATTCTAGGGGAATTCTTCCTTCAAAGGCTGAAAAAGTGAAGTAATTTGAAGCACCAAGTGTTAAATGCGCAAGGAAACCAAGTCATAAAGGCATTGGATAAGAAATGATAAATCATGCAATTGATTCACACGATTACAATACAAGCACAAACAATTTAACTTACTGCTGGATCCGTGAATACTATCAACTGCTTATCAGCAGTTGAGACCAGAAGATTTGTGTTATCCTTGTTTAAAGCTAGAGCAGTGATATCCTGTCCTTCCCCCAGCTTCAGCACATGAAATACCTGCAGTACAGTACAGAGGATTATTTGCTTTTTTGCAATGGAGAAGAAGTTACACTTATGATGCGAAGAAAGTATATAAAACATTAAAAGCTAAATTACTATGGCCCTCTGAAAAAAGTGAATAACCCATTTTAAACAACTAAGGCACACAAAGGTGTTTATGCAGCCTAATATGACACTTTCAGAACAGAATGTCTGGTCCAAAAAGAGAAACACTGTTATTCTCTCTCTCTCTCTCTAAAAAATAAAAAAATAAAGAACCTTATTCTCTTGTTATCTTCAGTAATAAATGTATTATACAAACCATCAAAACTCTCTTGCAGAGAAAGGTTGGGGTATGTGAACTTCATTCAACAAAATGGAGAACATGGAAGAGGGAAATCATGAAGCTTGCTTGAACTAAGAGCTTAAACTTTGTACAGACCCAATATGTGGTAACCTAAGTTTTCCATACCTTCAAAGTGTGCAGATCCAGGAAACAAATTGACGGCGAAGGAAAATCAAATCTGTTGTTATCCACGGATTGATCTGATGCCAAATCAAAATCTTCAGTCCCAGACTGCTTTGAATTTAGACCCTGGATGTTATCGTAGGACCCATTATTAGTAGAACTTGAATTCACTCCAATCAGAGCACTATGCCCGTCCAAAGAAATTTCCATGCAACCAATGCTGCCAGAGAGAGGAAGTTTTGCTCTAGCAACCAAAACCCCATTAAGGGTAAAGCTACTGAGAGTGTGCTGTAATTTGTTCCAGGTCATTATAACTCCTTCAGAGGAGAGAGACACGGCATGGGCATCAACACCAACCAACCGTCTGATCAAGCGGCCCCTTCTTATAGAATGCAGCAAAAGATCCGATGAATCAGAGCATGAAACAACAACTCCAAGATCTGAACTAACGCAACAACAGAGAATTTCCCTGTGGTGACCACGCAGAACATGTATGGGACCTTCAATACGACGCCTCCTGCTTTTATCTGCTGATGCGTTTGCTGGAGTGCTACTGCCAATTGAGTTACCAGGTGTGCCCATACCACTGGAAGGCTCTATGGTGCCAGTACGAGAAGTGAATGCTCTATGTATTCTCCAAAGTAGTATAGTAGTGTCCTGGGATCCTGTCACAAGGAAGTTGCTGTCGGATGAGAGCGCAAGACAAGTGACTGGAGCACAGTGCCCTGAAGCTGTTTCTAACGTTTTTGCTCCATCAGATGTAAGTAACTTGATACTGCCATCAACATGTCCGCCTAGTTACAATCCAAGAGGTAAATAAATATTAATAATTTAGAACAATGAAAAGCAAATACATTAACATCAGCCAATCAGATTCAGAAGCAAGCAAAACGTAAACAAGCAGCATCAACCAAAGTTCACCTAAAGTATATTTAGTAAGAAATTAAAATCACAAAGAAATAAAAAATAAGGGGCAAATCAACTGTAAATAAATAGATTGCTTACCAGTGATAATTTCTTTATCATGTGTGATGGAAACTACAGCCGAGCTTCTAATTCCAGAAGAAGCAAATGCTAGTGCCCGGGGAAAATGCCACTCATCAGCACCAGATCCACCCGGTCCTTTGAACATGCGCAAGAATGTTCCGCTAGCAGGGCTTGCTGAGGCCTTCCCATGCTGAAAGAGGAATGGTGTACCCTGCCCATCGGGGGTGTTGGGTTGCCAGTTGTGCCGTGCAATATGTGCTGCTGGGGCATTCATATCAACAATCACAACAGTATCTGAGGATGCATGAATGGCAGCTGCAGGTACGTTGCAGCGTTCAGGAACTGGAACAGCATATGGTTTGACCTCTTTTGGATTTCGAAAGATGGTCTGAAAAGAAAAATTACAGTCAAGATTATTTCTATCAGTTAATAAACATTAATGTAAAGGAATATCCAACTAAAATGCTGGAAAGAACTGAGGGGAATTTCATATGAATCTCAAGGGTATACATCCCAAATAAAAACAAATTAACAACATGACGTCTGGTTATGCAGGTTCATAGGTTATTTACTGTCCCAAGTAAAAAAAAATAAAATAAAGAAAATACCCTCAATGATCCCATTAAGTCATAGGTAAGTCATCACAAGCCATTATCATCTTACATAAAATTTCCCAACAGGTTTGAAAAGCCACTGCCAACGATGGACATGGTTTTATATTTTTTCACAGTATATGCTAACCCATATCAGCATAGACAAGCCAAAACCAAAAATAGAAATGGGTTGGCAAACTGAATTTGAAAGTTACCTGTAAATGGATAACATCTCCTAATGGCATCTTCTTCATGTGGGGAACAGTTAGAAGTTGGGAAGGGGTTTGTCCAAAATAAGCTATCTGGTCTTGTGCAGCACGTTGTTGTACCTTTTTTTATGGAAACATGAAAGGAGAAGAATGAGGATCAAATCAATGCTGAATAGACATAAATACCAAAAGGAAACTTACAGGATCTGAGATCTTATCAATATCAACTGTCCCCTCATAAGTGATGTAGAAGAAGACATTATTTGCTGATATAGCCTCTTTGCCTCGTTGCTTATACCTAAATGTTCCATGCATTTGTAAACAGAATTAGGGAAAAGATTATTTAAAGAAGAAAAAGATTTGAACATTGGTGCAAGCTTAAAGAGAAACCAGTAAGATGAAAGAGAAAAACAGAACATGAGGACTAATGAAAAGAAGAAATTCTCCCAGTTGGAACCTACCCAAATATGAGGTCAACCCATTCATGCAAATGTGCAGATACATAATCACTCTCTAAAGCCATTCGATGTTTATGAATGAAATCGACAGGATTTTCAGCCCAAGGAGGAAGTCCAACAGAATCTGTTACATTCAACACATTCAAAATTGGACAGTAAAATTCATAAAATTATTTCTCTTAACACAATGTGATTAAGTACTTTTACATACCAAGCTTTCCTCCTAATTGTGTTGTACCGAAATCAATTGAATTTTCATTTGTTAATATCTCAGGGAGGTAAAACAACTCAGGAACCTGAAATATGGAACACCAAAAGGATATTGATTGAAAACAAAATGATTAAACAAAAGTAGGTGAGAACAAGCAGATGCATGGAAGGAAATCTGATTGAAGAGATAAGAGAAAATTTTGGTGAGCTAAACAATGTAGTGCTTTTACGCCATAAATCAAAGAAGCCATACCAATTCTTTCACATCACTCATATCCTCAAGAACTCCATTCCAGGTAGCAGCAATATCCGAAAACATTCGATCTGCATGATCAAATTTTCCTCCTTGTAGTTGAATGGAAAGAGTTGTAAACGGTTCAACTCTAAAAAGATAATATAAAACCTGAAAAAGAAACACCAGCAATTACAACGAGGTGTTACCACAGCATCCACATATTGCACTTCTCAATGATATAACAACCTACAACCATTGGACACTGAATTTAATTAGAATTAGCGAGAGAGAGAGAGAGTATAAATTTAAAAAGGTTCCAAAGTCATCCATGAAAGAGATGCCATGAGAGTAGCTGTATGATGTTTACGAACTTGTAACGAGGAAAAGAAAATAGGAAAAAGAAGATAACTCCAAAGAAGTTACAGAAGAGTATATCAAGACACAACAAAAAATCAAGAAGATAACTATAGAAGTCAAATCAACAGCATTAAGTGACATTGGCTGTTTACAGGAGATGAATGTCAGTATAAATAAATTAAAAACAAGAACCAACGGATCATTATAAAAAGCTAACTCAAAATTTATATTTCACAATATTCTGAAGCATGGAAAACACACACTTTCTATAGACTTGTGCATGCCCGATGTACAATATAATACAATTTAACGTATTAAATTAAAAAACAAGGAATGAGTGTCATGTACCAGCAGCTCTTAATAAACCGCCAAGACACTAAACCAACCATATAAGATGAAAAGGGAGAGGAAAACCTACAGTTCCAGCACTGGAGTAATGTGAACCATAATGGAATTTTGGGATGACTGGATCATCAAAGCTAGAATATCTCTCCTGGAATTTTTTAAGCTGGTCTGGATTTAGTGCTCCAACAGGCTGCAAGTATGTATGAGGTTATAATGATGTAAGAAAGAAAGCAAATCTAAGTGTTCAAATCAAAATTTAAACAATGATACCTTTGAAAGATCTCTATAAGAAGAAGGATTGGCAAGATCCAAATTCTCTGAACTGTAATCAGAAAGAATCCAAGGGAAAACTGGATACTGCTAGGAAACAAATGAACCTTAGTGAATCAAATGCAAACTACTCTCCCATCTAAAATGAGTCGTTATTCACCCACCAGTAAAAAATCCCACCTGAGTGATGTCATTATAGCTTCGCCCAGCCAGTGTGTTCAACTGCATTAAGTACTCAAAATTGCTGATCTGTAAAAGGATTGTAATTCAACCAGTTATCATCAATTTTTTCTGTCTGTAAATTGAATTTTAGAAAGTGAAATCAGATTATTGGGAATAAGAAAGCTAAAAATTGTGACATGTGAAATATACCTCCCACCTAGCCCAACGTTCCATAAGCTGAGTTCTCTTTAAAAGTTGTTCAGGTCTCTACAATAGAAAATAGTTCATAAATTAATGGATGGAGAATGATAGAAATTAAGAAGCCATATACTTATATTCATTGTCAACAAATCATGATCTCCACAGGAGAAATATGTTTACGCTATCATGAGTTGAGCTTACTACAAAAGTATGAAGCACAACAAGGTGCAAACCTGAGTCGCCAGATAAATATCATTTAGATGAGGAGGGCGCGCTTGAACTATAGCTCGATATGCATTTCTTCGCCCCTCAGTACTCTGTGCAGTTTAATTAAAAAGAAAAGGGCAAAGCCCAAAAAGATAAGCCGGGAAACTTTAGCAGTCAGAAAGCATCAAAACACATTTTTTGCATAATTAATGCAGAATAAAATTTAAATTAGAAATAGAACAGGAAATTTCAGAAGGAAAATACCCCAAAATCAAAGAAGAAGTTTGAACGGTCAACCATAAATAGTTCCAGAGCACTTCTTCTCAGGAGATATCTGTAGCAGAAAGAATTCAGTATTACAAGGCATGAATAACCAATGACAATGCAGTACACCATTAAGAAAAACAATAAAAGAGGCAACAGAATTTTGAACAGTAAATTTACAGCCAATAACATATTGGGGAGTAAAATATTCAAGAGCAGTCAACCAGGGCATAGTTTGCAAAGTTGACAAGACAGGCAACAAATATTGATCAGAAGCTCAGTTAGTATTCACTTGGCATATGTTTTCACAGATGTGATGGAATGAAAATCCATCTTCCTTTTTCAGAAAATCCGGGATGCTAGGGAATTTTCTTCATCGATTGGTAGGGCTAGTCACTTACTAAATGAATCTCACTCCAAAAAGAAACAAAGTAAGTACTGTGTCACACCAAAAAGAGTTGCACTCACATAAATTAATAAACAATCAAGCCAATGCTTATAAATTCATTCCTACATCAGAAAAATTTTAAGTACATATCAAAATACTGGAAAAGAACATGCTCAAATAATTGCCAGCATCTAAGAAATGAAGGTATTACAAAATTTTAACATAAGCATACCTTCGGCTATAAATTTGATGAAGGGAAGACATCAACCAGCTGCGATCCTTTTCTTGGTTTCTCAGTTCAGAAGTACCTTCCTCGGGGCTTTCAGTGTTATCAACTATAAAATTTATTCTCCGAGTTGTAACCTAAAAGAAAACAATCCTCCTAAACTTGGTGACAGCTATCATAACAGAATGAATATGTTGAGGTTACAGTAAGCCAGAAATCAGTCTCCAGTTTTCATGCTCAGGAAACAGAAAATTAGCAAATTATTCCTATATTATTTTCAGTGAATTGAAAATGGGAGAATATGCAGCCAGTGCAGTATTTCGGCGTGAAAGGGAGAAAAAAGAAGTTAAAAGAAATAAGAGATAAATGCAGGGCCTACTTCTAGACATAAACCATCTCATAGTTTAATAGAACCACAATGCAAGTATATTAGTAAACCTTAGGTCAGATAATACATCCAGATCTCTGCAATGCAAAAGACAATAAAACGTTGCAAGAAAGAGCTCATAACCAGATGTCGAACCATAGATGAAAGATATTCAAATTTGTTAAACTTACCTGAAATGTTCCTCGTATAACCCTCAGAGGTCGAACCATTGATGAAGGAAGCTCAAAGACAATTCTTTCATCAAGTTCACTGGGAACATATCCAGGTAAAACTGCTGTTGAACTTGAGACCAAATCTTGGTCACGAGCAGGAGGAATATCACTAGAGTCTGCTGATGCTTGCAGGGTTTGCTCTATTTTTTCAGAGACGGTTGTTTGATCCTCCCCCACATTGTCTAAGTTATAGACTCTATCATCTAAGTTATCATTTTCTGTTTGTTCGTCATCTTCATTCACTGCCTCCATAGAGATTGCTTCTGCTGCCACAATTGGTGCATTTGATGGATTTATCACGTTCTCTTGACCCGGTTTCCTCTCAATCTGATCCTCGTAATTAGCAGCAGCACCAAAATGATCAGAACCCATGTAATTCCTTCGCAAACATCGCCTCATTCTTGAGGAACTTTCCATAAAGTCTAGCTTCCAGAAAATCTAGAAAATCATCCAGAAAAGGAAAATTCATGAGAAGATGCACAAGGGTTAATGCATTAAGATAACAGAATAAGTTGCTTCACAACATACACGTCGAGGGTCGCTTAAATGATCCTCAAATGGGCCAAAGAGACATTTCATCTCGATCAAACAATGAATAAGTTTGCGCCATGCACGCATTCCAGTGCACCAACGATGTCGTGAGATTAGATCAACTTGACTTCGCCTGTCAATCTGAAGACAAAAAACTAATTAAACGAAGAAGAAGCAGACGAAAATGATATATAATACACAGCCTCCACAAGTGATGATAATCATGATGGAAAGCAGCAATCAAACCTCTGATCGCTGCATGTTTCTTGCTAAAGCAAAACTTGCAACTAGGACAGCAATAAATTTATATGAAAGAGCATTGAAATCTTTGCCATAGACTGATTTCGTATCAACAGGTTGCAGACATTCCATCCAGGCAACTCCCATGGCTTCCGATATATTCCATCTCTCCACACGCTCTGTATCACTAGCATTTCTCCGCTGTGCAGAAGTGGCCATTGCAACTGCACTGAGTCCTCTTCCAGAACCAATCTTCGCATTGCGCTCAAGGTCGCGTGCCGCTGCCAAGGCTGCAGCTTTTGCAGAAGCCTTGTCCTTAGGGAGAGGGGATGATTTGTTAGTTACCTCTGAAGTTTTTTGAAAGCTTGAAAAGGTATATAGCCTAGTTTGTTTTCTTTCAAGCAGAGAGGTATCACGCCTAAGCTGTGAGGTTGCCACAGGAGCTGGGGCGTCCCCACCAGCCGCACCGGCAGCAATCATTGCCAATGCCATTGCAGCAGGTGGTGATGCAAAAGCAGCAGCCCAAGGTGCAGAGATCATAGCGATAGCAGCCTGATAAGGAAAACCCAAATAGCTTAAAAAATACACCAACCTTAACATCACAGGTTAAACAAAGAGCAGAAAGAGTCGATGCCTAATATACTATAACATTTACACAGATCAAAGGTTTCAACTAAATCAATAAAAAAAAAAAAAGAAATCATGATGCCCAAAACAAAGGTAACTGGTTACAGGCCAGGTAGTTTAGGAAGAGAAAGAGAAATGAGATGACATGAGATGACCTCTAGAGGCAGTGAATCAGCAGCCAATGCACGATCATCAAGAATAAGAGGATTCAAACCGTCAGCCGTTGCAAGTTCATGAATACCAGCTAAAAGTGGCCGCCACCTCCTCAATACAGCAACAAATGGTGGTAAAATAGCCTCAAGATACTGTTTACGAAGTGTCTTCCGGTCCCTGCTCACAGAATGCCATACCTGAAAGATACATCAAATATTAAAGTGATCACAGTAACAACTATCAACATTAAGACAAACAGAGTACTGATTACACATTATGTGGAAGGGAATAAGCACAGAAACTTTCAATGAGAATCTTATCTTCCAATAAAGATGAAAATAGTTGATAGCTGAACAAAGAAGCAAATAGTCCATCACTAAAACATGGAAAAGTAATTCCAACAAGAACTGACCTCAGAATAGAGAACACAAGAAGCAACCAGCACTCTCTGTCTTTTTGAATCAGAAATTGGCATATTTAAAACAGGTGAAAGCACACTGTACATTCCAAAATGAAATTAGTTTAACCCCGTGCATATATATGAAATTAGGACAATGCTATAGCCCAGGACAGCATATAATTAATTGCAAAATATAAGAAACAATGCTATAGCCCAGGACTGTAAACCTTAATTACTTGCAATCACAGGAAGATTCTTTATGTATCAGAAAATCATATGTATCTTGCAAAAAGTTTCAGGTGTGCATTTTTCATGATTGAGTAAAACACAGTTTTAAGTGAAGATAAGTAAATTAGGAATCACACCCACAACAAACATATTCATTCAGATTCAGCACATGAATTTTTACATCTAAAGAGCTCAAAGATTACTCTCATGAAGCTAATAAAGATGTATGATCAGGAATTTACGGCATCCAAAATTATGACTCAGTTCTTCTAGGGAGAGATAAATGAATTCAAGGTAACTAGAAAACACTCTGGTAATAGTACCTCCACAATAATGCAGATCTTGGTTTTCTAGTCGACAGTAGAGCACTATTATCTAAGGACCCAATGTTGCTTGCATGTCGATGTAATCCTTCTGACATCTCATCTTCCATGTTAACATTCCTCATGAACATACTGTCTTCACCGTTATCCTCTTCTCTCATTGAAAGCAGCGCCATACGAAGCATGCATAAGAAAGGTTGATCACTATCCAGCAATTGGTAAAGTGCTGCCATTCCTCCCATCCCAGTACCTGAACCTCCGCCTATACCTAGACCACCACCAAGTCCAGACTCATCTAAAAGTAACGCTTGAAGCATTGATACTGACTTCTTTACCAAAGGAAGCTCAATCCAGTTTCCATTTGCGTCTTTTTCCAACGAAGAATTCCAAGAATCCCAGCCACTGCCACCACCACCAATCTCAGATGATTTTGATGGAAGTCCAACACCATACCAGAGTCGGCTCCTATATTTCCAACCCTCAGCTAAATCCATAGCACAGCTCCCATATGACACAAAAGCACAGGAAACAGATTCATAAGGTTCAGCTGCTGCTGCAGCAGTAAGACGTTCCATCACTGCAGCAGATATCTGACCATTTGCATCTGCCATTGAAGCAAGGACCTGATTGAAATCTTATTAGAACAAGTGGCGTAATATAAAATTTGTAGGTTCTTTGAAGGAAAGCATTTAACATGAACAGAACATCCTTTTATAGGAGCTAGGCTAATTTGACTTGAACGGGAAATCTAGTATTAAAAATCATGATGGTATTCCTGGTTTGAAAACACTTCACTATTAAGGGTGCCTCATCTTTACATTTATTAAAGTTCTTTCCTCATAGGTATTTTAGCACCCAGTGATATGCGATGTTTGAACCTAGGAAAAATCGTAAAATTTCTGCCTATGAGATTTACAAAACCCAGGTTGACACGTTATATATAAACATGGAAATAAAAAAAGGGTAGGCATACTTTCGAGATGCACAACTGCATAAAAAACCAGATATTATTTATGAACAAATCGAATACGAAAAACAAACAAACAAACAAAAAGGTTTTCTTAGACTACTATATACATACATCAAGAGGGAGCCCACTAGAGTCAGATCTGCGATCACCCAATGAATCCAATGATTCTGCACCAATTGATGCTGACAAACTTGAGTGGTTATTCAGTGGAGAAACTAAAGAAAGAGGAGACGGAGAAGCATCCTTTTTTCTAGACGCACAAGACAATTTGCTCTGTAGCCGTAAATGATCTTCAACAAGCATTAGAATCACAATTGCATTCTCTACCAAAGCTACAGAAAGCTGAGCTGCATTCCGTGCTTCTGCCTTAGCATCTTTTGGTGGCAGACCCTCTGCAGCGACACCAGCAGCTGCTGCTGCAATAACTTGAGTCTGTAAAAGGAAAGCTGGATGTAGACATTAATGCAGTTTTCCCCTTCATTCAACCAATTCATGAAAAAATAGAGATTGAAAGTCATCATTCTTATCTTTCAAGGATGTTACCGTGGATAAGAGGAAAGACAATAAAATTAAAAATTAAAAAGGAAATTCGTAGTGGCCAAGTAGTAGCTCAATCAATTTACGTGATGGCGAAAGAAAAAATTGAGGAGATAATGTTAAATACAATAGCTTCCTGGCTTCATGATGTAGATCATCAAATAAAGTTTAATGATGGAACTTCAACCCACAGGTTTATAAATATTTTAACTACCAGTGAACTTTAGCAGTTCCATTGTTAGAAATATGATCATAATAATAACTGAAAATTTATGGTAACTCATCTATAATTTCTGATAAGCAAGACAATGGTGCTCGGAAAAAAAAATTACCTGAACCTGAAGTTCTCTGGTGGCAAAATCCAGCAAGCCACCCAAGAGCCTTCTTTTAAATAGTGGCAAAGATTCCTCGCGTCTTCAAACCAAGGAGAAGAACCATATAAGAGAATCCAAAATCAGATAATTAGTATAATTTCGCAATGAGAGGAAAAATAGTTCTTTTAAATTTTATTTTCCTATAAAGAAATAAAACTATTACAGAAAGCTTTTCTGTCATCTGCAAACCACGCAGAAACAACTCCAGACAATTAACAGCATTCACAAGTGGTATCTATATATAGAGATAAATTTCAACAAAAGTAAAGGAGAAACATAATGTTAATTTTTATACTAACAGCTTGTTCCAAGAAATGATGATTTCCGTAAAAACCTGCAGGTCATAATTTAAAATTTCATAACTTAACGCCATTTTTTTAATTAAACACACACACACTACATGAGACTAGAACTCAAGACCTAGGTCTTAGTAAGGCTACCCGCTAACCAGTGGAGCTAGACCTTCTGATCTCAAGGTCACACCCTTCATTACTCGTGTTTTAAGGAAATCTATTATGTATTTGAGAACTAAAAGTTATATCTTGTTTTGCAGAATCACCATTCACAAACTCTGTATTCAATTGAAAGAGTAGCAATGCACTATTTAGCACCCTGTACAACATGGATATTCATGTTTGTGTATGACTAAATAAATTTCCAAAAAGGTGGGAAAAAAATAACAATAATTCAACAAATTTTCACCACTGAGAGTGGGTGCAAAACTGGGTGGTTTTGCAACAGGTCAGTCTCTATCGTGCTTTGTGGCAAATAGATTCATTAAAACCCTATCTAAAGAACTCAAAAAGATATTGTTGAATGTGGTGCAATAGCAATGAAAGTTCGTGAAACAAATTGAAATATACTATGATGAAGCAACCAAATTAAATAACGAGGGGGAACTTTCAGGAAGCTGGCCAGTAGCATATGACAATAATACCTAGTGCGTTGTTCTCCAGTGCTAGATCCACCCACAATAGAAAGCCATTCTGCACAATGAATTGTGGCTTCAATATCCTGTAGAAGGGAAATAAAATACAAACAATAAATAAAACTAATACAGCTAGATTAAAAGGCAAGACCAATCACAAACAAACTAGTAAGGTAGTTGAAATCCACATGCAATTTTACCATAATAAACACAACTGAACTCAGACTCAAATCAGTACAAAATGAGGGCAGTTACGTGTATCCTCTTGAATCCTCTTTACTTGATTTACATAAGCATCCTCCACTAAGCCCCGGCAATGATGTCCCCACCTATAACTTTTGGTTTCTTTCTTCTTCTGGTTATGATTGACTCGCACCAAGGGACTTTTTGTTTTGTTGTTATTGTACGTCTATACAGAATTTTTTATCTCTCTCAATTCAAAAATCCAGGATTTGAATTGGTGTCCTTTCATTGATTCCACCTAAATTGCATAGATTTATCCTAAAGATTTCATTTCAATTGAAATTTGGTTATTCTCCATGTAAGGGATTTCCCCTAAGCATCCGTGGCCCATAATTGGCGAATTCGTAGGTTCAACTCCTACTGGACGCACGTCAATGGGCCCCTCCAATAAGTCTATTGGAATTGGCTTTAGATCAATGGAATCTCATCATCTATGCATAATGAATTGGTGTGGTACATTCATATCATGACAAATGAATAGTAAGAACTAGCATTCATATTGAGACTTGAACTCATAGGGAAGAAAATAGATTTATGGACGGAATCAAATATGCAGTTTACATACAAACGTATTCGGTAATTGGGAAAAAATTGGGAAAAAATCAATATACTTCTAATGTCAAATTAGGGTCAATTAGGACAGAAATAAAGCATTAAGTCGAACTCTTCTTTGGTGTCAAGGTAATAGCAATGAATAATCATCAACTCCCCTGGAAGGGTAGAAGAATGGGAACTATTATGGCACATGAACCATGAGTTTCAATCATATTTTCATCAACAAGTACCATCCCTACCATTTTTGAGAAAGACATCCATTATACCTTCTATCTTCAATTATATTGCCACTTCTTCCACTGTTGTCGTGCTTGGCTGGTGACTAAATCAACTTGGAATACAAGACAAACTAGTGACTCTTCATTGACAAGCAATGTTAAAAGAGTTTGTATGCAAGACTCAACATTCTGCCTAAATATTTTAAAACTATGCTATTCACTAACTGTCTATTTTCGATATATTTCCATCTCATGGTTTTTTTGATTTTCTAAGTTGTACTTGTTTCACTTTTTCCTTGACTATAAAGTGAGTTAACCATGTGTATTTGGATTGCCAGCCTTTGTTTAGATAACTGGCAGTATAGGATATAGTTTCATGGTTATGAGAACATGTTAAACAGAATTTAGATAAACACCTTTTAAAAACTAAGATGCCTAAGCTTAAACATTTTGGTATTATCAGAAGCAACAGCTTTAACAATGCAAACAAGAAATTCAACTTGGCCCATCATTTTCAAATAATCGCAAATAAAAACATATTCGTCAGAACATGCACATCTGTTTGCAAGCTAACACCTCATCTAACTTTGAAACTGGGAAACAAGTAACAATCATTAAACAGGTTAGTGCTTTGGTGCATGTGATGTTCTAGTCACTCAGCACATATCTGTATAACCTCAAATGTTTAGATGTGTTAGAATGAAAGTTGAGCTTACCTCTGAGTGATATTCTACAACTTCTCTTGACTTGTGGGATTTCTAACTTGGCACTTTGAACTAAACCAACACTAATTTATAGAAATTAGAGGAGTTTGTTTCAAGTTCAACAGTTTAGAGTCGATTCAATGTTAGACAATATTCAGTTAAGCAATCAACCTAAAGCAGAGATCAAGGATGAATGTGCAAGAAACTATAGCAAACAGACGCGTCCATTTAAAATTATTGCCATAGGGTATAAAAGAACGATAAATCTTACAATTCTATGAAGGATTCAAGATTGATATTATTTGAGGAAAAGTAATAAACAAAGTGAATAGAATAAGGAAAGACATAAACCTTCCATCCATCCTTTTGACGCATTGAATGTTCCAGCATGATTATGAGAAAGTTGTGTATAAGGTCCTCTATGTCCCCCAAGCTTGGTGAACTAGACTGTTTACTTGCACCCATCTACAATAACAAGCAATAGATTTAAAAGTATGCATGACAGGGAGCTCGTGTGCATAAAAATTTTTACCTGATATTAAATTCAAGAAAGTTCATAATCTAACTAAACCTCACCCATGCAACCTAAAATAAAACATGTGAAGATAACATGTTGAGAGAGTGAGAGAGAGAGAAAATTTCACTGAGATTACCTCATAGTTAGAGATAAGAATCTCTAGAATCCACTCGGGCCATTCCTCCATCATAGTCAGACTATTTCTATTTTCTGGATGACTGCAAGCTAAAATCAGAAGATCCTGAAAATAAGCAGAGGAAAAGAAGACATTTTAACTGATTGCATCAGAATAATAAATGCAAGCCATTAATATGTTTTCAGGATACAGAATCCAAACAATACATTCCTTCCACACAATTCACCTAAAGAACTGACATTCTGAAAATAAGACATTTCAGTTCTCTAAACCATACAAAAGGGGCATATAAGGAACATGAAAATATATATCAAACAATAATGTTAGGAATTCCAACATTCAAGTCCCAATGCTATGTGTCACTCATCTATTGGATGATGAATATAAAATTACTAATTACTCTATTCTATCATCCAATAAATGAATGCCACATCAGTTGGGACTTCAAATGTTAGGATCCCTAGCATTACTCTTCTTCAAATGATACACAAAAGATCAGTAAAACATGAAATTTAAAAAGTAAACCAAGTAGCAACAATTCTAATGCTACTTACTGCTGAATTTAAATTCATTAAGCTCATGCATCATTAAGCCTCAGCTGAAAAATCAAGTGCCAACGAAACACTAAGACAGTTGCTTCATTCGTTCCATCCACTATTAGTTTGGGAGGTCTGATGACAAGTATGATTTTCTTCTAAATAAATTAAATAGCATTTGTAATGCAATAAATGCTAAAAATTCACATTAGCATCTTTGGTAATAGACATGAAAGTCATAGTTACGGGCACAACAAAATTCAAATATAATTCAGAACATGACGCCAAGCTCGCATATCTACCAAAACCTATTTTTCTTTTTAACTTGGGATTTCAAACAGAAGATTTTCATTCGACAAATATTCACACATACACACCCTCACACAAAAAAATTAGAAACAAGAAAGCATTACCTGTAGTGCTCGACTTTGCAAAGCCCTAGATGCATATGGAATCGAATGCAAAAGAACCAACAAAAGTTGTGAATGCTCAAAGCGATGACGAGAATCGTAAAAGTTCAAACCATCCTCTGTTGCTACAGCTGAAGTATTCATCTGAGAAGAGGGAAAACGAGCAGATTTAACATGAAATATATATGACTTTAACCAAACACAAGAAATCAAAATTAACCTACCAGATCTTAAAAATATGAATACAATGTTATAAAACTACGGCAGATCAAAATGGACCTTTTATTAAGGATATCAAGGATGCATGAACAGGATACTGACATTCTCACACCATTCTCCCTAGCAAATTTGAGGGTGCTTAGTAGTAAGCACATTAGCATATCTTCAGCAAACAGCAATAGTAGTGATTATGGAAACAGCTAAAAAAATTCCCTTGTTAAAATAATTTCAAGCTTAAAAAAGGTCCAAAAAGCACATCTAGATCATTACATTATTGATGGTGAAAGATCACTAACAATTATCTGAAATAGAACAGAACAGCATCACAGAGAAATGGACAACAAACGTTAACTTCACTCATAAAACTTAACATTTCAGCATAAAAACATGTGTCCTTGGGTGTATATAATAGGTCAAAACAGACCAACGGTCCAGGCTACGGAAAGCAGAACACATGTCTAAGCCATCATATACGTTGACATATGTAGTACGACAGGCAGATTATGGAACTTCATATGCCCTTGATAAGTACAAATATGTATGAAGATTTAACATGGTCGTGTTCTCAGAACAAAAAATCAATGAATAAAAATGAAGCTGAAGTAAAGAAGATTATGACCTACCGAGGCACCCAATAAAGCTGTATAGACATTGCCGGTCATAAGCCTATTTGGTGCTGCCTGAAAAGCCTTCTGCAAAGCAAAAAGTAGAAGAGAAACTTTATCATCAAACATGGTACCGCCTCTCTCATGTAGCCCAATGCTTGGGAAATTGCTTGTCACATCAGATGGAGTAGATGAGCCAACTTTCAGATGCCCAGCTGATATCAGAGCACCTAAGAGTTCAATAATTGCAACAATGATGCCATCACTTTTGTCGATATTGTAAACATTATTTCTTGCATTATCAGCACTGATTGAAAGACTTATACCACCCAAATCCTTGACAAAAGGATTTTCAGAAACTGAAGATGTCCTTTCAATTTTCTCAGTGTTGGAAATTGCAACAGGACCTCTATCAGTATTGAAGGGCTGAGATTCAGAATCTTTCTCCTGAGAATCACTTTCCTTTTGGGATCCAACAATATCATCCTCACTTCTTTCCAAATTCGCACTTTCAGAGTCTGGTTCAGTTCCCTGTACAGATGGGCTTTCATCACTCTTGGTCACTGGAACTGGAACACTATGGTCACCAGCTTTAGCTTCCTTTTGCAGCAGGACGAGAAGTGATTCTATCCCGCCAGATGCTAAAAATGTCTCGGCAAACCTCTGAGCTCTTGCTGTATTTGGCTGTACCACTAGCCTGTAGATCAGATGCAGCACTCTGGCAACCTAAAGAAGAAATAGACAGGGCTCATTTCTTTCAACATGAATGCTATGAAAAAACATTAAATAGACAACCATTGGCTGATCATCCTCTAATCTCAAAGACAGAAATCATCAGAGAGAAAGAGAGTGGGAGAATGTATGAAACACATCATTGTCAAATTACCTTCGGAATAAATACATTTATACAAGGTTTTAATTTAGAAAAATACCCAGCTAATGCAAAACAAGTGCACTTATTAAGAAAAATAAGATATTGTATCCTCAACAGTCCATTTAGTGTATTTATGCACTAGGTTGTTCAACATTTCCCTTCTAAATCCAAAAAGCATCAATTGGTTGAAAGTGCCAGATAATTAATGAAAACAAGTGAATATGACAAAACTGGTTATAGAAATAAAAAGATATCAAGGGTTACAGACATAACATAACTTCATCCAAATATAAGCAACTATATAGAACATGCACACATGTTTGACTACATCATTTTGAAAATCAGTACAACCACTAAATTAGATAGGAAAGTTACACCAATCATAATTAAATGCAAATTACCGAAGAGTATGCATGTTAATGCCAATATCAGCAAACTGAACAACAGAAAATTAATGCCCAGGAACCGGGGAAAAAACAATTTAAACGCAAATGCATGCATGTGCTGCATGTGTTCGTAAAGATACATGCTTGTAAGCACACATATGTGAACCTGAGTGTGACACGAAGGAGAATAAACTCCGGCAGCGTTGAGCAATGCATAGATAGCATCTTTGGTACAAAGAACACCCTACTAACTTTACCTGATTGGGTTGTGGACAGTCAACCAGGAAACCAAGTAACCGACAGACATCCTCTGCTGCCAACGAAGGAGGAGTTGCCCCTATTAGAAGTTCAATTATCACCAGGAGTTCATCAACCAAAGCATTTACTTCACCCATTGGACGCATAGCCTCATCTAAAGAAAAAGTATTGACAGAATCCTTTTCACGAATTGTCCAATAGCACCTTCTGCAGCCATCAAGAAGCATTTGAATAGCGTTGGCATCTCGCATTACCGAAGACTCTGTGAAAACCATATCTGCAAGTGATGACAGAAGTTTCTTTTGAAGTCCATAGCTGCATAAACTCCATATTCTCAGGTCAAGTAGCAGTGTACTGAAAAGCTGCACTTTGAGTGCATGATTACTCTTTTGAGATTGACAAAGTGAGACAACTGCTGCTACAAGTTCCTCATCTCCTACACCATTATGCTTTCCAGACCCAAGCGAAGACAAAGTTTTCAGAAGATAGTTTAAGATTCTTGACAAAACCTCAGGTCCTCTGGTGCGAATCAACTCTTCATTGTTCCCAGGGTGTTGTATGGCTATGGAAATAATTCGGAATATTGGAGCAGCCAATGCAGCAGTTGCCAATGACAAAGGAAAATTTCCAGGTTGTGGTTCCAGGCTTTCCTTATGCACATTGCCAACTGTTAGAGTAAGCAAAGACATTGGGCCCCCATAAGCCAAGGCCCACAAAGCCTCCGCTGGTCGCATTCGTGTAGCAACATGGACTTGCCCGAGAACTTCAGCTGGTCGTCTAACCATGCCTGAATATCATTTCATTTAGGTGTTATAAGAAAGAAGTGGTAGGCGCCTCTGAAATCATTCCAGCATTTAACCTTCTAAACGTCAAAATCTTAAGTAAAAAGAGCAGCAATAAAGAAAGAGCAAAGAGACAGAGTGAGCACAAAAGCAAGTGGGGCAAGAGAGTGAGAAAAGAAGGGCAATACAGACACACTCCATCCATCCTACTATTGATAAATTCAAAGTAAGGAGAAGACTTAATAAAATGTTGAGAGAAACCAATGCATGACATAATAAAAGTTTCTCACTAGGAAAGGAATCTCAAATGAAACAAGTATTGACTGGAAATAATTAATCAGGGAGAATACCACTTGATAAGTGAGCAAAGCACTGCATTTGCATCGACATTGTGTTTGAATGTATCCAGAATATCTTAGAAAGCATAGAAAGGATTCAGATACCTGCTGCCCCTGAAGGAGAAGCATCAGGACAATACCGCCCACTCAGCAACAAGGGATGGTATAGCAGATGAATGTGCCCTCCAATTTCTGCATCTAAAAGGGAGATTTCTTCGGCCATATTTTGCAAATGGTCATTTGTGGCTAGCCAAGGAATCCCTGCACCATGACCGAAGGAAGGAAGCACATCCCCTCCTCTAGAAGCTAACCGCGCCATCCTTTCTGGGCCAATTGGCTCCTTAAAGATATAAATAGGCCCCATCTCAGCAAATAAAGGACATTGACGACGACGACGTTGTAAACCAGCAATTGTAGGAGGGGGATTTGTCCCAATACAGCAAAATGCGAGTGGCTTGGAAATCCGAGGGAACTCAAAAGGACGACTTTCATACAAGGATCCATCAATATATAATCTCAGCTCACTCTCAGCTTTCCCAAGAAGTCCTTGCTTGCAAGTATGCTCAAGACCAATAAAATACCAGCACTGTGGCTTAAATGCATGAGTAAAATGCAAAGAAGCCTTCTTACCCTTTCCACTAGCGGTTTCAACAACCAAAAACTGAGCATGAAAGTATGCCTCTATCCCCTGATTATCAGCGGTCAAAAAACTGAACAAACGTGGCATGTGCGCTGTTCCTTCACCAGCAAGGGCACTGGCAGCAGCTGCAGCTGACATAGCTGAAGATTTTCCTGACTTGGCCGCAGCAGCAGCAGCAATAGCAGCAGCAGCAGTTGCTGTGTTTAAAGTGTCTGCAAATGATTCAATGTAGATCCACGTTGCTAATGCATAACCATTAGTAAATGGCCAACGGCTCTCCCCTGGACCGAGCAAGCCGGAGCTTTCACCATCGAACTCAAAAGTACATGCCGGTCCCCTTGATTCCTTTCCAGCCATTGCCTTCTCTAATGACAGCATTAGGCGAGTTGCCCACACAGTAGTTAGTGTTTTTGTAATGACTTGAAGCCATCTATGCAAATCAACAACACTAAGCGAATGCCCGGCCAAGTACTGGATGCAATAGCATAACGGAGTTCCATCCCATCTGAATTGGTCTGTTGAATCGATATCCCGTGTAAATATATTCTCTGCTGACCTCAAAAGCACTCCTAACAAACCAGCCATAGAGCACATTGCCCTATTCCTTGTGCAAGCCCTTAATATGGCAAGCAAACCCCTAACCATCCTTGTCCTAGGGGACATGTATACCTTGCTGTCACCAACCCAAGGAAGCGAAGGAATTAGATCACCTGCTACAATGGCAGCTCGTGAGTTTAGCATCACACTAGGAGGATTATTATCCTCATCTTCAAAGCTTTCTACACCACCCATAGTGGCAAGAAGGGAATCTACAACCAAAAAAGCAATGCTCTCAGCTTCCTCCCCTGTTCCAAAACTCTCAACACCACACACAATATTCTTCAGTTTGTCCAAGCTTTCAGGCTTCCCCATTATAGCAGAATCTACTAGATGCAATAACTCTGGAGAAACATTTGGCATAACAGTTTTAGGCTTAGGTTTTGGCGGTGAACCCATGGGAGAGTATCCAACATCCCCATAGTAATAAGAATCAAGACTTGTTGATGACATAGACTGCTTAATTTCATAACCTGTAATCTCAGGTCCATGGCTTGAAATGCTACGATCATGACGCGGTTCAGTCATTGGAGAAGAATCATATTGACTCTGTGAGGTGTCTTCGGTCTCACCATAAAAGAATCCTCCATTATCTTGATCTTTTAATGATACCTGTTCAAACTGGTCATCGTCTACTTCAGTAGATACAGAATCAGCCCCTTGTAAAACTACATTGTTGCTTTCACCACCACTACTGGCATTGATATTTTCTTGATTAGATGCTTCTACTCTATCCTGTACAACACTAACCCCTTGAGGAGCATCAGAGTCCTTCCCAGAAGTTTCTTCAACCCTCTTACTTTTCTCTTCTTCTTCTTCCATTGTGTTATAGCTTTAACAAAACTAGCAAGTAGTCATATAATATACACACCAACGCACCTATAAAAATTACAATAACTGAGAACTGAATACCAGTTTAATTAACTAGAGATACATGATCGATGACAGTTGAAATGCTACAATAACTATAACACAATTAAGTAAAAACAAACAGAAAGAAACACAATGCAGCTCAATTTTAAGAAATATGTTTATACTTCAAGCACCAGCAGGGATACATCATGATTAATTCAAACACAACCAATCAAAATCTACACATATCAAAGCATTCAAAAAGAAAAAAAAAAAAAGAGTAATTGGTCCAGTTAGCCTGCTATTTACCTTGCTTCTTATCCTTACAAAAACTTATGAAGTAAGAAATACAGCAAGTTTGATCTAGCTAAATTTAAAGTACATGTAACAAAAGAAATATAACGTTCACAACTAAACTGACCGAGAAGTTACTTATTAGGTTACTTTATCACGCATCTGTTTGGAAACCAAGAACAATTATGGTACAGGATTGCCATAAACTCAAAATCAAAATATCACAGATCCAAGGAAACACGAAAGAGAGACCAGTATATAAATGCACATATTTCAAATGGTGTATACGATTATTTATTGATAAGCAGAATAATAGATCAATGCATTAGATCGACAGAGTGAATAAGAATGCGGAATGTACAAGTACGTATCTACAGCATACATACTGCGAGAAACCGGTCGACGAACACTGATCCGACCTAATTAATAAACTATTGAAGAAACTGCAAAGATTTAATTTGAAAAAAAAAAACCGGCGAATTCGTCTTGGTAATTTAAAGAAAAAGGATTAAATACAATGTGACAAGAGAAAAGGATAGACGTTTAAGTACCTTTGGAGATTGTGACAGCGACGAGCGAGAGAGAAAAGATCGATCAAGAAACAAAAGAGAGAAATGTTTGAGAATCGGAGAGGACGAGAGTGGAGGCGAATTGGGCGCGGGAGAGGTGGACGATTTAGTAATATAGGCCCTGTCTTGTGGTTACCCAGTCAAAAACATTTGTAGCACACTGGTAGGCCAAGGCGAAGGGATTGTTAACCTCTTCTATTTGCAAAATACCAATTTCCTTCTGCTTGTTTTCGTTACATTTTAATTTTATTACCGTGGGAAACATCTTTGCTTTTATCTTAACTTTTACGCTAAGTAAAATCAACGATGTTTATAATATTTATTAAATTATTAGTTATCATTTCTCATTACATATTTCATACTTGTGTGCGCGCGTTTGTTGCACGACCTTTTTTTTTTAAATATTCAAAACATTTAGCAAATAATTAGTTGTCGGTGAAAAGGTAATGGACTGTTTATCAATTAGTTAAAAATAATTTATTACCATTTTACACTTAAATCAGGATTATACCAAATTTATAGGGTTGGTGCGAAACGCTAAGGAAAGAAATAGTGGTCTGGAATCAGCTGTTAGGCTTTAACCAGACAATAGTATTAACTAAATATACCCCTCATATTTCTAAATACATCTAGCGGTGTGATCTCATTAGCAGATTGATGTATTTGGTGATGGTCATCCTTCCAAACAAACGTTTTGAATTGAAATCTCTCCTGGCTATTCTTAAATTTTGTTAAACGAAAAGGAAATATCACGACTGGAAGATACTGTTTATGTTCTTAGTGTTTTGAATATATATATATATATATATAACTGTAAAAATTATAAAAAAGTTATAATACTGAGATCTAGAAGCCGTATTCAACATGGAATTGGAAGATGGAAAAGTTGAAGAGTTTGACATCTCTATTGCTCCCTTACTTGGGCAATAGTGAAAGAGACTTTCCATTGCACCCGCAGGCACACCATTTCTCATGCCCAAAAAGCCGAAATGAAGTTAGACATCTGGGGTTTCATGAAGTGTCAGAGCCATTAAGGGGCCTAGTCCAAAATCACATAAGATTTTTTCTTTTTAACTCCATTAAATTATAAATTTGTTCCATTGAATGAATTAAATATATTAAACACAGGTTCAAAATATATTAAAAATCTTAAATTTAAATTTTATTTTAAAATTCTCATAAATATTTACACGCACTCTTATTTTTAGGACCATAAATTTTATTATCTCAACACACACACACACACACACACACACACACACACACATATATATATATATATATATATATATTTGTATTTCATATCGGTCAAATTTTTTGCCCCACTAACTTGATGTTCTAGCAGCACAGCAGTGCCACTAGTTTCATGGTGCCCAAAAATGCTCAAATATTAATGAAATTACTTCTAGTTACCTGCTTCATATAGTATATGTGAAATAACTCGAGTATAATAAAGAATTAAAATGCAAATTCTTGCCAACGCTAAAAGAACTGATCTGGCTTTAGTGAACTTTTCTTGATTCATATACTTTATTCTGTTGATTGTTAGTACTTAACAGCTGAAATTGTTAACGTGCGCGTATCCCTTGCCTTTCAAGTTTCAATGAACTGTTGATCTTTGATCATTGAAAAGTTATTAAAGCTTCATTTTTTATGCTTTGATTTATCTACCAATTTATGATTCGTTCTTTCAATTCAAAAGGTTCATATTTGGTTAGAATAATGAAAATGAAATGGAAAAGGAAACAAAAAGAGAAGTGAATGCAACGGGCAATACAAGTGAAGCAAAACCAATCATCTATCTCATTTGTTTTAAACTCAACTAGTTAGAATGAAGACAATATATTGATATAATACACATACAAATTGATCAATTGTGATGATGTAGATCAACACATATATGCGAGCGCCCTTATTTTTTTTAAAACCGATACGCTCTTAAGTTGTGGGGTTTAAGAGAGTTATTTTGGCTTAAAGTGTGTTTGCATGGAAAAAAAAAATGAGGGCACCCGCATATATGTATGAACATGTTCAACTTTGTCAAAAAAATGTAGGCTTCTAAATACTAAAAGATAAAAAAAAAAAAACAAGTGTATTGAATTTTGTATTTTTCTTATCTTTTAACTCCGCATGAAATTCACATTTTAATATTTGCACTTACAAAGTTATATATATATATATATATATATATATATATATATTCTGCACTAACGAAGTTATATATGTATGTATGTATGTATCTATGTATGTATGTATATTGGACTGTCTATTTCTACTGCTACTGTACTATCCTTTCTACATTCATCTTCTAACCAAAAGTCTAGATACCAGAAAGTCCATTACCCGGTTCTAAGCGCAGAGCCCTATGCGATTACAAGAAACATGCTCGAGCTTGGAAACATGCCTCATGAAGCAGTTACTAATCTTTAAAAAATTCATGGACACATAACGACCCTCAAGCAAGGTAGCATAACTAACATAGTAATTTCCTCTCCAGAGATAGCCAAAGAAGCATTACACTAATACGATCAAGCCTTATCTAGCTGAACAATGCAAATTTATTCATGCCCGAAAGGTTTTTAGGGCGACAAATTGATGTGAAAGTAATGGTAAGTGACGCCAACATCAAGCGGACCATGAATATATATGCATATCATTATATGACTGAATGCTAGAAGTACATAACATTTCATAATTTTGTGAACCGGTCTGCTCCTTTTGTTGATCATCAGAAGTTCATTGCAAATTGCAATACAGTCGATAGATAGTTCTTGAAAGAAATTTTTGGTTATGCCGCCCCTTAAATTCTCTTGTTAACTTCTGGGAACAAAGAATGCTAATAAGAGCAGTTATATTGTGCTCAGCATATGATATCTGCTGACTGCAATTCACATGTCAGATTCTTTCGACTCTGCCCCATACAATCAAAACGCTCAGAGAAACTGAGAAAGCCACCACTTTATAAGTCTCTAGCTAGTTAGCAACGATACACCATTTTATTTATTTATTTATTTTTTGGCCTCAAATTATTCAGCTGATTAACTAGAAGAGGTGAAATAGGAAGCCCATTTTGCCTTGCAAATTAAAACCGAGTGATAAATAAATAAATTCATAAAACATCGATACACAGCAGGGACAAAAAAGTACCTTATTACCCAACGAATCGATCCCATCTTATACCCCACTGTCAACTGTATCAACCAACAAATAAGCACAAAATCAATTCAAAAGGTTTTAGAAGGCTTTATAGTATACACACTGGTGGTGAACTTGGGGTAAGAGAATATCAAACTTATAGAACAATGCAGCTTCAGTGAAAAGGTTTCTTTTTTGTTTCATTTGTGTGTGTGGGGGGGGGGGGGGGGGGGGTTCAATATTTCCCGTTTGATTAACATTTGATAACCAATCAAAATTTTTCATCAAGCTCTAATCACGAATTAAGAAATTCAAAAGTATAGAACGAGTAACTAATATAAACTAGAATAAAAGAGCGCCTAAGACAAGCTCCGGTTTGAAATCTGACTCAAGTATGAACATGTACCCTGGACCCCACACCGACGTGGCCCAAAACCAGGAGGACTAGGTACACCGCTTGTACGAATATTTTAAGTTTCAATCTCCTTTTAAAGACGCAAAAGCGGAAAGCCCCACTTCGCAAGTCATCAGATCAAACCGCTGACAGCACATGAACTATGAAGACCATATTACTAAATCTAACGGTGATCGCGCTCCTGATCACCGTCGTAGCGTCAGATACCCCTGCAACGGCGTACACCAATCACACTGTCGGTGGCCCCGCCGGCTGGTCCTTCGACGCCATAAATAACATCTCTGCCACTAACTACTCCTCTTGGGCTGCTAACCAAACCTACAACCTTGGAGACTACCTCAGTAAGTTTCTTTTTCTCAGTAAGTTCATTTCAAATGACTTTCTTTTTCCTTTTACCTCTTTCTCCTTTTTTTTTTTTCACAATTTTCTCACGATCCAAACAGTTTTCAACACGAACACTAACCAGACGGTGATCCAAACCTACAATGAGACTACATTTAGCAGCTGTACAACCGATGACGCATCGGACGATGATACCTTCCACTACAACGGTGGCGGCAATGAGTTTGGTCAAAATGTGACTATTGCTGTCCCGTTGACTACGACGGGTACTAACTACTTCTTCTCGGACGCTGAAGATGGCTTGCAGTGCCAGCGTGGCGTGGCTTTTGAGATCTCCGTCAATCGCGGCCTCGGCTTGCCTCCTAGCCTCAACCAGCCGCCTCCGCCTCCTTACATCGAGCCGCCCGGTCCCGAAACTTCTCAGATGACGCCGGTTAATATCAACGGTGGATCACCGGAGATAGATAATAGTGCGCTTAGGAGTGTTGCTAACATGCGCTTTCTATTGTCTCCGCTGCTCATTGGCGTTACCAGTCTTCTTCTAGCCTTCTAGAGGGACGGTGCGAAGTCGGGGATAGGAGCGGTATTTTGGTTTTTTATTTCTTGTCGTGTAGTGGAAGGGTATGTTTGACTTTTTATTTACATTTGTTTTGGTTTGGATGTGTTTGGGTGCAGTAATAGAGTGAGCTTTACCACGGATAGGAGGCATTGAGAATATTCTTTGGCACTGTTATTTTTTTTATATTTTCACTGTTTCTCAATTTGGATTTTCAAACAAAAATGTTAAGTGAGAAAAATGATTGTAGCCATTCATTTTCTTTCTTTGTTGACAGTCCCCGACATGTAAAATCAATAACTAATTATTAACACGTGATATGGATATGCCTTTTTACGGGATTTTATTGCACATCCTTATCATTTGTCTTTAATGCTCTTCGATTTTCTCGCTTCATGGTTTCCTATTGCGTGGCGTGAATCTGACGTCTTATTACAAAAGACCATCATGCCGTTGCAAGAACGATAGTTTGAAGGAAGTAATATAAGAATTTAGCATAACGGACGTAAAGGAATAGTGTTTCCAGCAAACAGCATAGCGGAAAAACCAAGGCGATCCCTTTCAGTTACGTTAGTCTGATAATCACGAACCAACAGATGATAAAAAATTTATGTACATACAAAGTGAAATTTAAGAAAAAAGAAAAAAAAAAGAGAAATTTGGTGCAATAATGACGGATGTTATCAACCTAAACTATATGAGCATGCCTTTCGGTGAAGCGGAAAGGCAAACAAAATTTAGTTATAGTGCATAACAACATTATTCAGACGATTGCAGAATTGCAGATCCCAGACTAAAGAAGGTAAAAAGAGGAAAGGAAAAAAAAACAAAAACAAAAACAAAAACAAGAAAATGAGAAAGTACGGGGGCACAAGTACAAAATTCCCAATTTTTTTTAGGAAAGAGATATTTCTAACAGCTCAGTAACCGACAGACGTGCAACTAACTAAGTAATTAATGCTTGCGTGAAATTCAATGTCGACAGACGTGTGGCGGGGGGAGTTTCTTTCTCTATTTGATTGGACCTCTACACAATCACTGAGCATCACATTCCCAACTTCAGATTCAATGCCCGCTTTTATCTTTCTTATTGCTTTCTTACCAATCTCGTGGAGCGAATGCCAACTCCCAGTGTCTGGATGAAGACATGACAAATTTGGGGCGAGAAACCGAAACGAAAATATCAACGGATTAACGTTTAGTGAGAGAGAGAAGATGGAGGCAAAGTTATAAAGTGTGCCCGCTGGGATCGACGTTTCGTTTATTTATTAATTATTTTTATTTTATTTATTTTTCAGAAAGTCGTCTTTTTCTGATCCGCAAAATACATATTACAATTTCTTGTGGCCTGAGTCTCTCCAATTTCGCACTGTAAGTCTCTCTCGGTCTCTCTTTCAGGTCTCTAAGATGTAAAATTATTTGATATTTGTTCGATATTTTCTAGGTTTTGACTTCTATGGATTTTCTTTGCTAAAATAAAGCGTAACTCTGTTCGGATTTCAGGAAAATGGGGTTAATTTCTGGTGTTTTCATGGGAATGATCTTCGGGATCGCATTGATGGCTGGCTGGCGGCACATGATGAGATACCGAAGCACCAAAAGAATTGCAAAAGTACTTCTGTTTTTTTATTTTTTCGATATTTTAGCGAAACCAGTCGGTTTTATTTGTTAATTTTTGTTTGGAAAATTTCACTCAATTAGTTTCTGTATTTTTCCTTGCTTGTTCGATTGATTGAATGTGTCTGAAAATTTGAACATTCGGGAAGATTTATCAACTGAACCTCTTTTGAATCAAAATTGTAATAGTAGAAATTGTCACCATCACTGTATCTTTAATTTTTGTGGCTGCGTTTTGCCTTAAGTTCTATGTCTGGTTATTGCTGTATTGAAAGTTTTGAACCATCTAGATGTGTGTTTGTATGACCATAATTCATTGTATTTATTCTTCATACAGGCAGCTGATATCAAAATTCTTGGGTCCCTTAACAGAGATGATTTGAAGAAAATCTGTGGCGACAATTTTCCTGTATGGATATCATTCCCTGTTTATGAACAGGTTGGTGAAATTTCAGTTGATCAATTGATGTTTTATCTTTTGGTTTGTCCTGTATGGTTCTTATGTTAACCTTTCTTTCTTTGCGCTACATAGAATCCTTTTTTCCAATATTATGCAATAATCTTCAGTTGTATGACACTATGACTATTGTTTCCAAAAGGTCACTTTGCTAGTTTGCTAATGTTTTTGTCAATGTTAAGAAATGGTATATGACCTAAAGATTTATTAGATTCGTGAACAATTCAATTTGCATCACAATGAATTTATAAAAATTGTATCTAAGACAATTCAATTTGCATCACAACTAATTAATAAAAATTGTATCTAAGCTCTAATTCTTATTTATTTATGTTGCTTTCTGTTTCATGTTTCATGAAAGTATGCCTTTTTCTCTTTTTTTGGAATTATTTTGATTGTTAGAATTTGCTTTAGTGTCAAGTGTAGCTCATAGCACCTTACTTGTGGGCTCTTTCAGGTGAAATGGCTGAACAAGGAATTGAGTAAATTATGGCCATTTGTTGCAGATGTAAGCCTCTGGTTTTTCTCGAAATTTAAATGTACAATAAGATGCTTACTTCTTTCAGCTATTCTTATAGCCTCTTTTGTACCGGTCAGCATGTTATGACTCGTGACTATTTCATAAATTTTCGACTTCCTCAAACTTGGTGTACCCTGGAGCCCTTAATTTTCAATAATGAAGTGTAAGAATTTTACTATTGTAAGATGAGAGAAATTATGCAAAAGAAGGCTAGGAAAATGAGGAGGACCTACATCACAGGATACCATTCTATGAATGATATAATAACACCTGAATGTTCATGTTTATTGTAGGTGTTAAAACAAATTGTCTTTTCTACTGTTATACAGGAGGTAGGGAAAAATATTGTGCTGTAGTTGGTAGATTTTATGTGTTTGCGTTGGCAGGTTCTATTTAGTTGTTCGACAAAAAAGGTATTTCTTGCGAGAAATGAAAATTTTATTAGTGAAAAGATGCCGAAACTGAAATGAGGAGGGAAACCGAAAACAAAGAGAGAAATAGAGATTAGAATAAAGCAAATAGATTTGCCTTATGCAAATTTGTTTCAATCTCTGAAATGTTAAATTCAACCTCGTTGTCTGTGTTTGTTTTCAGGCAGCAGAATTGGTGATAAAAGAATCTGTTGAACCATTACTGGAAGAATACCGACCTCCGGGTATTACTTCTTTAAAGTTTAGCAAATTGTCCCTTGGCAATGTGGCACCCAAGATTGAAGGTATACTTCACCCATGGAAATATTTTTGTCATCTGGTTGTGTTTCCACTCTTCTTATTTTCTTGTCAGTTCCTTCTTAAGCACTTATGCTTGGATAATTTCTTATTATGCAGGCATCCGTGTTCAGAGTCTTAAGCAAGGTCAAATTACAATGGATATTGATTTTCGGTGGGGTGGTGATCCAAGCATTATTTTAGGTGTTGAAGCTGCAATGGTTGCTTCAATACCCATCCAAGTAGGTGTTTGATTTTACAGAAGACTATCTCATGTCATATCATGTTTTTTTTTCCTTCCTTTGTATTTGGAGTCATACCATTCAAGAGGTTATTAATTTGGATGTTGCCATGGTGCCTTATCCTACAGTTGAAAGATCTTCAAGTTTTTACTGTTATACGTGTTATCTTCCAACTTGCTGAAGAGATACCCTGCATTTCTGCTGTTGTTGTTGCTCTACTTTCTGAGGTACATTTAAAACAACTGTAGTAAGATGTGTTAATATATTCAAATGCCTCTGATTCTTCAACAATTGTACGAATCTTAGCTTTGGACTATAACTGGTCCCAGAAAAAGTTCATATATTGTTGATGGTCTTGTTAGTATTTTGAATGTTAGTGACTGTTTCCACAATTTATCAGATGTCCCTTTGTTTTAAGGACAAGCTTTTGAATTTGTTTAAAATGTAAAGGGAAGTTGGGAAACGAAATTTTGTATTTGATGTATTTGTATTTTCAAAGAAGCCAATATCCACAACAGAACTGAATTATATGAATTAATGGGTGTATTAGAAAAGTTCCATACATATTCTGAATTGACTAATTCTCATGTACATTCAATCAGCCAAAGCCAAGAATTGACTATACACTGAAGGCTGTTGGTGGAAGCTTGACAGCCATTCCTGGAATTGCAGATATGATCGATGTAAGTTATATTCTTTGTAATTTTTCTGATTTTATTTTTAATATTTCCTTTTCTTTTCTTTTTTTAACTCAGATTCGTGATTCTGCTTTTGTCACAATTGTTAGGATACTGTGGATTCAATCATCACAGACATGCTTCAGTGGCCTCATAGAATTGTTGTTCCGATTGGCGGTATACCTGTGGATACTAGGTAATTTGTCATCAGCTATTTTTGTTCTCACTTTTTGCTGGTCACACATAATATTGGAATATGGCAAAAGTTTCTGAATTTTGAGTTGGTTCACATATTTATGCCTGCATTATGCCTTAATTTTCTGGTGTTTGGTTCACATATTGATGCTTGGACCTCGGAGGATCTATTTTCGGCTAACCTGATATAAATAGGAAAAAATAATCATTCTTCCTCTTAATGTTTTGAGTTGTTTGGCATATGGTAAAGCCTCAATGTAGTTAATTTAATTTATATTCATGATGTTTGGTGTATTATTATAGGGATGTTAAGTAGTTTTCTTTTTCTGAAAAATAGTCTGATACAACATTCCTTTTGTTATCCAGTGAATTAGAGCTTAAACCTCAGGGGAAGGTTGCAGTGACCATAGTGAAAGCGAATAATTTGAAGAACATGGAAATGATTGGGAAATCTGATCCATATGCTGTTGTGCATATCAAGCCGCTATTCAAGGTTAAAACGAATGTCGTAGACAACAACCTGAATCCTGTTTGGAATCAAACATTTGAGTTGATTGCAGAAGACAAAGAGACTCAGTCACTTATCTTTGAGGTTTATATTTTCTTGCTGTTTTTCCCTGCTCAGTGGGTGCCCATTTTAAATTCTGAATATGGTGCCGCTTTGTCCAATATGCATCTAATATACATTTATAAATATCTACGAATTTGCATCTATATTTCTGGTGGGCAAATACTTTAATTGTCATGAAGATTTGAGATGGTTCGTCCATAATGCTAGAGCTTGTTAATACTATGACTGAACCGTAAGACCTGTTGTGTGGCCTCTACATGTTGCATTATATACGTATAAAAATTTGGGAGTTGTGATAATTGAACATGTTTCAAATAGAGCTACGCAATTTTAACTTCAACATAGCCCATCTACCTAGGGTTGAATTCTTTTGTGCTACTGAACTCCATCTGCATGAGCTTAAATTTTCCATTTGTTGAACACATTGTGTGTATCCATCATTTTTTTTTCCTTTTCAGTAATTCTAAAGCCACAAACTTCAATTGATGTGGCATAACAATATTGGTTGGATGAAAACACATGGCCCACGTGATTTATTTTCATTCTTTTGTGTTTTCATCCAATCAATACTACTTATGCCACACCAGTTTGTATGATACAGGTTGTACAATGAGTTTGTGGCTCTAGCATCGGTACGGGAGTCTTTATATTTTTTTATGTAATATTAACTCTTGCAGAGTAAAAGTGCTATAAAGTTGGTTTCCCTTGCTGCAAATGATGTTTCTTTACTCCTGAAATAGGTTTTTGATAAGGACATTGGGCAAGATAAGAGATTGGGAATAGTGAAACTGCCCTTGATTGATCTCGAAGCAGATACTCCAAAAGAGGCTGAATTGAGACTCCTACCGTCACTTGATATGCTGAAAATAAAAGATAAGAAGGACAGAGGAAGCATTACTGTAAAGGTAGGTGCTTCTAAACATAGCTTTAATCTCTTTAAGTAGGTTGTTTTAGATACCAATGTAAATACTATATCGTTCATTATGCTGGTAACTAGATATTGGTTTACTTCATGCTGTTGCTTTTCAGTTCATGAGAATCCTCTTTGCTAATAGACTTCTTCTCTTGTATGTGTGTTATGAATCCTTTATTCTTTATAAGAACTTGTTTGCTGTCTTGTTTGTAACTTTTTTATGTGAGGAAGGATTGCATAATGAATTTTCTAAATGATGCCAAATGTGTCGGCCTTTCTTAGAGAGATGGACTTGCGATTGCCCATTAGTAGTTGTCTCCCACAACAAGGTGGACTTCTGAGGTTTGAGTTGTGGTGGTATCTTCACTTCAGAGCTTTAGATTGTTTTCTGAAAAGTGAAATCCTTTTTCAGGGTGCTATCTGGTGGAATTTTTCTTGTTTCTCTCTACTCTGTATTAGCGTATTTTATTGGTTATTTTTACCCTGGAGTTATCTGGTTTATATATATACTTCAGGTACTATATCATGAATTTAACAAGGAGGAGCAGTTGTCTGCTCTAGAGGAAGAGAAGAGGTTCCTAGAAGAAAGGAAGAAACTGAAGGAAGCAGGAGTTATAGGAAGCACAATGGATGCAATAGATGGAGCAGCATCCCTGGTGGGCTCTGGTGTTGGAATGGTGGGTACTGGTATTGGTGCCGGTGCTGGGCTTGTGACCGCCGGTGTTGGTACTGGGGTTGGACTTGTTGGGAGTGGCTTTGGAGCTGTCGGCAGTGGCTTGAGCAAGGCTGGAAAGTTTATGGGCCGAACCATCACTGGGCATTCCAGCAAAAGGAGCGGCACGACAACTCCTGTCAATAGCGTCCAAGAAAACGGTGGAGCTAAGCCAGTGCAGTGAATATTGTCCAAGAAAATAGTGGTACAAAGCCTACTCCGGTGCCACTTCTCAAAAACGTGAAATTTGGCCCACTGTTTGTACTTTAAATTTTAGGTTGAGAGATTTCATTTTAACCCTCGTATATCTCTAGTAGTTTCTACAGTGCGAGTCTTCTGCTGTTTGGAAATTGATTATCATCCGAACTTCATTTACCTTGTCCTCTCCGTTCGGGTCCCCGTATACACGGATCTGAATATGTTGTTATAGACCATCAAACATTTAACATTGTACAAAAAGGAAGTTCAGTTTTTCAAGTTCTAAATTCGTAAAGAAGGTGGTTTGGTTTTATTTTTATTTCATATCTACGTGGATTAATTGAAATCCGTCAACTTAGTATAATCGCTCGTAGCTCGCTTGCCAATTCTCCTGCTCCCTCTGGTCAAAGCCAATATTCGCTCTCGTGAGTTAGAATCTTGAACAGGGAACGAACAACCTGTCATTTCTCAGATCCATCTACTGTATACAAATTAAAACACCACAAACAAGACCCCATCCAATGGAGAGTAAGCTACTTTCTGTCGGCGATGATCTCACGTAGTTTGATCCCGTGAACATAAAATATCATAACTTTATCTGTGACACGTGGTGCAACACGAAGGTCGTATCGTAGCCAATCTTTAGAAAAGAATAATATAATTTTCATTATATAGTTACGAGTAATCTTTTGGGTCCAGGATCTTTTTATTACTGATATTACTTATATTTATAATTAGATAATCACTGTAATTAGTCAACATTAGAAATCTATAAGCTACTGTTTATATTTATTATTCTCACTAAATATTTAAAGAATATTTATTTCACTCAAGTCTTTTGAGAGAGAATATTACTTTTATTCAATTATTTTTAATTAAAAGAAAAAATTAAAATTTCTATTCTTAGATGAAAACTTAAAATGTGAGGGGAAACAACCTACCACTAGACAAAAAAGGCAGTTCACAAATATTTTCTTTGTCCTTTGGAGTAACTCTTGAATTAATTAATAGCATTTCTTATTTTATCATAGTTATGAGTAATCTTTTGGGTTTAGGAGTAAGACTTGAATTAATTAATGGCATTAAGCACATTCTTTAAGATTATCATCGCGTACCCAGTCTAGGAAATATCACTCACGGGTCAGCTCTCCCGACAGGCGTGGGCTGTAAGACTTTGATGTAGTCATTCCATATATATATATATATATATTTACTTTTTAGAAGTGATGCAGTCATTCATAATAGCCAAAGTAGGACTCACATGATCTCAGTCTCGCTCTTGTTTTATTCTTTAACCCCTTTCCCCTCGTAAGTTCCCCTCAGATTCCTTTTACGAAGCCACTTACGATTACAAAGTCAATGAGTTCCCATCAATTTACCAAACCACCCTATTTGACGATATGTCGATCTCTAAGATCATCTGGGTATAATGGTCTTTCACAAAATAGAAAAATGCCGCAGAAAAAGTCGCCGCAAGCACAACAAACGAGCTTACGTTAATTATGCGTAGCTACAAAATCAACAGTATTCAGTTACCGCAAGTGAAATAGACAAACAGAAAAAAAAAACAAAAGGAAACCGGGTCCACGCGATTTAATCAGCGCGTTGGGACTCTGCTCCAGGTAAAAACTCGTAGAAGTTGGAAAGCCACGCTCAAATGGCCAGCTCTACAATAGACCGCTTGGAGTCTATGATACCGATCACTCTCCACCATTTATCACGAGCATGAAGGAGGTGCGTGGCTCATGCTGCTCTAATACACGCGCGCGCGATGACCTTAAGATCGATCGGTCCTGAGTAAATGACAACTAAAGCTACTCACATGACAGTTACTGTAGAAAAGCAACGGACTAATTAATTATCGCCACTTATGCAAAAAAGTCAAACTAATGGCTTCCTCAGCATCCATCTCTAAAAGTTCCACGTCACACAACAATTGTCTTATCCTAATAAATAGAAAAGGAAACCACCACATATTGGGCCCACTTATGTACAAAAACAAGAAAACACGCACCAACAGAGAACTCAAACAGAGCTAGCTGTGACCCCTAACTGTGAGAGACAGTGACTAAAATCCCCCACTCTCAATTCTTCTTCAACTGGCCATTACCCATGACCTGCTAATATTGTATTTCAAACACCCCTCTCTTTTCCAAACTATCTACAGCAATGCCATCACGCTCAGTATTCTCAGTTTCGCTGCCGCCGCCCTTGCCAATGCCGTCGATGATGGCGCCACCAGTCATCCATCACCGCCGCCACAACCATCAGGCTCACTTTCTTCCCGCGATACTCGCCGGAACCCTTGTTCTAACCTGTTTCATCCTTATCATCATCACCATTTTCACCTACCGGAAACTCTACAGGAACCGTACGGCTCCCTCGGACTTAAAGTCTCCAAACCACAACCACTGCCGACGGTTCTCTTATAACCTTATACGTCGAGCAACCGCGTCGTTTTCTCCTTCAAACCGGCTCGGCCACGGCGGCTTCGGCTCCGTCTACAAAGCCGTAGTTCCGTCGTCGTCGCAACCACTCGCCGTGAAAATACTCGACTCTTCCGGTTCCCTCCAAGGCGAGCGCGAGTTCCACAACGAGCTCTCGCTGGCCTCGTCATTAGACTGTCCTCACATTGTTTCCCTCTTAGGTTTCGCTTCCGATCGGCGAGGTCGCAGACTCGTTTTAATTTACGAGCTGATGGAGAACCGGAGCTTACAAGACGCGTTACTGGATCGAAAATGTGAAGAACTAATGGAGTGGAATAAAAGATTCGAAATTGCTATTGATATCGCCAAGGGTCTCGAGTATCTCCATCATTCTTGTGAACCGCCGGTGATTCACGGCGATATTAAGCCGAGCAATATTTTATTAGACGGCGATTTTAAAGCAAAGATTGGAGATTTTGGTCTTGCTCGGTTGAAAACTGAGGATCTGATGATTGAAGGTGAGTGTGTGAAGAAGAGAGATGTTAACGAGGATAACGGGTCGATCTTGGAGGAGACTGAGAGTGTGGTGACTGCCTATGAAGAGAGTGCTGGCGGCGGCAACGGTGTTGATCGGTCGCCGGAGAGTTGTGTAGTGAGAGTTTTTGATGCTGAGGTATCTCCTGAGACTGATACAGTAACGTTGTCGCCGGAAGTTGGCGTTGATAAAGGGAGTGCATCGGAAGGTTGTTTTGATAAGATTAGTGTTGAGAGTGGGAAAGATTTGAACGGAAATTGTAAAAAGGGTGGTTCGAGGCGGGATTGGTGGTGGAAGCAGGACAACGGAGCAGGGTCAGAGTCAGGGAGAGTAAAAGATTATGTTATGGAATGGATTGGGAGTGAGATCAAGAAAGAAAGGCCCAAAAACGAATGGGTTGCATCCCCAAGTTCGACCGAGAATAATGGTTCTAGCTCCAAACTTGAGATGAAGAAGGACAGAATTAGGAAGAAGGAAAAGAATAGGAAGCCTAGAGAATGGTGGAAGGAAGAGTTTTGCGAAGAGTTAACGAAAAAGAAGAAGAAAAGAGGATTGAATTCTAGTAATGTTGGAGAAATGTGGTGGCAAAAAGATGAGGAAGTTGTTGTGCAAGAGAGAAAGAAGAGGAAGAATAAGACTAGCAGAGGTAGCATTGATTGGTGGCTTGATGGTTTTAGTGGTGAATTAAGAACTGGAAGAAGAAGTAGCCAAGATTGGGCCAGTGGAGATATACCCAAGAGCGGTGGCATTAGCAGCACGCCGAGTATGAGAGGAACAGTTTGTTACATCGCCCCTGAATATGGTGGCGGTGGGCTGCTATCGGAGAAATGTGATGTTTATAGCTTTGGTGTACTTATTTTGGTTCTGATTTCAGGGCGCAGGCCTTTACAAGTAACAGCATCTCCAATGTCTGAGTTTGAAAGGGCTAATTTGATTTCTTGGGCTAGGCAATTAGCTTATAATGGGAAGCTTTTGGATCTTGTAGACCCTTCTATTCATTCCTTGGATAAGGATCAAGCATTGCTTTGCATTACCATTGCACTCCTCTGTTTACAAAGATCGCCAAGCAAGCGACTTACAATGAAAGATATTGTTGAGATGCTTACTGGTGAGGCTGAGCCACCTCATTTGCCGTTTGAATTTTCACCATCACCGCCGAGCAATTTTCCGTTTAAATCCCAGAAGAAAGCGCGGTGAGCTCATCGGATTTTCTGGTACCATTTTAATTATATCATTGACTGTAGAGTGAGTGTGTGTACTTCTTGTTGTAGGTCATTTCTAATTATTATGTTGTGTACAAATTGATGCAAAAACAAAGAAAAGTTAAAAAAAGAAAAAAAAAGAAAAATCTGTATCATGAATTCAGGGTCTCTTTGCACTTTGATTGTTTATATGTTCCTTCGGGCCTACAATATTGTTTCACAGTTAACTTTATGCAACAACTATTGATTTTTTAGTGTACAACCCCACTTGGCTTTTGCTGTACAAATTGTTGAATTTTAGGAATCCCAGGTTTAACGGTAAATATAAAGATGAATGTTTAGATATTGCTTTATCTTTCCAGATGGTGAATGGTGAGTGCCACCAGCCAGTGGTCTTAAGGCTTCATTGATAGATTTGTGTATTGTCCTGGGACATGAAGGAGAACTTTCCTTTTTATGACTTTTGGACTTATTGGCCCCATAAGTCAGAAGATGTGTCCGCTTTCTTACTGATTGCTAGCTTTCACAAGTTAGTTGTTTTTGGGCGCAAGCAAGGGATTCAACAGAAGGAAGCCATTCTTGGCCCCTGCCTTTTCTTTTCATAAATGATTATACAGTTCCATTAAAACTGTTTATTATATTTAGCCATGCAGGAAACCCAGAATGCAAGCTTATTCAGCCGTTGGCTCTAAAATGTCTCAAATTACCGTAACAAATTTAGCACAAGGTTAATTAACTGAGCCTGTTACGAGATGTGCTAATGAAACGAACTTAATGGTGGATATACCTTTTACCTTTAATAATTTTTCGGATATACCTTTTACCTTTAATAATTTTTCTCCGCAATGAGACGACAACCCTAACAAACACTTGCCGTTAACAAGCCCTACCATTACTCCTTGTCTAGTACTTTATATCATTCAAGCCCATGTAAAGATCACTGATTCGATGAGTTTTGGACGCTTAACTCTTGATAATTAAGAAATCTTTTCTACTGTCAGAACCCTCAAATTCATGTCTTTGCAGCTGTAAAATTTTGTTACCAACTTATCATGTACAAGCTTCGCAGCATATTGTTTTTTTGAGAATGCTGATATTAACCATTTCCAAAAGTGTCTGTGCGGGGGAAGGATAGTCGTTAAGATAAAAAAAAAAAAAAAAGTAAAAAATAAATAAAAATCCCCATTTTTTTTAATTGGATACTGTAATTTTGGGAAGATCACTGATATTTGGATAGAAGAATTTGACAGAACGGCGACAAAAACAACGATACACAGGGTCTGAGGGCTCTTTCATCATTTTTTCTGTTGGAAATGGTGGGGGGATTCTGATGCAGAATGAGTTCGGTTCTCTTTATATGCAAAGAGAATAAGAGATCATGAATTGCTATTGCTTCGACTTGGAATGTTCTGATGCTTATTCTTTTTTTAATTTAATTAATTCGATTCTTTAGAATAAAAAATGAATGTGATTCTGCAAAATAGTGACAACACAGGTATGCAATAAATCTGGTAGATCATGAGAATCATTTTGTAATTGCACTTGTGAAGTTGTAAATTGCTGAGTTGAGGGTCGAGACTAGAGACTGATATTCTTCCTTTTTTAATAAAATAAAAATAAATAAAAGTGGCAGCAGGCTCATGCTATATTGGGCCTATGTTTGGCTACCATCATACTGAAGGCCCATATAATATTTCTTATGAAGCTCATAAGTCGCACAAGATCGATGGTCTAGGAGGGCCGTCTGAGCTGGTCGATCCAAAATTATTTGCCCAAGATCCTATTCAGCAGGCAATGCGTAAAGTCACAGAAGCCCCAATAATAAAATAATTGGCGTTTGAAAAGATAAAGTATAGCTGGGGCCATGCCATGCCGACAAGAAAAAGCAGCAACTCCCCACTATTAAAATGCTTCTAGATCGATAAAATTCATAAGATATATCCACCACTTACTTCCCTGTCTGAGAAGAGTCAAGAAAAACTGGCTCATTTATGGCTTTCGTTCATACTCCACAATCAATTTATTATGTAATGTTGTTAATAGTTATGAAAAAAGGCGCACCAACCAACTAAAATGGATAGCCCTTTAATTGCTCCACCTTCTTTTCTTGACCACAAAAAAGCCCTAAGCTTTCCCTTCCCGTATAAATAAAAAGTCGAACACTTGGTTTCAATTGTGCTAAATAAAAAGTAACAGAGTGGTGGCAATGGCAGAAGAACAAATACAATGTTCCGTAGACCCTTTTGAGTTACTCAAAATCTCCCTCAACTCGGACGGCTCACTCACGAGACACAACAAATTCCCCACTGTTCCGCCATCGGCATCGATAACCGACCAGCTCGCCCTCTCCAAAGATGTCCCACTCAACCCCCAAAACAAAACTTTCCTTCGCTTATTTAAACCCAAGGATATTCCCCCCAACACAAAGCTCCCTCTTATTATATACTTCCATGGCGGCGGCTACATTTTGTTCAGTGCTGACGCTTTCATTTTTCACAACTCGTGCTGCCAACTGGCGGCTTTTATCCCCGCTTTAATCCTGTCGGTTGATTACCGTCTCGCCCCCGAACACCGCCTTCCTGCAGCCTTTGATGACGCCATGGAATCCATCCAGTGGGTCCGCGACCAGGCTCTTGGTGACCCGTGGCTGAGAGATTACGCCGATCTATCCAAGTGTTTTCTGATGGGCTCCAGCTCTGGCGGCGGCATCGCTTACCATGCCGGGTTACGTGCATTGGACTTGGATGCTGATCATCTTTCGCCGGTGAAGATCGTAGGGCTCGTGCTCAATCAGCCATTTTTCGGTGGGGTCCAGAGGACTGAATCGGAGAAAAGAATGATCGACGACAAGCTCTGTCCGTTGAGTGCAACGGATCTCATGTGGGACCTGTCGTTGCCGAAGGGTGCGGATCGCGATCATGAATATTGCAATCCGATCGCAAGTGTGGAAACTAACGATAAGATCGGACGGCTGCCAAGTTGTTTTGTGGGAGGACGCGAGGGGGACCCGTTGATCGACAGACAAAAAGAGTTATCAAAAATGTTAGAGGCGCGCGGAGTGCACGTGGTGCCACAGTTTGACGATGGTTACCACGCATGTGAGCTGTTTGATCCTTCCAAAGCCGAAGCCCTGTACAAGGCTGTCCAGGAATTTGTTAACGATGTATGTGCCCGTCAGCCTGAACATAATAATGCTCGAGCTGCAGCTTCAAATAAACCAAGTTTGTGATGTGAATGACAAGTTATTTCAAAACAACCGTCGGTTGCTTATCTCTCCATCGTGTTCCAAGATGGTTATTTAATTTGTTTATATGCAGTTTTAAGTATTTGACAAATTATCGATTTTTTTTTTTTTAACTTGGTAAAGATTATTAATGTAATCATTAATTGGCCATTAGTAAAGAGTAAAAATCTTTGGTCAGTCATGGATTTATTGGTTAGGGTTAAATTAAATTATAACAGATGATTGCGCGGATATCGGATATGCAAGTAAAGGTTAAATTAGGAGAGGATTAAGGTGATTTATTGTGTTGAAAATAATGTAGCCACATTTTAAATAAAATAAATAAAAAAAAAAGAGTTTAATTGAAAAATGAATAAGAAGTGAGAGTGAACTTATAAACCCAAAACCTTAAGGGCGTATAATTTAGCAAAATCGCGATAAAGAGAATTACAAGATTATTAATTTTATTGATGAAAGTGATAAAGAATCGAAGGTTTACATTTTCCTTTTAAGAATTAAAGATAATATTATACACCTCAAATTATGCCCTAAAATTCATCAGGTTAATGATAAGAATTTGGAGAAATTTTATCATGAGTTTAGAAATCCAAATAGAAAAAAATTGATAGAATCCACGTGTTTACAAAATCAATCTAATTTTACACTAGTTTATCATCGTTTCTACCGACATGCGCATTTTATCAAAATTTGACATAGTTCAAAAAATAAATTTTAAATAGTTAATTATTACTTAACTAATAAAAATTTTAAAACATAATTAAGAATTTCTCTAAATTAAAATAATTTTAAACAGTAAAAAAAAAACTTGTTATTTTGCAAGTAACCAAAATTTACCTTTGCCTAGATATAATCAAACAATAACAAATAATAATAATAATAAATTGATGCCCCAATATTTTTATGTTCGAAGAATTATAAATATCTCACTACAAAGTCCACCAAACCATACCAATGCAACAAAAATAATAATAAAATAAAATAAATATGTAATAGTCTATTATGTCACATCACTTGGCATCATATTAGATTATCCGTAAAGGGCAATGTTGACACAACGGTTTAGTGAAAGTGGAGAGGAAGTAATATAAAGGCCAGTTTGGTAATATTGAAAGTGATAATGCTGTTATTTTTAAAATAATTACTATTATATGTATTATAAAGATATGTAATTGTGAAGAGAACTAATAAATTATTTAGTAAAATTAATTTTAAAAAATATTGTGAGTTTTAAAAGTAGTTATATGCATTTAATTTATATTAATATTAAATTATTGTAAGAATATAAATAAGTATAATTGAAAAATGAATAAGAAGTGAGAGTGAACTTATAAACCCAAAATCTTAAGGGCGTATAATCTAGCAAAATCGCGATAAAGAGAAATACAAGATTATGAATTTTATTGACGAAAGAGATAAACAATCCAAGATTTACATTTTCCTTTTAGGAATTAAAGATAATATTATACATCTCAAATTATGTCCTAAAATTCATCAAGTTAATGATAAGAATTTGGAGAAATTTTATCATGAGTTTAGAACCTTAAATAGAAAAAATTGATAGAATTCATGTGTTTACAGTTTATCATCGTTTCTACCGACACACGCATTCTATCAAAAATTGATATTGTTCAAAAAATAAATTTTAAAAAATAAATCAATAAAATATTTAGTAAAATTAATTTTAAAAAATATTGTGAATTTTAAAAACAGTTATATGTATTTACTCTATCTTAATATTAAATTGATGTAAGAATATAAATGATTGCATTAGATATGATATTGAATAAAATTTATTTATGCATTTATAAATATGTATATCAAATATTTTTATTATGTATATATAATAATTGATAATTAAAAATTTTATATTATTAATTTATTTTTATTTTTTTAACATAATAATAATAATAATCTATTTAAAATTAATAATTTTATTTCCTAATTAATAAAGATTTTGAATTTTTATAATATATTTGAAGATATATAAATTGATTCTATAATATAAATTGATAAATATTTTGAATTTTTAGAAAGTTATCCCTTATATACTTTTCAAAATCTGCTACAAGTATAAGATAAATTTGTCAAAAGTGATTATTAAAAAAATTTATTCAAAATCATTTTTGAACTTTCCACCGACAATTTGAAACGAACCCAAAATACACAAGTGGATCGCAAAAGTCATGTCATGGTGCTCTAAAAAGTAAATTACAATGTCGTCACAGATAACTAATTTTCTATGCATATAACACATAGTGATGGTTTGCCATATCTGGTAGTAAATTAGTCTAAAAGCATAATCATCATCCGACTAACTTTAATATATACGATGGAATTCAATTGATCCATATATATTGTAAACCATGAATCTAGGTGATGTTTGGTTGGGAGGAGAGAATGGAGGAGAGGAAAGTAATTTAAATTTTATTTTTATTTTTATTGTTTGATTTGACAAAATCTATAGGAATTTAATGTCCATTAAAATTTAATATCCATCATAATATAGAATTTAAATTCCACACCAAGTAGGAAGAATTTAAATTCCTTTTTATGTTGGAAACTAAAATTTTCAAAATTACTCTTCAACTTTTTAACTTGTTTAATACCATTAATAATTATTATTTATAATTTTATTTTATTGATTTAATATTATAAATAATTATATATTAATTAAATTTAATAAATTATTTAAGAAATTTAACAAAATAAATAAACTTATTCATTTATTTATTTAATATGAAAATATAAAAATACAAATTAACTGTCAACGGACCTCTGCCGGACTTCGCCGCAAAGTCGCCGGATCACCGTCGGACAATGCCAGAAAGTCGTCCAAACCGCCATTTTATTATATATATATATATATATATATTTCATTACTAATATAAAATAGTTTAATATTTAAGGTAAATGATAAATTTGTCTAAAAAAAATTGTAATTCTTTATAAAATTTTATATCAAACCAAACAATAAAATCTAATTTCACTATTTTTTTTCACTCATTTCTTCTCCCTCCCTCTCCATTCCACTATTTTCCTCTCCTCTCTTTTCTTGAAATCAAACATGGCCTTAACGTATAGTAATTTCTTAATAAGAGATTCTTATTAAAAAAAAAATTAGAGAATTGAATATATATAGAGATTGACAAATAATTGGAAGAAAATTAAGTCGATTACAAAGAGGGAAAAAAGATCTACATATATATAGGAAAATATTTTAATTCAAACTTAAAATTCAGGATATGTTGACAACAGTTAAAACAGACTTTCACAACATCATTAAGCTGTTTAACAACATTGTAAAAGTATGATTACATTGTTGTCATCTCATCTGAATTTTATAAAATCTGAAATTTTTGGATCTGAGAACGACTGTATATATCAGAGCTTCCAGATGTGGAAATTAAACATAGATTTTGTGCAAAATTCACGTGTTTTTATTTAATATATGCTGTTTAATGAGCTCAAAACTCACATTTAAACATGTGCCTATATTTCAAATGATAAAATCCTTAACAATTTTCAAAATGGCAAGTCCTCGACGCTTGTCCACTATATCCACAGCATGAAAGCCGGTATCATCAAACTGTGCTTCAACTTGTACTCCGTTCAGGGCCAGCAATTGAACAAAGTCTTGCTGCCGATCGAACATCGGATCAAAACCAAACCCGATAACCAAGCACCGGGGCAACGATTTAAGCTTAGTCTTGTGAGGTCCATCGATAAAAATATTAGCAAATCGATGGTCACGATCTGTCCCTTTTGGCAGTGACAGCTCCCACAACGCGTCTAATACAGGCAATGGCAATAATTGATCCGCTGCGTATTTAATCTCAGTTCCCGTTCTACGAACTCCACTAAACATTGGTTGGTTAAAAACCAAGCCAGCAATTTTCACTGGCCCTAAACACAACTCTATTGCTTTTAACGCTGCATGAAAAACAATATTACCGCCATTACCGCGGCCATAAAGGTAACATCTGGTAAAATCACCATAATTTGTAATCCATTCTTCGCCTTCTGGGTCCGAAGCTTGCTGCTTCACCCAGAGGATTGCCTCAACAGCGTCTTCGTAACATGCGGGGAGCCTGTGCTCGGGAGCAAGACGATAGTCGACAGAAATAACAATGGCGGGGATTTCACTTGCCAAACGTGTGCAGGTACGGTGACATACGATATCAAGGCCTGAGTAAAGAACAAAGCCACCACCATGAAATTTAAGGATTATAGGAAGACGAGCGACTGTGTTGTCGTTCGAGGGCAGCTTCACTGGTCTGAAAATACGCAGCTTTGTCCTGTTGTTAGCGTTTAGAGTTACGTCTTTGCTGACAGTGGGGTTCCCCGGAACCGGTTCCGGATTCGTTTCGGCCCCCGGAAACTCACGGTTACGACGGAAGGTGCCGTCTCCGTCGTCAACAACGCCCAAATGGGCGTATGCATCGAACGTGGACATTAATTGTAAGTTTTTGGTTTTACTTATGCATGCATGTTACTTAAATTACATATATGAAAGATTAAGCTTGCTTCCGTGTATAACTTTCAAAAGATTAAAAAAAAGAGTGGCCTAACTGAAAGTCCTAAACACTAGGATCTGCGTGCGGGATTAGTGTCCATTGGAGCCGTACGCATAATTAGTTGTTGAGGTTTGAGCAAATTTGTAGGGTTCCGTTGCTAGAATGTGGTAATTGGTTTATTCCAAGGGCTTGATTCACGTTCATTTAATGAACGTTCAAAATTAATTAAATTGAGTGTTTCAAAAACTGAGATGGACTGAATTCAGTTTTTGACAAGTATCTTCAGAAATGTCGATCATGATGATGAGCTATATCCGCTCATATTAATTTGGTTTTTAATTACGTATAGATTTGAAATAATTAGTTACAATTTGATCTTACGAGGCGTTCTTCAGTAAGGTTTACGCGCAAAAGATAACTTCGTAAGGAAATAATTATATAGAGTTTGTAGCAGCTATGTATATAATATAACCCACTGCTTCATCCTTAATTTATGTATGCGTCTCTTCATATATATATAACACTTGACGAAAAAAAATAAATAAAAAAATAAAAAAAATAACTAGAGAAGTTTTCTCTGTTGAGGTTCATTTAGAAATTGAGAAACTCTAATGTGAAATTATCAAGATATTATGTTTTTTTTTTTTTTGATAAACAAAGGGCTCTAAAAGAGAAGAGCTAGAGGGGCACAAACCGGGGGTGTGCCACCCCATACATATCCGAATATAAAATAGATCTCAACCCTAAAGGTGCAGAATGAAGAAAATGTACTCCAACAGGTAAACTCAAAGCATGCGTAGAAAGGATATCAGCTGCCAAGTTTGCTTCGCGGTAGATGTGACCAATTCGAATCCTCCAATCCCTCCTCATGAGTTCTCTAATTATCTCGATTATATTCGAAGTTTCGTTGACATGGGCATTATTTTCCTTTATAATTTGCACCACACTACAGTTGTCTACTCCAACTTGGATATGTCTATAGCCAAGATCCCATGCCATTCTTAGCCCATGCAAGACACCCCAAAGCTCAGCCTTTAGAACTGAACAAACTCCAAGATGTGCGCTGAAGCCATGAATAAAATTACCATGACAGTCCCGCAGCAGCCCACCTGCACTCGTCTCTCCATTTCCTTTCCTTGCACCATCCGTATTTAAGCACAAGAAAGGCCATGGTGGAGGAGCCCAGTGAATCCATTTCTGAATCCTTTCATTTCTTCGATAGCCTACGCTTGAAAGAGTAGAACAAATACTCTCAGCCCTTGCCTTAATATCCCGGACTATCAAATCACCATTCCAGCTCTTGTTGTTGAAAATCACCTGATTCCTCCAATGCCAAATTCTCCAAGCCGCAATACCAAACATAATCGGCCAAAATAAACTCCCCATATCACAGACTCTTCTCCTAAGATTTGTCATGATCCATTGCCGAAGAGGATAACTAAAGAAGTCATGTTGTCTAAGCGCTGGAACAAGCTTCCGCCAAACACCTCTCGAATAATCACAATCTCGAATTGCATGCAAAGAATTCTCAACGTCTGCATGGCACCTCCCACATACAGCCTCGACGTCCAGATGCCTTCTAGCAAGCTCACATCCCGTCTTCAAACGATCATGGCATAATAACCAAAGAAAAATTCTTACGCTTTGAGGCCCCTTCCATTTCCACACATGCTGCCAGTCATGACAGTCTTCAGCAGGGCAAAAATTCGTAAGCACTTGGTAGGCTGATTGGACAGTAAAATTTCCAGTATTTGATGCACCCCAATACATCATATCCTCGCCTCTCATTGCCGACGGAGGAGCCATGGAAGCAATCCTTAAAACAGCATGGTTATTCAAAAAAGAGTTGAATCTGTTCCACAACCAATTCCCATTTTGATCCACACAATCCGCCACCAACATATTTCGCATGCTATCCGGAATTGGAGCCACCGTATAGTTAATTAAGGGATCACCATTCGTAGCCCAAATATCATCCCAAAACTTCACCCGTTGGCCACTTCCAATACTCCACCGCAAACCCTTCTGGAAGTCTTTCCAAATCTTACCCATAGAGCGCCATAAATAGGAACCATTTTTTAATGAAATATCAGTAGTACTCATGTCACAAGGCGCAGCATATTTAGAAATTAAAACCTGGGAGCACAGCTTGCTAGGATTTATGAATAAATTCCAAGCCACTTTCATTAGTAAGGCTTTGTTCATAAGTTCCATATCCTTGAAACCGAGACCTCCATTGCTCTTAGGCCTACAAATGTTATCCCAGCTAATCATACTTAACTTGCGTTGAGAATCAGCCCCACTCCAAATGAATCTTCTACATAATTGATCAATTTTACCTCTGACACTAGATGGGAGGTATGTGGTTTGCATAGTGTAAATCGGGATTGCCTGAAGCACCGATTGAGTGAGAGTAACTCTCCCTGCCAGAGACAATTGCTTTGCTGCCCATCCTGATAGCCGCTGATCAATTTTGTCAATGATACTCTGATACGTTTTCTTAGAAACCCGATCGTGTAGCAGAGGCATGCCAAGATATCTTCCCAAATTATTAGTAACCGAGAAGCCCAAAGCATTGCCAATTCCACTGGCTAAAGTGACCGGGACATTTTTAGAGAAGAAGACTTGGGTCTTTTGATTACTAACTCTAGCGCCCGAACTCCTACAGAAATTCTCCACCACTTCATTCAATACATCAACTTGGCCGTAACTTGCTTCCAAAAAGAGAAGCAGATCATCCGTAAAAAATAAATGACTTAGAGGAGTGCCAGTTCGAGTCAGTCGAATGGGTTTCCATCTACCTTGATTAACCGCCTGGATAATCCCATGACTTAATCTTTCAATACAAAGCACAAAAATATAAGGCGAAAGAGGGTCTCCTTGTCGAATTCCTCTCCCTGGCCGAAAATCTTCAGTCATTTCCCCATTCCACAAAATATTCATTTGGGCTGTGGACAAACACTCCATTATGAGGTGAATAAATCGCTCCGGTAGCCCAACTTCCTGTAAAGTTTCCTGAACAAAACGCCAACTCAACCGGTCATAAGCCTTTTCCAAGTCCACTTTAACCGCCATCATTCTTTTACCCCCCACCTTTTTCTTCATTGTATGGATTACCTCTTGAGCAATAATAATATTTTCTGTAATATGCCGACTCGGTACAAAACTGGTTTGTTGGGGTCCAATGAGATCTGGAAGAAAAGCCTGTAGCCTATTTGCAATAATTTTCGTCACCGTTTTATACGGAACTGTGCAGAGGCTGATCGGCCGAAACATCTTAAGACTTGTTGGATGATCCACTTTGGGAATGAGCACCAGCAAAGTTCTGTTGATCTCTGCAGGGATATGATTAGAATTAAAAATATTTTTGATTAAAGAACTCAAAGACATACCAACTGTATTCCATTGCGCTTGGTAAAAACCAGCATGAAAGCCATCAACTCCGGGAGCTTTAAAAGGACTTATACTGAAAATAGTCCGTCTGATTTCCTCATCTGTTACCGCAGACATAAAACTTAAACAAATATCATCTGACAAATCAGGGAAACACCCCCTGACATTATATGGTCTATGCACCCCTTGTTCAGGTGTGTACAATTCCGAAAAGAAATTGACTGCACGTTGCTTAATGATCTCGACATCGTGTATCCACTGCCCAGTATCATTTTGAATTGCAGTAATCCGATTCTGGCGACGCCTAGTTAGCGTTTTTTTATGGAAATAAGCAGTGTTGCGGTCACCATACAAAGTCCAATCTCTCCTGGATTTCTGAAGCCACAATAATTCTTCCTGAGTGAGAACCTCTTCGAGCTCCTTCTGAAGCTTAACTTCAAGTCTAGTAAGGCTATGGTTAGGCTTGGTTTCCAAAATTCGTTGGATCTCACCTATTCTAGCCAACAATTTCCGCTTCCGATAAATGATATTTCCAAAACTTTCCTTATTCCACCGCCTAGTTTGTTGAGTAAAATCGGCCACCGCCTCAAGAAAATTCACTCCCTTATTCCAGCTATCATTCACAAAACTCCCAAATCTCTCATCCGTGAGCCATGCAGCCAAAAATCTAAATGGCCTCGGGCCCCCATGCTTGGAATCCATGTTTTGGAACTTGACTAGAATAGGCCGATGATCGGAATCAATTTTTGGAAGATGCATGACACTACTATTTGCATGTTTTATGAGCCATCCATCATTGCAAACCGCTCTGTCCAGTCGTTTAGAAAGGTTTCCCCTAGACCAAGTAAAGCGAGGGCCGGAGAACTTTAGATCAAGCATCCTACAAAAATGAAACCAATGATTAAATAAATTGCAAGTGCCACTTATTCGGTTTGAGCCCCCTTTCTTCTCATGTGCATATAAGATAGCATTGAAGTCTCCACCCACCAACCACGGATCCGACATTTGGGAAGCAATACTTGCAAGGTGATACCATAAATCCCGCCGGACTGTTGGAATAGGGCTAGCATACACTGCCGTGACCCAACTCTCCAATCCATTGCTAGAAACAATCTTGAAATGAACAAACTGCCTATGGTTTAAGGCTACCTCGACTGTGATAAAATCCTTCCATAAAAGCCAAATTCCTCCAGAAAAACCCACCGCCTCTATCCTGTGGGATCTCTCAAAACCACAGCCCCGAATGAAATTGTCAGCTTTTTGGCCACTAATTCTTGGTTCAAAAATTACCATCATAGATGGATTATAGCATTGAATAATTGCAGCAAAAGAAAGTCTAAAATCTGAGGCTCCCGCCCCTTGAACGTTCCAAAACATAACTGAAATTGGCATAACCATAATAAAAGAATAACTGGTTAGAGCTTCCTTACTGGCTGGATCCATGGATCTTATCCTCCTTACTCATTGGCGTATCCTCCACAAAGGAGTCCTTACCCTCTGTTGTATCTTCATCCTCCTCATCCTCCACATAATTCGGATCAGCCTCCATTTCAAGATCCATATCACCACTATGTAAATCTGGAGGGTCTCCCAAGCAAGGTAGGGAACGACCCTTAGTCCCCCGGCTCATTTGTATTGCGGCATCATCCAGCTCATGAGTATCTATAGGCTTATTGTTTGGGTTATGGAAGATAATTGTCGTATGCCTTAGAGGGTCAAGGGTTGTAGGTGCATGCTGAGGGATCATCATGGGGCTGGTTTGGGTATCGAGTGGCATGGCTGACGTAGCAGCCACATTGGGATTCACCACATGGTTTTGTGTGTCGGTTTTGGGATGCATGGCTAGCTTACTGTTTCTGGTGTCTTTGGCTGCAATAAGATACTTGCCCTTGTCTGTAAACTTTGATGGAATTCTTGTGGAGTGTCTGCGTTTGAATTCAGATGCATGAGGTTGCAGGACATAATTCTTACGTGGCTGTTTCGGGTCTGCATGGCTGATCTCTTGTCCCTGAGAGTCCGTAGCCACATGTTCATTCTCATTGTCCCCTTTATCTTGCGATGCAAGCACTGCAAAGCGAGAATTACTTTGATGTACAATCGACTGCTCCTCATCCGTGCCATGAGCAAAAGTCTTGCCAGCATAATTTCTTGGTTTGCCTTTGCGTGATACAACCATCCAAGGACCAAACTTGCTCACTCCCGTTTCAGCTACTCTAATATTCTTCTCGTTGGCCACCACTGGTGCGTTATTTGCCACTGTCTTAGCTGTACCAGTCTCCTTCAGATTCTTCTCCCCACAATCCTCCGTAAAATGTCCATATTTTCCACAAGAGAAACATATCATAGGGAGTCCCTCATACTCCACCAGTTGGATTTGCCCATTCACTTTAATTTGCGAGACTAAAGGTTTCACAAGTGAAACCCTTACCGCCAGCCTTGCAAATTTCCCTCTCTTCGAGTCCTCTGTATTATAGTCAATTTTAATAACGTCTCCAATTTTACTGCCGAGTCGTCGCAAGCTGCGTTTATCATAATATTGGATTGCCATGCCGGGCAGTCGTACCTATACCACAGTTGATGTTAGCTCATTAGAGAAGCAATCAAAATTCGGCGTCCAAGGTTGAACAAAAAGATTTCTACCCATAACAGTCCATGGTCCTTCAGTTAGGGCACGTTCTGCATCAATAGCAGTTTGAAACTTGACCAAAAAATAATTATTTTCAAGATCAATGATGGAGAAGCCAGCTACCATCGACCGCCATAGGATCTCCAATCTATTGCATAAAACCCTATAGCCTATCTGTCGTCCCAACAATTTGACTATTATAGAATAACGCCATGGCTGCTGCAGTTTCTCTTGTACCCTGTTAGAGAAATATATCGCAGGAATCCCTTCCTCTATTCTCTCAACCACATCTTCATCTTCAATATCCCAATCTTCCTCTGCACTTCCTGGCTGACCTGCCATCACCGTTACTGCCTCCATAGCCTTATCTCTCCAAGAGGGTTTATGAGGATTATCAGCATCAGTTCCCTCAGCTCGAAACCGGGCCTTCTTAGTCGTCCTGTCCTCTTGCAGTGGTGGCGGGTTAGAGTTCTCAAACCCTAGCCCTAAGTTTTCGTCCCTTCCAATATTTTCGGAGCTCATGCCCTATTTTTTATTTAATTCCTAAGTAGTTTCTAGGATATTATGTTATTTGTAATGCTTGTTCGATAGAATCTTATCAAATTGTTTATTTTAGAAATTCATAAATTATAGTAAACGTATATAGAGAAAATTTGGAACACTAAATATAATTTTATTGGACAATATAGACCGTTGAGGCCATCCTATGGGCACAAAACTTTTTTTTTTCAAAAATAAAATCTTAATAATGAATCAGCCGTATATAATAACCTTCCATGGTTAATTTGAAAATGGGAACTCAATAATCCTATTGATGGTCTTCTTATTTGTTATTTACTTATTCACAGCATACAATGAATTTAATTTTTAGCAGTAGAAAGTTTTGGTAAATGTTGGGAGTTTCAATCATATTTCTGGCTGTTTGAAGGGCTGGTTTAAGCATTTATTCATGAGTTGGAATTTGATGTGTCTTGATCGAGCCACGGAATTGCAGGTAAGATAAAATCCTAGAAAATTTCTTATAGAATGCGACAATAATGTTGAGAATTTGGGAACTTTTTGGAAATAACAAATACTCTCTTTCAAATAGAATTTGGGAAGTAGATTTGGCTAATTCATTAATTCTTCCATGCAACATCTAAGCATGGCATCAACATCTTATCACAAGGTGAATGCATTGCCTGATTTTTTTTTTTTAATAAACCTTAAGAGAGGTAAAAAATTATTAAATGAAAAAGAAGGTACAGAGTTCATTTAAAAGAAACAAAGATACAAAATCTTATAAAAACAATATTAAACTATAATGGAATTAGGAAAATTGATGCTTAGGAATCCCCCAAGAATTATCAAGCATAAACTTTTTAAATTCTAAAGCAGGAAAATTCCATCATGTGAAATCGGAGAAACCCAAACCAATGTTGGCTAAAGTGTCAGCAACACCATTGCTTTCTCGGTAAATATGGGAACAATGAAATTGCATAGACTTTATCGTATTTAGACAATTAAACTATCTAGTGTAAAATTATCAAGAAGGAGAGAAGATGTCACTTTTAAAGTAAGAATAAATAGTCATCGAATTACATTCGAACCACAACGAATGACAGCCCTTTATGGTAAGTAAATTCGACAATACAAATAATTAACTCAAAAACTGTAAATGATAATGAAAGGGCCAATTAGTGGGAAGCGACTTCGCATGTCATCACTACTTAATTACATAGTTGGTTCGATCGGGCGTGCGAAGTGATTGAACTTTGCCTACCTTTAATTTCACGGCATATTTTGTCTTTAACTGTAAAACGAACATTCAAATTATATGCTGGTGCTCCTCTACAGCATAAAATTGGCGATCATTGATGCCTGCGTTGGATTTAAAGACGTGTTCAGTTAAGTATGATGGAAATTGGACCTCACCATTGTTTTTGTCCCCATTGTCGCATCCTTAAATAAATTGATGGGATACATGCTGTTACCATTATATGATAATACACGTGTAATATATACATCCAATTGATGCGTACGTGTGTGCATGTTAATCAGTAATGCCTGGAGTACGCAACGCAATACAAACGTAGCTGTCTTGGAATCATACTTGCCAACACATAAATAACGGACTTAATTTGATGCATAAACAATAGTGTTGTTGATTTGATGGACTCAATTTTATCATATTGTTAATGGAAAGTTGTCAAGTTTGTCGTTGACTTGCCCACATGTACAATACTTAAGTGTGTTGATCGTGCCTTCCACTTGGATTTGGCATTGCGATTCTTCGGTATTTATTCATCAGGCAGGCAGGCTTCAAGCGTTTATTGATTTTTTTTTCTTTAATTATTATTATTATTGATGAATAAGTAAGAGAGAAATAGAATAGAATCATAAATCCACAAACACATGACAAATCGTACACAGACGGACGACAAGTCGTTGTAGCGTGGTCTACGAATCTTCCGCCGATCAAATAACCGGGACCCACTCTCAGATCAGATGCGAGTAGCGAAAAATCTAATACTTGCCGAGGAAGTAAATTATTTAATTAATAGAGTAACAATAATTCCGTAAAACTAAAAACAACAAATCACAGTCAGACTCAGATGCTTTCTCGCATCATCATTCTTCTTCTTCTTCTTCTCCGTTTACTCGCTTCAGTGTAAGTGTAAAAAACAACCTCACTGCTATGACCGGCGGCGGCGGCGGTGAATCGCCGCTTACGCCAGCCTGTAACGGCGGCGAATTTCTTCTATCTCTCCTCCAAAAGCCCCAGCAGCATCCCCAAGCTCCTCCACATCAAACTCCACCGCAACAACCATCCCTGCCCAACGATCCTGCTGTTGCGGCTGTAGGCCCCACCATAAATTTCCAGCCACAGTGGCCATCCAACGGCTGTGATCTTCCTCCGACCTGGCCCCGCACTCCTCTCCCTCTCAATTTCCTAGGGTTTCCTCAAAACCCTTGGGCTTCTTCTTCTACTGAAAATCAGCAACAACGACTCTTGTGCGAGGATTTCGGGAGACTAGGGTTTTCTAACGCTAATTATGCTGCAATTCATAATCTTATTCAGCAACCGAATCACCAACAGCAGCAGCAGCAGCAGCAGAATCTGCGGTTTGGTTCTTTCCAGGTCCAACCCGACAGCTTATTGAATTTGAATCATTTAGATAATTTGAAATACAATTTGGATAGGAACAGTCAATTTGACCAACCCCGAGCAAGTTCTATTTCGAATCCGAATTCATTTCAGCACAGGAATCTGGAGAATTCTCGAGAACATGATTTGAGACTCGGCAAACAGCATTATGGCTCAACACCGCCTCCTGGCTTTTCGAACAAGGCAAGAGTTGGTGGCAGTGGTAATAGCAGAAGGGGCTTTGAGCATAATGTTGATATGATTAACAGATTTACTAGTTCTGCTGTTGAAGGTGGTAATGGTGTAGGTCTCACTAGACAGCTTGATCGTCCTGGTCCTCCTTCTGGAAGTAATCTTCATTCAGTATCAGCCTTGGACATTGAAGAGTCTTTGTTGGATTTACGTAGAGAAGGCCGAGAAAGGCATTTGGGGCTCGATAAGAGGAGGGAGAATGGCCCGGGTTATAGTCAAGGTGGCGATGATATGGATGATTTTGGTGAAGACCTCGTGGATTCTTTATTGCCTGACGATGAATCTGAACTCAAGAATGATACTCATGAGAGGAATGACAAGAAACATCGAAATTCACGTGATAAGGTTATCTCTTTTCTGTAGTAGTGATTATATGCTTCCATGAACTAATCATTATATTAGCGTACATTTGCATGATTTGATTGGAATTCTTTAGTGATAAAACATTTACTGTTAGTGGGTTAGTGGATAAACTGTGTGATTTGCCTGTGCTTTTTATTATCAGGAAATCAGATCAGATAACAGAGGGAAAAGACTACTTAGCCAGAGGATGAGAAATTTAAAATGGCAGATTGAATGTCGTGCTGACATAGGAAGACTAAATGCTCCTTTTCTTGCAATTTATGAGTCTCTAATACCAGCAGAAGAAGAAAAGGCAAAGCAGAAGAAATTGTTAACATTATTGGAGAAGTTAGTTTGCAAAGAATGGCCTGATGCTCGGTTGTATCTGTATGGATCATGTGCTAACTCATTTGGTGTTTCTAAGAGCGACATTGATGTTTGCCTTGCAATTAATGATTCAGAGATCAACAAGTCTGAGGTCTTGTTGAAGTTGGCAGATATCTTGCAATCAGATAATCTCCAGAATGTGCAGGTGAGTCAGTTTGATTTGTTGTTCCCCATGAACAAGGTTCAATGAGTTTGTCTCTCTGAAGTTTTTGGAGAACTTAAAAGTAATTGTATTCATTATTTTTCACTTGTACGATGAAAAATGAACCAGACGCTGCAGATAAATGGGAAGTGAATGGTGAAAGTTTGCTCTTCTGATTTTCAATAAAGAAGCATATTTTTTTGTAACATGTTGGTTCCTGAAAGAAGCATATTTCAATTAATGGATGCCCCTGCTATTTGTTTGATACTGTATGTAATTCTGATTGCTCATCAATTTAGTTTTATTCCATCATTTGGTTTTAATTATGTGTAATTCCTTCTTTAGTAGTTCTTTTAAATATAGTGTACATGGTATATTTTTTCCTTTGAAACAAATTTATCCTGCGGTGTTTGATTATTTTAACTGAATGATGGGATTGGTCTAGGTGAAGCACAAATCTTACTTGCACGGTGTGTTATGGTCTTTTATTGCCGTTTGTGCTGTTGGTTTACTTTCTATGGATGCAAACTTTTTCAAGTTTCTTACAGGCACTGACACGGGCAAGGGTCCCCATAGTAAAGCTTATGGATCCAGTCACTGGAATTTCTTGTGACATATGCATAAACAATCTTTTGGCTGTTGTAAATACAAAGCTTCTTCGGGATTATGCTCAAATAGATGTGCGATTGCAGCAGTTGGCTTTTATTGTTAAACATTGGGCTAAATCAAGAGGAGTCAATGTAACTTATCAAGGAACCCTATCTAGCTATGCGTAAGTTATCTTTTAGAGCTATATATTTATTTTCCAATTTAGTAAATAACTATCTGTGGGTCGTATTCCAATGATGATTGTCATGAGACCTGCTTGAGACAATCAGCAAAAGCTACAGACAATAATTCTGGCTATTTTGGCTTACCTTTTTTCAACAGAATCACCTTGTTTAAGATGTCTATGCTAAATGTTTGGGTTTCTGTGCTTATGTTGCTTTATCGCAATGTTTACTTTTATCTCCTTTTCAGGTATGTTTTGATGTGCATTCATTTCTTACAGCAGCGTAGGCCTGCTATTCTTCCATGCTTACAGGTATATATTAGTTGTTTGCTTCTTTAATTTTGTAGCATGAAATGCATATCATTTTGTGCTTCTACATTTGGATGCGGGGCCCATACTTCTACTTAAGCAGTTCCTTTGGTGTGCTTTATGTGTCCTTTGTGTGAGAACATTGTGGTTATCTGGTTGTCTCATTTACATGCCAACCCTATCCCCCCCACACATGCACGCACACACAGAGAGGTGTGTGTGTGTGTGTATCCACAAAATAATTATTATATGTTTCAACTCACTGGAATGTCAAGGGACAATAGAAACAGCAAGATGCGACAAATGGTAAAAAATGATTATTTTGATTTACTCAAAAGATTATGTAGCCCGTATATAGAAATTTTGATTTGAAGAAACTGTTTGAGTGAAGTGAATGAATTTTCTGCCAATAATACTTGTAAAAAGTGATGCTTTTATACGGTATATAGTGGCATTGTTTATATAATAATTATGTCCTTAAATTATTTACATGCTCTTTGGCTGTCATTTGTTATTTTATTTTGCTCTGTATTAGTGAAAAGTTTGGCAAAGAGTTGATGTGCATGACATGCTTGACGTTTTGTCATAAATATTTGCATTTGAAAGTGTATCTTTACTCCATTTTTGTTTTATTTCATGCTTGGTAAAATCTCATTCAGGGAATGGAGAAAACATACTCTGTGACTGTGGATGATATTGAATGTGCTTACTTTGATCAAGTTGACAAACTTCATGGATTTGGGTCTCGTAACAAGGAAAGTATTGGTCGACTTGTGTGGGCATTTTTCAATTACTGGGCTTATGGTCATGATTATGCCAGCAACGTTATTTCCGTTCGCACCGGAAGTACAATAAGGTAGGTTACATACCTTATATGACTTGGATTTTGGTTTTTGAAATGTTATTAGATGGGTTTCTCTTGACAAGTTTACCCTTGAGGATGTGACCGGCATTTCTAGAATCTGAAATATAATGGAGTGAATTGGTATTTAGGTAACGTTGAAATGTCACTCAGTGTCATTGTTTTGATAAGAAAATTCACCAGGGAAGTTGGTACTTGTATTTAGTTTAGGCACAGCTTGCTCGTTGTTAGTTTGGTGAATAATGGTTGCATGTGTGAGTAATCTGTTTGCTGAATATTGTTAGCAAATGACAATGGCAGCTATGCTGAGAAGATTTCAGAGGTTTCTTAAAGAACTTTTACTTTATAAAAATTGACACTCAAGATATCTTTCTTGTAATTGACCAATTGTTTCCCGTTGTGTTAGCAAACAAGAAAAGGACTGGACAAGAAGGATTGGAAATGACCGTCATTTGATATGCATAGAGGATCCCTTTGAGGTGACTCACGACCTTGGTCGAGTTGTGGACAAGTTCAGCATAAAAGTTCTAAGGGAGGAGTTTGAACGTGCTGCTGAAATCATGCAGCATGATCCAAATCCATGTGTGAAACTCTTTGAACCCTATGTTCCTGGTTGATTTAAGCAGCACACTTGTTAGAGATGTAATTGCAATGAAAAGAGATTGATCAGCCTTAAGCATCCGTTCCATGGTCTTGTGTTTTATAGTTTTGTATTTAGGGCTTCAGCTTATTATTTAAATATCCTTGGGTGTAAAGAACTTGTTGGCTTAACCGACAGTTGCAATTTTAATTACCAAGCGGTACTGTAGTGTAATTTTCGCTTCATTTTTGGAGTTAATTTCAAGAGTATTGTGGTTAATGAAACCGATTTAAATCAGTCGAGAGAGAGAGAGAGAGAGAGAGAGAGAGGAGGGTGAGGAACTGTGAGTGAAGAAGTGTGAACCTTGGAAAATGCCCGTCGGCGGGGTTATCAATGTTTTGTTTATCTTTTTTTTTTAAAACTGAATAGGTTTCTTATTCTTTATTTTAAAATTAAATAACTTTTATTAATGGTTAATGGAGCCGTGACGGTGAGCCGGAGAAATTTTGAAATGTCTTTAACTAATATATTAGTCATGTAATAAATAAAAAATATTATAATATGTGTTATGCGTAAAATTTAACTACCTATGTCGTATATATTAATTAATTATGTTACCCCGTATATATTTTAAAATTCCTGCCGGCGGGGACTGATGTAAATCAGTTGGACGAAATATATTAATTAATTATGTTTACCCCTTCCTTCCCCGCGCCCCCCCCCCCCCACCAACCCCCAAAACAAAAAAAAAAAAAAAGGAGGCTTCGTGACGATGGCGACTCATCATCACTTCGCAGTCCAATTCCCACAAGTGCTACTCTTAAGAAAACCATCAGGCTTCGCTATGTTAGGAGAACAGTTCTTTACCTCAAACAAATTCCAATACTTGAAAGCATACGAATCAGCGCTTCCTCTACACGAATTCTTGACACTACACGCGCACTCAGTGAAGGCCATCTTCTCCAGCGCAGGTGCGCCGGTTACAGCCGAAATCCTCCGCCTGCTTCCAGAGGTGCGGCTGGTGGTTGCCACAAGCGCCGGCCTTAACCATATTGACGTAGTAGAGTGCCGCCGCCGCGGTGTGGCTCTGGCCAATGCTGGTAACGTTTTCTCTGAAGACGTGGCTGATTACGCACTGGGCTTGCTAATTGATGTCCTGAGAAAACTTTCTGCTGCCGATTGCTTTGTCAGACAAGGGCTTTGGCCTATCAACGCTGAATTTCCGCTTGGGTCTAAGGTACTTTTTTTTTTTTTTCTTTTTCCAGTTTTGATTTGGAGTATTATTAATTTTTCTTTAGTTCTATGCAAATTGTGTAGCATTGCATGGTCTGGTGTCATGTGTATATCTTTTGTTTTATTTAGTCTGAACTATGAAGGGGAACTGCTGATTTTGATCGAGCTTGTTTGTGTTGATTATTGGCAATTTTAGTTGGGTGGCAAACGAGTTGGGATTGTTGGGCTGGGGAGCATTGGGTCTGAAGTTGCCAAAAGGCTTGAAGCTTTCGGCTGCTGCGTTTCATACAACTCTAGGAATAAAAAGCCTTCTGTTACGTACCCTTTCTATCCGGATGTCTGTGAACTTGCAGCTAACAGTGATGTCCTCATCATTTGCTGTGCATTGACTGATCAAACACATCACTTGATCAATAAGCAAGTCTTGTTGGCCCTGGGGAAGAAAGGAGTTATTATTAATGTAGGGCGTGGTGCTATTATTGATGAGAAAGAAATGGTGGGGTGTTTGCTGCGAGGAGAGATTGGAGGTGCTGGTTTGGACGTGTTTGAGAATGAGCCTGATGTTCCTGAGCAGCTCTTTGCACTTGATAATGTTGTGCTGTCGCCACATAGTGCTGTCTTTACGCCTGAATCTTTTAAGGATGTGTGTGAACTTGCGGTTGCCAATCTGGAAGCTTTCTTTTCAAATAAGCCCTTACTTACTCCGTTTGCCGCAGTTGATTGACCGCATTTTTGTGTAAAGCTCTGCTCCTGCTGTCATTCTCTGGAAATCACAGGTAAAAAATTGATCATTTTATTTAACATTGGGCAGTTATTGGATATTTTTCATGAAGAACTGATGTAGTCTTAAGCATCAAGGTTTATTTATAATTATGCTCGAAGGGCTCAAACTCAAAAGGATGTATATTTATTTTATAAGGCGATGCTTTCTTCGCACAAGCACACACCTCACATATTAATTACATACTAGTATCAGAAATACGAAGCAGAGTGAGAGTGTCCTGCTGATGGCTGTCACTGACCCACCACATCCAAAATGAATTATCATTAGTGCTGTATTTTATGGGTCAAATGGACACTACATTATTAACGAAAACCAACCATTATCACGCAAAGTGGAACCAAGTTTCATGGGTACCTGTATAATCTCTCTCTTGTTTGCTCAAGTACACAGTAAGAGAGGGTGTGGATATTTTGGGGTTCTGGTTCTGAGAATTTTTTAGGATTCGATCCGAACTAGAACCCCTTACAATTGGTTTTCAGTTGGGTAACTGTACATCCGTGGCGTGGGCGTCAGCAGCCGCGTCGAACTGCTGTTCAGCGGATAGCAACAATGAAAAGTGGAACAGAAGATTAGCAATATTAATGGTTATTTTATCTTGCTAAATAAATATATGATCATTACTATAGGTGCCATATTTTAAAAGACATCTAACTATGCCACGTGTTCATCTTATTAGATATCAGAAGGTATTCTGGGATAAATAGCACTCAAGCTATTTTGGAACCGAAACTATTTGCGGAATAACATCTAAGGAAAAAGCTTTCTTGGAGTTTATAAAAATGGCAAGAAGGGGGAGGGGGGGATTAGTTTCGCAATTCATTAGTCTAAGTAAATCACGTCCAAAGTCAAACAAGTAGGGAAACACATAAGGGTGGAATATTCTCCATTCATTTTTTAGGGTTCAAAGCAAAACTCTAAATCTACATCATTCATCATCTATAAATAGAGACTCATTTTTAAGGAAGAAGAAGTATTTGACCTTCAACAAAAGTATCGTTCATATCTAGAGAGAGAAAGTCATATTCTCCATTTTTTTTTCTTTCTTTAATCTTAATCAAATACTAATTTGAGACTTAAAGTATCTTTTTTAAGTACTCACCCCATTGGATTCGAGGCCAACGATCGTGATAAATTCTCTTCAAATTATAAATATGCGTGAAGTTAAAATGTTAGCCCCTTCAACTTTACAGGTGTTTCAAAATGAGAGCTTGATGTTCCCAAACAACCATTCGCATTGGACAATGTTGTTCCTTGCCGTCTCCACACTCGAATCCAAGCCAGCTTCACTTATCGTGGTGAGAAACTCCGAAGCTTTCTTTTCAAATAGGCCCTTGCTTTCTGCTGTAATCTAATAATGCGTTTACTTCATATAATGGGAATGGAAATAAGTTGAAATGAGAATGAGATTTCAACGTTTACTTGACAAAAATAAATGGGAATGAGAATGTGCTGCAATGCCATTGATATATTTACTTGGCAAAATAAATGAGAATTGAGGAATGTGAATAATAATCAATTTACCAAAATACTCATAGTATTAAATAATGTAATTTTCATTAACTAGATATATGTATAAATATTATTTAAAAAATGATATTAATTAAAATAATAAATATTAATAATAATGAAAATAATAACAATAATTAATAATAGTTAAATTAATAAAGTTAATAAAAATAATAAAATTTAATAATAATAACAATAATAGTAATAATAACATTTAAAATAATAAAATTAATTGTGATTTGAACGAGCGTAATTCAAAAAATATAAAAAAAAATTAGTGGGATACAAAAGTAAACATGAATTTCATTTTCATTCCTAACCTCCATAAAAATGAGATTCTCATATCTTATTCCTAAATTATGTGGGATTCACACATTTTATTTCCATTTTCAAATTACATTTTATTAAATAAACATGAGTTTCATTTTCATTCATCCATTCATATTCTATAAACCCTCAAGTAAACACACTATAATTGAAGATTCGTAGTTGACGGACAGACGTAGCATCTGCAATTCCTCAGCATAATTTTTTATTATTATTATCTCTAAAATTACATGTCACCTACTTATTTTTAAATCTTTTGATCGTGCTGTATCCCCCCATTTCTTTCTAATAAATAGTACTTAATTCGAGCTGCCCCTCAACAAAATGAATGGAAGTGCGGTGCGTAATTTTAGGGATTACTAATAGAAATTATAAAGGTGGTTCTATTTTTTAATTTATACACAGACACCATTTCTATTTCTTTTTCTCTGGCAACTAGCAAGTGTTTGAAACGGAGCCGTTTCGAGGAGCACAATGAAGGAGGGGCAAAGTAAGCGTCTGAGAAATCACAAGATTTTTCCTTTTTTTTAAAAAAAAAAAAATTCTTAATTAATTAAGTTGACCAGTCAAGTGAGTGGAACCGACGATGGAAGCATATCATGGGCATGGCAAAGAAAAAGAATCCCAAGACCTCCCGAGAGTACTCCTGTTTAAGCCGCCACCGGACTTTCACCTCTTCGGAGACGAATGCTTTTCCTCAAACAAGTTCAAGTTCTTGAAGGCGTGGGAATCTCCTCTCCCACTTGACCAATTCTTGAAAACACATGCACAGTCAGTCGAAGCCATTCTCTCATCGGGTGGCGCCCCGGTGACAGCCGAGACCTTGCGGCTGATGCCGGCCGTTCGATTGGTGATGACCACGAGCGCCGGACTCAACCACGTCGACATCGCCGAGTGCCGACGCCGCGGCATCACTGTAGCTAATGCTGGAAACGTTTTCTCCGAAGATGTTGCTGATTTGGCCGTGGGGTTGCTTATTGATTTGTTAAGGAACATTTCTGCTTCTGATCGGTTTGTTAAACAATGGCTTCGGCCTCGTCAAGCTGCTGAAGGGGACTGCTATTCTCTCGGCATCGGCAGTAAGGTCTGTCACTCTGCTTGCTCCACTCTCTACTTTCTTGTTTTTGTTTTACTCCCTTATTATATAAAGATGGTAATGGATAGTTATTGGATAAGTACTGTGATATAAATATAACTAAATGCACAGATGAGTCAATATCCATTTTGAAGCTTTCTCAGAGTTTACGTAGATATTGTCCGGTGGGGAGGGATTACCTCTGCTGCTCGGCATAAACTTAAGGCTTTCCCTTTCCTGAAAAATTGGAAGGGAATCCAATCTATCTATTTTTGTTTGCCGAACAGGACTGTGATGAGAAAATATATATGCATAATCAATTATCCTCTTTTGGAATTCATAATGTACTAGTTATGATTGGGATCTCATGGATGCTACCTTTTGCTTTTAAATCTTTGCTATATTTTTTTTCGTTTTTCTATTTTTCCTCTTTTCTTGACTATGAGAAAACAAGATGTAAAGGTTATGATTAATATTATGAATGAGGTGCTGATGTGTATTACTGCTTTTGAAACTGAAGTTTATGTTTGGTGATTGCCAATTTCAGCTGGGAGGTAAGCGAGTTGGGATTGTTGGATTGGGAAGCATTGGCTCATTAGTTGCTAAAAGACTAGATGCCTTTGGATGCTCCATATCATACAACTCAAGGACGAAGAAACCATCTGTCTCATACCCTTTCTATTCAAATGTCTGTGAACTTGCAGCTAACTGCGATATCCTCATTATTTGCTGTGGATTAACTGCTGAAACCCACCACATGATCAATAAGCAAGTCTTGTCAGCTCTGGGGAAGGAAGGAGTGGTTATAAATATTGGACGTGGGCCTATTATTGATGAGCAGGAACTGGTGCGATGTTTGGTGCAAGGAGAGATTAAGGGTGCTGGTTTGGATGTGTTTGAGAATGAGCCTGACGTTCCCAAAGAGCTTCTAGCACTGGATAATGTTGTTCTGTCACCCCACTGCGCCGTCTTTACTTGGGAAACTTTCAAGGATCGGCAAAAACTTGTGGTGGAAAACTTGGAAGCTTTCTTCTCAAATAAGCCATTACTCACTAAAATTGTGGATAATGATTAAACGGGAGTATTTTGGCCTGTGATTTATTCCTTTCATTTTGCAAAACATCTTGTGTTATGCCTCCTTGTGCGAATGGGATTGATTTCTGGTGAAAGAGAGGCTTATGTTGCTTCAGTCTCATCGAGCACGTTCTGCTCATAAATAAAGTACTGTAATCGGCATGTTGTGTACTTGAATTGATCACCATCCTTTGTATTAGAAGGATAATATCAGGGACTTGCTTGCTAAACTGACTTCCATTTCTTGCATCACTTTTTCCTTTTCGCTTTAATCATCTTGATTGTTTTCTCAAGGGTGACCAAATAGAAACTTGTCAAGAAACAGAGCCTGCAAATTTGTTTTACTACTCCACTAATTCCGGAGTGGATGCTTCCCGTGTTCCAGAGCTGATGGTATCATAGGAGCGCAATGAGAAACAATGCAGTGCAAGAATAATTGACTAACAACAATTATTCATTTTGCAAGCATTTCACAACTTTCGGACCCAAAATGGGTCGTGCATTCAAACATAGAAAGTTTATCTAAAAGTTAAAAAGACGAGCATTTATGAGAATTTAATTGGCTTATAATGATTAAACCTAAGAATTGTGTTTCTAGCAAATGTTACCAATAAATATTATCAAGTAAGGATCCAATTTTAATTATTTCTTAATGGTAAGTGGCATTTAGGAAAAGGGTAAACTTCAATTTTCATTAGATAGAAAGATAATTCTCAATTTTTATTAGCACTTATTTAATCACATAAACTCTTATCAAAATTTTTGTTGTTATTTGGTTGGTTTTTTTAATAGAGTTTTTGAAGCTTAAATAAGCTAATCTGCCTCTACTAACAAAAGTTTAATTTTTGGGTTTTTAAGAGTAAGGTTAAATTTTTTTTAATGTTAAAATACCTAAAATATCCTTTATTTATTTAACAATCTTATTTTATTATTTTCATAATATAATTTTAAAATGTTTGTCTATTAAAGTAATTTTATAATTTTTAATAAAATCTCTCATCGACAACCAAATATATTTTAGGTATCACATGAAAAATTATATCAAATGAAGTCTTAAAATATGAAAATCTCAATTTATTTAATTTTCATTTAAAAGATGATGGTAAGTAGAGTAGGTATTGATAATATTTTAAGTAAAAACTCTACTTGATAATTTTTTCTTTTTTCAATCTTCTTAATAGTATGAGTAAATTGATGTTTTTTTAATTTTTTAACAATCGATTAAAAATTGTCATTTTAAGGTGGTGGTATATTAAAGTTTGTCCTTTAGAAAATGATGACGCGCGCACTGATGTTTGCCAATCCATAATTCCATATTCTATGGTTCAGCTGGAGAAGAATCTATGAATAATCTTTTCTCCCTCTATGTATAAAGGGGTTGCTGCAAAATTAATAACCAACTTTACTTTCCCATTCTATATATAAATTTCCAGAGTTAAATGATCGAATTTCTAAGAGAGAAAAAAAAAATCAATGGAAATTCATGAAGAACACAGGGATCACCAATCACAACACTTGCCACGAGTCCTTGTTATTAAACCTCCACCACCATTAACGCTATTTGGTGACAAGTTCATTTCGAGGAGTTTCCAACTCTTGAAAGCGTACGAATCGTCACTCTCACTCGAGCAATTCTTGATTAGCCACGCGCATTCAATTGAAGCCATTCTATGCTCCGGTGATTCTCCAGTCACGCTGGACATTCTCAGGCTGCTGCCAAAATTGCGGCTCGTCGTCACTGCCAGCGCGGGCGTCAACCACATCCACATGCCCGAGTGCCGCCGTCGTGGGATTGCTGTTGCTAATGCCGGGAGCATTTTCTCTGACGACGCTGCAGATGCCGCAGTGGGGTTGTTGATTGATGTTTGGAGAAAGATTTCTTCCGCTGACAGGTTTCTGAGACAAGGGCTTTGGTCTAAGATTGGGGACTATCCTCTTGGTTCTAAGGTCATCCCCGCTCTCTTAATTTACTCAATCTTTAACATTTTGTGAAGTATAAATGAGTCGTTACATTAATTGTTGGTAAATATTAGTTGTTAAAAACTAAAAACTCAACCAAACGGTTGTGGGTCAGTTTGCGGTGTAGGTTGGGTAAGTGGGAAGGGCTCTCGGGTTCGATCCCCTCTAAACATACCATTTAGGAGGGCTAAAGAGGCTTAATTGTGATTAGACCACAAATCCGAATTAATCGGGCTCAATGCGGTCGCCGGAAATTGGGTGGTTTAAACCAAAAAAAATAAAAATAAAAACTCACACTAAGCTGTTGCACATCCAAAATTAAGCAGACAATTTCGTGTGCATTTAGGCTTCCTTGCGACACTTTTAATGATTTTAGTCTTAGATGGTAGTCTCATTGAATTGTTACGCAAGATATAAACTTTCAGTTGGGAGGCAAGCGAGTTGGGATTGTCGGACTGGGAAACATTGGCTTACAAGTTGCTAAAAGGCTGCAAGCATTTGGCTGCAATGTGCTATACAATTCAAGGAGCAAGAAGCCAGTACCATACGCCTTCTATTCAAATGTTTGTGAACTAGCAGCTAATAGTGATGCCCTCATCATTTGTTGTGCGCTAACTGATCAAACACGCCGCATGATTAACAGAGAAGTGATGCTGGCATTGGGGAAGGAAGGCATAATTGTTAATGTCGGACGCGGGGCTGTTATTGACGAGAATGAAATGGTCAGATGTTTAGTGCGTGGAGAGATTGCAGGTGCTGGTTTGGATGTGTTCGAGAATGAGCCTTATGTTCCCAAAGAGCTACTTGAATTGGATAATGTTGTGCTGCAACCACATCGAGCTGTTTTTACCTCCGAATGTTTCGTGGATTTATGTGAACTCGCTGTGGGGAATTTGGAAGCTCTCTTCTCAAATCAACCGCTGCTTTCTCCAGTCACCGCTGAATGAATGTATTATGATCCCATTCTCAGGTTTGTTTGTACTAAGTACTCTGTTGTTACACATTGGAGTTGTTTACACCTTGCAGACACGTCTTGGACTTTTTGGTTCCCTTTAAAGGGCTGCCAGAAATGGTCTCATGGGATGGGCCTCTGTTTTTTTAAGTAGAATTTTTGTTCAAGCATCTCCAGCGCCCAATTTAAAAATTATGGGAAAGTCATTATTAAGATTAATAGCAATAGGACTTAGCAGCACAGCTTTTGAATCTCTTCCCTGCAGTAGCTGTTGACCAACCTGATCCAACACATGAGACACAGTTTGGAGATATATATATATATATATATATATATATATTCGCTATAAATCTTAAATGGAATCGATGCCTCGCAAAAAACACATGCAGTTAATTTTTGTTTTCTGCTCGATCGATTTGTAGCTTCCATGTGGTCTATTTGAAGGGGTATTTTTTTAAGAGAAAAGAAGCCGTATATCATGTACGATGGTAACTGGGGTTTGTTATGCAGATAATTTCATCAATTAATCACTAAATAGAGAGTACGTGGGTAGCTACACCAATGTAATTGATTCAATTAATATTAGTCTTAGTCTTGGATAAAAAAATCATGATTTTGATCGTAAAGGGACGTTTATATTTATTTTTGCTATTTGAAATTTTAAAGAACTTTGTGGAAACCGTCGGTGGTCTAATTTTTGTTGCTTCTTTCGTTCTATATTTGCACGCACGACACGAGGTTCGTTATTATATATATATATATGGGTCCTTCTATCTTACATGCATGTAAGATACATTCTTCTCACATGAATGGTATATGGGTCCCACACATGCACTATTCATGTGAGGGGAATGTATCTTACATGCATGTAAGATAGAAGGACCCTTAAATGCATGTAAGATAGGGTTTACCATATATATATGGATAAAACTGTAACATATGGTAATCATCTTTTTGTACGTTTATGGGGAGGTGTAAAATGGAACGGATGGAAAAATTAAAAAAAAAATCAATATTATTCTGTTTACTTCTGAATGCTTCTATCAGTGAACAGAATCCTTATCCAATTAGCATTAATCTCTCTCTTTATTTTGATTTAAAAAAAAAAAAAAAACTAAAACAAAGCCAAAACCGATCTTTTACAACCAAACCAGATAAGCAATGTGTTGCCCACCCACATGGGATGAAAATGATGCGTGGGAGGTCCTCACTCTTGTGTGAATTGTTGGTTTCATGACTCATTTGGCATGCATCGTCATCAATCAAGATCATTTAACGACATGATCAGTCTGTGTCAAGTGAGGTCCTCAATAATTTCCTGATGACATTTGTATTTTGAAAATTTACCTCAAAATAATAATAAGATATGTAGCCCTACTCTCTCTCATATTATAAATGTAAGTAGAGTGGGTGCTCCTGATGTGTCCGAAATGTGTTCTGCCTTCTGAAAGAAAAAAACAAAACAAAACAAAACAAAACAACATAATATTGGTTGCTCAATTTTTATTTGTCTATTTGTTTGATTGAACGGTTCCAGCTATTCGATATGCACAAAATATGATCTCTCTTCGGACCTTGTTAAGTTACAAACAATAACTTACCCTCTTTTTTGGCTGTCGCCCATTTCCATTCAGAAAACTATGTCCATCAGTTTGATAGGACCGACGGTCAAGAGTCTCGTTTTAAGTATTTTCTGACACAAGTAAAGTTCTAATGAGTTTGAAAAATGAGAGGAGATTTTGGTCATATAATTGGAAAAGGAGAACTAATCTAATTAAGTAAAATATTAATGAACAGTCAAGTCAAAAGTCAAGTAGTGAGTCGCAAACTTCACATTAACGAGTGTAGCAGTTCAAGTTTTCATATGGGAACTCAGCTTTCCTCCTCCAATTTTGTAATTGAGTGAAGTTAAATTTCTCATAGAACGTGGAATATGTACTCCTTTGATAATGAGGGTGGTATTTTCAGCTGTGTGATAAGTGATTTGATTTAAGGTAGTTTTTTTTTTAAAAAAAAAAATTATCGTAAATATCTTTAGCATTCTAATTATAATGCATACATATCATTATTTTTTTTATAAAAAAAAAGAAAGAAAGAAAGAAAAAAAAAAAAAAGGGTCATCGATCGTCAACGAAATGGTAAGTAATTAGCAAATAGAAAAATTATACGAACTAAAATTGGGAGTGAATGCGATCCACCGAACGGAGAAATAAATGTTGGAAACATACTGAAACCTGACCTAAATTCTTGGCCATCGATCAAACTGTAAACCTAACTCATCATGTACTGAATTGGCCAAGAAAAGAAAATTGCGACAGACCTTTCTCAAATATAAATTTTTTGCTCTAAATGTTCAAACTTCACCGCATGCTTCATACTTGGAGTGGTGAAGACAGGCACGACCACAGCGAGCTCAAGCACATGCCTACCCAAAATCAAAGAAACCACACCACCGCTGTTTGTTGATCGAAGTTAATTTAGGAGCTTACTTACTTGAGTTTCATCGAAACTCTACAGAGCAACTTTTACCACCATTTAATTAAAATCAAAAGAACAAATTACTAGTTGCATTTTATATATTTTAATTTATTTAATTTTTTTTAAAAAATAGAAAATTTGTGCAGAGGGCTTAGCCCATTGCTCACACTTCTGAAAGAGGAAAATTTCTAGAATACCTCAGATGTACTACAACCAATTAATGCATGCATGACATGTATAATTGAATTTAATACAATCACCACTTGCATGATAGTAATTCAAAATAAATGCACACATGTCATGGCATCATTGCTTGTTGTATGGGTGATATGGTACCTCATATATATTCTAAAATGACCAATAACATGGTATTCAAATGCTACGGCAAGATCGTGTAAGCACTTTTTTTATTTTTTATGATAAGCATGTAAACTTAGAAATTACAATAACTAACAAAGTAAATCATGCTAAGTTAATTTTAAATAATTATTTAAAACGAACCCAACAAATAAAAATCACTCTCAGAATATAATTGGTGGATGGGCTGGCATCCAAGAAAAGAGAACCTTAATCCTGATAGGGCGTCTCTTCACTCGTCTTAAAACCAACTCAAAAAACAAAACTATTGTACTGCCCTGTGCATGTGTGCATATATCTATATACACGTGCGAGTAATTACTATAGGCGTCGGGCGACAAACTATAGTCCTATAAATGTGAAAAAGGAATGACGCAGCAGTGAAACAAGATTCCAATATATATGTTCAGCTTTCCCCATGAACGGCCTTGGCTTTTCTTTTCTCTTTTGTCAGATATAAGCTTCTTTTTTTAAATAATAATAATAATAATTTAACTTGGTTTAATTAACTGTCTCATACATAATAAATACCCATCTATCTATTACAATCTATCTATCTAGCTAGCTCGATCTATGTCAATGGATTGTTACAATTCAAGCATATTGCCAACTCAAGAGCAACTATTAGTTTTTGATGCATCGGTTCTTCAATTTCAATCCACCATACCTTCACAATTCATATGGCCCGACGGCGAGAAGCCAAGCCTTGAGCTGCCTGAACTAGTGATTCCTCCTATTGACTTGTGCAGTTTCCTCTCCGGAGATCCTTTTGAAGTTGATAAAATATGCCAGCTTGTGGATGAGGCATGCAAGAAACACGGGTTCTTTTTAGTTGTAAACCATGGTGTTGATTCGATGCTTATAAAGAAAGCTCATAAGTATATGGATTCTTTCTTTGCCACGCAACTCTCTAAGAAGCAAAAGGCTCAGAGAAAAATTGGAGATCACTGTGGATATTCAAGTAGTTTCACTGGGAGGTTTTCCAATAAGCTTCCCTGGAAAGAAACACTGACCTTTCGTTATCGTGCTAATGACGAGAACTCTTCAACCGTCGTCGAAGATTATTTCTTCAACGTAATGGGTCAAGATTTCAGGCAATTCGGGTAACATATATATATATATATATATATATACACTTATAAATAGCTGAACCATTAATTGTTATATATATTTACTAGATGATGATAATTGAAAAAATACACATATGCAAGCAAATTAATTAAACACGGCTATAGCTATAAATGTATCATATATAAGCATGCATGGAAATAAATTAAATAAAAGTATAGCATGAAATTAATTTTTTCTTTTTCTTTTTCTTTTTTGTGGGTGTGTAGGAAAGTGTATCAAGAGTATTGTGAAGCCATGAGCAGTCTCTCACTCGGGATCATGGAGCTGTTAGGAATGAGTCTAGGAGTTGGCAGAGCACATTTCAGAGAATTCTTCCAAGGACATGATTCGATAATGAGATTGAATTACTACCCACCGTGCCAAAAACCTAACTTGACTCTAGGAACTGGACCCCACTGTGACCCAACATCGTTAACAATTCTTCATCAAGATCAAGTGGGTGGCCTTCAAGTGTATGTGGACGAACAATGGCAATCTGTTAGCCCTAACCCAGACGCTTTTGTTGTCAACATTGGCGATACATTCATGGTAATTATTATAGTTAATTTTCATATATTCAGTTAACTATAGGTTTATTAAATAATAAAATTGTAATTTGAGCTTGAATTTATTAATCATATTTAGTTGACATTTCAGGCTCTATCAAATGGCATTTACAAGAGTTGCTTGCACAGAGCGGCGGTTAATAATACAACTGTTAGGAAATCACTTGCTTTCTTTTTATGTCCAAAGATGGACAAGGTGGTGACACCTCCGAACAACTTGGTCAATGCTAACAATCCAAGGATATATCCCGACTTCACATGGCACAATTTGCTCCATTTTACACAAAACTATTTTCGAGCCGACGTGAAAACCCTCAACGCATTCTCTGCTTGGCTTCAACAGCATGTCAATATTTAAGAGGGTGAATAGGAAATTTAAGATGATGATGACGATCAGGAATTAATGGAAGAAGTTTTTTTTTTTTTTTAATTTTTTTATCTTCTGTTTTTGTTGTGGAAGGGAGAGAGGAATTAATTAAGCAAAAGGTGGCTAGCTTCTAGATTGGAACTACAACAAGGGGCAACAGAAACACCAAAAAGAGAGGCCAGTTTCTGTAATTAGCTAATAGCCGGTTAGCGTTGGAGGGATATATATATATATTTTTTTTGTGAAAACTCCGAGAGCAAAAGCTCAAAAGACGAAAGTACTAATGTAATATAAATATGAAGTACTAAGTTGTGGGGGGTAAAGAGCTCTCTTATTTTAATGTTCTTATGTTAATACAAGATGGTGGTGATACATGTTGTACATTTGTTTTCGGCATCACCAATTGTTTGGTTGCTCTTTGTTTACGTACTCCGTACATATCTGCATGTAAAGTCATTGGATTCCCGACTGGAGAGAGTTAAATGTATGTGATAAACATTGATAATTTATCAAACCGTGTGTGTGTGTGTGTGTGTGTGTATTCGGGAGTCCCGGATTGCATCACTGTCAATCCAACGGCCCCTGGTGGTTTTTTTATTTTTTTACTCCTCTCTTTGGCTGCACATACTGGCACCCGTCATGTGCAGCAGGGCAGTCTTATATATGTAAGTGTGTCCAAAGAATTGTTTTTCTGGTGTGAAACCAGTTGGTTCCGTAGTTTTAGAATTCTGCTGATCCCAAGTACTCCATCTCCATCATTGCATATGAAAATATAGAAAGTAAAGAAGAAAAGACATAACCAAAAAAATTGTGTAAAATAAGTGAATTTATCCAGTTGAGGCATGCTTGATAAGATTTAGATTGAAAAGAAGAGAAGCGAGAGTCGCTCACAAATGCTAAATTGGGGAGCAGAAACCACTCGCTTCACTAAGGGCAAGGAGCAAAAACGACTCAATTTCAAATTAAGGAGAGCATCCAGCCCTTTATTATATTATATTATTATATTAATTATTAGTATTAGCGAGTTGTTCATCTCCACAAAAGTTAAATAGCATGATTTTATTCATTGGATGGTGGTGCTAGATGGAGTTAAGAAAAATACAATCTCGAGAGCAGATTTTTTTTTTTTAAATACAAATATGTTGTTAAGTTGTTTAATTTAATAGTTTATTAAAAAAATTTACATGAAAAAAAATAAAAATAAAAAAACGTCCGCATTATATATATATATATATATAGTTAATAAAAATCAACCAAGGATTGAGTAACTACAATCTAGAAGACCATCTAACAAATATTTGATATGACGCGCGTGGGGACATTACTATATAGAGTTGAGCAGAGTTTCTTCCACATGCAAAGTTTAAGAGGTATGACGTAGAGCGATCTCCCAATGACTCATCAATATATACGTGTCTTACAGTTTTTGATCAATAATACATATTTGTGTATTTATAAGAACCAAATGGTCACCAAGGTCGGCTAAATCAACACTGTTGTAGCGGAGGGTGTTCTTTGCAATTTTCTTTTTTTTTTTAGGTTTTGTTTTTTTCATGATAAAGGGAGCACTAATATGCATGTCTCATGCACTAATTAGTACTTCTACAAACTAAAGCGAATTCTTTTCTAGAGAGAGCAGGTGTACGCTTGCTTAAATTGATAAACTAAACCGCTTACAAACTCTAATGAAACGCATGCATGAACGATCTGATCATTTTTTTTTTTTTTTTTTTGGACAATAGTTGCCATATAAATTAAAGAAGATAATAGAGGTATAAAAGCAAGAAAAAGTAAGGGCTGCTCATTATTCCAAACCTCCTTTTAACTTTTAAAAATCCCATTAGGCCATCACCATTATATTTATTCAGCTGAGTGGATTTCATTCTAGCACTTCCCCAGACCCCAGTAGCCAACATCGCATTGAATCCTCATCCCTGTCAAAAATAGAAACTGATGCTGAGGCAACGCGTAGGCGTAGCTGGGTGCATGTGGTGCGTAAAGAGCCCACGTCACCCTTCTACAAGGGAATACCTTATGACTATGTGACCCCTGGTTATACACGTACACTATTCTCTCTCTCTCTCTCATCATCCTACCTTTTATCTTTTGGACAACTCAATTATACTTTTCCGTTATCATTGAACTGGCGTCCACATGGGCAAAGCCGACCCACATGAAAAATTATTTTTCTACTGTCCATAGGTCTATTAAATTGAATTCAGAAGAGTTATGAGAAGAATGAGAAGACTTTTATTTTATTTCTACAACATTTCTACATAATTATAAATACAGTTACATGGCTGTGAAATTTACGTAAGAAAGAAACTAAATATGAGTATTGTGTAGAGGCGGTTTAGGCTCTTGCTTCACTGCATGAAACAAGACGATGCATCTTTCACTAGCGTATGCAATTGAATTGGTGAAAACGCAAACAACAAATTATTTGCATAAAAGAACGCAGGCATTGATAAGGACACATAACTTGCGTACATCATTTTGGCACCCAATTAATCAGCCCTGATATAGGGCTATTTCTATTTATCATTTTTCATTAAAAAGGAAAACCATTCATCTTTGTTGGTAAGCTACGACCAGTTTACAGTGAACAATAGATGTTAGTGCACGTGGTTCCACTACACCATCGATGGCCGCGAGCATATAAAATATATATTTAACTATGACGGGAAGATTCTCAAGACAGATCCGGTGATCGAGTCATCAAATCAAACAAAATAATGGGGGGCAAAGAAAGAACTAGATTCTCAAGTTGTTTGATGGATACATCTTTATTCGGGTTCGGGATTACAATTTTGATGCAATTGAAGATTATACTTATGATCCCGATTTTGATTCTCAAACTCTGGGAACAATTGAGAGAAAACATGCTGGTTCATGGACGAAGGCAATAGGCGTAGGCCGAATCACACCGCATCCAAAATCCACGTAAAGGTCACCGCATCCAAAATCCATGTTCCGACTTCTACAACGGAATTTTTCAAGAAATAAAAGAATAGAAAGCGGGTCAACGCTCGAGACTAGGAGACGTAACGTGTATTTTCCCATTGATAATCATTTGTGGGTAGCTGGTTTAAAAACACTTTCTGTCTACGTAGTGCTGCTGCTGCTGCTTTAGGGACTCTTTGACACTTGGAAGCTTGCTAGAGCTAGAGCAATAAGGTAGCTTCATTTACCCAGTCCCAAACCGAGATATTGTTTCAACTCGTTTTTTTTTTTTTCACTTAAAAAACACAATTCTAAAATATACAATAAGTTTTTTTTTTTTTTTCCTTTCTTTTGACATAAGACACAAATGATTCTGAAAGCCCATATCCCATGATCCCATCCTTTGACCGAATATGTTTTCGTCTTGCCAGGTCTTGAGTAAGCTTCTTCATTTCCGCAAATAAAAATAAACTCTCTATTATAATGGCTCACGGACTCAATCTGTCAGCTGAACAACTTAGTTTAAGATCATCCAATACATCAAGATCCAATAGGCCCACGGTAATTACATGACCTCCACAACAACGATAAGACAGCGCATCAAAAAAGTCCATATCTTTAAGTCCACAAAGGCACAAAAAGCGTGAAAAACAACAAACTTAACAACTTTTGGGTTGATGATGATGATGTAACATATAACTTAAACAACAGCCCTCACTATACACATTGTTCGTGTGCTAGCAAAAGCGTTTATTCTGGAAATAGAATCGTTAATACCACCTAAATTATTAAGCAATATCCTTGGTTTTTACACTAGTTTCACTGTGCTCGGTTTATTGCAATTTACGCGACAAACCTTCACAGTATAGTGGTCACAACTTTGTGACCCCGACCACTAGCATAAACTGGCATACCGAATCAAAATATAAGCAAACAAGGAATGAAAAATCTCTGGTAAAACATCCATCAGGTATTAACTTTATGTGAGAAAATTCATAATTGAGATTAAGCCACAAAAGAAAAAGCTCAGCATCTAATATTATTCTTGGATCCTTTACATGAACATAACCTAGAAACCATTTGTGCAAAATAAATCTCTAGCCAGATTAAGGCAGGTCATATAAAAGACAGTATGGTGGGATATTTACAGAGAACATGGAGCAGAAAAAATGGAAAATACATTCCTTTGAAAGCAGTTGGATAATACAACCAACAAGCAGTCAGTACACTGTAAATACTGCTGAAAGATAGCAAGTCCTTGATCTAATAAAGAACCAATACATTACATTCTCTAAAGCAAAACTTCTTCAAAGAATACAGAAATTCACATTTATAGGAGGTTTACTACTATTTCCTGTCCAAATTTGAACTTAGCTCCCACAATTTTAAAAAAAAAATTAATAAAAAAATAAACCACAAAAAAGGGAAAACTTTTAAATAAAAAAAAAACCACAAGGGAGGCTACAAGTCGTCAACATAGAATTTGTTATCTTGTTTCAGTTGGTGAGCAATGGTGGGAACAAATTTAATGAATTACAAAGAACAGCAAAAAGATGTGGAATGAAGAGAAGGAACGTGCAGCATAAAAAATTGGACCCATTACGTCTCATGTATTAAACCAACACAAACTAACCCATTAGCAGTGAGAGAGAGAGGTAGAATTTCGTTGTACCTTAATGCCCACGATCAGATTTATTCATTTAGATTGCAATTCCGGAGGTAGGGATGATCATACTTAATGTATTTGGTCCAGTATGACCGATACTTAGTCATAGCCAACTCCAGCCATGGTTTCATGTTGCCATTATAGTGGACAACTGCTGCATTTTCTATCTCTGACCGATCAACACTAGGATTGTAACCCAATCCAAGCACGTGCCATGACTTCTCAAGTGGATGTGTCAGATTATAAAATGTAATCAGCCCTGGAGGCAATGTGCCAAGCTTCCACAGTGTCCTATCTTCATTCTGAGATTAAAAACGAAGAAACAGAAAAATAAGAACATAAGAAGATACGAATTGCTCATCCATGTGTAGCATGTTTAAACTCAAAAGACAAATGCAAAGGCCAAACTAATTCTTCCCATAGCAGTTGAATCATCAAATTATGTGGTTGTATAAATGGCTATATGTGTAAGCGAAAAAGATACAAGATTCTACCGACCATGTTCTGCCACTTGTGATAGATGCCAGTTATATCCTTCTTTTTCCACTCCTTCAGATCAAACATATTCATCCCATATGCCCACCCACAAGCATTTGGATCAAAGTTTCGTGCAATATGAGGATTGGTAAAGTTAAGATACTTGTCAAAACGATGAAAGCTTTCACCACAGGTTTCCACCGCCCCATTCACTTTTCCTTGAAGATCCACAGACCATAATCTGGTTAAGTCTTTTTGGACAACAATATCATCATCAAGAAACAGGATCTTGTTCAACTTAGGATAGACCTGTGGGAGATAGAACCTCAAGTGATTAAGCATTGAAAGATACTTCGGATTCCTATACTTCAGATTCGAAGCACCAGAAGAGAGAGTGGTTGGATGGTCTGCCTTGAAATAATACTCTTTCATTGAAGCAGACTCAAGCTGCCGCAGAACAGGGCAGTAGGATGAGTTAAGCCACTTAAATTCATCAACATTTTCAACATGAATAGCAGCCTTTCCGGGAGGATTCAAAAGAAACCACATATTCATTGCTCCAAAGTTAAGTTTATCAGTTACGAGATGGAATACGTGCTTTGAGGAATCCTGCAATATCATCAAGAGGCATATTCTTGTCAAGATTGCATCTAAGGTCAGTTTAAAAGGCTAATTCTTAATTTCCATTAAAGGCACATAAACTATGCCCAATAGTTTGAGAGCTCGGCATTAAATGACCTTTAAGCAAATGATAAAACGCAACAAATCAAGGATGTACTCACTAATGGAGAGCATTAAGACAACAGTGCAACAGGATAAGCAGTCTACATACCTTGGCATTCATGATAGTGGAGTTGACAACAACCGATGCAGCCAACACATTATCGGAGAACAGGGCGTAATGATACAGATTTGGATTCTCCAAATTCTCACTTCCAGGGAATTTTCTCTTCTCTGGAGGAAGAAGATAGTATTCAATGGTCAAGCGCATGGACATGCAATGGATTCCATTTGGAATTGTTTTGGCTGCCAACTGACTCAGGAATGTGCTCTGTTTCTTTAAGCTCCTAACTTGCTCATCTGCTGTTTGAAGCATGGCTCTCAGCTTTCCGGTCACCAATTTGCAGTCGTATAATTGCTCTCTTGCTTTTGACAGAACCTGACCCATCAATTTGATTTTCTCGGGCACACTACAAAAGTAATACACGCAGAACCAGAATGCATGAAAAATGCAAACTATATATAATACACAGTGAATGACACAAAATTTACAATGCAGCTACCTGTGATGCAAATCAGCATCAGCTGCTGTGTCTCCCAAAGCACGCTGACTCTCTTTGAGCCGGGACTGTAGCTCTTGCTGTAAGTCAGGCTTGTTCTTCATCTTTGCAATACTCAGATACACCCTTGCCATTATCATCTGATCCCGCATCAACCGTACAGTAGAATCAGAGTTGTCATTCTCGTTTTCTTTCCTCCATATGCTGTATTTTCCCAGGACAGCTGAGTCCACAGATTTGGAGCGTTCAATGGCTGCATTTTCAAGCTTCACAATTGCTTCATCATCTTGTTGTACCAAATCTGCTGCTCGCTTTTCACGCCTCCTCTCTCTCAATTGCTGTTCACAGAGATAAGTTTCACAATTCAGAAGAAATCATGGATAGCTTCAGATAGTAAAAAGGTTTAAGTGGCACATATGATTATTAAAGCAACATCAGATAGAAAGAACATCTACCCTTCGAAATTGCTTTGCAGGTGTATCAACCAATTGGGAATGGCCATCTGTGGGGGACAACCAGATCAGCATGCAAGCAAGAAACTATCAACAACGACATCAAATAGTCAAAAAGACAGATGTTACCAGACAGAATATTGTCTCCTTTCCCCTTAGGAGCTTCTTTTTCGATACGTACAGCTTTTTGGTTTGGCTTTGAACACAATCACAATCCAATGACATCAGTGTGTTAGACCCATGAAAACTTATGTTAGGCGCAAATATAAAGGGGCAGGGGCTGTTTAGTAATTTTAGGGGCAGGGGCAATTTAGTAACTTTATTATTAATTAGGGTTTAGCTATAAATAAGAGATTATGGGGTCATTTAGGGTTTATGTTGAGTTTTGTCTGGTATTAGGAACCATTAGGAGTTTTGGGAGAGATTGACCTACCTCTCGAATTGTAGGTCAAGATTGATTGTTTGTTTTCTTTTGATTTAATCAATAAAAGTCAGCCCTAATTTAGCCCTAAGTCCTATCACAGTGAGTAAGCAACATTAAGCAGATAAGACCTTTGCAACAAAAGTTGTACAATAACTAAATGCATACTCAACCAAAGCATCAAAGTCAAGCTAACCTCAGAAGTGGCATTGTTCTCTACAGAAGTCTCTGCTCCAACAAATTTCCATGAAGCAGACATGTTACTTTTCCTCAGAGAATCAAGACTTAAAGGGCCCAAATCTACCGTGCTGGCTGCGATAACATCAATGACCTAAACATTGGTTTAAACAAGTTGCGACAAAGTTAATCTAATTGATAATAGAAAAGTACAGTTGCTGTAAGGTAATACAGATAGCTTGTCACTAAAACTCTTCACCAATGCACACTTACATCTTTTGATAGTAGGGATTTAATGTATTGCAGTGCCAGTTTTTCTCTCCAATGCACATTCTGCACCAGTCAACCAAATTTTTCCCTCGGATAAAATGAGTAACCAGAATCTCTTAATCCAAATAATAATGATTGAAAATAACATAAAATGTTGCAACAAGCTACCTGCTTGCTAGAACCACTTGGGATATCATTTTGATCTGGCACAAGTAACAACAATAATTTTTAAATAGAAAGAAGAGATAAATAAACTTCAAACGTGCACTGATAAAAATCTGATGCCAGATTACACAAGCAAAGTACAGAATTCTAGTCACTCAAGGAGTAAATATGGTGTTTTTAGATGCATAGTGTTGGCGTTCAGTAACAAGAAAAATATATATAGCATATACGGCCAAAAGGCGAAAAGTACCAATGCTATTAGTAAATTAGGATTTTCTAGAATGCAATGAAAACTAACAATAGGTCAGGTCTAAAAAGCAAGCAAAAACAATTCTCAGAAAACCTAAGAGCAAACGAATGTGACATAGAAGTTAGATCTGAAAATACACAATTAAATTGAAGTAATTAATTAATTAAAGAGAACTAACCAATCGAAGCGGAGGTGTAAAGCCCTCGGCCAACAAAGAAGATCAACGGCGCAAGAACTGAGAAGAAAATAACAAGTACAATAGGCAATCGAGATCCACCGCCTCTTTTCCTGTGGATGCCCATACCTGATAATCCCCGCCCCGACGCCATTGCCTTCCACAACCTAAAATCATTTAATTAAAAGAGTAAAAAATTAAAATTAAAAAAAAAAAGGTGAAAAAGTGGGAAAGAGAGGGAGCATCTCAAAACGAGAGATTTTAGAGAATGAGACATACAGGTGGATGAGTTAAGAGATCTTTCGAAATCGAGAGAAATTAGTGAGCAATTTCGCTAATAAGAGTTCATCGTCACAGCAAAGCATCAGATAATGACAGGAGTCCAAAAATGAGATTTGAGTAAGTGAAAGCGTGTAAATGAAGGAAAATGCAGGGACGAATGGAGTATGCCTGCTTTTATTTCAAAGCCGATTGTTTAAGAATCTGGAACCAGCAATGAACGCTAATCTTAGCTCTCGATCTCTCTCTGTTTTCTGTAATCTTCTTTTAATAATCTTGTGTTTCGTTTTCACTCTCGCTGTGTCTATCTCCCTGTTCTCCACCCCTGGCTGTTTCAGTTTCTTTATTTTACTGACGTTTCCCAACCGACAATTAGCGACGTCGTTCCACGCCCGGCAGGAAGCAGACTAAATTCTAATCATTATCGGGTTATTAGTTTTTTAATCGTCTTTATTCTCACAATTGTTATTAATTTTGGAAATGGCCAAAGAACTCCATGAAATTAATTAATCCTTCTTTTTGCCAGACAGTTAATCACATGTTTATTCCCTCACATTTTAGCTATTAAAACATTTTTCATGCAAAATCTTAGCAATGTTGTGAGGCGAATGTTAATTATAACAAGACTTACAATTTACTTTTACATAGAAAAGCAAATCCAAATTGAGTAATAATAGGCATTTTAATTTTTTTATCATAAATTTTATTTTAAATAATATGTCATTCATTTATTCGTTAATAATTTTTTTATAAAATTTAAGTGAATCAATTATATTATATTTTAATGAATGACACATTATTTACAATAATTTTTTAAAATAAATAATTTAAAATTACCCATCAAAATTACATCGGTTGAAGTATTTGAAGATTTTGTTCTGTGATCATGAATTCAATAAAGATCATATACGCGGGGGTCCAGTTATATTGCAACTGTGGTACGTTATCACAGTTACTTTCAGTTATTGAATCCAACTAATACAATTATAAATTTAATAACTGATTATAACTGTAATACCAAACCACATTTGCAACATAATTTTGCCCCATACGTGGTCGTGGAGCTTTTTGTTTCGTTTTCAAAACTGAAAAGTGACTGTCGCATGGCCACATACATGCCCATCCCTAATCGATGCCCGTTTCCGCTATCCACGGGCCTAGGGGTGACCCACTAACATGGTCTGTGCTGCAAGGTTCTAAAGATAAGGCCCACACCACATGTAAGAAAATAATCTTATTGAATCCCTCCATTCATTCATACAATTCAAAGGACATACAACCGGTTAAAACCATCGATAATTCTGTACTTCAAGACGGATCCATCAAAACCTCAAACACGGGGCAATACACTTGCCATCCTCTGCCACAATTAAATCGGTATTGCTAAATTATATAAATATTTAACATCAACTCCAAGCTAATTCTTTTTATATGACTTAATTATTCTACGTAAAACAATTAAAGAATCACAACAATATAACTTTCACACCTATAAGTTATGTAGCTTTTTATTAATCGGTCTTGCTAATTTATATAAATATTTAACATCAACTCCAAGCTAATTCTTTTTATATGACTTAATTATTATATGCAAAACAATTAAAGAATCACAACAATATAACTTTTACACCTATAAGTTATGTAGCGCCTTTTTTCCCCTCATTTTCCTTCTTTTAAAAAGATAAGGACGTGGACAAACCCAAATTCAACTTGAGCTATTTACCCCTCCCAAGATTCCTAAACGACATTCTTGAATTCAATAAACTTCAAACATCACTGAATCTCTCTCAAAATTTCAACTAGGAAAAAAATATAAAAACAAAGCCAAATGGCACTGAGTGTTGATCATCACAAACACCTCAGGGCTGAAACAAAGAGTGTGAAATCATGCTAAAATATCACTAAGTTACATAACAGGCCCTTTCCCAAGTCTCAAATCTAGTCGTATCATAACCGATCTAAACAAATTACACAGTTAAACTTTATAGGATAGCCACATCCAAGTAATCTCCAATCTGCATACGAGGAACATTAAGTTAGAGATAAACAGAACAAAGTTCAAATTAATCAAGATCAACAGCAGATCAAAGCAGTTTGCTATACCTCAAAGCCAAGTTCAGCCAACATTTTGCCATCATCTAACTGCCTCCTACCTTCATAAGAGAAGGTCTTCCCCACCTTCATAAAAACAACGAAGAATTTAAAGCCAAGTAAAAATCCTTTTTTACTTGTCATTTACAAATTAATCAGTTAAATCAAATCATTACATCAACCATCTAATAAGCAATGACAAATATGCTCATATCCATCATATTTCAGCAACAATTCTACCCATGGCAAAATCCTTTGTTCATGTGCCTTGCTGAGCCAGTCCTATATTAAATAATAGTTTATATATAGATTATTGAATTAAAATGTTGATATTTAATCGTAAATTAAATACAAGTTAAAATAAATTATTGAATAAAATTTTATTATTGGTATCAAATTTGGCTTAAAATATGATATGAATTTAGTCCTATCTAAACCCACAAAAAAATAGGGACTAAAAAGTCCCAAAATATCTAGACTAAAAGTTGGAGTAAATTATTAATCCGAACAGCCAAACATAGCCTTGGATTGGATAAATTTTCTTATCCTGAAAATTAGTCTAGCCCTGCTTTTATCCCGGCAGCCAAACGTAGCCTAAAAGAGCTAACTAATAGATCTTAACTTGAGCTGGCCTTCAACCATTTAACAGGATTAAACAAGCTATGCCATTGCTTCACAGACAGTTCAGTTCATTGCAGATTGATCATGTCCCAAATAAGAAACAGTGAGGGAAGAGTGACTAACCTCTCTCACCATAAAACGACCATTCTTATCGGGATAAACAAAAGCAAAAGAAAGCCTTGCATCCCTTCTTCTTGCAGCCGGTGCTACTTCTTTAACCTGTGATAGAGTATCAATCAACCATGCAGCCCAAGTGACAGATAATAAAAATATATGCATAATAGAATTCTAAAAAATAAAAAAGGAAATGCACTGTTCAACATACCAGATCAGTTAGTTCACGAAGAGTAGCATCCTTCCATGTATAAATTTGAACCTCATCCTTGGGTTCCTTGCCTCTGACTGCAAAATCCTCCCTAGAATGGTGCCCCCCAATCTGCAGAACTTTCAATGGGTGAGTCATAGGGTACATATTTCACACTAAACACATGATTTCAGTTCACAGATAATGTTTAAAAGTACAAGGAAAACTTATAAAAATGGTCTTCGTTTCATAGGCTGTAGCTAGCGGCCAACAAGAAGGTGAACATAGACATATGCTCCAATCAATCATGGTGCCACAGATTCTAGAAATGGATAATGTGGAATTCAATGACCATTGAATGCTCACTGCTTTAACAAGCACACCAAGGCTGACTTGAAAAGCCATTATAAAAAGCCAAGAACCTTTTTAAACAATGAACTATTAATAGCAACAAGCACAACACATAACCTCTTTCATTTACACTTAGTGTTTCCTTTGAATACTACAAAACCTCTAGCAGTCAAACATCAAACTTTCTGCTATTATGCTACCTTGAGAATGATATACAAACCAGCTAGAAAATCTAATAAATAGACATCAGACATAAAATACAAAAGATAAAACTAGAGAAGAAATAAACCACAAATTAGAGCATCGAACTAATTAATCAAACACAGATCCAGATTCTTTCAAAGCATTGTAAAAGATATGGAAATATTGAATGCTGAATGCAAAGCAAGAGTTGTTGGGCAGGAAAAAGCATTGCTGAACATAGGAAAAGAAAATGAACCACTTGGCCGATGAGTCCAATTAAAGACAGGATGCCACTTGCAATATGAATTTGGGAGATGAACCCGTGGTAATGCATAAAGACATGACGCAGGACGTACCTTAGTGAAAACTCGAAGCAACAGAGGACAAGTCTGCATTGGAAAAGGGAAAGAGGATAAGAAAATGAAATCAATATGAATAGTTTCTCTCGCAACAGACAAAAAATATGGTCTTATTCCGACTCACTCAGTGACAGAACAACGTTGCAAGTAGCAATTAACACTTCAAATGATCTTAAAACTAAGTTGTAGGCTAAGAAATCCTAAAAGTTTCGAAAATGACACTATAAAAAAATTTAAAAAAATAATAAAATAAAGTATATAAAAGTCTTGAGTTGTGAAACCCTAAACTGTTAAAGTATGCAAAAGAAATTGGAAAACGAACCTTCTCGCGATCAACGGGCTCGAAGCGGGGGCGAGGAGGCGGTGGTGGAGGGCCCCTTCCAGAAGGATGTAATGGCCTGCTCCTGCCTGCTTGTCTTCTTTGCGCTTCTCCTACTCCCGCCATCCCTCTCTCAGGTCTCGAAGTTTTTTTTTTTTTTAATTTTTTTAATTTTTAATACAATGTTTCTGCTAAGTCTTCTCATTTAGCTTGTAAATATAAAGAACCATTTTCGGAAGAAAATAATATTAAATAAATCCGAGTTAAGGCTTATGTGTTTGGGCCTTATTGGGCTCAATTGGGCGAGCCCAGAATAACCTCTGCGGTAGTTAGATCAGACGCCTTCTCATATCTTTCATAATTCAATAAAAACAATAAACCATCTATCTTATCTTATGAGATGTGTCTATTTATCTCGTGATAAAACAATACGTGTTTTACATTAATGATTTTAAAAAATAAATTGTAAAAAAAGTTGTATGACTTATTACGTGTGTATTACATTTCTTGAAACATTTTATCATCACACTAGTCAATTTACAAGATGTCAAAACACTTTAAAATTCGTCTGTTTCACTGTTTATAAATGGTCATCACCATTTATAATAACAAAAACTTTAAAATCAATTAAAACAATAAGAATTGAAATAGAGCAATAGAGCATAGAATTTTCTCTTTCATATTTAATTTTTCTAGTGCCATTTTGTCACTTTAATTTCTTATCATTTATATTATATTATTATTTGCATCCATACTTAGGTCCCAAAATAATTCCACAACAATCTCACTTTTCTTAAACATAATAAAAATAATTTTCTTATAGACTTTTTTATTGGACATGTGAGAGTGAGTTGCTTTGATGCAAGTCATTCATCCCCTTATCCCTCTCTTACATCATGCTTTCACTCAAGAAGAAAGCATGTATTGAGCTTTTTGTCAACACGATATCTTTATTCTTTTCACTTTTTCTAAGCTATCTTCCACAACTTTTATATCTCACTCATAACTCCAACTATTAATATTCCAATTATATATAGTTGATTCCCAAAATTAAATATACCAGAATTTGCATTTATATGCATAATTAAGCAAGTGTATTGACCAAAAGAATTCGTTATTTACCAAATTTAACTTTCTTAAGTAACTTTCTCAAGGAAAAAGTTTGCTTAGAAGTGAGGGTACCCTTAAGGAAAAAAAAAAAAAAACAAATTGTATGGGGTTCTCCTACGTACTTCGCATGCTGAGCTGTAGGAGGACCCAATAATGCTTTGTTATGTGGCAGAATAGTAGGTTTACATGAAACCCACTAATTATTAAATATTAAATTAAGTGAGTTTCACTATAGTATCTATTATGATCCATTGTGAGACCCACTTCACTATTGCACTCTCCTACCAATTCAACATGTTAAGTTGATGGGATAGCCACCACAAAAGTTATTCTCACCCCAAGATTACAAAATAATTAGTTTCTAATCATTAGTGTGTGTGTGTGTGTGTGTATGTATATATATATATATCTAAAGGCTCTTCATCCCCGAAGGTGCTTGGGGATATATATATATATATATACCATTAATAGAAATCCTAAATCATTTTTTAATTAATATTTCCAAAATATTCTAGTGATTCAACACAATAAGCATTTATATGAGTATCATTTCTCAATTTAATCAGTTTCTAATCCTTCTTTTCTCCTTGTTGAAGTGAAAAAGATAACGTGTCTTTGTGCATAGAATAAAATTTTTCTCTATTCAACTATTTGGGAGTTAACTCTTTACTATTTGAAATATAATTTGAAGTTGAACTTTTAAATAATTTTCATCACAACGACTTGCGCTTAAATTCAAATGGTGTTGTTGGTAGACTTTACGTTACATCCTTGTTTGGTATTAATGTTGGATAGTTGTAACTTAAAATTTACAATACTAGAGTATTTGGTGAACATCTGTTACTATAGTTTAAAAGTTAAGTTGATTTGATATCATATTTATATGATAAAAAGCTTATAATATCATTTATATTCTTGTCAAAATTATCACTTTAAAATTATATTTACTGCACACTAATAATTTTTATCTTATAATTAAATTTTTTATTTTATAATAACTGTGACTGATTCCAAAAATGGCCTATAAGATAAATAAACGCATTCATTAGTCAATTGCTTCTTGAGAAACACCTTTAGGACCATTTGAAAGATAATTGAGAACTGGCGGCCCACCCCACATGAGCTGCAGTGCCACGCAAGGGCATTGGACCCGTTTCGTATGCATACAGAAGTTTCACTGACTATTGAGTATTGACTAACTACCTTCGGAAAAATTCAAGTGCTTATTATTTTGGCAAAAGAAACCAGAAGATAATTTCAATAAAGTTTTTGATTCCGTGTTCACACTTTGCTCCCTCTTTGTTGTTGCAAGGACACAAAGTCATCATGGTTAGGGGTAAAACTTTGAAAGCTCAGTTGATAGCGAATGCTGAGGCCACAAATGGAAAATGGCCATTAAAGAAGCTTACTCGGATCCATCAAGGCTTTCTAAAAATGGTGAGATTGAAACCAACACCCTTCTCGCATTGGACCATTAGATAATAATAATTGGTCATTATTCAAAGGTTAGCTGGACCACTCTAGAAAAATAGTTTCAAAATTGGAAATTATGGGCCCCTTATGACTATTCAATTTTCTTTACCTTTTTTTTTTTTTTTTTAATTTTGAACGCTTTTCCCATTTTCCTTCTCACTGTAGTAATATTTTGGTAATGGGATTGGCGATTGAGGAGGTTTCACATGGTGGAAACAATTAGCATGTTTTGTGCCTCAATTGGAACTCCAATGGCGTACTATTGCCTTGAGCCCAAACTTGGGCAAGCAATATTTGATTTGGGCAGCATTCTCAACACAACATAAAACAAGAAATCAGGATTCGCTTAAAATTGCAATCTGACTTACTGACAGTTAATTGTTGCACACTAAGTTGATATATAATGCTATTAGTGATTAATTTTTCCCTCAAATTTGGTTTAATCTTATGGTACCTTAATATGGATTCTTAATTATCTGCTATTTTTTCTCAGGCTTTACTTAGCACCTAATAGAAACCGAGAGATCAGGTGAAGGTGGGCAAGTGGGCTGATCGATTCATTAATTGTAACAGATTATGAAGAAAAAGAAATTAATCATGCCCATTTGGTTTATTTCATCAAAGTTTTGAGTTGAATGTGATGGTTATTTCTTTTTTCTTTTTTCTTTTTTCATTCCAAATATTTTCAAGATAGTGTGATGGATACTTGATTCTTTTTACAGCAGTCATTTTCTATACATTAGCATTCAAAATCATCCTCTTTTATCTCTTTTTAATTACTGGAGATCGATTTAATTATAATTTAGAAAACAATAATTTTTAATTTTTCTCAAGCTGCTTTCCTTGCATAAATAGAGCCATGAATGTATATGGTGCTTCAGGTTCACATTATTTCAAATGTGTTCTATTGCATTCCCAGTTTTTTAGAAAGAAAAAGGTTGAGTTGACAAATGTAACCCATAACTTAAGACATCAACAAAATATTTGAATAATGCAAACGAAAAAAATAGTGCGATGAATTAATAGAGCCGGAAAACGTAAATGTGCCCATATGAACACCGTACTTCACCGTGTTTTGTTTAACTTTAACATTCGTATTTAACTTGCCATATTAACTCCCAAGTACATTAATTAATCTCTTTGAACTTCAGATCGTATCACAAATTAAATTGCTTTTTTTTTTTAATCATGAATGAATGAAATTATATAAATTGCTTTATTGACTTCCGGTAGATCACGCTACTTACGCACTCTCCTTGAAAAGTGGGCGTAACATTGAATCATAATTCCAATTGCATTAATAGAGCGGCAAATTTCGGGCCGCAATAATTAATTATGGCTGTGGCTATATTGGAGTGAGCGTTAATTTAAGCCACACACGCAAAATGATAAATGATAAAAAGTTCATTATAACTCGTTATTTATTATTTATTACTTTATGTAGAGATTCGTGCTCTACCGTAGCTGAACTTCAACACCCATTAATTATAGGGTTATTGTCATTTTACTACTTCAAAAATTGTCAAATATTAAATGATTATAACAAATATTGTCTCATATCATTTTCTGACTATATCTTTATACAAATATCATTTTATTACTTTTTCGTTATAACAAATATCATTTTACTATTTTTCCGTTACAACCGTTAGTTGACTCGTTAGTTGACCAATTAGCTGACTAACAAAATACCAAATTTACCCTTCATGATTAAAAAAAATAAGCTTCATTAAAAAAATAATAAGACAATTTTATTTTGTAAATAAACTTCATTTTCATAATTCCAGCAAAAAAGAATTATGTTGGCTTTTTATATCCATTTTAATAAATATATTACAATTTTATTTTGTAAATAAGTTTCAACTAATTTTTTTTTAATCATAAAGGGTGAAATTGATATTTTATTAGTTAACTAACTGGTCAACTAACGGTTATAACAGAAAAATAGTAAAATTATATTTTTTTATAAAAATATAGTAGAAAAATGATAGGAGACAATACTTGTTGTAGTCATTTGATATTTGACAATTTTTAAAGTAGTAAAATGATAATAACCCTTAATTATATATATCAAAGAGTAGAGATGCTGGCACCTTTGCAACACCAGCGATTAATCATATTTGTAATTCTCAAGGTTACGGAACAACAAATTTTTTTTCCTAATAAAACTCATCCCACATGCAAGAAATCTAAACCTCAACCCCAAAAACCCCCCCCCCCCCCCCCCCGAAAAAAAAAGGTGGACATTGAAATCTATATATTACCCATTGTGTTAACATATAAAATGTGGATTTTCGAACTCAATATAAAATAATGCCATGTTTTCATTATCCCAATTCCTGCATAAAATCATCACAGAGGAGAAAGATAGTAAGAAAAATTGACTGTTTGATGGATTATTTAACATGCAATCAGCACATTTCATGATGATATATGATGCTGAAACTCAATCCATTCACCAATTGGATTAAGATTTTGTGTTAAATTGAGTTTTTTTTTAATAATATTGCGATTGATAGTTAATAAATAATTAATAATTAATATATAGTCGAATCTTAACCATAGATTATTACAAACACACGCATATTATTAAAAAAAAAAACTTAGCACTATTCAGCTCATGATTCTCGCCAACTACGCTTCAACAATAAAATGAAATTGTTACTTCATAAATAGAATTAGTAAACTAAATTTTTTGGTGGGTGATGTGTTTGGTTCAAAGGTTTGGAGGTGACAGATCATGTTTTCGCTTCCAAAATTGTTGCATGCACAAAGTGCTTTGTAGAATCTGCAACTGATCAAATATTTTCTTCTTACATACAAAAAAAAAGAAAAAAGGATCACATAATTCTAGGCCGTGGACTATAAGTTGCTTGTTGACTTGTAGATCAAGTTAAAGCAATTGTTAACAATATGGCATGAAAGGAAATTTTCAAATCAAAAGGAGGAAACAGCTATCACTGCACAGCACGCTAGCTTTAACTACTCTTCCCTTTGCCTCAATTCATTCGTGAGTAGAGTCTACAGCTGAGCATATCAGAATTAGCAAGCCAACTATGATGATAAACATACGGAATACGAATTCTCAGTCTGCTCTTTTCCAGTTTCTTTAAATATCAACCTCTATTTCAAAACTCACTTCAAGTGGGTGTGCTTCACGTGCACGACTATGGCTGGGTAAAATTGTCATGTAATTTTAAGGTCACATGGATCCTAAGAGTAACACACACACACACACACTTGTAACAAATTAAATATTATATGACACACAAAAGGTGTGTAAATGAGGGTTTGAACTTTGAACGTGAAATCTTCTTGGTTTTTATTCAAATGTTCGTACCAAGGCAAGTTTTAACCTATACTTTTTTCCGTAATTTTCGTATTACAAAAAATGCATCAAAATTGATAGTCAAAAGTCTTTTCTTGCAGCTCCTGCAGGTTAATATCGTTAATGGGATTAGAGAGTGAGAAGTAACACCATAATGTCATCAACTGAACAACTTTGCATAAGAAGAAAACTTGGAATGTGGAGCATTGAATTATTTAAACTGATCAAGTCACGGCATGTGACCTGATGGGTTCAATAAGAATAAAAGCATAAAAGTTGATTGGAAATTGCAAATTTGCAACCATTAATATTAGATCTGCGCAGCGCAATAGGATAGGAGGACCCCATATAGAGTGCCCACCAACAGCAAGAGCTCCATCCATCCAGTACAACGCAAATCCGACAAAATCGTACGGTCTCTTCGACGATCAAAATGTAACTCTACATCATTTTATACATTATCAAATTCAAGATTTGCATTTCCTGATATCATATTGATGCACTCCGTGCTTTTTTTACTTTCTTGAAAAATAATTCTAAATAGCAAGGGGCTTTTAGTTCAGTGGAAGAATTCTTACACTTACAATGTTGAGTGTAAGGGTTCGAGTTTCCATAAAAATATTATGCGGGTTAATTTCATTCATTCCTCAATTATCAAATAATTGAGTGGAGTCAGTCTATCACTCACAAAATGTGAGTAGAGTGGACACAGTTGTATAATCTGTTTGTAAATATTAATTGTAATATCTTATGTAATATCAGTAAATTGTGTGGAGCCAGTCTATCCCTCGTGATCAGTAAATTGAGTGGAGTTAGTCTATCCATCACGATATGTGAGTAGAGTGGATGCAGTAGTATAATCTGTTTATCCCCTCACGATCAGTAAATTGAATGGAGTAAGTCTATCCCTTACGAAATGTAAGTCATCCCTCATGATCAATAAATTGAGTGGAGCCAGTCTATCACTCAAGATATGTGAGTAGAGTGGACGTAATAGTATAACCTGTCTATCCTCTCACTATTAGTAAATTGAGTGGAGCCAATCTATCCCTCAAGAAATGTGAGTAGAGTGGACGCAGTAGTATAATCTTTTTGTAAATATTAATTGTAATATCTTATGTAATATCAGTAACCGTCCTGTATAACAATATTTAAAAGAAAAAATCTGAATTTCTCATCTCATGCTTTTGCATTTGCGAGCGTGGACGCACGCTTCCGTGAGGAGGGTAAGTTAATGCTTAAGGTAAGAAAAATGAAGGCGCAGGGAAGCTGGACAATTACCAGAGAGATATTAATAAATAAAATGGTAAAAGAGAATAACGAATATACACACCCGCATACTTGTTTCCATTTTATTGTAAAAGTAATTAATCAAACAAGATGTATATAATGTACAACCACAGGTCTCAACTTCCACTTCTTTCACAGACACAGTAGACAAAAGAAAGAATTACATATACCATCATCAATCAGTACTACTACTTGTTGATCATCAGCTCCCTTTTTGTTCTCTCTCTCTCTCTCTCTCTCTCTCTATCTATCTATATATATATATATATGTATCCCCAAAACTAAACACATTCAAACTCAAAACACCAATATATATTATCAGTTGATGATAACAATAATAATATACACTTATATATAACTTATATTATCCAGCTAGGTGCAAAGCAAAGCAAATAATAATAAAAAGAAAAGTGAGTGTACTGAAAAATTATGGGGAGAGGAAGAGTGGAGCTGAAGAGGATAGAGAACAAGATTAACAGACAGGTCACTTTCTCAAAGAGAAGAAATGGTTTGCTGAAGAAAGCTTATGAGCTTTCTGTGCTTTGTGATGCTGAAGTTGCTCTTATCATCTTCTCTAGCCGTGGCAAGCTCTATGAGTTTGGTAGTGCTGGGTATATATATTTTACATATATCCATTAATTTAATTTCATGTTGGCTCCTCCTTTGATATTTATTTGTTTATTTTATTTTGCTTGCAAAGCTCTCGTCTCTTTTTGTTTACACTACATACATGATATATTTGGAGTTTCTACAGAGAAGAGCAAGAGCTAGATGCTTTATCCAGTTCATGATATATTCCCATGATAGATCGACACGTTTCATAGTCTTTTGCAAAAGCCCTTTCTTTCTTTCTCTCTCTCTTGTCTCCTCTCTTTCATCTGAATTCTTAGCTAGTCTCAGATAATTATAAGGTACAAGAAAACAATATGATTGAACTTAATTAGTTAGCTTTTGTGCAGAGAAGAGAGAGATTCCATCACTGACTATACATCTATGTTTTATTATTATTATTCTTTTTCTTATTAATTATCAAATGCCTCCGCTTGGACCTCTGTGCAAGATCTAGGGTTTTTGGCTGGCTACTTTATCTTTTCCTCTTTTCTTTTCTTTTTTTTTTTTCCCGTCCCTCTGTCAAAAAAAAAAAAGCTTGCAGTGTTACTGTAGCTTACTCTCAGATCATCAACCTCTGCCCCCAGAAAAGTTCACTGTCTTACTACTTGTCTTCTTGTCTTTTCATTCTTTGATCTTCTGGTTCTTTCAATGTTCCTTTCTCTCATAATATAATAGTTTAAATCTTGGTATCATTGGTGGGTGGCAAATCAAGCATGCCCACATATATATAATAAGAAAATTAATTGTCTTTTGGATCGTTAGGGCGTTTTCTTTTGGAATACTGTAATCCCTTACCTTTGTCTTTCAGAAGCAAAGATGCACACTCACGTTTTCAAGTTTTGCTCTTTCTCCTCTCCTTCCCTTTATCTCCTGAATCATGGATGTCCTGAATCTTTCTGTTCTAGATCTCTTGGTTTCATCACTGGTTTGCTTCTTTCCTCTCTCTCGCTCACCTGAAAATATCTTTCATATATCAAAATGGTTGCTTGCTTGTTTTAAATATACATTTTTTCTAAAAGATAAAAACTTTTGGCTACAGTTTCATACATTAATTTGGGGGAAAATAAATTTTTAAATGAATACACACACACACACACAGAGAATAAAATGTAGATGATGTTGAGTTGCCTGATAATATCTCAGTCCAGCTTTATATTGTATGCAACATTTGGAGTGAACATGGGTTATTTATTGTGCTATATGAACTGATTAACTTAACACAACTCTCAGAAAGTTTTCGTTTTGCCATTTTGGTTCAAAAAAAAAAAAAGGAAGAGTTCTTTCGCTCTCTCAATACCAGTGAAGATTAATTTATTTTGAGTTAAATGTGTATGTATTCATTTTGTTTAATTAAGAATCAAGCTTCTTTCTATATATATACATATATATGTTCTGTTCATGTGTGTGTGTGTGTGCGCGCGCGCGCGCGCGCGCTTGATTGTTTTATAGACTGAAAGAATGTTTCATCTTTTGCTAGAAGAATATCTTCATCATTTCACATGAAGAATGTTTTTTTTTAATTTTCGGAGAAAATATGATACTGGTACTTGTAGTAAAATTCTCTAAGTTTAATACTGTCAAATAAAATGCAATATTTTCTTACACCATGTATAAGAATCACAATTGTCGAGAGTATTTCACAATTTTGCTGCTGTAGCATCTAATCATCATATAATAATTTTGAGTTTTCAAAATACAGTAATTGATTTATCTCCTGTTTGATTTATTATCTAAAAATGTTTTATACATGTTTCTTCTTGAAAGTATATTCAAGGTTTGTGCATTTTGGATTTTGAGGATATGGATATATAATGAAGAGATTCTTGCTTTTAGGAGTTGAATGAATTTCTCTCAAGTTGAGGGTAGTTTTGATATGAGAATTAAGACGAGAGAAAATTAAGCTGGAAATGATATCTGTCAGTCATTCTATATTTTTTTCCTTTTCCTTTTTCTTTTTTCTTTTTTTTGAATTTTTTCATAGTACAGCTATCTAAAATATTTATTTTACCTACACATTATTCATAAAAAGTTTCCTGCAGAAAGAAAAACCACCAGTTAAAAATAATTAATCTGTGTACTTGAGTGACAAGAGTCAAACTTAATTTTAGATTTTTTTTAATTAGCGAAGTAGTCAAAGGTCCCCTTTAACACATATAATTTGTTAATGATTAATGGGGATTAGTTTTGCTACTCTTGCATGCATGGTTTATTGCATTCTCTTATAACGGTTGACAAGTTGCATCTTATGTTAGTAGTTTATCAAATGATCAAATTAGTAATTATAGTTTTCCTTATGGGACAGTATAATCAATTTGGCCCTTGCACTGGATGCAAGAAGTCAATGGATCAAATCTTTCTCGTACTTTTGTGTTTGTGCATATTGCCTTGTTTATGCTTGTTGCTTAATAAAGCTAGCTCATTAATCTTGCATATTTGCTTAACTGAAATTAAACCTATGCACATTCTCAAACAGAGATCGATAATGAGTAATTAATTTCTCTTTGCAGCATAAACAAAACCCTTGAGCGATACCAACGTTGCTGCTTCAATCCTCAAGACAACAGCATCGAACGTGAAACACAGGTTTATGTGTGCCTGATAGACATGCTCTACATTTCTTTCTTTGTGTGATGCTTTCTTTTTCTTACTGTATATGTTACCTAGCTTGTCTTTGATTATTATAACAACAATCCAGAGCTGGTACCAGGAGGCAACAAAGTTGAAAGCAAAATATGAGTCTCTTCAACGCACTCAAAGGTCATATTCCAATTCTGATCTTATCATTATTTAAATTAACTACAACTATTAATTAGTTGCGTTTAATTTGCTTTAATTTGTAAGAACATATATATATATATATAGTTTCCACCATCATCATGAAGACTTAAATGGTTTACAAATGTTTTTGAAAGGCATTTGCTTGGAGAGGATCTTGGACCGCTGAGTGTAAAGGAGCTGCAGAATCTTGAGAAACAGCTTGAAGGAGCCCTAGCACTGGCCAGGCAAAGGAAGGTACTTGCATTTGTTTAACTAGAAAGGATCCATTACTGATCATTTTGTGTACTCAGCTCGCTGCTGTATATGATCAATATCATACTAATGAATGCTCTATATTATGAAGTTACATTTCGGGTATTATAGAACAAAAGTCACATAACTCATATTTCGTTTGATGCATGTTACATGTTATAGAGATCACAGAAGTTTATGTTTATTACTGTTTCCTTTTGTTCTGTGCGCAGACACAGATTATGATAGAGCAGGTGGAAGACCTCCGCAAAAAGGTAAGAAAATTTATATATTGTGGGCGTCAGTTAATTAGTTTAGTTGGTAAAAATTCTTACTGGGCGTGCGTGATTTCTGGACTTTTGATTGGCAGGAGCGTCAGCTTGGAGATATCAACAAGCAGCTCAGGATTAAGGTTGCGCTTTTCACAGAAATAACTAATATAATACGATCTGATCATGGCAATTAATTAATAACATTGGTATCAATCCTTGAATTCACTTTCAATATTCTGCATGCTTTTCAGCTGGAGACTGAAGGGCAAAGTTTTAAGGCCATTCAAGACCTGTGGAATTCTGCTGCTGCAGGTGCTGGAAATAGCAACTTCTCTGTTCATCCTTCTCATGACAGTCCCATGAACTGTGACCCGGAACCTGCTCTACAAATTGGGTACGTACATACAAAAAATAAAAAAAATTTAATCCAGGTCGATGATAAAATACATAGACATTAATAAGGCCTGTGGTGTTAGTGCAGGTACCTGAATTATCTTCCATCTGAAGGGTCTTCAGTGCCAAAGAATACGGTTGGTGAGACCAACTTCATCCAAGGATGGGTCCTTTGAGTAGAGCATTGAGATATATGTAATTAAGCATACGTGATGATTATATAATTTTTTCTAATGGCTTTTGTACTAACTGGGGTTTGTAATATTTTGCCAAGATACTCTACATACTTGTCGTATATGGGACATCATGTAATGTGGTTAGTTAAATGTTTTTTCGGCCATCTATCTACTATCTTATACTTATTTGTAACATGGGTTCATGTTTGTGGTTCGTGCAAATGCAATATTATATATTGTACATTATATTATATTATATTATATTTGAATATATGTTATATATATAGGGTGACATTCCAATCTAGGAATAATATATATATATATATATATTCACGTGGTTTAATAACTTTTCTAAACTTTAAAAAATTTTAGAATCCTAGACCACACACAGGCACTTATGTACGTATTTTCGTTTGAATTGGATGACGACATCACCATTTTCCTTTTTTTATTTCTTCAAAATTGGGTCAGTGACTGGGACTAATTATAGTCTCAATTTAGTGGACTTAAATGGACATGTATTTAAAAATATTAGGCATTCCTACATGACACGGCCTATTTTGAAATGTCTGTTGGATTTGCAGTGAATCATGAGATAGTCACTGTATTACCTGTCTTATGCTTATATCTAGAACTCATAATATAATCTAATCCATGATATATGTATATATATATATATATATCTACTACGACATATAAAGAGGCTCCATACCTCATTCGAAAACATACTTCATATCTTACTGTACATACATACATTTCAAATATATACATACAATGATACAAACATAAACATTTAGTAATGCGTGTTGTGGCTTAACATCAAATTATCATAAATTGAGCTACACGAAACCCTAGGGAAATTTGGAAGAAATTGGTTAATAATAAAATAGTGAGCTTGCAGCTCAGTGAGTAAATATAATTTATATATATATAGTAAAGTAATGCTTATGCATGATCATATAACATAACTCTACACTAATCAAAATATATGAACAAACATGAAATCATACAAGCATAACATACATGACAAATTGCACCAAATACTACCTAGGTGAAAACTCGGCGGAATTAACATTATCGCACGGACAAAGCAATCGAACTCTCAACACATATTCCTAGAGCACCTAACAAGAAGGATAAAAAATAATCTCATGACTCAATTAATCATATAATGTACATACACAAAATCATAGTATAATATTAAATCATACTATCAAACTAAATGCTTCATGGAATATGTGCAGCTTGGTGGCTCAAAATTAATAAATCATTTGTGTCTTCTTATTTGGCTAAAATGCTAAATAGGTGTGTTAAACTACACCTCTCAAATATCCCATAAAACCCATTTGTTTATATTAAAATTACCTAAATAAATGAATATAAATTAATTTAATTTTTTTCAATGAAAAGTAGTTAAATACTTGAATAAAATATTATTTCAACAAAATTTGTAAACCAACTATTTTATTAGTTATATTTATATATTTTAATTTTTAAGTAAAAATAATTTATTGAAGAAAGTTATAAAACCTTTTAGTTATGGAGATATAAATAATATAATAAGAAGAAAATAATTAAAAATTTTACGATTTATATGTTTTTATATAACTATTCATAGAAATACTTTTTGCTAAGTAGATTTTGATGGGAAAATGGTTAATTTTAATATATTAGTTTGTATTTTAGAAAGTCAAGTAAGGATAATTTAGAAATTGAAAAGGAGGGTGTTATAAAGATTTTAGAAAGGTGTCATTTAAAGTTAACAAATGATGTAAATATTTAAGCCGCGTATATTTAGGTACTTGTAGCAAGCGTATCATAATTGAGTACCAATCACGATTCCATTGGATCCCATAGGCTGTTTTATTCCCATTAAAAGGAATAGGGGTGTTTAGAATCTAATCCGATCTCTAGGGGTGGGCAATTTTGGATTCGAATGAATCCAATCGGATTTTGGATAATTCGGATTGGAAAAAAATCAATCTGATTCCAATCCGAATATCAAATCCAATCCAATCCGATCTGAAATAGTTCGGATCAGATGAAATTTTGAATAAATTCGGATTTGGATCAGTTCCGATTGAGTTTGGATTTGGGTGAGTTTAACTAGTTTGGATGATGCTTTCAGATCCTCATTCTGAAACCTATCGGCGCTGGCGGCTCCATCGTTACTTACATCAACAAAAGCATGGCACATCAACAAGAAAGTGCAACCACAACCCATTCCAAGAAAAAGATCAAATCAAAGAGAATACAAGTAAGTTTGAGAATGATAGTGCCATTAGGAAAGCACCGTGACAGAGACGGAGCTTTGGAAGATGTTGGTGAGGACAGTGGCGACCATGTCAGTGGTGTAGTGCTTGTTGGAGGAGATATAGTGATTGAGAAGGAGGTGACAACGGATGAGGATGGAGAGGACGTGGAGGAGAATGAGAGAAAAGCATATGAGGGAGGGAAAGAGGCTAAGGGAGAGGGTGAGGAAGATGAGGCTTGACGATGATGGTTGCTGTTGAAGCAGACAACCATTGTTGCTGCTGTTATTGAGAGATGTTAGATCTTGAAATTGTTGATGATTTGAAGAAACATTGATGATAAAGATGAGTAGAAATATCGGATTCTGCTTTTATATTTAATTATTTAATTTATTTTTTTAATAAGTGTAATCCGATCGGATTGTTCGGATCGATCTGAATTCGATCCGATCCGAATCAAATCCGATCGGATGACACAAATTATATCTGATCGGATTATTGGCTAAATCCGAATCTGATCCAAATAAGTTCGGATCAGATCAGATATATCTGAATCTAATCTGATGCCCACCCCTACCGATCTCCACAAAAATTTGATCTGTGGATTGGGGGATTAGATTGGATTGAAAATTAAAAAATCCGCAATTGGTTGATTGGATATGAATTTGCTTTTGTAAATCCGCAAAAATATGCGAATCTGCAAAAAAAAAAATTCATTTAATTAAAAAAATTGTAAATGTGGCATTACTACTTACTAATAAATAATAAGTTAAAACATAGTTACATTAACACTATGTATATCTTATCTGATAATAATATATGATAAACATAATTAAATAATTGAACAATTAAATAAACAAATATAGCTTTCTAAACAATTAATTTTAGTTAATTTTTATAATTTTCATGTATTGATTTAAACAAATGAGATTTTTTCACTGAGTTATTTTGAAACTTTGAATGTATTATTCTAACTTTATTGAAATAATTAATTTATTTAAATCTTATTCAATTTTGAATTTGATCGGTTGTAAAATTATTTTTATATTAGATTTTTTTTATTTAATTCGTTTGTAGAATGAACATAATTAAAAATTTTTAATCCACGGACCAATCAATAAAATGGTGGATTGAGTTAAATCTTCATCCGATCCGCAAACGTATGAATTGGATTTGGATTGAATTTACCAATCCGTGGATTAAATTGAATTAAAAATTTATAATCCGTAAAATCATGAATTAAATATGGATTGATGTTCAATTCGTAAAATTCGATCTGCGAACACCCCTAAAAAAAAAAAAAGAAGGGAAAAAAGGGCCGAACCAATTAAGGTTCAAGTCCCCGCTAAGGCAATCCACCAGGAGCCAAAACAAGAAACTTGAAGAATAATTAATAACGTTTAAAACAGTGTGCAGAGTCCTGAGTCCGAAATACAAAAACTGGTAGTTCCGAATCCGAGGTCCTAGGAGGGGACCATGACTTAAATACAAATCGGAATTGGGGGGTAATAAGGGCAAAAAGAAATGAAATATTGCTGCACTACAAGAACAAGAAGCAATGGAATGCCGCTGTCAGGGTCATACTCATGCAGAGCAGAGAAGAGATGCACAGACGTATAAGTATTACAGACAGGATACTGACGTATTGGCCTAAGAAATGTCAGCTTGCTGCTTCTCTATGAAGTTCGATCCCCGCGCCGAGTTTGCTAAAGTTTCTACCCCCCAGGATGTCCCCTTCTGGTATTTCTTTCTGTTTCTGTGTTTTGTCTCAAGACTTTGATTCAATGTTAATATTTGAGGGACTTGCTTTCTGCTAGGTTATGTTCTTTTCTTAGATTTTTATTAATTTCCACCAACTTTGATCGTTTAATAATTCTTGAGAATGAGATCCAGTTTTTGTAATAATTCAAATTCATTGTCATGAGTCTGACTTGATGATGTTAAATTGCTCCTCAGTCCTACCAATCAATTAAGGGCGCTCGAGGTTCATATCCTCGGAAACCTTTATAACATTCAGATTTCAGTATCACAACTGCCCTGTTTTAGAATTGCCAATGACTATTTCGAATTTCTTTCTAAAAACCCTGTTATGATGGCCTGGAAAAACTGGATTAGTATGTCATCTCTTGTTGAAATCAAGTCATCTTTTCTTCAGAAAGTTTAACAAGCTTCCTGCTGATGAAGAGGGACAAACCCCAGATAAAAAAGCACTTGTTGTCTGCTTCGGGGAACTGTTGATTGATTTTTTGCCCACTGAATCTGGCGTTTCACTCGCAAAAGCATCTGCTTTTAGGAAAGAGCGCCTGCTAATGTTGCCGTAGGTATATCAAGATTGGAAGGCTCTGCATCGGCAAGGTGCAATTTTGAGTATATATAAATGCTGCCTTCTTGTTCATGTTACGCAATACCTTTTTAAAGTTTATGATGTTTGCCCCAAGGGGCTTAACTAAATGGTTTTCAAGAAGCATTATTTGGTTGGCGACCTGAATTCAATTCCTAAAAAAAAGTGTAAATATGATATTTACAAGGTTTTTTTTTTTTGTTTGTTTCAGTTTTGAACAGACTACTCATTGATGTTAAAGTACTTCCAGGACCATGTTCTGCTGTCTAGTTTAACAACTGATTCGATTGAGATGTCATCATTTTGAGTCACAGGCAGTCCATCTTGAGAATATGATTCACATTAGTTTTGCTCCATATGTCGTTGCCTTGTTAGTAGTTACCATGACATTACATAGCCTGATATCATACAAATATTTTCTCCTCAATCTATTGTGTATAACTTTGTCATCTCTACGATCTTAGGTAGGGGAAGATGAATTTGGGCACATGTTGGCTGATATTCTCAAGGAAAATAACGTTGACAACTCTGGCATCCGTTTTAACCCACATGCAAGGACTGCATTGGCTTTTTGTGACACTAACAGCTGAGGGTGAACGCGGTTTCATGTTTTTCCGCAACCCCAGTGCTGAAATGCTTCTTTGTGAGGCCGAGCTTGATGTAAATCTAATAGAGAAGGTAAAATTCTGCATTTTTAGGGTTAAAAAAAAGACAAGGGCTTACGAGGATGAACTTTAAAGAGTACGGCTAATGGCACTCAGCAATTCTCATTACTCTATTTAACTATTTTCTGATTTACTGGGTTGATAAACTTATAATATTGTTTTACTTGTGCATAATAGATAAACTCCTTAAGAAAACTGTGCATAATAGATAAACCTTTTAAGAAAACAATCTCAAACTTAAATTCTCCACCTAGTTCAAAACCTACTGGGGATTGCCTGATATCTGTTTCCTAATAATTGTTGATGCAGGCAAGTATATTGCTGAAACCACGTCGGTCAGCTCATATTGCTGCCATGGAAATGGCCAAAACGTCTGGCTGCATCCTATCTTATGATCCAAATGCAAGGTTACTACCATGGCCATCTGCCGAGGCTGCTCGTGGAGGCATCATAAGCATATGGGACGAGGCTGACATGATTAAGGTAGATGCATTGACAATTGAAGCTTTGCTCTGAAGTATCGAATATCTATAATTTTAAGTAAAATACAACTGACACTATGGAACTCACACACATGAAAATATCAAATGCCAGATAAGTGAGGAAGAATTGACATTATTGATTGAAGGTTGTGATGCCTCTGATGATAATGTGGTGTTAGAGAAGCTTTTCCACTCCAATCTTAAGCTTTTGCTTGTCACCGAGGGGTCAAATGGCTGCAAATATTACACACAGGTTAGCATCCAAAATTTACGGTTAAAAAGAAGTTTAGTTTGTTAAAATTTTTGCTCTCATTTTGAGAAACTTCAATGTGCCGCATAACATCCAAGTACACATACTCTTTCCTTCTGTTAGGTTGGTTTAAGCAGATAGCCAATAACCTCCTTTCCTTCCGACTGATATTTGGTATTATTTTCAATCAATCAATTTCCTTCCGTGTTGTGCAGGAATTTAAGGGTCACGTTGGTGGTGGTGTTGTTAATTGCACGCGTTGATACAACCGGTGCCGGTAATGCTTTGTTTGTGCAATACCGAAAAGTTTTGCTTCAGATCCAGGTCTCTATAAGATGCAGTTGTTAATATTTACCAATTCTAATACCTGTGGTGCTCTCGCAGTTAAGAGCGAAAGGAGCCGTTCCTGCTTTGCTCACAGAAGCAGAAGTTCTCCGTATGTTGCCCAAAGCAGTTTCTCAGGAGGAGATTGACTCATGAGTCATGATCTTGCGTATGCTTGTTAGAAACTAATTTTTCATTTGGGTTGGCGACCATATCTGAGCTGATCAAGTCTGCTCATTGGTCCGCTTTATAAATAAACGTTCCCGTTAGGCGCTCCTAGGAAAAATCAAAGTTCTTAGCAATAGAAATGAGGACTGGAGGAACATATGAACATTAGTATACACCAAAATAAATACATTTAAGGATACTTACAATACCATACTCATGGAAGTTAGTCCAACAGAAATGCAATCTTACCGTACTGTTAAATCTATAATCATTGCTTGCGCAAGTGTAATTTGTGCAGCAGTCTTAAAACGAAATACAACTTTTTCCTCATAATCATATGTTTCATATATGCAAATGCTTCTGCATAAACTCAATACAATGATCAGTTTTGTGGTGGTATTGCCAAGCGCCTTGCTCTTCTTTCAGGAGGTGGGCCGATGAACAATTCAGTCTCCACGTCAGAAGTTGAGGCACCGTCGTCGTTTGTTAGATTCTCTGGCTGCTCTTTTGATCCTTGCCAGTTTTCCATACCACACTGAAAATAACAATTCAGGATACCGGAGTCTTATGATTTTATAAAGCTGCCCAAAGTCCCCAAGTTCATTATAATATTCTCTTATAAATTTTAACATGAATAGCTTGATAAAATCTTATTTTCCTTGATATAGAAGCTCACCTTCTCCTCTAGCCTTGTGTTTTCAGCTTCTAAGACTTTTCCCTGATTTTGCATGTACAAAATAAAAAGAGGAAAAAAAAAACGAATTGACTAAGTTTGAAATTATTTTAAGAGATAGCAACTGCTGAATGCAAAGACAGAAAAACCGCTAAACTTCTTTGTCCCCTAAGCAAAGCATACATGGAATCAGACAAAGTTTTCGAAATAAGATATTCACTTTTTCTTTCTTCTTCCAGGCAAGATTGCTGGAGATTTCAAGATAAATCTCTTCAATGATTTAGCATGAAAATGAAAATCAGATATCTACAGTGCAGCTGTCCCAAATGAATCCTAAGTATATCTAGTAACTTATATGTTAGATTTCGAAATAAATGTATACATAGCTAGAATTTATTGAAATGTTTGGTGTGGAATGGTATATTGGAAGTGTTGTTGTGTAGGGACTTAATAAGGGACTAAGGAGTTATCACAATGCACTACATTTTAAAGTCTTGTTTAGTATTAAGGTACTGTAGCCTAAATTTATAAGCACAACTATAACTCTAAAATAAAAATTAATAGTACGTAGTAAATATAAATTTTAAAATAATAATTTTCACAAAATTAGTAAAGATATAATAAATTTTTCATAAAATTAAATTAACTTAGCTTTAAAGTTACAACAGTGTTTACCAAACACTAAAGCAAATTTTGATCACACTGACCTTCTCTTTGAGCTGCGCAATCTGTTCGTTGAAAACTTGATTCTGAAACATGGACAAACTTTTAGCATGCATGTTAAATTTTCCTTTTGTAATTCTTTAGAAGATTAGTAGGGATGAACCTTTCTTGCTCGGATATTGCTTACGCTCTTCTCCAGCTGACGTTCTATTTGTTGTAGTTCTTCAAGGGTGCATGATGCCAGACCTTCTCCCAATAGTTTCCTGAGAAGTTTCCAGTCAAAATTTTCAGAATCTTCTTTGAACTTGAGTTCTATGGAACAACGTTTGATAAAACATAAGTTTAATTTGTTAGACTAGTGTCTATTTAACCGTTTTGAAACTTCAAGAAGCTCTATCTTCTTCACCATGTTAGCTGCTTCATGCTTCAGATGCTGTCATTTCAAATCCATATGTGAGAAAACAAGAAATTATATACGATTACTAGCAGCCAAGAAAATATGCATGCATGCATGGTGGTGATAAAAGATAGCTCCTGTTTAATCTCGAGAACCAACCAGTTAATCTATAAGAAATTTCTTTTAGTCTCACGTCTAACAAAGCGGACAGATGCTCCCGCTGCAAATGCAGCATCACTAGTTCACTACTATATTGGTAAAAAACATACTATACTTGATTTTTAAGCTATAGCTCTGTATAAGTGTTGTAAAACTTGCAGATCTATATGGAAGTATGTTAAGGTGATTATCCTCACAGTTATTTAATGAAAACTTATGTTATTTTCATAATTTTTTTTTAAAGTCATTTTTATTAAACACTGTCAGCTTTTATTTGAAAATAATTATGAATTAAAAACCACAATGGTTATACCATGATGCTATACGGAGACTTAGAGCGAAATAAATTTTCTGTTATCTATAGATTGAGGTCACTTCATCTCAAAAGCATTAGTGTCTACTAGCATGTGATGGCTTTTTTTTTTTTTTTTTTTTTGGCCCCCAAACTTGGACTCTGATTTTAGAGATTGAATGGAGGATAGTTGCATGGAACATTGTTGCATGGAACATTCATTTTCATTCTTAAATAATTTGAGTGGAGTTGGCATATATAGGTAACCTGCATGTTTTGTTCCGTTGGCTGTTGCTTGTTTCGAGTGTATTTTGTATGCTTCAGATACCGTTCTATTGTCTCCTGCATGCTGAAGAACAAAAACAATACCATGCAACCAAGATTCCAATCGATTACATTCCAAAACACATTTTAAAAAATAAATAAATAAATAAAACAAGCCATCTTTAGTAGGGCGTACACTGAGATACGGGTAACAAGCCTCAAATGGGCAATATTTCCTCAATTCAAAGTCCAATATGAGTTCCGCTACCTTTGGAGAATTTTAATACATCTTGTGTGTGAAAAATAAATAATTTGTTTAGCTTATTTCTTGATATTTTTATGACTTTCCTCACGACATTGTGTCAGTGCATATATTAAGTATCTGATTTTGTTGGATAATTGCATAATCTTCATATAGAGAAGCAGCATATGAGTGATAATACTTTAACTGTGTTGCGAAAGCGTATGATTTCTCTTGTGTGATAGGATAAAAATATAATTTCCAATTGCCATGTTCCAGGACATGAAGCCCTTTACATTAGGGAAAAGAAAATGAGCTTTTCCACTTTTCAGTCACATTGACATGAAGACTTGTTTCATAAAGGTAATAGGAATAAGGAGAAGTTTGTAGCTGTGCCATATACATATTGAGACTCTTTATCATGCTCCACATACACCAACTGATCGTGTCTATGATAATTCTAAATTGGCCTCACCTCCTGATTCTATTAAACTGTCATAATGTTTTAAATACCCTTGTTTTGACCCTCACTTTAGATTTAAAATTTTAGATGGAGTGGTAAGTAACTAGTTAACGTAAGATCAATCATAGATCGTAGTGGGTGGCACAGTAAAGAAATGATTTATGCTGGACACAAGGTCAATCTCATTTAATCACAAATTTTTCATTAACTAAAATCACAATTCACACAAAGTGAAATAAGCCACATTGTTAAGGAATGTGGTAGAGAAGCAAATACAACTGCATGGAAATACACAACATAACTAATTTCCTTCACTGCAACATTGGAAAATAGAAACTCTATGGTGCATCATTGTAAAAACTGATGATCTATCCTCTTTTATTGATACCATGCTATACACATGATAAAACTAGGACGTAACAACACCAACACAATTATCTAATAAAATAAATAAATCTAATTAAATGGTTAATGAATACTTATCCCAACAGAAAAAAAAGGAGAATAAATATTAGTACTAAAATAACTATGCTAATGCTTTAGTCAAGCATTAGAGAAGGATCTTAGGCCCTATTTAGAATTGGAGTTAGGCAGTTATAACTTAAAAGTTTTACCACTAAAATATTTGGAAAACACTAATTACTGTAGTTTGGAAGTCATATCAAAATAATTTTTCACTTATATAATGAAAAATCTGTTGTCTTTAATAATTTGTCAAAATTATTATTTAAAAACTGTATTTACTGTATACTATTAACTTTTATCTCATAACTACAACTTTTTTCTACAATAGTTGTAGCATAAAAGGTAGAGCACCTTAATCCCAAATAGGTCATTAGACTTTAAAACTGCAGATACTTAAAATCTTAGGTAATGCATGGGTAAGCTTCTTCTCTTTCTTAATCACTAACATGTCACAGACTCATCTATCATCAGATTCAAAATTTTAACTATTGTATCACTTGTGAAATTTTGAGTTTTTTTTAACACAATAAAAAACTTACTGAGACAACCTAACTCAAGTTTATTATGACATAACTCAAATTCCCATCCTCATAAATTTTGAAAGAAAATATACTCCGTCCAAATTATTGGAAGATATAACTATCCCTATCTAATTTTAAAATTAGGAGAAAAGAGGAGTCCTAACATAAAAATATACTATGACTCAAACTCATGGCCTCAGAATTTTTGGTCAGCATATGTATAATACTATATATTTGTAAATATATATACTTATAAGAAGTAATCAACTAATAAACAACCCAAAAAACGTATTTACTTCTTTCACTTTCACCACCATTAGGGATAAGCCTTGAGTTTGATGAATTAGAAAATGAAATGATCTTATACTTAGTGCCTAGTTCCTCATAAATTTTGAAAGAAAATATACTCCGTCCAAATTATTGGAAGATATAACTATCCCTATCTAATTTTAAAATTAGGAGAAAAGAGGAGTCCTAACATAAAAATATAATATGACTCAAACTCATGGCCTCAGAATTTTTGGTCAGCATATGTATAATACTATATATTTGTAAATATATATACTTATAAGAAGTAATCAACTAATAAACAACCCAAAAAACGTATTTACTTCTTTCACTTTCACCACCATTAGGGATAAGCCTTGAGTTTGATGAATTAGAAAATGAAATGATCTTATACTTAGTGCCTAGTTCCTCATAAATTTTGAAAGAAAATATACTCCGTCCAAATTATTGGAAGATATAACTATCCCTATCTAATTTTAAAATTAGGAGAAAAGAGGAGTCCTAACATAAAAATATAATATGACTCAAACTCATGGCCTCAGAATTTTTGGTCAGCATATGTATAATACTATATATTTGTAAATATATATACTTATAAGAAGTAATCAACTAATAAACAACCCAAAAAACGTATTTACTTCTTTCACTTTCACCACCATTAGGGATAAGCCTTGAGTTTGCTGAATTAGAAAATGAAATGATCTTATACTTAGTGCCTAGTTCCTCATATCCTCTCAAGTTTCAACAAAAAGTTGCAAACTTTGAAAACCTTCATATACAATAGCTAGCAACTGGCAATGACAGTATTAGTACTCTCATTAAACCAACGAGTTGCAAAGTTTATAATAGCCATTGTCTCGACTCCCTAGATTTGCTGATTTGCAGCAACACAGGCTCTTCATGTAGCATCTATAGATGAAAAACCATTAAAAAGGTAATTAGCAGAGACAAAACTCCAACATTTTAATCATTAAAGGTTGTTTTAGAATTTAGACCAATTCAAGAAGGTTCTCCTTCCTCAGTCACCATCCATTAAAACGTGAGACAAAAAAGTCCTTAACCTTGAGAGAAGAAACAAAGATCTTAATTTACTAATTTATACAAACTCTAAATTCTAAAAGGAACTTTTGTCAGTGAGAGCGAGAGATGAAGATAGAGAGAGAGCCAGGGGGGGGGGGGGGGGGGGGGGAGCCTGGGATCTTCAATCTTGGACCATAATAAAGTCTTATAAGGTTTCCAAAAATCCAAGTAAAGTACAGATTTTGAAGCAACTACTTAAATGAAATCAGAAAGAACAATTAATGAAACCAAATCTTTTTAGTAAATTTAGAACAATTACCTGGAACTTGCAAATTCAGAGAGCTTGCCTCTAGGAGAGAAGATAATAACGGCAACCTCAGCATCACAGAGAACTGAAAGCTCAAAGGCCTTCTTTAGCAAACCATTTCTTCTTTTGGAGAAGGTGACTTGCCTGCTTGTAGCATTCTCTATGCGCCTCATTTGAGTTTTGCCTCTCACCATCTTAATTCAGACCTGTTTAAACTACTAGAGTTTATTATCAGTAAATCACAACCAGGTAGGTCACACAAATTAACTAATTAATTAATTAACCAAGGTTTGTTTTTCCTAATGCATCAAGGGCCCAAAAAGCCAAGAACTTTGAAGATGACGAGTAAATCTTATTACCCAGAAAAGTTTTGGTGCTAAGGAAGTGACAGGAGCTATAAAAAATCCGAAATTTTTGAGAGAGAGGACCTTCAGAGAGCAGCAAAAACTCAAGCTCAAGAAAAGATTTTTTTAATCCTTTTTGCCTTTCAAGAAGCTGAAAAAGTATGCAAAAATAATAGTAATAATAATAATAAAGAAAAATCAGTTAAACAGCTATGCAAAACACAAAAAAGGGATCAGTTTGATGAAAGAAAAGAAACGAAGAACAACAATACAAATCTTTTTGTGCTGATTGTTACTAACTCGTAAGAAGCTCTAAAGAAACCAAAAAGAGAAACAAAAGAAAGGTAAACAGTCTTACCAAATGGGCAAAATCCAAAGAGAAAGAAGAAACCAAAATGGGAAGAAGCTGACAAAATATCTGCGGTTTTTGAGCAACGATGATATTGCAGAGAAAGGTAACTAAACTAGCTAGGTTCCTTTCCTGATTGTTAATTTTTGATTTAGTCACCACAGAGGGAGCGAGAGCAAAGCACCAACCGAAAATCACCTTTCCTTAATTCCCTGGGGATTGATCTATCCTCAAACAGCACCTATTTAAAGAAACAGAAATTAAAAGAGTATTATATTTTTAGTATCAAATACATTTGAAGCCTCATGTTTTGCTTGTTTTGGTAAACCTACAAACACAGACCCGAAAGAAAAATAAAATTTACATAAAAAAGGAAAAAAATATACGAACCAAAAGAAAGTAAAAGAATAAATGAGCGTCCGGACTACTGACTCCTGATAACGAGAGAGGTGTATGATCTAAGAAGTAAAAAAGAATCAGAACAACAGTGTAATAAAACGGAAGATGAGGGTTAAAAATAGCAAGTGGGTGGTACTAAGTTGAAAACATGTCACGTCGTCCGTACAGTTTCGTACTCAGTAGACCAATGAAAGATCGTAAACTCAGCACGAAGCGCTCATTAATTCATCGCTCTCATTTATTTCGAAGCACCAAAGACATCTCGCTTTTACTATAGAACAACTTCCTGCCCTTGTCCTTGTTCTGTCATGCGTAACTATTTTTTTACTGTCCATCATCTAATTGTTTTATTGTTTATAATATTTAATTATAGATTTTTTTTTTAAAAAAATATATATATATATTGATTGTATTTTACCGTTAGATTTTTCTTTTTTAATGAAAAAATAAGTAACAATAAATACTAGGGTCACTCAGATGAACCAATAAATGAATTTTACTCGATTATAAAATACATGCAAATATAATTTAAGGAGACCTTTTTAATTATTTTTTCCTTCTTTTCTAGGTAAAAGTCTTCAAATACTTAGCTAACTGTATTCTGTATATATCCTTTAGGAGCATTGACAACTTGCTTTTGCCTCAGTTTTTTTATCAGACTCAGGATAATGAGAGAAAATTCTGAACATAATGAATGAGAGAGAACTCCTTTAAGCTAATCCTGTTATGTAGATCTTGAGTCAATTTGAAGTTAAAGAATTAATGAGATCATTAATCAATTGTTTTTTTTTTTTTGGCTCTTTTTATCAATTACATAATTAGAAGGCTTAAAAGCCACGTATTTCATATTACCGTCATAATTATATTGAATTATTGGTTGAGTAGTTGAGAATTAAGCCTATTCTCTATAATTTTGAAAGTAATGTGAAATATTTCGATTTTAATAGCGGTGTGAAAAAAAGTAACCTAATTCTTTTGACTTGTTATAAAAAGATTTTATAATATTATTTCGCACTTTTTTTTTTTTAAAATGAGGATGCCCTTCCTTTGCAAATAACGTCTAGCTTATATGTACAAGTTTACAAATTTTCTAAAAGAATTTGAATCCTTGCTCGTTTTGGTAGCTGAGGAGTTCTCATCGTTGGGTTAATAGTTAGGTTGATTCATTATCTTATATGAAAGTAAACCATGGGTCTTGTTGTTCAACTAATATGGAATTTTTTTTTTTTCATTTGAAATTTGAATGGATATTTTAACTAAATTCTAAATATATCTAAATGAAATATCCTTTTTTTATTTTTAATATTGTAAGGTTGTATTAACCACTTACACCAAGAGTTAATGTTTTTACTTTTTCACATTTGAATGAAATATCTAAAACAATATTCTTTTTAACATATTTATCATTATGAATAATGTTGGCGCGCAATGGTGACTTTAAGTATAGACGAACTGGGCAGTCGCCTAGGGCCCCATATGCTAGGAAAATTCTATTGTAGCCACCTAATCCTTATATGTTAGAATACTCTTTTTTATTTTCTTAATATACTCAAATTAATTTTTTAACTTATAATAAGAAAACCTATTTTTTAGGTTTTCTTTAATTAATAATTATCTTACAATTACAGTTTTTTACACAAACTTTATGTTTGATAACTTTAATGTTAAAGAGCTATCATTAATAACTATTAATACATTATTAGTTTTTTTCCAAGAAAAATATTAAAAAATTATTCACCTGTTAAAAAAAACTTAATTATTTAACATTATAAAATTTCTTGGGCTCTTCTCTATAAAAAATATATTCCATTTATTTGTTTACTTTTGAAGTAAAAAAAAATCTTAAAATAATAGTCTCGTGGAATTTAAAAAAAAATCTTCTTGATTACTTTTCTTTTTTGAAATTTCGTATTATCTTATTATTGATTGTTAATATTTAATATATAGTTAAAATTTGATTAAATTTTGAGTTTTTTTTTTTAATATTTCTTTAAGTGTTGAAGTTACTAAATGTGAGGAGATCTCAAAAAGAAATTTCGCCAAAGGCCCCGAATACTCTAGAGTTGGTCTTGTTGGCAAGAAAAGATAAAAGATAAAATATTTTGATTTATCACATATTATTACATAAATAAATATTAAATCTTAGCTGTGTGGTATGTGTGTGTGTGTGTGTATAAAATCATCCTCTAATGAGGGTATCCTCACTTTAATACTAGTAAACTAAAACATATAAACTTTAATACACTAACAGGCAAAAAACACAATTTTCAACGCATTGAATTGTGTATTTTTTTATATATATTTTAATGACATCCTCATTTTGTTAAAGTGAAAATGTCACTAACAGAGCAAAAAAAAAAAGATTTTAATATAATAATAAAAAAAATTTTCAATGTATTGAAATATGTGTTTTTTGTATTTTAGTAATATTTTTATTTAACTAAAGTGAAAATGTTCTATATATTTGGACTTAGATAATGCCAGACTCTTCTTCTCAAAAAGTGAAGAGAGAATTTTTTTTTTAAAAAAAAAAAACTTGTAAAGATGACATACATGACTAACTAATGTGGTATAATCTAAAAAAAAACCATGCAGTTAGAAATGACACTAGGGCGGGGTGGGGATGGGAAGACCTACTTCATTCCCCACTCATTAAAAATTTCACTCCATTTCACTCCATTCTTTAATAAATTTAGTGGGGGTGAGCACGGAGAATCCCTAGGTGGAGATGATTTTCTCATTCCTATCCATTTTTCATTTACTTATTTTACATTAGATAGAGATACATAATTTCAGTAAATTAAAAATTACAGATTTAAATAAAATCACTATCATATTATAAAATATTTAAATTATGAAAAAAAAAGCCTCCCAAAGTTAGAAACATCTTAAAATGATATCAGAACTATAAAATGTTAGAAGAGAGCAGTATCTTAAGAGAGAAAAGAGAATATAATAATATTTTAGGGTTGAATAAAAATCATATTGTAGGGTTTTTTTTTTAGTTATAGCCTATTTGTATAATTATATTTATATTAGGTAAAAATAAAAAAGAAAATTCATTAACCAATATTATAATTGATAAAATAAAAATTAAAACAAATATTTATATAAAATGAGAATTGGAGTACCCACCCCATTAAGAATTTAGAGATTATTTTTTTCTTATTACTTAAAAATTATTTAAAATCCACCCTATTTGTGCGGTGTGGCACTAGACCCATGGAGAATATTAGCATCCATTCCCTGTATGTATGCAGTAGTTAGTTATTGAGACTTTTGGCATTTCTAATCCATACAGATATAGTGAATTTCTACCCCCCAAACTTTTTACTATAAGTAGCAGAGTATTCCTTTGAGATTTATTTAACTGATACAATCTACATAGGATGATGGCATTGGCTATGCAGCCAGGGGACTCCAAAACCAAAATGTAATCTCAAAGAGTGTGCGGTGCGGGAACGATTAACGAACGAGTGTCCTTTTAAAAAAGAAGTAAATTGACGTTATCGCGCGCACCGATCGAGCACAACAAATGCAAGTGTACGTTAAATGTGTTCCACGTTTTATCTTGTATGAAACATAAAGTGTGGTGCCGACACTTTGCAGCACCAACTTCGTAGTGCCCATTTATATTTGACAACTACTGTTCTTCTGTTCTTACCCGACTTGTGCATTATCATCAAAAATTGAACGACAAGGTTAAGGTTTGCAACCCGTGGCTTTCATCATTCGGGACCACAAACAGGGTGCTACCGTCTCTGTGTACTCTTTCTACTCTCCCTCATAAATTAAACTAACATTTTTATTTTCCTAATTTATGGGTCAGTAGTACCAAAAATTAATCTTGATCTTCGCTTATGGTAACCAATGGGCCTTTGGTTCAGTGGGAGAATCATTGCACTTACAATAATGAGTGCAATGGTTCGAGCCTCCATAAAAATATTTATGGGGCTATAATTCTTGCTCAATTATCAAATAATTGAGTGGAGCCAGTCTATTCCTCACGAAATGTGAGTGGAGTGGACAACCCTCGAATATTTAAGAGGGTTTGAAGAATTTGGGCAGCGCTTCAGAGGAATACATGCCACGAAAAATGTCCCAATTGTAGAATCTATTTGTAAATATTAATTATAATACCTACAGTCCTATACAACAATATTAAAAAAAAAAAATCTTCGCTTATGGTTGATAACTTTAAATATTCGTCCTTACGAGTTACGGGGAATTGGGCTTATTATAAATCATAAGTACTACCTAAGGCGTCAATCAATACCCAAATGAATTCAAGTGGTCCTTTAGGCCTTTCAGCGTCGGGGATGTGGTCCGGTGAGTTGCTAAATGAGTTGCTAATCTGCTTTGCGTGCTATTTCTGTTTATGGACCAAAACAATGTAACACGTGAACTGAAAGTTGTAACGACATTCGGGTTTATCGACACCCCGTGTTAGGCTCATGGTCCAATATCATTGCTTACACATAAAAAAACATTGAGTAGGCAATGCCCACATTTCAAACATTCTACTAGCTAGCATATGTAAAATGTCAGTTCCTTCGTAACTTTGATGGCCTTCAAACGATTGCCAACCTTGACCGTAATTGACATAATATCTCATTTGTATCCTAAATTTGTAAATATATTGTCGTCAGTACTGCGTGACATTTGTTGGACATATACTAGATATCACTTCCCAAATTAATAAGAATAATGCTAGATAATCCAAACATTCGAGTCTCAACTGGTATGACATTTATTCATTAAGATGATATATAGCATTAAGATTCAAGTTGAGACTCAAACGTTAGGTCCCCTAACGTTATGAAATTAATAAATACCTCACTCTTTTAAGTAAAATGAGAAATTGTTGATTATAACTTATAAAATAAGCACATCAGATGTATGATATTAAAATAATCAAGACTCCATATACTTAATGATCGACCGCATACCCCTTCTTCCCCCGGAAATTCCAAACCCAGAAATCACAGGTTACAAATAAGGTACACACGTTACTTTCATGGACCATGAAAAAACTGTCCATCAAATTACATCCCCCGGCATCCTATTGCGAGCTTCTGACAAGTCAGTGTGTAGCAATGTAGGCGAAAAAATAGCTATCAAAAGAGGATTCTTCCTAAGGCAGCAAATGAAATCATCTCTGCTCACCCTTCCATCACCATCGCTGTCAAATAACCTGAATAAACTGTCGATCTACAAGCGGACAGTATGACACAAATTAGGTTTGACTAAAAAACATTTAGGTATATACCTGAACCAATACTGACACAGATAATTTCTGAGAGTTATTAGCGACGGAAAAAAAAAAAGGATGAACAATTACAATATCTTTTACCTCGTACTTGTTCAAATCTGGGATAGCAGGTCTAATGGTTACTTCCAACTGTTCGAAAAGCAATCGGAAACCATTAATGTGAGACTTAGAACTCAAGGAAGTCAAACAATCCCAAATATTGAAGCATAAAAATATAAAGAGCGCAACATACTTGATTCTCTGAAATAAAACCATTTCCATCAGGGTCACATTCAGCAAAGGCTAGCTCACAGGCTTGCCAAAATAATGGCAGCTTCATGACATGAGCTGATGCATATAAGAACTGAAAGCAACAAGTAAAACAATCATATGAAGATGGGAAGAAATTTTGCTAAAATTTGGTATCCATAGTTCAATAAAACTTGGTCTTGATCATGGCTAAAATTCCTTTGGAGAACATAAAGTTGGGTGCAAATGTCAATGAAAATGCTTGGGAGGGTAAGAAGGGGAGATTACCTGCTTAAACGTGATTGACCCATTCTTATCTACATCAATGAACCCAAATATCTGCAATTCAAAACAATGACCATGAAATTTGCGGATGTGAGAGAGTGTCCAGTAATTCCACATATAAAAATCATATGAAGTGCACTAACTTAATTTTTTTCATCCCATTATCATGCACAGCTCACTTCAAATATCTGTTAGTCCAGGATCATATCAAGTTCACTAACTTAATCTTTTTAGACTCATTCATGCATAACTCGCTTTAAATATCTGTTATTCCAGGGCTCTAAAAGACAAGGATATTGATTTCAGCCTTTGTGGACATTGAAGGTACAGAAAAAGAAGTTGGAATTGCATGAGACATACCTCATCAGAAAGAGGACAAGTCTTGAGCCTCAGAACACTCAAGAAGTCAAGAAGTTTAACACAGCCACTGCCAATAGTATTAGATAATGAGGATGTTAAAATGTTGCATTGGCAACAATGAAAAAGGCATAAGATAACCACTTGGTTACTAGTTAATACACCTTAAGCATCAGATATCTTAAAACTATTCTTTCAAGGGTCCAGCCATGTTGGAACTGCTCTACGGTACAGCACTAATGATGACCCTACGATAAATATTAAATTTACACTTACTGCTATAATCTAACGGTCATCATCAGTGCTCTACAGTGGAGTTGCTCCACCATAGCCACTGCCTTCTTTCAAACACATCCCCGAAATAATTACATAGATTGTAGTGCAGAATAAAGACAACATTTGACATCTTACAGACTAGAAAGAATTTGCATATTTGTTCTCTAACAAAGATTGCAAAGCAGAAGTTAATAAAGCATATAATCAGTTTAGTATAACCACAATTTATGGCATTTTAACGAGGAATCAAGTGAAGGAAATCAACAAGTACAAACAATAGACAGATCTGAAAAGATTTATGTTCTCCTTTCAAAAGAATTACACATATTCCAAGGACAAGTCGTGGACAAAGAGTTGGTGATGGTTGTGCATAACCCAAAGCAAACATGTGGAATTGTGAAAATGATCTTACCATCAGCTTGCATTTGGGGTATACACAATCTTGCTTAACAGCCAAAAGAAAAATATGATTTACAATTAAAACAAATAACTTTTCAACAGTGCCTTTATTTTAGAAGTCAGAATACCATTTTAATTTTCTGATGATAATATATATCAACCTTCAACAATACCTAGGGTCGGGGTTCATAGACAGAAACTTTTCCAGAAAGTTGACGGCTTCCAAGCTGCTTATATGAAATATCTGAAAAATGAAAAAATACTCGCTCATTGTTTCGGCAAAAGAACGAAAGTATTTAAGTTGCCAGCTTCACATATCTACCAACATATAGATATAAAAGCCTCATATGATGTGAAATTTATGTAAGTACTCTATCATAGTGAGAACTAAAAGGACTGGCATCTATGCAGTGCCTCATAACAATTGTTGGATTGCCCTTCGAACAAAAACTAAAAAGTTATATACATGTATTAAAAGAACCTTTCACCAAAGGCAAAGGTTCACTAATTCCTTTCATAGAGTTGGCATACAATAAAACATTCCAGTATAAGGCATTTCAGTGTAAGGACTCACAGATCCAACCCTAGCCATTTCAACCATATAGCTTGAGGCGTTTTCCTGCATAAATTATGACAAATAAAAATAAGTGCAAAATTACTATGACTTTGAGGTAGATAAACAACAAATCGAATTCTGTAGCCTATAACCACAACAAACACGAGAAAGTCTCTATATTTGCAAACCAAACATATATACATAAAGAAATGCATACTTCCTTTAGCTCAGATGCTTTCATGAGAAGCATTAAGTCTCCATAGGCATGAGATGTTTGTACAGCATTGAGAGCAGATGCCATAGCATGGCTGGTCTGTATACATGCAAATATGAAACATTTAATCATTTATCATAAAACGACATACAAGGCAAGGAATACGAAGGGAACTCATAATATACAGACATGCAAGTAACTGTTGGTCGGAATATATATTTTCTGAATAAATAAATATGTCACAGATCCTTACTGATTTTCACCCCCAGATGCCCTAAAATGAAATCACTATCAACTGATAGTGTAATGTGCATATTATTTTCCAATCACAAAGCCTCAACTTGAACTTGAAACAAACATTTCACAAGTTCAAAAAAAGAAAAAAGGGAAAAAAAAATCAATAGCAAGCAGAAATTTACCCTCTCAGCAAAACGGAGAGCATTTTCTTTTTGGTTATCGCTTGGAAAAACAACAGGAAGGTACTCTACCTGTTCATAAAAATGATATTAATTATTTTTAAAGTTTAAATCTACATAAAAATTAAGTATTCAGGAAAGAGAGCATACCTCCATGAAATTGTGAAACTGTGTGAACATTCTAAACATGAGCTTTCCCAAAGAAACATCCCCCCTGAGCAAGATGGCATGCCAAAAAATAAGGCCCAACATACGGTGAAAAAAGGAATCAAAGAAAGAAGGAACATCATACCAAGATTGGTCAAAGTGCACATGGGGATAGCGAACAATGACAGGTTGAATGGGGTAAGCAGGGATGAATGCACCGAGTTGGAAGGAAATGAGAAATTTTCCATTAGTCGTTGTTCCCTCAGGAAATAATAGAACACGAGGAAATCTATCGCAAGAAGCCTTTCTCTGTATTCACATCCTTGAAAGCACATTTCTGTATCAAATAGCTAATACATTCATAATAATTAATTGAATTTAGTTTCATAGAGCTGTCATACATTTATATGCAAATCCTATGCAATTGTGCCATATTCAACATTAAGGACCTAAAATAGAGATAAATAATACCATTTAAGCAAGGAAAAAAACTCATCAAGTTGGCATTTCTGAATCAATTGATGGCAGAACAGTAATCGTGGAATACAGACTCAGCTATTGGTGCATATTCAAGACTGGAAGTCCTAAAATGTCACATCAGATGTAGATAGTGGCAGACCTAGAGTCCTAGACATGTATATGCTAGCAAAAAACAAAAAACTGTCATTCAAGAAAGGACTAAAGAGCGTTCATTATGTATGATGGAATTAATTTAGAGAAGAGATCAAGGGCATGAGATATTTCGAGAATATGGCAACAAGGAACAAATAGGAAAGGAAAACAGTATCAGACTATATTCTCTAAATTGCTTGAACCAGCAAAAGAATGAGAATACTCAAGACCACTAAAATCAAACTAAAGTTAGCAGAAACTATAGAAACTTTCTACCTTTATTTCACTAACAGCATTCTTCCTTGATGATTGTGAGAACCTATCTACATATATCACCTGAGAATTTAAAACAAAAGGAAAGTGAAAGGGGGAAAGGGAGATTGACAACAAATATTAGGACTGTGAGTTAAAACTAAAGTAGATGTCTTAAAACTTATATTAACTACGAGTTACCTGCATTGCTCTGATGATAGTTCCGACAAACGGAATGGAATCATGGGACTCTGATGCAACAATCGTGGGGAATAATTCGTAGAAAAAGAAAATAGGTTCGATATATGATATGTGATTAGATACAACTATAGGAGCAATCTGTCTTGGAGCAGGTTTTCCTTTCCGTCTTATCCAATGATAGCTGCAAGGCAAAACCGCCAAATAACAAACACTTAGAAAACCCATCAAAATTTTAGAATCCAACCCAAATTGAATTATCCACTTCCCTGTCTATCACAATTCTCTCAGTATCCAAACATGCCATATAGAAAATTTGACCATAACACAAAATTAGGTAAATGCACAAAGCAAATAAAGCTTAGTGAGGCCATAATCCTCTGGTGAACCATTATGCTTATACTTCCACTCTTAATGGAATTCATAAAACCTACATAAAGGAAAGGACAATTCATCATCATCCAAAATGTGATTTTTATCTGATGTTTTTAGTTTCTTGTTTATCAATTACAATTTAAATTGACCATTACCGTAAGAAGAATAACACACACACACACACACACACACACACAAAGAGAGAGAGAGAGAGAGAGAGAAGAAGAAGAAGAAGAAGAAATGAAAATTACCCAAAAGAGAACAAAATACAGCGGGAACAAACCCTAGTGACCCACATAAGGCGACTCCGCCATACTGGCATCGGATTCTGCTTATCCTTCCATCCCTCCAAAGCCAGCTTGGTTGCTAAGTACCCCACCAACAAACAAAACCCAAACAAAACGAGCCTAATCAAAACAATTGGAAAGCACACCACAATCTTGACAAACTCATAAACCCCAACGACATGCGGGGTGTCGTTTAGAAAAGGATTAGCCGTGTTTGGCCCCGGTACAGACAACCCGTCAGAGCCAATAAACCAATAGGGGTTGCCAGGATTATTATGGTAGCGGGTATCGTGATTGTTCAGTTGATCTTGAGTTGCTGGGTCGGAAACGGTGTCGTTGCCGTCAGCTTCGATGGAGATGATTACGGGGGAATGATCGGAGCGAGGAGATTGGAGGAGAGGTGAAGAGAGATCATGATCATGGTCACGATGATGGTCCGCCATTGTTGTTTGTTGGGTGGGGGGTGGAGAAGCTGGAGCCTTGAATTTCAATGTGACAGACAGAGAAAACAAACACGGAGAGAGAGGATGAGTGCTGTCGTCCTGTAAATGTAAAACTTTACTTGGTCGGCTATTATTTGTTTTCCTGTCCTACAAATATGGATAATTTTATAATATTCTTCCAACGTGTTTGACGCATGTGCCTCAATGGAAACTTTTATTTATTTATTTATTGCTTGGATAATAATGCGCGTCCTCAAACTTTTATTTTTTGGAATAGTTGTTTCATTCGTGACAAATAGGTACTTGGAACAGTTACACAATGACTAAGTAGGTTTCTATCATTTATTTTTTTTTATCATGATAATAATAATAATTATTATTATTATTAACAATATAACCTCTATAAATCACTATTCGATGAATTAATTATCTCATTTATATCATTTATTATTATTCTAACTTGGGATAATAGGCTAAATTATTAAGATAGTACTTTTTATGAAAAATCACTATGTAATTCTGTAATCCCATTTATATCATAAATTATAATTAAATATGATATTTTATTATATAAAATATTACTCTATTGTTACTTAATTTCTTCTTAAAATTTAAATCTAACTAGATCCTATCTCTAATTTTTCTTATGCATCTAAAAGTATGGGTTGAATTCTCAAATTGGAATAAAAAAATTTTGAAGTATTTTTTTTATATTTCGAGTGCTTGATCCGCTGATTCAGTTATCTGTGCATAGCAAGATCTAAAACTATCATATTATCCAGTTAACTTTGTACAATGAACTTATTTTTTTGGTCATTTTTATGTATATTTAACAGATAAATTTATATTCAATTGATTAGATTAATAAAATATAATGAATTTTTAGCATATTAAATATATGTTTATTGAATTACAAATACACTATAAATTAATAAATATTGAATCTATCAATTGCTTAATAATTCTTTAAAATAAAAGATTATAGTGGATAGTACAGAATGTTTCAGTCATTTAATAGAAATCTTATTTAATATAAGTAGACGAACGATACTGGTATCTGAAAAATTATAGAAAACTAGGGAGGCAAATGTTATTACCAATCAATTATTTATTTATTTATTTATTTTGGGTGTTGGATAGTGGGCAAATAGTTAATTTTTAATGCGGGAAAAGAGGCAAGAGTCATTTTATGTGGACGAGACTATCAGAGAGGTAAAAAAATCTTGTATCGGCGAGAGACTTGGCGTGGCAAGTCGTGGGACTGCGGTACCGTACCGGGACAACGTGCTGTGTTGGAGCTGCCAGCCAGCCTGCCAGAGCCCCACGAACTCTTTTCCGGTTTCTTTTTTAAATTTTTAATGAGCGAATGCCGAATGGGTTTATTTAATTTACGCACGTAATTGGTGAAAAAGGAGGGGACTTGAACACAGCAGACGTGAAAGCTTCGTTCATCCTGGGCTTTTAGTTCATTATATTTGTCGCAATCTGTTTGAATTTGGTTGCACGCTCATGTTCATTCATATTCAGATCGCACGAAAATAGACATCAAGCATGTCAAATCAGTCGGATCCACTCTTATGTTGGGATTTTTTGGCTGTTGGACCAAATCATCGTTTGTAGTAGTCCCATGGCAAAGCCGTACTGGGTGGGCGAATTCAGTTTTGGTTCGGGTTATTAGGATTTTGGTTTGAGTTATAATTCGGATTCAAACTATAAACCTGAACCGACCTCCATCCAAAAATGAATCAAGTAATTAACTACGTATCAAACAAATTTCTTGTAATCTCATTCACAAATTCACTAATTAACATAAAGAGTTCTATATTAACAATTAAAAAAATTAACTAACATTTAACAAAAGAAAATTTAAAAAATTAACTGATAATTAAAAATAAATAAATTATTAACAATTAACTAATGGGAGATTAGAAAAAGAAGAAGAAATATTTGGTAGCGGAGGACGAGAAGAAGAAGAAGATGTTTGGCAGCAGTGGAAGGAAAGAAGAAGAAGAAGAAAAAGACAAGAAGATGATATCGGCAGCGGCGGAAAAAAAGGAAAAGAAAGGGGTGGTTTGGTTGGGGGGAAGAAAGTGGATGAGTCAGAGGCGACATAAGTGCAGAAAAGTGTGTCCGGACGTTGTGATGCGTTAGGGTTAAAAAATGAGTTTTTAATTTTTTTAATATTTATTTGGTATAACTTATTTATTAGTTATAAATATTTATTTAATTTTTAAATTTTAAATAAACTATTTAACTTTTATAAGTAAAAACTTAAATTTTAGACTTTTAAAAATTAAAATTAAAATTTTTTAAATATTAAAATATTTAAAATATCATCTATTTATTTTTAATTTAATTTTATTCTTTTCATTATATAACTTTAAAAAAACTTATCTATTAAAATAATTTCATAAATTTTTACTGAAAACTCTTATTAACAACCAAATAATTAATTTTTTTTAGTAAAAATTTTATTTATAAAAATTCTACTAATAAAAACTCTATTTAAATAAACTCTATTTAAAAAATTATACCAAACAGAACCTTAGTTAACTCGATCGGGTTGACTATTCAGTTCGGATTAAACACAAACCAAAATACAATCCGGTTCTGAATTTTAAATTCAAACGAATTTTAAATTTCAACTCAGACCGATTCGAACTCGAAATATAAGTTCTATTCGATTCAAACCGATCCGGACGCCCACCCCTACCACAAGAGGTGACTAAGAGTTAATACAATTCCAATTTCTCCATAATAACCTAAGCTAGGCCAGGGCTCAGGGCACCCCAATGCACAAGCACAACCAAAGTCAAGCGTCCATCTTCGGTATCTCCACTGAAATATGAAAAATCTAAACATGCTCACGCTCCGCTGGGACCTGATCCACGCACTGACAGATACAGTCAGTGCAATTACATGCATAATAATTTATAAATATTCTATGCCCAAAAGAAAGAAAAAAAAGTTCTGAGCATCCCATCTTGAGGATCTCTCTGTACAGTAAATAGCCCGATAAGTTCATCTCATCAAATACATTAACCTATTAAGTATCTCGAACTAATTTTTCTTCCTTATGACGGAGAAGAAATAAATCTGTGTGGCTGAAGATCAGGCTGTATATAAAGGCCTTAGCAAATTAGATAACATGCTACTCATCATCCCCAGAGCAAAAGTCCTGTTGGCTGCTGCTGTCACCCATAACTTCCTCCTCTACACCACAAGCCGAATCATTCTCTGGATCATCAAATAATTCTCGATGAGTGAAGAATTGTCCATCATCCCCTGGGTGCTTGTAGTCTTTTCCCCTCCAAACCACAATCTGTTCCTTCTCAAATGTCACAAGGATGCAAGGAACGAGATCCTGAACCAAGACTACAAGTAGTTAGAAATTGACATAAAAAGTTGAGAGGGTGCTCTAACAAATCAGCATTACCAAATTCCATACTCTGCAACTATTTTAAAAAAGGGGGAGCGAGAATGATCTATCCTCACCAGATTTGTCAAGCAGAATTTAACCTATTAGAAATTGACATAATACTGTTTCAAGCAGAATTGTCAACAACGAACACAACAAGAAGTAGAAATTGCAATAATTACACAAGAGAACGACTAACAAGGAAATCCTCCAAAGGGTTCAAGGGTTGGTTCCCCCCCCCCCCCCCGCCTCCCCCCAAAAAAAAAAGGAAGAGGAAAAAATAAGGAAACAACTTTAGCAGAGAATGTAAACAGAAATTCAAGTTTACCCGAAGTTTGCAGCCTATTTTCTTGTAATCACTTCTCTCAAGACCCTGGCAATCAATTCGTACCAACTCACTGACTAGAAAAGCATCTCTCACCATGGGTACAAGGCTGCCATAATAACCATTTTTGGCTGCAGTTGCAACTTGCAAATTAGTGCACAAAATCAAAATAAAAATAAAAATAATAGAAGTAGTAGTAATTACTTAATTAAATGAGGGATTCTCAAAAAGAGAACAGGAAAGATAGACATACCAAGCTTTGTTAAAACAGGAACAGCCAGTCCTCTCTTTCTCATTTCCTTGGTCTCCTCGATGCTTAGACCTTCAATTGTAGTTTTGATCAGCTTGGGATATACTGGCTCATGAGGTCTCCACAGCATCAATGGGATCACAGGCCTTTTCTTAGGGTTATAGTTCCTGCCCCTGTAAAGCACAAGTGTACCTCCGTGTCTAAAAATTATTTTTCCAAATGTTTTATCCTGCAACAATGTAGAAATTGTATGAAACATTTTTCCAGTCAAAATAGCATATAGAACAAATATACTGGCGTGGATAAAGCAAAACATGGTGCAGAACACACACACACACACACATTCTCTTTCCATTTAAAATGCCTAGAACTAAAGAAGGGATGTTTCAACATTAGAAAGAAACCAGGTACCTCAAGCTGGAAGCACACATTTTTCATGTCAACGGTGGGGACTCCTAGGCATTTAATCCTCACTGCCTCAGCATGTTTCCAATGATTATGAATATCATTCAGCATGTTATGCGTTAAACCATCTCTCCCTACACAACAACAAAGCACAACTAAGACCGTGGATATAATAACTGAAAAAGAGAGAATCTGCATGTTCTGTCCATTATAACCAACTCTAAAATGAGAAGTCTACCCAATTCTTAAAGTCTGGGCAAAAAGATACAATTTTGACCACTTGGCAAGGATAAATAACTGCAAAAAGTCCCACTAGCTCTTATAAAGATGAAGCATATGCAGTTCATAAGCAACAGCCAAATAAGAAACTTATCTGAGAGAACTATTAAGTACTTTCTACAGCATCAAAGTTGTTTCAAAGCACTTCTATTAATACTTATCATAAGCCTCCACATCAAAAAGCAAGGAAATTGGATCTTACTTTCCTACATCCATTTCAGAAAAACCAATAACAAATTGTTAATTTTAACCTTTATCATCCACTTAGAGTTCAAGACATTAACATTTTAATCCAGTAAACGAATCATCAAATACCCAATGAATAAAATTAGCCTTCAAACTCAGCTGAGAGAGAGAGAGAGAAGAAAATGAATACCCAAATTGATTTGCCTCTTGGTCCGATTTCGGTGGCACTTCTCCACCAAAGCCTTCCTCTCAGCATTAGTTAAAGGCTCTCCCTGAATCCTTTCCCTCACAAGTATCCTCTTCTCTTCCAAATTCGGATCCTCCGCTCCCTCCTCCGCCGACTTCACCTTCGGGTCCGCAGCCGGAGCACAAACTCCGGTCCACTCGCGTTCCAGCCGGCCCGGCCCGAACGGAGAGTACTTGGGTTCCCGAAGCCCAATGGGCCTTACATTCTGGTTGGTCTCCGTGTAACTATATCGAAAATCGAACGGCAAATCGGTGTATTTCTTCTTCGGCGCATCAAGAGATGACGGTGGACGGTACTGGGGTTTCGACTTTTTCTTGAAATTTTTGTTAGGATTGAGGGTAGGGTTAGGGTTTTCGGGTTTTGGGGAGAGGGACGGCGGGGGTTTGAAGGAGTAGTGGTCGTAGAGTTTTGACGAATTGTTGGTGGTATTGGCAGCGGTGGCGGAGAGGCAGCACGTCAGGAGCGTGAATGGCTGTGACCGTAGAGATGGTTTTTGGCGGGAGAAGCGGTTGAAGATCATTGAGTTCGGGGTTTAAGCTTCTGAAGGAGAAAGAGTTGGAGAAAAGATGGGGGTTTTGTAAATTAGTTGTGATGGGGGTGGCATTTCAGTATTTAGCTCTTTACATATACGGAATCTCATTTTTGCCCTTTTGTTTCACAACCCAGCGTGCGCCCATGACCCATTATTAAGTGTTGTATTGTATCGGATTCGGACCACTCATTACTGAATTTTTACTCAATTTTTTTAAAGATTCATTTACATAGTATTATTATTATTCATAATAATCAACGCTTCTCCTGAGATTTCTTCAATTGATATGATGATGATGAGAGGAAAAGCCAACACGGGGAGTCTTCTGAAAGCAAAAACGGGAGTTTTTGGAGTTAAAAGATTTATTCCAAAATCGATGTGTTTTCAGCAAAGCCAACCCAAAAAAAAAAAAGGAAACAAATTATTTCCATTGATTGCAAAATAAAAGAACTATTATGAGATAGCTGTTATTTAGTTGCGCAATAATATAACTTATATCACCTCCTCCTCAACAATGATTCCAATACATATATAACTTAAATGCAGATTTGTGTTGATGTAAATTATATTATTATATAACTTAAGCAACGTACTTATGAAAAATAAACAAAAACATTATATATATAATTTTTGCCGTAGTTTAGACATCTTTATTTTTTTTTTCATTTAAACACGCTTTTAAATCTTCAGATTTAATAGAGTTGATTTTTTATTTTATATTAAAATCAATTTTTGTTGTACGGTTTACTTTCCCAAATCATAACATTTTCTAAAACAGATGAATTATACAACATAGGCCCTTATAAGAGACCCAAAAACTTAAATTTTTTTGTCAAATCTTGCCTTAGGGTTTTATTATACTCGACCCTGTTCCTTATAAAATTCTAATTGCAAGCCGTAATAATGTAGTTGAAATATGGACAATTATTCATCAAGCTGTAAGGGAAAGAATGAAGAATATGAAAATAATAATAATTACAAATTATGCATTTGTGAAAATATAGCTTTTTTTTTCTTTTTTTTTAGTTCAGGTTTTAGCTTTTTTACCTTATTTTACTAGATAAGCAAAGTCAGTTGAGTTAAATAACTCTCTTTAATTAGAAATAGAAACCTGTTTCCGACAGTGAAAGATTGACTTGCTTGAATTGTAATGAAAGGTAAACGGGATCTTGATGTAATTCACCCTTTGTCTTCAAGCAACTCCTCCCGACCTCTAAATCTTATAAAAATCTTTTGGGATTCTTACAAATACTATCTTGTAAAAAACCAATAAATGGAATTTTTTTTTTCCAAATTAATTAAACCACAGAATTTGCATATTCGTTTATGGCTAAGATAGCCAACAATATTATGGGGGCAATCCCAATAACATGTAAAAATATTAAATCGAGGTACCCTTTCTACGACAGTTCTCAACAACTTTCCCTCTATTTTTTTTTTTATCACGTAGACGAGAGCACAAGTGAAGAAAGAAATTTTTTATCTTTCTTTTAAGGTTTCCCACCTGATCAAAATTAGACCTCAGCTTGCTAGCAATAATATACATATATGATATGATCTAACCCCCGAAGAAGTACAACTTACGTCTGTCCTTTGTTCTCATCCAATAGTCGCTCTAATTTGTTGTTGTTATCAAATTCAAAACACCTATTTATTACCGCACCATATAGATAGAGTATGTGATAAATATACCCAAACAGAGTTCCCAAGTTAAGCTAACATGGCAAAACTGATGATGAAATGTTTATGTTACTTTTCTTATCAGCTTCTTCTAATTCTAATCCTGACCGCTCCCCTTGATGCCACCGAAGAAAATCAAAAGGTATTAACTCCTTTTCTACTTATAATAACAATTATCTCGGTTCTATTTGAACTTTTGCTATCACGTCAGTGATATATAGTGAGAACTTAAATGAACAGAATTTTTATGTGGCTTACTTGGGAGATCAACCGGTGGACAAAGATTTAGCGGTACAAACACACATACAGATTCTGGCATCTGTGAAGGGCGGCAGGTGATTTCGTGACTCCGATCATCCTTCTAGTCTGTACTTGCATAGATGATAGATGATGATCAAGTTTTTGATTTTTGACCACTTGGGTTTACATACGTTGATTAATCAGTTATCATGATGCCAAGGAGTCGATAGTCTATAGCTATACAGAGAGTTTCAATGCATTTGCAGCAAAGCTGTCTAATGATGAAGCTCAAAAGTTGCAGCGTGAGTCCTGTCTAATTTCTGTTCTATATATATATCATCAGTTCCTGTCTTGGATTGAAACTAATTAATTTGAAGCTTCTAAAGCCAGCTACTGTGTTATAAATGTTTAGGCATGGATAGAGTTCTTTCTGTGTTTCCAAATCGGTACCACCAGCTACACACAACCAGGTCATGGGATTTTATCGGGCTTCCTCAAACAGCCAGAAGAAATCTTAAAATAGAAAGTGATATCGTTGTCGGTCTCATGGATACAGGTTCAAAGATTTTTTTTTTTTCATTTTTTTAAAATTTTTTTGCCATTTTTTTATTTTCTTGCACGACAATACTCTGCACTGCATGGTGATGTCCAGGGATCACTCCAGAATCAGAGAGCTTTAAGGACAGTGGCTTTGGTCCTCCACCTGCAAAGTGGAAAGGAAAATGTGACCACTTTGCTAATTTCTCAGGATGCAACAAGTAATTAAATAGTCTTATTTATTCGTTCTTAACAAGAACTTTCGTTTCTATCTGTAAACATACGTATCCTTTTTACAAGAGAAACAACCTTTTCAAAAGCTATAGTCTAATTCGATCTACGGAAATTCTTGTTGTCAAGTAATCTTCTTTGGTTAAACAACTGCTTTTCTTGAAAATCAAACCATCCAGCATTTTAAACATACTTGTTTTCCAATCAATTAATTAAGATACATATACACTTATTATTATTTTATTATTATTAGTAGTAGTCGTAGCAGCAGTAGTAGTTTCATTATCTATTAATTTACAAGTTCGTACTTCTATATTATATTTTATTACATTATATATGTGAATTGCAACATCCGATCAAGCATGTTTGTGTTCGATCATCTAAATTGCGCTATTTGGGTAATTACAGCAAGCTTATAGGGGCAAGATACTTCAAGCTCGATGGTACCCCCGACCCTTGGGACATCTTATCGCCGATAGATGTTGACGGCCACGGGACTCACACGTCATCAACTCTAGCAGGCAACGTAGTTGCAAATGCAAGTCTTTATGGACTAGCCCGGGGGGCTGCACGCGGTGCAGTTCCAAATGCTAGGGTGGCTGCATACAAAGTCTGTTGGGTCAGCTCAGGTTGCTCGGATATGGACATACTTGCTGCATTTGATGCGGCTATTCATGACGGTGTGAACGTTATATCAATCTCTATTGGTGGGGCGACTGAGGATTATGCATCGGATACTATATCAGTCGGTGCATTTCATGCCTTGAAGAAGGGGATTGTTACTGTTGCTTCAGCTGGTAACGATGGACCCAAGTGGGGTACTGTATCTAACCATGCACCGTGGCTTGTGACAGTAGCTGCTAGTGGCATTGATAGGCAGTTCAAGAGCAAAGTTAAGACAGGCAATGGAAGAAGCGTCTCAGTGAGTATTGTAGTACAATTTTCATATATATGCTGCAGAAAAATCATAATAGTTCTTTTAAAGGATCAAGATCGTTCCAGGTCTGAGCCTTTCCTACCGAAATTCAGATAATGCTGTTCACGTTTTTCAGGGGGTTGGAGTCAACACATTTGATCCAAAGGAGAAATTTTACCCACTTGTTAGTGGGGCTGATGTTGCCAAGAACTCTGAAAGCCGGGATAGTGCAAGGTAGTAATTTGATCATCCGAGTTATTTTAATTGTTATATATATATAACAATTGTTATATATATATATATAGAGTCTCGATGGGAAAGAAAAAGAGAAAGAAAACAAAAAATGATTAGGAATATCTATCCATAATTAATTGCAGATTCTGTTTTGATGACTCATTGGACCCTAAAAAGGTGAAGGGAAAACTTGTTTACTGCAAGCTAGGAACATGGGGTGCTGATTCTGTTATTAAAGGAATTGGAGGGGTTGGCATTATAGTTGGAAGTGAGCAGTTTCTAGATGTTGCCCAGATCTATATGGCACCGGGAACCATGGTTAATGTCACTGATGGTGATAACATTACTGATTATATTCATTCTACAAGGTAAAATATCAAATTATCTGTTCTGTCCAGTGACAGCCCCTGCAGGCATATGTTGCTAGCTTGAAATTATAGCTTTGATATGTTCAGAATTTTTCAAATGTTTGATAATTGGTCTGAATGAATATTCAACTTACTTGTATGAATGCAGATCACCATCGGCAGTGATATACAAATCCCAGGAAGTCAAAGTCCGTGCTCCATTTATAGCTTCTTTTTCTTCTCGGGGCCCAAATCCAGGGTCAAAACACCTTCTTAAGGTATAAATCTACAGTTTCATCCTTAAATCTTTTCTCTTTTTGGCTGCTCCTAGTAATAAGGCCCGGTACTGACTGTTTCTTTTTGTATTGTGCATTATCAGCCTGATATTGCAGCACCAGGCATTGATATTTTGGCATCTTACACTCTAATGAAGTCACTTACTGGGTTGAAAGGTGACACCCAATATTCAAAATTTACTCTCATGTCCGGAACTTCCATGGCTTGCCCTCATATTGCTGGTGTAGTTGCCTATGTTAAGTCATTCCATCCAAGTTGGTCTCCGGCCGCAATCAAATCAGCCATCATGACCACAGGTAAAACATAATCTAAGTTTCTCAATTCCTCTTGATAAAGGCATCTCTGGACTTGTTATTTTCACTTTGGTCATTGGCTTATTTTTCTATGGATCTTTATCCAGCAAAACCAATGAGCCAGAGGGTTAACAATGAGGCTGAATTTGCCTATGGCGCCGGCCAAGTGAACCCACAGAAAGCAGTGAGCCCTGGCTTAGTTTACGACATGGATGACATGAGTTACATCCAATTCCTATGCCACGAGGGTTATAACGGATCATCTCTAGCTGTTTTAGTCGGTTCAAAATCCATAAATTGCACCTCATTGATTCCTGGAGTCGGCTATGATGCTCTTAACTATCCTACAATGCAAGTAAGCTTGAAAAGCAATGGAGAGCTAACCACAGCCATTTTCCGAAGGAGAGTCACCAATGTTGGCCCTCGTCTATCAATCTACAACGCCACAATTAAAGCTCCAAAAGGAGTGAATATCACTGTTAAGCCAATGAGTCTCTCCTTCTCGAGAACCTCGCATAAACGGAGCTTCTCAGTCGTGGTGAAGGCAAAACCAATGTCAAGTACACAAGTGCTGTCAGGTTCGCTTGAATGGAAAAGCCCTCGTCACGTTGTTAGGAGTCCTATTGTCATTTACAGGCCACAAGACTGATTAATTCATTCATATCAAAGAGTTTAAAAGATATGAAAATTTAATTCAACAGAAAGATGCTATCGCCAAACTGTACCACTTTCTGAATTTATTTGTGCCTGTGCAACGTCGCCACAGTCACCCATTATCAATAACAAACAAATGAATAAAGTTCCCCAATGAGAAAAAGATTGAAGGTGAAATAGTCTAATTAGTTCCTTTCAAATGAAGTAAAAAAAAAAATAGTCTAATTAGTTTTGTCCTGTAAAGGCACTAAAGTTTCATACGTCTGGCAAAATGATGGGTCAATATAATGAGAAAATATCTAGGCTTGCTCATCAAAGGAGTCAGCGTCGATAGGATAAATCAATAAGAAAAATCTCCACTGCAACAAGATAAAACAAGGTTCAACACAATAAAAAGCACAAGAGAGTGGGTGTAATTTTGAAAATCAAAAGTAAACTCTTAGCAAGATGGTGAATCTTTATTTTCTTTTTGTATGAACATGATTATTATACCAGCACTTTCATGAAAGTTGTAGTTGCCTAATCAAGTTTCATCCACAAGGAGTCCACTGATTATAAAAGCCGTCTGACGTCTGTTTTGAGAGTTTCAGTGCAACTATAATCGATACCCACCAAGATAAAACTGGGAAACAGAAATCTCCACATCCTAAGCAAATTGAAGGCTCTTTTGTGCTGCAATTGCCTGCATGCCATCTGGATTACAAACTCTGTTGCATTTCTTTGACATTTGTTGTGACGGGTCCACGCTTCTTATCTCTCTAATCATGATCCTCACTTTCAACCGGTCAAAATATGTGATGCACGATGTTCGACTTGAAACCACATTAGAATCCATATCGAAAGACTCAATGCAGTGTTGTCCGGTGCACCATACATCACTCCCCCCCTCACTCCTCGAAGTTTTTGTTCATGTCCTTAACTCATGATAAATTATGAAAACTTGGGGCGTCAACAAAATAGAAAAAAGCCATATTCTAGTGGTTAGAATTTAACCATTTAATCATCGCAATTATGAGATCATGAGTTCGAGCCCCCACAATATATTGTGGAGGTTTAATTTCTTTCCTCAATTTGAGTGAAGAAACTTTTTTTCCTTTCGAAAAATTTGAGTTGTGCTATGTAAGATTTGTAAAATGAGTTGTAACAGTTATAATCTGAGTAATAATCTTACGTAATTAAAAAAAAAACACTAGAGGTTTTCAACTGAGAATAAACAGCACTGCGTTATTGATAGAGCCATCAGTACTTCCTTTTTTTATAGCAGCCAATCTCCGCTAATTACCCTGTGTGGCAAGAATCTGGCAATTTAAGCCCTTCTCATATATATTACTGACCATCACATAATCTCTTACATAGCGTGCATTTTTTTAATAAATAAATAAATAAATTCCTATCAGCAATCATGCTCCATGCCATGCCCCAGAAGTCACACTAAGCGTTGTCCCCTGCCTTTCACGCTCCACATTTGACTTTGTGGGAAGAATAGCTCTAAATGCTCGCTAGAAATAAAAATAAGAGCAAAGAGAGAGATGATGGTTTTATTCATTTATGCTTTATATTGCTCATGCGCCTGTTGCTCTACTTCACTCACTCTGTTGGCTCCTTGCAGGCTTTAACCAGCTACATGCCTTAAAATGAACTCATCATCTCATCCCATGGATAATTTTATTCTCATCAACTGAGCTTTATTATCTGCGCACTCTTATAATGGTCCCTGAACGAAATTGAATATCATTTTGCCAACATACTCTAATTCCCTTCAAGAGAAAGCTAAACAAAAAGAGAGAAAGTTCATTAAATTTTCATACAAAAGCACTCAATGATGTCGCTAAGGATCATTATTCCTCCTCTGCCACATGCCCACTCCCCACCCCAGGTAAAAAGAGTTAGCTTACATAGCTGGACTTCATTAGAATAGCATACTCTTACAAGATGATCAAAATTGTGTGTATTTATCCTGATGATCACAAATGCAGAGTAAAGCTACAAAGAATGTCTACATTTATTGAGAAGCAATAGAGAAGTTCCTTAGTTAGGAAAATCATTAATTTTGAACTTGGATTTTTGCATGTCAATATTTGATATAACACAGCTAAGACAATATTCATTTAACAGCACTTATGCATTATTTATCAAAATCTTCTAAATCGGGGTCCTTACTCAAATTTATAGTCTTTATGGGCATTTGCTCTCTCACATCACAAATTTTGTGTCTCTAGCGATTAGTAGCGGAGGTCTGGGGCAGCCTTTTGCTTACGCTTTAAGGCAAAGAAAGGTGTGCACGTTAACAGAAAAAAGGAACATGGCAACATTACTTTTATTGTAATGACTACTAGACTAGTGATTCGCTGTACTTTGGCCTATATAATATCCTCTTCAAGTGCTCATTGATTGTGTTAAACTTGCAAATTCTCATTTTCTTTTCTTGAGGCAAGGAGAGAGGTAAAAATGTCTCTCATGTTTTCCGAATTTTTCATGCACTGTGCACATAGTTGAGCATTCCACATGTTGTATCGCTAATATGTCTGTATATTTTTGGTGTCTCACATTGGATATTAGGACCTAAAGAGATGTTGTTAGTTGAATCAACTAGTACTCTACGCATAAGTTCCACATTCATTTTTTTCCCCAATTAATTTGAACCAAATATTATCTAACAGGTGCATTGATAGTAAAAAAATTTCAAGTTCATGTTCTAAATCAAGCATTTTGTTCTTCCATTTACTTATCTGTTTCAAATATAAATTGTTGATGTCAATTGATTTTATTTCTACAGCCATCATGGTCTTGAGGACATTTTTGCTTTTGCTAGTCCTCACGGCTACCACATCAATTGCTTCAATAGGAAAACAGACAACATATGTAATTCACATGGACAAGTCCAAGATAGCAGCAAATCATTCTCCAGGCAGTGTCAGACAATTTTATGAAGCGGTGATAGATTCAATCAACAAATTCTCATCCCAGCAGGAGGATCAAGAACAAGAAACAACACCTCCTCAGATTCTTTATGCTTATGAAAATGCCATTTCTGGTTTTTCTGCAAAGCTCTCAACAAAACAACTCAAATCACTAGAAACAGTTGACGGTTTTCTCTCTGCCACTCCTGATGAACTTCTAACTCTCCACACAACATATTCCCCACATTTTCTTGGCCTAGAAAGTGGCATCGGACTCTGGGATGCTACAAACTTGGCAAAAGATGTGATAGTTGGTGTTATTGACACTGGGATATGGCCAGAACACATCGCTTTCCAAGATACAGGCATGCCTCCAGTACCCTCTAGATGGAAGGGCGGATGCGAGGAAGGTACAAAGTTCTCTCAATCAAATTGTAACAACAAGCTCATTGGTGCAAGAGCCTTCTTCAAAGGCTATGAATCTGTTGTTGGAAGAATCAATGAAACAGTGGATTATCGATCTCCAAGAGATGCGCAAGGCCATGGTACACACACTGCATCAACTGCAGCTGGTAATATTGTAGCAAATGCGAACCTTTTTGGCTTAGCGAGAGGCAAAGCAGCTGGAATGAGGTACACATCAAGAATTGCAGCATATAAAGCTTGCTGGTCATTAGGTTGTTCTAGCTCTGATATACTTGCTGCAATTGATAAAGCTGTCGCTGATGGAGTTGATGTGCTGTCACTCTCTCTAGGAGGCAGCTCCAGGCCTTATTACAGAGACACTGTAGCAATAGCCTCATTTGGGGCAACCCAAAGTGGGGTTTTTGTTTCATGTTCAGCAGGCAATTCAGGGCCATCTATTTCAACTGTTGATAATACGGCACCATGGATTATGACTGTGGCAGCAAGCTACACTGATCGAAGCTTTCCAGCAATTGTAAAACTAGGGAATGGACATTCTTTCGAAGGGTCATCTTTATATTCTGGCAAGGGATCAAAGCAGCTGCCCCTTGTCTTTGGAAAAACTGCAGGCGTCTCAGGAGCTGAGTATTGTATCAACGGCTCTCTCAATAGAAAGTTAGTAAAGGGGAAGATTGTGATCTGCCAGCGAGGAATTAATAGCCGAACCGGAAAGGGAGAGCAAGTGAAATTAGCTGGAGGAGCAGGAATGTTACTGCTGAACTCAGATAAAGAAGGTGAAGAACTTATTGCTGATGCCCATGTTTTGCCAGCTGCTACACTAGGAGCCTCAGCAGGTAAAGCCGTCAAAAAATATGTGAACTCAACAAAAAGGCCAACGGCTTCCATTGTTTTCAAAGGAACAGTTTTTGGTAATCCTGCACCTGTGATAGCGTCATTTTCATCAAGAGGGCCGAGTTTAGTTGGACATGATGTGATCAAACCAGATGTGACTGCACCCGGGGTGAATATTTTGGCTGCTTGGCCAGCAACGACTAGCCCAAGTATGCTCAAAAGTGACGATAGAAGAGTTCTATTCAATATAATTTCAGGCACTTCAATGTCTTGCCCTCATGTTAGTGGCCTAGCAGCACTTCTTAAATCAGTCCATGAAGATTGGTCAACAGCTGCAATCAAATCAGCCCTAATGACAACGGCATACACTCTAAACAACAGAAACTCTCCAATTGCCGACGTGGGTGGTTCTAGCGACACTCCATTGGCTACGGCTTTCGCGTTTGGTTCAGGCCATGTTGATCCAGAAAGTGCATCTGATCCTGGGCTAATTTACGATATAGCCACGGAATATTATCTAGACTATTTGTGCAGCCTAAATTATACCTCCTTACAGCTAGCATTATTTGCCGGGGGGAATTTTACTTGCCCTAATCCTTCAGCGTTTCACCCTGGCAAACTAAACTACCCTTCTTTTGCAGTAAATTTCAAAGGCAACGTAAAAAATATGAGTTTAGAATATGAGAGGAGTGTGACTAATGTGGGAACCAGTTATTGTACTTATGCAGTGAAAGTGGAGGAGCCCAATGGAGTTTTGGTCACGATAACGCCTCCCATTTTAAGTTTTCAGAAGATTGGCGAGATATTGAGTTACAAGGTGACTTTTGTTTCACTGCGAGGAGCATCAAATGAATCCTTTGGTTCTTTAACTTGGGTTTCCGGGAAATATGCAGTTAAAAGCCCCATAGCCGTAACTTGGCAGTAGATTTCTTCAGGGCTGTAGCAGCTTTTGTCTTCTGGGAATAATGTATCAAAGAAATCAAAAGTGCTTAATTTGAGGAGTCAAAACCAACCAAAATGATTCCAAATTCTCAAGAGTCAAGACCAACCCTAATGATTCCAAATTCAAGTTCAATGTAACTATTAAAAATTTGGAATGCTTAAAAATAATCATAGCAAATCAAGATTTAATTGTAACTTTATTCAGACAGAATAAAGATTAAAAAAGGCAACTGTCAGCGGGATGGGGTGACGAGATCATCGTATGATATGTATCAGTTGCCGTATTATTACTTGAAGGAGCTTTCTTTGATTCTTAGCCGAATAAATTAAAAGAGGATGGGCTTTCTTAAAAAAAATGTAATCATATTTTACTTTTACAAATAAAACAATTATGAAAAGGAATAAGATAATATTTTCAAATGAAATTTTCTCTGAACTTATCATACTTTTCATTTAAATATCGTTTTCGTACATAAATTATTATTATTATTATTGCCAAATAATTTTATTAGATGCTCTCTAATATAATTCATTGGTTGGATTATTTAATTCAACCAAATGCAATTGAACGAATATTTAAGTTTTTATATTTAGAATACATGTTTTATAAACTTATATTTAAGGTGCATTTGAGATTAAAATTGGACAACTATATCTTAAAAGGTACAATACTAAAATATTTAATAAATATTAATTGTTGTAATTTAAAAATTATGTTAATATGATTTTTAATTAAATAATAAAAAATTTATTATATCATTAATAATTTTATTAAAATTATTATTTATAATTTATATTTACTACATATTATTAATTTTTATTTTATAATTATAATTTTTTTTCCACAACAACTATAACTTAAAAGGTACAACACCTCAATTCTAAACAGAACCCAAGTACATACTCATAAATAGAATATAGGTTTCAAAAACATCGTCGCTTTCACTTTCATTATGTGATAACATCAATTGGAAAACAATACCAGTCGAGCTCGGTTTTTCTGATTGAACAAGATAGCGTAAGCATCTGATTCTGGCGGTCAAAAAACTTTGAACTAGTTTTCTTAAATAGGGGGAAATTACAAGCAGAATATAAACTGTATTAAAGACCTCAACGAGACAACTGTAAAATCATCTCATTCTGATTTACATTTGTTTAACAAGTATTTTCTGAATATTGATGAAATTTTTCTTGTATTTCTTATTTATCAGATGCACAGTATTTAAGACTGATACACATACAGCCTTTTGACATCATATCTGTATCCGGTGCAAAGAATATTGAAATAACAAAATTTCAAATAAGTATTCCACAATCTTTAAGACCACCTTTGCCTAAAAAGAGTAGAGCTATCAAGAGTAAGTTTTCATCACCATCATTTTATGATCCTGACATGTAAGTGTATCGCGTCTGGGCACCAACTAAAAGCTCTATGATTTTTTCTGCACATTCAAAGAGATTATATCAATGTTACTAGGAAACTAATTTGTTTACCAGATAAAAGCTCGTAAGCTGGAAATGAGTCAGAACTAAAAGTCAAACCAACCTGCTAAAAACCCAATTATAGGTACGGGTTCCAACTGTTTTCCAGTGCTTTCAAGCCTTTGCCTGAAATAAATAGCGTCGTGTTATTTCTTAGAAAGTCAACAGACTAAAATAGGATTCATGGCTGCACAAACAGTTTTGAGGGTATATCTAGAGCTTGTCCAAAAAGAACTTCTGCAGTGTCCGATCTCTTCTATCTAAAGAAAACAGAACTAAACTATGTAATTTCTGAAATATCTACATACCTGGTGTACTTGCTAAAGAATGGGTCTCTCATGAGGTAAAGTGCCCACAGAAGTTTCCTTCTTTTCAACTGAATCAAACACTAAATATGTTTTAGCATGCAAAAATAAAAGTTTCCAAATATTAAAGTGCCGGGATTCACAGCAAGAATTAATGAACCAGGTGTGAAAAACATATCTGAGTAATTATCAGAGGAACTCTAACCTCATCCTTTTCGGATGTGGATAGATGAAACGTTTGTTCTTTTCCATCATGCCTTGACCTAGTAGCTAATGATAGAAAGCCTAACCCCGTAAAATCCACAGCCAAGGAAAGAAACCAGGGAATCCATGATCGAATTCCATATTTTCTGATAAACAATACATAAATAAGGGGTCTTGTGATAAAGAGCACTTCTCCCATAAGAAATAAAGCTCCAATAGCGCCCTTTGCAGACAATAGTTTCAAAAGGGTTGGCCTCTCAACCATCGGAGCTGTTAAAAACAAAACAATGCCAAGTATTAGTGGAATAAACAATGCCAGGTCTTCGTGGAGTTATCTCGTGAATTGTAATGAGTTGTCATATGCCATTATGAAATCTTAAGCAGCTGATTACCAGGAAGCTCCATTAGTGCTTGCTGATGCTGAATCCTCTGCAACCACACTGGCTCAGAAACCATCCTAGCATTTTCTCCAAATCTGTTCAAAGCAGATAATGCCCTTCCTTCTAGATTCCAAGAGTTGTGTCCATAATTATTTTGCAAGTAACCATGCCTCTGATTCCCTTCAGGCTTTGGACAGCCTCTAATGTTAAGCTGAGAATTGGAATCATCTGAAGGCATTTCAATATTCAATGTCTCCCCTCCATGCAGAAGCATCTTGTATCCACTGTTCTGGAACAGAGCTAACCTGACTAATACCCTGAGTTACAATGAATACCCAATTGTAAGGCAATAAACAGATGCCAATGAATGTTTATTACCTAATAAAAGAAGATAAAGAGTCACAAGCACTAGATTACCAATATTGCTTACTTGGTGGCTTCAGTAATAGCAATGAAATTCCATTTTTTCTTATCACCATAGTAATGTTGTGCTACAACTTCAACCAATGTTTCCAAGTCCTTCAGAGCAGAAATACACAATGAATAAGGGAATGAATGAGGCTCTGAGGAAACTGAACCCTTTTGACTTGGAGTCGTTTCGATTATATGTTCGTTGATAGCAGTGATTATACCCAAGAAAGTAGTAACTGCAAAAGATTAACAAATTTTCACACGAGTAAAAGAGCGATGACCCAAAAAAGGGAAAAAGTGTTAATAGTTGTTTGGTTGGCAAGAAATCTAGGAAATCAATCTAATGCTTTCCGTTGAGAGAGAGAGAGAGAGAGAGAGATAGCTAAAACTCTAAAAGAAGAAAGAAAGCCCTATGTTCTACCCAGCTAGAAGTAAACAAATGTTACCAAAGTTTCACAAAACCTGCTTCTGGTCCTATCTCTGACTCAGAAAACCGTTCTGGAAGAAGCCATGTCAATCCCTGTACAATAATTCCAATAAAGAATTTAAGTGAGTCATTGGTACATCCAAGCATAATGAAAACAGTGAAGCAAGACCCATTTAGCAAATTCTCTCGAATCCAGGTCACTAATAATTCCACTACACAATCAACAAAACAACAATTAAAGCGATAGAAATAGTCAATAAAAGCAACAATTACTAAGTAGAAACATACACATTGATTAAGTGATAACATCAAAGCAAGCAACAGCAATAGTAGCAGCAAATTCATTATTGTCAATAACAATTGAAGAAATAAAGCTAAAGTTCAATTTAGAAATTCACCAATATTTAGTTTGCTTTAAACCGCGCAAAAAGTACAAGTTCTTAATGAAGAAACAGCACAATCTTACACATAATTGATGAATGAATAGATTAAAAAGAAAAAAAGAGAAAAAAAAAACTTACATTGGCAAGAGACTCTAAGGAGTGAACATAGTCTCTATTTCTTCTTACCCATCTCTTGTAAGCATCCATAGCTTCACAAACTCTATGAAGACAAAGAAAAAGACTCGGCTTTCGAAAGCGCCGAGTCCAAACCCAAACTCTTAACTTAGTGAACCTTAAATCCTTGGTGGTTTTGGACCAGACCCAGATGACCAAATACAAATTAATCTAGCCCTAATTTGGATTTGATTTTGTCGTTTACAAAAGCTCCAATGAAATGACGAGATACACGGAAACAGGGGAGAGAGAGAGAGAGGGACAAACAGAGAGGAGAGAGTGTGAGTTTATGATGAGGTGCTCTTAATTTACCTTCGGCTAAAAACGGATAATCAAATCGGAACCGTTGAATGGGCCGAAAGCTTAGTTTTCTCTGACCATTAATGAGCTTGGAGATCAAATGGTGCATGATATCCACGTGGATGGTTTCGATCTTGTCCTATGTTTGTTGTGAAGTTTTATAAAAATACTGAAATCTAGCTTTGTAGTCGTGGGGCGTGGGCTCGTGGCCGCTGGCCACCCCCATCACTTAACAAACCCCATATGAAAGGACGGAAAATGAACTAAGTGGAAACGGCGTCGCATCTCTTAATTTATTTCACTTAGGGATAATTTCGTGATTGTCAATTTTGTACCCTTGTGATATATTTGATATTTTATTTTCGGACAGTTACATGCGAAATTTTATTGAGAACAAGCAAAGGGCTATTATTGTTTTCGTCAAGTTAACACAACGTTCTCACATCTCTGTTCTTCTAGGGTTTTGCAAATTTCTGAAATTTCTGCAAATCTTGAACCATGCAACTGACTCTAGAATTCGGGTAACGTGTATCTCTCAGATTTTGTCTATTCGCTTATATAGTTTTTGATCTTATAATTTTTTTGGATTCAATGTAATCGACGATATATTTTTTTCTTTTTGCAATTTCTTATAGATGTCACCTTTTTGGTTGGTTTTTATATTTGAAATCATGCTTGGTAGGTATGGAATTTTCGTTCATATTGACTTAGCAAATTCTTATCAACCATATGTGGTGGATTCATGTCCAAACAGTCTTAACCTTGTCCCTTTTATGAAATTTTGAAACTTAGTTGTCTTGTAACATTCATTTCTAATGAAGTAATTTTCAATGCAGTGGAGGGTTAGAGCTTCTTTGTGATTCGGTAAAGGTCCATAATGTCGATGTTGTTCCACCAAAAGGATCAGAGAAGGTAAATATGTTTTCTTAACAATTTTGCTTGGAGTTTGTTCTTCTTTGCCCGTATGATTTAATGCTCTCTCTTACTTTTCAGTTGATTATGAAAGATTTGCTTTCTTGGGTCGGCACCAATTTGATCAAGGAGAGGCCTGAAATGTTCATGAAAGGAGATTCTGTGTAAGTTATAAGCTGCTCATCGGAATTGATTGCCAAGTTTTGAATTTGTACTTGCACTAATGCGAGTTTGTTATTCTTAAATCTTAATACAGCCTCCAATTGAACAAGTGTTACTTAAAATCTTATTTGGGTTGGGTTGTCAATTGTCATGCAGGAGACCTGGTGTTCTAGTACTTGTGAATGATTGTGACTGGGAGCTCAGTGGGCAGCTGGATACCACACTGGAGGAAAAGGATGTGGTTGTTTTTATTTCAACTTTACACGGCGGGTGATAAGCTAAATTATTGTAATTTCTTAGATGATAAGCACTTGTTATTGAAAATTGGTTGTACCCTTGTCTGGGTATTGAGTATGCTTGTTGAAGCATGTGGAATGAGATGAAGATGTTGAATGTTTTGTTGAGCCTCATTATGGTGTCATGCATGTTAATGACTATTTGCATAGTTTTTGGGTTGATAATGATGCTGCCTGACCGGCCACTAAAAATAATAAGCTACAATTTTATCTAATATTTAACAGAGGGTTTTAAGTATACATCTATAATTGCGGAGGAACAAGGCAGGAGTGAACCGACTTCCTGTTTTGAAATGCATTGCCTGCTTTTGCAAGTCACAGAGGCTATTTTGTTGAACCTCGGCCATTCCGCTCAAATTGGAAGAGACAGAGGCACCACTTGTTGCTACCATTCTACCAAGTTGTGTTGGGGTGCATAGGACCTGGTGGGGAGAACAATAGAATCAGGTGATGAACAATTTGAGTTATAGGATTTATTGATATTTTAGTGTTTAACACAATGGTGCATTTACAAAATGGGAATCGAGTGGGTTGGGATCAAAATGAGAAATTGAAATTAATATAAATTGTTTACTTGAGTAGTATGAATTGAAATGGGAACGGACTCCATTTTCATTTATATGTTTACTTTGTTTTGAAATTAGAAAAAATTAAACTATTGTAAATTATTAAAAAAAAATTAGTTAACATTGTCATAACTATTATTTTATATTTTAATTATTGTGATTATTATTGTGATTATTATTGTGATTATTATTGTGATTATTATTATTATTATTAATTATCCATTTAAAAATAATAATAATAATCAAAATTGAATCATCATCATCAATAACAACAAATCATCGTTGTCGATATCATCATCAGATCGGAATTGTGGTCATCGGAGACGAAATCGGGACAGAGATGAAATCAAGACAACTCAAATGCAGACGAAATCGACAACCAGTTTATGTTCCATAGCCGACAAACCAATAACGACAGATGCGCTTGATTTTGGCAAGGACGATGGGTTTGGTCGCGATGGCATTGGACTGGACGGAGCTTTGGTGAGAGGAGTTGGCTTAGGGATTTGCTTTTTTATTTTTTGATATTTATATTTTTCATTTAAAGAGATAGCATTGTAGGAATATCAAAATGTTAATGAGGGGTAGAATTGAAACTCCTAGGAATAGGAGACTAACTCCGACCCTCGTTGAAAATCAATCTTCCATTCTCTATTACCAAATTGGGATGAACTCACGATTCTAATTCCCACTCTTATTTTATGAAACAAACATTATTAATTTTGATGCTCCAATCCGACGATTAAACATAATGTAAAATCTTACTATTGGCATTAATCCAATTGGCCTGATTATGATACATAGGACATGCTGTCTTTTAAATATTCACGCTATCAATTTTCCATGTTGAATTTTGAGGATAGAATGTTCGTGGTTCGGCAAATCAATCCAAACAATTTACTACTACTATTATTATTATTTTTTCTCCAGCACGGCCTGGTCCGGCTGAATGGTTGGTTTATAACATATGGGAAAGAATGGAGCTTTTAAAATCCTAGATCCTTATAACACAACCTTGTGAATTTTATTTCCTAAATGGATAGAATGTTCGGCAAATTAATCCAAACAATTTATCGTTCTTTTTTTTTTCTCTAGTAGGGCCTGGTTCGTCTAGATGGCTGGTTGATAACATTAAGAGCATCTCCAAAAGACTCTATAAATTTTACTCTTTAAATATTCATTTGCTTACTTATATGGTAAATAGATGGGTGAAAAAAAATATTATTCTCCGAAAGACTTTTCAAATAAAAATGAGTTAATATTATTTTAATTAAATAACTATTTTTTCAAAGGAAAAATCAATAGTAATTAAATCACCTTTCTATTTTTCTTCAACAAAAAATAATAAAATATAAATTAAAAAGAGAGAAAGTAACTCTTCAAATTTGAAGAGAGAATATCATTTCTTATTTGAAATTGAAGTATTTTTTAGAACCTTAAATGTTGATATGACTCTTTAAATAAATAATAAAATCTTACTTGAAGAATTTTTTAGTGATGCTCTAACGCTCCAAATCCTTATGCTGAATATCCCCAATCCCAATTTATTTTATAAAATAATAACAAAATAGTACTAAAATGTTGTGTTGAGAGTGGGATTTGAACCCACGCCCTTTCGGACCAGAACCTTAATCTGGCGCCTTAGACCAACTCGGCCATCTCAACAATTGTTGTAGTGTCATGGTAAATGTACTGTGAATTTGTAACAATTTGCAAATGACGGCTCTACCGTTTGCCGTCTTCACCGCAGTACAACTCGGTTAAATACAAGCATAACAAGGATATCTAAATCAGCATATAATCTTTAGTGTTAAAGAAAATGGTAAGCTTAGAACTGAAATGACAGAGATCGTTTCAGTTCAAGTGTAATGACTAAAACAGCAAAAGAAAACCCTTCAGATGGTTCGACAAGGAAAAGAATAATCTCATGTAATGATTTAAAAGGTATATAAGTAAAGTATTCATGAAATAAATTTGTTATGAAACATTATCCTGCAGTAATATAGAAGAATGAATTCCCATGGCGGCCCAATGAAACAGGATGCCCTCTGTTGTCAGCAGGTGAAATAAAAAGAAGCCAAGGCTGTAATTGCGAGCAAAGTATCGTTAGGCCACCTGTTTTCCTTTTCTTAGTCTCTCTAACTCTGCTTCTGCTTCTTGCAACTGCTGCCTTAGAGTGGACACTCTCCGCTCCAGATCTTCCACCGTATCTCTACTGGTTGAAGGTTGATATGGCGTAACAAAATGTTGTGAAAAAGCTTTCAGAGCTTCAATCCCAGTTACCTACTCAATCCACATTTTGCTAATCAATGTGCTGACAAGTAATTCTAAAAGTCATATATGTATAAAGAAGTCAGCAATTTCAGTAATCCTATAAATCCTATAACTAAAGCTGAATTAAATCTGGGCTACGGATAAAGCAAATATTGGCATGTCTTTTCATCCCAAAATATTTTGGAAAATAGAACATTGTTTTCATTAATTTTCACATGGCATGAATGGCTAAGGTATGCTTAACTTTTGGCAGTCCGAATTTTACCTCTTCTGGCAGCAAAGGCAACTTGGTGATGTGAAAGTCATCATACAACATGTAGAACTGATCGAGGTACTTTTGTTGCATTCGCATTCTAGCTCTGAGCAACTTCGATTCAACATCTACAATTACAATGCATGCCTATTGATGGTCAAACTTATTGTCTGAACAAGAATATCAGAAGGGCAAATAGAGGCAGGATGCTCACCTTCATCATCATAAAGTACTTGGTTAATAATAATATTATGTGTATCAATCTCAAACTTGGTTAGCTCCTGCACAAGTCGCTCAGTTTCATAGAGAGAGAGGAACTCTGGAATGCAAACACAGACAAAGGTTGTCAAGTCCTGCCAACAAGGAAACACAGCATATGGATATCAATAGTTGATTCCGGAAGTTTTGGAAAACCAAGTTAGATTTTAAGCAACTTCACAAATCCTAGTACTTTGGAAAAAAATAGCATCTAAAAAGTAATGAATAAAAGGAATTCCACTTAAAAAAACAACAATCATGTGGTTCTATCTTACTGGGTCCTTGAACTGCTTATTAACTCGTTCAATCACATCTTTCATGCCCTCAAGCCTTCCTAAGAGAGCATCCTCCCCAAATTCATCATCAATTCCAAAGAGACGGGTCATCTGTCATGAGAAGTTTCAAAATTAACCAAAGTAAGTGTAGCACAGACAGTAGTTGTAGGTTTATACTTTACACGTAAAATAAACGCCTAAAAATACGAAACCAGAACTAAGAATGTTTTGATAGTTCCAACCATGGTGGAGGATTAAAAGACATAATCAAATTAAAAAGCTTAAAGGGGCTCATTATTTATCAGGAAGAATACCGAAACATTAATGGCAAGGGGACAATTATAACAAAATAGTTAACCACTGCAAATTGCTAAAGTAAGCATTAAAGTCACACTACACCAGATTGCCGCACTTCAAACCCTGATAGTCGCACAATGGGAGTCTCAATTCAAAAAGGCCAAAAATTTCTACAACCAGATGATTGCGCTAGATAAAACTAAAGAACATATCTGGGTACTAAAGAACATACCTGATTAATCATGCCGCCAAATTTATTTTTCAAGGACATCATTTTGTCTAGCCCCTTCTCTAAGGTTGAAGGAAATTGTAATAGCCGGAGTGTATGGCCAGTTGGAGCTGTATCAAATACTATACAAGAATAATCCATTGTTTGCACCAATCTGGGGCAAAGTTATTTGTGCAAAAGAATTAGTAGATGGCAAGCAAATTATACAATATATGAAACAAAGACTGCAGAGAGAGTATACATCATGTCTTTCTCAGTCGTCTGTTTACAAAACAAGACACATATGCAAGAGCAAATAAAAGAGCATTTTTCATCCAAATCATAAAGCAATCATTCGGAGCTCCATGTTGTGTGTGAAGAAAAGTAAAATCCAACTGAATAAGGCAGAAAACTTGCACCATCGACATGCTTGACTGTTTGATTAAACATTCAAATACCACCTAAAACGATGCCGTCAAATAGAGCAAAGTATAATATTTGAATAAAGCCTCTACAGATCATAATAGGTCATCAAGAAAGCAAAATTTTGAGATGAATTAAAGTCAAAGTACACACTGGAAGCAAAATTTAGTTCATGATAATGCGTGCTTTAAATGCAGTGGATATCTAAATACTATCAAACTTAAGATTAAACAAGAAATCTTCAAACCTACAGCATTGCATTTTAATTTGTCATTAGATACATACATAACTCAAAAATGCACAAGAAACTAATAGTCTGTTGATTTGTTTGGTCCACTAATGCTAATGTAGGAAGATGTGCAATAGAAGCAAGGTGAATGGCAATTAAAACCGAACAACAAGCATATCACACCAAGTGTGTCCCTGTATAAAGATTAAGATCAGTGAAATTGCAAATCCACTTGAAAAATGCATATAGTTGTTTGAAGAATCTTACTTGAGCATCTCCGCAAAGCTCATTGCCTCATCAATACCGGGAATAGCATTTGCTAGCTCAGAAAACAAGCTATCCATTCCCTCGGTAGAACCCGTTTCTTCTTCGACACTAGGATCCACCTCCTGTAGAGAGCATCACACGAAAGATAGGGACAATTAAATGATGGCATCAATTCACAAATGCCAAGTATAAAACGGAAATCTCAGATGGTGAAACATCAAAATGTCTAAATACAGATTCAGGCCAAGGGAAGAAATTAACAAATACAATGAACCCCATCCCCCAATTTATTCAAAAAGAAAAAAGAAAAACCAAATTGACACTAAAATTGAAGAACCCTAAAAAAAAAAAAAAAAAAAAAAAAAAGCGAGATGAAGGAGGACATATGAAAATGAAAGGCGTACCATGGCATAAAGATTGGAGAAACCATTGACTAAAGTAGGTGTTTTGGTGAAGCGTTGCTGAAAAGCATCGCTGAGATTGTGAGCTGGGTCAGTGGATATGATCAAGACAGAAGGTCGGACCTCGGCCAAAAGGATCGAGAGAATTGAACTACATGTCGTTTTGCCAACGCCGCCTTTGCCTCCGACGAAGACCCACTTGAGACTATCTTGTTCTAGTATATTCCGTACACTGCCCTCTGGAATTTCTAATTCTTGATCTTGATCTTGATCCTCCTCCGTCATCTTTTCTTTTCTTTTTTCCCTCTTTTTCAACTCACTCACTGCCTCTTGTTCTCTGTTTCTTTCTTTGCTTCCGCTTTCTTCTCTTCTTATTAAGCCTTTGAGACGGGCACGAGTTCTCCTACAAATCCAGCACTTCAGTTGCAACTGATGACATCACTTTTGTCCGTCCCTCCATACGGCCTTGGTTGCTGCCTAACGCTATGGCTGCCTGGCACGCACGATTCGACTAACAATTTTTTTTTTAAGGCTGCTATTTACACTATATAAATTATTGAGACCCATTTATATCAACTTAAATATGATACTGCTAAAATTTTTTAATCCTCTCGAATATTCGACTAACTATTAATATTGGGTTAGATTATATCAAATTATATTATATTATATTATGTTTAATTTAAAATGAATCATTAATATAATTTTAAACAAAATGGTGTATAATTAATGTATATTGACGTCTATTCAAGTTGTTTGTGTAAGTTTACAAGAAATAAGAAGTTATATCATTACAATTTAATAGTTATTTGTTAAAGTATTGTAACTATTTACAATCTCTTAAGCAATGTATACAAGTACTCTTGGGCTGTAGAAAGTAAATGCCAAGGCATGAGCTTGCGATGACATACTATCATCATGTCAAGCATTAAATGGAACCTGATCAATTCAACCCAAAATATGTACATCGTTCAGAATTGAGGACCTGGTCAAACTATCTTTGTGATTTGATCAGGGACGGAGCAACTTCTTTTATACTGTACAGTATTTATTAATCAGAGAAGGCCAGCGATTTAATAAAGGGAGTTGTAAGTAATGCAGGTGGCAACAATGGAGGAGATACAGATGAAGAGTGAAGGGAGTAAGGTGACATTCAAGAGTCTACTCTCCCCCAAGTACCCAGATAATGTTATTGTTCCATCTGCAATTACCCGAGCCAGGGTTCCAGCTTCTGTTGAAAGTAGTCCACCGTTGTAGGTTCCACGGGAAAGCCTTGAGGACATGACCCGAGACAGAAGGGATAAATTCACACCTGGATTTGGTCAAGCAAAATTGGATTTTGTAGTCAATCTCAAATCATAGAACATCTCCAAGCAATACTATATACTATCTCATGTACAATACCCCAGTCATTGGTTAATTGTTCAATGATACAAACAAATGTGATGGTTCATTACCATAAATAACCACAGTTACCTTCAAGAACTTCAGCTGCCACAAATGTAATTAGTGCCGAGCCAACATATTGAGGCACTGAATAAGGGACCAATATATGGAAGCTTAGCAGTATGCCTATGCACACTATGATTTCAGATGCCAGTAGAACTTGTCTGCAATCGAGTAACAGAGAAGAAATGAATCTGCACGGAATATAGCATTCATACATTATGATAACATACTATATTGTAAAGCTGATTATCTGCTGGTTACAACTTCCGGGTCCAACATAAACTAACACAACTAAAGAACTTGATGTTGATATGAGTCAGGATCGTATATGACATTTTTGTTACTATCTTCATTGGTCTCTATGGGAAAAAAGCAAAGGGCTTCACTACCTTAGAATTTCTTCAAAAGATTAGTTGGAAACAGGATCAGTTCCTCACTCATTCTGCAGGGAAGCTAAGTAATTTTTCAATGCTTGAAAATAAACTGGAACCGGATTTTACAGAGATCAGACGATTAAAAATCCTCCTACAGAATAGATTTTAGCTTTCTATTGTTTAGAGCCTTAGGAGTTTCTTTCCATTGACAAAAATGAGCATGGATAAGACATCTGAAAATTCAAGATTTCTGACCGATAAGATGAGGAAAAGATAAGGTAGTTGTTCATACTCACAATGGAAGGCTTACCTTTCTTCGAAAATATTGCTGATGTAATTTCCAACAATAATGTTTACAGGAAGCACCGTTAGCCCAAGACATGCAAGAAAAATTGCTACTCTGCTGGTTGACCATATGAAGTAATGTTCAGTGATGACACTTGATTCAGCAAGCAAAATCTCCATAGCATATTTGAGCATAAAATAAACAAATAGTTGGACCTAGCAAAAAATATGATGACTCAAGTAAAAGATCACGTGTAAATAGTGCCTATAATATATATATATATATATTGATTCTTTATTGAGCATGCCTAGAAGCAAAATGTTGGGCACCCTCTAGAGATAACAATGAATGAAAACAACATAACGTTAGGGGTTCTATACCTTAACAGATGGTGTGAGTAATCGATATGCTGACATAATTGAAGTGACAGGTCTGTGAGTTATCTTAGAATCTTCATCATCTTCATCATGATCATCATTATCCAGTTCTTGATCATCATTTTCATCTTTTTGCTTTGCTTCAGAGTTCAAAAGCAATGGCCGGGTAGAACCATTATCTACAGTGCAATTGATCAATAGCCCTATCATAATAAGAAATACAACTATTCATCAAAATCCACGCTATAAAAGGACACAGTTTATATTAGTTTATGTGAAATGACAACTTAAAGGCACATGAATGAAATGTTGTGGTATTAACTAGGTACAAATGTCCCCATCCAACCTGGCCTAACTTATACTTAAGGATTCAATTTCAAATATTTACTTCGTAGAAAATGAATAGTACTCCCCGCCGTCAGGTTCACCCAAGGTAACTTTGAGCAGCCTCAAAAAAAATACAATTGGAGTCATAATACCTCAATGGTTTAGCTAACTCTGACACTTAGGTTGCATCTTCTTTTTCTTAGCAAAATACTGGTGTATGTATGGGTCTGATAAGAAAAAGAAGATGCAACCTAACTCATATGGAGAGAGCGACGATGGTATAACCACACAGTTGTATATAGATCTGAGCAGCATTGGAAGGAAGCAATTAATGTTGTTTAAGATTTATTAGTTATAAATCATAGTGTGGACGAGAATGCAAGACAGCAAGTTGGTTACTAATTAGATAGTGTGAAAAGAGCTGACAAAAATTCACGCTGAACAGAGAGGGAAGCCAAAAACACTAAAAGCAGAAAAAGAACAGATTAATGCAAAATGCAAACTTAAAGTTCCCAATCTTGTTGACAAACCAGCATTAGCTTCCTGTGGCACAAGATTCTCCTTAGTCTCAAGCGGTGGCTCTCTAAAGGAAATCCACAACCACAATAAGTAGACAAGCCATAAAAGAGCCATCACCCAACCGGGTAAAGTGTCCTCATTGAAGGTTAACTTGTAAATCTTAAAATTAGTTTGAAATAAGCAAGCAAGAGCTGGACCACATGCCATTCCAAGTGCACTGGCACTGACAAAACCTGCAGAAGCCCGCATTCGCAATTTAAGTGGTACACAATCACTGATATAACGCCTGTTAACAGCTCTTGCAGAACCTAACCTGAAATATAATAACTTAGACTAGTCAATTAATATATTTATTTTCCTGAATATGACTTGTCAAAAATATTTTAAAATAAAAAAAGATATGGCCCAGGAAAATCTCAGAATAAGCACCACTATGCATGCGTATACAGAAAATTTAAATTAATAGAAATAAACTTTATTATAACATCACTTCTATGGTATTAGAAATTCACACCAGAGCTCTGTCAAAAAGAAAACAGAGGAGAAGAAAAAGAAACTGAAATGTTAGAGAGAGTTTCACATAAAAAATTTTCCACTAATTTTTAAATTAATATGCATCCACTTAGAATTGATATCTTAAAATCCAAAATTCAAGTTAAACTTCATATTTGTCATAATTGTAAGTCAATCACACACAAAAAAGGAGTTCCCACATTAATCCAAATTCCAACAATTGAAACTGTGCAACTGGCATCAGAACAAGACAATATCAGTATTTACTCTAAATGTCATTGTTATTGAAGACCTCTTTTACTCATACTTGTTTGGTCATTCCAAAACTTCATGCAGTAAAGAGCCTGTTGATTGATAATGATACGGAACAATAGTCACAAAACAAACAAATCAAATGCGAGATTCAATGACCAAGAAATGAGCCACTTACCCACAAAATAGCCGACCTATCAGAAGAACTGCTATGGAATTAAGATCATAAGCCATTGCATATAAGGTGTTTCCAACAAGAAGAACAATGCTGCTGAACACAAGTGGTTTCAAGTATGATCTATTTGACCATGCACTAAAATAAACTGAAGAAAACACTTGTGCAACAGCCATCGACCCAATTATGACACCACAAAGAGTTGCCGCAGCTCCAAGGCTGAGGGAGTAGTTATCAGCTGTAGGGACAATAACATATGTGTTGACCATATACAGAAACGTGTTTACCAAGTTCAGCAGAAGTGAAGTAAAATGATATCTCTGCTCAACATCTTGGTCTCCAGAAGGACTTGGTAACTCCTCTTGCATAATAAAAGCATGCTTTCCCAAGAACTCAAGGAAATTTGTTGAGTGAGACAACCTGTTCACAGCTGCTTTAATAGAATCGACTACAGGATCCTGTAAAATATTACAAAACATACTCGTCAATTTACTTATTCAAAACATACCACGTATATACATGAACTACATTCTGAATCAATAAAGAGGTGACTGGTACTACTATTTAAAGTTGCAGTAATGAATCATTTCCAATATTCAGCTAAAACATGTAACTCACATCAAACATACAAAAAACACTCTTTGTCGTTTTCCAAGGCAATCAACTAGCTGCAGGAGGAGCAGAATATGCAAAAGCAATTCAAGAGCACAAACCAGACAGAAACTAAGTTACCACCTCACAAGATGTTAGCGCAATAGTGTTGCATATTCTAAAATCCAGTAGTTATGTACTCACAATAGAACAGGGAAAAATTTCAAGTTTTGTATTTAAGAAGAGAATCTAGTTGAATTTTACATAGAGGAAGAAAGGCTTTTTACCCACAGATACATTCTGAAAGTTGATTTGAGGAAGTCAAATAAGAACTTCGTTACCAAATTGGAAACTCAATATACATTGCTAAAGAGAAAAGGAGTAATAAATATTGCATATATCAGTGGATGCGAGAGACAACCGGGTGAGATAGAGCAGGCTGATCATATATGGAAATGTAGCTCCCCTGATGGTCTTGAAGTTCCGCAAGATTGCGAGATATTGCTCCAACAACAGCACCAATACCCTGCATATGCAGTTACTATCTCGTTCATTTTCTTTTTTCTTTTTTTTTTTTTAAGGTAGAGAGGTGGGCTAAGCCAATCAATTATTTTAGCCTTCTACCTCCCCCAGGATCCGAACTCAGGTGGCTAGCCAAATAAAGCTACTTGAAATCCACTTGGCCACACCCCTTGGGGCAGGTTTTGTATAGTTATATATGCATAAAATGTGTAAAAACAGTGTAACTAAGAAACATGGGAAGGTAACCAAACTTTTGTTAAGAAACAGACAATTGAAAAGTCATTGAAATATGATTGAGTAAAGAACTTTTGATTATAAATTTGAGCACATTACCACATGCTTAAAAACTTGTCGCAGCTGAGAATATGGATGATTGGCACGGGTCTTGACATAGTAATCGGTGAATCTATAGCCAAAGCGCTTATCAAACTTTTTCAAAATCTTACGCAGACCAGTAGCATTCATCTCAACGAAAAAGAGAAGCCTTAAAAGATCATGTCCAACAGCTCTATATGCTTCCTGTAGTTCAGAAATTCTTGATCCATCTTGGTGCTGTGAAAGGGCATCGTGATGTTCTCCAAGATCTGATAATCTGCTCGCTAGTGCTCCTTGTTGTTCCAGTAGAAACAATACAATCTTTTCAATCTGAAGTTGTAAAAAGAAGCAGCAGATATGGCCTTATTTCTTAAAATAAATAAATACTATAACACTTGCTTTATCCAGAGACACTCATTGATGTGGTAATCAGTAAGCTAAGAGCTGTAACAGACGCAGCACCATCTTTTTCCAAATCAGCAAGTAATTTCTCTTACAAACGAAGGAAACTAGCACTACAACGTGTTGACATACATAACCGTATACTGAGTATCTGTGTGTGGGTATGTATTTTGCTTGCATGTAATAAAGATTGACTCCAGTCATTTATGGTTCAAATGAACGGCATGAGAACTAAGCATCGTTAGGCAGAGTGTAACCCTCCAGTTAATCATTATGTTTAGGACTCACTTTATTTTATTCATGCCATTGTGAGTAGTATTAATTCATGTATTCCGGTGGCTACAACTTACCTGATCATCAAGCATTCTTGCAAAGTCCTTGAGTACATTAAGACGATTTTCTGCCCCGACTTGAATTTGTTGCGTGTATCGGTTGACTTTCTTCTTCAGTAACTTATAGTTGATATAATATCTGAAAAAAAGAAGTACGCATTCAGATAACCATAATAAAAGGAGAAAATTATATTAAAAGCACAAACAGGAAACATAAATTTCACTTGGCATTTGTATATTTACCATTGAAAGGTACTAGAAGTACATACCCTTGCCATTCTTGAATTTGTGTTTCTTTCAACTTCTTCCCAAATGCAACCATCTCTCAGGAAACAATATTCAATAATGCCCTAAAATTAAAATATGATCAAATGTTATGCAAAACAAAAAAGTTCGAATAAACTTTAAAGGAAAAGAACCCACTAAACCACAACATAAAACCACGTAAGTAAAACCAAAATTTTGATTTTGGGCAGTGACGAAAACCCTAATTTGGGCCTACAACTACAAAGAATCACATGAAGTTACACTCGAGTCGACAAAACAAACAAACCCAGAAATGCGACAGTCTCAGGCATGAAGAATCATCAGCAACATAAAAGATAAAAAGGTCTCTTTCTCACATGCTTTTTTTTTTTAACTTTAAACAAACAGTTGGCACGCGAAACCCTGAACCTTTAAAATCAGAGAAAAGCGTGTTGCATTGCTTTCCGAGAACTGAGAAGAGGCGCTGCGGTGTCATGACTGATGACAGTCGCGCGAAATTTTGTATTTTAGTTAATGAAATCAAATTTCGGGAAACGGCATTTTATACGGCACGTGACCTGACCTGTCACCCGTGGGAACGGGAGCCGCGGGCACTAACGTTAACTGACTTAACCTTGCCGTTAATGTTAAATAATTGTACGTATTTGGATGGATATCCCAAATTCCAAAATACAACAACTGTATTTTGTTAATATTATAATATTTACTTCAGTTTTCTTTTCTTTTCTTTTTTTTTTAATTGCATTTTTACTTCAGTTATTCGGTAATAAATTGCTAGATACGGTACGTTGTTGTATTAGATTTTTATTTTTGAGCTCACATATTAATATATAATACAATTATCGTCAATACTATATCGAATTTAAAATAGTGAGCAAAAATGAAGGTTTCATATGGTAGAAAATTGAAGTTTCAACAAAATTAATTACTAATATAAAAAAATATTATCACTAAAATTTTTGGATTTTATGTTCAGTTTATCTGGTCATATATATAATTCCAAAATTAAGCAAATATTTTAAAGATAAAAAAAAATGGTATTTTTGTTACCCAACAAACCAACTGAGTATTCAGTGTTCACTGAAAGAAAAAGGACTTGAATTATGGTCGTCGTCAAAATAATAATAATAGTAAACAAATAATGAAAAAAAAAAAAAGAAATTAAGAAGCACGTTTGAAGGCAACACATACGACTTCAGCGGCTGAAAGAGAACCTATATATATATATGCTTGAGGAGTTTTAATGATCGAATTAATTGTGAATTTCCCACCACATATATATATATATATATTAGGGCCCAAAAATGGCTTTAATAAGTTCGTGTATTTAGATGATATTAAATTTTTGCAATCAATATTCTTAGTTCTTCATATTATATTTTTCTGAATCTAGATTCCTCATAGCATCCAACTGGAGGGAAGAACTCCAGATAATTAATCATACCAATATATATATTGTAGTAAATATCATTGAGTAGCAGAAGTGAATGAATTAACAGAGCTGCTGCTGCATGCTCACCGACGAATTAATTAAGTTGACAAGTGGAGTAAAGATGGTGAGGAAAAAAAAAAAGAGAGCAAAAAATGTATAGCCGCGAGTTAAATTATTGCTGAGACTAATACATTCAACTAGATCTGCATATGAAGGTAGGGGGGGGCTGTGTGTGTGCATATATGTATATTTAGAAAACCCATGCACGTTACTTAGCGGCAATATACTAACAGGAAAATCGTCATGCAATTAATTAATTAATTAATTTGACTTACAGCATATCTAATACGTAAATATTTTACCTAGCTTGCCGCAGTAAACCCTTGTCGAATGTTAATGGGGACAAAATTTGGCTTGAAGCGAAAGCTTGCTTAGCTTGAGAGTTGAAGGCGGAGAGCCTGTTTCTACGGCCGGCAAATCAAAAGTGGGAAGTTAGAGCTTCAAAAATATAAACACGGCAAGTCTGCACTTGGAAAGAAAGAAATGGCATGCAAGAGATGGGATGGGTTTTAATCTGCATTTTGAAGGGTCCATTTCCTCTGTACAATGTGTCATTAATAGTGCTGCAAGTTTCATGAGTAAAACAAAGAATATTGCCACCATTTATTACCTATCACCACCGAATAGTAGACACGTGTTGATAATTTGTTCAGTCGGCTGTCTGGGAAATGAAAGGCCACCATGGAAAATCCCACTCCTTTTTTCTTTTCATTTCTTTTTTTCCTGTTTGGCACGATGGAAAATCCCACTTTAGTTAAAATTATATTATGTATGCTTTGAACTCTTAATTTGCCATGTAATATAATATGCATCGAGTTACTGTCGCCTTTTGATCAAAATCACCAGATCAGTACAATAGTTTAATAATATATCAGAGCTGGAATTGGTTTGGAAGTAAGTCAAGTAAATATAAATTATAAGCATGATTGATCGTATATTCCTCAGAATCAAAACAAAAAATAATGTTATGCATAGCTAGTTAAAAAGTGTTTGATCATATTTTAGTCTCGGCAGAAAGAAACTAGCTGGTTATTTAGGTAAATGGATATGCGGATGGATCCCACGTTCACGTGAGAAAGTAGAGTGTATATATATATAATACATAAAGAGAGTGACAATGCAGCTTCAATATTATTAATTTGTATGATTACTAAGAAACACACACATTATGCACTCATGCTATGCTTGTATTGTCACGATTACATGGGATTATTTGCATGTCGGATTTAGCAGAATCTGCTGTCTTTGTTTACTAGAAACAGTGAAATTTAAATTTAATATTCGGCTTCATCATCATCTAAATTAATTACTATATATATACACACACATCATCCAAGTTTTTTTTTTAAATATGTATAAGTTTATGAGTCCCGTTAAATTATATCAATTTTACGGTAGAACATTAATAATGACCGTACGATTATAAAAATAAATATTAAATTCACACTTGTTACTATAATATAATAGTTATCTTAGTGCTTCATTGTATAGCTGATTTAACTTCGCCATTTTTCTCATCCACAGAGGCCAGAGCAATATAATCTTTGAAATATCAGCAGCAACAACAGCAGCGACACAGTTGGTGATTCTGTACAAATTAGGTCGCATGTGGATACGCATGATTATTCATTTGATGGGAGAAGCCAAAAAGTTTGTGGCCACAGTTCGAGAAACCCACCTTCTTCTTTTTTTCATACAACGACAAATAACAATAATCACGTACTGTGGTTTAGTGCTGGAAATGAAAATCAACAACAACATCCTTTATACCTTCTTTTTAGCTATAGGGTAGGGCAAGAACACATGCTAATGCTACTTATGTTCATGATATGGGAGCCTCATTATTGTTTTCTAAAAAGATTATATAATAATAGAGAGTATATAGTATTATTTAACACAAGAAAAAGTATGCGTTTCATGAGTCGAGATTTCAGATCACGAAATCAACCACTGCAAGCATACGGGATATGCGACCAGATAACTTTTTTGTTCTCCTTGATAGAGCAATTAAACCTCTTTAATCTTTAATTAATTATGTTGGCAATCGAACAAATCTTAAATCACAGTAACGACCACAAAAAGGGTAGCATCTCAAATGATGAATGATGGGACTTTCACTTTAATTAGGATAAGTTTTGGTTTGTGCAGTCAACTTAATGAATAACAAAGACTGAGCAACTCTCCACTTAGTATTTCAATATTTTCAGTCCAAATGCGAAGAAAATGATCTTCATCATTTGGATATTAATAATTTCATAACTTATTAACTTAATGGTTTATTTTTCATGTATTGAATGAGTACAATCTTACTTTAAATGAATAAATTCGAGATGTTTCAGGTCAAATATATGTCTTTTGAGGGATTATGACTTATGAATGAGGACACGTTTAAGTTAATTGATAAGCTGGCTAAGATAGCCAGACATGTAAAGTTATCCCATCATCTACGCAGTAAGCCTATCATATTCAAGTGAGTAATAAAAACTACCCACTGACGAACAAGTAGATATCCATTTTGAAACAAAATCCATATAGTTGAAGAGAGTTTGAGATTCTAAACACCATAACGTGGACATATATAATTCATCGATGGGTCAGTGCACTCGCACAGTTACTTAATGATCACTCATGGGAAAGTTACCGAAAAAGCTGTGGGGAAAAGGGCAGGAAAATTGGATCTAGGGGACAAGAAGTTGAAGCCCTTCGTTCCATCTGCTGAACATAATTTTCATGTGAATTATATGCACCACATCAAGCTCTTCTTATGCCGAGCTAGTCTGCAGAAGGGTGGCGTAGCAACTGTCTTAACCAACATGGGCTAACAATTTTCATAATGGGCTTTAAGTTTGATCTGACTTACCCATTTGGAAAACTTGTTTCTAGGCGGAAGCCCGTTGAAGAAAAACCCAATTTAGTGGCTACAAAGCCTGCGACTAATTTCATCTGGATATGTGAATGTGTGAGTTTGGGGGTTGAGACTGCGGCAACTAACTTCTTCCCCTACCTTGGATACAAATTTATTGGACGGGGGTTGTTGACTCTACTTATTGATTAAGCAAGCATCATAAGTAAAATTTTATATCTACTCTTAGAAACGAAGCTACCCCCACTCACTGTCGTCTGTCTATGTCATTTTCAGTTCAGATTCTAATCAAGTGGGAAATATGACTCAAAATCTCACATCCTCAAGCTCTTCAAGTTTCCATTATGTGATCTTATCTTGAATTATTTAAACACAATTCCAGGAAAGTATCTGGCTACACTCTCATATTCAATTGAGTTTACGTTGAAGATAGGAGGAAGAAGACACCTACCCGTATATGTATGTTATCTTAACTTACACAACACGTATTTTTCCTTCATGTTATTCTTTTAACTATCATTTCAATAATAACTAACATCATATCATTCTATTCACAAATGTAAAATATGTTCTTATTGTATTTTATCACAGACAACCGATTAAAACTGCAAAACCCAAAAAGATGGTGCAAGTATTTGAAGATTCCATACAAATTATACCCACTTTAGGCATTATGGTTAACTTACCAATATTGCATTTCAAATTTTATTTTATAACCTTAGTCAGTACGTTCAAAATTGATGATTCAAGATTATTATTATGGTCCAACTAATTTTTAACAATGATTTGTTTATGCCTACACGTTAATTCAATTTTTCCTCCCTTTTTCAATTTCAGTTTGTCTACGAAGACTACTCAAAAAGTTTGATTCGACAAACAGAATTACAAATACATGAAAAGTATATTTTAATATTTTGCGACACTTCATCTGTGTATATGCATAGCCAGATGATAACAATTGCGAGTACATATACGCATAGAAACAATCTAGGAATTAGCTGTAGCTAGGAAACTAGCTTAACATTCAATAAAGTAGTGCTTAGAAAGGAGGAGCAGTAATCTTGATAACGAGCCCAGGAAAGAGATCATCAGGATCATGAATATGAGGATTGTGCTCAACAATAAAAGGGTCACCGCATTTATCGCTGATGGTGTGTAGGGTTTCTCCTTCACCAACTACATATATTTCATCACACGGTCGGCTGTACTCGTACTTGTTCAAAACCATCCGGCTGGTGCCTTCGATTGATACACTGGTATCTCTATCTTGATCTCTGCTGCTGGAGGAGCTGCAACTGCTTAGCAATAGAATACCCACTAAGACAAACGCACAGTAATACAACGAAGTTGCCGCGTCAGCTATGCCGATGCCTGTGCCTGTAGAGCTTGATCTTTGAGAGCACAGCTTGCAAGCCATATCTATTTATTTGAATGAATAATGATAATTTTCAGATAAAGGTGAATGTTTTCCCCCCGGGGGGGGGGGGGGGGGGGGGAGATTTAAATAAATAAAAGAAAGAAAGAAAGGGAAGTTGAGAGCAGGAGAGGTGTGATCCAGGGGTCAGTTTTGGCGGTTTTAATGGTGGGAAGTTGAACTTGCAGTTTATGGGCACGAACGATGCTGTTGTTGCTTACCAAACTACCCTTCTTGCTTTTTGTACTTTATTGAAAGTTGAAGCCAATTATAACTACCCGACGAATAAAAAAACAAACACTTCTTTCTTTCTTTTGCATCATGATTCCTTTAATTTTGTATTAAAGCAAGGAAATTGCTTGGGTTCCTCCCGTCCCAAGCATTATTCTTCTGAAAAGTGCAACTAATACGCGCATATCAATAAGTTTAGGAATCCTGACATTTGATTTTTAATTTAGATCCCCACTACATTGTCATGTTTCACTAAATCTCAGAAGAAAAGTTTCAACAAACTTGTTTGTCATTTCATCCTATTGGAAGAAGAAGAACCATTTTGATTGTATACGAGGAACTAAAACTATCGGCAGAGGTTTTTCATGGAACGGAATCGTTTTACATAATTTTTGAAAAAATTGGACCCCAGAATAGCTAGGGTCTATCCATCATCCTAGAATGCCGTGTGTTGAATTCTCTCTTGAGCAAAGATAAGCTTTTACAAGACAGCACTGAGATGCAGCAAAATGTTTCCGACTGAAATATTCATCAGTCCAAACAATGAATTTAATTTGATGCTATATTGTAAGGCAGGAGACGAGAACAGGTGGGATGTCTATGTACTCTATATGTCGTGATTAGTTGAGGCAAGTAATTTTAATTTCTCATCTTCCTTTAGCATTTCACTCGTTGGAAGCTGGAAGCTTGACTTAGTAATTTTATTCCACTCACTTTCTACTCGAAAGAATATCCATTGGAAGCGCCTCAGCATCTCAAGGACGGCAACTGCAAATACAGTCAGGTGGTTATGGCGCAAATGTGCCGAGAGTTTGTACGTCCATGTGCAACGCAGAATCAAGTTGCTTCCAATAACCCAAAAATAAATCTATCATTCACAAATAAAAATTGATTAGGCATTAATCTGCCTAGTGGCAGAGTATAGACAATTAAGATGAGTACAAATCTTACCCATTGTCGTCCATATAACAGATTGGAAAAAAAACTTGGTTTGTTGAACTTGAAAATCCTAGAGAAGCCACTGAGAAACAAGGTAAACACGTGTTAATTATCATGAGAATATTGAAAACTCACAACTGGCGATGCTTGTCACTTACTCTTTCTCTTGGTATCTTAAGTAAGGAGGTAAAGAATTATAAGCTAATTCTCACATTATGCCTTTTTATGGTGAAACTGTAGGACTGTATATTTATAGAAATGTAAATTTTGTTGGTACCATAAAAAACAAAAATTGTAAGATTTATCTTTCTGCTTAGGGATCTCCTTCACATCCTTTTTCTTTTTCCCCTACCTGCCCAAGCATAAATGCTCTTGCAAAAGCTTTGTGGTAATACGAAAAATTTAGCATACCTCAGGTCCCAATCTCGAGTTACATCCCAGTAAAATGAATATAGTGAATTGATAACACTTGAGAGAAGCCAGAGTGGGCGATAAACGGATGACCACTTATGAGGGAAAACATGATATTTGAGGGCTGAAAGAAAAATCACTGGGACTGCCGTTGAATATTTTAAAGCTGAAAATCACAAGCCAAAAGAGTTAACGTATTATTATGGCCATGGAGAAAATATCAATACAAGTTGCAATCATGAATGAGCATATCCAGTTACCTTAGATACAAATATTTATAAGCTTAGATCCACAAAAGCTAACAAAATTAAAGTTATGTAATTATGTGGAGATTATTCCTCTAAATATTGATAAAAATGTAGCAAAAAAAGTTCCAACTGCATGGTTAACACGAACAAAAAATGTAGCATTTGCTATCCTAATTTTATTAAAATATAAATTAATTAATAGATAGTAGTTATAGGAAAAATAGGTCACTGAGAGTTAGTACCATTTAAAAGGGTTGTCTTTTCCTTTGTATCCTTGTACTGACGAAGACATTGCAATAAACGACAGAGATAAGGGAAAACAAGCACCAGTGGAATTGCTATTGAGTGACTACCACAAACTGAATCCGCCTCAAACCAGGCAATTGTGGCTACCTGCGTTGGAGGGAAAGATTATTTTCGGACCACGCACTCCAAAAAGTTATACTCTCTAGTCTCTCTGACTTGAATCCTACGAGTACTAAAATGTTGCGTTTACAAATTGCTAACTAGAGCTAATAAAGATAAAAATAGAAGCAGCAGCATGGTTCATATTAGTAGTATCAAAAGATACACAACAGATTTTTTATAAAATAATTTGCATAAAGTCTAACTCCAATATTAGAAAACTAACCTGTCGATGAACCATTCGACAGATTGAACGTTCCAGATCTGAAAACACCTGCACAACATTAAAAATTACAAGCAACAAGAAAGAATATATGTATCTTATGTTTATATCCAAATTTTCACAATAAAATAGCTATAGGTTAGGTTGAGAAAGCACATGAGAGCATGACAGTTTGTATTTCCCATGTGACAATTGTTTGCACATAAATAGAAAGCATATAAGCATATTTGCTAAACAAGGCTATAGGCCCATACCTTTGCCATCGAGGTCAGAATATCAGCCAAGAAAAAGTCAGGAAATGTAATTGCCTGTTGAAAAGCGAAGATTCATCCTATTCAATGACTATGTTAAATGCGAAAGAACACTGAAGGTATGGTGTTTTTAGTTGACCAGAGATGTTTTAAGTAAATTCTTTTATATTTGTCAGTCAAACGGAATTACAAAAAAAAAGAATAAAAGACACTAGATTGAAACTACATCATCAACTTGCCTGCAGAGGAAGAGCTATCCGCCATAGAGTCCTTAAAAAGAAGTAACGAGATGACAAGTAGAAGATATCAAAGGGGAAAATCAGAACTATAGCAATAGCAATATACAAGAGTACCTGCAATGTACACATAAAAGCTTAGCGCCACTAATTAGATGCACCTTTTGACGAAGGCAAGATTAGGGCCATTCTTTTCAATGCAGAAAGCATTAGTATAGGAGAAGAAACCAAAAGCATACGAAATAGAAAGATTTAACTATTTCCTGAAAAAGGAAGAAATATTCAAGGATAGCGAAATAGCAGCAAAACAAGAAACAGGGCAGATATTACACAGGTTGTGACGCTGCCAATGATACTTCTCCATGAGAATACAGATAAAGGTATGCTGTCATGCTAGTTGGTACAATAATTGTCATCCAAATACTACACTGCACGTTAGAAATCAGAAACTGTTAATTGTAGGAGAAAGTCAGTCATGCCTGAACATGACATGCTATGGAAGAAAGAAAATAGATTACACTAGGTAATTTTATTTATTTAATTTTTTAAAAATTGTAATAATCTGAAAAGTAGCAGCAATATGCATCATTTACTCAATTTACATGTTCATTCATTGAGCAATAAAAAGTTTTTGCTTTTGAGTTTCACGTAAACTAAAGAGAGTCACTGAGGACACGTTGTTCTGCATAAAAAATTAAGGCTCAAGCAAGAGAATTCAAGAATTTCAGCACTAAATGAGGTTCTTTCCGCATTTGCTGTAAATGTAACCACCAGAGAAAAAGGTATCACCGGAAGAGCTTTAGTACCTTCCAAATTTCGTGGTGAGTGAGGTGGTTTTGATCGAGATCAAATATTTTCGCGTAATTAGCACTGCCCTGCGAGAAGACCCATAAGTTCACTCCCCAAAGCCAAACCATCATTGTCTGCAAGAAAAACCAAAAAGTCGAACACAAAAAGTTGTACGAAGATCTTAAATCTAGAAGGAACCTGTTCTTAAATAGATAAATGCCAACTCACCACCAAAAGGAGAGGGTTGTAATACAAGAATGCCTCATACAAGAACAAATCCCGCAAATCTACTCCCATTCTCAGAACAGATTCCCATCCAATCTGTCAAACCAAACCAAATAATTCCACTATGAACTATGTAAGCACGGCCTCCTAAGCTGTGTAGTACAGAAGAATGAGATCAAGTAAGACCACTGACCTTGCAGCAACCAATGCCCCATATCAGAAACAACATCACCTGGAAAAACAGTCTACATTAGATATTGAACTCCGAAGTTCTGATGTGAAAACAAATGCGAATTCCAGAAAAGTACAAGCTAAGCAATGCAGCCTTGGTGACTTTTCCTTTCTGGTGTATGTTAAATATTAGATGACTTGAAAATAATAAATGTGTTAAATCAAGCTTAGCAAGACTGGTGATTGGACAAAATAAATCAGTAATGGTAAACGACAAAAAACAAAACACCTTGAACCTCCATAAAAAGATTGGAGACGGCAATATCGCAGCTCTGTGCACCGGCGAACTTGCACTCTTCATTTCAACTTATTAATTTTGCGAACACTCCACTAACTGCCTTAACTGTAAGCAACACAAGCAGAAAAATATTATATTATATATTATGTGTGTGAAACATGTAAATTCGAGATTTACAGAAAAATATTATATTATTTACTGTGCGTCTGAAAAATGTAAATTCGAGATTTACAATGTAACTAAAAAGGTAAGAACGAAATCAGTGGGGAAAAAAAGAGTGATAGATCGGTAAATTTGGTTGATTAGATTGGGTAAGTTGAATTCATGGATTAAATTGAGAAGTTTTTGAAGTGTTTGATTACAGGAGATGAGGCAGCGGCGTCGTTCTGGCAGTTTCGATTTCTCGGCTTCGCCAGATCTGCTGAGAATTTGAGCGAAAAGAAACTTGCATATCACTTATGGCTCGTCAATGCCGATGATACATCGTCATTTTTTAAACGTTTTGGTTTGGTCTTGTTTAGAGCTTGTGTTAGCGCCGCTCTTTGTCATATTACAATGCTGTCTGTTGCGGACTCACACCGTGGCTTCATCTTGGTTTGCCACGTCATCGTTAACAGTGCCTGTCAATTAATTCTACTGTTTCTTTGTTCAATTATGACGAAATTAGTACAATACCTAGTACAAAATTTATTATGGACAAAAACGAAATTTGTTTGAGAACAACGATAGGTATTTTAAATTTTTCACCGTAAATTTTATTTTAAATGAATTAATTGAGTAGTTGATATTTTTTATAAAATTTAAGTGAATTAATTATATTATTTTATCAATTAATTGATAAATACTATCAAATAATATAGATTTTTCATATAAAAATTTAAAATGTATAACATTACTTTTTATTTTATAATAAAATCTTTTTATCATCAAATAATAGTGTACCAAGTGCTAATTGTAATAAGTATATTATTACTATTCGTCACTTCTTTATTTGTTTTACTTGGTATAACTGAATAATCTCATAACATACATGACAAATTTTCTATTTATCTCATAATCTCATAACTCACCAATAGGAGGGAAATTAAAATCCTAATTATCTTCTATTTATAGGAGGGTAACTAAAGTCTTAATACCAATTTTTAATTAGTAGTACAACTTAAACTTGTTTCCCTCAACTTTCTGGACGGACGTGCTTTCATTAAGTTACAAAATCTATTAGTAAATAAAAAGATGTTTGAAATAGTTTAGATATTTCAAAAAAGAAAAAAAAAAGTATATACTTGATTGTTGTAGATTTAAAAAACTATTCCAATGAACTATTTAATATTAATATAATTGTAGGTTTTATCAGTTTTAGTTGGGGTAGTTATTATTAGTACACATAATCCACATAAATAGTGGCTCGGTCAAGTCTATGGGGCATGCTTGTGAGTCAAGACTACAGGAAAAGTGGAGGAAAATTTTAAATCAAGTCGGGGTGATATGAAGTGTTAATATACATTAAAAATTCTTCGGCATTACATCGGACTAGCTTATGTGATCTTTTCATGCAAGGTAAATTCTCAAAGATTTGAAATTACACATTTTGAATTGGGATTTTCTTACTTGGTCTCCAATTGACTCTTTCACAACAGAATAAATTTAAAGATCCCCATATGTTATATTCATGTAACTTAGCATTAGTCTAAATTTAATAGTTCTATACCCCCACTCTCCCCCCTTCTAAATATATAATAGCTGAGTTCACGGTGAATTGAACATTTTCTTCAATTTATTTTATTATGTTTTCAAGACACGGCGGAAGAAATGCCATGCTTTCAAATATTGTACATTGCTAACCAACAAGTACATAGATCAGTTGGTATAAAACTGTTCTAACTTAACTAAAATATTTGGTTTGAGATTCAAGAATACAGTTGTGCTAAATAATTATTGAGAGAACTTTGCCGCTCTAGTGGTCTTACCCAGTTTGGATTAGTCGGGGTCCAATCATGGGCGGACTCAATTAAGGTCCAGTAGGGGCTTCAGCCCCCCCGGACCATTACGTTTTCTTTTAAATGTACCCTAAGCCCCTTCTGAAAAAGTTAGATAAAACAATTTGGACACATTTTTCATATATTAAAAGACTTGTGGTTTAATGGTAATAGTGTTATTTAATGATTTTAAAACCTTGATTCAAATCTCATTAGCCACATTATTTTATTTTTTTAAATATTTTGTGGAAACTACTTCGAAAAATAATATTTTAACGCATTTAAAAGACTATTTCAAAAAATGATATTTTCACGCATTTAAAAATAATAATTTATTACTATTATTATTTAGAATTTAAAAAAGTAATAAAATTTGAGTTTATAAGACTTAAAATATATTCGAGTGAACATTAAAAAATCAAAGTTAAATAATTTTTTTTGAACTAAGCCCCTCTTCATTTTAGTTTATGGGTCTGCCACTGGGCCCAATACTTGTTGAGAGAGCTTTGCCGCTTGGTGGCCATATCCGGCTCGAATTTAGATTAGTTAAGACCCAATTTAATTTTCAGATACCAGATGATTTAATACACTTGAAAAAAATATATTAAACATTGCTTCTCCTCCCAATTCTAACTTTCAGATTCATGCACAGACCATGATTTGTTTGAAAATAATTATAACACAAATTTACTCTTTCTTTCGATATGGTTTCAATTTTTTTTTATGTGTATTAGTAATTGTTCTTCAGATTTCAAAATAACATATTTATTACGTAATTTTGATAATTATAATTCATAAATGTGAGAATTTTAAAAGAATATTAGTGGAAATGAAAATAATCAGCTAAAAAATTTGTGCGGGTCAATTGGTAGTCAAGGACGTAATTGTCTACTCTTATTTCAAGATATGTTTTTAGCTAGCACCTTAATTTATTTTAAAAAATATGTGAGTTCGATCATGCTAAAATCGCTCTAAGGTGGAGCACATTTTTATAACCACGTGATAAAATATATAATAATTTTTTTATTATTTATCACTTTACGTGTGTGTGAACTAATTTGTGCTCTCGGCTCCAAAATAGTTATAACCATAACAAAAAAATAAATAAATAAATAAAGGGTCGATAATAACTTTTTTTTTAATTCAAATTTAATACTCAAATCCTTGCCACGTCAAAACGAGAGCCACTTGACTCTTTGCTAATTTCCATTTTGCGAATGCATTGCGCTCTCTTGATGACGTGCGAACTAACTATTGGTTATATTTCGCATAATCATACGACGACGCAGCGTGTTCCCAATTTCTAACGGACAATGCTACCTTACAGGCACCCTCACAAAATTACTGTAGGCCCCCACTTGGGCCACTTTTTATTCTACTGTGCAGGAGTGGCTGTAAGGTACTAAGGTAGCACTTCCCCTAACTTAAAACCCTTCACCGCGGTCCGGGATCAGTTCGAATAAGCAATGGAAATTTCAACAGAAGCAAAACTTGAACCTTTCCTTCAATGGCTGCAGGTTAATTTAGTTAGTTATTTCCAATTTTTGTTTCGCTTCACAGAAATCTAAAAGTTAAAAAAAGAAGAAAACTGTTTTATCATTTCAAATGTTAATCAGTGTTTGGAATTGCTAATTTAATTATTTTCCTTTCTTGCCGATGAATTTGAAATTCAGGTAAATAAAGTTGAATTACGTGGCTGCAAAATCAAGTACAGTGATGAAAGTAAAGGATTCGGTATCTTTTCATCGAATGAATTTTCTGACGGTAATTCTTTTATTACTTTTAATTAATTTGTGTTTAAATATAATTCAATTTTAAAGCAGTCTTTCATCTGAAAAATCGTTAGGGTTCATTTGATAAAAACTGAGCATAATATGCACACTTTTAACAGGGGTCCTACTAGTTGTTCCGTTAGATTTGGCTATAACACCAATGCGAGTATTGCAAGACCCTCTTATTGGCCCAGAATGTAGGGCAATGTTTGAAGACGGAGAAGTAGATGATAGGTTCTTGATGATTTTGTTCCTAACCGTGGAACGCCTCCGTAAGAACTCTTCATGGAAGCCGTATGTATAGTTTTACTTTGATGATTTCAGTTAATATATTTTAGTATTTTTCACTTGTCAAGATTCACTTGGGCTGAAAGGATTATACCAGGTATCTTGATATGCTTCCTACTACTTTTGGAAATCCACTATGGTTCACAGATGATGAGCTTTTGGAGCTTAAGGGGACAACATTGTATCGCGCAACTGAATTGCAGGTAAGAACTCCTAGAAATTGGATGGCTAAGATTCTTATGTGCAGCATTTAGCATTATACCATCAGAGAAATGTGATTTTTTAAGAATTTGGGAACTTAATACTTGCAGAAAGAAACAATTTATATGGCCCCTATCAAGGCTACAGATTTAGCGAAAAAAAATGTTGCACAATCAGACTGGTGACATATTATTCCATGGCTTTTCCAAATACACATTTGTTTTTATGTTAATGCTTCTACCTAACTTTAGATGTTACCCCTAAATAGGTGATGATAATAGAATCGGCAATTATTGCAAACAATTTGCATGCCATTTGTTCTAGACTTAAATCATATAACTGATTTGAGTTTAGGATGGAGTTCAGATCTATGTTGTTTCTCTTTTAGTATATTTCCTTTCTACCATTAGCCAAACTATCAGTTCTGCTCATTTGTAGTCTAGAATAGTAACAGTGTCAGCAATGAAGTGTATATTCTATGTGGATTATATGGGTTCTTAAGAGCATGTTTATGTTACAGAAGCAAAATTTGTTAACTTTGTATGATGACAAAGTGAAGGACTTGGTGAAGAAACTTTTAGTTCTGGATGGGGATTCAGAAAGGTATTTGCAAAGTTGTTTTTTTTTTTTCTATTGTTAAAAAGCAGGAACGTATTTATTTTTCCATCCAGTTCTTAATGCAGGCACATGCAAGTTATGTAATTCAAGTCCATTTGGGTTCAGTTTAATATTTTTCAACTCCATACCATTTTTAGATGAGGTTTAGTCAATTTATGTTAGTGACAGCCCAAGTAAATCCCCAGTTTATGGAAACTTGGTGTGAAACATAACTTCAGGGTATGATGTAAAGTTTGTGGTTGGTGGTTAGTTTGTTGATGTAAAATTCCAGTTGGGAATTTTCCCTTGCTTGCTTAAACTCAGGCTGTCATGACTTGCATATTTGAAGCCTTAATTTGTTCGGGTTTTGCGTAATGCTGTTCAGTCAAATTTCCAATGTCTCAGCTTTGATCTGGTAATATTAGTTGTTTCTAATTGTTCTGACTGAGAAGAAAGATGTTATTGAATTTTATTTGTGGTGGGAGGTTGTGGGTGGGATGATTGATTGATAGCTGGGTCGTAACTTAGGTGTGGTTCCCTCTAAAGTTCTACTCTTTCACTGTGATCGCTGATTTTAAGATCTACCATGTCTAATTATTAGTTTTATCCAAAGGTTCTCGAGTTAAACACTGCCTGGGTAGGCGGTCATGTATACCATAATTACTAGCAGGTATTGTCTCTGTTATCTGTAGAAGAGTTCATATTGTAGTCTTTGCAGCTGATGTCATGTCCACAAATTAGTGTAGTATAATACTTTTCATTGTTCCACATGATCCCTTGGACCTTTTTCAGTCCAGATGGTCTTTTTCAGATGTTCAGTGTTGAAGATTTATGTACAGATCCATTTATTCATCCTACTGCTTAGTACTAAATGAATGTAATTCTGTTGCTTCTTTTGCCAGTGAGGTCTCTTTTGAAGATTTCCTTTGGTACGCAAATTCTTAGCAAAGATTTCTTGTTATCATCCTATATGATGAATATCCTTGAGTTATGCCCATTCATAATGCTTCGATTTTCTGGTGGCTAATATTTGAGAATTGTCATCTAACAGGGCAAATTCTATATTTTGGACTCGTGCGCTGAATATTCCTCTTCCACATTCCTATGTTTTTCCACAAAATCAAGAAGATCTGAACAAGTATGACTCAATTAACAACAGTGCTGAGCTTTCCAATGATCATAATTCACGTGGAGAGTTGATTAATGGACTGAATGACATAAGTGAGTTGGATACTTTATAGTTCTCACTCTCTGTTTGTTTATGGCATAATTCCTTTATTCAGTATGACATTACGTTGGATTTTTTGGGAGTCATAATATCGCATCTTTCTTACTGAACTAAGATTATGTTTTCTTATATTAGAAAATGAAGCTCAAAGGGTTAATAGCCAAGTCAATGGAGCAACTTCCACCCTTACTTCAACACAAGGAGAGACTCTCTGGATAGAGGGTCTAGTCCCTGGCATTGACTTTTGTAACCATGGTATGGTGGAAAAGTTTGCCAATATTATTATTGAATGCCAATTCTTATATTTACTTTTAACTTCATACAAGTTTTCTGTATGTTATTTCAAAACTTTACCATAGTTGACATGGTTTACAATGTCCTCTGACATGCACCAGTAGCATGCAGCACATATATCAATCTCCCTGTCTTCTTACTACATATGACGGCCTTGCATCTTGTCCATGCATTCCTGACACCGAGTTAAAAGTTAAAAGGTTTTTACTTTATCAATTTGTTTCTGTTTGATCAATATCTTAAACAAATCTCACGAATCATGTTGAAGCATGGCAATTGCCTGATGTTAACTTTTTTGGGGATGTCTAAGAAAAAATTTCCTTATAATTATGTTCATGGACGTCGCTAACTTTTATAAAATTACTTGAGGTTCCTGAAATTATACATTTCTGGTGCAAGTTCAAAGAACTCATCTAGAAAACTGTTTTGAGTTTCCAATTAAAATCAAATTGCTTCCTCTTTTTCTTTTCTTCTTCTTCTATACTCACATACCTGTGAAGTTATTTGTATTTAAGAAGAGAACTAGATTTAAAGCTCACACATTTTCACTGTTGGCATGGCTGTTTAGATTTGAAGGCAGCAGCAACATGGGAAGTTGATGGAACAGGATTAATCACTGGAGTTCCTTTCTCTATGTACCTTCTTTCTGGTTGTTACCCTTCCTGATCAAGTTGGTTTATACTTATATTGTGTTAAGTTCCGGTTCTGATGTCATAACACTTATTTTATCTAATTTGAAAGTTGAACGAAGTTCCTTTCACAGTGAGAAAGAGATTTCCATAAGTTATGGTAACAAAGGGAATGAGGTACTTTTCCTTGTCATTCAGAAGCTTTATTTCCTCCTTTCATGTTTGTGTTAACATATTGGCAACACCATTCTTTAACTGCCTCTTAGCACGTTGGTCACTTTTAGGTAGTTACCCCCCTTTTGTACTGTGTTCTTGATAAGCAAGCCAAGGGATCTACAATGTCAACTTCTCTTTATAATCTGGAAACATCTGTATGATTTGCATTGATCACCTTGCCCATTAATATTTCTTTTGGTTAAATTTAAACTATAAATATAAGTTTTATATATATATATATATATATATTTTTTTTTTTTTTTCAAGGTTTGATGTTGTCTTGGCTTGATTATTATAAGTTGTTTGAAGAAACCTTTTTTTGTGTTTCTATTGCACATTTCTCATATTGATGGATGTGCAACACCACCTTTACCCGGTATTCTCTAAAAGATTGCCATTGCCTTGTGTTGTTGCAGGAATTATTGTACCTTTATGGGTTTGTCATTGACAATAATCCAGATGACTATTTGATGGTATTTAAATTTACTAGGACAGATATTTAACATCTATTTGTATGATTTAATATGCTTGATAGCTTTTCAAAGGATCTGATACTTGTTAGTGATCCATGCAGATCCATTATCCTGCGGAGGCAATTCATAGCATTCCGCTTTCTGACTCCAAGGCACTGCTTCTCGAAGAGCAGGTCAGTTGTTAATGAGCTATTTATTGTAAGACTCTTAATTTTAGATGCATTTAACAAATGTTTACACATCAATGGACATTCTTCGCCTTCAAGTTTTTCTCTTCAAACTTGCTTCAATGGTAATGATTTGAGTTTACAGAAGGCTCAATTGCGGTGTCTATTACCAAAATCGTTGCTGGAACATGGATTTTTTGCAGCTGGCCACCCAAAAGATGGAAACAATGATAACAAGTTGGAAGTTGATCGTATCTCCAGTTTCAGTTGGAGTGGTCAGCGGAGGATGCCCTCTTACTTAAATAAGCTGGTTTTTCCTGAGAATTTTTTAACTGCATTGAGGACCATTGCCATGCAGGAAGATGAGATTTCTAAAGTTTCTTCATTGCTAGAAGAGGTGCAGCTTCTTTCTTGCATTTTTCTTCCAAAATTGTTTTTGGTGTCTCTGTTATTTTTTCCATACTGAATGTGCAGGCCTTTTTAGTTTGTATCAGTTTGTTCTCGTGCTTACAAATAGTGTTCCCCAACAATGTCTCCATTCAAGTGGCTTCAATTGTATATTGGTTTGGTTTTTGTGTGAAAAGTGATTTTTAGTTTTCACTAGTGATTGCTTTTTTCTGAAAGTACATAATTTGGCAACAGTCTTATACATGCTAGGTTTCCTTTTTTTATTAGTGATTGGTTTAGTTGTAAAACAGTTGGTGAAATGCATTACTTCTATGGAAATTTTTAGTTGTACTAGAGTCACAAATGGGTGTATGTTTGAATCATTTATGTTTTGGTTCCTTCACCTGATTGGATCCATCATTGATTTTCAAAAGCTTGTTGGCTCTGGAGGGGAGAGGCAACCATCGGATGCGGAAGTTAGAGCAGCAGTATGGGAGACTTGTGGCGATTCTGGAGCTTTGCAGTTGCTTGTTGATCTTCTTCAAGCTAAGTAATCTCCAGAAACCTCAACTTACTAATGGTTACAATCTGGTAAATTAGAAATATACTAAATTAAGAAATGGGCTTGCCTTAGTGTTTTCGATTGATTCCATTTCTTGTGGTTCCTGCTGCCTTGCTGGCTATCTCAGGAGTATATCATGATGAGATGTACTGAGTGTGTGATACTGAAGTCAAGCCAAATTGAGAGGAAAAGAGAGAAAAAAAAAGGGTGAGGTGCACGCAGAGAGAGAAACACAGTTGGATCTTACGGAACCTTTAGGAAGTTTTGAAAATTACTGACATTGTCATATTTGGTTTAAGCACTTGGCAAAATGGTAAACTAGGTGGAAATAGGCAAACAATGCAAACTCATCTTTTTTGCCCTAGTGCACTTGGTAGTTCATTTGTCTTTTTCTCTATAGATTGTGTTTATTATTACTTCTGTTGTCAAAATCAAGATCAATAAGCCCATTGGAATAAACTGGATCAATCCTTTATGCTCCATTGGAATTAAATGGATCAATCCTTTATGCTCATTGGAATTAAATAGATCAATCTTTTGCGCATGAATATATTGAGTGAAAAGGGTGCATAGACTTCTTTTAATTTATTTGACCTTACCCGGCATTTTGGGTTCCTGTCCACCAACAAGCTCGATGTTGTTATTTTATCTTCTTTTAAATCAATTGTCGAAGTTAGTGGGTGGATTTACAAGTAATTCAGTGGCAGAGAAGCAAATAGTTTTTTTACCACTTATTAATCCAATTCCTTTAATACCTTTCTTATATTAAACTCTGAATGCAAGGTTGACGGAACTAGAAGAGAGTTCTGGTACGGAGGATTATGATTCTGAACTTCTATTGAAGTCCTGCATTACTGAAAGCCAGGGACAGCATGCAAGTTGTGAGAATAATTCAAGGTAACAAAGTTTACCATGATGATTCTGTTGTTATTTTGAACTTCTATTAATAGATTTATTTGAACGTTTTATAATTGTTAACGTGTGAAGCATTGCTGACTGAATAACAAAATGCCATTTATTTTCAATGACAATCGAACATCAGAATTAGTTTCTTTTTAAAGTGTTGGCCAACTAATCTTTGCCATTGCTGCAGCGAAGAGACAAATGGCTGGACCCAGCACAAGATGAGTAGAAAGACGTGGTCAAGTATAGTATATAGACGAGGGCAAAAGGAACTTGCACTTTTGTTCTTGAAGGAAGCAGAGCACGCCTTGCAGTTAGCTCTAACTGAAGGAAACTGACTTCTGGTTGATTCTCCTAAAATGCTATTCTTGAGTTTTTATGTCCAATGATGCAATGATCCATGTAATTATGTTTCCAGTCACCTCCCTTTTCTTTAATTTGTAGTTCTTTCAATTAGACGTTTGCAGCTTTGATGAATTAATCTTGGGACTTGCAGTTTTCATAATCCAATAAACGGCTGGACCCTGAGTAGTCTCCTTTGCTTTTCATCTCTAATTCTCCATCTCACACGTGAGTGAGTTTCGATATCTAAGTTAACATACATTCAGTGTTTGAGAAACAAGAGGATTAAAAATTGATAGTTGAATTAGAAGCAACTTCATATATCAACTACATTTAGAAGCACAGTCGACGCTGTAAAATGAAAGCTCTTATTAATGCGACCCTATCATGCACTAAGCCTTCCCAAAAGCGAACCTGTTTACGTATGACAGGAATACGGTATTGAAGAAGTCATCTAAAGTGCCACATTTCTTGAAGAACTTGTGCTTCAGCAGCTGGTCTGCAGTTGGTCTCTTTGCTGGATCTGGAGCTAAACATATTTTGACCATATTCCAGAAGTTTTTTGAGAGCGTACGAGTCCCGTGGGTGGTGTCCTCATTGGGAGCAACTTGCAATGAGGTTGATTTAGGCTGTTTCATCAGCATTTTTGTCATGATATCCAAATCTTGCCTACGAGAGACTGGAAGTCCACCGCAAGGGAATTGAAGTGCAGTGATCCCAATCAGCCATATGTCAGACTTACAGGAATAGTAATCGTCACCGAAATTCACCACTTCTGGAGCAGCAGCCCAAGTAGTGATAGACGATGACGAAGAAATCCAATTTCGAGTGTCGTCGTTAAAAATGTTGTGCTGGTGCATGGTTCCTGCAAAGGCAAGTAAGATTTAAGGATGTGAATGCTTCACGAGGATGTGTCCGGCAGAGATATTTTTATGAAACAAGCCCTCCCCCTGGAGGTAGGAAAGACCCTTGAGTGTTTCTTTGTGTGCAATTGCAAGGCAATCTACAGTGATACCGTATCTGTGCCGATTTGACATGATTAGTTGAGTAGCTGCTGGGCTGTTAAGGGGCCGATACGTCATTATTGAATCGAGTGAACCAATCATGCATGCAATTTCAGCATAAAAAAGTTGTCTTTGACTGATCATTGTTTTATAGATTGGAATTATATTGGGATGGCTTAAATGTTTGTACCTATAAATTTCACGTGCCAGTTTTGCATATTCTTCAGCTTGATGATTTATATCAATCACCTTCAAAGACACGAAAACGGGAGCCCATAAGTCTTTGGTGAATTTTAGGATAACTTGCCAACCCTACCTGCAATGATTTAATTAAGTAAATTCAAGTATGATGAACACGAAAACAATACCATCAAACCTGCAATTACTATCATTAAATATAAAACTAATTTTTTATTATTATATTCTTTCTATTTGAATAAACTTAAGTATTTATTATTGTTGTTGTTGTTATAATAATAATAATAATAATAATAATAATAATAGTATCATTATGTAAGGGACAACCGGCTGCTCCCATTTGCTTCTTTGTTTCATAATGTTTGGCTGCCACTCGACAGCCAAACAATTAAAGTGTTTTTTAATATCTTATTACTTTTCATGTATCACACATGCGCATATAATAGCCAAGGCCTACTTTTCATATTTATAACTCTTTCTTTGATGAAAAATATAAAAATGGACAAAATTACAATAAAGTTTTGAATATTTTTCTGTCATCTAAAATAAATTATTTAATTTATGAACATATCTTTTCGTAATAAAATTTTTATTACGAGATAATTTATTTCTTCACTGTCCGATGTTATTGTTAACTATATCATATATTAGAATTTAAATGTGGTGTTATATAGATATTAAAGGGGCTGTGAACAAAACGATGCCTTTCAAAAAAAAAAAAAAAAAGGTTGTGAAAAGCATTACTCTTGGACCAAACGAAACGATGCCTATCAAACTTTTAATGGTCCACCGCCTGTAAAATTAAAAGCATAAAACAGTGCGTCCTGGGCCATCAGTGTTGTTAGGAACACAAGTTACTAGTAATTATTTCTTCTGTTTGCTGGTGAAACAAGAAACAAAGAAATACATTGTTCATTAGAAAAATTTCTTAAAATTTAGACCGGTGCTCTTTTTTCTTCATCTGCTTCTTCACGTTCACTAAAAGATAGTTTCCGAATGTTGACTTTGAAAGATGATGTTGCAGTTCTCTTGATGGGTTTGTCATCTGCAGGCAAGAGTTTCAATGTGATGCCCATTGCTATTAGCAGAAGTCCAGTCCCATGCTGTTCAGTTAATGGCTTTGTGAATATCAAGTATGACAATAGTAATGTTACTGCCTTTCTTGCCGTTGTCACCTGTGATCAGATTCATTGCAAAGATAGGATCAAATGAAAATTCAAAATGTGCTGTAGTATATTCATTAATGAGTATTCACTAGACAAGCATATTCACATGTTAGTATATTAACGTTATGGAACTGGGGAAAAGCTTCAAGCTTGTGTGAGGGATTCACCATAGCTGTTGTAGCAGCACCAAACAGGGCAATGAGGGAAAGGACTGAAACTTGGCCGATAAAGGTGGCCATGGCTTCAAAGACCAGCACACCGTAAACGTATAGATGCTGGATTAACAACAGAACAAGATTTTTTTTTTTATTATTATTCTTTTTTAAACAAAAATGGATGGATCATGTGAACAGGAAATATAATGAATTTATTTCAAAAATGCTACCTGAGAGCAAGAATTCCATGCTTTAAATAACTCCCCTGTCAAAAGCATTGGAGGAATCAACATTGGCAAACCGACCACGGTCGAGCAAAACAGCATCTCCATCTGCATATAGAGACAACATTAAATATTAAATTAAACGAGGAGTCACAATTTTGCCATGAACACCTTTACTTCACAATTAAGCACCAAGACAAAAGAATAGCACATGCTAAGTCACCTGGGTGGTTTCAGGGTTCATGGTAAAGATGGCTTCTTGCAAATTTCCAAGAAAAGAATCCATTATTAGAGCACCAGAAATCATGATAACGCCAATCATGCTGAAATTTGGGGAAGTTTGTGCATCGGCTAAGGTAAAAAGGATCAATCCCACAACTAAAAGTAATGCAGATACATATTCGTGAGCTGGGTATTTTCGCCTGAGGCCTGGTATGAAGGCTCCCATGACCATCACAGGCAAAACCTGAAATGCCAGAATCATTAAAACAAAAAGAATCATCAAAGATTGCCTAAAAGTTGATTCATATTATGGATGTAAGCAATTGATTATTGAGTAATGAAGTTTTTTTTTTTCTTGAAAAAAAAACATATCTCATTTACTAGAAAAGAGTAGGAAACTCGTTGTGACCTGCTTTAGAGAATGGAATTTGGTATGTACCTTGGTGGATTTGAACATAAGCTGTGCAGGATAGTTAAGAAAAGCCAAAGAGCCTTTTGTGAGTCCATGAGAACCCATTAGAACTGCAGAGAGCTTCACATAAGTCTTCCATGGATTCATCATTTGCTTAGTGGTGAAGCCTTGAAGATAAATGAGGACAAGATACACAAATCCTTGAATAAATGTGAAATACCAACCATAGCTGGGAAAAAAATTTCAAAAAAAAATCCAAAGCCATGAGACAATCATCATCATTGGAAAAAATTCAAAAGAAATTCACTGAATTTTTTTCCAAAATAGAGAAGTACCAAACTAGAATTTATTTATACCTGAATTGCAGCCTATTGTATACATATTCCTGCAGATTGAGTAATAGTTAATTTACAAAGCTAATGAATTGAATAAAAGTAGAAAATATCTCAGAAGAAAATGAAACTAGAACAACTAAAATATAATGCCACAAATGCAAAATACGAAGTTACCATTTCACGGAGATGCAAAAAATTGAAACTTTATAGTTGAAAATAATTTTTTTCGCAGCCGAACAAGGTTTCCAGTTGAAAATAAATTTTTGGCAACGGAACAAACTTTCTTGGGAACCAAACAGAGTCTATAGTCTATACCTCGCAGACGCCATTGACGAGATAACCAAAGAAGAACCCAGAAGAGCAAATGAGAAATTGTTGCCATTTGGGTCTATCTGTGAGAGAAATCCCAAACAGAGACCGAGTTTGCTCTTCATTCTTGTTCATTTTCACCTTTCTTGTTTATTCTGACCACTCACTCTTCCGAACATGAGCTTTAAAAAATGAAACTTTGAGCTTGATCAACACTGCTATTATATGCAACTTAGATTATCGGTTTGGTCACGTTAACAACTCCTTTAAAAAAAAAAAAAAAACTAAAAGCTTGTGCATGGCAAATTTACAGGGACAATGAGAAAATATAATTAAGAGGAGGTGATTTTCTATGCGAATGCAAATATTCTCGGAATTTTCATTTTCGGGAAAATGAGAATTGAGAGAGAGAGAGAGAGAGAGAGAGAGAGTATTTTTATTTTATGGGTGGGTTGTTTTTACGAGAAGGTCGAGTGCATGGTTCTTTTTGTGTACTTGTATCAAAATCAAATCAAAGAATTTAGTGGCTGTGTGGTTACTGGTTAGTGAAGTTGATGACAATTCTCTAAGGTTGATTTAGTTTCATGCGTAGTGCTGTCCGCAGCTGATCTGGACTTTAGTGGTCGAGATATATATATATATATTTATTTATTTATTATGTTTTGATAAATGCGTTTTTTTGTTTTTGTTTTTGAAAGCTATTGGCAATATTATAAAATATCTTCATTTATGCATATGACAACAAATCATTTGGAATAATTTTTTAGAATAAAAAATTTAAAATGTGTAGTATTATTGTTTCTCAAATCTCAGTCTCTCCGGTCAAATTTGAATATCTTTACAAAATTCTCAAAAGAAATAAAAAAAAAAATGGCACATCGAATTTAATTAACTTCAGAAATTAAGACGTGAATTATTAACAGAGATGAAAGGGGCCGCGCCAAAATTACCTCAATTGCCCGAGCAGCACACCGAAGCGTTCATAAAGTTCACCGATGAATAAGTTCGTTCATTTAATGGCAGCAATTCAAAACTCTCGCCTCTTTGCCATGTGCGCGGCAGCAAGGCATTGGATCAGCCTGGTAGCCGTCCCGGCCGGTCCCATTGAAAGTCAGTAGTTACTGAAAAATGAACATTGAGGTAGGAAGGGAAGGAAACTTGGTGGTGTTGTAGATATCGAAATATTCTAATGAAGGAAAGGAAAATATCACGTCATTCAAAAAGCCTGTTTAAAATTCAGATTGGAGGGCCCATCGAGCCCTAAACATTTCGAATACTCTATGCCATCTTTTTTTTTTTTTTTTTTTTAAATTGCAATCATGCCACATGGAAAAGAAGACTACTTAGTTGTTTCTTAAAGCATTTCATATGTTAATTGATCATGCAGATGCTTTAATGATAATTTGAGACTGCCGCGGTGGGGCATGAGACGTTGGTGAAATATTGTTGTTGTCATCCGAACACTCTTTGTGTTATTTGCGCACGTTAAATCTCAAAATTTGACTTCACTTATTTATTCAATTTGCTATTTAAAGACGTGCATGCCAGCCAGCATGTGTCCAATTCCAACAAAAAGATTAATTAATTAATTATTATTTTTTTAAAAAAAAGGGTCTAATATGGTGGTGACCATCTTGAATGCTTTAGTACCATAATTGTTTGTATAACTTGCCTCCAAAAGAGGGTCTCATGTCAAGTGTATCCGTTCTCGGCTCTTGTTTTAAGGCAGGACAAAATTGAAGATTAAAATGAAGCTTGTACTAAGCGGGAACTATGGACCGGATATTTCTTTACTTACATTGGGTTGGGGCACGAGAATAAAAGAGGCAGGCCCAAATATTATTTTATTATTTTTGGAGATGTGTGGAAATCCATTCGGTTTGAAGATGAAAGGCCTTCGGGCTTCGGTTGCTAAAATCCAGGTTGATTGTTGCTTTCATTTGAGCGCCACTTTGCTTCTAAGAGAGTTTGGGTTTTGTTGCTTATGGCTTCCGCAGAGACATATGATAAAGTTGGGGCAATTCTATTCTGGCGTTGAAAGTTGGATCAAAGCTTAATCCAGATGGCCTTTCTAAAGGTAACTCATAGTCGTGCTAGAGTTTGGGGGAGTTTTGGCGTGGCTTTGGGTCATGATTGGGCTTATTATACAGAGTTAATGACAGCCTTTTTGGGTATTGATTTTGGTTATGCTCAAGGTTGGCACAAACTTTGATCAGAATGTGGTGCATTACTTATTGTAAAATTCTTTCTTTCTAAAAGGAAATAATATATATCAAGCGAAAAAAATAATAAATGAATAGTTGTTTCATTTTGTTCTTGTACAAAACTACAACTGCAGCATCGATGTTCTAAGGGTAATTGACCTTTGGCACGAGTTGTGTGCCTCAGGACATGAATTAGAGTCTAGAGATCAAGCAGTAGGTCATCTAGCAAAAGATTCAACAAAGTGTTCTCGATTTGCATTGATACCTCTTCTTGCTCACCCTCAAATTTGTTCCAACTCTCTTTCCTATCCATATCTCGAATACAATCCCCAGCATCATCAATTAATAATGTCGTGGCACTGTCTTCCCCTTTAATCCACGCCTCCGCTTGCCTTACTATCTCATTAATTCTACCTTGGTTATTTCTCTTTGCAGACAATTCCTCTACCAAGAAATCCAACAATAGTTGTTCCGATACAATTCTACTGTCTTCACAATTCCACGTTGGACTTATTGTTGATTTTATTTTATTCAACAGCAGCTTTGCCTTTTCTTCAACTTCAATATTGATTTCTTCTTCTTCTTCTTCCTCCTCCTCCTCGGCAGAGCTATCATCTCCGTCATTCTCTTCCATTGACATCCATTTTTCTAGGTTTGCAAGACTTTGATCGAAAGACGAGACTGAATGATCTTCATCATCTTCTTGGAGCTCGAAATCCAGCACTGAAACTGGACTAAGTTGTTCTTTCTCCTCGCCATGCAACTCCTGTTAATTAATGTAATATAACATGCATCAGTCAAACTGATCACAACAATTAACATATACCCTATTGAATAAGACACATAATTAATCATATATATCTTGTGACAATATCATCTAATTAACTGTATTACAGTCTCAAGCTAGCTCAAGCGTGTGTAAAATTTAGAGCTACTAAAGAACCTTCTATGTATGCAAGTGTTAGTTGATTTAAAAATAAGCCAACCGTCTACATCTCTGAATTAAAAAAGTAAATTAAGGTAATATCATGTGTTAACTTAATCGTCATATAAAAATATCAATGATTTTAGTTTCCAAGTAGCTTCCCTTCCCTTTAATTTTGTTTCCCATGTGATTAATTAACTATATACATGCATGTGCAGTAGTTCTAATAAGACAAATTAAGCAGCTGCAATTAATCTTACGAGCTAACCGCGTTACCTTAGTCCTTACAGTCAGACAAAGTCAACCAAGTTAATCTGACTAGCCGACAAAATCATATACATAAACTAACCCACACGAGGATCCTCACCAGCAGACACAAGATATATTTTTTAGATTTGCAAACACTATATAATTGCTTACCTCGGGTCCCTCCGCTGACTCAATTGTCGCTTTCATCGAATCGCAATCGCTGCCGACACGCGGTGAATAGTTTTCACCCACTTGGCCACGGGCGTCGTTTTCCGCAGAGTTACCGGTCCAAGGAGGTAAATAATAATCCTCCGAGGTAAAATCACTTTCACACCAACTGGAACCGTTACTACTACTGCATGGAGATGGAGTGCTATTGGTGGTGGATCCGATTGTGGTTGTAGTGGTGGTGCATTGATGATCAGGAGAGGAAGCAAGATCGGATGGCTGCGGCTGGGGTTTATCGTCCATTGCCAAGTCGCGGAATGATTTCCACCGTATGATGTCTCTGACTCTGACTGTTATTTTGATATCATTAATTATTTCTTTTCTGGTAGGAGTGCTCTTCTTTTTTGAGGAAAGCTTGCGAGAAAGGCTAATTCGTGGTAAAATTGAAGGGGGCTTAACCTTAACCACATTGTTGAGTTGGATGGTCTTGATGGTGCTGATAATGGCTAGGAAAGCTGAGATTGTTGTTGAGGCAGCTGCTCTTGATCGGCTTCTTAGTAATGATGCCTTATTACTGCTATTACTTGCAACATCGCTGACATCGTTTTGAATAAGGCTTCGTATGCTGCTGCGTCTCCTAGGAAATGATTCGAACCCACTTGAAGAACATGAATTAATGGAATCATTATCTATGAGAAAATCTTTAAGCATTCGGGGCCTACGCTCCATTGAAAATTGCTTTCTCGAAGATGACCTGATGATGGTTAATTAAGCAAAAGCAAAAGGATTTTGTGTAAGACTTCAGAGAGTGAAGTAGTAAGCAGTGAGAGGGTGGTTAAATCTCGAATATAAAGGAAGAATTGAAGAAGGGCAATGAGAAAGAGAGAGGTAGCTTCTGGCAGTTCTAGGTTGAGATCTCCAGGTAAGAACTATATAAGAAACTTGTGCTTCTGCTAGTGAAGGATTAATAATATCTGTAACTATTTGGTTGTAGCTTTAAAATAATAATAATAATAAATAAAATGACAAAATGACAAAGCGAGTGTAGAAGCTGGGATGCTTCTATTTTTTGAATTTTCAAATAAGCAGCGACATATCAGTCACTCATACACACACACGCACATATAATATATGTGATCTTGTATTGATTATGATTTATGTGGCGTATTTTGGACTTGAAAGTATATTGTTTGAAAGAGATAGAGCAGACAGTAGACTACTAGTATACGTGGGTTGACTCGGTGTTAATCTTACATATGTAATCAAATCAAGCGGTGTGTGCTAGCTAGTGGTGTTGGTGAATTAACGAGTATTAATTTGGCCTCGTGGGTTTTGTTCCATGGAGCCAATATTGGAGCGTACACATAGATATATGCCAGAAGGAATGATCTCGTGATCTGTATATCTCACTCGTCATTCATCTATTTAATTTGCTCATAGAAGTAAACAGTATTGTAAATGTAAAGAACTTGAATCCTAATCCTAATCCTAATGAAGATGCCACTCAAGTTTCAATTTAATGTTGCCAAAAATTTTATGGTTATGCGCTCTGAGCATTCATTAATTAACTACCTGTATGTTATGACGACATTCGATGATTTTAACCGGAGAATGTTCGATCGGTGTCGTTTTCTTTCTCATCTTTAATTCTTCTTGTTCTGATGTTGATGTAGGCGTGCAAGGACACAAAGCACGCATGCCCTGAGTTGCTATTTCTGATAAGGCTTCTTCAGGAGGCCGGGCAAATAAAATATAAAGATTTGCCGACAGGTAATATTATTAATACGCGATTGTGGTTTGTGGCTGTGGCCACTAGTTCGGCGCCAGGTCAAGGAAGGTGTACACATGGCCATATGGTATTAGCCAACTGCACGGGCAGATATCTAAGCTCATCGATATGTGGATCCCCAGTAGTCATTGCGATGGATCCGATGCTGTACGAGTTCTCGTGTCGGCTCCTCCCTCCCCCGCGCTCGTGCATTTTTTATATGAGGGCTGGTGCTCAACGGTAGTTCTAGTCCTTGCTGCAGGGAATTGCCTTCAAATAAAAAATATTGCATGCACAATTAATCTCTCTCTCCCTCTTTTCTTTTTTTTTTCTTTTTTTTTTTAACTTCGATTCCTTGTTTGAGAAAATTTAATGTATAATCTAATAAATTTTATCTTATTGTTTTTCTAATATCACATTTTCTAACAGCCAATAATTTCACATCAACTGTATTATATCATTAGATGCATGCATGGGCATGTAATGCCAAGTGCGTGGAAATAATACTACTTATTACATAAAAAATCATTTTCTAATGAATACATTCTCAATTTGTTTACGTGAGGGCATTCTCAATATAATCATTTTCTAAGTGTTCAATTATTATTGTAATCATTTTCTAATGAGAACATATATATATATATATATATATATATATATATATATATATATATATATATATATATATATATATATATATATATATATATATATATATATAAATTTTCTAACAAGAACATTCTCAATTTGTTAATATGAGGATGTTACTAACATATAAAAAAAATACATATTTCAATTTATTAATACACAAATAAACACAATTTTTAATTTATTAAAAGAAAAATTATCACTACATCACTTCTGTTTTGCCTTATTTTCATTCAATCACTATAAAATTCTAATATGTTCTCTACACCACATTTCTTTTTAAATTTGTATCGATCAGCTACTTTTTCACTAACATCATTAAACAATTAAACGAAGTGACAATTTTACCCCTAAATAAATTTAAAAAATAAATTTATTTTATAAAAGTTTTGAAAAATAAAAAAGTATAATTATAAAAATAACCCTAAGTTTAATAAAAATAAATCCCAAAATTAGAATTTTTATTTTTAATAAAAATCTAAATAAAAATTATAATTATAAAAATAATTGTAAAATTTTGGGATTTAATAAAAATCACCTACATTATTAAAAAAATGGATTTATTTTTATTAAATAAATTCAGTTGCTTTTACTAAAATTTTACAAAATTATAAAATTTTGATGAAATAATTATTAAAATTTTGTAAAATCTAAATTTAATAAAAATCAGTTGAGCACCTCTATGTGGAATTTATTTTTTATTAAATTTAGGAGTATTTTTATAATTATAATTTTCTTATTTTTCAAAGTTTTTATAAAGTAAAATGGTCTTTTAATTTATTTAGGGGTAAAATTGTTATTTCGTTTAAATTATTTAACGGTGTTAGTTCAAAAATTGCTAGTTGATACAAATTTAAAAAGAAATGTGGTGCAAATAACATGTTAGAATTTTATGGTGGTCGAATGAACATAAGATAAAATAGAAGTGGTGTAATGATAAATTTTCTTATTAAAAAATATATATTTTTTATATGTTAGTGACATTATCACTCTAACAAAGTAAATTAGAATTTTGATTTTTTCCCAGTAACAATAGTTGCATGAATTTTTTTCAGGTTCTTAAAAGCTGGTGTTTTTATTTCTTTTGGATGCACAACAAATAATATTAATTTTCAAGAAATATTTTATTTTTTTAATCAAACATAATAGTTTTTCCATCTTCTTACATAACACAGTTACCATTTGTTTGTCTCACAACTTTTTAAATCAAGAATAATTATATATATATATATATATATATATATGGCAATCTCTACCTTACATGCATGTAAGATACATTCCCCTCACATGAATAGTGTATATGTGGGATCCACACACTATTCATGTGAGGAGAGTGTATATATATATATATATATATATATATATATATATATATAGAGGGAGAGGGAGAGAGAGAGAGATTATAAAATCACAAAAAAATTAAAAAAATTATCTTGTAATGAACTTTTGTTTTTATCTTATAGTTTTTTTTCTTTAATCTTCAATGATGATGTATTATTTTTTATACTATTTTTTTATACACATATAATTAATTAGTTACTATGTATTTGTGAACGTAAGGCAAGTGAAAAGATGGTATTTTATTTTATTTTATTTTTAGTTTAGAAAAATGTATTTCTCATTCCTTCGTCCTTTATAATCAGGGACCAGAAAGGAATTACTCATTTTTAAATTTTTTTGTCGGTTGACATGGTTAGACAGTTATAGTATAAAAGGACCCAACATCAAAGTACCCGCCCAAATTCAATCTGCCCTAACGTAAAATTGATACAAGAACGAACAACGGCCACAATTCCGGTGACCAAAATCCAAAGCCTAATATCAAATTCAATGTGATGGGTGTTGGAGGCAAGTTCTGGGATTTATTAAAACCCTACGCCCGGTTCGAAGGTTTGGATTTCTTGAGAGACAAACGGGTGGCAGTGGATCTCTCGTACTGGATCGTTCAACACGAGACTGCAATCAAGAAGAACAGTGTCCCTAAACCCCATCTCAGGCTCACATTCTTTCGTACCATTAACCTATTCGCCAAGGTTTTGTTTTCACCCTTTCTTCATTTCCTTCTTTTCATTTGCTAAGAAGAAATGAAACTTTTTTTTTTTTTTAACTTTAAGTAAAACTCAATTAGGGTTTTATTGTTTGTCTCTAATTTTGGTTGACCAACAAAAAAAAAAAGAAGGAAAATGAGTCGCTTTGAATTTGAATTTGAGGTTTTTGGTGGTATTAGGGTTTAAGAGAAGTGAAAGGAAAGATTGATTATGTTGATCGTTTGGGTTCATATGAAGATTTCTTGGAGATCATTTCCGCCCATTCTTTCTTTCTGAATAAAAGTGTTCTGCGATTTTTTTGCATGTAACTCTACTAGTATTTAGGCCAATAATTGGATTTTTTGGTATGAAAGTGAAACACTGTCTGTAATTTTGCAGTTTGGTGCGTTTCCAGTCTTTGTTGTTGATGGGACTCCTTCGCCATTGAAATCTCAGGCAAGGTTGGCACGGTTTTACCGTTCTACCATTGATGCTTCAACTTTGCCTGTAGCTGAAGAAGGCATCCTTGTGGAGAGGAACCAGACATTTTTAAAATGTGTTCAAGAATGTGTGGTTGGTTAATTGATTCTTCTATCATGATCGTTCTTATCAATGTGTTATGGTTGTCTGTGCATTTTTGTATTGAATCCCCTTGTGGCTGCTGAGAAATCTGAAGTTAGTATGTGCCTGAATTGTTTTGTACAAGATAAAAATCACTTGTGTGTATAATCAATTGTGTTATATTTGACAATGTTGAAAAGAAACTCTACACATTTTCTCCAAATAGATATTGGACATGTTTTCTTTTTCATATGAGTCCCAGAAGTTGTGCAATTGAAGATTCAATTTCTTTGCTTCTCCTACATGTTTTAGGTATGTAAATGGAGCATGAATTGCTTGTTTAATTTTTCTTTTACAGTGTCTGCTTGTCATATCAAATAAGACCAATATTATGCCATGAAAATAGGAATAGGGTATCACAATACGTATGCTTTGCCATCAGAGTGAGATCAGAATACTTGCAATGAAGGAAAGATAAAGAAGCATGAAAGACAAAGTATTGTGTCATTGGTTCAGCTTTTTGCTAAACTTGCATTCTAACTGAGACTTAACATTTGATGAATAAGTTGTAGATTGTATAAGCAATAATAATTCCATCTTAGTTCTTGATAAATTATTAATACTCCGTGGTTCTTACATTGGAGAAACTATTGTGATTTAATTGCTTCTTTGGATACCTTATCTGACAGATTGGTGTTATTTTGTTTGCACAAATAACTGTGCTTTGTAGGAACTGCTTGAACTATTTGGGATGCCTGTTCTAAAAGCAAAAGGAGAGGCTGAAGCACTGTGTGCACAATTAAATAGTGAAGGTTCTGTAGATGCGTGCATTACAGCTGATAGTGATGCATTCCTTTTTGGAGCTAAATGCGTAGTAAAATGCATCAGGCCCAATACAAAGGTAAGCCCTAGTAGGTTTAACTAATATGACTATTTTTTTCCCCCTTTCCTGAAGTGCTCATTAGATTTATGAACTTGATTATGCAGCAATCTAGCTGTTCACATTGGTAATCTCAAATTTTTATAATCTCTCTGTAATTTTCAATATCATTTATAGCAGCAGTTTGAAGTTATTGCTACAATCAAATTCTTACTTTCAAATTTTCTCTTAAAAGTAAATTGAAAAAAAAAAAAAAAAAACTTTCATCATGTTATGTTCTAAACTTGCTTAAAGTTGTCATTTTTACTGTGAGATCTCTCTAATTATTTATTCTTATTAGTAGCTCCAATGTCCTTACAGTGTTTCAGGTTGCATATCCAAATAAGAGATTAGAACACTCTCTTAGGCTTTTTGTTGGATGCATAAGAATGATGTTGTGTTCATTTTGATTTATTCTTCTTGCCATACCAACACATGCACCATACTGAGAGAGTTGTTATTGAGCTTATATATTTTTCAACATTCTTATTATATTCATGTTTGCTTGGCTGAAGTTAATAATTAGCTGTCTGCAGTAGAAATTGTCAATACAAAGTTCCGGCTGAGATTTCCTATTAGCAAGAAAATAAAAGATGTGTATCGCATTCAGCAATACCTCGTATAATGAATTTTGGAATAGTTGTGTGTAGCCAGTGCGAGAATCTCAATATTATGGACACTTATGTCTCAGTTGGTAATTCTGAGAATCTTATTGTAAGCAGGAACCATTTGAATGCTACTGTATATCAGATATTGAAGCTGGTCTTGGGCTGAAGAGGAAGCACTTGATAGCCATGTCTCTTCTGATAGGAAATGACCATGATTTAAATGGGGTACAAGGAATCGGGCTAGATACAGCTCTTCAATTTGTCCAAAATTTTTCTGAAGATGAGATATTAAATATGTATGCTCTTAAATTGGTCCAAAGATCAGTGCATTGTTATTTTCAATCTTGAAGAATATCTTTGGTAAAGAGATACTGAGTTAAGAAATTGACTGTGTTTCTTAAAAATGAAATTTCTTGTAGTTTACACAAAATAGGCAATGGTGATATTCTGCAATATTGGGGTGATATTAAATCGACAGAGGAAGCTGTATCCCATTCAGATGAAAGCATGCCAATGATAAAATCTTCTCATTGTTCCTTCTGTGGGCATCCAGGCACCAAGAGAGCTCATTTTAAGGTTTCTTGTGAATACTGCATTAATGATAATAACGAGGGCTGCTTGAAAAAACCAGATGGATTTAAATGTAATTGCTCCCTCTGCAATAAGGTACAACTTCACTGACACTGCACTTAGTTTTGTAGGGTGTTAATATGCTGAATCAATAGCTGGCAATTTCATCCCCCATATCCTATTAATTCCTTGTATCATACTTCGAACCTTCAAACCTTTTAATTTGTGTTAAACTTTGTTATTTATTCTTTAAGATAATTTCATGTATTTGAATGACAGAATCGAAAAGAAAAGGAACAAAAGAAACATGAAAATTGGTGGATTAAAGTTTGCAGCAAGATTGCCTTGGAAACAAATTTCCCAAATGATGAAATTGTTACAATGTACTTGTGCGAGAATAATGGTACCTTTACAGGTATATTTGGTAGTTGTCAATCCCCTCTGTCCAGGCATTGTGATATTCATTGCCCTTTCTATGTGCTCATCTGGCTTTATTATGATTATTATGCAAGTCTTAATTGAAATGATTTCACTCTTTACCTTTTGAATAGCTAGTTTTCTCCTTGTTTATATAACCTTTATGGCACTGCATGTACTTGGCATTCTGGATCCATCTTCCGGCATTCCTTAGTTATGGGTGGAGGGATCATTGGTAGGATTGCTATTAGATGCCTGAAATTCGAGTTTGCATTCCTTAATAGTTTTGAACTGCAATAAGGCATTGGTTTTCTTTTCTTAAACTAATTCTATACAAACTATTGTCTTTTTTTATTTTTATGCAGCAACTGATGGCCCTTCTATATCATGGGGTAGCCCAATGACTGAAATGCTAGTTGATTTCTTGGTTTACCATCAGCCCTGGCAGCCGTCATATATTCGGCAAAAGATGCTTCCAATGCTGTCCACTATATATTTGAGAGAAATGGCCACAAATCCAGTACAGACTTTGTTGTGTGGACAATATGAATTTGATTCTATTCATCGTGTGAAGATAAGATATGGACATCAATCCTATGTGGTCAAGTGGAAGAAGGCTGCTTCTGCGATCAGTGGTGTTAAGTATACAGCCCCTGTTGACTCTGATTTGCATCTGGAAGAATTCATGGAAGTTGATGAACCCAATGATCTGCTCGATGAATCCAGTAGCCCCCAGATTCATGTTGATGGAGATTGCTGGTTTTTGCTGATGGATGAAAATATGAAGCTTGTGCATTCTGCTTTTCCAAAAAAAGTAGACCACTTTTTGCAAGAAAATGTATGTGCTTTTGGTTAATTTGTCAACTCTCTCTCTCTCTCTCTCTCTCTCTCTCACACACACACACACACACACACTCTTATATATATATATATATATTTTTTTTTTTTTCCTATTATCGGATTCTACATTAGATACATTGGAATTGATTGTAGGCTTTGTAGAGATAAGACCAGAGTATCTAGCATTTACTGGTGGATTGGGTATTCCTTTAATCATTATTGAAATTAAAGTTATATTTGACAACTAGCCAGCGACGGTGGAAATTGTTGTATGGTCAGATTGAAATGATCATAAATGAGGAGGTTCCTCCTCCTATTAAAGGTGTCTAGAAGTTGGGCAATATAGATTAATGAAAATATGATGGCTGCACCAAGGAGCAATTTTATCTTTACCAAAGTTCTAGAACAGAGGATGTTAAGGGGGCCTGACATAATGATGAGAGATGCTCTTTTTTCCTGGTTGAGTTTTTCCCTGTGAGATTTGGTAAATGAACATTTATTATCAAGTAATCAAGTTAGTGACAAACATTAAATAACTGATTCTGTTGTCTCCATCATCATTGTGGTGGTCTTGTCTTGTACCAATGATATTCAGAAATCAAGAGCCTCTGAAGCTGCTGTGTTATTATCCTCTTTGTTCTTTAATTGACAGGAGCGAAGAGAGTTGAAAAGAAAAAGGACTTCAAGTTTGAGATCTGAAGAGTCCAATGGGAAGTTAGAATCACCAAAATCAAAGGGGGTTCAGCTTAGTATTACTGAATTTTATCGTTCAGCCAAAGTACAATCCCAGGAAAAATCAGGTGCAGATTTGGCCAAGGATTCCAATTGTCAGGTTGATAGGATATCAAAGGAGAACAGGAGAGTGTCAAGTCCGAATCTTTCCAAGTCTGCGAGGCGTCGTCTTTTGTTTAACTAAGACAATTTGCGGTTATGGTTTTCCTTGCTTCTGATGCCGGGGAAGTGTTAAATTAAGTTGTTAAGTTATTCTCTTATTGCCTGAGTAGTCTGTAACAAGATTTAAGCATTTGCTTCTAGTCTATGTGTAATTTGTAATTAAATTTAAGGAGTAGATATCATGTCGGACCCCTTCTTCCTCTATCTATCTGTATTTTTCCTCTCAATGGTTTATTCGTCTAGTTTGTGTGTTAATATGGTTGATGCTACCTTGGTTCAGCAAGTGAAAGTGCTCTAAATTGCAGTGGATTGATTTATGCAGTGATTGTGATTCTTTTGATTTCAATCTTTGCATTAACTTTTCGAATTGGTGAATATTAAATTGCAATCCAACATTTTGCTGTCCATGGAATATCATGAGGACCCATTTGTTGTTGCCATGATTCTCTCTCTCTCTCTCTCTCTCCCCCTCTCTCTCCTCTGCAGAATAACACAGGCAAGAATTGCCCTTTCAGGGTGGCAGCAGTCCTTGCTAATTGCATTGATCTCCACCAGGCATAACAATGTTCAATATTGAAAAAGAATCAAAATGTGCTTGTGTGTCATGCTGGAAGAATATCATCTCAAGTTTGCAAACTCTACAGAGTTGAAGAACTCAATGCATTGCTGTCTTACAAAATTGAGAAGGTGAGAGATATGCTCGAAAGGTAACTTATTTAAGGTATGTATTTATGTATTCTTTCTGAAAGATATTACAATCTCACTGATATGGACACCAATTATCAAGTGATGTGGACTCTCGTAATATTTGATATGGCAATTGTTATGGAAATAAATAACTTGTCATATAGGCATTTGACTATAGGTTGACATTTTTACCATGTAAGTCTTTTTTTCTTTATATAGTGGTCCCTAATAAATTATGAAATATTTTAAGTGGAAAATAGGATACACAGATCACTCACCAAGTCTATGTTGCCATATGCAAAATCACTACTCAAATTTCAATTGCAGGTGGGAGCTTTCTTGTTACATTTGGCAAAACTATAGTTGTAACCGACTGAAGCGAAATAAAATACTTTTATTCAAAGATATATAATTGTATGCTTAGTATCATATCTGCTGAAAATATCTCTAGGAATACAAAAGATTTTGCTTGTACAGCTGTCTCAGACTGTCCGCTCTCATGAACGGTGAGAAGGCAATCTCAGTTGAATCTGGTAGAAGTGCTATGCTACCACCAAGAGGTATTAGTGTTTTGATCATGGATGGTGACTCTACATGTCTTGTGATCCTATCAAAAATGCTCCGTTGGTTTGGATATGAAGGTATATCTTTGAGTTTGATTGTTTTTCTCTTTTATATCACTTCTCTCATCAGAATCTTTAGATAAGAAGTAGATAGCTAATGTATTTTTCTCCAATCTAGATTCTTTATGATTTACTAACAGATATTTTTCCCTGATCTAGACTGCAATTTACTAGCATTTATATTTTTCTGCGATCTAGATGCTTGGCGGTTGACTAGCACTTGATGTATTGTTATACCCTAATTGTGGCTTTGATGTCTGGGATACTTCTGATTCTCCTTAAACTCACCATTTGGTGTTGATTGTTGTTCAAAGATAAAAAGTGAAAATCCTCATGTCGGATACTGAGATTGGTGAAGCATCCAATTTTAGTTCCTTGTGTACATAGTGACATGGTGCATATATTATGGTTTGTGCATAAAAATATAGTCATTATCTAATAAGGGATCCTGCTCACCTTCATCTTTCTGCAAAAAGTTCTAACTCTGCCTTAATCTGCAGTCTTGACTGCTAAACGAGCCGCTGATGCATTTTACGTTGTCCGGGGATGTGCAGATGAACTCGATATTATCCTAGCAGAGACTCACTTACCTGATATGGATAAATATGAACTGCTTGAAACAGTGAGAGAAATGTCAAAACTGCCAGTTATCTGTAAGTAACACCAAAGTCCAGTTTTGCCATCTGTATTCAGTTAAATAAAATTTGCAATTTGTTCCTTCTCTGATGATGTTTTCTTCTAATGTGTTTCCCAAACATAGTCATGTCTGCCGATGGCAATGAAAATGACATGCTAGGTACGTTGTTCAAAGGTGCTGACTTTTATCTTGTGAAGCCAATCAGCATGAGCGACGTTAAAAACCTTTGGCAGTTTGCATTCACGAAGAAGACAGATAAAATGGTAGCTACTGAAGGGGTTAGTAGCATTTCATCCGATGATACAGATAATCATACACTTCCAAACAAATGGAAGAAGAGTCATCAGGATCCCAAAAGGAAAGAAGCAACAGAGGTGGACAAAAATGTAGGGGGAGTCAATGATGATGCATCAGCCCTAAAGAAGCAAAAATTAACTTGGACTAGTGAGTTACATAATAAATTCTTGCAAGCTGTCAGAGTGCTAGGCATTGATGGTAAATAAAATAGGTTCTGGGTTTGAGTTCCACAGAGCATCTCACTATATTTTGTACCATTGGTAATGATCGTAACTGATCTATTTTCTTGTTTTATTTTCAATTTAGGAGCACATCCAAAGAAAATACTTCAGCATATGAATGTCCCAGGACTAAAGAAAGAAAATATTTCAAGTCATTTACAGGTGTGTACTCTGAAGATAAGTGACTTCTGTGATTTCTGGAATTATATTTTATTTCAAGTGTAGCATTTGCAAATATTTTTCACAATTTCCACTTCAATACAACTATAAAAAAAGATTTGAGGTTAAGTGACTTCAATACAACTATAAAAAATTATTTGATGTGACAATAATAAAGTTTTCATGTACTATTATCTTTGCAGAAATATCGCCTCTCCTTGAAACGAGAACAAGATGCAATAGGAAAGACAGTGAACAGGGATTACAGTGAATCTCAGGTTGCATTGTGCAATCTTTCATCAACAAGCAATATCCAAGGAGGATTATTCCAATTTCCGGAGATGCAAACCATGACTGCATGTCATCAGCCAGAAGTTGGAATCCAGGAGCAGAAGAATGATGTCAATTGTTGCATCCTTGTGCCTTCTGCTAGTTCTATACATTTCCTTAATAATGGAGGGTGGAGTTGTAATGATACATCAGATTGTAAATATGAGCAATTGGCGCCAGCCATTAACCAGCTAGATTTTTCTTATCCCTGTTCTAGACATGCACGAATTGGAATCACTAGCAATGAGAAGTTGGCAGGTTTCCATCAGATGGTAAAGTCTAATGGGGAAGAACTTCTTATTGGAAAAATGGCTTCCTCCATTAATGTAGATTCACGCTTAGATATTGGAATGCAAGTGCCTTCATCATTAAATCAACAAGAAGAAAAAGACCAGCGGTGGCAAAAGAATTTCCCGCCTGGTCCGGCACCACTGTATCCAGAAGAATATGATGTATATGGTGCTGGAAAAGTAGAGCTTGATATGAAAAAGGTATCGACTCAATTATTCCTCGTAAGAATTTTGATGATCTCTGGTAGATTTTATGTCATTTTGCTTCCAGTTTATTAAATGCTCACTCTCTGAAACTTCATTCTAGTTTAATCTCATTGTGGATTTTCTTTTTCTGTAGTGACAAGGCTATGAACTTTGAACTTAGATGCTGGCATCAGTGTTTCCTGGATATCAAATTCAGCCATAAAGAAGGTGCAGGAAAGGATCGATAGTTTGTTTTATATATTTGGTTGTTTCTGGATTAAGACCTTTGTGTGTAAAATAGTAACACAGTGGCGCTTCTCAATGCAGCCAATGCTGTGACCGTGATTTTCTCAGATTGTTAAATGTTATTTATATGAATTTGATATCCGTTTATAATGTCATTGACTCTGGTGATGAATCCATGCTATTGGATATTTATTTATTTTACAATTTCTCAAGTCAATTTATTTGTCAAATGATAGAGCAAGCATGTTATATTATATATGGGGTCCCGGGTGAGGTTGATGGCTTGCCTGTTGGTTTCAGAGGAACGAATATAATAATAAGATGGGTGAGTTAGTTGCAGAAGTTGGTTGTAAATCTCTAACTGAACGTCAAGTCGTTTCCGTGATTTATCGAATCCTCGGGACGTATTGTAGTCAGATGTACGGCTTGTCATCGGTAACATTGACGAGAGAAATCAAAGAACGAAAAAAAGGGCGAATTGCCTAGTCAATTTTTTTTTGTATAAACCGACTTGTCGTTCGTCGATGAGATTGTCACATTTCTTGGATTATAATTATTTAGCAAATTAAATTTAAATACACTTTTCTCTCTGGATTAAAGAATCGAGAGAGAGCAGGCAGGCAGAACCAGAACAGACATAGGATAGCTATGACCACATCCACATTACTTGTCTTCCAAAATCCTCTCCTACCGAAACCAACACGCCCGGCCCACAGTAGCATCGCCGGCGTACAAAAAGGAGCAGCATCTGCATGCATTGTTTGCGCAAGAAGCCAAGACGACGACTATCACGCAACTATTAAAGCCCTCAACTCCAAAGGCCGTTTCCCCAGAAAATCCCTCGGACAGGTCTTGTCTGTAACTTGCCTAGTTCATTCAACGGGGACATTTGTCGAATGCTTAGTAGGCATTTTTTTTTTTTTTTGGCAGCATTACATGTTAAATTCTGAAATAAACGATCAGCTTGCAGCCGCCGCCGCCGTTCAAGAAGGTGACATCGTGTTAGAGATTGGGCCTGGAACCGGTTCTTTGACTAATGTTCTGTTAAATGCCGGCGCCACTGTCCTAGCCATCGAGAAGGTTACAACATCTCCGCAAATTGTTATTGTTTACGGCCATGATTATGAATTAAATGTTTAGGAATTTTGTTTTCGTGAGTTACAGGATCAGCATATGGTTGGTCTTGTGAGAGAAAGATTCGCAAGTATAGACCAGCTCAAGGTGAATTGTACTTGTTATTTGTAGCTCTTGGTGTTTGTTGTGAGCTTAATTGCTTCAGTATGATTGAATTGTGCTAGTTTGAAGTCTTTATTTCGCTAATTAAAATCCTTAGGTTCTGCAAGAGGATTTTGTCAAATGTCACATCCGCTCCCATATGTTGTCGTTGTTTGAAAGAAGAAAGTCTAGCTCAGGGTTTGCTAAGGTGAGAATAAGTTACAAATTCCTACACAAATGTTATCTCCAAAATTTTTGTAGCATCAAGTGGTGGAGTAAAGATGCTTACTGTATATTATCTACACTTGAACACAATGTGATGATATACATGTAACAATAATATGAAGTAAGATTTATATATACATTGAGTTTCAAGCTTGAGAACATTCTTTTAAATATATTATTCAACATTTGTCCATTTGGAAATGAAATTCTCTTCCTTTTCTCTGGTTAATCATTACTTTTTCAACATATATCCATTATTATTTATTCTGGGTAACCTTTTTCTTCTTTGCAGGTGGTTGCCAATATACCCTTTAATATCAGTACAGATGTAATCAAGCAACTTCTTCCTATGGGTGACATTTTTTCTGAAGTTGTTCTCTTACTTCAGGTTGGTATTGATGATGTAATACTTCAAAAGTGCTGTATTTTTCATTTAATCATACTTCAATCCCTTCATGTAGCTCAATGGTTTACAACTGTTAAATTAACTAGTAGCTTTAAATTATTTTTCCCCCTTTTTGTACTATAATTAAAAATTTACAAATTTACTGGAGTAGGGAGAATGAAAACCTGAACATAGAGTGTCAGAGATTTTCAAAGTGCCCTATGGTTTATTGAATTGTAGAGATGATTATATTTGAAAATTGAAATGAATTATTCTCAGAATTGGGAAAGGCTTTACTAAATAATCACCTTGTGCTTTTGAGTGTTATGGTTTAATCTAGTTGATCGACTGACGGTAAAGTTTGCAATGGAAACAGATAAAAACAGTTGTTTCTTTATTGTGTTAAAGCTTGACCTCTGCTTTGTGTTTATATTATAAATCTTTCTACTTAATGACTGATTAAATTAAATTTTAGGAAGAAACAGCTTTGCGCTTGGTAGAACCTTCCTTGCGTACATCTGAGTACCGACCCATCAATATCTTTGTCAATTTTTATTCAGGTACTAATGCAGCATATTACTAATTCAATGATTTGCAATGAAGTTTTTTTTTTTTTTTCACCGTATTTTTATGTCTATTTTTTAAGCTAATTTCCTTTTAGCTTTAAGCTATATTGCAACTGAGAACTACAGCTGATGGGACCTAAGACTCTTTATCTTTTCATGGAAATGACATGACTTTAAATGATGAAATCTTCAGGTTAACAGAATTGTTGCTGCAGGGTGTTTATCAGTAATCAAAATACATCATAAAAAGTAACAGTTAAATGAATTGTCCTTACTGATTTAGAATGACAGGACAACTTTAGGTACATATAGTCCCTGGAAACCCACCTTTTTCTAGTAGGCAGTGATTCATTTGGCATCTTATTCACCTTGTTGTGGCTTGGGCTGTCTAACTGAGATCCTGTTTTTCAGAGCCTGAATACAAATTCAAAGTCCCAAGGACAAACTTTTTCCCTCAGCCCAAAGTAAGTAGTTTAACTTGCCATAAGTGCCAGTACATGTTTGTCTTCTACAGTCTCTTTTTACATTCCATCCAAGAATGCTAAGGAGATTTTGCATAAATTGTTGTCCCAAAATTATGCTGAGATTGCTTGAGTTGCCCATCAATACAGCTTGATAACAGTTAACAGTTTCTACTTTTTCACCATGGAGTCAAAATTACTTATCAGGCCATGCCTGAATGGCCTGAGTAAATATGTTCTTCCTTTGTTTAGTGGTGCTTGCTTGAAGATATTCCATGTTGTTTAAGATGTCTATCAGTTGAAATTAAAAGCAGGACGTTTGGTATTCTTATCTTTAATAAGCCACCACTTTGTGCTCTTTATGCTTGTGTAGGTTGATGCAGCTGTTGTTACATTCAAGCTGAAGCAAGCTACAGATTATCCTGCAGTTACCTCCACAAAGAGCTTCTTTTCAATGGTTGTCCCACTTTTAAATGTCCTTCAGTTTAAGCTTTTAACCACAACATCAAGCTTTCCTGATGATAGTGCCCTCTTTGTCCACAAAAATATCATTTTACCTTCTATTTTTCTTGATGCTGACATACAGCAGAATTAACTTTTAAAACTTAGGGAAACATTAAACATGTCTTTCTACCTTTCTATGCGGGTTGTCTTCATACTGATTTAATGAAGACGTTCGTCCGGCTAGTAAATATAGTGACATGACATTGTTCTCCGTGGATACAGGTCAGTTCTGCATTTAATGGAAAACGAAAAATGTTGAGGAAATCACTCCAGCACTTATGCACATCCCTTGAGATCGAGAAAGCTCTTGGAGATGTTGGACTTCCAGCTACCGTATGTATTATTGATCTGTGTCAATTATTCATTTCACCATTTTTTTTTCAAAAAAAGGGCCACTGGTTGAATTATTTGTTTGTTGTAAGTTTCTGTCATCTATTTACATCAATGTATTCCTTCAATCATTCATACAGTCAAGACCAGAGGAGCTAACGTTGGATGATTTCGTGAAGCTGCATAATTTAATTGTACAGGTGTAGTGTTTGTTCAAGTATACAGACACCTTAGACTCTCCTACCTTGTACAGGCTGCTGCAGATTACAAATTTCCAATCACATTACCGTCAACGGAATATACATTATTTATGGAGCACAATCTGATTAGTTACGGCAGTCGGCAGTGGTTCTCTTAAAAAAAATGCAGGTCTAGGTTCTTCTCCTTTCTCCATTACCAACTTTGAGAGTTCACCACAGGATGGAGGTGCATTGTAAGAGCTGTGTAATAAGCAAACTGTACAGTGATAATTAATCTTACAACATAGAGGTATTTGAGGAAGCAACTTTGATAGCCCAATGTATGAACTTAGAATAAACATTTATTTGTGTTAGTTTTCCGAATGCATTTAGCATTTCAGGACGAACGCAGAAATTTTATCAAAATGTAAATGCAAATGGGGTTTGAGAACGAGAAAGAAATGAATCTTTGGTGATTCAACATGTTTGTAATAATTAATATTATCTGTCTGAATGTTGTAAAATAAAATAAATAAACACAACAACAAACTTATAATTGATAGAGAAAGAAAAAGAAAACACCCCCGGAAATCTTAAATTGAAAGGCAATAAAGTATATTATATTGCCGTCAAAGGCACTAGTGTTTCGCGCATTTCTTCTGCAACTCTCAGCTCAGCCATGAAACTGATACACAAGATCCAGCGCTCTCAACTTAGTCCCATTAGGATCAAATCCATAAGCATTTGATCCCCCAAGAAAGCCGTCTTCATACAAACGATTTTCCTCAGCCGCCGCCATAGAAGACGGAGAAAGCGGGCGCTTGGCCCTCTTGTTCTTGATAAAACAATTTCTCATCCTCTCCTCGACCCTGTCGATTGTAGTCTTGGAGTTGTCTTCTTCTTCGTGATCACCCACTTCCATTGGGTCGCAGTCGCCGTCGCCGCGAGTGGCAGAAGAAGAAAGGGAGTTTTCATTTTCAGTGGCTTGTGTAGGCAATTGAGTATTGGATAGAAAAGAAGAAAGATTACGATTGGCTTGTTGGAGGTAAGAGTAAATTTGCATACGGTGGGTCGGGTCAGTGGTGGCCGGCAATTGTTTGGCCATTAGGGTTGCCCGTTCAAGTGACAGTATCAGCTCTGTGTCGGTTACCGGCGGCAATGCCTCTGTCTTGCTTTCGTCCGTGTTCATGTTCATTCTTTCCAGAATTTTATTTTCTTTGATTCTTCCTCCTCGTATTTGTGCTGTTATCGGGTTATGACATGAGTCTGTAGATTCCGAAGAGCCAACTGAGATTTGGATTCTAATGTTGTCTAAGCGGCACTACCTTGTTACTGTTGAGTTGTGCTAACTGTGGCTTGGGAAGGTAGTTCAATCAAGAAGCCTTGAACACCTTTTCTTTTTCCATTATTTATTTATATGCCACTTATAAAAAAACGATTTTCTATATGTTTATATAAATTAAAAATTAAAAATTATATTCATTTTCTTTTTTGAAGCATTGCAAGAATGAAACCAAGCCCTTGTCGAGTCTCCCAATGCGATTCATTTCTTGAAGCAGCGTTTCTCTGAAATCTGGATTGCAAAATTGTTCAAAATCAGCCACAGTAAATAATTTTTACATAGCTCTGGCCGGCTAGTAGCATATACAAACAGAGGTTCAGCCTGTATAAAATATACATGCATACTTTAATCCAACAAAGTTCATTTTTAACCAACGCCTACACTTTCAACATTCGAAGATAGTCATCTATTATTGACAGGGCAGATGAACGGTAGCCAGAACCAAAGAGATTGTAATGATTCAAGTAATGATACAACATGTAAAGATCTCTCCTTTTTTCAAAGCCTGGTTGTTTCGGCATGACCTGGTATAAAAAAAGCACAAGTGAGGATACTGGGGAAGACAAACCAACGCGACTAAAACGCAAATGTTTGTAGGCTGTGGATGGAAAACTCAGGGAAAAGAAACAACAAATGAAAGAAAGACAGTCACAACAATACCAATCTGGCCTTGTAAACGATCATATATACGGTGCTAATTAGTGCATTCATCAGTCGGCAACTTATTTGTATGGAATCAATGATACCTCAAAATAAGAATTGTAGAATGATCCACCAAAACCAGCACACCACGACATTCCAAATTCAGCCTCATTATGTCCGTCTATAGAAGAAGATAACCAACAAATATAGAGAAATCAGTAACTTATGAGCTCATGCTGTCAGCACTTTGAGTGATTCAATGAATGCCTATAACTGTAAAGATTTCTCCGGACTTACAGTAACATGCTGGGTCAAGTATGACGGGCTCGCCATTTTTGTCAGAGCTGATATTCCCACTCCACAGGTCTCCATGCAGCAAGCATGGCTCTACATTGACCCCTTCAAAGAGAGGTGCCAAGTTCTTCATCAGTCTGTGCCCTGTTAACAATGATTGAGATAAGCATTATTTTAACTAAATAGTAAGAATGGTTACCCTATGGGTAGAAAGTGCCCTAAAAGGAAAGCACTGTCACGAAATCAATTACCTCTTTGGTAAATAGTTGAATCGCCATACTGGTCTAATGCTAACTTAAGCTGGTAACCTAATCTATGCTCTGCATAAAACTCAATCCAATCGGATGTCCATTTGTTTATCTGGGGGGTACTAAAAAGACCATGTAGATCAATTAGTGAGAATTGAACCAGTTATCAAATTTAGTCACTGTCTTGAACTCCTTGAAACACCATAACTAAATGGCAAATATGGGGCAAAATTCCACTAAAAGACACAAACAATATGGATGAACACATTAATATTATATATATATATATATATTAGAATGACCATGGGCATAAGGATCATACCTTCCAATGGTATTATCAACATCAAAACCAAAACCTTTACTGGACTTCCCAGCTTTATGCATTTCAGCAAGCTTCTTCCCAAATACAGACTGAGGAGCAATCAACAGTTTGGATATCACAAAGCAAATTGGTATTTGCTATTACAATGTTTAAAACTTCCCAGCCTCACCTGATTGCCTCTAGAAGAACCAAACTCAATGAATTCCATAATGATATATGATCCACCAGTTGGTAGAGCTCCAACCTAAAATACTCAACAATAAATTACACTTAGATTTGGTCCCAATGACACCTAAAATTCGTCACTGAGTCAAAAACAGAGTGCTCCGTATTAAGATAAACTGAGACTTCCTAACCTTAAATGGCCTAGGTGCTCGAATTGTTCTCGTTTCATACATAGCACCGAGACCAAGAGCCTCTCCCTCAAACATAGATGGTCCAATGCTCCTGATTCGTCATTTCAACATCATAAAATCTTGTAACTCCTTTAACCAGTAGCTTACCATTCAGCAACTGACATTGAGTATTCAATTCATTAAGAGCGTTACATTCACTACTACCTGTTAGTTTTAACAAAGAAAGAACCAGCATCTGTGCCATAACGACTAGCAAGATTAATGCAACCACCACCAACAGGACAAATCTTTGTAATATGGGTAGCCTTTCCTTCAGAAAGAATCCATTCACGGATAGGGTCATCACTCAATGCTGCCACTGTCATATATCAAAAACTTGAGTATCATCATTCCCTTTTAACAGAATTTTGCCGACACAAATGACTAATCTCAAATAAACAATCAAGTCGAGTGTTAGTGCTTAAAACCCATAAATCGGAAACTACAGTAGCTAAAATCAGCATCTAAAGATGATAACAAAAACAGCGAAACCAACAAATTTTGCAGCCTGTAAATGAACTTGTTAATAGTTACTTACTGGCAAATGGTCTGCGTTTGCTGAAGGAGATTCGAGAAGGAAGAGGAAGAAAAGAGCCGAAAGAGAGGAATCCCACGTGTGTTGTTGCCATCATCTCTCAGTCTCGCAGTCACAGACATTCGTTAGTGGGTTGCCTGTGTGTGGTGTGTTCGGTTTTCATTGGCCTGTTTCCAGACCAACGTTGTGCTGACGTGCTCAGTCTGTAGACATGGACTGCGTTTGGTGTCACGGTTAGTGTGGTCTAACTGAAGGGAGAAGTTTATCCTTTCCTCAGTTTTATTGTTAGCCTTTATATTATTCTATTCAGTAACTAATGTCATATTTTTACGTCATTTCATATATAGATATTTGAACATCGGTTTCAATATAAATATGGTTAGTATTATTTTTACTATTAAATATTTGCTGTTTAGAACATAAATTTTATCTTTTTGAATCTTAGAATTTAAGGGTGCGTTTGTTATTGTTTACATTTGTTATTTCTCATTTAAGAAAATAAAATAAGAAAATACATTTGGTTAGGACTAACCATAATTAGTTTCTATTTTCTAACAAAAATGAAACCATTTTAATTTACACTTGAATAAAGAAAAGTAGAAATGGCCAACAAACCTTTTAATTACAGTCTGACTCATCAAAAAAAGACTCATGCAAACTTGTACTTATGTTATGTCGTGTTTATCATGTAATCTGTGTTGTGCTTAATTTTTTTTTTCCTTTTTTTGCTTAGACCTAGCTTGGCACACGTGCCATGTCATGCCTAAGAAAAGACACAACATGCTTTTTTCTTTTTAAAAAAAAATTAAAAGAGCATGCCAAACTATTGGCATACTTTTTTTTAAGCTCATATATTTTTTTTAGATTTATATGCTTTTATTTAAATTCAATAGAATTAAAAGTTCAAAGCTCAAGTGTATATTTAATAATAATAATAAAATATAATATTATTTACAAATATTTTCACATACCATATTCTAACCAATCTCTAACTATATTCTTCTTTTAAAGCTCATGTGTCTAAAATTTCCAGCACAATCGACCTCGCGTGCTTACCATGCCGTACCACTTGACTTACCAAAACATTTTCGTACTGTGTTGTAGTGTACGACACGTGCTATACCTGCACCGTGCTATGTGGGTCCTTGAGCCCCAAAAAGGTCCAAAACTACAACTTTGAGCAATGTTGTACGGGTCCCACATCTCACTTTATTAATATTATTTATTTATGGTATAATTTAACTTATTTTCTTATAATATGCTAATAAATTTTAAAAAATAGTAGCGAATGTTATTTTAATTTTTAATGACAATAATAATTAATATTTTAACAAATATGACTATAATTATATATCCTCTATAATTTATGTGTATCATCCAATTAATTAAATTATAAATTATGCCATTTTATAACTATTTATTTGTTTATGTTATTTGATAAATTAATAATAATAATAATAATAATGAAAGAGGATCTAAAATAATTGGATATTGAAAAAGATTTTATTTTATCATTCTTTTATATTGTCTTTAAATATTCAAATAAACAATCAAATATATTTTTGCCAATTTCATTTGTATACATCATTTTTAAAAACTCAATGAAGCCAATTTCAAATTCACCAAAAATTATTTATTCTTATATTATAAAATAAATTTAAAAATATTATTTAAAAAACAATAGCAACCTCACTCTAAATTTATTATTTTGAGTGCAGGTTAGAGTGTAGGCATTAGGAAAAGTTTTCTTAATTAGTGAATAAGAAAGTTTTGAAATTCAAAAGGTTGTTCGTTATGATTAGATGGTGGATAGGCAAGGCCCGTGAATCGTTTTTAGAAATGCTTAGGAGCAGTGGGCTCACTGTAAAAAGTCTGGTTTCTCCTTCAGTTGACTTCACTTTCTTTCTTCCGTAAATTGAAATCGGTAAGCAGCAATTCTGTCGTGACCCTTGAACTTGAAATGGCGGATCCAGTTGTCCAGAGTCTCCATCAAACTGAACCCATAAAAGAAATCGCCATAGATTACACCCCGGAAGCATGCACTCACTGCGCAGACTCCAATTCGATCACACTCACCTTCGATCACCGCGGCGGAGCCAGGTGGCGCTCCACCACTCGCTTCCTCTACGGCACCTTCAGCTCCCTGATCCAGTGCCCCAAAGGCAACACTAGTGGCCTCAACTTCAACATCTACCTTTCTTCTCTAGAAGGCGACAAATCCCAAGACGAAATCGACTTTGAATTCCTTGGCAAGGACAAGACTATCGTTCAAACCAATTATTACACTACAGGTATATTCATTTATTTATAAGCCTACGAGCGTAACCTACCTTACATATCATACCCATCAACTCTTTACATTTTTGTCCATCTGGATTCTAATTTATTTATTCAATGTAAATGTAATTGTAAATTTGTATTCTAGGAACCGGGAATAGAGAGGAGATTCATGATCTGGGGTTCGATTGTTCTGAAGGATTTCATGAGTACGTGATCAAGTGGGGTCCAGATTTGATCCAGTGGTTGATTGATGGGAAGGTGGTGAGGAGAGCTGAGAGGAACGAGGGTGAGGGGTTTCCCAATAAACCAATGTTTTTGTATGCTTCAGTTTGGGATGCTAGCCACATTGATAAGGCCAGGTGGTGTGGGCCCTACGTGGGCTGTGATGCACCTTATGTTTGCCTCTACAAAGACATTCATGTGCCTGTTGCCACTGCGGTGGAGTGCCCTTGTGATTCTTGATTTGGTGAGTGGCGTATTTGAGTTGTTCTGATGTTTCTTGGGATTTTGTTCTTCCATTTACAATGTCTTTTCATCAATCGGATTTCACTGTGTGGTGGTTGGTTGCTGTTCCTACCAATTGTATCTTAGCAATTTCAGTCTGTTGTAATAAATTTTTGAATGGTGTAATCTGATTTGCTTTCTTGTTTAGTGATGTCACTGTCTCAGGCTTCTTCTGTATGCTTGCTCTTGCCACTTTCTTGAAATATCTAAGCAATAAGATGTGAACTTGTGATTCTGATGGGTAGAGGAGAATTAATGTCTTTGTGCAAGTAGCTTCAGCGAATGTCCATGGAAACTGCCATTTTAGTATAGTGTTACTTCCAGATATTTTTGTCTGCTTAAATTGAAATCACATGCAAACTTGAGTCTCAATAAGTTGGCTATTTTCCTTTGGTTCTCCAGTTCTTTATTCTATCAGCCAATGCTAGAGGTGTCAAGTTTTCATAGCCGAAAATTCTGTCTTGGACTGCTTAGATGGTGACATAAGTTTACTTTATTTTTATATCTAATATATGTTATCTACCTCATGGAATGGCACTTTATGTCTTGTGGGGGGGCACATTAATGTTCATGTAGGACTTAAGTTGACTGATTGGGGTGGGGATTACAGAGATAACAGTCATTGCACGGTTTGGGAATTAGCTTTCTATCAACTATTCATATGCTCTTAAATGGCTTGGAAGGTCGTTTGAGACCTATGTCAGTCTTGACTAGCTTGAGATTAATGTTCATGATGAATGCAAATTATGTCGCCTGGTATATAACAGGGTTTGTTTTTTTTGTGTGTTGAGCATTTTGTTGTAGAGGAGCCTTTGCAGCGAAAACTCAAAAGATGGCCAAAACACTGTTCTTTTTCTCGGATCAGTTAGTCTTTCTTTTCGCTTTATCCTCACATATACGGCATGAATTCAAAAGGATACTTTGGAAGTGAAACCGCGTGTTCAGCATTTTTACCTTTTAATTTCTTCAACTACATCAGCATAATCATCAAGTTGGACCCCCAATATCATACATAAAGTGGGATACCTCCTTTACCAACCTCAGGGGTTTTTAAGGTTCTGCTTTAAGTCAACTATTTAAAAACTTTCATGCTCAAATTCGGCAAACAATGGCTTGACTAGAGGGCAACTAATTTCTCATTTTTGCTTTTCTTTTCCTTCTCATTTTTTGTTCTATATTCTGTTTATATGTTCTTGCTTCCCTTTTCGAGTAGTTCACTTTGGCAATGGAACAGTCCATGTCAATATACCTAAGCATGCCCTCATTCCTCATTGGTGTTATTATCTGTTCTCAAGTTTATATGGTAAGCAAATTGTGGGAGATTTTAATTTAATCAAAGCTCCACGGCCCCTATGTCTCACCCTTTTTTTTTGTGGGAGAAACCCCTATGTTTTTCTTAATATCACGGAACAGGTACCACTTCAAAAGTTGCAAGCACTTTTTCATCTTCCGCAAAAGTACGCAAGTTAACTTGTGTGGTGGTGGACTGAAAATAATAATAATAATATTTAAAAATAAATAAATAAAGAGAATCCATTTTGGCCTGGACAAAACTCTTGAATTGTGAAAGCATGATTCATGCTTGAAGGATGCCAAATCATTAAACGCCAGCTTTCCATTGGGATACGTCTGCGCGCTAAGATTACCATAAAAGCAAATTAGGGGAATAAAAGAAAGTAATCCAGAAAAGAAAATTAAAAACAAACAAAAACCCCAATTATTGGACCCGAAGACTGAGCCTTATCCAAAAGCACTCAACAAAACACCACCCCTGGACCTGGGATTCGCTGCCCTTCAAAATGCGCCTTAATTCAGTCAGAATCCACTTTCATCTCTTTTCTCTAATTTTTATTCTTTTACCGTTGACAAACTTGCCGCCATAACTGGCTGCCCGCCTCAATCTGAACCAACAGATATTTAAGGATTAGCATTTTCTTCTTGATTTTTTTTCTTCTAATTTCTCTTTATTTTAAAATTTTAGTTTCAAAAAATTAATCTGATTGTAAATAAAATTAAAAAAAAATTTGATTATGGGACTTAATTATGGTGCAACTATGATACCATACTACAATTGTACTTAACCATTAAATTCAGTTGCACACATGTACTATAGTTGGATTCAATAATTAAGTACAGCTATGGTATAATACCACAGTTGTACCATAACTGAACCCTTAATTATGATATTAAAATTTAAAATTTAATTTTTGACCATTTATTTTAACCCAAAGATAGGGAAATTTGCAACCTACCCCCAAATAAACTGACATTTTGCACCGCGCACCCAAGAAAAATGACATGTTGCACCGCGCCCCCAATTCCGTTAGTTTTTCGGTTATTATTAACAGAATGGTGTGAAATTTAATGAAATGACGAAAATACCCATTTTTTAAATTCAAACACTAAAGCTACAAAAGACCATTTTTTTATTGTGTTAATTGACGTTATTATCCCTGTATGAAGGCTTTGCACATCGTTGATGAGGCTAGCGATAGACATTTGCTTGAATGGCCAAGTAAATATGGATTATTTACAGCCGCGTGGCAGCACATGAATGAAGCAACATTCAACTTAAGTGAATGTTGAAGCCTCGATCCAACGGCTATATATGTTTCCAACGGTCAAATTAAGCACCCAAATATATAGAGATTCAAGACACACACCCTCACAACCAGCCTCCATTAACATTCAACACACACACCCTCACAACCAGCCTCCATCAACATTCAACAATAAACATCAGCAGTAACTTCATACCTTCAACTTTCACCCAATGCAAGCTTAAAACATCAGCAACAATAACAGCATACCACATTCAACAATTAAGCATAACACTTTCAGTTGTGACTCCATTCTTTGTACATATCATAAACATTACAAGGAATAATCCATAGAAAAAGAAGAGAAGAGATGTCCAGTTCGAGGAGTGCATCAAGTTCATCAACCCACCCAACATCACAGAGGAATTTAATCAATGGGGGCATTATCAAGTTTCACAACAAAATATGCTACTGTCAACGCAGAGCAGCAATCAAAATTTCAGAATCTATACCAAATCCCAATAGATTATACTACTGCTGTCCTAATGACCATGGATGTGGTTTTTTTAGATGGTGGGAGCCAACTAAAGAGGAGGCTGGAGAAATTCAAGCAAGATCACACCTATTTGAAGAACAAGCAAATCCATACATGGTCGAAGAAGCTGTTCACAACAGCCGTAGTTTTAGTGACAAATTAGACATTGACGCCTTTCATCATAGGTTTACCAACATTGAAACCATGCTTCATCAACTGAAAAAGTATCAATTCACAACCATATTGATGCTACTAGTTTTGTTGTTTGTAATACATTATAATGCAAGTTATAATAGTGTAGAATGATTGATTGTAACAAAAAAGCAAGACATATATTAACTGTAATACCTGATCTGATTTGAGCATTCTAATATAAATTACTGTTTGATTCTCAAACAAACATTGGCAGCAGCCTATACATTCTAATTAGAACCTCTATGGTTACATACATTTGAAACCAAAAAACAAAATGAATTGTTGGTCTAATCTCTAATACTTGTATATGAGTCTTATGCCCAACAACTTACAAAATGCCACGAACCTTGCACAACTTATATACTACTTATCACAAACTGCACACTACAGCTCCAATTTCATGTAAAAAATAGAGCAAGTCAAAATACAAGCCTGTTGATCTTCATGTCGGTCGGGTGGTTCAAAATGGCATTGTGGAAGGTGTCAAAAAATGGTTATACTACCTCCACTACTTGTTAGCAAATCTGCTACTGCCAATGCTTCAAGCAAACATACACGATCACTGCATTTAAAATGACATTATTGAAATATCATACCAAGTTAAAATAATATACATGAAATATTACGCATAATGTATCTAATACTCATGTATAATAAGTGTAGATGATATGTTTACAAATACCATAAAACTTCCATTTATAAAGTATTCAAATTAATTTTTGGCCTAGCAAACATATAACTTACCCTTCATGGTGGGAAAGCCAATGCCTTCCCTTTGTCCAACTTCTTTTTAGCTTTATGTTCATCTCTTCGATGGTCTTCCCTCGGGTCAATTCCAGCAGCTGTTATGATCTTTTTGCCTTGGACACCCACCCAAGTAGCATCACTGCTTCCTTCCATCCTTTTCCTTTTAACCAAATTCTTTGAAGCTGATGGGCCTGCCTGAGTGGCAGTCTTATGCTTCTTGGAATTACGCAGATTGTATGTTGTTATATCTTCAACTTCTACAGCCACTTGGATGTTATCACTTGTCTGTCTTGGAGCAACGATTGATGCACAAGCAGGTCCTTCTAATGCTGCAGCTGTATCTTTTACTATGGCATTAAACATCTTTCAATTGCTACTTTACTTAATATAAATTAAATCATATGCATAATGCTATTTGACATGTATTTAATGTAGCAATTTAGAATGCTAATTTAATTGCTTAAATCAAACAATTCATGTCATCAAGTAATTAGGTATTTAATTAACGCAGCAAGTAAGATTAATTAATTAATTTAGCAGGGAATTAATTAATTTAGCAGGGCAGCCTAAATTCAGCAACAATGTAACAATAAATTGTGTTAAATAGTTACCGACCTTGTTCTTCTCCTTCACGCCTTGTTAAATAGCTTCTCAGATGACGCTGAGACAAATCATAAGCAAACAAAAAAAAATTTATTGTTATACAGCTGTCCTCTATTGTAAAGAGCATTAAAAAAAAAAATTAAAACTTCCAACGGAAGCTAGCCAACTGACCTTGTACAATCTTGTCCTCTTATTTAAATTTTCAGGGTTAGCAGGACAACCTCTTCTATTGTGACCATACTCTTTGCAACACTTGCATTGGAGCCTGTATCTTTTACTTTCTGGTGGTACCTCATCAGCTTCCCTTCTTCTGTTAATCTTAGGTCTTCCAGGAGGCCTTTTCATTAAAGGAGGCAAAATTTCATCACCACCAGGATTTGGCCAAGAATCCTTATCTGGAATTGGGTGAATCATCCACGAATAACCTCTTATGTAAGTGTCCTTCTTTAACCATGGGCTGAGAAAATCAGCTTGGTCCTTATGACTGTGGCTTATACAAGGCATGGCATGGATGCAAGGAATCCCACTTACTTGCCAATATCCACAGTCACAAACATGATGTTCAAGGTCAACAATATAGGTTCTGTAGCTGTCATCCACTTCATACAACCATTCGCTAGCTCTTGAAATTGGATTTACACTTCCAATTTTCAAATGATTCATCATCTTGTCATAAATTCTTCTTGGAATCTTATTCCCCCAAGCCATTGCTTTCTGTTTTCTATTAATCAGTCTCTTCATAAGCTTTTTTCTGATCCACTCTAGCATTGTCAGTATTGGCATCTTCCTTTGAACCCCAACCCATGCATTAAATGATTCAGTCACATTGTTAGTACAATGATCAGACTTGCAATTATTGTCAAAAGCATGTCTGGACCAAAACTTGGCTGGTAGCTTCCTTAGTGTCTCATATACGCCCTCATCTGTCTTTCTCAACTCTTCCATAGCTCTATCAAATGCTCTTCGATTTGAAGCCCTTGTTGCTGCCCAAAAATGTGGTTTGAAATCAGAGTGTGGATGCTTTGCTTTCAGATTGGCTAGAATGTGTCTGGCACAATACCTCACATGTGCATTAGGGAACTCCAACGCTAAAGCATTTTGAATACCTTTCTGCCTATCACACATAAAGGTGAGCTGCCTATTATCTCCTAAAAAAGTATTCAAGTGCCTGAGAAACCATGTCCATGTGCTAGTGCTCTCAACACTACACACACAAAAAGCAATTGGGAAGATTCCATCATTTGCATCAATGGCCACAGCTGATAGCAGTACACCCTTGTAAGGGCCCTTCAAATGGCATCCATCAATGCCCAAGAAAGGTCTACAACCTTGGTTAAAGCATTCTCTTAATGCAGGGAAGGATACAACAAATCTGTCAAAGTAAGTCTTGGGTTGTTCTACATGATACCTGATCACACTAACAAGTGCCAGAGCCTGTGGCATCTTGTTAAGTATCATCTGCGCATAACTCCTCACTAGCCGATAACTTGACTCATGATCAGCACCTTGACGCTCTAAAACTTTCTTTTTGGCTCTGTATATCTTATGTTTGTTAACCTTCACACCATATCTTCTTCTAAGTTCGCTTATAAACCATTCAACCTTGGTGTCTGGCTGCTCTATAAATGTTGATGCAAACTTCACAGCTATGAACTCTGCTGTACATTCAGGGTTTTTCAGATCTCTTTGGCATGTGTGGACGTTGTGAAGTCTCTTAATAAGAAATGGTGGTCCGAATCTGGTCTTTGCTGCATGTAAAAACCAAGGGCATTGAAAGAAGGCACAACCAACTGTAATTCTAGATCTTTCAAACTTGTGCTTGTACATTTTGAACCTATTTTCAACTGCATAATTTCTTAAAGCCCAACTTAGCTGCCTAAAGTTTCTAAAATATTGTCCAATTCTAAATACAACAGGGTCTTCACTGGGAACATACATGTTTTCTCTCATTGTTGCATCCATCTTTGCCAAAACCTCATCAGTCTCATCATTAGAATCTTCACCAAATTCATTATCATCACTGTCACAATTAGATAGTATGCAATCCACATCACTATTATCAGAATGAATATAGCCCTCATTAGCTTGATCAATAGGAGGGGCTGCAGAATTAATAACATTTGCAGCACCTCGTGGATGATATGGATCTTCTTCTTCGGATTCAGTCAAGCAATAATCACTGTCATCAAAGTCGTATGTGGAAGCTATAGGTTTAGTTCTTGTGGATTTCTGCCCATTATCAGCACAACTTTGAAAAACATTATATGTTTGGAAGACCTGTGAGTCAGGGTTCTGTGTTGGTTGGGTTGGGAAGGCATTTGGGGTATCAGGTGTTGGTTCACGTAGATACGACATCTGTTGTTGCTGCTGAAGCTGAGAAGAGATGGAACAATGTTTTGTAATTTTGTTCTTTTGTGGGGTTTCATCAGAACAATTTGAAGAGGTTTTATCAACACTACTATCACTAGTAGTATCAATAGTGTCTGTTTTATTGCTCTGATTTGGTGATACTGTTTGCTGGCCTGTTGATGATCTAAAATAGATGTCCATAAAATCCTCAAACAAATCAGAGTTGGCACTTATCCTAGTAGGAGGGACATTTGACACAAGATTATTCTGATCAATGATGATTGGAATGCTGGTTTTAGGGGCTGCAGAAGTGATATCTTCAGAAGTTTGGAATAACGCTCTTTTTGTTGTTGACTCTGTAACTGAATGTATCTCGTCGAGGTAAAGTTGCATATCATAGCACAGCCTGTTGTGGTGCTCCTGTAACTGAACAATGAGATCATGATCATCCACAATTTGAACCTTCTTCCTCTCCCAAGATTGCCAAACATTTAGATTAAACTTCTCATCATGAGTCATCCTTCTTCCATACACTGTCATTAGAACTTTGTTGATAACAGAGACTATACTCAACTTGTCAGGATCAATGACACCAAGATTATGTGTTGTGTCTTTGAATGTGACATAAAAAGTTGTATTATCAGCATCATCCATTTTCACCTGTACAAAGTAGATTTTGTCCTTAAATACCTAATGTTTACAGCTAGTGTCATGTAATATAGATATTATATTCTGTAAGATGAAGGTGCAAACAATTCACCTAAATCCTCTCCCGACATTATCGTTAAATAGTGAAACTATAAGCCCGAAAATCTCGAGTTGCACATACATAATGCAATAACATGCAAATAATGAACTTTAAACTAAAATTTATTACCAAAAGCAAGCATTTAAAGTGAAATTGAAGATCCAATCACATACATAGTGCAATAACATGCATATAGTTTCAGTTAATTAAAATAAAATGGGTAGGCAAAAGCAAGCATTCAAAGAATTCTATTAATTGCTATGAATAAAAATAAAATCTTCATCAACGAAATTCGATCTTTAAAAGAAAAATTAAACAAAAATTTACCACAGAGCACTATGATAGGAATCGAATGAGAAGCAGGGAAGAAAACCAAGACCAAGATGGTGAGGAAATAAATGGGTAGTGAGTGAAAATGGAGCTACTGTGAGTGTTAAAAAAAAAAATAAAGACCCAGCCATCATGGAAAACCAAATCAACAAAAAATAAATAAAGATTTCTTACTAACCTGGGCTTCTTCAACGACCAAACACTGAGTTCTCCTCTCTTGTTAGTAAAATGCACATAGCCACACACCAATATCCACTATGGCTCTCACAAATTTTATCTCCTTTGCATATGAGTCTGGGTTAGGTGGTTTTTTTGGCGCCCAATTACATATCATCGTCTCGATTTTGGATCCATGGAATTGCTTTTTCTATGCCTGTCCTTGCCGACTTAACAAGTAAAATCATAGATGAAATGACTTGGCGCGGTTTTCGATCAATATAATTTTTTATTTTTAAATATCACTTTGCTTTTCCATTTTTGCCCTTTCCCCGTTAATAATAACCGAAAAACTAACGGAATTGGGAGCGCAGTGCAACACGTCATTTTTTTTGGGTGCGCGGTGCAAAATGTCAATTAATTTGGGGGTAGGTTACAAATTTCCCCCAAAGATATTAGAAGAGAAAAATGGAATTTCAGAAAGCAGTGTCCACCGAGTTTCAACACTTTTTAAATCCAGTGGGTCCACGTTAAATGTAGACCGCATTCGAAAAAATTAAACAAATAACATAACAACGATATTCGTTTCGATAATTATTAATAACAATGATAATAATAATATTAAAAAAAAATCCACTAAGACAATGAGCGTCCGCGTCTTAATTTCTACAAGTCTCCTCTCATGTCTCTTAGTATTAACTTTGAGTCCACCCAAAGCTGTTGGGATTCCTTATGCATAATTTTATATCTTAATCTGCATTGAAAATCTTTTCATTCCTTCAAGAGTCTTGAAGAAACTCGCCGTTGTTTCATATGTTTGTAAGTCTTCATACTTTTGACAATTGGGTTCAAAAAGGGAGGAGTTTCAGATGTGGGGTTCAGGTATGAATTTGATAACAACCGTTATCGGATTTGGGATGAGTGCGGCTTTTATTGTGTTCATATGTACAAGAATAATCTGTAGAAGGATTCGAGGGGTCGAGTCAAGGCCAATGTTTGAGATTGAATCTGGAATTGATCTTGAACAGGTATATTTGTTTGTTTCTCTCTTTCTTGCGGAGCAGCTTACCCAACTTTATGTTCTCATCTATTGTGCTACCTTTGTTCTGTTTCATTTTCATACTTAGCCAACACGCACACAGGAGTTGCGATTGTTGCATGACACTAGTAGCACTAATTTTGTCTGATTGCTCTTTCATTTTTTGCCTTGCTGCCTGCATATCGGTGATTTGCCTTCGCAAGAATTATAGCTGTCTGCTTATACCACAAGTGATACTGGAGTATTTATTTACCATTTACTAATTACTTAGGTTTGTTTGTGATTTGGGACCTTGAAGAACAATTTTTATTTTGCTGGCAGCCAGCGCCAGGGCATCGGATTAATGGCCTTGAACCTGTGCTTGTCGCTACAATCCCCACTATGAAGTTCAACCAAGAGGCTTTCAAATCTGTGGAAGATGCAGAGTAAGTTTAATCACCTACTTTAAACATAGAGTATTACTCCTCACTTTGGTATCCCCACTATAGATTGAGAAAACTGAAAGTTTCAAACTCTAAAAAGATGGCGTGTGTAAGCAAAGCAGGTGCGCAATAGCACTTTTGAGCAGAGTGTTGTGTCAAATAAAAATGTCTCTGTATGTTTGTTGTGTTTTGTGGGAAAGATGAGCGAGTGATACCCTAACCAAATAACTTTTTTTTTCCCTTTTTTAAGTTTAGATTGAGACGTGCTATTTTGGGTCCTGCAGATGCTCAATATGTTTGGGGGAGTACCAAGATAAAGAAGTGCTGAGAATAATGCCCCAGTGCGGACACAGCTTTCATCTCGCTTGCATTGATATTTGGCTAAGGAAAAAAACCACCTGCCCCGTTTGTCGGTTACCATTACAAGACCCTCTTGGAAGAAAGCATGCGAGGGAAGCTACATTTAGCATGGCCCAAGCTGTAGATAGTCCTGAGACTTCAATTAACCACTCTAGACAGTGGCTGCTAACTCATCTTGGGCATCCAGAGGTGAACGGCAACAATCAAGGGCACCTTCACTCTGTTCCTGGAAATTAGCTACATACTTTGGAGAATCAGATACAAAGCAAGCAGATTGGCACGGCTCTAACTACTTGTGGCAATGTAAACTCTTACTTCTTTGAGCATTTATTGGCCGTGTCCAAGTTTCTTGTATAGACCGTTTTGTACGTAGAACTACAGTTCTTTGTAGTGGTCCAACTGATTGCAATTGTTCTCAATTTGTTGTAACCAAATTGATGCTGTCAATGGGGACTTTGATCGACTGAGCAGTGTGCTATCTTAAATTATGTGATATTTATCAAGTGAATGGTAAGATAATGTAATTAATTCGCTCGAAACTCATTAAAAACTATCAATCACTTGATAAATGACACATCATTTAAGATAAAATTTTCAATCTACATGGACCTAATGACCTATCAAGCGGCCTCGAGTCGAAACCACATAATGTAGTTGCATAAAACTATTTAGTGAGTTTGATCTCTTCAAAGTAAAATCCATATTATCTATTTATGTTCTTGAAGCTCAACTTAGTGCAATGGAGCATATATTAATACATATGGGTTGGATCTATCCCAAAATTAAAGATCCATAATTGTTTCAAATCCATCGTGAGTCTCAATTTTTTACTAAGTAATGTTATTTCAACCCCTTAAATTGTCTCCAGAACTCTCACTTTTTAATTTATCTCATTATTTTTTAGAATTACCTTTATTAAAAATAATTTTATTTTTATTTTTATTCTCTCACCATCTCCGTCTATCTTCATGAACAACAAGCACATCATCATCATTACGAGTCAGGATCCTTTCCTAATCTGATCTTTTTTTTAGCAAATTTCATTAATATGATTGGTGGTTGATAAATTAAAAGTAAATGTTGTTAAATCCTAATCATAAACTAGCACTAAAATATAGGTGGCGTAAGATCCGTAAAAAATCAAGAGAGTTCAGATCAGAAGAGCATCCTAGTTGTCCCATTACCACCACCACTATAGTATATCTTACTCTTCATCAATCTATCACCTCCACCAAAATATGACGAGTTTCAATGTTAAGTTTTGTTAAATTTTATGAATAAGTTGTGGACTACACTGTTCAAACTACCCAAGATTTTTATTTATATATATTAAAATTCATGCCCAATAAGATTAGAAAAAAGATAGTCCCGGCGACGAAGCATACGCTCCTCGAATTACAGGTCTTGGATTTTGCTTCAAATAATGCTTATCATTGCTCTCACCGAATGAGCCTATGCCCCCTCCTGTACTACCAGCTACTAGCTTCAGGTGGAATAATTCAACTAAATCCACAGCTCAAAATTTCTCTAAATTGTATACAAAATTTCTTCCCCCCAACAAAAAAAGAAAGAAAGAAAGAAATCATTTCTTTGGTCCAACTGAACGACTAAATGTCCATAATTTACTGGATAAAATTTTCACAACGGCATGAAATTATCGAACCCTTTCCAAAAAAAATTTGGAGTATGCGTTTATGTTTCTTATGATTAGCCGATGGGAAAACGGGAAATAACGAAAGAGTAGAAAAGCCAACCAACAACGGGATAAATAAGATTCTATTATTTGTGAAAAATATATATTTTTATTCTCAAATGCTCTGAGCAGTCAGTGAATAGAAGAAGATTAATTCAACTCTCAATTTATAGTAATCATCGAAACATGGAAAATCAAATTTTGCTAGCAAACGTCGATTACGTGACAAAAATAATCGAGCTAACGTATAGGGAAACATGTTGCTTCATTCTACGTAAATTTGGTTTATACAAAATTATGTATTAGAATTATACAATAGAACACATTGAATTAATGCATTGGATTCTTTGGGTGATCACGAACTTAAAAATTTTGATGCAAAAATGCGGCAATTGTCACTATTTGGTTGTAAAGCAAAGTGATTGGCCAACTAAATTTTGTGGCACGTACAACGTGTCATTCCGCGCATGTCGTAGACACAAAATCCACCCATTACTAAACAAAACTCTCATTTCCACCAACAAGGGAATGAAAGAAATGGGAATCTAAGGCCACATTACGTGACTATAGTCCTAATCCAAGGGCCACGAATAAACGTGGAGACAAAATTTTGATCCATAATTACCCGCTCACCTTATGCTACAACAAATTAATGTTCCACAAATAAAGCTATAAATATGTTCAGAATAATGGGCAATTTGGTGAGTAAAGTAGCAAGTAGCGAGCAAAACAAATTAAAAGACAAAATACGGGTTTACGGGGCCCACCAGTCATTCCATCAACAAGTGCTAAATTCCAACGGTAAGTTACACGTCACCCTTAATTAAATTAATTGTTCGCGCCGGATTTTTAAAATTCGGATCCAACGTCCCAAATCCGTTTCATCATTTACAAGCTGACAAAACCGGACCGCCTTTCTTCTGTCGCCTTGTCCCTGTAATTTTGCCTGATTACGTACGTTTTTGATGATCAAGCCACGGCTCTTAATTCTCAAATTAAAGAAAGATACGGGTTGGAGATGGAGATACGTACTGTTGTGGACTTATTTTTTTTTTAAAAAAAAAATTAATTAAGGAATTAGCAATAATTAGCAATAACTAGCAAGTGGGTAATTACTTTAGTGCATGTATCCAATTGACACTTTTTTTTATAAAAAAAAAATTATATTAATTTGAGAAATTAATATTTGCAAAAGGGAACAAGTCTTCTTGAGTGGCATTTTTCTATTACCAGTTATTCACGATTAAGCTTCATTATTGGAGTTGGTTTCTACTTGAGAATGTTATAATTAATAAAATAATAGGGTTTGGAATTTATGTTGAAGTGGGAATTGCATGGCGGAGTTTTATTATAAGCCGAGTGTATGGATGTGGGGCCAAGTCAGTGGAAGCAATTTAATTAGTTTGATCGTGCAAACGTCGATTAGAGGGACATTAAAAAATTTAGCACGAAAAGGATAAGCAAGTCATGTTGGTATGATGGGAGGTATTGTACACAGTTAGTCGCGGTACGTACTGATCTCATGATTAGTTCTAATCAACAAGCGTATAGATCAGTTGGCATTGAACTGTTTTAACTTAATTAAGATCCTCAGTTTGAGCCTTAAGAATGTAACTAGGTTAAATATTTGTTGAAAAAACTTTACCGCCCTTATAGTTTTACCCAGCTCAAATATGAATTAATTGAAATCTAATGTACTCTATGCATATAAAATAGTTTAATATACCAAAAATTTTACAATGTTCTTATAAATAGCAGCAGCCTAGTACTGTCTATGCCTCATAAAACATTTTTCTCCCTCTTTTCACAAAACTCATCGGAAAATTAAACCCTAAATAATATCACATCCAAATACACTTGAATCTTTAAATATAATTAAATTTAGGTGCTAATGGCAGCTGGATCTGAAACATCAAAGAACCCCACAACCACCAATTCTAAAGGCGGTCAAGCAACAACCAAACCGGCGGCTCGTAGGTTCGTTGGAGTCCGGCAAAGGCCGTCAGGTAGATGGGTGGCTGAAATCAAGGACTCATCACAACGTGTGAGGTTATGGCTTGGCACATATGATACCCCTGAAGAAGCTGCAAGAGCCTATGACGAAGCTGCTCGTGCCCTACGTGGGGAAAATGCTCGAACAAACTTTGCATCATCGGCAGTTAACAATAATAATAATCCCCTAAATCATTCGGATTCGGGTAATTCCTCTCCCTGTGTTAATGGAAGGTTTGTGGCTCAATCCGATGGGCGCAACGGCCTTAGCTTCTCTTCATTGAAGGCCAAGTTGAGCAAGAACCTACAAAGCATCATGGCTAGGACTTCGGAAAATAACAAGAAGTCCACAAAGAGTAGAGTGAGTGATCATTTCACTTTTGCTAGTATCTTCCACTTTAGGAGCTACCAATACCAAACCCCTGTGGATTTGAAGAACATTGAAAAAGTTGTGCAACCAAGCATCATCGTACCTCAAGCAGCTGACCATATGCATGACCCATCATCTTGGGAAAGCTCTAGTACTGTGTCTGATGGTAGCAGCACTGAGTGGGGTGGGTTCCGGCAACATGGGCTGGACTCCGACGGGCTGGATTCGGATATCGGGGAAGTTGTTGTCGATCCAACCATGGGGTGGATTGATAGCCCGGAGAATATTGGTGCTTGCACTAGTGAGATTGAGGCTTCGAGGTCGAGGAGTAAGAGGTTCAAGGTTTCTTCCTCTGTTGTTGTTCCTCCAACGTTTAGTGGGTCCCCACAATGTAGAACTGAATTTGATCATATATAGGATGCTATTTTGATTATGAAGCTTCTTTAATTTCAAGGGTGCATGAGAAGTTATACTAGCTGTTGCTAGCCTTTAGTTTTGAAGTTGTTTCTGTTTTTATTTACTTTGCAGTGATGATGACCATCGATAAGTTGGTGATCTCTAAAGTGTGTACAGTGGGAAACTTAATTATGACACTTCAATTTCAAATAATATGATCATATATAAGGCATATGTGTTCAATGATATACTGTTGTTAAAAAAGAAACTATAACGATAGCAGGCATCCATTATCTCTCTGTGGTTTGGAGGGGGGAAGTCCAGGCCAAAATCGAAGTTTACGGTGAAATTTAATACACTGATCAAAGCATGCATCCAAATTAAAGCAGGAATCAATGCTTTCGAATGTCTTCACGTCATCCTGATTCGAGACTTCCAGCAATAAGATATTGCAACATTTATAGTGCTTAATCATTCAAAAAGTCTACAAAATTTATGCATTAGCCCCTTAGTTTCTTTCCTTCAGCAATCAGCTAGAAAAGGGGCCCGAAGGAACCTCTAATTGTAGATTTGTAGTCATTGGAATAGTATATGCTAATTTGATGCTATATGACTCAATTAATGAGCTATATATAATGTCGTAATAAATCGACTTTCATGCTAGTTGTTGTTCTAGCATGAAAGTTCCATTTCAGGGAAGGACGACGTACCATGATACTTTCTGTTTTGTCGAGCCTTGCTTTGGTCTCTGGTTTGATGGTTGTACGTGCTAAAAATCCGGTACATTCCGTTTTGGGCCAATAGAGCCTTGACAACGTGATTTTTTTTTTCACTTTTAAATTGTAAACCACCATAGGGTGGGGCTTAGGTGAGACTACCCCATCTATAGATTAAAATAAAAATAAAATATTTGAAGGAGGATATAAACCAAAACCTCCATGCTAAAAAAATAAATAACCAACAAAAGAAAAATAACGAAAGAAATTATATGAAGGTGAGCTAATGCCTAGAGAGCCTTTCTGTGAACCAGAGGCACTCGGGTTAGTAACATCAAAGTTGAAGCCAAGACCACGCCGCTTGTACCACATTATATCTGCAAAAATTTGATAACAGCTTTCAATTAACTTTTCTTTGTGCTAAAGATAATACAACTAGTTGATAAGGTTTTACTTCGATTATTCTAGTAAATTTCAATTCATTTGTCAAATTTTGACATAATGTGTACATATATGACATGATGTTTTAATGCTACCTCTGATCACAAAAAATGTTCACAACAATAACTTGACATAGAAAATTCTTCATTTTGCAAAATTATAAGATATACATGTTTTTGATGATATCATTCAAAGTAAGAGTAAGATAGTTCAAGCAGTCAATTAGCAATGAAAACTCACTCAAATCTTATTTTTGATTAAAAATTATAACTGTACATACAAAATGTAATAGTTAATTTTTTAAGGAACAAGTAAACAATTATTTAATTAATTAGGATTAAAATATTCATACATTACTATTAAAAGACAGAGATCTTTAAAAATTCAATAGAGATCATACGAGGAGAGAAATCTATTCCGATCAATTACCATTGCATACGAAAGGAATGCGGCCAGTGAAGGGAGGTCGCTTTCCAGTGAAGGAAGAACAAAACAACACAAAGGACAGACATTGGATTTTTCTTCGTAAACGTGGTCAGTGGTCACCACGAGAGTGCATGACTGCATGATGCAATTAGTCCAAATCACGGTTAATTAATGGGGTACGTATAGGAGGCTTGTACTTCTCCCATTGAGTAAAATAATTATATTATCAATGATTGAATTTGAATGATCCTAATCGGACATCTACGTTCGTAATGATCTCATAGATATTTAATTTCACTTTCGTGCTTTGAGAGTTAAGTTAGAATATTAAACTCCATCGCTAGCAATTGCTATCAATAAGGATAAAACAAAGTAATCGTTAAGCAACTTTCTTTTTCTTTTTTTCATTTTTTTTAATTTTTGGGTTCTTAATTGTGCTTGACTGCTTGTTAATTAGTACATATATAATCAAGGATATGATTATCATCGATCGATCTAAAAAGTTAAAAAGCAAACCATTCGTATGGAAGCAAATGTGCGAAGTCTCAACAAAGTGTTTGCGGGACTTTATTAAAAGTGGGTCTGTCTCAACGTGTGGCTTAAAAAGCAAGCTTCTGGACTTCAAATCATAGACTTTTTCGATACCAGCTGCTAATTAGAACTTTGAAGTTTCCTATATATCATATGGGAACTAGGGATGGCAAAATCTCGGGCCGGGTCCGGGTATTGCAATGATTGGATTTTGTCCGGATGCAACCGGTCTGGGTCCGGGTTCAGGCCGGGTTTTAATTCGGGTATCCAAATTTTATGTTTTTTAATATTATATGTGTATATATTTTTTTATTTTTTGGTAATTTTATAAGTTTTAAATTTATTTTAATAAAATTTGACATGAAAATATAAACTTTAAGTGTTTAAAACTTTATATATGTATAATAAATGAGTCAAATAAATATAAATATTTAAAATAATATATATTTTATAATATTTTTTTAATAAAATCCGGGTTTCGGGTTTATCAAGTGGTGTCCAAGACCGACCCGGCTTCATACCCGTACCCGGCCCACAACACCCGGGTACGGTCCGAGTCCGGACTGGGCGGGTATTTTTGCCACCTCTAATGGGAACTCTCTCTCTCTCTCTCTCTCTCTCTCTCTCTCTCTCTCTCTCTCTCTCTCTCTCTCTCTCTCTCTCTCTCTCTCTCTCTCTCTCTCTATATATATATATATATATATATACACGGGCCATTCTTTATGCAGCTTGCACATTTGATTCTAATATGTATAGATGTTTTGTGAACACTGCATGGATTTTCTTTACCCAATTTCAAATTTTTGGCTCTGGTATCTTTGGAGCCTACAAAGTTGGGCGATTCACAGGTTACATATTGCAATCTTGCAAACCCTGAAGCAGCTATGAATGCAAGTACATGCACTGTGCAACCATCGAGATTCGAGTGTAAAATATTTCCTTAAAAAGAAAAAAAAAACTCTCTTATTGGCTGATATAATACTTTTGATGTATTTTAAAATTTCTCTTATTAAAAAATGCAGAAGATGCATTAATCAACTCTCATTGTGACTCTGAAGGAGTAGAAAAACTTGTATACAATGATTTTATTACTTTAGCTTGGTAAGGTTTTAGAATTAGTTAATTGTGTTTTGCCATTCAGCAGAGTAGTAATTTTTTATAAGGACTATAGTGAGTCTTGCATCTCATTATGAGATACATTTCATGCATAGTATTGACTGATATCACCACTATAACAACACCACTCTAATAGGTTGGTAGAATTGTTATACACAAGTTTTTCTCCCCAACAATAGGAGAAATTTTAAAATACATTAATGGTATTATATCAGTCATACAATAAGTAAATAATAATATGATATGTTTGTATTTATTTTAAAAAATCATCATGTAAATGATGGTTATATTAAATTTAATAACACGTATCATGATATATCATGCATATATGAGAGATATTCTAAAATTTCTCTTTCAACAAACATAGGGTTTTAGATTTTAATATATAAAAAACTTCTACTAGGTAAAACCATTTAATTAATTAATTAATTTTTGAAATATGTTAGATCTCCATTCTCCAACAACAAAAGTGCTTAGGCCCAATCCCATTGGCAAGTTATCAATTTGCATGGCACTTGTGCGCGGACTAATATAAACTGCCCTCAATATATGAAAAACCAACTTCGAAAACAAAACTCAGTAAGAAGGGAAAAATAATTGAATTCAAATTGATATAGCAACTTTAATTCCATCTCTCACTCTGAGACAAAGAAAAGAGAGGAGAGGCCTACTTTCAAATTTTTTTATTTGTTTGTAGTAATAATTGACTTGGTTTAATTTCAAATAAAATATAGACATTGCCACACGGTCCCGCTAAAAGAGTTTTTATGTTGATGCTAAAATTAATGTATCAATTGAATGATATCACAAGGTTAAATGTTCATTTCGTCCTTAATAAATTTTTAGTTAAGTATTTATTTAGTTCCTGTATTATAAAAAAAAAATTTAAGATATTATAGTCGTTAATTATATTACACTCTTACCCTTATTTTTTTTCTTTTCTTAGACAATAATACACTTGCAACAATATTTTTGGGGATATTAATGAAAAGAAAAAAAAATTTATCAAATTAACCTTAAAGTAACATATAAATTTACACAAATTTTATACTATTATTTTATTTTTAGGATAAGTTTGGTAAATTAATTTTTTTATAAAATAATTATTAGTAAGATTGTTGTAGAGGATACTAAACATTGTTTTAAGTTGACTGATATTATTGATTTATAAATCATTGTTAGCAAGATTGTTTTAAATGTATAAAAAATATTAATTTTTTCACTCTGATATTGATTGATTAATTTGTTACTGAATAATTATTGGTTAAGCTACTAATTAAGTTTTTTATAAATAAATAAATTAATGACAAGAATATGTTGCAAAAATATTATTGTAATAACAAAATAAAAACAAAGGGTGAGAATGTAACATATTTTTAATTACAAGATATTTTAAGAATTTTTTTAAAATATGAGGACAAAACAGACAATTAAGTTAAAATATAAGCATTAAACAAGCAGTTACCCATATGACAAGTTTAATATGATAGTAAGACCACACAAAATTGAATCGGTCATGTCTCAGTTTTGATATGGCATATTATGTTTATGTAGGTCCTTGATACATCTTCCATTTTGCTCAATGGAAAATATCACTTCTTTGTTGATGAAGATAAAATGAATGCCATATATATAGACACTTACTCATTATCAGCATTGCTTATACGATTATATATCTATTTTAATTGATAGAATTGTTATATTAATGTGATCTAGTGAGCATGTGGACACAATATAATTTTGTGGCTCCTTGTGAATAGTACTTAAGTTGTGGATCGATCAAACAACTCATATGGCACTATTGGTCATCGTAAGATGAGCATCATTGAGGACTAAATCATTATTTGTTGTATATGTTTAATAAATTGATAAGATTATTTTAAAGCTATCAGTTATCAAATGCAAAGTACACATGTTAATGCTAGTGATTATAGGGGAGTTTTTGTAATTGTTGACATGTCCCCTTAAGGAGGATTCAAAAAATTGAACCCTACGTCCTTCTTGAAGCGATAATAGACTAGAAAAAAGGCCTATTGTAGCTTCTCATGGCTCTAGGAAAAAAAGACCTGCAAAAAGACACAATGAAAAAAAAAATAGTGAAAAATATGATAGGAAAATGTATATAGAGAAGTGATCACACTCACAAAGTATCGGGTCGGATCCAAAGGACTCTACAAAATAAAGGACTACTTTAATTATTATTTCTATAGCTTATTAAGTTGTGATCTCTATATGAATCATAATTCTTTTATATGAATGATAATTCAATCATTTATCTACTCTTTATATCAATGATTATTGAATCGTATAATATAATAATTCTCTACTCTTTCTAATGCTTGTTGCCTATGCATTTATAGGTTTATTAGTCTGCTTGGGAGTGTGGTGAGATAGTTGGGCTGCCAAAACCCAGCTACTAAGGTGTTTGGTAACACTTGTAGCTGGGCTTTGGCAGGTTAGTAAATTTTTTTTCCCAACTTCTATTCCATAGCTGTAACTTTTATTCCACAATAATTGTAACTTAAAAGCTATAGCACCTCACTCCCAAACACACCTTATGTATTTATGATCCATATTTGCATTAGGAGTTGAAGAGTCATAGTCAAATGTGAATTGCAATATTATCCTTTGAAAAATAAGCCTAACCATATTAACGTTAGGAATAAGTTAAAAGACAAAAAAACACAAATTCTAATTCAATGTATTTTGTCATTCTAGTGTATTGAAATTTATATTTTTTATCTTCTACCTTATTTTTAACTTTAATATGATCCTGGATCTCTGATTGAAATCTCTCTTTCTCTCTCTCTACACAGACATAACAAGATAATAAATTATTATAAAATGACAGTCATCATGTAAGTGATATATATAATCTTAGAATTTATCAAATGAGTTCCTAGTTATGTTAAACATTAAAGTTAAGCCTTTTGCTAGTTATATTATCTACTAAATCTTGCACGATCCCACGTAGCCACCAAATGGATCGAACCTTAATATATTTACTAGATAATTAGTTTGGATCACTCCTCTTCCCGTCCGCACCACACCTATCACAGTGAGCCCCAAATGAGTTGTTTGAGTTCATTTGTACTGTATGAAAAGCACATTTATCGCGTGACATGTGATATGATATAAAGTATATTACACAAGATATGCTCTTTCATGACATCAATAGCATGAAGTATAATGCCTTAATTTTTACATATACGGCCATCGCATGAATTTAAGGTCCCATAAATAAGTTTTGCATGTTCTCTGTAGCATAGGAAAGTATTTTAACTAGTTTGCATATTTGCTTGGCGTGATCTTACGCGTGTAGAATATTTGCGTGGCAATTCGCATGCCAATTTTTGTGTCAAATTGCCTGTGTTTGATAAGAAATCTCAAGTGTATTCATTAAGCCTTGAGGACCTTTCAGAATAGTCCCGTTGAACTAGACTTTGACTAGAACTCAATCTTATTTAAGCTTACTTTTTTAGACTTAAAAATTTGGACTTTTGCTTGTGTATTTTTTCGTATCTATGGAAATCAATAGCCAAATGCGTGGTAATATTATGATTTTTGTATCAAAATTAGAAAACCTTTCGGTTTTTCTTTATTTTGCAGCAAACAACAAGGATTGGACTCCAATCATTGGAGTGTCAAATACCCTTCCTACTAATAAAGATGGATTGGCTACAGCGCCAAGAGGACATAAGATACACAGACCGATTAGCGGACATACAGCACAGTTCCATCCTGCCAACGCCGGGCCAGAATGGACGCAGCACATGACACGCACCTTGGTGATCTCGCTTGTGATCTCAAAAGGCCTTTCTCGTTTTCTGTCATTAAACCCATTGATTTTAAAGAAGGAAGCTATTGGCCTTGATTATTAAAAAGCAACATGCCATTTTCACATTTTCACTTCAAAAGCATAAACAACATCAACATCTTATCGAAGTTTCTGCCCTTCTTGTAACTTGAAGCTACGCGTCTCACATTGTTTATTCAAAATCTTGCTTTGGTATTTTCTTATGTTTCTCTTCTTACATACTTAAAGCATTTTGGTCTTGGAATGATGTGTCAAGTCCCATGTGAACATTATAAAAAAAGGCATCCCCATTTCAAATAATTGATCAAACGAGTCCTAACAACATATATAAATTAAAGATAATGACACCCTCTGTATGAAATTATAGAATAGTCAAATTTTGAAATATTAAGGGTCCAAAACAATCATAATCCTTAAAATTGCGTGTTTACAATTTATACATTCATGATGAGATAGACATAATCATAACTTTGTATGATTTGATAATTCGAACATATTATTACTTGTGTAATTCAAAATTTTAAATTTGATTTCTTTTTTGAAATATAAAATTCAAGTATTGATTAGATGGATCGGTTATCTATTAATAAATGATAAAATCATTAATAAAATAATGTGGGGGGTATAAATATGATTGTATTAGAAAAATAATAATATTAAATAACAAGGCCCTGACCCCTGAGGCTTAGGTTTAGTAAAAAATCCAGCCCAGCCCCCCAACCCTTTGAGAGCTTGGAGAAGGGCTTAAAAAAAAAAAACTTAAGCCAAGCCCAACCATCTAATTTTTAAATATAAATTTATAAATTAAAATCTAAAAGTGTAATTATTACTTGAATACTTAATTTGTAAATTAATAATGTTATAAAATTTTATAATCATGATGTTAAACTCTCTCTTAAGCATTAAATAATTAAGAGAATACTTGAACTAGGTGATCTAATATTAAAAAATTAAATCTCTAAATTTTTATTTACTTTATTTATTTTAAATTATTATTTCTTTTAATTCATTATAAATTATAATAACTAATTGATTATTAAACCATTATAATTTATAAATTTACAACAACTTAAAAAATTAATTTTAAATTTTAAAAACCCAGGCCCGCAACGGGCCCGACCCTCATTTTTTCTAAGAAAGGCTCGGAAAAGCCTACCCCCGCCCATTAATTCACATTCCCTACCTGGGCCTAGCTGTCCCCATTCTATATTTTGGTGGCAGTCTTGAAATTTTACATCCATTTTGAGTCCGTGTTTGTAAATTCGCTCTGCAGTCACACAGGTCTCAAGAAGTTATCTTTCACGCATGTGCAGTCTAAACCAACCATGAACGCTTTTTAAACTTTGAAGCTGACCCTATATCGCTCGTGGCGTACACCGCCACGTCACCTCAACGTAAAAATTCTGAAAAGCACATTCAAATTTCATCCAATCTCAACGGTCATATCCTCTGTCCAAACATAAATCAGAGCCGTAAGATTTTTTGATGATGCTGGACAGTTAAGCATCTCTGTCTCAAACACAAGCTCTTTCTCTCTCCATAACGCTCTCTTTCTCGCTCTAAAACTACTACTACTTGCCTATAATATAAAATTAAAATAATTAATGCGTTTTCTGAATTTTTATTTTAGTGAGAGAATCTAAAGGGACAAAAGACCTGACACGGCTTCTATATGAACAGAAAAGGAGAGAGGGACTTGAAGTAAAATTTGATTTTTGAATTGGATCGTGATTGTTGTATTATTTGTTCTGTCTTGTTCCGTTAAAAATGAAAAATACTTTAATGGGTTTTGGGTTTTCAAACTAGAGCTTCTTTCATTTTCTTAGTTGAAGTTTCTTGCGTTTTGTTCCGTGATTTCGAGCATTAAGTGTCTGTTTCTTCACTAAGAAACAAACAATTTCTGTACATGTCTGGTTCTCAGGAATGCTCTAGCTGTAGTTGATTGCTAAATATGGAAGCATTGTTGGGTCTCAGTTCAGAGAGAACGTGATGAATAGATTTGAAGATAAAGCCATTCTGGGTTGCCAATTCCTGGAATTTTGAAGATTAAGCTTTATTGGGTTGCTTTCTGGAGAAAAAAGAAGATCAAGATTTCAGTTTCTGAGTCTCAATTAAAGGTTGGTTCTTGACGCTTTTTTCGTTTGCTTTCTTTGATTCTTGCTTTTCCTCTTTTTCTTCTGCAAATGGCTTCTCCTTGTTTTGTTCTTATCTGGGTTCTTCACAATTGATCAAATCTGTTTGCTATCATTTTTCTTAATCTGTTTCTTTGTGCTTACTCAGAAACTAGAGAGAGAGAGAGAGACCCATTTTCTGGTGTCTGTATACATAAGCACGCCAAATTTGAAAATTTTCTCCAGTTCATTGCGTACTTGTTTTGATTTTTAGTGGAGTTGGGTCCATTGAGGAGAATTTAAATACACTCTACATATGTACAACTGTAGATAGAGACTCCTCCTATCTTCTCTTCAAAGGGAAGTCTCTCTCTTTCTCAGTCAAACCAGCTAGGGGGTGAAAATGGCAATACGTATTCCTACTTTTCCTGTCTCTCCTGTGATTCTTGACCGTTGGATGTAGATCGGAATCAGCATCAAATCTTCTTGGTGAAAAGTAAAGTTGTGGGTTTCATTGTCTCTCACCAATTTGCCCCTCACAGTAACGATGGAACTCTCTTTTTTTGCTTGATATGTAAAAGGGTGTTTTGGTATTTCAAACAAGTTACTCACCGACGACGGCTTCTTAATTAGACGGCACTCAAGGCCGTTAAAAGTAACTTCTTACATCGTCATTTAACGATATTTTAGAAACTTTTGTGTCTCCATGAGTACGTGTTATAAAAAAAAAATCAATTATGGTTGGCATTTAATGATATCACTTGACTAAACAGTGGAAATTACTCGTGGGGGCATCTTTAGGTACTTTGATTGTGTTGGTCGGGTCTTGTTTTCAGCAAACAAGCTTTTTGTGATCATACAAGATTCTCGAGAGGCTTGATGTTGGTCTAATTTGTCTTATTTTATTTGCAATAATAATAGTTTATAATATTACACGCCTTATAATTGCAACTGCTCCACTGCCTTCAAATTTTCTATCCAGAGATCCTTTTTTTCCTCATCTGGGACGTTGTATTAAGGTTTGGTTGTCTATCGAATTCAGTTAAAACAACTCTGCAGCTGATTTGTTTGATCCAATCCAGATTATAATCATGGTGGAAGATGGTGGTAACGGGGCATTGGCCAATATTCAATCGGCTGATGAGTGGCTGTTACATGCACAAGAGCTTGTTCCAGTGGCTGTTGAGAAGGCAAGACAGATTAAGGGGTTTCCTGGTAGATGGAAGATGATAATCTCCAAATTGGAGCAGATCCCGTCGCATTTATCCGACTTGTCAAGCCATCCTTGCTTTTCCAAAAATGCATTGTGTAGGGAGCAATTGCAGGCAGTGTCAAAGACATTGAAGGAAGCAATTGAATTGGCAGAGTTATGTGTGAAGGAGAAGTATGAAGGGAAGCTTAGGATGCAGAGCGATCTCGATGCCTTATCAGGGAAATTGGATTTGAATTTGCACGACTGTGGACTTCTAATCAAGACAGGAGTGCTTGGGGAGGCTACGTTGCCTTTGTCTGTGGCTGGTTCTTCAACAGATGCTGAAGCTACAACACATGGCAATACAAGGGAATTACTTGCACGGCTTCAGATCGGGCACTTGGAGGCAAAGCACAAAGCTCTTGACAGCCTTGTTGAGGCCATGAAAGAGGATGAAAAGAATGTTTTGGCTGTTATGGGGCGGAGCAATATTGCTGCTCTGGTCCAATTGTTAACAGCAACTTCTCCTCGTATACGGGAAAAGACTGTTACTGTGATATGCTCACTTGCTGAATCAGGTAGTTGTGAGAATTGGCTTGTTTCAGAAGGTGTTTTGCCTCCTCTCATTAGGCTTGTTGAGTCTGGTAGCACTGTGGGTAAAGAGAAGGCCACAATTTCGCTCCAAAGATTGTCAATGTCGGCAGAAATGGCCCGGGCAATTGTGGGACATGGTGGGGTTCGACCTCTTATTGAGATCTGTCAAACTGGTGACTCTGTTTCGCAGGCAGCAGCTGCCTGTACGTTGAAGAATATATCAGCTGTTCCTGAGGTTCGCCAAATGCTTGCTGAAGAAGGGATTGTCTCGGTTATGATCAAACTCCTAGATTGTGGAATTTTATTGGGATCCAAGGAATATGCTGCAGAGTGCTTGCAGAATCTCACTGCCAGCAATGAGAATCTAAGAAGGTCTGTGGTTTCAGAAGGTGGAATACGAAGCTTATTGGCATACCTTGATGGTCCTTTGCCCCAGGAGTCTGCAGTTGGGGCATTGAGGAATTTGGTTGGTTCAGTTTCTCAGGAGGTTTTGATTTCTCTTGGTTTCTTCCCTCGTTTGGTGCATGTGCTTAAGGCAGGATCATTGGGTGCACAACAAGCTGCTGCATCGGCTCTCTGTAGGGTTTGCACCTCAGCAGAGATGAAAAAATTGGTGGGTGAAGCTGGGTGTACACCTCTGCTCATCAAGTTGCTTGAAGCTAAACCAAATAGTGTTAGAGAAGTTGCAGCCCAAGCAATTTCAAGCTTGGTGACGCTTCCGCAGAACTGCAGAGAAGTCAAAAGGGATGATAAAAGTGTGCCAAATTTGGTCCAATTGCTCGACCCAAGTCCACAAAACACTGCAAAGAAATATGCAGTGGCCTGCCTGGCATCTCTTTCTCCAAGTAAGAAATGTAAGAAGCTGATGATTTCTTATGGTGCAATCGGATATCTTAAAAAGCTTTCTGAGATGGACATTCCAGGTGCAAGGAAGCTCCTCGAGCGATTGGAAAGAGGAAGGTTGAGAAGTTTTTTCAGCAGAAAATAGAAAATGACAAGAAAATCACCCTTTGTGTAACAAGGCCTCTTCTATAGCTTCTGTTGTATGGTTGATGTTTCATGATCTGTATGAAACAAAAGTAGTCAATGATATTCATAATGTTTCAACCATGCAACCGACGTCATTATTATTAATGTTTATAAAATGCATAATGTTTTTTTTTCCCCCCAATTTCTTCAGTTCTCAACGATATCGCCATTTACCACAACTTGCCTTTGCACTTGAACGTGTTGCAATCATGATCTGTTATGATGAAGATTTTATCCCTTGTCATTCTTTATTCTTTTCTACTGTTGTTTCCTATGCATAGATCATAATAATGGTTAAAATTGCTTTCTTTACATATTTATTTTATTATTACTCTTTGTATCTATTAGGCTTTATTTATTTGAATGTGCCATCTCTGGTCAACAGCTTTCAGTCGCTGAGAGCCTGAGAACAATTGTTTACTCCGTTGTACTGTTGTGTATCATTTAGCCTTATAATTACTTGTACAATTCTCCGCCATTGTCCTGGATTCCATATCCTAGCTCGCTCGGTGGGGGATAAGATCATAAATGATTTCTCTTTGAACGCTTTTCAACCTAAAACTTGCTGGGACTGACATGATGCTCGTGCACTTTTAGTTGGTCTTTACTGCTCAATGGTTGAAATTTGGGTTAAAAGAAAAATATATTTTTGACAGCTGCAGAAAAGGTGATACTTATCAGAGAGTTTAAGAGAATAAAGCCGTTACGAGAACTGTTGTGATTTTTTTTTTTTAAAAAAAAACTTTTGGGTATTTCAGTTAGGCCTGCTCCGCAAAATGATATGGAAAGTCAACACGACATCACTTAAGATAGATATAGTTTGTTGTCATACTTGTACAGCACCAGGACCTAACCCCACTAGTTTTGTTGTGTTTTCACTTCAAAGCATCCATCCGCATCTCCTGAATTAGCTGAAGAGTAAACAACTGATTCTGCGCTGCATTATCAACAGTTTGAAGCTTAGTGTTTAGTGGGCTTTTAGGATGGCAAAAGAATGGGCTTAGTGAGCAGTACAAGCACGTTTTGTTTTGGGGCAACCGATTCCATTTTCTGATTTCTGCGTTTCCAGATAAGTGACAGCGCAGCAGTGACTCGCTGAACAGAGCCGTCCATATTTCTCATTCTTCGGATTGGTGTGAACCGAACGGAGCACAAATTTAGAAAACTTGTGGGGCACATGTATTTTATCACCCATGTAATAAATAAACAATGTTATAATTATATATTTATTTTAAAATTTTTTATATAAATAATGGTTATATTAAATTTAATTATATTTATACACTGTACATACATTGATTACTTGTTTACGGTTTCCTCCTTTATCTTTATTATTGTATAATGAAAACGAAAATGAATCGTGATCGTAATTCGTAAATCATTTCGCCCTAACAAAAAAAAAATCAACGGTCGGATCATGAGTTGTGGTAGTGGGACCTTATGCAAAAACTCTCGGAGGAATTACGGTTACACAATTAACGGCCAATGATTTTGTTTTACTACATTGGAAAATAGAGGACCAAACAAGCCCTTATCACAGTCTATCATTTGCGGAGATAGAGAAGCAATCCGGTCATCCGAAGCAAAACGACGCTATAGCTGACGGTAGCTTAACTAAAGGGCAGCCTCTGCAACTTTTCTCAGATAAAATTAAGGGAAATAAGAAAAAAAAAAGGCCAAATTTGAGCTTTTCGAGGCCAAATCGTTGCGCACTTTTTTCGGTACCATACTCTTCTCTATCAATCCATCATATACATAATAAGAGTATCTTAGTAAGATTTGGGGAAAAAAAAAAGAAAAAGAATTTTGTGTTCGCCTATAATAAACAAACCCCAGTTCGTTTTTATTTTTCTCTTCTTTTTGGACCTTTTGATCTGTACTTTAGGTATGTAAAATCGATTTTTGTTTATGTTTATGTTTATGTGAAAGCTTACTGCAATAAGCTGCTTTTTGTTTGATTATTGAGTTATGGGTTTTGATTTTTATTTGGGAATCATGATTAATTAATGTGATTTTAGATATTGGTTTTTAGATTTTGTGATTTTATTCATTTGTTGATGAATTATTCGCTCATCTTGTTTTACTCCGTTGGGTTGCTTGGAAATTTATTGTGGTTAGCAGTTGAACTGAGGGTTGAGATAAAAAAAGTCTTGGAAGGAAGATTGTTTTTTTTTCTTTTTCTCTTGCTCTCTGTTTGTTTACGGCCCACCATTTTTTTTTTTTTTTTCATTTAAAAGTTTCTGAGTTTTTCTTGGAGAAATACAGTATCATAATCTGCCGGTTTAGAAGAGATTATCTGACGCAGAAGCTATTCTGGGATGTTTATGTACTTTGCTGTAGATTGTCTCATGCAGTTATAGGGCGGCTAGCGGTTCATGGTGATGATTCTTGGATAGAAATTTGAAGTTGTAACAAGATTTAGTGCTGCAACTTTTGGTTAATCATACTTCCTAAAGTTATCTTGACATGTATTCTTGTTAATGAGCTGTTCAAATTCTTTTTGCCAATTGTAATTGTGTAATTTTTATCCTCTAATTGAATGGTCTCCACCTTATAGTTTTCTAATTCGTTGAGAATGGACGGATCTTTCAAATGGCACTTTCCCTTGGACAATGGATAATATGCTTTTTATAGTTAAGCTCTTGCTTGACTTGATTTAACTTGTGTTGGTTTTGATTGACATATTTTGCTTCTGTTTTATATTTGTGATGTGGTATTTTGAACATTGTATGCCTGATGTTATTTTGTTAATCTGAGTTATACATGAATCATAACGAACCGCAAATACCTTGATTACAGGATAAAAAATGAGTACACTGGATGCAACCAGAGCAGAACTTGCACTTGTGGTTTTGTATTTGAATAAGGCTGAAGCCAGGGACAAGATATGCAGAGCTATACAATATGGTTCAAAATTCTTGAGTGATGGACAGCCTGGTACTGCCCAAAATGTTGACAAGTCAACCAGCTTAGCCCGGAAAGTTTTCCGTCTTTTTAAGGTTACGCTTTATAGTATTCTTTTTGAAGTAACCGTAGCATAGGTTTTTGGTTTCTTTGGTAGCTTTGTATGACATGTCATTTATTAACTGATAATGTTTTATTCTGCCTGCTGTAAGCAAGAGCTTAAGAAAGAAGCAGATTTGTGAACTTATTTTCTCTCTGAGGTTTAGTTGAAACGTTTGTTGAAATCTGATATTGAACTTATATTTCTATGTGTCTCATGCTGACATGATTTGGTTGTAACTCTGGTTTTTGCAGTTTGTCAATGATTTGCACGCTCTTATCAGCCCAGTTCCCCAAGGAACTCCGCTTCCACTTGTTTTGCTGGGAAAGGTATAAATAGTTTGTGAAATGGCTTCTCTATTGTCTTTTTTTTTCCCCTCTCCCTTTTCCTTCCATGGCTTTGACTTCTTAATTGTTTGCATGTTTCAGTCCAAGAATGCATTATTGTCAACTTTCTTATTTCTTGATCAAGTCGTTTGGCTTGGCAGATCAGGCATCTACAAGGTAAAGACAGTTCTGTACGTTCATTTTAGGTTTGTAAGTTTTTTTTTACCCTCCCCAAAAAGATCAACTACGATGGTACTTTTGCAACAGAACAAAGAGCGTGCAGAATTGCTTGGTCGGATATCTCTTTTTTGTTGGATGGGTTCCTCAGTTTGTAGCACATTAGTTGAGGTGTGTTGCTTTTAGTTTTCTATTAACCACTGGCTTCTATATGTTGGAATTCTAAATTTGGAATAGTTTCTTGTTATGATGGTTTTGTCTAATCCAATTTATCCCTTCCATGTGTCAGCTTGGAGAGCTTGGGAGGCTTTCTACATCAATGAAAAAGTTAGAGAAGGAGCTTAAGGACAGTGATAAGCATAAAGTATACCAACCTAACGTTTCCGCAATAAGTTAACAATGAAACGTTTGCACCTACTGAATACCTAGCTAACTGTTGTCTTTCTCCATCCCTTTTTCTTTTTCCTTGGGATTTATTGCAGAATGAACAATACCAAGCTAAACTTAAAAAATCAAATGAGAGGTCTCTAGCACTTGTCAAATCAGCCATGGACATTGTGGTGGCGGTTGGGCTGCTTCAATTGGCCCCCAAGAAAGTTACTCCTCGTGTAACAGGAGCCTTTGGATTTGTTACCTCTCTCATCTCTTGTTATCAGGTATCAAATTCTACAGCTAATTTTCGGTTGATATCTTCATTACTGTGTTAGTTGTATATCGGAGCCTTTGGATTTGCTACCCATCTCTTGATATCAGGTTTCAAATTCTACAGTTAATTTTCGGTTGATATCTTCATTAGTGCGTTAGTTATATATTGGCTCGTGAACGATGAAATATACGAACATAGGACGGTAATGTGTGAGTTTGAAAATACCCAAACAAAAGAAAACACTATATTTGACAATGGTCTGATTTGAACGAAGGATGAAGAAGAAGCATCAGGCATCTTTAGTCATCATGAATATGAAGATTTTTGTTACTTGGGAAATTATCTTGATGTGACTTGTCCATAGATGTATTTTGACAACTTTTTTTAAAAACTTTTTATTAGTATATTGACAAGTAGTGATAAAATAAAAATTGGCTTTGACTTTCATAAACAGTAAATTAAAATTTAAATAATCCTAGCATTGCACGGCAGCACGGGACCTGATTAAGCCTTTGGGTCAATATAATTCTCGGAAACTGCAACTAGCCACTGCTCATTTTCTGATTAGATTTTTGCTCTTTGTGATGCAGCTACTTCCAGCTCCAGTAAAAGCCAAGGCACCATGAATGGAGAAGGCGGCTTTGCTGCACAAGCTTCAGTGACATTAAAATAATTATTCGTAGTGGTTACATAAGTCAGATGTTGGTGTATGCTTTTGCTCAATTCGCCACCTTATAAGGTGACATTAAAATATTCCACTTGTCGTCAAGATCACTCTGCTCTTTTAAAGTAGTAATAATACCCCTGGCTTGTCTTTTCATTTATGATTCATATAAAAATTTAAATGTCAGTTAGCATCCATATCAGAGAAAACCACATTGCATTGTCAACCAGCATTAAACAATCAGGCACTAAACAGAATCGTCATTAAGCTCATTTTGCCATTCTCGGTTTTGACATCTGGAGATGAACCTCTAGAGTGAGATTATGTTTCTATTGAGCACAGGGAAACTATAACTTCAAACTTCCATTATTCCCCAGAGTGGAGGGAAAGAACGAGCAACTTGGTGCCGAACAAAGGCTACACGGTGAACTGCAAGGAGAATGCAGAATAAGTACATACATTTCTGCCTGAGCACTACAATAAAAAGGCCTTAGACGATGCCACTCCAAATGGAATTATTACTTGGTGCAAAAGCAGGGATCAAAGTGAAAAAGGAGATACAATTTAGATTTATGTGACACACTAGAGAACGAACTCATCATCTGATTCATCATCTTCTTCACCCCACTCATATTCCACAACATCTACAGCATTGCCCCGCAAGATGTTTATAATCTGCCCCACACGCCTCCGTAAATACGCACTCTGGATTAAGGATGGATCATCAAGTGTGGGTTGAGCATAACTCAGAACCTTCAATGCAAATCTCCCAGAGGGTTCAGGGCTTTCAATACCGAATGCAGGTGATAATGATCGTCCCATGATCTGAACATGAGACACACTGTGATATGCCAATAAAGTACCAAAATTAGGCCAGTATACGATGGAAATACATATTCTCCTCATACACAGCTAGTAGCCAAAATGATCATAACAGTTTCTAACCAAAGATAAGCACATGAATGTCTCATCTTTTTAAAAAAAAAAATGAAAAGACATGAATATCTATTTTGTTCAGAATGAAAGTAAAATTTTCAAAAGATTCTCTCTAATCAATAAAATGGTGCCAAAATGAATCATCAAAGCCCTCAAAACAGTGTATCAACTAAAACTCATAATCCAACAGCCATCAGTTTGGCCAATGCTAATGTAAAGATATTGTTGGATAAGCTTGGAACTCAAAGCTGATCTGTGACATAAACATTATGGCTAAAAATTATGGCTAAAATAACAAAGTATTCAATTAAGGTACTAGCACATTGATCCTGAAAAAGTTCACAACAATTTACCATGAATACCAAAAAAGAACAATTGAAAAGAGAGGAAGGGGCAAACCATATATAGAATAAGCCATCCATATCTTGTCTCTGAACCCTACCCAGAAGTTCAATCAGCAAAAACCCACCAATGCACAAAACAGGTTCTGGAAGCTTGAACGTCTGGAGGCGATTCTCCTGTTGGTGAATTCATTAGGATGATTAGAATGTGGATGGGAAATATAGAAGAAACAAAGTGTCACTCAGAGAGTCACATAGCAGCTCAAAACAAACAATTTACAATGATGAAGACCAAATGATAAAAATACTGCCATTGACTCGTAAGAATATCCTAAACTTTTCAATCAAGAGATTGAGTTTAGGCCTGAAAGTGCATTTCGGTTGCATTCAGCCAGCTTCTAGGACCTTTTGCGGCAAGCCATGGTCCTCAAAAGTAAGTTCAAATTGAAACAAAATATAATGAGCAGTTTATTCTCCCATTTACAAAATTAGTTCTTGGTGATAAAAGGCATTTTAGGCACTGATAAATGCAATGGTCAAGGACTGCCCATCTTTTAATCCATATTTGGCTACTTGAAAGGTATCAGCCACTCTTTACATCAAATCTCTGTGCATGGAATTGACTTACTGCGGGAATGTGCCATAATGCACCCCCAGCAATTACATAATTGTCAGGCTCCTTTTGTGCACACAATCTGAACTCATTATCTCAATCTAAAGTGAGATTATGCAAAAGGTGATTATGTCAAATGATAATATTTTGGTGCAAGAGAAGATCTATTGAAGGTTTATTCTCTAGATGCTATTACAGTCTTTACAAACTCATATTTACTTCAGCTTCTTTTCAGTTGATTGCAACAATATAGGTAATAGCACAGTTAGAAATACAGCTTAGAAATACAGCTTACCTGGGCCATTGGGAACTCTTGTGAAGTGTACGTCCAGATGAATTTATTTTCATAGTCCTTATATGACTCACCTAAGGGAACATCCACAGGAGACTTTGGATGACCCATTCGGAAGCGCACAGCTTTGGCTGAATATATAGGTAGACCCCATTGAAAATAAGCTGTACAAAAAATACATAAACTTATCATCAGTGACAAGAATTAAATTTGGTATGTCCTTTAAAAAAAAAGAATGAAATTTGGAATGAAGAACTCGAGTATCAATTTTCTAAAACGATCAACCTTCGAAAGGTTGTATGCTGACTTCAGTAATAACACACAGATCACCCATCAACTTATATAACAGCATTTCAGGCTCGGCGGGATTGCTGTTTCCTTTACTTGACCAGTACGAAGCTCTCTGCGCAACTACATCTCTAGGTTCCAGAGTATTGTCGATGCTCTCCTCTGGATAATTATCAGTGCTGGAAGCACAGATTGGCTCTGAAATCAAATCTCTAATAGGAAATGTTGTACAACCTCGTGCTAAAAAGGCATAAGCTCTGTGCTCCCTCTCCAAATTTTGCCACTCCATAAAATTACTAGATCCCACCTCTGCAGGGTCTTTTGTACCATATCTTTGTTCCACTACATGAACAACTTTCGATAACTGAGGAAACATTCTTAGGCACAGCTGCCGACAGAGACCGTTTGCAATGACTGCAAAACATAGAAAATTATGTATCTCTCAGCGACAAGACTGCAATCTTAAAACACATAAAGAACCTTAAACCTTTTAGGACAAGACCATAGATTTTCTGCTACGTCTACATTTGAAAAATTCCATCAAGTAGAGACAAAACAAGTAATTCACCCCTCAGCATTACAACCATGAAGTTGGTACAAAAACAGAAGAAAGCATAGACATTACTGAATACTTTCGCTTACCATACTGTCGCCAACAACGTGAGACACAGGTAACACGGAGAAGATCAGATAGATCATCCAAACAAGTGAGGATCTGAATAGACATGTCGGGATCAAGCCAGTTCACAAAATCAATTCGATTCTCCATTTGAACTGACCAACTGAAATAATGCAACACAGTAAATAAGAACTTGCACGGATAAGCAAAATAAAACTTGGAGAAATCCAAACGGTGCCTAAAAGCCCCATAGAAAAGAAAACACACGCACAGGCACAAATTCCTGAAAACCCCTTTAATACATTCAAGGAGTGAAGATAGATGGTAAAGAGAGCAAGGTTCAAATGAAAAATCTGAAAGCTCCTATAATTATTGAACCAAAAATGAAAGAAATTAGGGATTTTTAATTCTACAAAAACTTGCATACATTATTAACATGGTTTCAGATTCAATAACATACACTCGCATAAACGGCCAGAAAGTAGTCACAAAAATTATGATTTTCCATTAAAATTCAAAGGTATATACTACTAAAAATTAAAAGCTCGAAATTGACGAAGAAAATTAAACCGAAAAGCATAACAAAAAAGAAAAAAGCTTTTCAGGGGATGGGAATCACAGACTCACGGTTGAGAGAAAAGATTAAATTTTTGCCCTTTATTGAGGAATCAAAAGAAAAATCCCCAAAAGTGCGAAACCCTAGAGCGAGAAAGCGTAATAATTTTGGGGAGAGAGAGAATTGTTGTTGGTGGTGGTGAGTAACTGATTATTGCCACAGAGCGAGGTGGCATGTGACTGGGAGTCACACATAGGCATGGCTAAGCTTGGTGAAAGCTAATTTCGAAAATTAATTTAATTCATTAGATATATTTTAAATCTTATCTGACTGCCATTGTTATTTTGATGGATTTCATTCCCCTTTTTAATTTACTTGGGACCCGGTCGATAAATTATTAAGGAATAAATTAGGTTTATTTTGTTAAATATTTAAAATCTTGAAAATTTTACTTATTTTTCTAAATTTATTATGTTTCGATATTTAAATATTTACATTGAAATTAAAACAATAAATTTTTGTGATTCTTTTTATTTAAATGAGAAATAAATAACTTATCCCCAAAAAATCTATTAAACATATTATGTATAAATTTATAGAAAGATTGCTTTTTATTTTTTCTGATAAAATTTTTTATTTATAAAAATAAATAAAATATCACTTATAATATTAAAAATAAATATTTATTCAGATATTTATATATATTTTTCAATCAAATTCAATTTTTAAATTTAAGGCAAAAACACAAACTTCTATTTTAATTTTCCTTACTTTGTCCTGGGCACCCTCGACCATCACCTGGGTACCAATCAAGTACCCTCCGGTCATTTTCTTTGGGCCCATTTTGTTTCTCAAATCCAAAATCAAAATTTCAAAATTAATTTTTCCATTTGAATTTTTTCAATTATATTAGAAAATTTTGGTGATATTTCATAAATCATACTATTAACTTATCTATAATCCTCTGTTTGAACACCAACACAGTTTTACATTGATGATTTACGGGTATGATTTTGATTCAATTTCGTTTGTTTCTTTGGATGAGAAATAATTTTGAAGTTTGAATTGATCCTTCGACATATGTATTAATATTGAAAAGTCGTGTGTTCTTCATAAATTATTATAATAGAACAAAAGAATGGATCAGCTTAAAAAAAATTTTACCGTCATTTTCTATTGATTCCTCCTAATAAGAAAAAGCCAATCTCACTCATAAATTAAGAGAAGTCAAATATCAAATCTTATATTTAGGCTATTAATATATATATTTTTTCAATAACTCTTTGAACAATTTTGAAATTATTTCTTTCACCATTCAGACACTTTGATTCCAATTCCCACGGATGAGATTTTTTTTTCCCCCTAAAAGAAAGCAGAAAATTTTCTGACATCAATTACAGGTAAATAACAATCCAAATTAAAACCTTTCTAGAAAATACAAATTTAAACATTTTTCTTTTATTGTAATATTCGTTTTTATTTGTAAATCGAATTTTTAAATACATTCATGGCAGTTAAATCTCCTCCTTAACAAGGTGAGCACGGTTCATGACTCAAAATATATATTGTATATTATATTATAAGAGGTTTTACCAAGTTATATTGAGTAGGGCCTAAATAAGAGAAAAATCCTATTATTATTATTATTAATTTAATATTTGTTGCATTTAAATTTAGCGGAGAGTTGATTTTTATTATTTTTAAAGATATAATTAATAATTATTAAATAAAAAATTTAATTATATCTTAACTTTATATTATTTTAAGTATATATGTTTGGCAGAGAAGATTACGAAGACTAAACGCCTAAACGGGGGATAAGAACGAAACGTAAGATGCAAATCCAAAAAAAAATTAGCTGGCTTATACGCAGCCCACCACCTTCGGACTTGGGTCCCAGCAGAGAAAACCCGAATCACATGATAGAATGGAACATGGCCTCACATCTCAAGGCGGTTATAATTTTGGGTGAATCCATTTACACTTTAAATTTTACTTTTGACATGGGAAAAGGACTGGTAGCTTTCAATTTTTGGGAAAGGGACATTAAATTTTTTTAATATTTAAAAAAAAATATTTAAATCTAAGGATCCCACTACCTTACAACCAATGTATGGTACATTCCTCACTTATGAACAGTGTATGAGTGGGACTCACTCACTATTTATGTGAGGGATGTACTATACATTGATTGTAAGGTAGTGTTTGCCTTAAATCCATTTGTCACTAATTATTTCGTTTATTTTAACAAAAAAGAGATAATATTGTATATTTACAATAAAATACATGAAAAATGACGGTTAACTTTTGACGTTTGGGAAAAGAAATATAAAACTCCCTAATATTTTTAAAAAAGACATATGACTCCCTTTCTATTAATAAATTTTGTTTATCTTAATTAAGAAAAAGATATTATTATTACTACTATTATTATTGTTATTTATTGTGTCATTATTATTATATTAATAATATTGTTATTAAATTTTATTATTTTAATTATTTTTAACATTATTATTATTGTCGTTATTATTGTTGGTGTTACAACAAATTAATTTAAATTCAAATCAAGACAAAATTATGTTTTAAAGAAGGATAATAATTCAATTTTCACTTGAATTTTTATTGATTGTTGAATTAATAATTAAGATTTTTTTAAAATTTTTATTTTTCTTACCTAATAACTTTTGATTCAGCAAAAACTTTATTTCAAATCCTCATCTTTTAAAAAGATAAAGAAAGAAAGTTAACAAGACTAATAAATTGTGTAGGCATCACCCATATAAAGAATAACAAAGCAAAAGTTGTGATTGTGATTAAAACTTCCTTTCAATTGTCACTTAAACTAAATCAAAATGTATTTATGACTTTGGTAAACAAAAATGATTCTAGAATGATGAAACTTTATGGGTTTAACAGGAAAATAATTACTTATTAATGGGATAGTTTTGATGAAAGACTGTTTTGACATTTGTAATAGTATGATGGGTAAAATTTATTTTTTAAATTAAACGAATAGAGAAAATATTTTTCGAAATAGATTTTAGAGTGCAAATAGTTTCACCATTATCATTTAAATTTGGCTGGCCTTTACCACGCAAATCAAAACTGGTACCTACTAAAATTGGGTGAAGATTCTTGACTACCATCACAAAAATTTAAGGATTGAATGCCAGAAACATTTAACTGTGAAGTTATATGGACGTCTAAAATAATGATCTCCATTGTTCGTTTTCTGAAGAGGGGTCTTGGTATAATTTTCCTGTTTTACTTGAGCATGGGATAACTAGGATTGCCAGAGATGTAAACAGATAGCCGAAATGTAAAACAATTTGCATATTCTGAGAACACACTAGTTAACTATCAAGAAGCAATTTCATTTACACCAGGAGAAAAACAAATCACCAGAGCAGAAAGCAGGATTTACAAGACTTTCAAAAACACGTATATTTCTACAACCATAACACTAACTCCCTAACAAACCAAACCTTAACATCGTTTACAGGAATGACCTAACAAACTCTTTTCAAAACTACTGGGACATATCAAAACACTGTCCACACAAAGACCTCCTTTTGTGTGAGTGCAATCGATTTGAGTCAATGAAAATTTAATCTTTGTCGATTCACTAGGATCCTCAACAACAAAATCTGCCACACGGTAATGAACCCAGTGACCAGGATTCTCTAGAAAACATTGAGATACGGCGTGCTGTCCATCAGATGTTGTTAGTAGGAAACGAACGGGTTTTATGTCCCAGCCATGGACATGCTCAAACTTGCAAACCCGACGACCAAGCCTCTTTGAAGGCTTCCCAAGCTGTAGTCTGAAGAAGAGGCTATATGTCCCAACAGGAAATTGAAACTCAAACTCTCCGTCTACCTCAAACCACCAGATTTGTTGAAGATACGCCACTGATTGGAACCTAACATGCAAAGAAAGGGACAGGTCCCAAACAAATTGCTTCATTCATCAGGCAGTGGGAGAAAAGGAGACCACTATAAAGCATAAACAACGCAATAAATCTATGTTTCGTTTGGACAAAATATTTGAATGAATGTGAATAAATCAAAGTTCCTAGAAATAAGAAAAATGGTGTAAACTTAGCAGGTGGCCAACTGTATCATTGTAATCTAATTACTAGCAGTGAGTAAACGCACATCAAAATATGAATGTGTGAACTCAGCTTAAAAGCATCAATCAGATTGAATGTTGCTGAAAAACCAATTTCTGAGCACTCCATAACTGAAAGATATAGCAGAAAAAGAATCAACTCCGCAAATATTATGAAAGGCCAAATGGAGTCTGTACACTGCACACGAAATTGAGACACAATCTGATAGTAGAGGAAACGTAGAGCGACAAAATGCTAAATTCCAATGGATAATTCAGTGTCAATACATTGCAAAATGACCACGAATGATATTAAAAGCACCAGCGAAGCAATTGACCACTACTAATTTCAAACAGCTCCGGGGGCAACACAGTGCAGAATTACATAGCTATTATAACAATCTCACCTAGATTCCTCAGTTGAAATGTGAGTCCAGTATCTCCGATCATCAATCCCGGTGATGGCTAAAGCCTTGGAAGAAATAGACACACAGAGGCCACCAGTATTTTTATCCAGCCACATCTCCTGTACATAACCAAAATCATTTTGAATCCCCCTATACACAGTAAACATCTGCACCAATTCAAAGGTTCTTTGCAAAAAGATAACATACACTTGCTAGAGATTGTGAATGAAAAATATAAAATTTCCCAAATTTCGGAGAAAACTTGTCATGATCTGACCAAGATGTATTATTATCAAAAACAGCAACCAAGTTTGAAGATTATCGAGGATCAAACGATTATGGTTTGACGGATGCATCAAAACATTTCTGTACGGAAACCCAATCACAGATTTTTTATAATGTCGAAAAACAAAGAAAATAAATGGAAATAAACAAACCTTATTGCCACCATCAAAGGGACTGGGACTACAAAGCCTGGCATAAAGATGTTTCTTACTCAAATAATCAACCATATTTGTTTTACTACTTCTACCCAAAACTTTGTCAACAATGAACTGATAATTGGAAGGCAATTTGGATTCCCATATAAAATCAGCTGAAGAAGCTCCCCGAAAAGCCCGATTCAAGCGAGCCAGTTTGCAGATCTCAGGTGGGTCCAAATGCATCAAACCAATGCCACGCAGCTCTCTGGCATGTCGCTCAATCTCGGCCTCAATGAAGACAATTCATCTCCATTGCTGTCCGCTACAATACCAGACACATTAGCTCCCATTAAACCTCTCAACCCAGACAGATCCCAAAATCTGATTTTTCAATGAATGGGGTTTGTTGTTGAGTCTTCTTACTCATTAATCGACCCAACTTGGATTGAATAAGCAGACACGTAGACTCGGACAACTTTAAGTCAGAGAAAAGAGATTTAAGTCCGACGGGACATTACGACTACATTAGTGGAGGTGTCTGCCGAATCAGGATCAGGTGTGACGCTGGAACTATAATCTTATCCATTACAACAACAGCAATATTAAGGAAAAAAAAAAAAACACCTTCTTGTCCTAGGTTTAGAGAACGTGGATGCACGCGCTACGTGGTTGCTTCTGTTTCTTTCGAACGCGCCATAAGTGAGAAAACTTATGATTGAATTAAATTGAATGATGGATTAAGTAAACGGATAATGTCGCAATCCCCGTTACGCCGTAGATCGGTTAGTTAGTCAACTGTCTCTGTTGTGTAATCCAGGTATTTGCCCTCCTCATCCGATCTGTCTCTTATATATTTCATTACGACTTCTATTTCATATATAATAATCATAATACAATTAACCGAAAGAGATTAAGACAGCGTCACAAAAGCTGGGTGTCCAAATTCCATTGAATTCCGTGCCGTCATGTCATGTATGATGATTTTATGTATTCTGAACCCAAACTGATTTGTGCATTACAAAAATACAATACGTTCACGTTTGTCTCGTCCTGATGTGATCAATTATTCAAAACCATTGACAATTTTACTAAGAAACTAAAAGAGAATATTGTAGGATAGGCCATTCTTAAACGATATATATGCCCACTTGGTAGTGGTGATGGTCATGTTCATCGACAAAATAATTGATGTCCCTTCCAAATAAATTAATAGTTGATTAAGCTCTTGTCAGTCCCAGTCCAAAGTTTGATTTGCTTGCGCTTTTGCTTTCGCTAAACGAAAGTGTGGTGTCGTTTTTCCTCAATTTTCCAACCACCACGTGTCCCAACCTAACCCAACTTTGCGTTTGAACCAAATCGCACAATAAACAATTAGATGCAACCCAAACTGAGTTGCCTTTTTCAATTGATTAATGACTGAAAATGCAAGAGAAACCCGATTCTGATAGATCCAGTATTTCAGTTGATTGATGATTCTGCGGCCCAGTCCCCAGTAAGGACAAGTTTTGGTGGACCCGAGCTCCGCGTGTTAAAACAACAAAACATAAAATAAATAAAATGTTCTCCACGTGGCGCTGAGTTAGCAGAATCTCCTCTCTCCTCTTTTCTTTAAGCTCATCATGTAAGAAACCGCTGCGTTTTTACCTACCAATAACATGAACAAATTAGAAGCACACTATTTTTTTTTTTTTTTCATTCTTCAGTAGATACGAGGCTTCTATAGACGTTTAAACAAGCTTAACTGTGATTTAAGGGTTTATTGGGCATGACGCGAGGTATATTAAGAGATATGGATTGTTTTTAAAAAAAAAATTAATGGCTTTCATTGAGAAATGTGGCCGGTGAGATGAATGAAGGGGACCAATTATCATGACTCGCATTTTTATTCAAATAATTCTGTATCAGCCGTTAGGCAAACTAGGCATTCTCGTAATCAGCACTCGTGTGCTGGCGTAATACTGAATTAACCTCGATATTTTCAAAGTACACCAACATTTGTTTCAAAGAGTCAATCCAACAAACGTTCTATGGGCTTGCTGGGCTTCGAAACCAAAAAAAAAAAAAGTACAATAAAAATAAATTCACTCATGCATTTTGAATGCCCTACGACGGCCGAATAATAAATATTTTGCAGGAAAAAAAATTAACTATGGCGCGTGTGTCTGTACTCTGGGTATATCTCTGTTCTCACCATCAATCGCAATCATATATCCGACAGAAATTAGTCTTACAGCAAACTAAATGTTACATAAAATGTTTTATTAGTGTTATAAAAATAAAAATGAAGAAACGTTTGTGTCCAACTTGGCTGTATATATATATATATAGGTGCATGTGATACGATCAGAGTTATGGTTGAAAGAACCTATATATATATAAAATCAAATCATGTTCCAAAATTTTCCAAATTGGAGCATTTCCTTGCTTGATATGTTAATGCATGGGTAAAGTCAAAATTTCACCAATTTTATGGTTGATAAAAAGCGGATAGGTTTAAGGCCCCGTTTCCACAAAGATGGGTCCACATGCATATATATAGCTGTTCAATGAAATTGAAATTCCAAACTACTCAATTGCTTCACCAAACACAAATTAATGAAAAACTATAGTTAAAGAAAGGTATAATGTATATAGCTTTAGGAAAGCACATTTTCCCCCAAAAAAAAAAGTCACATGAGTTTCTAAAGATCTTTGCTTGATTCATTACTTGTTGTAGTAGAGGAGTTCCATTCAAGCCCCTTACCAATCACCATTAGCCGCCGTGCATGCGCATAATAATTAGAGAAAGATAGGAGTGGGTGCGTACAATGCATCTCGCACAATGCGGACGCGCAAGCTGTCATTGAGTTAGAGAAAGAGCTTAGTACTGAGGAAAATTGAATATCATACATGCAAATTTATCTACTTAAAGACGTTAAACGTAGTTAGTGCCACCATGAATGAAGATGGATTCATTAGCGCATATGTATATATAATATATGTAACGTGTACAGCATGTTATACACTAAATATTTAATTCATAAACTCAATTGCAATTGCATTTGCATGTGCCTCTCTTCTTATTTTAATCTGGTCGAGCGCTTACTTCTCCAATAAAATAAACATTAAAGATTAAAAGTCAAACTTCACCGGTTCCCACCTAAATACGAGACCCAGGCAAAGCAAGTAGCAACTACGCCTAGGACGAATGAAGAGCAACTAAAACCCATATGCAAGAAAAGTTCGATTCTGGTTGTCAACGAAAATAATCGAAACGAAATTACAGACAGTTGAGTTCTGATCACAGTTTGAGTTGTTATCTTGAATTTTGATCCAACAGCTGCGGATATGCTTCTCTCGGACATGACTGGACCTTCCTATTGCTGACGGGACATTACTTACTCACACGCGCTCTATCAAGAGAGTGTAAGACACTCTCCTCGAGGAGTTTCTTTTTCTTTCTTTCAAGTAAATAGTTTCGAGGTTCATCAGAATTTACGGCAATTTAAAATTCTAATTTCGGAGATATTGAAACCGTTTCAGAATATATTAAATGATTCAATTAGGTCCAGAAAAAAAAAAAAAAAAAAAACTTACCTACTCTACTTGTGAAAGTGAAACCAAAGATAGCGAGTGCTATTAGTAATGCCATATTGAACTCAAAAGTTCATAGTATAAAGATCTTTATTAAGGACATTTTTAATTTTATAGAAAACACACCATGTGATTCTATAAAGTTTTGAGTTAAGTGCCCCACGTCTTTTGATTTTGTATAAGCATACAGCATATGATGTGCATTGTGATGTGCCATGCATGATGCATGTCCAATATCTCCCACGTCCCTCTTTCCCTTACTACTGGTCAAATGAAACAATTCCAATAATATATGTTTTGTTTATTATTTTGAACGTAACGTTCTATCCACGAAAATTAAATAAATAAGTTCAATTCGCATTTTATTAGAATTATTATTTCGAATACCATAACCAGAGAACATCTTAGATTGATATTCCTTAATTGCATGCAAAAATACAATTTTTGTTAAATACACAAAACAAAGAATGGCGAGTGGAGACGAAGAACAGAGAATCTGCCTCTTTATTCACTTGCCTTATTAATAATATACCCGCGCGCGCGCCCACGTTCCATAAATGCAAACACGCTCTCTCGTTGGGCCAGTTTCATCTTTCACCAGCGCGTCACCCTCACTCGATATCACCAGTCCGCGTACCAAACAAAACCTTGAGGAGTTCACCCGTCACCCTTACGTTAACCCGTCTTCCTTGACTACAGAGACTCTCGCATAAAAGCAATACGGAGACTCTCATTTTCATTCATAATTCATCGGTCTCTCTTAATTTTTTTTTTATTTTTTTTTATTTTTATTTTGGTTTCAATTTCAATGGCTAATACGGCTGGTTCAACGAGACTATCTTACATAACATTCAAAACAAAGCATGCAAATCTTTATTCAATAACCCTCGTTACAATTCTCTGCACAATCTTTTACCTCGCGGGCATGTGGCAGCACTCGCCGGGGGCCATCCGCGCTGCCACGTCACCTTCTTCTATACTCACTTTTGTCCCATGCAGCAGCACATCGGCCAAGGCCTCAACAAACCTCAACCTCGACTTCTCAGCCCACCACCAGGCTCCTGACCCCCCTCCCACTTTGGCGCGTGTCACCTACATCCCTCCCTGCGACCCCAAATACGTCGAGAACGTCCCCTGCGAGGACACTCACCGGTCATTGAAATTCGACAGGGACAGGTTGATATACAGGGAGAGGCACTGCCCTGAGAAAACCGAGTTGCTCAAGTGTCGCGTGCCGGCGCCGCACGGTTACACGGTGCCGTTTAGGTGGCCGGAGAGCAGGCAGTTTGCGTGGTACGCTAATGTGCCGCATAAGGAGTTGACAGTAGAGAAGAAGAACCAGAATTGGGTCCGGTTCCAGGGTGACCGGTTCAGTTTTCCAGGTGGCGGCACGATGTTCCCACGCGGCGCTGACGCGTACATTGACGATATTGGCAAGTTGATTAATCTCAAAGATGGCTCTATAAGGACCGCCATTGATACTGGCTGTGGGGTACGTCCTACAAATTTACAACAAATATATGACCAATTTCTCATATTTAATCAAACTTGTTTTCTCTTACATTTAATTTGTTTTACTTTGAGCGTCGACCGTCCGGTTCGTTTGCGTGAACCGGAATCATTGGTCTGTATCTATTTGACTTGGTTATAAACTTAAACTGAATGTGTGCACTGGCTGTGGCTGAGTTGGCCGGCCGGCGGAGCAGGATGGGTTTTTAGGTTATTTTTCTTTTTTTAAAAAAAAAATTATAATTGAAAAAGAATGGCGTGCGGTCAATAATATCCTTGTAAAATAATGAAAATTAGGTTGAATGGGAAAAATATATTTTACGATTAAATGATTCCTTTTTTATAGGGAGGTTATGGATGGGATATCATTATTGAAGATTTGAATGGAAATAGAATAGTGAATTCATATTTACTTGGTTATTTTCTTACCATTTACGGGTATTTATTACTCCTTCTACTGTAATTATTTCCGCGTTTATTTAGAGTAGTCCAGCTCACATGTTGCAGTGCACCAAACCTAATCTTAAATCACAGCTAAGAAGTGCAGATCTTATGATGAGTTGTAGGCTTTGCCCCCATCCTAATTCATCTTTACTCTTTTAGTTTTAGCAAAATTTAATAAATTCTTGGCCCTCAAGTAAAGTGGTTCACCAAGAAATGATATAATATCTATCTATCTTCCAACCGCAGAAAAGGTGTTTGGTCACCTTAATTATCTAAAATGTCTAGGGCAATGCACTTTGTAATTGATATCTACTTAAGGAAACTTGGGATTGCAGTTAAAGAATGCTGTTAATAATGCTAACGTAGACATAGACAATGCTGATAAACAAAACTTCATTATTACTTAATTAACATTTTCTGTAACTACTTTAAACTTTTTTAAGATTAATGCCTTCATAATTACCCCTATGGTTGTTATTTTTGATATTTTCTTATGGTTCATTAATTCAGTGCAATTTTTTAAAAATAAAAAATAAAATAAGAGAGCATTCTTCAGTGACATGCTTTATACTAAGCATATAGACGTATGGAGAAAAGAGAGACAATAGTTTTATATTAAGCAGATACTTTATTTTCACTGGATATGATGTTAAAATTTTCAGGTTGCTAGCTGGGGAGCTTACCTTATGTCAAGAAATATTCTGGCAGTATCATTTGCACCAAGAGACACTCATGAAGCTCAGGTACAATTTGCTTTAGAGCGAGGAGTTCCAGCATTGATTGGAGTCATGGCTTCGATCAGGCTTCCTTATCCTTCAAGAGCTTTTGACATGGCACATTGCTCTCGTTGTCTCATTCCTTGGGGCCAATATGGTAGTCTAATTAACTAACTGGTCCATTGCAATTTCAATGTTTCTTTCACTTTTAAAGTGTTCGTAAAATTTAAGTTATGGTTTAATTTCATGTGGAGCAGATGGTCTATATTTAATTGAAGTTGATCGAGTTTTACGCCCTGGTGGGTATTGGATTCTGTCTGGGCCACCAGTGAACTGGGAGAGCCACTGGAAAGGCTGGAATAGAACAACTGAAGACTTAAAATCAGAACAAAATGGGATAGAGACCATAGCAAGGAGCCTATGCTGGAAAAAGTTAATTCAAAAGAAAGATCTCGCTATTTGGCAGAAACCCACTAATCATGTACATTGTATAGCTAACCGAAGAGTCTTCAAAAAGCCTCGCTTTTGCAAGGCACAAGATCCTGACATGGCGTGGTAATTTTTTTTTTCTTCCAATTTTAATTATTTTTTCTTGTGTGAGAAAATCCTATCCTTTTGATGGAGTTTCGAATAATTTTCGATCTCCTTTATTATAAAACTTTTTGTGAAGGATTAATTTACACTGGGATGTTGAATTAGATGACAAAAGCAAAAGCAAAATTGTCCCTATTTGCCAAGGAAAGCTTTAGAAATGATTCTAAAACCAAATGGATTATAAAGCAACCAGATGGCAGATGCTTTGTCGAAGTATCTGTTTTTATTTTGGCTTTAATTGATTTTATTATTTTTTGGAATGTAGGTATACTAAGATGGAGACTTGCTTGACCCCACTGCCTGAGGTGTCCAATATAAAGGAAATCGCCGGGGGGCAATTGACCAAGTGGCCAGAGAGGTTGAATGCAATCCCTCCCAGGGTTAATAGGGGAGCAGTGGATGGAGTTACAGCAGAGATGTTTAGAGAAGACACAGCCCTATGGAAGAAAAGAGTGACATATTACAAATCCGTGGACTATCAACTAGCACAACCTGGGAGATACCGCAACTTGCTTGATATGAATGCTTATTTGGGAGGCTTTGCAGCAGCTCTCGTTGATGATCCATTGTGGGTCATGAACACTGTCCCAGTTGAAGCCAAAATCAACACCCTTGGAGTTATCTACGAACGTGGTTTGATTGGAACCTATCAGAATTGGTATGTCTTTATCTCTCCACTTCGTTCATATTCCTTGATTAGCACTTAGCAGCCGATAAACGACCCACTACTACCTTTTGTCTTGTTTGGTTTTTTTCTTCAGAAACCTCCAAACCAGGCCTGTTTTGGCTAAATCTCCATCTTAGCTGTAACTCTTTCGCATAATTCCATAATCTTTATTGATCGATTAATCTATTTTTTTTCCTCCTTATTACATCACGAAAACCGCCTTAAACCTAAAATTTCATTAATGGAAGTTGTTGCTAAATATTTTCTCCTTGTAGGTGCGAGGCCATGTCTACTTATCCGAGAACTTATGATCTCATCCATGCTGATTCAATTTTCAGTCTTTATAAGGACAGGTAATTCTATTAGCATGTGCTCATGTGTCATGTTTAGCCGGGTAAGCATATAATGAATAAATATGATAAACTGATTGCGATCGAATTGAATTCATATCACAGATGTGAAATGGAAGATGTCTTGTTAGAAATGGATAGGATCTTACGGCCAGAAGGTAGTGTAATTATCCGGGACGATGTAGATATATTGGTGAAGATTAAGAGTATCACAGATGGCATGGAATGGGAAGGAAGAATTGCAGACCATGAAAATGGACCCCATCAGAGAGAGAAGATTCTTTTTGCAAATAAAAAATATTGGACCGCACCAGCCCCCGATCAAAATCAAGGAACACATACAGCTCGATAAAAATGCTCTTCTTCCAAAATTTATTTTATTTATTTATTTTTCAAGATTTTTGTATTTACATCCATCAAGGCATTTGTTTCCCTCCTAAAATATCTTCAGGAACAAGCAAATCATAATGATTTTTGTTTCTATTTCCAGTCATTTTTTGATGTTGTGCAATGAATCCATCAACATCCTTTTTATCAACATAACCCTTTTCTTGGTATCTTTTAGTAATTTTGTGCTTATTCTTATGAACCAATGCAATACCTACGATTTGATATAGAAAAAAAATAAAACGACGGGGTTCGATAATAAGCATACCCCCTTTCGTCAATTCTTTAAGAGCGAAATTCTTCTTAGTGATTAAAATAGGCGGACTAATTTCTCCCCCCTTGAACTTGAATAGAGGCTATGGTAACGTCGCTAGGATTTATTAGTCCAACCAGGTGACAATATTCTTTCATATCATTATGTGATGACCACAGAATCGATTTATTGATTTCATCAAATAAGATAAATAAGAAATTAATATAAGTTCAAAACCTCGGTTATAAGCATTCTTGTACTCCCATTAAACCTGTGTGCAAGCAGAGACATGCTCGGAGGTTAAAGAGATTAAAGGCATAAAGGACCGATTAGAACTTTTGTTACCTTCAACTTGGAAGGTAGCAAAACCGCTTCGAGCCCAAGGCTACGGCTTCTCTATTTTCAGCTGCAGCTTTCGGGTAATGAACAAATGAATACCATAAAACCTAAGTACCTCAATTGACTATCCTAGACATGCAGTCTGAACAATAGAACAAGAGACTTTGAGAATGGCCTCTTCCCCCTTCGGGGATCTTCAGTGTAGTACATGCAAATGAAAAACATAAGAGGTCACTTCTTATTCTTGTTAGCAAGCAGAAGGGCCTAATTTGAGCTTCTAAGGGGAAAGACAGTATTATATAATTCCTTTCCTTGTGCATCCTAAAAAGGTTGAATAAATTGTAGTGCTCAAACAGAGTATTTACTACGAGCTCGCAAGAGCAATAGAACCTAATTGGCATTTACACTGTGATGTTCAAAGAGTGACAGCGCTAAATGAACTCCAGAAATAAGGCTTCCTGTTTGCTTGTCAGGCCAAGTTCATTCAAACTCGAGGATCCATCAGAAACACCAAAAGCACGCCGAGGATATGGCCTCACCTGTTCATCAGAAAAACAAGAATGAATCAGAACACACACACACACACACACACACAGATACAAGTTTACATATATAAATTAAAAGAAATGCATGGGAATACGTAGGCCTCCCAACAGTTGGCTTGATAGGTTCACCAACTGCTGTAGTCAAAGAGAAGACAACAAGACTTACCACTCTGTAAGTGCCAGGCTTCACTTCCCTACCAACATCGATGAAATCAAATAGAATCTACAAAGGAACAAATAGCAGGCAGTTAAACCACAGGACCAAAGTGTGTCTTCTAAATTTCTGACATTTTACCTGAAGCCTATCCGTCTTCAGAAAACGACGGCCACGGCGACTGCCATCTGGCATTTTAACAACAAGGGATACCGAATTCTCATCATCTATCGCTGGTTCCTCAGGAAGAGAAGTTTCTTTTGCTGCTAGCCATCTTTCAAGTTTCTATCATCAGTAATATCAAAATTATCAAAATCAGTGTTCCAGACTTGGACAATAAAAATCAAATGGCACCTTCCTCCTCAACTATTCCTTAATTTTTTAGCCACACAGTGATATTCCATTCCAGTTTACACAGAGGGCAATGATCCATATATCAAGCATGCATAGGCAGAAGATTTTCAGGAGTTCACGCCAATGACACTCATAAAACTTCTGAAGTCTATCAAAAGTCAGCTAAAACCATGCCAAATAATTCAAAATCTTAGATAAGATTTGACCTTGATCCGATCGGATTTACAAAATCTTATTTTTTTCAAGATAAAGAAATAACGAAGCAATTGCTATTGCCGGAAATACTAGGCCCACCAAAAGCATAAAAATTGAGGGAAAGCTTAAAGAATCCTACTGTCATATCTTTCTAACAAAAGTTAAAGCACGTTCAACTCCTTCCATGACAGATTCAAGTTTAAAATCACATCAAATCTAAGGATCTATGTATCAACCCAGTCACTCTCACCTCTATCCATGGGGTATCAAACTGTAAGGGTCTTCAGATAACAAAGAAAAGTAGTTTTAAGCACAAAAGAACATGGTGAATAAATGAGGCACCCAAAACTCAACAGTTTTACTACCTCTTCCTCAAGGATTTTCTTCTGAGATTCATCTCTACTCAGCTGAAGAGACTCAGCTTCCTTAAGAGCATTCATTTCTTTTTCTCTGTCGGCCAACAAAGAAGCCAAATACTCATCATCCTGCAAGCAAAATTAGACGATCAGGCCACAGACAATGCATCATCAAACATGTAATTGATGTGGAAAAGCAGAAACCTGTTGTTCTCGCAGTGACTGCTGTGCCATTACAGAGGAAGATGCACGGGAACCTGATGAGGAACCAGGACCTGCATTGCTGTCTAGATCACTTTGTACATATTTAGAGCAACCTGTAGCAGCCTCACCGAAAAGTGCTGCCTCAAGCATAACTGCTTCATCAAGCTCTTTGGAAGAAATGCCACCCCACTTCAATGTCCAGACCAATAAAATGTTTTAAATTTACTTACTTGTCTATGAGAACCAATTCAAAATTGTTAATAGGCAAAGCACACTACCTCATTAGCAGGAAAAGCATCTTTACTGCACTGAGTATGGACATTAACATCATGTTCTGACTTGTAACGCATAGGTGATTGTGAGCGCATATTTTCAGCTCCCTCTTGGACTGATGATTTTCCTGGCTGAATCGAAAGGATGTCCATATTTAGAAGAAAGTACAGGGATATAAGAAACTATGTCAGCAAACCCTGTAGTTTGCGCCAAAAGAACCGGCAAGAAAGAGTATACACCTTCCTGGTGCTGTTGTTAGTTTTCTCAGCTTCTTTAACTAAATCATAGACTTCCAGTTTTCTATCTCGGTCTTTCACTCCTTGCCCACGGATTGTTTTCTCTTGCTCTGCTGTCTGATCCCAGTACAATTGAACCAAGGACAAGTAAGAAAAGAAAAGTATAGAATATAAAAATAAAAGGCAATATTTACAGACCTTCAAGGACAAGGATATTGCACGAGAAAATTCATCATCTTCAGGTAGCTCAAGTTCCCTTTGAACAACTCCACTACCAGATGAAGCCTGCAACAATACACACAGAAAGTAAGAGTTTAGACACGATAGAAAGGAATTGGCCGGAAGTAAAATAAGCAGTGATACATAATCCAGAAAATAAATTGCTTATTCAGATAACGCTCTTCAACCTCTTGTTTTGAAGCCTCAATGGCAGCTTGTATCATTTGTTCTTCTATGTCATTGCCATAAAAGTGTGAACCATTATCCCTCAAAAGATTGTCCCGAGTATCGCGACCATGGTATGATGAAGTTCTTGCTCCATCATAGTCATAAGGCATCTGTCCTGAATGATAAGGCTGCTCATTCCAACTACTGAACTCTGCAGGAAGCCCCAGTACCCCTCCCGTGTGGGAAGCAACTGGCTGAGGAGAGGTGAGAGAAGCACTAAGCTCATTTAAAAGACTTCTCCTGTAATTGGGGTCAAGTAGAGATGAAGGCCTGAAACTTCTAGCAGCAGAGAAAAGTTGTGAAAGTCTGCTTGGCCGAGCTTGAATATTATTACTATTCATGTCCAGAGAACTAAGCCCAGGGGAAGGATAAGGATAAGCAACAGCAGTTGGATTTAAGCTGGACAGCAAAATTAGACAGAAAACAAAATTGTCAATGGAAGACCAGACAAGCGAACACTAAATCTAAAAGGTAGATAAATTACTTTATAACCTCCAAAGCAACTTATGACAAATAAAAGGGAACAAAATAGAAAAGCATAGAGTTAGGAAACAATGCCATACATGTCTCTGTGGCCTTCACTAAAATATGCGTTCACGGCTTCATTAAGATTGCCTCCATATTCCTGTTCACCAATAGCAATGCGCCAGAGAGTCAGATAAACAATTGAGAATATGGAAAGATCATATGGTCAATATATTGATCAGAGCACTCAAAGCTATAAAAACAGCCACGAAAATCAAAGTTCTCTCTCTCTCTCTCTCTCTCTCTCTCTATATATATATATATATATATGTGTGTGTGTGTGTGTGTGTGTGTGTGTGTGTGTGTGTGTGTGTGTGTGTGTCATCTATGGAATTACAATGCAAACCAAACCAGTTTAATTTGTTTAGCATACAAAATTAGAGGAACAATTGCACCTTTCACAGCTGAAGGTAGACCACATCAAAACAGAATAAATCATTTAGTCAATAAACGCTAGTTGACAGTGAAATTATATGCTGGAAATGAACATAACAGATAAACAGGCATTGGTAATCGGAAAGAATAATCACATTAACCAATAAAGTAGAAGAGTACTCGGTAACAATTAGAAAACTAAGCATCGCAATTAGAGAAACAATTAGCAAGAATATCCACATTGCTTGATTATCGACAGAAGAAACCCTAGAAAACAAATTGAGAACAGTTTCTAGATCCTGACAATTAAATAATTCCAACAGTCATTATAATGTAAAGACTCATAGTATGTATGTAAGAAGCCAAATCTTGAGGTTCTTGGAAAATAAATAACAAATAAATAGTGAGAACAATGGATAAAGACGACAGTTGAGTAAACCAAGAAGAAAAGACCAAAAAAATAATAAAAGAAAGAACCTCCAATTTCTGCAATGCGACTGACTGAGACGCGCCGGTGATGCTCGTAAACGTATCGACTGTTTCTTGAGTTGGTCTCGTCATCACTCATCAGCGTTCGAGAATGTACGTAACAGTCTGCTCCCCAGAATCCAGATAGAGTGAAAGGAATGATGAATGTTGAAGCTTAAGAGAGAGAGAGAGAGAGGGAGAGAGAGAGTGATTGATTGATTTAGGGAAAGTATATTATTCATACGTGACGTAGGAATTGTGGGACAAGTACGTACAATCTTTTGCGCGCAGTTTTAAGTTTTTAACATTTCGGGTACATCTCGCGTAAAAAAAAACATTTTGGGTACATCCTCACCGCTTCAATGGACAAAGCGTGGCACGATTATTGGCTTCCACGTGTAAAACACGTACTGCACCCCCATTGGGTCATTTCGGTGTGGGCTTGCAGTGGCGAAGACACAACCGTTAGGGTGCGTTTGGTGTGCCGCACTGTATTGGACTGTATTAGATTGTAATAAAATATATTGTATGGAAATGTATTAAATAGTACAGTATCATATTTGGTAGAGTATGGAATGCATTATATATTTTTATTATTTAATAATATTAAATAATAATAAATAGCTATTATTTATTTTTTTAAAATAAATATTATATGAATTTAATAAATATTTTAATATTAAGTTAATTTATTATTTAGATTTATTAATAAAAATATAATTATCTGCTGTAGATTTCAACATCTTTTCTTATTCATCAATTAAATATAAATCAATATGTTAAAGAAATATTATATTTGATTTGTAGTGAATTTAATAACTAATATGAATAATAGTTAAAATAAAAAAAGAGATGTGCAATTTAGACACGCAGGGGGAGGCGGGTCTTATTTGCACCTCAATTGCCGCACAATCTTTTCACGTCAGGTAATTGCTTTTTACAGCCAAACGCGGGTCTGAATTTATATTACAAGACATACCCTTATAGACCCACCCGCCAAACATACCCTTAGTGAGAATTAGAACCACCATTTTGTTTGTTAAATCTTAGTCCTCAAATTCTACTGATTAGACCCGCCTGCTATAGGATTGCAAAATGTTTATTATTGTGGTTATTGGTACATCTTTGAATTGAATTAAGGTTTTATCCCTTTGATTATTTGGATCCAGTGGCAAAATTAAAAAAAATTAAACTTGTAAATGTGAAATTATACTTATTAAGTGATAAATAAATAAGTTAAGATATAGTTACATTAACAACATATTATATCTTATCCGATAATAATATAAAATAAAAATAATTAAATAAAAAATATAACTTCCTAACCAGTTAATTTCATATACTGGTCTAAACAAATAAATTTTTTTTTGTGTGTTATATTTTGAAACTTTGAATGTATTTTCTAATTTTATTTAAATAATTAATTTATTTAAATCTTATATAATTTTGAATTTGATCGATAGTAAAATGATTTTTATATTAATTTTTTATTTAGCTAATTCGTGGACAAAACATGATTAAAAAATTTTAGCCCGCAAAATAATGGATTGGGTCAAATCCATATCCGATCCACAGACGTATGAATTGGATTTGAATTAAATTTCACCAATTCATGGATTGGATTAGATTCAAAATTTATAATCCGCAAAATCGTAGATCGAATATGAATTGATGTCAGTCCACAAAATCAAATATGTGAACACCCCTAATACATGGTTATAATAACATTACAATCTATAACAAACATGACTTTTAACACCAGAGAGAAGTGATCTATTAATAAAAACTTTCTGATATAGTCACCTTAACCGCAACAACTACTCTCCTCTAATAATTGAAATAATGAATTCTATTTGCAATTTCTCGGCATAAATTGATTTGCTATATATGCTAAATAAAATGCAAACATCATTTGCCTTTACGAAGCATGGTGGACGGAATAATATTAAAAAAATAAATACAAAACTTTCATTATAATAAATCAACAGTGTACAATCAATGAACTTTAGTATTGTTAGATATAAGAGAAAAAAAAAAAAAAGAGCACTCGAGAAATTTAACATTTCTCTGTAGATCCCGTACGTGAAGTTCCTTTACTTCCAAACATAATATATTCTCTATAGCTCCAAAGTTCTACATATGATGAAGGAAGGTGAGTGGTGGTTAGGAAAGCTCAAGTTTGTCATAGAGAAAGGATTTGATAGTAAACTAATGCGACAAAAGTTTAATATTTTATTATTCTGTTGATTATTGAAAGCACCGGAATAAGGAACAGTCTAAATTTACATTAATTTAAAAGAATTCTATAAATCCAGATGATTAAAACTCATTGATTTCATAGAATGTGAGAATTAATTAAACTAAAAAACTCATATATAACTTTGATATTTGAAATATTGTTAAAGTCAAATCTAGAGTTTATTCCAAGAAATAGTCAAATAACAAATAATTAAAGCATGTTTGTAAAAGTTACAAAAGACATTTATTTATACTCACGGCAACTTATTCTAATCTGACTAGGAAATTTATTTGAACTAAAACTCTAAATAGGGAGTTGATTCCTAAGGAGTTTACTCTCTAGAAAATCTAGAGAGTTTGTTGCTATTTTAATAATACTCATACTATATTAATATAACAGCGAAATATTATTTTAGAATGTATGAAAAACTCATATTTACTTTAATACTTTACAATAAATAACTTGGCGGAAATAATTTCATAGAATTAATATAAGTATGTAAGGAACTATCTCTTACAATTGTGTAGCTCCAACTTCCTTTGAAATTTGTGTAGGTAAGTGGCAACCTAAGAAATAAAGCATAAGGTTGAAAATAATGAACTATATGTCCCAAACATGTATGTGCTGCATTGTATCGTACTCTTTGAATATTTGATTGGGAAGTTGGAGAAAAAAAAATGTACGCTAAGAAGAAATTCAGGGAGAATTAAAAATCAAAAGGAGATGTAATAATCAATTAAAGGCCATGGCCCTTCTCAAAAAAAAAAAAAAAAAAAATGAAAGGCCATGGCCCCAAGACGTTAAAAACAATTGAATTTATAACGGTCTGGGCTGAGAGCGAGATCCATTCACTAACGGGCCATTGGTTATGTATGACTTAATAGCTTGGAATTTCTAAGCTAGCTCACCGACTTATATTTTTAAAACCCAAGCAATCAAAGAAACGGCACGGGGGATTTGTTAGCAAATATAAATAGCAATCAATCAAGGAAATAAATTGAAGTCGCGTGCGAGGCCATCTCCCTCTCCAGAGACTGGACCAAACCAAAATAGCCACTGCCCTCACACACCACATCACAGTGAAGAAGGGCGATAGAAGTAACAAGCAATTCCTTAACCAAACGAAACCGTAACCCTAAGTCCTAACGCAATGGAACCCGAAGACGAGCAATCGAATTCAATGATGGAGGAGATCTACTCGAACGGCGGCGAAGAATCGGCGCGTACCAGACCAATCATAAGCGGGGAGCAGCTGGACGTCGAGGCTTACGCGAGCCTGTACCAAGGGAGGACGAAGATCACGCGGCTAATGTTTATCGCCGATCACTGCGACATCGTTTCGATGCAGCTTGAGGCGCTTCGAATGGCCTACGATGAGATTAAGAAAGGCGAGAACACGCAACTTTTCAGAGAGGTTGTGAAGAAGATTGATGGGAGGCTGGGCCCCAATTATGCCATGGACGAGGCTTGGTGCGATTCCGTGGATCGCAGAGCCGAACAGCGCAAGGAGAAACTTGAGAACGAACTCAATGCTTATAGGGTATGGGCCCTTTCACTCTCGTATGAATTTATTATGATTGAAAATAATGTATATTACGATAAATTGTTTATGAAAATCTTGAAAATTATTTCGTCTCTATTAGTGTTCCCATTGGCTGATTTACTTATTTTTAATGGTTAGTAATCTGCCCCTTTGTCCCCTTCAAATTGTGGTTTAATGCGTTTGTAGGATAAGGGTTTCTGTGTTTGTTTATATCTGTTGTTAATATTTAACAAAGTTTGCTGAAGTAAAATGTCATTAATCTGCTACAAAAGTAGAAATTTTATCTTATGTGGCGGCTATAAATCCTTTTTTTTTTTTTAAATCTTTTTGCAGACAAATTTGATCAAAGAAAGTATAAGAATGGGATATAATGATTTTGGAGACTTTTACTATGCTCATGGTGCACTTGGGGATGCTTTTAAAAGTTATGTTCGCACTCGTGATTATTGCACTACATCAAAGCATATTATTCATATGTGTATGAGTGCAATTCTGGTCAGCATTGAGATGGGTCAATTTACTCATGTGACAAGCTATGTCAGCAAAGCAGAACAAACACCTGAGGCTCTTGAACCTGTTACGATTGCAAAACTACGTTGTGCTGCAGGATTGGCTCATTTGGAGGCTAGAAAGTACAAGCTTGCTGCTCGTAAGGTTAGAAAATTCATATGCTGATTTTTTTTATTAATCTAGCAAGCACTACTTAGATGAAATGGGTTCGCCCCCTTTGGCTTTCTTTTGATATTTATTTATGTGGAGAAATTGTACATGTGAAATTCTGAGATTAGCCTTAATTTTTTTATTGGATTTATCTTCTCAATTTGACATTTATCATCTTTCATATGCATGCAGTTCTTGGAAGTGGGTCCTGATCTGGGAAATTCCTATAATGAGGTGATTGCTGCTCAAGATGTTGCAACATACGGGGGACTTTGTGCACTTGCAAGTTTTGATCGGGCTGAGCTTAAGGCATTCGCATCTCTCTCTATTTTATCCATAACTTTGTTTCTATATGATGTGTTAATGCGTGTCTGAGGTATGATTTATTGATTTAATGCTCTTAATTTTGCAGAGCAAAGTTATAGATAATGTCAACTTCCGAAATTTCTTAGAGCTGGTTCCTGAAGTTAGGGAGCTTATTAACGATTTCTACTCTAGGTAAATAGCTCTTTGTTGATTTAGTCTTGGGGCATATTGATATATCGTGGCTTTGTCTATGGTTAAGAGTGAAGCAAGTAGATGGAAACAGTAAATTTAACAGATATATAAAAACTGCATCTGCTGGGCTGTATGAATAAATTGTTCGCCGTTCCATGGTAATACCTTTAAATCTGACATGAAGCAGCTTATTTCATTGTTCTACAATTTTCTTTTTTTCCTTTGCTACTTTTTCTTGAAAGTGAATTGCTAGTTTGGCCAGTGAAACTTTTTGTTGCTAAATTTTATTCCATCAAAGCATTAATGTCTATCCTTATTTGCATCTCCCTCTGTATATCCCGTACTTGTTTGTCATGTGCATTTGGTTTTCTTGGTTTTGCATTTGGAGCACTGTTCTTTTTTTTCGGCCCTCTTTGGTTCTTTAAATTTTCAAATGTTTAGATTCTGGTCTGCCGTCTCCTTGTTGTGATTTGTAATTATTCTTTGCCACTGCAGCCGTTATGCATCATGTCTGGATTACCTTGGAAATCTTAAGGCAAACCTGTTGCTTGATATCCATTTGCACGACCATGTTGAGACGTTGTATGATCAAATACGTAACAAAGCCCTCATCCAGTATACACACCCATTTGTGTCTGTTGATTTGCACATGATGGCAAATGCTTTCAAAACAAGTGTTGCTGGGATAGAGAAAGAGCTTGAAGCCTTGATTACTGACAACCAAATACAGGTGTGCTTCGCGCTACTATTTTTCTGTTTTTCTTGCTCCCGTAGTTAGGTTAAATATGAGAATTTGATTGTGAAAATCTGATTTGCAAATTTTTTAAGGACCTCTTCCACTACCAACACAGGATCAATTCTTATGACCTGATTTGGTTTTGTATCTTTTCTTTTCTTGATTAAGTTATCACATCTTTGCAGGCTCGGATTGACTCACACAACAAGATTTTGTATGCACGACATGCGGATCAAAGAAATGCAACTTTCCAACGGGTTTTACAGACTGGCAGTGAATTTGATCAGGATGTGAGGGTAATGTTACTGAGGGCAAATCTTCTGAAGCATGAATACAATGTTAGGGCTGCTAGGAAACTTTGAATAGGTAGATCTGCTTGCTTAGATTCAATTTTACCTGCCGTTGTCTACTACTATTATTGAAGAAGAAGGGTTCTACGTTATTTTGAAAGAAGATTGGTTGTCCATGGTTGATGGAATTTTGTGCATTTCAGAGTACATTGTGGTGATAATTGTTGTTGTATATGCTGAGATTTATTTGGAGAGTTCAATTATTCGTTTTTTTTCCCCTCTCTCTCCCTCTAAAATCTGTATTGAATATGCTTAAGTTGAGATCAGATGAATATGTTGATTCTTCTGAAAGAAAAATTTGACTGCTTCATTCAGTTTGTAATGTGAAATTATCCCACAGCATTAGGTAAACGAGTGAACGGTCAATGTGTAGTATGATGAATGCTGATGACCCAAAGCGAAGAAACGAAGGGCTGACTAAACGATGTCGTTATTTATTCACTTCAATTTATTAAGGCACTGCTAAGTTTTATAGTACACAATAAATAATCTACGCTAGATTGATTATTCCAAATCTCTGCCGTCAGCGTCCCGGTTCGTTACTCTTGACTCTTGAGTCGGTAGAAAGTAGACAGCTGCCTACCAAATCCGCGTGCTGTTGTTATTATTATTATTAGGACGGGTAATTTTTAAAAATCTCCCCTGAGGTTTAGGCTTGTTGTAAGTAGATGGCGAGAATTGATTTATTTGTAAAAAATCTCCTACCGTCAGTTAAGTTTAACATTGACCGTTAGTTGACCGTGCAAAGACAATATTACCCTTAACAATAGTTTGTAAACAAAAATAACTAAAAAAAACCAAAATTATTGGTGTAAAAAGCACAAACCCTATTTTTTGACAATTTTATCCTTGTCAATTCTAAAAATTTACAATATCATAGGTAAAGATTATGACTATTTCATTTTTAAATTTTTAATTTTATCTTTCTTGTAGGAATTTTAAGAAAATATCAATAATTTAAAGAGGATTTTTTAATTTTTTAATTTTAATTTTTTATAAGAACTTTAAGAAAATATCAATAATTTAAAAAGTGTAAAATAACTAATAATTTTAGTTTTTTTTATAGTTATTTTCGTTTATAAACTATTGTTAAGGGTAATATTGTCTTTGCACGGTCAACTAACGGTCAATGTTAAATTTAACTGACGGTAGGGGGTTTTTTACAAATAAATCAATTCTCGTTATCTACTTGCAACAAGCCCAAACCTCAGGGGAGGTTTTTAAAAATTACCCTTATTAGGACTTATTAGTACTATTATTATTCAAATTAATATTAATTTTGTCACCGTCATGCTGAAGTTAAATCTTCTTACTGGTTACTACTACGCTCCCCTTGTCTCCACTGAACTGATCCACTCAATACTCTCAGACCAATTCCAGATTTCCACTCCCCAAGTCCCGACCATCAATTCATCATCATCTCCTCGAAACAAATAAACCACTCCGGCCATCTCCTTTGGGCTCTGACGATTGAGGAGTTTATCGAATGTGCAATTAAGTGAATCGGATCCTTTACCTGCGGCATGGGACACCTGAATTTACCCGCATCGAAACGCAACGCTCGACAATGGAAACTTCTAGACATCGTCTCCGCCACATTCTTCGGCTTAGTCCTTCTCTTCTTTCTCCTAGTCTTCACTCCACTCGGCGATTCACTCGCCGCCTCTGGTCGCCAAGCACTCCTCATGTCCACGTCGGATCCACGTCAGCGCCAGCGCCTTGTCGCTTTAATTGAGGCTGGTCACCACGTCAAACCCATCGAGTCCTGCCCCGCCGACTCCGTCGATCACATGCCTTGCGAAGATCCCAGGCGAAACAGCCAGCTTAGCAGAGAGATGAATTTTTATCGAGAAAGACATTGCCCTTTGCCCGATCAAACTCCTCTTTGTTTGATTCCGCCCCCTCGTGGTTATAAGATCCCTGTTCCTTGGCCTGAAAGCTTATCCAAGGTATCCATTTCCATTGCCCCCTACCCTCTTTATTTTTATTTATTTCAGGAAAATAGAATTGCATCTAGTGGAGTTGAGTTGAATTGTTATTCCTCAGTGAAGGAACGTCGTGTTATTATTGTGTGTACTGTGCAGATATGGCACGCCAACATGCCATACAATAAAATTGCGGACAGGAAGGGCCATCAGGGATGGATGAAAGAGAGTGGTCCATACTTCACGTTCCCGGGAGGTGGCACCATGTTTGCCGATGGAGCCGACAAATACATTGACAAACTTAAACAGTATATACCTATCACTGGAGGAACTCTGAGGACTGCTCTTGATATGGGATGTGGGGTATGGACTAGGGTTTCTCTTCTTCCTATCTGTTTTTCCTTGTTGGATGTTTTACGATTTGAAGACTTATCTTCTTGCAGGTTGCTAGTTTTGGGGGATCTATGCTTTCGGAGAACATTTTAACCCTCTCGTTTGCTCCTAGGGACTCACATAAAGCACAGATACAATTTGCATTGGAAAGAGGGATACCGGCATTTGTTGCCATGCTTGGCACTCGCAGACTGCCTTTTCCTGCTTTCTCTTTTGATATTGTGCATTGCTCTCGTTGCTTGATCCCTTTTACAGCCTACAGTGAGTTCATTTTGTGTCTTGTGGCTTTGTATTTCAACTCTGCTACTTCCTGCTTGGTGCTTTGGGTTAACTTTGGAATCTGGCTTTGCAGATGCGACTTATCTTATCGAAGTGGATCGATTGCTTCGGCCAGGAGGATACTTAGTCATTTCTGGTCCCCCCGTACAATGGCCTAAACAAGACAAGGAGTGGGCAGATCTCCAGGCTGTTGCAAGAGCCTTGTGTTATGAGTTGATTGCTGTTGATGGAAACACTGTCATTTGGAAGAAGCCTGTTGGAGAATCATGTCTCTCTAATCAAAATGAATTTGGCCTTGAATTGTGTGATGAATCCGATGACCCTAATTATGCATGGTGATGACTAATTCTCCCAGAATGCAGTCTTAGTTTTAAGTTTTTTGTGGAAACTAAACTTCAATATTGCCCCCCTTGTTTTATTGCTTGGATTTTGTATCATGCAAGTGTTTCCGCTGCATATTAGATACCTTAGCTGTCTTGGTATTGATGTAGTCTGTGCTGTTATAATGTTGGTGAAAGGGATCAGTTAACTTACACCTGAAACCTATTAATCTAAGCTTGTTTAATTTGCAGGTATTTCAAGTTAAAGAAATGTGTGAGTGGGACATCTTCTGTGAAGGGAGAATATGCTGTTGGGACTATCCCTAAGTGGCCGCAACGGCTAACAAAAGCGCCTTCCCGGGCATTGGTCATGAAAAATGGGTATGATGTATTTGAGGCTGACTCAAGACGATGGAGGAGAAGGGTTGCTTACTACAAGAATACTTTGAACGTGAAGCTAGGAACTCCAGCTATACGCAACATCATGGATATGAATGCATTTTTCGGAGGTTTTGCAGCAGCACTTACATCTGATCCTGTGTGGGTGATGAATGTCGTACCTGCTCGCAAATCATCAACTCTTAGTGTCATATATGACAGAGGCCTAATTGGAGTCTACCATGATTGGTGAGTCATTGTATACGTTTTTGTCTTCTGTTGGATATAAAACTGTGCACAAGGATAATGGAAGTTATTTGCGTGATGGTTATTATGCGATCAGGTCCTTGAGCCACATGTTTTTGTTGTATTTTTGTTAAGATTGATTGAAGTTTTTTTTTGCTATGATCATGTCCTTTGCCGTGCATTTATATGTAAAATACACTTTTTCTCCAATTTGTAATTCCTCTTGCATGTCCTTATAGGTAGCCAGAAAACCTTCTTTGGTTATTGAATCTTTGATGGCCAAGTAAAATATGTCATGGATTTTAACAGAATTTATGTTTTATTTATTATTGGGCTCAAATTTTCTTCTAGTTCACTGCCATTTTCGTATGGTCATGGACTGGATTAGCTGCTCACATTTTTTAATGGAACTATGTTGTTTATGGGGAACTATTGTTATTTGATTATGTTTTTTATTTATGTTCATAGGTGTGAACCGTTCTCAACATATCCTCGTACTTATGATCTGATCCATGTATCTGGAATCGAATCGCTGATAAAAAATCCAGGCTCCAACAAGAACAGGTATATATGATCTATATACTTATTCTTCAACACTACATATGTGATCTTTATGGTTTATATGGGGAAGTTTGTTACATTCAAACAATCACTTGTGACTTGTGGAGAAGTGTTTTTTTTATTTTTATTTTATTTCTTTCTTTTCTTTATTTAATTGTGACTCTTAAAGGCAATAAGCTATACTTAAATTATACTGAAAAATAAATTGTTATATCATGTCCCATAGGGGTTATTACTGCTAACTGCATAAGTTAAGTGTGGTGTTGACAATTGCATAAGGATTATAAATTCTTCCAATAAAGGCATACTGGTTTGATATTTCCTGTGATGGAGCATATTTAAATTGTAGATTTAACGCTCTCTTTACCCCCAACCCATTATTGGTTAACCATCGACTCGTCAGAAAAGATTGTTACTGCAGGCATCGACTTCTGGCTGTTTATAAATGAGCAGTATTTGGTAAAGGGATAATTATTGCGTTCTTATAAATTGATAAAATTAACCTTTCCTTACGTTGCAAAATCATGTTATGGATGATTTTGCTAAATTGGACTCCAGTTCTACAAAGTTTACATTCTCATTTTAAGACATGCACCCATATTACAGTTACTTTGTTTCTCCTTAGTCCTAACGTGATGCTTAATCTGAATTTTCTTCTGGCAGCAGATACAGTGCTTAGTCAGCTTTTGACATTATCTGATTTTTTGCTGCTGCAGTTGTAGCTTGGTAGATTTAATGGTGGAGATGGATAGAATGTTGCGGCCAGAGGGAACAGTTGTGGTTCGAGATTCTCCAGAAGTTATTGACAAAGTAAGTCGCATAGCTAATACTGTGAGGTGGACGGCTGCCGTACATGACAAAGAACCTGGATCAAACGGAAGAGAGAAAATTCTTGTTGCAACCAAAAGCCTTTGGAAGCTACCTTCATGATCACACTGACACAGCTTTTGTGAATTTGTAATGTAGGTACTGTTCCCTTCTTTCTTTCTTTTTTTATAAAAAAATTCCCCCTCTTATCTGAAGCCAAGATGTCATCTCAATTGCGTCCAAATGATGCATGTTCTTCATTTGTTTAATTGAATAGTAGCTGATGGATCTGCCAATCCACTGTCTGTGTAAGAAAGAAAACTATAGGTGTCAAGCTTCACTTGCCTCCCTCTTTGGTCGAGGACATTTTTAAGAAACAGTAGGAGTAGAATATGTTAAATAGTATAGAAATGGAAAGACTGTGCAGTGATGTGTTAGCATACACATATATAAGTGGCAATGGTAACATCAGTTTGTTTCAAGTATTGAATTGTAATTTTGATGCTATTTTGGTCTTATTTGGGATTGAGGTTGTAACTTTTAAACTACAACTGCTGGGAGAAAAAAAAAACTATAACTATAAAACAATATTTAATAATATGTAGTAAATATAGATTTTAAATAATAATTTTGATAAAATTATTAAAGATATAATGAATTTTCCATCATACAAATAAAAAATTATATTAACATAACTTTCAAGTTACAATAGATAATATTTATTAAATATTTTAATATTGTACCTTAAAAGTTAAAATAGTTCAATCTCAATATGAAACGCACCCTTTATCCATCATAATTGATGCTCTATTGCAATTCATCATATTTTATTATATTTAGTCCCTTGCATGCGTACATTATACACTTGCTTCCCTTTGTGCGAGTGGAAGACCACTGTTTTTTGGCAATATCGTTATAAGTACTAGTGTTGGGAGCTAGTCAGAAGTTACTGTAGAAGCACGCGGGAACTGACTCTGAGTGAGCGCAGCTGATCAGGCTGAAGGTGAAAAGGCTGTCTCTAGGGATTATTTCAAATGGTATTGTGGCCTATGGGCCCTTAAATTTTCTTGTAGTATGATTTAGTAAAATATTATTTTATTGGTCCTGGGGAATTGTTGGAAAATGGAGGAGATAGGAGAGAGAAATAGAAAAATTCTTTGTGGCAAAGCATGAAATGACGTGGCAGGCATGAGATAATTAACATTTGACGGATTTGCTAGATGGGGGGAGGTCATTGGTTTGGTTGTCGCCAGACTAATTCAACAGTTCCTCCCCAACTTCGTGGTTTCTGGAGTCTTAGCTTTCATGAAGTCCTGTGCACTCCGAGTCAGAGTCGGATTTCTGCTGACCTGAACTTGTTCAAAAAATTGTAGTTGCTTGTATGGTTGGTTGGAGCCCCGTGTTGCATGCGCCTGTACTGACTGCCAGTTGAGCTCCTCCACTTGTTCACGTGTAAATCATTTAATGTGATGTGTCTCCTTTTTACATTTATAACTTATTATTATTAAAAATCAGAGAGCTGCAAAGTTGGCTTATTACGTCCAACCGAGAGCTAACGAATTAGAGCCGTTGGATTAGATTTCCTCCCATCCCAAACCTTTCAACCCGGTCAATCAATACTTATCCAATCTAATTATCTAAACCGTCGGTAAGAAATTAAGGGACGCAACAGCTGACTTTAATTGGCCCCAAGTTAGACTTGCTCTAACTTCGCAATAATAATAACCCATGATAAATATTTTAAATAAGAGCAATTTTTTTAGAAGATGCCTACTATTTTGTAAACCCATCTCACATCCAAAAAAATAATTACACTAAGCCTATATTATTTCAAAAAAAAAAAATTTTAAGGAAGAAGAAGTTTAAAGTATTAATCATTCAAATCTACATGAGTTCTGTTGGGATTTTGAATGTACATACGCTTGCAACGCTGCCTATCTACCACTAGATATGAACGACAAGATCCCCATCCTTATTTATCTATATTTATGGAAATTAAAGGAATTTGAAATTGAGTACTATATGACTTAGGGCCAGTATGGTAATGTTATAGTTCTTAAAATAATTATTCTCAGCCGTACTTAAAAATATGCATTTAATTAAACGTTTGATAAAATTTACTTTTGGAAGTACCATGAGTTTTAAAAGTAAATTATATGTATTTGGTAAATATTACTGTTAAACTGCAGTAATAATATAAATGATTGAATTGTGCATAATATTTAATAAAATTTATTTAAATATTCATAAATATAATATTTTTTATTGTGTATATATAAAAATTGATTCTCAAAATCAAATTTTTAAAAAATTACTTATTCCCGCTTTTCAAAATATGTTATAGCATGAGATGATTTTACTAAAAGTGATTTATAAAAAAATTTACTGAATATTAAAATTAACTTTTAACTTTTAAAAATTAGTTTTAGTTTTGAATCTTACACAAAAGCAATACTAAACCGACCATTAAGCTGCTACTCTCACCGTGGCGACCGGCGAGAGCAACAATACACGAGTCTAGCCTGGCAATAAGATTTTCTAAAATGAGTAGGGTAGGAAGTTTGGGTACAGGATTATTGTTTTAGCCTTCTGGAGGCCCGGCCCCCCAAGTCCCCAACATCACGGAGTGCACGTGTCCTCCAATCTTCAGAAAGCCCGCTCGTTCGTTAGAAGAAATTATAATTTAATATATCAGGCGAAATGATTTTTTCCTTTTCCAGCTAAATAAGCCCAGAATTACTTTCTTCAAATTCATTGGGAAGCTGTATGCGAAACATTAGGCACAAATTGGGTGTTGCTGTAGATATGAGTTATATAATCTACACAAGGGTCGTATAGATTCATCAAAGACGTGTACACATGCTTGCATAGTTGCATGTCAATGTTAATTTGAAATTTATAGAGAGTGTTGAGGAAGAAAGGAATAGTCGTTCCTTTTCTTTTCTACGTAGAAAGCGAGAGGCCATTGCCATAAGTATGAACGCGAGAAAGTTTTTAATTTTCGTGTCATTTTCTGGGTAGAAAGTGAAAGGTGGCTAGCAATCAAAGAGCGCTTAATGTAAACAGAGAGGTGATGTGCTGGAAAACGGTAATAGCATTAATGCAACGGCTATGGCTACGCTGTACATTAACGACCATTTCACTCTCTCTCACTCTACCTGGACTCTTGGAATTTAATTCTTCAAACACATAAAAGAAAATTAAAATTAATCATATATATATAATAACATGTTACGGTGTCCCCTTCACATTACAACCAATATGAGAGCGATAGGTCATGTGCAATGTGGGGATCAAAGTGTGGGACTCTCGACGGCAACGTCATCACCTCCATTTCAGCCTGCTCACTCCCTCTCAGTCTCGTTTAGTTACTCATTCTAGGGTTTTCAATCTCTTTTCCTCATTTTTTACATCACTTTCAAACCCAATTCATAAGGATAGGTTAATGATCGATCAATTATCTCATTATCTTGATAATATCTTGTTTACATTTTTGCATCACTATGGTTATAACTAGTTTTGTCAAAACCTTGTTTGAGTTTTTAAGATAACAACTATCTTTGCTCCATCGGGCATGGCAGAAAGTTGCATTTCTTTTGGCGCTTGAGGGGAGACATATAGAAGAGATTTTTCAAATACAATCATGCTTTATAAGTAATAATATATCATGCTTTTTCATCATGACCATGTATAATTAAGATAATTTTAATTAGTAATTCCTTTGTTTTTATACTTATTATTACATATATTTTTTAGGTCGGCAAACATAGCATGTGCCATTATTTACACTAGCTGTAAACGTTTTATATGAAATAGTCATCAAATGGCGTGTGTATATAGGTACAACTCTTGCTGCAACTCCTCTCCTGCCCTATTGATGATTATATATATATATAAACTAAATACAATTCCCTAGTTTTCTTATAATAATTTTCTGCTGAGTCGTTGGATTTAGACTGATATCAATATATTTATGTTGATATTAACTTCTTGTATTATTAGTTGGTAAATAGAGTTTAATGCTGGGTATTGTTGGGCATTCAAGTTTCCGTTCAGTTCTAATTAACCGAATTTTTCTTTTCTTTCTAATACTGTCAGCAAATGGAGGATTAAAAGTTTAGTATCAATTAATGATAATGGTGTCACTTGGCTCAACTAGTAAAATCTCACAAGTGATACAAGAGACTTAAGGCTTATTTTATATTAAGGTGATATACCTTTTAAGCCACAACTGTTATGGACAAAAAAAGTTATAGTTATTACGGGCGGGCATATCGGGTTTTGGTTTGAATTTCAACCCGATCGGGTTGGAGAATTGAACCCAATCGGGTTGAAAACACCAACTTGAACCGAACCGAACCAAATTTAATTTTGTTCGGTTCGGGTTCGTAATTCAGATGGGATTGGGTTGGTAATTCGGGTTAAAACGAATTGGAACAATTTAAACCAAAAATTCTACCAAAAACCACTTAAAATCCAAAAATCTCAAATTCAAACATCCTTCACAATATTTCAACAAATCTTTTAAAGTTAATAAAACACAAAACATGTAGTCAAAGAGATTTTTTTTTGTTTAATACATACATATATATATATATATATATATATATATATATATATATATATATATATATATATAGTGTTGTTCCAATCCGGAATCCCGGATTGGAACAATGTCTGGGAGGGAGGCTGGTGGCCTTTGGATTCAAATCCAAATACCTTTTAAGCCACAATTGTTATGGACAAAAAAAGTTATAGTTATTAGGGGTGGGCATATCGGGTTTCAACCCGATCGGGTTGGAGAATTGAACCCAATTGGGTTGAAAACGCCAACCCGAACCGAACACAACCAAATTTAATTCGGTTCGGTTCAGGTTCGTAATTCGGATCGGATTAGGTTAGTAATTCGGATTAATTCGGGTCAAAACAGGTTGGAACAATTTAATCCATAAATTCTACCAAAAACCACTTAAAATCTAAAAATCTCAAATCCAAACATCCTTAACAATATTTCAACAAGCCTTTTTAAAGTTAATAAAATATACAACATGTAGTCAAAGAGAATTTTTTTTGTTTAATACATATATAACTATATATATATATATAGTTATTTATTTATTTTTAAAAGACAAAACTTAAAAAAAAATTCGGGTTAAAATGAATTTTAACCCAAATGGGTTGATAGTTTGAATCCGTTCGGGTTGCACAGGTTACCAAATTTCGGGTTCGGTTTAGTTCGGTTCGGGTTAACCCGATCCGAATGCCCACCCCTAATAGTTATAAAATAAAAGTTAGTAGTGTGGGGTTAATATGACTTTTTAACAAAAATTTTGAGAAAACTAATGAAAATATAATAGCTTTTTTCATCATATAAGAGTGAGATAAAATTAAGTTAGCTTCGAAACGAAAGACATAGTGAGATAAAATTAAGTGGGCTTTGAAACGAAAGATATAAGTATTTAGTAAATATTGTATCTTTTAAGATACAAATACCCAACAACATTATCAAATAAGTTCTTAGAATTTGAATTTTTTTTTCCCTAATAAACCTCGGACACCGAGGAAAGCTATCATGTTTGTGTGAGAGTGATAGAGTTTGATTATAGAGTCGAAACCACAAGAACTTTTAAACTACCCCAGAGGCATCATATCAACCATACAACAAGTAAATAATACTATGACACGTAAATATTTATTTTTTAAAAATACTATACAAATGTTTGTTATATTAAATTCAATTATACATATTATACATACATTTACTCGTGACGTATTCTAAAATTTGTCTGCAACCACTTATCATATTTAATGGTTTCGTCATTTGTTATTCTTTGACAAAAGACAGAAAACAAAAACAATACCTTCATTGTGTTGATATTTCTGTAATAAGTTACGGATATATATAGATAGACGCGCACTAACAATTTCAAGTTGTCTCGGCTCTTGAGCTATTATTGTTGTTATTATTAGCTAATGAGTCTTCTATTAATATTCATTCGGCAGCTTAATTATCCCGTGTAAGCAACGCGTGATAGGTACATAAAGAGCCAAGCCCCCCAAAAAAAAAAAAAAAAATATATAGTTTACAACATTATAAATTCTTCTTGAAATTTAATAAATTCTGAAATTCTTGAATTAAAAGGTGACTAGAGAGCAGGGTAACACTGATTTAAGTTATTTTTATAAATATTTAAATTCTTAACGTATAACTGATTATTGATTAGGCATCTGCTAAGTTACGTTATATCTAACTTACAACAAGTTAAAAATAGTAATTTTAAACAGGAGATGGTAGTATGTGAAATAAGTGGAAGGTCATGGATATCTACATATGATTTTATTGTAAATTACATTATATTGATTATCATTTATTCACACAACAAATGATTGATTAATCACATGCATTTGCTTCGTCATAATTGTCAATAATAATGCGCATGCGAATTTGTATCAGACACTGTATTTAATACAACACAATAACACAGAGCAGTAATTAATTAAAAGAGAAGGTTTCAGTCCAAAACAGATTTTTGAAAATTACGGCTTTTGGGATGGTAATTAAGAATATTTAATTGCAGATTTCTTTGTTATCCTGTTGGAAATAATTAAAATCGGCGTTAAATCCCAATTATGTTATGCATGAATTTACTCCAAACCTCCAGCGTAATAACGCCCATATTTATTCCAACAAATCTTTCATTATGAACAGAATAATCATTAGAAATATCTGCGACTCGAAATTTTTTACAGAAGAAGAATGATGAAATTCAAATAACATTAATAAAAAAAATGCTCAAGTTTGTTACATTTACAATGAAGTGATTGGATATGACTTTAATTGCATTCTTAATTAGACATTGTTGGTTTGGTTAATCATATATACTAGTTAAAAAGCAAAATTAATGTGAATGTGATAAAAAAAACCATTATCACTTTACACTGAATTGTGTGCATATATAAAATAATTGTTGCATCACTCAAAATTTTTAGACACTGGCGGTACCCTATATTTGGATCACATATTATTTTCCAGAAATTATTGTGCGGTGGAAACAGTATATTTCAATAACACATAAGGTTACACTTATAATTTACAGCATTGTACCGACACACATTCATCAATTTTAATTAAACGTGATTTAAATCATTAACATTCATGAGTGTGATATCGTAGGATACTATATACAGATATGAGTCATAAATAATAAAGTAGACACTGTATCTCAGTGTTATCTTTATTTCCATTATTAAGGGCTTAGATTAGCTGTAATGTTATTTTAGAGAGATTCTCCGAATTTGGTAAAAATATTTGTCCAAATGAGCAAAGGAAAAATCAATAAATTCCCTTATTTAATAAACACTTCAATCAATTCTGGATTCATTCACAAAACATAATAACAATAAGAACAAAAAAGTTGAAAACAATTCAAAATTTGCTTTCAATAATTCCTTTCTGATTAGGTTTGCATTGCTGATGATCAGTGGCCTCGTCGTCATCCACTTTACAGTTAACAGGTTAGTTCACAAAGCCCTAATTTCATTTTTTGCCCATAATAAAAGTAACCTCATTGTACTTAGTACTTAGTACAGATACCAACGTGGGTTAATTCCAACCAAGAAAAAAAATATATAAAAAAAAAAAAAGATACCAACGTGGGTAAAATAAAAAGATTTTTAATTTATTATTATTATTTTTTAACTATTGTAATTTTAAGACAAGTGAAGGCCAATGGATCAGAAGTAGCTGATTAATTCAACGCAACACTTTTGTCTGTGTTGTTCTGCAAACTCGTTTCAGTGACCTAGAGAAAGAAAAGAAAAAGTTTTCACTTTGACTGTCAATCACTGACTTTTGTTTAAAATAAATAAATAAAACAGTGATTGAGAGAAAAGTGAAAGGGGAAAAACGAAAGAGTCAACCGACCCTTTTTGGTGGTATGTATTTGTAAGGCTTCGATGAGTCCACATATTGCGTTTTATCTTCAACCCTTTTATTTTGTTTTGCATTTGCCTCTCTCTCTTCTCCTCTTTCTTTCTCTCTGTGCAAATCTTTAATCCCATTTCGTTTTCTTTCTCCCTTTTTTTTTTTTTTTTCTATATATAATATTAGTACTAACATTTATTAATTTTCATCAAATCTTTGAAGCTGCTTCTAGGAGCGTTTGTTTAAACATAGTTTATAGACAGTCATTAGTGAAGCAAGCATGCAGAGACGGGAACGAGATATATTATATACTTATAGCACTGAGTTTGCCAAAACTAGGGTTCCTAGTTAAGCTAGAGCTGGTCTCAGTCACCAGAACAAGCTTGTTTAGTTATCAAAGAGAGACGGTTAGAGAAGGAAGTGCTAAGCGGCCTTAATTTTGCTTTGCCTTCTTTCTCTTTCTTTCTCTTTTTTTTTTCTCCTCTCTTTCTAATAGAGCTTGAGCTTGAGCTAGAGGAAGTTGGAGGGGCTTCTATCCTTTTTTCTCCTCTATTTCTCTCTCATATCTTATTTTATTTTACTTTCGGTTGATGAAGCTAGCTAAAGAGTGAATGAAAGTCTTTGTAAATTTGTAGAGAAGGAGAAGAAGAAGAAGAAAAGAAAAAAAAAAATAGTATTTTGATGAGTTTTGGAGGTTTTCTTGAGAATAATATTAGTACTAGTTCTGGTGGTGGCGGTGCAAGAATCGTTGCTGATATCTCGTATACTAACAACGACAACAACAACAACAACAATATGCCCACCACTACCACACTTGCTCATCCTCGCCTTCTCAGCAGTACTCCTCAGCCTCTCTCCAAATCCATGTTCAATTCTCCTGGCCTCTCACTTGCCCTTGTAAATCACTCATCTTTCTCTCTCTTGGACTGGTACTGTGTTTTGTTTGCTTATAGCTCTTGAATTGACCGATGATGATCCCATCTGTCTGGGTTTGTGATCTTGTTTTTCAGCAGCAACCGAATATAGACAATCAAGGAGGGGGGGATTTGCAACTGCAAAGAATGGGTGAAAGTTTTGAAGGGATAATTGGGAGAAGAAGCAGAGAAGATCTCCTAGAACACGAAAGCAGATCTGGAAGCGATAATATGGATGGAGCTTCTGGTGATGACCTTGATGCTGCCGACAACCCTCCCCGGAAAAAGAGATACCACCGACACACTCCTCAACAAATCCAAGAACTTGAATCGTATGATATACACATATGATTGATTCATGCAGTATATAATAATAATAAAAAATCAATCTTTTTTGTTTTGTGATTTTTTTATTTTGTTTGTTTTTCGGGTGTGCGCGCAGTTTGTTCAAGGAGTGTCCTCATCCTGATGAGAAACAAAGACTGGAACTCAGCAAAAGACTTTGCTTGGAAACCAGACAAGTCAAGTTCTGGTTCCAAAATCGCCGTACCCAAATGAAGGTAAAAATTAAGACTTTTTTTTTTTTGGGGTCTTACGTGATGTTGTTGGGTCTGATTTATCTTGGTGTGTTTTGGTGGCTTTGTGGTGCACCAGACTCAATTGGAACGCCACGAGAACTCGTTGCTCAGGCAAGAAAACGACAAGCTTCGAGCTGAAAACATGTCCATTAGAGATGCAATGAGAAACCCAATTTGCACCAACTGTGGCGGTCCTGCAATAATTGGTGATATTTCTCTTGAAGAGCAGCACTTGAGGATCGAAAATGCCCGTTTAAAGGATGAGTTAGATCGAGTTTGTGCCCTTGCCGGCAAGTTTTTGGGGCGACCAGTTTCTTCAATGGGTCCTCCTCCAATGCCAAACTCAAGTTTAGAACTTGGTGTTGGTACCATTAATGGTTTTGGTGGTTTAAGCAGTACCGTGACCACAACATTGCCTGCTGATTTTGGAACTGGGATTTCTAATGCCTTGCCAGTTGTTATGCCTCCGAACAGATCAGGTCCCGGCGTTACAGGCCTCGATAGATCCATTGAAAGATCAATGTTTTTGGAGCTTGCTTTGGCTGCCATGGATGAATTGGTTAAAATGGCTCAAACTGATGAACCCCTTTGGATCAGAAGCTTTGAAGGATCAGGAAGACAAGTGCTGAACCATGAAGAATACTTGAGAACTTTCACTCCGTGCATTGGCTTGAAACCTAATGGCTTTGTCACGGAGGCTTCTAGGGAGACTGGCATGGTCATCATCAACAGCTTGGCTCTTGTTGAAACTTTGATGGACCCAGTAAGCAGTTTACTTAAGTTCTTTTTCACCTTCTTTCAATTTTAAACATTAATTACTTTTTCTAATGTCATTTTATTATTCTGATAGAATCGATGGGCGGAGATGTTTCCTTGTATGATTGCCAGAACTGCAACAACTGATGTGATATCAAGTGGCATGGGAGGAACAAGGAATGGGGCACTCCAGTTGGTAGAATTTTACAACTCAATAATTAATGAGCATTTAATCAATTACTTTCTTCTTATTATTCTTGTTTATAAAAAAATAAAAATAAAACTTTTTTTTTCCTTTTTGGAGATGCATGCCGAGCTTCAAGTACTATCACCTTTGGTCCCCGTACGTGAAGTTAATTTCCTCCGCTTTTGTAAGCAACATGCTGAAGGTGTATGGGCTGTCGTTGATGTTTCCATTGACACCATCCGAGAAACTTCTGGTGCTCCAGCTTTTGTTAATTGTAGGAGGCTTCCTTCTGGCTGTGTTGTGCAAGACATGCCTAATGGCTACTCAAAGGTGATTTATTATTAACCAAAATTTTGCAGTTTGCTTATACGATTTCTTAGTATTCATCACTTATTGTGCTTTTTCCCAAGTAGGCCTTCAATTTCACTTTAGTCTTAAATGAAGTTTGTTGGACACTTGAGCTTAGTTCAGTGCATTTACTTTGGGAGTAAAACACCAGGTCAAAAAGAATCATGGGCATTTGCATTCCCAATCAAAATTGAGAAGCTCATGCATCAAAGAATTTTGTTTGTCTAGTGATTTCTCTGTGTATCCCCCACGCTGTCAGTGCCCTAATTTGCTTCCCCAACATTATATTATCAGGGAATCTGAACCTTCCTAAAGCGTTATTTAATTTCCTGGATGCTTCCTATTGTGCTTGCAATATATATATATAGTTCATATTTCAAGTTTCAACAATGGGTTTGCTTAATCATATTAGAATAATGAATCGTACCGCAGCAAATCGAGGATGAATCACTATTTTATTGAATAGAAGTCTCTATTTTTCCTTATATTTTGTGCCTTGAATTGAACACATTAATTTCATATCCTTGTATGTAAAAGGGGTCCTTGATATTATCAACTTTGATTGAACAAAATACACATTTTAGGTTTCTATTCCTATCTTTGATGCCATCTCGGTTTCCCTCAATTGCTATATTTCAGCCATGTCACCTGGGTCGAGTCTCATGATGTGTTTGTTTTTCTAATCAATAGGACCTTGCTACTTGCTAGTCAAATTCCAAGACTGGCTATTCTGTTTTCCTGTACGTGTACGGTGTACCTAAAAGCTCGAGTAGACATTGGTACACATCTCGATGTCACTTGCCACGGTGTAATCTGTTCCTTCAAAATCTTGAGAAAACTTTACGTACACCAATATTTTATGCAGCCTACACAATGCCTACATTATTTCGTTTTCTTTAATTGAGCCTAGATTCTTGAGCCATTTTCCGAGATTTGCATCTCATATTTTTATTCATTTATCAAGCACATTATTATAAGCTCATAGTAAACTGACAAAATAGCTACAAATTAAGGTTTAAATTAATCATATTTATATTAAGTTTGACTGGTATGCATTTTAAGTGTGTGTATATATATATATATATAAATATGTGATGGGTGGAATTTAGTGTCCACAATATGAATATTAATATTTATAAAAATAAATAAGTTGCAGGTGACATGGGTTGAGCATGCAGAATACGATGAAAGCCAAGTCCACCAACTCTACAAACCCTTGATAATCTCCGGAATGGGCTTCGGCGCCCAACGGTGGGTCGCCACCCTTCAAAGACAATGCGAGTGCCTAGCCATTCTCATGTCCACCAGCGTCTCCGCCAGAGATCACACCGGTATATATGACATTAACACTCTCTAAATATCGGCACCCTGTTCATGTATGATACAAGAATTGATTATAGTGATGTTATTATGGTTGAACATGTAGCAATAACTGCGGGTGGGCGACGAAGCATGTTGAAGCTAGCACAGAGAATGACTGATAATTTCTGCGCTGGGGTGTGCGCTTCAACTGTCCACAAATGGAACAAGCTCAATGCTGGCAATGTCGATGAAGACGTTAGGGTTATGACCAGAAAGAGCGTTGACGATCCCGGTGAGCCTCCAGGAATCGTGTTAAGCGCTGCCACCTCCGTTTGGCTGCCGGTGTCTCCTCAAAGACTCTTCAATTTTCTACGTGATGAGCGGCTTAGAAGCGAGTGGGATATTTTGTCGAACGGTGGGCCCATGCAGGAGATGGCCCACATTGCTAAAGGACAAGATCACGGCAACTGCGTCTCCCTTCTACGTGCTAGTGTAAGTAATCTCTCCCATCTCTAAAAATCTCATTTTCTTTTTCTCATTGCTATTTTCATGTGGGCAGTGGGTGCAACAGCAAGGTTGAATTATTTTTCTGACGAAATTGTCACTTCGATGTCAACCAATTTTAGTTTGTCCCGTAGAGATAAAAGGTTAAATTGAAAGGACAAAGTTTAGAATTTGGCAGTATCTGTTGGCAGGAGATAGATAGAGAAAGAGAAAGCACTTTTCCCTTCTTCTCTTTTTTTTTTGGAAGCATTAAAAAGTCAAAATATAGGACACATGCTAGCTTTCTTGATTGTTCTGACCTCATCGTTTTTGTAGATAAAAGTGTTTCTTATTATTATTTTTCCCTGAACAGGGTTTGACTCTCGGATGCTGTAAAGATTTCACCACTGACATGTAAAATGGTTAAAATGGCAAATCATGTAATTTCGATGAATACGAGGGTTAACGAAACGTCATGTTGTTTTGCAGGCCATAAACGCAAACCAGAGCAGCATGTTGATACTACAGGAGACATGCACAGACGCCGCTGGGTCGCTTGTCGTCTACGCGCCCGTTGACATCCCGGCCATGCACGTGGTGATGAACGGTGGTGATTCTGCCTACGTGGCTCTCCTTCCTTCTGGATTTGCAATTGTTCCAGATGGTCCAGACTCACGAGGGCCCCTGGCTAATGGCCCCACAAGTGGGAATGGGAGCAACGGTGGGTCACAGAGAGTGGGTGGCTCGCTTTTAACAGTGGCCTTCCAAATCTTGGTGAATAGTCTTCCGACGGCCAAGCTTACGGTAGAATCTGTGGAGACGGTCAACAATCTAATATCATGCACTGTTCAGAAGATCAAGGCCGCTCTTCAATGTGAAAGCTGATACGATAATGGAGTTGGTGTTTGGTTTTTTAACTTGACACGATGGGGTGTTTTGCTTTGTGCATGGCTACGGTTAATTGTAGCTAATCACGTGGCTTGTGAATTGTGGTGAACAGAGAGAGAGAGAGAGAGAGACAGCTTTGGTACGTGGGCGCGTGTGACAGTGTGTTTGCTTTGCTTCGGGGGTGTTGAGTCAAGAACGAACCGCGCGTGGAAACTCCTTGCATGGTGATGAGGATGGGGCTGAGTCACGGACTCGAGCAGAGACTATTCTTAACACAAGGCAAGGGTGGTGGTTCGGGTATTGACTCAGGTCAACCCCTTTATGAATTGTCAAAAAAACAAAACTGAAATGAAGTTTGAAGTATTCCTTTGTGCAATTTAAATTTAACTATTTGCTTTCGGTTTCATTTTTCCAAATGTTGAACTTGAACTGAACTCCCTGTAACGACTTGGTGACCATGTTAGCTAATGTTGTTGTTGGGTGCTCAATTGACTGGTTTTAATTTCATTTAAGTAATTTTTTTCTTTTGGATTGCGCCGGTGATGCATGTAGAACACGCGCCTAGGGGTGCAAATGGGCGGGCCGGTTTGGATCTTGTGATTATATCGAAGCATTTTGTGGTGGGAAGAGAGTGGAGAGTGAACTGTGTGGGGTGGCTGGCTCTGCAAGCATTAAATGAGAAAACAGATGGTGTTGGGGGAGAGAGTTACTATCATTTAATGCTGAGGGTTTGGCAGTTTCTCTGGGTATGGGGTTTCGTGTATTGACCAACTCCAATGCGACACATAATTATTCGGATGGTAATGAAAAAATTTAAGTTTTATTGTATTGTAAAACTTTTCGTTACCAACAAGAGGATGAAATTTAAGGCGCGACAGTACCAATGCTTTTTTTGACCTTTCTGAATTCTGATATGATGAAGATTTTAGTTTTGTTCCTTTGCTAGCCGATAGCTGCTAGCCCCTTCCCCTCTTGTTGTTGTTGATGGCGGCTCGTGCTATGGTTTCTACTTTGAATATCTGATGAGTGATGATTACTCACTCTTGGCGACAGGGAAAGGAAAATATTTGGTTGTCTTGTGGCGCTGCAATTTGCAAAATGGGTTAGGATGAGTTGCCCGTGGATGTAAAGGTATGGTACTTAACGTTGATTTGAGATTCTTTGTTGTAAATTAATCACTTCTTTTCTTTTCTTAAGTAAAATTAATGATAATTTGTATAAAAAAATAATAATATTTATAATAGAGTAACGATAAAGCCACAAACTCTTGTATAAATTTATTTTGTACAAACTAATATAACATGATAAGATTGGTTGAATTAAATATCACTTGGCCCACATGATTTATTTTTATTAATTTATATTTTCATTCAACCAATGAATTAATGCTACGTCAGTTTGTACAAAATAAATTTATACAAGAGTTTGTGGTTTTATCACTACTCTTTGTAATAAACCCAAAAAAAGAAAAAAACCCAGAAATTAGTGATCAAACTCAAACAGAACGGGTTCGGGTTCACAAATCAAAATCAATTTACTCTCTTCTAAGACGTACTGAACCTGAAAATGCCCGACTCCTAATTGCGTCGATGCGGCAATCGACTACGTGACAAAAATGATTCAGAGATGATCTGTTACAGTGCAAAACTTACCGAATATGTATGGGCGGGGCCATGCAAACACACGAAGAAACACGTGAGGATCACAGGTTAATGAGGACACGAGTAGGTGTGGACGAAGGTATTTAAAGTCAAGAAAATGATATGCTATCCGAACGAAGCTAGGAAGGCAGTAGGGCCTCAAATATTATACATTAAAATTATTCATCATTTATATATAAATATCAATATGTATATATGCAAAATAATAAAAAAAAAAAAAAAAAACTCTTTTTAAAGGACATTGTTTTTGGACCATCTACTTGTCAATCTTGTTCCTAGTCCCAATTATCCAAAGTAAAAAGTCATCGTGTGACAGATCTCCTCTTTGCCTCTCTCCCACCTATCACATGCTTGTGGGCTCCCTCACCTCCATCCTTATACAACTTTCAAACTCCATCAAGATCGTCGGGTTGCAAAAACTAATCTCCTACACCTACAGTTCACTACAATTATTAGTGGGCCAATTCATTGGACCATATAAATTTCCATATATTAACCTAGCCTTTACTCTACATTATTGGTACCAAATCAAAATCAAAATCAACTGTGCGTGATATATATATATATATGTGTGTGTGTGCATGTATGTATGCATACGTGTATGTGGGTGTCGCCATTGGCAACGTTCTAGTTGCGAGACACGGCACCGTCAATAATTGAGTACGAGAACTGTTGAGAGAGAGCGAGACACACACGGCCCTTTTTCCCATCAATTATGTATGGTAATTATTGATGAGCCATTTAGGAAAACCTTCCGCTAACTAACTAATAATGAACTAAAGTGCTTGTAGAGATGCTTTCGTGAAAGCTGCATCGGTTTGTTCTTGCATGAATGGCACAATAGAAACAAATATATTTTGGTGACGAAAGTCAAGAGTGTCAGTGCTACGATATCACAGGTGCATGTTTTCATTGAAATGGAGACACGTCGCTCGGATATTTATACCGAAAGTTTTGACTTGAACACAGCAATGAATATCGTTAAATGCTTAAATTAATTAATTATATAAATATTATAAATTAAGACCCAATTTGAGACGAGATGCCAACTGAAGTTAAACGTGACCAAGGTGGTAAGTGTAGTTGACAAGTATGCGTAACGAGAGGTGACGGGCGTTGTGAGATATTGCTATTCGAAACATTTAATGCGTTGAAAAGTAGGGAAAATAGTATGTGCATGTTTGTATAAAAAGACCCTTTTGAGCTTTGAATTTTAAGAGAAAATGAGTGATTGTTTGGTGGGTGAAACGTTAAATGAGGGGGATGTAAACTAGAAGATTGCAACAGTTTGGGTACAATTAATGAGCAGGACCATTTATGCTCCGCAAGCCGAACGCCTTCGCATTAATTTTTCCCATTGCTAGTTAGCTGCAAAAAGCACCAAGTCTAGGCCACGGGTGACAGAATATGAACATGATAAGTACAGAGAATATTATCGCGAGTTTGAACGAGAGTTTTCTCATTTTTATAATTATTTTTTTTCCTTTTGTAAGCAAAAACTGAGATGATCAGCTTCGAAGCGATTTGAATTGGATGAAAACAAACGAAGTGCCATCTACTGTTTGTTTGTTATTATTATTTTTTTGCAAATGTCAACTTTTGTTTTATATATGCTAAGATATTTCAATTATGCTTGTGATTTTGGACTACCGTGCCTAAGAGGGCTAGTCTCTAATTAGCAGTGCCCTTAATTACCAACTCCAAATTGTTCAAGGTTCCATCTTAGTCATTGGATATGACAGTTGCTAAATTTCACATCTGCGTACCCAGCTTTCTTATTGTGGTTGTTACCGACGTGGTGTGAACTTGAGAAAGGAATTTGTTTGGATCCCTCTAAGTTACATGTATGTACCTTACAACCCTCTCACATGAATAGTATCCATACACTATTCATATGAGAGAATTGTAAGGTACATGCATGTAACTTAGCATTACCTAATTTGTTTTCGTACTCAAAACTTTTCCCTTTCATTACACACTCTATAATACACAAAATAAATAAATAAATAAATGAAACTACTATAAAAGACCCTTTTTTTTCCCCCTCTCTCTCTCCTTTTGAATGATGAAAGAAGCATATCGCACAAAGATTCCACTACAGAAGCCCAACTTAATTAGAGGACTCCATGTTGGTGTCTTGGCCCATCTTTAGAACCTCGAAAAACAAAAAGCGATAATTTCTCAATGCTTCGAAATTTCGAATTGTCCGATGCATGCTCCATGCGGGATTGGTGAAATTCTATAGAAATTTTGGCATTCGAAATTAATCATACTCACCGGCAACCCAATTTTGAACTGACTTGTCAAGACAATGGGGCAGACTTAAAATAATATTTTACCTATTGAAGCTTGAATTGGCAAATCGCAAGTGCAATAATAATATAAGGCAAAGGCAGTTGTGTTGTGGGCTCTTGGAGTTTTCTAATTAGTTTTGATGGGTGCAGTGCAAAAATAATACTTTTGTCATTTTCATTCTATTGCAATTTCACGTGCATGCTGTCATTTTTATTTTTTATTTGACAGGCCATGCTGTTGCTGTCCCTTGATATCATTGATTGAACAGCTCTGGCAGACTGGCCTTGATGGATCCATTTAAACTACAGATATAAACACTACCACAACGTGGACATTGAAAGAAAGAAAAAAAAAATGCAATTAAAACAAATTTCCATTTGATTTGTGCATGTATAATTACCCGAACCGTTGGATTCCTTTCTTCATTTTTTCACCCACAACGGCCCATTGGGTTGCTCTAATGAATTTGGATTTCGGACCCGATCCAACTCTTTGGATAAGAGAAGAGCGACTTTTGTTTTTCTCCATATTTTCATTAATTTGAAGTGCATTATTTAGTCTTTTTTCTTTCTTTCTTTCAAATGCCTACTTTACGCCATTAATTTTATGCAATCTACAATGGAGATGATCAATTAATTTGATTTTATTATATATTGCATTCGAATTTGAATAGTGCAATCGAGAGAGAAACAACTCGGATCACCAGCTAAGACCCCTAAATGACGATCAATGACAAAGGAGATGCAAAGTGGATTTGTTCCTAACTTTGTGTTTGTATAATTAGAAAGTTTTGAATTGTTATATTTTTCCCATCCAAGAGTTAATACATATTTTTTTCATGTGAATCTATTCTCATTAAATCTTTATTGCATATTAGTCCATATGTCAAATCAAATATGTAATTATTGGAATAATTGTTAGAATTTTTTTCAGATGTGGGATATCTATTCAGAATCTTTTGCAACTCAATTATGTATAGGAATTCGATTCGATTCTTACAGGGTGTATGCTCCTTACCCTGCTAAGCTTTACAAACTATCAATGGTACAATTCCTATTAGAACTTTAAAATTACTTATTATATCTATTATTTAAGGTGAAACAATAACACGGCATACTCTATTCATGAAAATTATCATACCATTGCATTTTGAGCGTCAAATAAAATAATTGCGTCACTGATAAAATATAATCGTATCATCAGTTTGTGTTCCAAGTATTACAAAATTTAAAAATATTTTGTTGAAATTTGTAATTTTTTTTATTGTGATTAGTAATTTTTAAAAAATTGTATTTGATTAATAATCGAAAACAAAGTGGATGGATGAATTTTATAAAATTATTTAATCCACTTCTAAATATAGGTAAACTTCTTTCATTTGCGCTAATGGCTCTCTAAACCGTAAACCCCAAACAGAGCACAAGCATAATTAAACTTAAATGCCAGCAGTGTGGTCAATGAGTGGTCAAACGCCGGAGAATATTCCGTTGGATAAATCTGTTTCCGGACTCCGATATCAGTAAATACGAAACAAACTTGAGGTTAATTTTGGAATAACGCGTAACCAAACTCTTAAAACTACCCAAAAATCCTCAAACACAAACCGTCAGATCATTAATAATTACAGATTAACGGTTGAAAATCCTTGTTTGACTGAAGTACAAAACATGAGGCTGGAATGATTGGCTTTTCTTTGATCGAGCTTTGACCGCGGAAAAGAAAATCAAAACCAAAGAGACACCTGGAGGCTTTCTAGAGGGAGAGCGTCAGCGAAAATTAAGAGAGAAAAGAGAGAGGGGAGGGATTTTGATTTTTGTGTTTGTATTTTCTGTTTTTTAATTTCCTTTTGGGTCGCCGAGGAAGAGAGAGAAATTCTCTCTCTCCTTTTGAAGCAATACCGTTCTTTTGAATTTGGTGTTGGATTTGTTCATTCTTTCATTTTTGAAGTGGAGAATCAATTAGGGTTTCGTTTTCAGAAACAATGAATGTCATGCGCCGTCTCAAGAGCATTGCTTCTGGTCGCACTTCTATTTCTTCTGATCCGGTAAGCTTTTGGTTTTTATTTTTGTTTGTTGCTTATGTTTGAAGTTTCTAAGGTTTGTTTCTGTTTGTGTTTACGGATTTTGTATTGTGTGTTGTTTAGATTTTGAATGGATTTATATATCCATCAGCTGAAGAATGTGGTTATGTAAATAATGATCTTGTCCTAGTTTGTGAACGATGTTATGTTATGTTAGTTTTTGCCTTGATTTCTAGCAATGATTTAGCTGCGATTCAACTGATGTTTTGAAGAAGTAGAACATGCTTTTATATTCTTGTGCAGTGCTGTTAACTTTTGTTGTGATTTATGATGTAATTAAATTTAATAAACAATGAAATGTTAGGTGTTTTAGATTGGATTTTTTTGTTTATGAGATTAGTTGATGGTAGGCCGTAATATAGCAGTTGGCTTTTCTGAACACTATTGTTGTTGGGGTTGGTGAATGGTCAAAATCAGCATTATTGGTTCTTCCGTGAGAATGGCTGCTACTCACTTGCTAACCTTTTTTCCCTCTTTTAAACAAAGATGGCAGCATTAACAGGTTCTAGTGGCTCTAGGACGGCAAATTTCATGAAAAGAATCACGATTAGGAAAAGAAAAACAATTCACCTCAGTTGCTGTGTCCTTTTTGTGTTGTTGACTGCGGTGTATCTCACCGATAAGGAAATGATATCTTAACCTTATTTGTATTGACTCCATTATGTTTTTTAAGGGAAGTATCAATCGGTTGTAATCTCAAAACTACTTGGTCTCTGCTTTAGATGGGATGCAGAGGTTTAGCCTATTTTTCCCTTTTATTTAAGTCTATCCTAAAGGTGAGTTTCCCAGCATCAATTCTCACTTGTCTTTCTAAATTAGAAGAATTTTGTACTGTTCCATTTGTTTAAGTTGACAGCTGCATTATTTCCAAGTAGCTAATGTTGTTTTATCACAAATAGACTTGCAATTTATAAACTTTGTAATGAGGTTGTTCTTAATGTCTGGCTATGCATTGCTTTTACTGTTAATTCAGACCAGTAAGGTTGGTTTTAACTTTCCATAATTTAAATTATTCTTTAAAAATTTCTATTTGTTTCATACAGGGTGGAGATTCTGGCATAAAGAGGGCAAAGGTCGATAAAGAATTAGAGGTAAATGGGGAAGCAAATTTGGTTGAAAGAAGTGCCTCCAGTCTAGAGCAGCATATGGCTTCTACATCTCTGGAGCCTGTTGCAAGCACGTCCGAAGCAGCCACAGTTGCTAGAACTGAAAGATCAGGTTTTGATCAACTGCCTAAGGAAATGAATGAGATGAGAATAAGAGATGAAAAAAATGTTAACCATGATGATAAGGTATTGAGACAATCATAACTTGAAGGCTGTTCTGGAGAGCTTGTTGGCAAGTCTCTTCGTGAATAACTGTTGATAGAATAAATGAACTGTGGTCTACAGTTTCTGCAGGTACTTCATAGTTGCTAAATACTTGGTCGTGGCTTTGCATTGTGCAGGATTTGGAACCCTCAATTGTCAATGGCAATGGAACAGAAGCAGGTCAAGTCATTGCTACTACAGTAGGTGGTCGAAATGGACAACCAAAGCAGGTGATTTGAATTCTCTTCTGAATTTTTGTTGGATTCCCGGGTTGCGTTTTACCATTAGCTCACTTTTGGGTTATTCTTATTAACTATTGGCCAAGTCTTGGATTCTGAACAACTCTTTAACAATTTTTTGATTCTTGACTCCCAGACAATCTCCTATATGGCAGAACGTGTGGTGGGGACTGGTTCCTTTGGTGTTGTCTTCCAAGTATGTGAAACCTGTTGGCATGGATTTGTATATCCAGATTAAGATTTTGGCCTACTGTTTTTGTCATCTTATTCCTTCTTGCATTTAATCTTTATGCTGCAGGCTAAGTGCCTTGAAACAGGGGACTCTGTTGCAATAAAGAAGGTGCTCCAGGATAAGAGATACAAGAATAGGGAACTCCAAATTATGCGTTTACTTAACCATCCTAATGTTGTTTCTCTGAAACATTGTTTCTTTTCAACTACTGAGAAAGATGAGCTTTATCTTAACCTTGTCTTGGAGTATATATCTGAAACTGTCTACCGAGTTTCAAAGCACTATACCAGAATGAACCAACATGTGCCCATTCTTTACGTGCAGCTGTATACATACCAGGTGAAATTTGAACCGTTCCTTAATTTGTTTATTTGTTGGTGATTGAGAAGATTCTTTTTGTAAATGTACTGGATTGTGCTTAATGCTTCGGGTGTGCTGCACCTTGTGCCAGTTATGGTAATATACATGCTTTCTTTCTGTAGATTTGCCGTGCACTGAATTACTTGCATCATGTTGTTGGGGTGTGTCATCGAGACATTAAGCCACAAAATTTATTGGTAAGTTCTCTTGCAATTTGTTGTACATTCTTATAGAGAGGTTGAAAAATAAACGAACTATAAAAATGTAGATGAGTAGAGGATTGTGATTTCTGTGTCCTATGGAATTCCTTCTATTGATTTTTTAACATGCTTTTTTTGGATACTTAATTGGTCTGAGCTCTGTTGTAGACTAATTAGTTTTCTGTTAGTGAGAAAAATTTGTTTCGATGAGCAGATGTAAGGTTTTGATAGTAAGCTCCTTGGCACTTATTGCTAGGTATGCACACAAGACCGCCTTTCTAAAAAAATAAAAAATTAAAATGACGTGGGTGTAAAATTTCTTTAAGGTTTTACTCGAAATTTAATAGTGTTGTTATAGGTTTTTGCTTGTGAAAGTTTGAGATGATGATCTAGATATGCTTCATTATCATGCTATCTTTCTTAAAATTTTTGTTTGGTTATTGAATATAGTATCAAAAATATCTAGTTTGAATTCGTAATGTGATTTGCAGGTCAATCCCCATACACACCAGTTAAAGATATGTGACTTTGGAAGTGCAAAGATGTTGGTATGTTCTTTATTTGGGAAAAAGTTTTGGGAATTTTTGAAGTACTATTGCTAATGCTTGGAAAATCATGACTGCTGAGATTCATTCTCAAATCTCCAGGTGCCAGGTGAACCCAACATATCGTATATCTGCTCAAGATATTACAGGGCCCCGGAACTTATATTTGGGGCTACAGAATACACAACTGCCATTGATATGTGGTCCATTGGATGTGTCTTGGCTGAGCTTCTTCTTGGACAGGTTGGTGTGTGCTTTTTATTTTCATCTGAATCTGTTTGAATGTTGGTGTCAAATTTCAACCGCCCTTGATAATTTTTTAGGGTGGTCTATTTGGACATTTTTTCAGAATGCTATGATCTTAATCTTTTGTTTATAGATATCTATGAGTGGTCTGAATTTCACAGAGTGGATAAGTATGTTCCTTTTGCTTATTCATGACGAAAGTGGTGTGTCGTCACTCGTGCCTATTATTCTGGATATTTTATAGTTCTATATAATGTATTGTTTCTATATTATATTCGCCTGCTTTGAGTTCCTCGTTTCAAGCATTAGCTAATGGATCATATGCTAATGTTTAGGTCCATGATGTATTGTTTTTTATTCATCTTCTAAAATGAGGTATTCGTGACCAGTTATGACATCTACTGCCTGTATGATGTGCAGCCTTTATTTCCTGGGGAAAGTGGAGTTGACCAGCTCGTCGAAATCATTAAGGTCTAACATCTGGAGACTTTTTATGTTTAAAGTTTTTAGATCTCTTTTTCATTTTCCAGCTTTTCTCATTAATTTTCCCCACTATGCTTTATTTATTAGATTCTGGGAACACCAACAAGAGAAGAAATTAAGTGCATGAATCCAAATTACACAGAATTTAAGTTCCCTCAAATTAAAGCTCATCCATGGCATAAGGTGTGTCTTTGTTCGGAGATCTCTATCTTCTGCTTTCCTTATAGTTATTGTGTTTTCTGCTTTACAACTGTAGATATCTTAATAAATTTATGCTTATCAGATATTTCACAAACGAATGCCCCCTGAAGCACTGGATCTTGTCTCAAGGTTGCTTCAGTATTCACCAAGCCTACGATGCACTGCTGTAAGTTTTTTTTTTTTTTTTTTGATGGAATCCATAAAATTGAATGTTGGAGACTGCACACATAAACACCATTCCTTGAACCTGTTGGAGGTTGAAAATTTCCCTTCACTGTGATGCTGTTGTGCGTGTTTATGTTTTATTTATTTTATTTGAGAAGTTTACTAACCGTAGTTGCTCCTTGGCTTAGTTGGAGGCATGTGCACACCCCTTCTTTGATGATTTGAGAGACCCCAATACTTGTTTGCCAAATGGGCGACCCCTACCTACTCTTTTCAATTTCACTGCTCAAGGTAAATTGATCCTCTGTTTTTCATACTTTGGCTTTAGTAGTTACTTTCTTCCTCATGCCAATTGCCTTGCAGAATTGGCTGGTGCCTCTAATGAATTGCGACAACGTCTTATCCCGGAGCACGCAAGGAAATGATTTGATGACTGAGATGGATCCATATGCAATATAAATCAATTTTTGGATGCTTAGGTATGCCACAAGCCATTGTGCCCTACAGGGCAACCGATTTTTTTCCCTTCACCAATGAGTTGGTTCGTGGCTGGGAGGCTGCTCAAGGATTTTTATGATGAATCTGCTGATGGGAGTGAGTTGTGGATGGAAGAAGGTTTGACATTTATTTTCTAATTAGCAATGTTTAATTTGTTTTATGTCTCAATTATGAAAGCTTGAGTTATTCCAGATATGTCTGTCATATATTGTTTACAATTATTCGTTGTGGAAAACTAACTTGACATTATCAAGTTGATGAATTAGGATGGCGTTCTTGGTGTATAATTCTCTCGTTCTTTTCTCACGTTACTGAAATTCATCGTCTATAATCCATCGTCTTGTTTCCTTGTGATTGCTGCTCTTACCTTTTGGACAAGTTGTGACCTTTCATTTCAATGAAGGAAAATATTCCAGCTTTCATTTCAACTGTAAAATGTTTTGTTGTCTTCTTTTTTTTTTTAAAACTGCAATATAAGAAAATACCAACAAACTCCTGAAATGTTGTGCATCTTATGTTCTTGAATATGGTGGTAATTTTGGTTTAATGCAATCAATTGGGGTAACAGGAATGAAAATCTTATGATCCATGTATGAAATCCATCCACAAAATGGCAAGTTTCTCAGCAAGAACCGTAATACCCAAGTTGTCTGCGGCTGTGCTGGACGGTAAACTGAAATCCAGTCTTCATTACTTTGGCAACTCTATTGTACTAATATTTTGGAACATGTTGCTTAAAAGAAATTATATGCACCAGTAGAGGAGATTGATGCACTATCTCAAGCAAATAATTCATTCTAATTTAGAGAGAGTTAAATATTGTCCACCGCAATAATGCCAGAAAATGAATGGAGACTGCAGGGCATTAGGCGTCTCTTGTTCCGTTCCAGGTTATTTGTTACTCTGTCCACAACATTTAAAGATTAATGGTGCGTTTACTTTATAGAATGAGAATGAGTTGGAATGAGAATAGGAATGGGGTGCAATAGAAATGAGAATCAATTTATCAAAAAATTTATTGTATTAAATAATATAATTTTCATTAACTAGATATATGTATAAATATTATTATAAAAATGATATTAATTAAAAAATAAAATTAATAATAATAATAATAAATACTAATAATGATAATATTAATAAAAATAAAAATAATAAATAATAACTAAAATAATAAAGTTAATAAAATTTAATAATAATAACATTTAAAACAATAAAATTAATTGTGATTTGAACGAAAATAATTTGGAGAATATGAAAAAATTAGAAAGATACAAAAGTCAATTCAAGAAATAAAATCTCATTTTCAATCCCCAGGAAAATAGAATTCTCATTCCTTATTTCTAAATTGTATGAGACCCATAGATTTTATTTTATTCTCATTTTTAAATTATATTTTGCTAAATAAACATGATTTTTATTTTCATTCCTTCATTTCCATTCCCTTTCATTTCCATTCCCTAAACCCTCAGGTAAACACACAATAAAATAATTCATTTCAAACTACAAACAAAACCTTGCAATCTAATGGTTCGGTTACGTTGATCATTGTGGAATCGATCCCTATTTATGCTCGTGTTCCAACACTGTCGAATCGACTATTGTGTCTAAAGTCACATGTTTTTTCTTAGCCGTCCATTCTGAAGGGGCTTACCTACTTAAAAATAATAACTGAAAACCTACCAACAGCGCTGCTGCCTCGGGACAGAAATTTACTAGAAAAATCGAGTCTTCTGCCCCAAGCCTTTGAGAACAACTGTACAGGAAAACTGGATAAGTACTCAGATGTTTACCAGTATTCTCCGCACGAACAATTTCCTACTTTAAAGTGATGAAATCGGTCGAATCCCTCAAGATAATGTGCTGAAGAGGGACTGCTGATATGTACTTCATAGCAGTGTGGCAATCACCACAAACCTGAAGATTCCTGAAAATTTGAATGGGTCCGTGTATGTATGTATGTATATATCTTAGACGTCCATTCTGAAGGGACTTATCCACTTAAAAATAATAACTGAAGACCAACCAACAGTTGCAGCCTCAGGACAAAAATTTGCCAGAGAAATCTGAGACTTCTGCTCCAAGCCTTTGAGAACAACTATACAGGAACACTGGATAAGTACTCAGATGTTTACCAGTAGTCTCCGCACGAACAATTTCCTGCTTTGAAGTGATGAAACCGGTTTGAATCCCTCAAGATAATGTGCCGAAGATAGACTGCTGATATGTACTTCATAGCAGTATGGCAATCACCGCAAACCCGGAGATTCTTGAAAATTCTAATGGGTGCTCCTTGTGGCAATGTTAGAAGTCCAAAAGCAACAGCCAACTTTTCACTATGATAAGCCAGACCAATCTCCTTACCCTCTTCTTCCACATTATGAAGTGCAAAATTCATGTCTGGCACATAACCAGCTTCCTTGATCAGTAGCATAATCTCATCAATCTTGGAATAAATGTCAGTTCTCAATGGATGGCCCCTATCTTCAGATATAAAGATGTGTACTTGGCTGTTCGTCTCAACCCAACTACAGCCGGGTTCCTTACGGATTCCCCTTGATTTCATTAGTTTTCGAACTCTTGCGGCATCTTCCCATTTACCAGCTGTGGAATACATATTAGATAGCTGAACATAAGGCATGGCATTCATGGGTTCCAATTCAAAGAGGTTATTTGCCGCTCTCTCTCCCAGTTCCAAGTCCCCATGTACTCTACATGCAGATAGGAGAGCTTTCCATACAGTTGCATCTGGCTCTCCTACCATCTGATCTAGTAATGCCTTGGCTTCAATGAGTTTTCCAGACCTCCCCAGGAGGTCAATCATACAGGCATAGTGATCGGGACCTGGTTTGATTCCATAAACCTTATCCATTGATTCGAAATACCAGCGAGCATTCTCTGCAAGACCAGCATGGCTGCAAGCAAAAAGTAAGCCAACAAAAGTAATGTAGTCTGGCTTGGTGCCCCTGGCAAGCATCTGATCATAAAATTGTAAAGCCTCTTTTCCTTTACCATTTTGTGCACAACCCATTATTAGAGCTGTCCAAGTGATAACATCCCTTGTATGCATAGAGTCAAATACACGATTAGCATCGTTGATACATCCACACTTAGCATACACGAGTACAAGGGAATTATCTACTGATAAGGATGAACAACCACCAGATTTAAGAAAGACTGCATGCACTTGTTGCCCAAATTCCAAAACTGTTAATTCTGCACAGGCACTCAGAATGCTGGAAACGACAACATGGTCCGGACAAATGCCTGAGATTCTCATGTCAGAAAAATATTTGAGAGCTTCTTCATAAGAGCCATGGTATGCACACCCCGTGATCAAGGAGGTCCATGAGATCACATCCTTATCTTGCATAAGGTTAAAAACCATAAAAGCACAATCTAAGTTCCCTTGTTTAGCATACATATCAATAAGTGCATTGTTCACAAACTTATATCCTTCAAATCCAGTTTTTACGATTAATGAATGAACAGACTTTGCATTATTCAAATCTATATTTGAAGCAAAACAATTTAAAACAGATGGGTATGTGAAATCATCAATCTTTATGTCTCTCGCATGCATTTTCTTGAACAAAGACAAAGCTTCCTTATGAAATCCTTGCCTCGCAAACCCAACTATCATAGAGTTCCAAGAAACCTCATTGTCAATCTCCGAATACTCTAACAATCTCCTGGCACTATCCAAATCCCCGCATTTTGCATACATATCAATCAATGCACTTTGAACATAGACATTAGCTTCAAAACCACTACTGAGTATACAACCATGCACCTGAGCCCCAAAATCACGTGCCGAAACAGCTGCGCAAGCTGTCAATATACTAGGAAAAGTAAACTGATTAGACTCAACCCCTTCAACTCTCATGTCTCGGAAACACTCAATTGCTTTAAACCCATAGCCATTTTGTGAATACCCAGTTATCATAGTAGTCCAGGCCACATGATTTTTACCATCAGGAAACATTTTAAAGAGATACTCAGCTTCGAAGATGCACTTGCACTTTGCATACATATCAACAAGACCGGTCACAACAAAAGCATTCAAGTCAAAACAAGTCTTTATGGCATACCCATGAAATTGTTCTCCTCTTTGAAGCAATCCCTTTAAAGAACACAACCTAAGTACATTATCCAATGTGTATTGACTAGGCCTATATCCTTCAAGCTGCATTTGCCAAAACAACTCAAATGCTTCAATATCACGTCCATAGTTTGAGTACCCATAAATAAGTGAAGACCAAGTGAAAAAATTCTTGAAGGGGGTTTCGTTGAATAGCTTTTTTGCTTCCCTTAATCTGCCTGAATTGGCATAAGCAGCTATCATGGTGTTCCATGTAAACCCGTCTCTATCAGACATTTTCTCAAACAACTGGCCTGCTTCATCGATTTCACCTGAATTCGAAAAATCAACAAGAGCCCGATTCAAGTCAGATGCGGGCTTAACAGAGTTTCCAACGTTGTGAGTATAGCGAGCTGGTCCTATGATCTTGCTTCGGCACCTGAGGGAAAAATTAAGAATTTTGAAATCCAATTTGAACATAACCGCTTTTCTTTTTTTTTCGCGGTTTATACAAGAACTCACGGATAATATTGGCCAAAATTAATCGGTAAACGCCGCGAGTATAAGTAATTTTTTTTTTTATGACATGAGACTGTTATTTAAATTATAACTTATATTACATAAAAGTATAATTGATATGTATAATTATATATGTATATATTGGGATCTGTTGACATTAATATTGATATGACACCGCTTAAATTTTTAACCCTCTCAAATATTTAAGGGACGTTAAATTTCCAACCTGAAAGAAAGACTGCCTTCGTTCTAAAATTTAAAAAAATATATATTTAAATTAAATTTCTATAATACATTTTTAGAGACTGAAACTATTTATTTTACATTTATAAACGAGTGGCTCTGGCCACTTGGGCTCTAGCCATTTGAGTACAAGTAATTTATAAACGGCAAGGGGTGGGTAAAAGTAAAACTCTCTTTCAAAACTGCCCCGAGAAACTCAAATGCTCGGGACGTACTCGCTTTTTATTTTTATTTTATTTTTTTGCCCCCTGAAAAATCATCTCCGAACACCCAAATATCAAACAAAATTCATGGTTTCCAAATTAAGTCCCTCTTCACATCAACCCACCAAATCACCCTTATATCAAAACCCGAATCCAATTCTTGAAATTTGTCTCGAAACGCTAGTTGATTTCAGTTCACTTTCAGTCGTCGAATGCGAATGAACCCCCCAGCAGACGCCGCGGAAACGTCACCACTCTTAGCTCACTCACTCCCCGACCACCTCATTCGAAGCCGCCGTCTACTCCGCCGTCCGCCACCTCCGTTACGGGGCGCCGCGGCGCGACTCCTCAGACGCGCTAGCGGGAGGCGGTTGATGCTACGAGAGCCATCGGTGCGCGTGAGGGAAACGGCGGCGGAGCAGCTGGAGGAGCGTCAAAGCTACTGGGCTTACTCGAGGCCCATTATAGTGCTTGATGTCCTGTGGAATTTGGTATTTGTAATTGTTGCCTTCGCAGTGTTGGGTGTGAGTATAAACGAAAAGCCTGAGGTGCCTCTAAGGCTCCGGATTGTTGGTTACGCTTTGCAGTGTTTGTTTCACGTTTTTTGCGTCTCTTTGGAGTTCAAAAGAAGGCGCCGAGGGGAAGGTGTTGTTTTTGGTGATTCCGTTTCTGGGTCCAGCAGTACTACTGTCACCGGTGATGAAGAAGAGCGGTTTCATGGTGAAAATGATAGCAGGTAGAGCTCACAATTATTATTATTTTGTTTCTAGAACTAGAAGAATGTTTCACTTAACTTTGAATGTTTGCACAGTAGTTAAAGTATTCGGTGAATGTTCATTTTTACTTGCCAGCTAATGCTTATCAACTAAATATCCACTTATGCTTGATATTTTATTTGTTTAATTTCCCAAATATAGCTTTAATTTGTTTGCTTTTATGGATGCAGTGTAGCAAAGAATTTGGAGTCAGCAAATACATTTCTTTCATTTTTGTGGTGGATTGTTGGGTTCTACTGGATAACTGCAAGTGGTGAAACTTTGATAAGTTGTTCGCCGCAGCTTTATTGGTTAGTATAAATTAAAATGTTTGTTCTCAAAAAAAAAAAAAAAAAATTGCACATATTTGTTTTCTTTGCTCATAGAGATTAAATGGGTTTGTTTTGCAGGCTTTGTGTTACATTCCTTGCTTTTGATGTGGTCTTTGTTATGATCTGTGTTGGTGTGGCATGCCTCATTGGTATTGCTGTTTGTTGCTGTCTTCCTTGTATACTTGGAATACTCTATGCATTGACAGAGCGGGTAATGTACGGTGAATATCTTTGAATTCATGTTGATATGATATTTCCAAAGTTTCTTTTCGTTCTCTTTGAGTGTATTGGTTTTTGAACCTCTCTTTCTCTTTCATTTGGACATAAGAAGTTAAACATATTTGAAAAAAATAAATAAATAAAATAGTTTGACCAAGAAAAATGAAAACCATTGAAGGCGTAAGGTGACCAATACAGTTCATATGGTTATTGTAAAGTGTTGAAATATATGCTCTGTGCAATTAACTTGGGTATACACAAAACTTAGTGTGAATCATTGTGGCAAGAGTTTAGGATATAGTTGTAAAATAAGTACATTTTATGCTAGAAGTTTCCATTGAAAGAGTGACTTAAATGTGCTGGGAATAAAGTACTTAATAAGCTAGGCTCCAATTCCATGCCTGAGCAGATTTAATCTAAAAGCATTTTATTGCTTTATTGAAATAAGTGCGAGTTCTTGGAATGTCAATGAAGTGCTTCTGATATATGCGACTCTATTTATTTTTATCAACATCACCTCAGTGCTTTTACATTTTGCATCTTTCTGTTGTTATACGTGGTCTGTTTGAAGTAGTAGGCGGCTCAACTAATTCAAAGACTTGGTGTATTTGTGGTTGGAGAGCATATTTTGCATGAGCAATAGAACATGTAGATACAATTTTGCTGGTCTTCTTTGATTTTCATCTTTCGATTGCATTCAGAGAAAAAAAATAACAGAAATAAGATTGGTGTTTGTGGATATGCTTAAAATAAATAATTCATCTTACCAAAAATAATAATAATAATCATAGTAATAATAATAACTCATCTTGGAAACTTATCTTGGGGGATATTGTTATCGTCTTAGAGCTGTGAAAAATCTTTGTTCGAATGCAGCCATCTGGTAGTTCGAATATTCTGTGTAGCATGTGCTTGTAATATTCTTCCTATGTGGGGATTGTTATGCTGGTTTGACTGTTTGGATTCCTCTCATTTGTTCAGTTTTGAAGCTTTACTCTTCCATTTGCTCTACATCCATGATGCAGGAAGGAGCCACCGAAGAAGAGATTGATCGATTGCCGAAATTCAAATTCAGCAGGATAGATGGTTTAGAGAAAGTTAATGGTGAGATTCAAGAACCTTTTGGAGGGATAATGATTGAATGTGACACTGATATGCCAATGGAACATGTTATTTCTGAGGATGATGCTGTAAGTCTCTCTCTATGTTGCGTTTTATGTTTCTAGAAGTTTTAGAATGTTCTTGGATATATTAGCTTCTTGAGTGTAGTAAAGCCTAGGATTTATGCCTATGGCTCTAGCCTGTATGCATTAGATTGGCATCCCAAATGCCATGAACGACAGCAACAAATACTTAACTCCGGAAGTCCCAGATTCAAATACAAATGAGCACCATATGTCTAATTATTGATACATCTACTGTCAAATTACGATGAAAAATAAATAACAATTTTAGACTTGAGATATTTCATGTTTGCAGGAGTGTTGCATCTGCCTTTCTGCTTATGATGATGGAACTGAGCTGCGGGAACTTCCTTGCCGACACCATTTCCACTGCTCTTGCTTAGACAAGTGGTTGTACATCAATTCTACATGTCCTCTTTGCAAATTCAACATTCTAAAAATGAGCAATGAAAGAGGCAGCGAAGAGGTTTAGAAAGTCGTAGTTTTCCATTCGAGAGCTGAATAGAGCTGGTTTCTGGGATGTATATGAAGTGTGCTCCACACACTAGCAACAAGAGCTTCACTCAAAGTTGGGTTAACCAGTGTAGTCTCACTGTATTTGCAGGTTGCTTGTTCTAGTTTTTCCACGTCGTTTAGGTATATTTTTGTTCTAGATCAAAGTTCCGGAAATATGGTCTAATTATGTATTGGCCGGATACTGCAGTTAATGTATATTCTAAAGCTAATATAATATAGCTAAAACTTTTATGTAATCTACTGCAGTTAATGTTTATAATGGAAGATTAGTCACTGATCACCGGCATCGACCAAAGAAAATGCAAGTGGCAGGTGTCTTCATTGCTCAACAATTAGGAGCCCAGCGGAGAGTCGTCCCTGTGTCCTGATGTTTCATTGCTCAACATCAGATCTTTGGTGCACTTTTTGTTATGGATCCTCTTCTGATTTAATTTTTTTAAAGATTTTAGTCTTTTTTTTCTTTAAGTTTAGAGGATTCAATGCTTTAAGGCCGCACATGCGACAAAGATGGCCATAGGCGTGAGAGTGAAGAAATACACAAATTAAATATAATTCGTCAAGAAACATCGCAAGAAAATTTAAGGCAAGGAATATGTTTGCTAATCCTGAACAAAATTCCTTTATTTAATCATGTCCTGCACAATTAATTTCTTTAAAAAACAGAAAAAGAGAGAGGACCCATCAAAATATCAGACGGGATACGGATTCCAAACAGGAATCTCAGCAACAAGTCCATTAAACTTCTTCGCATCTGCACCAATAACTGGCTTTTGTTGCGCCGATGGAGACGATGAACAATACTCGTACCTTGACTTCAATAATCCCAATCCTGATCCCGCTTTCACTCTGACGGAAACATTAAGAATCCCACTCCTGATCCCTCTCGCATCTCTCAACAAATAACTCAAAAAATTCAGATGATTTTCCGGCACATAGCCTCCAATAAAATCCGAAACGAGCAACGTGGCTCTCCCAACAAGCCTGTCCCCAGAACCAGAACAAGTCCTGCATTGTACTTCTAGGGTTATAAAGGTGACGTGCATTGGCAGCTTCATCACGAGCTTTTCGTCCCACGCAGGATAACTTCCACCGATGGCATCGACTTTCGTGACACGATTGTTAAACGGGTCGAGTTTAACGACGGCGAATGCTTTCTTTTTCACTGATCTTCCGTCAACGCGAAGATCTTCGGCTGACAAGACTGTGATTTCCACCGTCCGGGAATGGGATGAGCAAGAATTCTCCATATGTAGTGATTCTGATTTCTGAGGATGCGATGGTGATGGTCTGATGGATTGTGATTATATATATATATATATATATATATAGCATTTAGGAAGGAAGTTGACGCGAAGAATAAAGGAAAGTACTGCGATGCTTCTTTGTTATAGAGTCGTTAATGGAATTGAATCTATCAGCGGTAAGTTAAAAAAATGTTAGAAACCTTGGGATCGCAATTGTGCCCGTAATATTTGATAATTGATATTAGTTTAATATCTAAAAGATACCCGCATAAATATTCAATTTTTTAAAATATTTTTAATCTAATTTTAATTAAAAATTTTAAATCTTAAAAATATATAGAGAAAATAATGTAATTATGTAAAGTACCAAGTAACCAAAGTGTTTTTGTATGGACTATTTTTCTTTAACTTAATATAGGAATTATTTTATTATTATAATTTTTTTGGATTAATATTTGAAAAGTATTATTCTTTGAAAATATTAATCTTAATCATTATTTTAGGCATCATGTTGGATGGGTGCCGATGATGGTGAATGAAATGAAGATCTTCTCTTAGAACTTGTGTTGAATGATAATATGAAATGTAATTGTTATTGTTAGATACTAGTTTGTGGTTTTTTTAATGAATTTGTGTATTTTATAATTAAATTTGAGAATTTGTGTTGGATTGATGTTGAAATTTTAATTTTTTATTTACATTGGTTAAATTTAAAATTGAGTATATTATGTGGAATTTGAGGTTATTATTGTAAATTTATATATTGAACATTTATGATTTTAAATGTACAAACCCGCAAAAAATCTGCCAGATACCATTGCGAGTTTGTTAATTATCAAAACCTGCAGTGGGTGGGTTTTCTTAAAAAAATGAAAACCCGTTGCGGGTTTGATAATTTATATTTTGTGCGAGTTTGGATTTGGTAATGACAAACGCGCTACGGGTGGCGCCCATTGCCATCTCTATTGAAACCTTAAAAAAAATAAAGTAAAAAAATATTGTTATTTTTGTTGTTGTTGTTGTTGTCGTCGTCGTCATCATCATTGATACTATTATTAATGTTAGTATTAATATTAACATTAATTTTTTAATAATAATAATAATCATAATAATTATTATAAATAATAATAGTAATAACTATAATTAACTAAGCACATTTTATTTACTTGTAACAATTCATTCTGATGCCAAAACAAAGTAAATACAATAATGAAAATATAGCTAATTCTAATTTTTACAGTTTAAATAAATAATTTATTTTGTTTCTCATTTTTCATTCCCACTCTAACCTATTCTGATTACCAATAAGTAAATGCATCATAAAGGAAATGAAAATTCATTCCGATACAAAAATAAAATAAATACATCAATAAAAATATAATTAATTCTAATTCTTACCGTTTAAATAACTATTTATTTTATTTCTCATTTTTTATTCTCATTCTAATATCTTATGATTACTAATAAATAAATGCATCATAAAGTAAATGAAAAATGCCAAGATTGATGAAAAGGGACTCGTCCCTGAACCCCGTTGCTTTTATCACTTTCTACTCTATATCTTGCAATAGAATGGATGAAGACATGAAGTCTTGGAAAGGTACGTTAAATTTCAAGTCAAAAGTTTTCGTCGGAAAACGTAACTCTGTAAATTGGTTTTTTTTTTTTAATATTTTATATATATATATATATATATATATATAATGTATTGTAAAGTGTTATTGAACATAAGAATGATAAAACAGTTCAAATTAAAAAATCAATGTTCTCATTTTAGACGATCTCATTCATATCTGCTAGTCACGTGGTTGTTTTAACACGTGAGTGATCGTATAATATATACAAGAGGCGGTCTACTTCATTCATATTGATTGTCTATGAATTTGGCAACTTACACCAGGTTGTTTTCTGTTACAACAATTCAATTTTCAACGTTGAACCGGTCACTTCCGTATGATAAGCGCGAACACGCGATCCAGCTTTAACAAACCGATCATGTCTTATTTATTATTATTATTATTATTATTATTATTATTATTATTAATTACAGGTGTTACAAAAACATTTGACCTCAATTACCAATCATGTAAATGCAGATGCACTTCGATAGAGTTTCTTCTAAAAACGCTCCATTAATTAAACTGTTTCCCCCCTTTTATCACTTTGGGGACTACTTTCCTTTGCTGTTATATATATGCGTACATTCTATACAAAAGAATCAACAAATGAATGAATGATTTATACTGTATCTAATATAGTAGGGATTTAGAACCATACTGTATATGACTAATCCATACAAGCATCTACATATTTATGCACGGTTTGCGCACCAAACAGGAACCCCAGTGACAACTCCACCAACGGGAGCCCCGAATCCCGAAGCAAATCCCGAATAGGCAGGCACATAACCCTGCACGTTCAGTCTTGGTGCCTTGGACAAATAATTGCTGCTGCTTGCATGCTGATCCGCGGCCACCTTAAGTGATCTCACGGAAACGTTTATAATCCCATTCTTGTCCCCTTTAGCATTCCTTAATCTATAACTCAGAAAATGCAGATAATTTTCCGGAGCATACCCTCCAATGAAATCTGAAACAGGTATTCTGGCAAACCCAACAATTTTGTTGTGATTATTATTATTCCCTGAGGAAGAACTCTTGCTCTTGCATTGTACTTGTACAGTAATAAAACGTGCATGCATGGGCAATTCGATAACGAGCTTTTCGTTCCACGAAGGATGGCTTCCTCCTGATTCGTCAACTTTTGTGGTGCAATAATCGAAAGAAGTATCCGTTTGTACGATTGCGAATGCGTTCTTCTTTATTAATCTCCGATCAATACGTAAGTCTTCGCCTGATAGTACTGTCAATTCTATCGTGCGGTAGCCGGAGGATGATTTTTCCAGCATCGTTTCAATTCAACTGCACGTGCTTGTAATTGATTTTGATGCAACGCCCGAGCTCGAGAGGCAATTAAGCAAGTGTTATACGCACACAACAAATATGCGTGTTTAACTTCTCTTTTCGAAGATTTAATGGATGGATGGGGGCGAGTGGTTTTTATAGCTGTTTGTGAGGCAATCAAGGCAGGTGACGAGAAGGATAAGAGAAATAGAGACGTTGTTTCTCTGGCTTTCCGTCTTTGTTTAATATTCGGACCAGCCCGCGCTTCAGTCAACGAAGGCTTCCGATGGGCAATTTGGTCTTTTCCGTTAGAAAACAACCCAAGCGTGAGGGCAACGTGCGACATGACCCTGACCCTTTAAGGTGGGCTTGGACTGCGTCAATAATTTCGTTGGAAAACTTGAGAAATCTTCACTAAAAAATTAAAAAGTTCAAATGTGGCGTCAGGCGTGTGGGTTTGATAAGAGAAAATTCCAAGTCATGTTCGTGGCAAATGTAGTAAAATCTTAATTACCTCCTATTAATTCAAATTACATATACAATTCCGATTGATTATCCATAACTTAAATCATGTGATATATGTTCTGGGCTCTTTTTAATTTTTTTTTTCCAGGATTAATCACTATGAGTGACCATATTTTGACAAATTTTAAAAATGTGACACATTTTAAAAAAATACTTGAGCAGTTGATAATCCATTAATTTTTCTGTTAACTTTAATAAAAATAGTAAATTAATTACAAAATAATACTTTTGCCCCCTACTCAATTATTGTTTATTTTTTAAATTGAAAAAAATATAAAAAAAATTACATCTAAGTGTAATTAAAAGTTTTTTTTTGGTTAAATCGAAAAAATCTGTTTAAAAAAAAAATTCTTATTGAATCAAATTTGCCGTTAAATTTAATAAGAAAATTTTGTTTGATTCAACAACAATTTTTTTTTTAAATGTATGATTTAACCAAAAAATTCTGTTAATTGCACTTAGATGTAATTTTTTTATTATTTTTTCTATTTAAAAAATAAAAATTAATTGACTTGGGGTAAAAATATATTTTGTAACTAATTGTAGGGATAGAAACGTCATTTTATAGCTATTATAGGGATAGAAACGTCATTTTTTAATTAATTCTAGTGGCAAAAATATTATTTTACAATTAATTTACTATTTCGTTAAAGTTAACAACAAAATTAACAAATTGTCACCTACTCAAATATTTTTTAAAAATATATTAATTTTTAAAAATTTATCAAAACAAGTATCACCCATGACTAATTAACCTTTTTATTTTATTTTATATGTATTGCTTGACCCTCGCCAATGTTTTCACAAAAACAAAAGCAATGTATTGTATTGTGCAGTGCATCTGACAGTTGGGACGATGATCCTGCCTATGTGCTGACTTGTATATTTGGACTTTGGCGGCTGAGCGCCTGAGCGAAACTCCGAAAAATAGATTTTTTTTTTTTTTTTTTATTTGACGATTTCCAGCTGACATCCAAGCCACGTACATTTTCCACCTCGGCTTCTAGGAACTTCAAATGAAGGACGTGGCTAAGGTGCAGAAGCTGCAAGTAACAGCTTCGAACTTTCCCATTTCCATCACCTTGCGTTGGGACCTCTTTCTCTCTCCTCTAGCACCCGTGAAAGTTGCCCATTGGCTACTGTTACTTACAGAAGCTGTAGCATAGACTTCTCCTCAAAGGAAATATCAAAAATACAAAACAAAATCGCGAAATTTCTTTAACAGCCTCTGCTTTTGTCAACAACTTACAACTAAAGTAAGTTTCGCCAAACACCACGTCACCACACGCGTGTAAAGTATCCATGTTTAATTAATTATTGCTTAAGTTTACTCACTCGTATCGATATCGCGGACAATGACGTTGACCGTGTCAGTCTTCATTTGGGTGTCCCGAACTTACAATTTAATTAAAAGAGTGTAAATTGGCCCACCTAACCCACTGCTTAAATTACTCACTTCTGCATATTTAAATTGGGCTGTAAGTATTCTCAAAAAAAAAAATAAAATTGGGCTGTAAGTTATAACAAATATTATAATAGGAAAATCCTTTTGAATTTTTATTTGCGTAATTTTTGCGAAACAAACTTATATTTTAACATTGAATCTCACAGCGAAACTTACTTATATTTTTAGGTAATATTAAATTTAATAGGAATAATCCACTGTTTTACCGGCAAAGCACTACAAATAAGTCCTACGTAAGGGGTCTGCTTCTCTTAACACTCTTATAAAGTCCCTCTTTTTAAAATTTTATAATGTTAATCTTGATTAAAAATAAGCCTAGTTAAACACCTACTGCCCACTGAATCATTAAAGAAGTTCTGTAATAAAAGAAATTTTATTTTTATATGGTCACGTGAGAAAAATATATAGGGTTATTTGTATAATTTGTTTTATAATGATAGAGGTTCAAGTGATACACTTTTAAACATAAATTTAGATACAACATTCTGACCATTAGATCAATGCTAATCAAGGGTTGAAATTGAAGCTCACGTGATTTTTCTAATTTTAAAAGCAAACAAATTAATGCAGTGGATTCTAATATAATAATAAGTTATTACTAATTCTTCTCTCACTTACTTAATATATCCTCTCTTTTGTCACTTTTTAATTATTATACCTCTTTAATTGAATTATTTTCCTCTTTTTTGTATTGTAGCAATAATTTATTATTATATGAGGACTTACTACATTAATTTTTTAACTTTTAAAACTGAAAAAAAAAACATGTCTCTTCAATTTCAACTCTTGAATAACTTTAATCTAATGGTTATAATATTATGTTTAAATTTATATTTAAAAATATGCCTCTTGAACGTACCCGCATATATATTTAATGAAAATTGAGAAGGCTAATTAATAGGGATAGGAGAGTGCCGATAGCTCTACTCTTAAGCAAAATATCATACACATTAATATTTTAAAAATGTTGTAATACTTAGGGATGGCAATGGGATGGGGAGCCCTACTACATTCCCCACCCCATTAAAATTTTTTGCCTCCATTCTCCACCTCATTCCTCAATAAATTTAGTAGGGTGGGGATGGGAAATTCTCATGTGGGAAATGATTTATCTATCCTCACCCCATTCCCCATTTGCTTATTTTATAGTATGTATAAATATATGATTTCAGTAAATTAAAATTAGAGAATTAAATTAAAAATCATTACCATATTATAAAGTCTTTAAATTATTTTTAAAAAATCTCTAAAAATTTGAAACAATATCTTAAAATGCTATCAAAACTAAAAAATATTTGAAGAGAGCATTACCTTAAAAGAGAAAAGAAAATATAATAATGTTTTAGAGTTGAAAAAGAATTATATTGTAGGATTTTCTTTTATTCATATCATGTTTATATTATATAAAAATAAAAAATTTTATTAATTAACATTATAGTTAATAAAATAAAAAATTATTAAATAATAATTTAAAACATATTTATATATAATGGGGATAAGGATGAGGATGGCGTGGAGAGTATAAAACCAAACTCTACCCCGTTAAAAATTTAGGAATTATTTTTCCCTCACTCTCCACCCGATTCTCTAAAAATTATTTTAAATTTTTTCCATTTAGGGTGAGGCTTCATGGGGCCCCAAACTCGAGGAGAATTTTACCATCCCTTGTAATTATGTATAGATAAGTCATTTTGTCATTTATAAATTAAAAACCCATTTCAGGGCTTCAAGCAATGGATGGTGAGTTCAATCGGTTCGGTTATGTTATTATGTATTCAATATTTTTTGGATTGCCATTGGACTATGATCCTAAAATAGTGTTTATATGTCCCTAATAATTATGTGAATAGATTTTCCAATTATTACTCGGTAGATTTTAGGATGCACTACAATTTATTCGTAAATGCAACAACTATTTTGTTTTTTATTTTTTAATATTTTGACATTATCCGGGTTAACAAAAAAAAAAAAACCGGGATCCGATTTCAAAAGAAACGGTTCGTTTTGGTTGGAAAAATGAAACGACGTCGGTTATGGAAGGCATTTTATCCTGTGGCCTTGCCTGGAATAACAATTCGAGGAGTGAGAAATGGCTATGGCTTCAGCTACTCCCACCCGTCTCCCACTGATCTCCAAACACACTTCCTTCTACTTGACCAACTGCCTCCCTCAGACTCGATTCTCTCATTGCACGGCGATACGACCAGCCACGAACCGGTTCAAATGCTCAGCCGGTGGGCAGACCGGGTTCTTCACCCGTCTAGGGCGGTTGATTAAAGAGAAAGCCAAGAGTGACGTGGAGAAGATATTTTCTGGATTCTCCAAAACCAGAGACAACCTCGCCGTCATTGACGAGCTACTACTTTACTGGAACCTCGCTGACACAGACAAAGTGCTCGATGAACTGGAAGAGGTTTCACTTTTTTACCTTTACTAAAGAAATAGTAAATGTTTGATGTTTCCTCTAGAAATTTCCGTAGGGAAAAGAGAGTTGAGTTGAAGTAGTTGTCTCTTAACTGCCAGGCTTTGTTAGTGTCTGATTTTGGGCCAAGAATCACTATTAAGATTGTGGAGAGTTTACGAGACGATATACTAGCAGGGAAGCTCAAATCAGGACCCGACATTAAGGTACTTAAAAACATTCGCATCTAATGTGCAGTGGCCGCGGCACACATATCATTGATTGCTATGCCACATCATTTGAAAAACAAACTTCGAATTTGCACATTTGAAGAAAAAAAGAAAAACAAATTATATTTAATATACATTATTCTGTTTTCAATTCTTGAACATTCATTTTCTTTGATTGATGGAATTGCTATAGGATGCATTGAAGAATAGTGTATTGGATTTGCTGACTAAGAAAGGGAACAAGACTGAGCTTCAACTTGGATACAGGTTTCTTGTTAATCGTCTTGTTCTATTCTGAGTTATATGAATTCTCTTTAATCTGGTGTTTGTGTTTGTGATGTTAGGAAACCAGCTGTGGTCTTGATTGTTGGTGTCAATGGTGGTGGAAAAACAACATCACTAGGTGAGTTACAACCACTTTTTGTTTCAGGCAATTCTGGAGATGAAGTTATTAAATCATTTGTTTCACATACTTGAAATGTTGTCTCCATTTATAGTGCTTGGTTCATGGTCATGGCAAGTGACCTTGGCTCTTATGAATTTTGAAGGTTATGAATGTTGCTATGTTTAGCAAACAGTTTTTGCAATATATGATGAAATGACTTTCTGAGGCACTGTCTTCTTGCAGGAAAGCTGGCATATAGATTAAAGAACGAAGGGGCAAAGGTGAGATGTTATTCATGTGCATTGCTTCTGCTGCGGTGTTTTAAATCATTTCTTATAGTTATAGAGCATCAGAAAAAGAATTTAGAATCTCTGTAGAAATAACAAAGTGGTATTTTACTTTCTATTGGATGGTCTTGTACAGATCTAGTTCGGTTAGGGAACTGGTTTTCTTTAAGTTGTAGAATATGCTGGGAGGGGGGAAAAATGTTGTTGACCCCAAATCTTAAGAGAGGCTATTTCTATTACCAAGCATAAGACACCACTATGTTCACCAGTCTTTTCTGATATCTGCATTATGTTGGAACTTGCTCGGTTTCTCGGAAAGGGAGTAGTTGCAATTCAAGCCTCTTTCTAAATTCCTATCTTTATTTGATATCTTTCTTTCATTTTTTTCCTCCTCATTCACCACCTTATGCTTTAAAAATTATGCCAGACACTGATGGCAGCAGGTGACACTTTTAGAGCAGCCGCTAGTGATCAACTGGAAATATGGGCAGAGAGGACTGGTTGTGAGATTGTTGTGGCTGAAGGAGAGAAGGCCAAAGCATCATCAGGTAGGTGAAAAATTCCAATGATTTTTTTTTTCTTTTTCATTTCTTCTTTTGTTAGATTGCAAAAATCTATTGGACATGATATAACTACTAACATATGATCTTAGAGTGCTTCCTGAATAGTTCTTTCACAGGCTGTGAAAAGAGGGAAAGAACAGGGTTTTGATATTGTTTTGTGTGACACATCTGGACGTAAGTATGGAGAGCTTTTCTATTTTTTCTCTCGTGTATATTTTTACCCACCTCTTAGTTTCTTTATGTTCAGCAGAGTCTTTTATTGATTATTAGGTCTCCACACAAACTACAGCCTGATGGAAGAGTTGGTTGCATGCAAGAAAGCTGTGGGCAAAGTTGTTAACGGTGCACCTAATGTAAGTTTTTTGGTGGTTTTATATCTCTGTCGTCGAAGTATCTTTAGGATATGCGACAGATTGGCACTTCACGTCCAATCCAATAGGTTTTGCATAATGTAGTATTTGATACTTCTGTTATTTGGTTTAAGAGTGTCATTCTCTGTGATTGTAAGTGATTAATGGCTCATACATTTATTTACAAGCTTAATTATTAAATCTTTAATTTTAATTGTTACATTTACATTCCACTGTTATGATTCAATGTCTCTAGGCTTCTAATTTGTCTATGACCATAGCTAACATAATTTGCAGGAGATCCTACTAGTTCTGGATGGGACTACTGGCTTGAATATGCTTCCACAAGCAAGAGAATTTAATGATGTAATATTCCCATCCTTTGCTTCCTAATGATAAGTTGGTTGTGTTTTGGTTATTTATGCATAGCTACTTTTCTTTTTGGTGAGTTTGATTATCTATAATGTTTAGTGTTTACCATAGCTAGGACATGATATAATCATACTATTTGAACACTGCATCAGTGCATGGTTTACACTATCTTTTGTGACAGGTTGTCGGAATAACTGGTTTAATTTTGACAAAGCTGGATGGTTCTGCTAGAGGTGGCTGTGTGGTAAGCTCCAAGTTTAACCTCTGTGCTCAAAGCTATGATTTTGGTAAGACGTCTTACTTCCTTCTTGCAGGTCAGTGTCGTCGATGAGCTTGGCATTCCTGTAAAGTTTGTGGGTGTTGGTGAAGGTGTGGAGGACCTACAACCCTTCGATGCAGAGGCCTTTGTTAATGCCATATTTTCATGAGAACTGAAAGTGGTCAGTAGACATAAATTGGCCAATTCCTTCATCATTTTTTGAATCAATTCAGTAATCCTGTTAGTTACCCTCTTATATGCAGATTCATTGTTCAATCAAACTATTAGTTTTTTGGCGAAATAGGATGGCTAAAGGCTGAGCAGTTAACTCTATTAAAAAGTGCAAGACCATTTATGAGGACATGGATGCAGCATTAATGGGATTGCAAGTATGAGAAGAGTTTATTTATAAGAATAAATTCTTACCAGTTAGTGAATATAGGTGCATGCTTGATGTAGGGCAGTGTAACTAAATTGCTTTTCTGGATGATGTCGTTACATGACAGTTGGTAGAATGCTAGAATTTCTCCTCAAAAATGAGAAAGATAGAAAAAGGAAAAAAAGAAAAAAGAAAAAAAAAAGCAAGGATTTCAAGTCAAATAGTCAATCTTCCCCTAAAGAACAAGTATTAAAGCATCATCAAATAATGCAGAGAGGAAGAGAAAGCAAACGAAAAGCTCGGAAGTGAAAGCAAAGTCCGCCCATCAACATTAATTTTTTCATAAAAATGATGAAGTCCATATCCATTATGACAAACTCTGGGGATTTGGCTTCTCCAAAAAGTAAAAGTAAAAGTAAAAGTTAAAAAAAAAAAACTCTGGAGAGTTGGTTGTTTATTTTAGTTTAAATAAAGGACCCAAATGTTTTTTTTTTTTGTAATTGAACTTAACAAGTTCTAGACTTCTAGTTTAAATGATGGACCAAAATGTTATTTTCATACACATGTATTAAACTCTGGACAAAATGGATCTAAACTAACGTAGTGTTTACATTTTAGATTGGAGTGAGAATCTTGAAGAGTAGGAATCTTAGGATTAGGAGTAGGTTGTTTACTTACATTAGAATGAAAGAATGAAATTGAAATCAGAATTTAATTTATGTGTTTATATTGTCTTGGATTGGGAGTAAATAATTTTAAATTATAATTTTATCCTTATTTAAAGAATTATAATTTGTAATTAAAAATTAATAAAAAATATATTTAAAAAATAAAATAAATATTTTATTATATTTGTAAATTAATAATAATTATTAATATTCTTAATTATGTAAATCATAATTTTTTAATTAATTTTAATTTAAATTATGTGAATAAAAATTATTAATAATAGCAACACAAATGAAACATTATTATTGATAATATAGTACAAAATTAATATTTTCTTAGAATAAAATATTTATTATTATTAATTAAATAATTAATTAATATTTATTAAAAATTAATGTTTAATATTATTATTTTTAATGAATTTGATATTATTTATTTATTTTAATTATGAGGGTAAAAAGGGAAGAGGGGGGGAGTGGATTTCCACTCCCACCTCCCCCTATGGGAGTGGGAATCCCACTTTCCACTCCAAAATCAGGTGGGACTTACGGAGTGGGAATCCCACTCTCCCCTTAAAAATGATAAGTAAACACTGGAGTGAGAGGAATCCCACACTCCTACTCCAGAAAGTAAACACAACATAAATGTACTGATATTCTGGCGTTCGACTGAGAGAGCCCGAACGATATGACATCATCATTTCAGTTGATGTTTTTTGAAAATGCAAGAGATGATGATTGATCATTGCCAATTTTGCTTTCACTTCCCCGGAAGAGAGGGGGGGTGGTGGAAAAAGAACAACTACTGATGGATAATCTCCTCCACCCCGCGGTTCTTTCTCAGTGTTGCACATTTCATTACTCGTATAAAGCTTTTGGAGTCCGGAATATATTGCTTTCAGCTGTTGGAGTTTGTCTTTTCTTTTGAGTATGATGAAACGGTTACATTCTTAGTCGTCTCGTCAAGTCCATAATTATATCTCGACAATGAAAGTGGGATTGCTTAAATTTGTAATTATCAAAGTAGGTTAGTAAATTCATAGTCAACGTTTTAATGCTATTATAGTGTGTTCTTAGATTATTTGTGGAATCTCTTTTGATAGAATATTGATGGTGATCTCTCTGGTGGATGGTTGCCCTTACTTTCTGCAAGACAATACTGAAACTGGGTTTTGCAGTTTGTCTCTTTTAGACCTTTGGTATTATTCTATCCACATTCATCTGGGCATTTGTCTATTAAGCATTAAGTTAATCTTCAGTTTCGTAAGCTCATTTTTCTTGAACTTATAACATGCAGTGGTCATGACAGCACAGTCAGCAGCAAGAAGCTGCAAGTTGTGGTGGACCTGGTGGCACCATCTCCCAATCCGCTACGATAAGGAATGAAGAATAATGTTTGTATTACAAATCGGATTAAAAAATTGTGTAAAAAACTCATGTCAATGCTAATCCTAACTCTGTGAATTTGCAGATTTACAGAAGGATCGATGGTAATTCTAAAAAAGGCGAAGAAGCTGAGTCTCTAGTTGGTGTAGAGACTAAGACAAAACTTTAGCTCGTATATGTTTGATATCTTACTTCAATGGGTTATAACCAAATACGATAGATTTTATGTGTGAGGTGTGTAATCGAGTTTGAGCTCATAAACATTGTAAGTCCCAGTTAAAATTACATTCCAAGTATGATATACCCATACGTGTATTTAACTGATTCTTTAGACATTTTATCTGTGTAGATCTGAGGCGAAACTGAACTTTTTAACTGTGGCTGTCGTAGAAATCAGAAGGGAGCTCTCAAAGCTACCGGTTTAATTCATATTCTTATTGTCGAATCTAAGACTTCCAATCTATTAATTGAACAGCTCATGCAAACATGTTATTCTGTTGAATTATTGGTTTGAGTAGTGCTAAAGCGAAAACTCATGTATGGATGGGAGGCTAATGTTTGACAAAGTACGGGGCCATTTTTCAACTGTAGCTCTCTCGGCTATTTCCTTTCACATTTTACATGGGCCATATGGGAGCATTGAGTCAAGCCCCCAAAAGTACTCCTTGACTTCGTTTCAAGCATGATGGCATTGGCATGCAAAATCAATTCAGCTCCATTATTCGTCACCTTGGCAATTTTGCATGTTCATTCGGTGGCTCACAAAAGTCAAGACTATCCAGCCAAAATGGTGGCTATTTCACTGGATTTGGTCCCGGAATTTTTTTCGACAATAAAGGTTCATTTTGCCTATTAATAGAGAAAGCTCTTTGGAATTGTAAAGGCGTTCCAGAAGATCGTCTCTTTCTTCGCAATTGCCCCACTCGCAGGTTTTCACAATCTATATGTTGTAATGGAGATATTTGAAGTGGATTTGGATGGTCGTCAGTTGCTGTTGTTGAGTCAAGCTCCAGCCGTTTTAGCTCCTCACGACTAAAATACTGATGAAATGAAAGACGATCTTGTTTTTATTCTCCATATCACCAACAATCCATTTGTTAGCTACTACAAATGCAAATTGATCATTCCACTTAAACTCTATAAGACGCTTCAACGCTTCAATTTAAATAAGTTAATGCAACCCATGAAGTTGAATGTGATAACTGCATGCTTGTTTGTTTTGTGAGCCCCCATCAAACACAGAATTTGGAAATGGATAACAAACAAAATACACGATATCTGCTTTGCTTTGTTTTTGAGATTGCCATCATAAGCACAGCTATCTACCTTTCAGTTCAATAAAAAAAAAAAAAAAAAAGATTTTGAACAGAAAGGAATTATTGTAGTGGCTAGGCACAGAACAGACGATCGGCAACTGCAATCAGCAGTACAGCAATGAGTAATCACACCATGATACAATGATGTTGTGATGATAACATCGCCAATTATACGATCTCAACATGGGGGCTTTGGCTTGTGAATTCCTGCTATAAATCAATATTCAGCATAACTGACTACATTGCAGAGTTTACAACTAAACCACCACCCTTTTTTTTTGCCCCCTTCTCTGTTTCAGTGGAATGGGAGGGTCAAACCCGCTTGCTCAGTATTTATCTAAAAGTTGTTTCAACTGAGCATTCGCTGCACCGGAGCCACGTACCATAGATGGAGAAATGAGTAAAAGACTGAAATGCTAAATAGATACAAATACATGTATACATCAGACTGACCCATAAACCAGCAACATAATCAGATGACATACTACAAATTCCTCCTGCCCTTCTACTAAGTTTATAATTGAAAAGTTCATAACTTGGCAATTGGTGTATTGTAAAAGGTAGCATGAGAAGCACATACTAGCTTCCCAGTGTCGTTGAATTTAAACTCCACTGCAACCACAGTCACATTTCTTCCACTGCGCACAACAGACGCTTCCATTATCAACTCCGCCTGTGTATTTAAGAACAGAAAAACAATAGTGTAAAGAAAAAAAGAGCACTAAACTCGGGTAAACAAGTAAAATGTACAGCAGCCGGAGCTGGCCGTTGAGAAGCTTCATATAAGATGATACAATAGTAAAGTCACACAACGCAAAGATTGAAATAAAACTAGGAGCATTAATGCCAGATTCAAGGGTCAAAATCATACAATTAGGCTGTGTTCAAAATGGAAAGAGCTTACATTATGTGGGGCAGCGGAAAGATAAGAGATGCCCAATTCACCGAGAAAAATCTCCTTATCCTCAGCAACAACAGTTCGAGCACAAGCAATTGCCATTCTCTCCGAGAAAGCTGCAATCGCCCCTCCATGTATTCCACCAAAAAAGTTCTGATGAAAATAAGCATGCATAAAAACATTCAGTTTTCGATTGATTACTCGAGTAATTTTGATCCGTTCAGCAACCAAATATTATACACCACAAGAGCCAAGAAGCAGAATGATCCAAGACACACAACGACATCATATTGACATTGAGAATTTAAAATATATAGAGAGAGAATTTACGAGGATAGCGGGTTTAACAGAGAGGTGGCAGATAAGGCGGCCCCGTTGGATTTTGTGGACTTTGATATGGCGGCCAAGAATATTGGAGTAGGAGTCGTTTGTACAGCAATCGTCCGGAATCGAACTGGAAGCTCCCACCTCCTTCAAGAAAACGATAACTTTAGACACGTCTTCAGGATCTACTTCTTTCGCCGACGACTGTTGCGCCATTTTTGACACCACCCACCCGATTTCGGATCGCTCGACGATTTATTATTTCTTTTTACTCCTATTTTTATTATTTACTAATTGTTTTTTGGCACAGCGGACCACGGAAATAGCCCATTACTCCTCCTTATGAATAAGCCCTCTGACACGTCCTCCAAATTTTTTATGAACCATCTTTGAAAAAAAAAAAAAAACTTAAATTATTTTATTTTATTTTAAATAAAAATTTAATTAAGTACTTAAATAAAATAATTTTTTAACAATTTTTTTGTACTCTCATTTCATAATTTATATTTATATTTTATGTTTAAATTAAGTTTTTTTAAGAAAATTATAAAAATTTGGAGTTATGAAAATAGAAATTATGTAGTAAAAAATAATTTAAGATTTGTTTGTATTTTATAAATAAAAATTTTCAAGAATTATTTTGTTTTAGTGAAATTGGAACGTTGTTAATTTTAATGATTATGTGTTTGTGTTTCAAAAATTAAACCGGAGGTAGTTTGAGAATAAAATTTGAAAAGGGTGTTACAAGAACTTCAAAGGGTGTTATAAGAACTTTAAAGGGTGTTCAACTAAAATTTCATTGACGATTACTAATACTGATTAGATTAACGAAGAACAAATATTAGTAGTTGATTTGTCCTGCGTGTTCTTGTTTGTATAGTTATTTAAGTTATGTGTAGCAGCAAAACAATAATCAGTCTGCAAAGACAAGCAATGAAGAATGTTAGGGAAAACGGGACAAAAAATTAAATAACAAGACAAAAGGACTTGAAGGCTATTCCAGATAAAATAAATAGAAAATGAAAGAAGTTACTCACCAAAGTTGCAAGTCAAAAAATGACTTCCGACATTAAGCTGGGAAGTGCCTTAATGTTATGCGAATGTAACAACAAACAGTCAGCGAATGTTGCTTGTTCAAGTTGTCCCACTTTTGTTTTATCATTGACTGTCGTTGCCATATGATAGATGGTAATTTAGATGACAAGGAGAAGAGATTCCTTCAATGTGGCTTGGAGGAGTAATGGGACTAGATGTATTCTGGATACTAGTTGTATATCTATCACTATCGTCGGTTCCAAAACCTGGAGTATTCAAATCCTGTAGTGGCGCCTGAGGAATCGCAATTGCATGTTCAGGATTGGAGGATTCTGTCATCATAATTCTATTCTCTGATCAAAATTTTGTTTTAACCCCCTCAGAGTCAGAGTTCCCATTTTCTACTCCCATGTCAAAATTTATACAGATCAGAAACGCAGGCTGATTGAATTATCTTTTTACTAATTGAGCAGTTCCAGTGATTCTTTACTGAGTATTCAGTCCTGCAACCCAAAGAAAATGCAAAAGCATGTTCCTGCAGATGCAATGTCCCGGAGTAGAAATAAAGCTATTTCACTTCACCATACAATTAAAGAGATAGGATAAATAATAGTTCATCACGAAGATATGTAACCAACATTAATTGTTTCTCATGTTATAATGCAAAAGAATTTGATGGATTTTCGGCGCCAGTGATGGAATTTGATGTTTGGTTCCGCAGCTTCTCATGCAGAAGAATTCTAATAGTACCTCCCGGGCAGAAGCTTTGCTATCTCAGCCCATCTGTTCCCGCAAGTATTCTGGGCGTTAATGAGAACCAATTCCTCCTCCTAGGCCCATGCGGCTCTTTCTATATCCGGATTTAAATGGTTGTGCCATCTGCAGAAAACAATCAAACATTAGCTCCAGACCAACATTTTCTCTTTTTGGGTGCCGAGTACGCGTATGAATACTATCAGCCAAAGTTGAGGTACCTTTCTCGGCACTGCTTGCCTATGCGGCCTGGCAAGTGTTTTGCTATGTCAGACCATTTTCCATTTCCCTCCTTCCCAAGTTCCCAACTGGTTCAATGATAAGATCATCTTCCTGGAAATCCAGACACAAAAACAAGTATCGTTCATAGCTTCTGAGCATGACACGATGTACTGATTTAAAGTGCTATAAGACTGAGCAACTTAATCACTGCCCAAGATCACAAATCAGATCAAAACAAGATGCTTTGAATCCAATGGACAACCTTAAGTGTTTAAGATAACTTTGAGATGAAAAGGGATATGAACAGAACTCGAACAAAAACAAGAAACAAGAAGTAATCAAGCACAAAACAAAGAAAGATTTTACGTGGTTCAATTGTGCAAGTATGCACAATCTACCTCCACGGGAGAAGCCACCAGAATGAGTTTTATTGATGATTCTTGTATCAGAATGAGTTTTATTGATGATTCTTGTGAATGATACAGAGAAACACAAGAGTTGGTTACAAAGAACAAGATGACTCTTTCTCTCTCTTATAACTCTATCTAGAATGCTCTTCGATTCAATGAGAAGCTGCTCTACTGATCAGCTTATATACCAGCTGATATGAAACCCAGAACGCACAGATTTCTGCCACCTGGACAACAGCTTCTTTAACTAACCTGATTCCTCCCTCACGTGCTCGATCACATGCTTCACTTAACCATAACCAAACGTCTTCAACTCTTGCCGTTTTCATCTTTTAGTCAGCCACATGTAAAGCTTTGAGCTATTTGACATGCTCCAAACGTTGCCGTTTAATATGCCCAAGTTTTGGATTCACCATTTTAGTCCACACACGACAACGAGAATTTTCCAGATTTATGATTTAACATAGCTTGCACCTCCTTCGTCTAGAGTCCTTCGACAAGATTAGGATTGAGAACCTTTTGCCAGCGATGCAGGCACTGAACTGCTGTTCTATTAGGCACACATTCCGCTGTGAAAGTCCAACTTTGATTTGAAAACAATTTGACCTCGTCTAGCAGGAGCAGTCACCCTCCTAAATTTACACAAGAAAAAGTTGCATCGTCACAAAGCTTTTACCAATTCAAATTCACATACACAGTGATAATAGAGTGAAAACGAATTTTATCATAACAGCCCCTTTCAAATTGCGATGCAAGAAGATGATGTTAACATGAGAAGAGATTTCTAGGCTCTGTTTTCTTGTTTTGGACAATATTGTTTATTAAAATTAAAAGAAAACAAAATAAAAAAACAACACTCTCAGTTAAAGCCGAATACACCATACAGCAGCTACTTGCGTATAAGTGAAACAGAAGTTTAAAAGAAACAAAAGAGAAACGAATAATTAATGAACCCTTGAATGTAGACCCTCTTTGTTTCTCTGGCTCGGCTGGAACTGATATCAAATACCGGATGAATTAAAGAAACCAAGCCCTCATTATTCTCATAACCGTTACGATCTTTAGCTTCCACCATTTTTAATTTTATTAAACCAAAATAAGGAATAAATAAATGATGATCTAACTTTTTAGCAACAATCTTTGGATTGTATGTAAATGAAACAATCGCTGCCTAGATTTTAACCCTCTTAAATATTCGAGGGATGTCTACTCCTCGCAGAGAGGCAAAATATCAGATTGCCTTCACTCAATTTTATTTGAGGAAGGAAACACCCCCACATGCATTGTGGGGGTTCGAACTGCTGCTCTCCAACCTCTCACCACTCGGCCTTTGGCCGAGTGGCTGGTTGATGGGACTGTTAATTAAAGATAATTTATTAAAAGATTTTGGGTATTTAGCAAAACAAATAGATTCCGAAAGCTTCGTTCAAATTGGTAGACAAGAATAGAGGGGGACAAGATCAAGAAGTCGAAGTGAACTGCAAAGATTGGGTTTTATTTATTTATTTTATTGTGGAATTATTATTTTTGATATAAATGCTCACTCATTATTCTATTAAATGATAAATTTTATCAACTGCTTTGATCATGGAATGATAGCGTGAGCCCATATAATTGTAAAATATACATTTAATTAATTTTTAGTCAGTGAACAAAAATGCAATGCGTTTTTTTTTTTTTTTTTTTGTGAACAGAAAAAGTAATTGGCTGAGTTTTTCTACTATGAGATCAAGTAATTGAATTAAATCTTTTATGTCAAGTTCAATTACTTGACTAAAATAGTTTAAATGGTGTAAAATCTAAATTTTCAGTTTGTGGGTCAAACCATATATAATTTTATTACGAAATCTCCGCATTAATTTATTAACTAAGATAATAGTACTTCACTTTGTATTTGTAACGTTACTCTCAGAAAAGAATATTCTATTGTTTGGGTGTTAAATTTTTTTTTTGTGGGGGGGGGGGGGGGGTGGTTTTTTTTTTTATTTAAGATTTTCACTAAATTGGATAGATATGGTTTCCTAAAAAAAAAAAATCCATCAGGATTAAAAGATATACGATCTTGAAAAATATATAAATAAAAATAATTAAAGAAATTCTAAAAGAGTTTCTTCTTTTTTAATATAATTCCAAAAAACAAAAAATGATTTGACCATTTTACAACTGGGGCTGACTCAGTTATTAGCAGGTAGGTTGACCGTTATACATATATATATATATATATATAAGTAAATGGTGGGCGAGGGTGACGGAGAACAGAACATCAGACAACTGACAACCAAATCAACCAAATTTCACCTGAGCTGAATATCACCGAAAGATGCCAACAGGAACGCTTGAAGTCCTTCTTGTTGGCTGCAAAGGCCTTGAGGATTCTGATTTCCTCGGTACGATCCCTCTGCTCTATTTATATGGTCTTTGAACAGCCCAAAATTTTTGTTAATTGACCAATCATTTTTGCTATTCCTAGGAATTAGATCTATTTTGCGTTTACATTCGTAAATATATATATTTGTATGAGAATTTTTTATGATCTGATGGTTTTGACTTTGTTCATCTGCAGTAATACTTACGCAGTGATTGGATTTAAGCGATAAACATTGTAATGATATCATCAAATCACATTGACAAATAATACATGTAATCTTATATATATTGTTCTAGGTGACAGAAAATATCTTTTTAATTAATAATGGAATCATCTATGATTGTATCTGTTAATGTAGTTGGTTATGAATGTTCGAGTTTTCTTCATTCTAGCAGGTAGTGTAGATCCGTATGTCGTTCTTACTTGCCGGACACAGGAGCAGAAAAGCAGTATCGGATCAGGTTAGTTTGTTGCTACTATGACAACTTAGTTCTGGTAAGCAAATTCCGATCAGGCCATAAGACCATTGATCACGTCCTTGAAAGATTGATTCTGAACAGGATCTGGACCTGAATGGAACGAGACCTTCGTGTTTACAATTACAGGTGATGTTACGGAACTCACTTTGAAAATCATGGACAAGGATACATTTAGCAACGACGATTATCTTGGAGAAGCAACGTCAGTTGTATTTTCCCTTTTTATATATATATAGAAAGTAGTGTACACGAACAAATTAAGCTTAATTAGTTGTGGTGTGAGTATGACTTCTTACAGCATTTCATTAGAGCCTTTGTTCATGGAAGGAAGCCTTCCTCCAACTGCTTACAATGTTGTTAAGAACCAGGAGTACTGCGGGGAGATTAGAGTTGGCCTTACTTTCACGCCCGAGGTAACCGCACCGCTTCACGAAATTTAGTTTAGATAATTAAACGGTGAAGATTACAATTTTACAACTTGCAATTTTCATGCGTGCATCACAAGAATATTATTTCAGCAAAGCAAATCCTCTCCTGCATTACTCAATGACCCCAGTTCCTTGTTGCAGAGAGACGGCGACGGGGCATACTGAGCTGAGGATAACGGAGTTGTCGTCGTGGATGGGGAGAATCGTCTTGCATAATATGACAATGTGTTTTGGATTTTGATGTTTTTCTTTCACCAAAGAATCAAGTGTTTGTTTGGAAATATTGGTTTCCTCTGCGTATTTGTGTTTAATTTTCTCCAAGAGAATTTTCTCTTATCCAATGACACCCTGTGCAAGGCAACTATGTGCCACAAAGATGGAGCTTAACTTTAATATGCTTGCCCAGCCCTACCAAACACAGTCTCACCACCGCCATTATAATTAAAAATAGAGGCCAAGAAGCATGTCGTGTGACCTTTAGGAACTTGCTTCACAAAGGAAAAACTCTCCAACAACACTCCATCGGCACCACATAAAACAACCAAAATCATCTTAATGATCGATTGCGTTGGTTCCACGTTCTTGAGCATCGGTCTCGCCGGGAGGACAGATTGCCAGAGAAAACTTGCTCGGATAATGAAACTTGTTTAAACCTGCTACCCTTAAAAATTGGAAAAAGCAGAAACAGCACGAAGTTTCCCCTGGCCGTTTGCTGATAGTTTTATGCGAAGCATAAAAAACAGTAAAGCATCAGCATGTACATAGAAAAAGCCTCTTAGGTAGATTATAAAAATAAAAACCTTAGAGCCTCCTAAAGTTTTAGAGGCCGCCAGCAAGACTTTTATGAAGTTTAGACTTCTGCAAACATAAACTTAAAAACAGAAAGAAAGCATAACCAGGTTTTTGACACAAACAACAGCAGCCATAGGTTTATCGCTTCTACGGTGCTTTATTTATTATACTGGAGGCTGAAAACTTAATTATATCTCCCTGCTGCACTCTTCTTATGACCCCACCTACGGAAGCGCCTAGGCTTGGAAGCCCCAGGCCTGGGCCTTGGGTTTGCCGCGGCAAATTCTTGAATCATGGCAGGGGGGATTGCCACCAGAGGAGATTTTTCTTCACCATGGGACCTTGCTGGCACAGGAGGAACATTGGGTATCTGCTGTAAAAAAAACAGTTGTTCATGAGTAAAGGTGTCTGCTGCAGGAGCTGAGAGGTTGTCACTTGCATTATTCTGGGGTTTCAGATTCTCTCCTGCATCCGCACTTTTCTCTGAGTCTAAGCTCTTGGCATCAGTGCCTTTCTTCGAGATCAAACTTTTCTCAATATCAGAGCCTTTCTCTGGGTCCAAATATTTCTCAATATTAGCACCCTTCACCGAGTCCAAACTTTTCTCCAAATCAGTGCCTTTGTCTAAGTCCAAGTTTTGCTCAACTGCACCAGCAAGAGAGGGTAGCTGAACATCACATAACAAATTATCTGCCATACAAATCTAAATTAAAGAGTTATTAATTTCAGCATGTATCTTCTACAGTAACAAATAACAACACTTTAGAGAGAGACATTACAAGTAATTATAAACTCTTTTACATGAATGACACGATGCTCAGCTCAAAAGTACCCTCAAGGTTTTATTGTGAGACAGATTTGATGATACATGTGGAGCTGTTTTGGTAAGGTGATAGCCAGCCTGGGTGGTAAGATCACTAGATGGTATATTACAGAATCAGAAGAAATATCATCTTCACAAGGTAATTCAAGTTTTTAAAGGGTTGCAGGTGAGTGACCACTAATTCTGCACCCAGTCATTGTACTTGTAAAGCGGGGGAAATGAAAGACCTTTCAGTATAGTCATGAAGGTAAGAATTTTACTCTGATCATCAGCAGACTCAGAGCTCTGGCCAGCATTTTGGTTCCTCTGCCACCATGGGAAGTTCTACAAGAGAGAAGATGAAGGACAAATTAGGGAGGGAAAAGAAAAAAGGGAAATAACTACTCCAATCAGAAGACTATATTTACAACAAGAATAGCATTTTACAAGGAAACCAACAATAAGAAAATGATAATAATAAAATCTACAAAAGGAGATACAGGGTGTAACTGTGGAAAAGTTGAGGCCTTATCAGAACCAAAATGTTAAATCGTGATATCATATCCATAGCAAACCCAACAATTAGACCCTAAAAGGTTTACGATCATCATGACATAAAGCAGCTTTTCTTTCTTGCTCTGGCTTCCTCAAACTATCTCACCAAGGGCATCCATCTCTGCCTTGTTGGCTACTTCAGAGTTGAAAATCTTTGATACAGCAGAAGCAACACCATCTTCATGGTCTAGAATACTACACACAGCTATTCCGATTTTAAATATTGATTGAAACTACTCAAGGAACCACAGCGGAAGTTTAAAATTATAACTACTCAGCAGGGAGAACAATTTTCGAATAAGAAATGGCATTTCATTAGGAATAAGGACTTCTATTGAAAAGAGAAACAAAAAGGTGGTTAACTTTTAAAACCCAAATACACAAGCCAAGGTCACTTGGAGGAGCTGAACTAGTACTAGCCAAACAGAAGTTACAAACTATGTCGTCTACATTATATGCAATAAAGGAAGAAGAATACTGACCAATTACAACTATTACCAGAAAGAAAGCCCTCTTTAGCCTGAACTGAGGCAAGTTTCCAGGGTTTTGACCTTTGGCAAAAATTAACCATTTCCCCTTTAATGTTTAAAGTCCACCACAACCACTCTGATGTTGCAATGTTAAACGAGCTGATACACTTTTAGGAGGGCTATTTGGTCTTTTTCTATAGACAAATCTGATAGTTGAAAAACGAATGGACTTTAACAAAAATTTTGAATAGAAAATGTTGTCACTTAGTGAAATATTATTAACGGTAGGGGGCTTTATAAACCGGAGGGGAGAATGACAATGGTAGTGTCAGAGAAGTCTGGAGCACCGAGTGCTTTGAACAAGATTTACAAAAACAAAAACAGTTCAATTGAAAATACTAATGTCTAATGGTATGAAGGATGGGCAAAAACTGCAATAATTACTAAGTCCGGCTAAGCTAAGTTGGCCCAAGACGAATATATGTACTGAATTTTTGAAAGCAATCAACAAAAGCAAGTACTGAATTTTTGAAAGCAATCAACAAAAGCAAATAACTAGCACGTACAATATGGTTCCATATATCATTTAGCAATATTGAAATTCTATCCCTTGTGATTCCTAATATTAACATTCGAATTTTAGGCATAAGCTGAGAAAAAATAAACAATATTACAGATAAAAAACATTAAAGCAAAAGAAGCTCATACTTACCGGCACAAAGATGGGAAGCTCAGCGTTTTTGGCATAGATGACATATCGCATCATATCCTCATAGGAGGAAAAACATTGTCCTGTTCCAGGGCAGATGTAGGACTGCAACAGCCACAGTTCCAAAGGAACATGTCAACGAAATTCCCTCTTATTTTATTTTTTCTCTTAAAAGTTTAATTCTACCATAAGAAGGAAAGTAGGCTAACAACATTAAAAAAAAAAAAAAAAAAAATTTCAACACCAGCTAAGTGAGCTACTCCTGATCATTATTGTTAAAATTGAAAATGAACAGTAATGGTAAACTGATCAGGTCAAATCAATCTACAACAACAACATTGAAAAAAAAAAATCTATTAAGTGTTATGATAGCACTGGAGACAAATAATTTACATAGTAGCAATCACAAATATATTGATTAAATGCTTAATTACCAAAACTTTAGACCCATCTTTCTTCTTTTTGATCTCAAGGCTCCAGCCATCAGGAATCGGCCCTGATAATTTTTTGTCTGCCATATTGGAAAATCTCTCCTTCAACTCTGTGTGAGAAAAGCAGCTTAAACTAGGTTTTCCGATGCAAACGAGGCATTATAAGGGCAATGCATAAGACACATAAGCTGCCTCTAACGCCACATGTTCCCATTATCTCCGCGTGTTAACACTGGAGACCTAAAACGTGCCCAATGATAAATCAGGAAACTAATTCTTCTTATTTGCTAATCAACCCTTTTAGTTAGTAAATATTTTCTTTTACATTTATTGTGCGTGCAGTGATAAGCAAACGAAACAAAACAAAATAGCTAACCTTTTTTAAGGGAATAGAATAGCTAATTGAAATTGGTAAGTTTTTCTGTGATGATAAAAAATGCACAAAGAACTAAGAGCCACTCCATAGTAAAGAATAATAAAATCCAAGTCACCTTAAGTTATGCAAGGTAGACTACCTTCTCTACAAGCACAGCATAGCTGAAAGAAGCAGTCTCATTTTTTGTCCCCAAAAAGGTAATCAACATCAATAACAAACATTCAATTATCAAAAGGAAGTGGAAGACCCTCAATAGTCAGATTGTTCACTGACATTTACATGAAAAAGCTTTTCAATGAACAATGAACCTGTAATCAGGAAAGTAAAGGCTATTACAGTGTTGATCCCTACAATTCCAAAGCAAGCCAGCACATGAAGTGGCAGCTATAAGGACTTGCCAGCCCCTCCCCCAATTGTCACCCACTTTTCCCATTTTAATGGTAATAAAATTTAACAAAGAAATGTATGGCCCTGGAGCAAAAGGCAAGGAACTTCCAGAAGGTTGTTCAAGTTTCAAGACAAGTTTCCATCTCACTTACTTGATGCGATTTGCTTGGTAAAAAGACTTCCCAAAACTAAAGGTGTTTGTTCAGTTTTTAGAGTCTCTAGAGCTAGCAACCAGGCCCCCGGCCCTAACCTAACGAGAGATAGGAATACATTAGGGCATAATGCATTTAAGAACACAACATCAAAGAACAAATGCAATTCAAACAACAGTTTCTACAAGAGGACATGGAAAGCTTCCCACAGGTAAGTGCTTTCCTTTTCTACTCCATTGTTTCAAGATCTAACTGTGCAACAAATATTTTCATTTGTCAATGATGACGCGCATTCAGTGTCTGCCTGGAAATCAGTTGAAAGAACAAGATACAACTATTCAACAATTAGCAAGACGGAAGAAAACTGCACAAGCTAAGCCTTTCTTTCATGAAACGTTCATAAACCATAAGTCAAACTGATCAGGTGTCTCGACTTAGCCCTCGGTTATGCCATTTCAGTAAAATTACTTTCCAATTAAACACATTGCAGATGCACTAAAATATATAATAGCTCTCCAATTTATCTCAGTACAATATGAATTAATAACTAAGGTAACAAATTTATATCCTCTCCATTTAAAAGCCTCTGGGGAACATACAAACACAAAAGATAATAAACAAAACGATCTTCTAGCAATTGGAAAGAAAAGCCAGCTAAATAGTTAAAATAATTAAACAAAATTAATTAATTTCTAAAAGCAAATATCTTTGAAATACTTTCTGTAACGCTTTTGGGAGGTAATACAAGAGGAAAGAAAATCAAGTTCTAAACATTAACTTGCAAGTAGAATAATACTAAAAACAAACTAGAAATGTTTCATTATGGCACTTTGAAATAACCGGAGCGATCGAGAGAACCTTTACTTCTTCCACCGTTTTCTCGGCAGCCAAACGTAAATCAAAGACGCGAAAAAGTTGTTAGACCGTTTCTTCGGTGTCACCGTCAATACCGCCATAGCTTCCCGCTCAGTCAAACGACACCGTGTTTTTGCCGCCTGTGAGAGGGCGGAAAGCCCAAATTGCCAAATTCTAACAACTCGCAGTTTTGTTTTTCCTTTAATAGCTCCTTATCTTTTCAAAGGGAGCACAAACTGAGGGCCGTTAAGATAAATAGCTCCAAAAATGTTGGTAGATGACAAAAATACCCTTATGTTTTGAAGAGTTAACCCTTAACAGGCGCGCTCATATATGAAAATGATAATCTAGCTATTAAGTACCAAAACATTAACATAATAATCATAAATCAATAACCATCAAACGATGAATAATTATAAATCACAATTAACTTGGAAAGTGTTAACATAAATAGCTAAAATTGAAAGCTTAAAGCATATACATGTTCAGAATTAAGAAGCTTAAAACTGGGAGAAAAAACTCAATAGTAAAAACTGAAATTGATCAAAGTTCAGTATTTGATCATAGGTTTAAGTTCGCATTACTAGAGGAATTCAGCATTGTACTCGTGCAAAGTATCTTAATCCTTTGTCCTTGTATGTATTTGGTGTAAAAGTGCCGAGATTTATTTAGAGAATAAGCTTTAATAAGTTGGTGAAACCTCTATACTACGTTATTTAACCTCTAAATAAATAAGAAGGCACCAGAAGAATCTCCTTAAATAAACATAATCGTGCCATTCAACAGACGGTAACAAATATTATTATGTTGTCTACTGCAAAAATTAAATATCTTAAATTGGAAAATCTCATAACTGAAAAGGGAATAGAGGAAAAGAATTGATTTATGATCTCAACTTATTTGAAAATCTCAAGGAAATAAATCATCAAGAAGTTCAAGCAACTCTTAGTAGCCTTTACTCCAGACCATCTTTCTCTTTTTTAACACCTGTGTTGGACGATGGGCGACCCACCCGTCCCGCACATGGTAACTGCTTAAGTAGTTACCATGTACGTTCGATACGGTTTTGGGAAGTTGATTTCAACCTTGGCATATAAAAAAATCGATCCAACACATAAACTTTTAACTGACTGTTCTCTTCCTCTCGTTTTCTTAATGCAAAACTAAGAGAAAATTGAACAATCTAATTCAAAAAGGCATTTGATATTGTGATCAAGTGTTTTCTATCTATGATTTCTTTCCAGCCATTGACGTGATTCAACACTCAATTATCCTGCTGCTTGAAGAAATGTAGGCTCTTGAACACCTTTTACTTTCCATCAGCCCGGTTCCCATTTTGTGGTTCCTCTTCTATTATTATTATTTTTTTTTTTCCTTGCCAGTTTCAAGACACTATGAACATTGCAGACGAGCTAGCAAAATCCCAGTCAGTGTGTGTTTAGATGGAATTTAACAATGTATAGTAGCAAAGATAAGAGTATGGAAAATCCAAAAAGTAGACGCTAAGTACACATAATTTATCGTAAAATTTTGCCAATGTGACAGATAAAATTAGACTGGAAGTATTTCATATCTATGAATTTGATGTCACCGTAAAAACCTTCTATAAAGAGATGTAAAAAGATGCAGGGCCCGCCGGGAATCTAGTTGCGATTGAGATATCCGACTAATACAGGCATGTTCGCAAGGAATAATCATTCCACTGCCATGGCCTATGAGGTACTACAAGAGATGGAAAAATATCACGCTCTAAAACATTCATTTGCAAGTGAACTAATACATAAAACAAACAAGAAACTACTGGGTTTGATGCTTCATTATGTTAAAGTTAAAGGATGTTATTTTTATGAACTAGTTTGAAAAAACAACCGAAGCAATCTGCGAGATTTTATTTTTTTTTCATTTATATAACATAAAATTCCACCGTTTTCTCGGGAACCAAACATAGACCAAAGGCACGAAAAAGTTGTTACGCTGTTTCTTCACTACGGCCACAGCCTCCCTCAATCAAAACGACATCGTGTTTATGCCCCCGGGGGCGGCGCAATTCGCAAACGACAATTTTTTCGCAATTCGAAATTATTTTTCCTTCTAAATACTAAGATAAATAGTTCCAATGATTTATACATTATGACAAAAATACCCTTATTCTTGACCGTTAAAACGCGCGCGCTGCATTGACGTCATCTAGCTGCTAAAACATCAACCATAAAAAAGTCTTAACAGAAACAACTGAAGGTCAAAGGTGAACACAAAAGCATCCATATTAATGTTCAGAGTTCAGAAGCTCAAAGTTGGGAGACAAACGCACATAAATTGAAACTTGGAGTTCAGCTTTTGAATATAGGTCCATGGCAATTGCGGATGTTATGCCCCCCTCGGCCACAGCGCTTGCACTTCCTAACTTTTTCATTTGCGCGTCCAAACAACATTTCATTATAGATCTGAAAGTTCAATAAATAACAAGTTAATGGCATTAGCTATCATTATTTTTAGCAAATGTTAAGAGAAGTTTGTGAATTATGAGACGAAATATATGCTTTAGTGAGCACTCTATCCACCATATGGTGAGCATCTGGACACGTGATAAAATTATGTGACTATTTTTAAATGATGTTAAAGTTGGAATAAAATCCTCTTTTGATATAAACTCTATTGAGTTTTTAAACATCGTCTATCATGTGTCTTTTAGTGATAGTGTAGGGATAAGATTTATTTTTTTTATTTTTTTATTTATTAACTACTAATCAGCAATTGAATTATTTACTCAGAACATGATCATATCAGGAAATGATATTGATCCGTTAAAACTATATAATAACAAGATAATGCACGTGACACTCTCTATCGCTCATTAGAACATTACTCATTGCAAGACAACCAAAAGTTTACCTTAACGAGTCTATCAGAGCAATTACATTCCGGAGCAGTGTGTCCAGTGCACCAGCATCGAGTGCAACGCACTTCCACTGGTTGGTTACAGTCCACCTATTAATTTTTAACGGAGAAAGATAAATGAAATGAGAATCACTGCATGAATAAAAAAGGAAAGAGATCATGAAAAAAAAAAATTGATAGTGTTAAACTTTAATAAAAATATAAGAAGAAAGGGTCGCAAAATATGAAGAAAAATTGCAGTGTGTTTGTGTAAAACCACACAGCATCGTCAAATGCCAAAATGCTAGATTCTGCAGCAATTTCCCAAAAGCTCAAAACAATCCATTGGTTTCTTCAACTTTTGTTTACCAACCTAGGTAATCCCTATAGTAATATTTTGCATCACATGATGATCAGTAATTAACAGATTAAGTAAAATAATTCATACAGAAGAAGAGGAAAGATTAAGGAGTTAAAACTGACCCTTTGAGGAAGGTTTGCTCGGCTTGCATATGCAACATAACGGTTCAGCTCCTCTCTTGTGTTAAATGTTTGATGTGTCTCAATATTGGTGAATGACTACAGCAGTCACAATAAAAAGGGTTATTTTCTACTCTGTTAAAATATAAATGAATTTCCAACTTTCCAAAATTTTTTCCAGGTTCATGTGCTGTTATGTCTAGTAAAGTGAAAATGAGAAATTGGAAAATGGCTTATCAATTCACATCAAACTCTAAACAACCTGAGAAAGGTACATTTCTACATTCTATACTACACTTTAGCTAAACTCAATTATTAGTCTATTAAGACTTTGGCGAAACAACAAAGTTTAAGCGTTTTAAGTTATCGAACACTTTAGTATTGCTGTTACATTAACCCATTGCTATATCCACCCAGAATTATACTCATGCATAGAAACTTAAACCTTTGCCCTTGCAAGTACCTGATATAAAGATGCAGAGGCTAGTTTAATACCCTATTTGAGTGAAAATCTTTGACAGAATGATGAAACCTCTACTATACAGTAGAAGGTCACTCAATCATCACAGGGTAAGAGCAAGGACTTCATGACGGGGATATATATTGCTTTTGTTTGGAAAAAGGTATGCACGTATGCAGGAAAGGGCTGGAGATCTCACATTGATTTACAAGCTAAAATCTTGATAGCTGGTCACAGTAACACTCAATAATGGTTCTCGGAAATAGGCAATCTTTACTAGGCAAGCCAATTACATCCAAATGCTGAATGATAGTTTTCCTAAAAGGTTTTAAGCTTTCGGATTGAATTTAATGTTCAGCTAGGAGAACAACAAAGCACTGTGAATCCTTAATCCTGATGCCTACATCGGTGCTGGTAAACAATTAAGGAAACGAATATGCTCGGATACTACCAACAAGTACACCCAATGCAGTAACTCTGACTGAACACTTGTTTTTACTGGATGAGTGAATCCATGCATACTGTTAGCTCGACAATGGACTCACTACAGGTTCCCTTTAATTAAACTATCCCTGCGGACACCAAAATTATCATAGCCCAACCATCAGCACGCTAATCTCAATTTAAATAACAAGACACCAGCAGAATCTCTTTAACCAAAGATAATCATGGCATTCAACAGACGACAAAAATTGTTTGTCGTCTATTTCCAAATTTAAATATCTATAATTGGAAAATCTCAGAACATGCTCATGATTAAGCAACAAAATATGTGCTATTTTAAGACCAGCTTTTAACTTGCGTCGCCAAAGATCTAAATCATGACTTAAATGACCTAGATCTTCTTATCCAAGATAGATTCCTGTCTCATGTCTACCAGCACTTTACAAGAGCAACTAATTTGACTAGCTAGTCCCCTTAATATGGCTTATGGACTTAAGAACATAAACTTCAGCTGATATGCTGTCAATTTTGTTCCCTCCTTCAAAGATACAACCTTTTCCTTATTTGCAATCACTAACCTGCAGTGACAAAACAGTGATTTAACAAATATTAAGCTGTAACATGTATGCAAACCTTGACACAAAGATCTCAAACTACTCTATCGGCAGCAAGTGAAATTTAACTGCAGTAGCTTGCATAACACTCAACTAAAAGTGAAACTAAGAGGAGAAACAACAGATTTGAAAAAAGACTACCACAAAAACTGTTTGAAGCAATGCATTCAACAATATAGATAAGTTGGCATATAGTTGAGAGGTTAGTTGAATTACTTTCACCGTATCACCTTCTTCGATGACAGCAATCCATCCATTAGGCAAAGCATCGGATGGGTTCTGTTCATCAGCCATTGTTAGGAGAAATGAAAACCGACTGTGTAAGACTGAAGCTGTATGCAAGTGAGCTTGCGATAAGAACAAGGGTTTAAAAGAGAGAGCAGTGGAGGAGAAATGATTCCTGGGGAACCACGTGTTGGCATTTTCTGTGAGTTTGCAAAACGTGGAAGTTCACAGCAAAAAGATGATGCAAAAATTGGTTCTTTCTAAGTTCAGTTACGTTTTGCTGTGTTGTGCTCGAGTGAAATTGCAAAATCAGACAAAATAGAGTAATGGCTGATGAGTTGTACTACCATATGAGGAGAGCCAGCGGTTTTGGTTTTGTGAGGTTCTGTTTTGAATTTACTTTGTACCCAGGTGGTTTCGACGAGCAATGAGACTTGAAAAAGCAGCCGTTACAATACAGGATTTGAAAAAGGTCAGTTGTGTCCTCAAACGATGTCATTTTACCGCTAAGCAACGGAATCTTTATGAAACGACCTTGTTTCACCGGGAGCAGAAACAAATATTTTTCGAACGACGTTGCTTCTGGGGAATAGTTCAATTCACTAACGTGATATATGGCAACCCCTTGACAGCTCATTCAGTTCTATCAGATAGTTAACCGAATAATTAATTACTCGACGAGATTATACTAAAAGAGCCGAAAGTGAGTGTATTCTCAAAAATAAATGAGAAAGGAAATAAAATTTGTCGTCATAATTCTAGAAATCGTCACTAGATATTGAATTATTTATCTATTTATGCAAGATTATCAACAGATATGCATCAATTATTTGTTTGATATTTCTACAAAATAAACTTCAATAATACATTAACCCCTATGTTACATTTATCATGTGAAGAATTACCTGTTTATGGCTCAGAGCGCAAGAAGTATGCCGTTAACTGTGTTTTAATAGACACATTACATTTGCCAGGACTGTAAAGCTGATCGTAGGTGCAGCTTGTTGCCGTGGTAGTACTTATTGCCCAATTTGGTTGAGCAGAATCGAGTCACTTGACAAATGGACAAAGAGTCGGAGAGAAAGCTGAATCTTCTTAGCCAAGCCCCAGAGTCCTCAAAATAGCGTTGTGCACTGACGTTTTAGCATAATTGCTGTCCAATTTCACTTAATTTCCTTTTCAGATTAATGACAGATAAAAACAACATATATCAGAAGAGTAAATCAACTAATATATGGAATGGCCGTCCCCCACTTTCTGCTTCCTGGGGCCAAAGGAAAGCCACCACCATCATAACATGTGCCCACAGTGTAGAAGAAAAGATTTTTCATTTGCAATTTCTAACTTCATTAGAACTTCAAGTACAAAAGAATTCAATGAACCCATACACGCTACACTTTCTAGGCTTTCAAGTATACAATATTTGAACAAACTACTTTTTAGAACCAACATTTTTTCAGCCTTGCTTGCTCATAGGGGTTACCAACCCAAGTTCTTTGCATAGCTCTTCGTCCGGATGCAAGCTCCCAGGAATTGCACCGAATGCTCTTCTCGATGTTTCAAATCCAGATGCTAAAAAATGCACATAAGCTGAAGCCTCCTCCATGTTTTTCTTCAAATTTAATGATGTGGATGCAAAGTGCTTTGAAGGACTTTTCGATGGTTTCTTCACAACAGCCTGGTCCAGCTCAGCAACTTGCAGAAACCGTTCTGTAGCAGACTCCCATGACAGTTGATGCCTCTGTGCTTCAGTTGGTAGAGCAGGCTCTTCAGCAAGTGCTTTCAGTGTGGCTTCAACAAACCCATTTCTGTCATCATAAGTTCGGCAATTTGGGAATTGCTTGAAGAAGTCATTTGAGGGGTGGTTGGCACAGACAACAATTTTTCCCATGGCCAATGCTTCGGCTGTGGTTGTGCAAACAACGTCTGTTGTGCTTGGATTCAGGAACACTTTATAACTGTAAGAGGAAGGAAGGAAAAGAACAATGTCAATTTTGATTCCTGATCACAACCTACTAAACATTCTCAAAAAAAGAAAAAAAGATCTACATTAGATAAAGAAAAAACAGAAATAAGGGAGGAAAGGCTCTATGATTTATCAGAGATTTAATTGTCGAAATGCTGTCAAGGTTAGACATATAACATGCTTACTCATGGAATATGAGGTCAGCATGATCACGTCCAGGGTAAACTCTAACTACTATTTTTAACTTTTCAGCAGCTTCTTGAATTTGATTGAAGTCCTCCCCATTGCCATATAAATCCACTTCAAGCCCTGCTAGCTCCTTTTGATGGTCATCAAGAAGTTCAAGCAGCTCCTTATAGCCTTTACTCCACACCATCTTCCCAATGTAGTAGGCACCCTTTGCAAAAGCATGGGTCCCATTTTGTTGCTGCTCCTTCTTTTTCTTGCCAATTTCAAGGAATTTAGGATTGACTCCATGAACATTGCAGATAATGGAATTAGCATATTCCTGTGTGGCAGCAGACAACCTAATTACCTGAAATCCCATAATGCTGTCCAGTGAGAAGCAATTTTCAACAACCAAACAGTGTGGACAAGCAAATTCCACATGGAAATCGCATTAACTAAAAGCTTCTAGAACAATCATGACTGGCTCATTTATTTTAGCTAAACCTCAGTCAACACATGTTTAGTTAGGATTTAACAATGTATAATATCTACAAATTTGGAAAATCCATTGATAAAATTAAGTATGCATGTGTTATCATACCATTTTGCTGATGTCACAGATAAAATTAGACTGGAAATACTTAATATTCATCAGACTGATGTGATGGTTTAACTGTACAAATCTTTTTGAAGACGCACAAAAAGATGAAGACCCAGCCGGGAATCTAGTTGCAACTAGGTTATCTGACAAATACAGGCTCAAACAGTCACGATCACAAAGAATAATCGTTGCATATAAAGGCTAACAAAGCTTGGTAAACTAATTGCATGGAAAGGTTCAAAATCATTGATCATGTGTGTCAGTCCCCGAAATAAATGTCAAATTCAACTGTTAACAACTTGCCTGATTAGTATGAGTTGATTATAGTATACAAAGGCTAAAAGCTGCTAAGTTGGACTTATAGAAACAATATTAAACATTGAATATCCAAAGAGACAAATAATGAATGTTCTATCCAAATGCCAATAATGAACATCCAGAGGCAAAAAATTGAAAATATTGGACCAGTAAAGAAAATTAATTGAACAATCAAAGATGCAAAATATACTGTAAATACAAACCAAACATCAACTCAGAAAGCATACCTTGTGGCAATAGATATCAACAAGCCAGCTATTTGCATATTTAAGAAGAAAAGCTTGTAATCGTCCATTCTTCTCTCTCTTGACATATTCTAGGTAATTGGTGTGTACAATTCCTACAACATAGCGGAATTTAGTTTTCCATCTTTTCCCATGATGAAACCACGTAAGATGCTCAGGCTCCTCAAGGACAGCAATATCTGCCACTTCATCAGAGATGACTTCCGATATGTCTCCTACACCAAGAATGCTCCTTTTATCTATTGCAAACTGCACCAGAAGCAATCCCATGAACAAACATTGAAATTCTTATTATTGACTGTTCGTAGCTTCTATCAAAGAAAATACTAAACAGTAAGAGTAATAAACATCAAATTCTACCTTTCCAGGATAAAAGCGTATATCAAAAGTAGATGTAAAACCAGTCCTCTCCTCAAGCCACCGACGAACATATGTCTCATGCTGTTTGGGGGAAGTGAAAGTGATGTTTTCGGGATATACTAGTTTTTGATCTATCAAAGATAACCAAGGAATCACCAAAGTAACTCTTGTTTCGCCATCTTTTGCAAGATAGGCAGCACGGAACAGAGGATTCACAGCTGTCCCAGTCAACCAAGGCAGACTTGCAGTTGTAAATATAGCAATATGCTGTTGTTTCCTATCCATCAATCATCAGCTCAAATACAATAATACCTGTGTCAAATGTAAATGGCGATTCTTATAAAACTAGCAGTAAACTAACAAAACGACGACTTCAACAAACAAAGCCAGAAACAGAAGCAGAAAACAATCCATAATTGTAGTGAAAATTTTAAATTCATAGGATTTTACAAGTAAATGATTCTCCGCTTTCCAACAATAAGCAAAGACAAAAAATTCCAAAGCACTAATAAAAGAACATAATAAGAGAAATAGAGCGCTTTGTTTGAATTTGATGATACCTTTCGATTTTTCTGAAGCAGTGTTTCAGATAAGAACACTTGACCTTGACGAGAATACAATTAATAGTTGCGCCAAAGCGACGACCTGAGAAACTGGAAGGAAAATGTGAGCAAAGTTGGTTTAATTTTGTTATTCTCGAGCAGAGGAGAGAATATAACGTGGTCCCTCCAGTTTTGTCAATTGCTTATACGGTGTCGTCACGTATTCGACTTGGGCCACGCCTTGTCATTGGTCGTCTGGTCCAGACTGTTCCATTGCGGGCCACACTCCCCCGGAATTGGGCTTCGCGTAACGGTTTATATTAGTGATAATTTAGTAATTACTTTGAGTGCTGATACATCCTATACCGTCAGAATTAGATAGATGATCAGCTATGTGATGATGATTATCAATTTAGCATAGAACAGACAACACGAGAACACGGACGGGAGTTCATCGGTGCTTCAGTTACTAAAGCGGAATGTCCCCGAAAGACACAGACTCCTAAAATTTAACATGAAAAACCTAGAAATGAGCCATTTTTGCCGACGTAATTCAATTGATCAAAGCATATACGAGGATTAACCGGTAAGGATAGAAATTACAAGCATGTGCTTCGTATTCATCTGATTGCCTTTCGGTTTCCTAGATTCTGGAATCTCTAATTTGTGTATTCTTGAAGAAATGTTGATGGGCCACGCAGATGGTTTATCGGAACTTAGATCATCGAAGGATCATCTGCTTTCTGATCACGAGCTGGAGGTCGAAGAATATACTGACGATGATGACGAAGAAGCCGCCAATAGTTCCGAAGAAATATTGTATGCAGCTTCCTTTGAGGAACTTGCCAGTAATAGCGTCAAGTATGACACTATTATTTGGTTTTCCATATCCCTTCTGCTGGTTTTAGCATGGGGGGTTGGTGTTTTTATGTTGCTTTATCTGCCAATTCGAAGATATGTGCTTAAGAAGGATATTTCATCTCGCAAACTGTATGTCACGCCTAGCGAAATCGTTTACAAGGTATGTGAATACACACTTGTGATAAGGAAATAAAAAAGGAACATTTTGTATGAGGATAAATGTCATTGCTTATTTGTTTGTTCAATGTTTTTGTGAAGGTTTCAAGGCCGTCATTCATACCTTTTTGGGGCAAAACAACAAATGAGAGGCATGTACCTCTTTCTCTTGTGATTGATGTCATCATTGAACAAGGTACTGATGCTGGTCCTAATGCATAAGCACTTGAAGCTATTGTGCAACATCACAATTCACACACACACACACTTTTGTAGTATTTGTATTTGGTCAAAAGCAGAAAACATGGTTCTTTTGTTACCTTTTTTATGTTATTTTGTGGTCGTAGAAAGATATGGCTAAGGAAAATCTATGGTTCTGTTATGAAGTTTCTGCTACTTGCATGGCACCACTGAAGTAGGAGGAAAACTATTGCACACCACTGCCTGAACTTACAGCACAAGCTGGCTTCTGATATTTTCTTTAACACTTTCTGTATTGGCTTCTACTGATTGTGACAAATGTTTGTTGGTTGTTCCATCATTTTTTCGGTAACTAGAAAAGTACCAGATGCTTCTTTAGAAAGACTAATTTTTTTTTCCTTTGTCCATTTTCTGATGTTTATAGGTTGCTTACAATCGATTTATGGAATTCATACCTTCAGAGTTGAAAGCATTGCACGTGGAAAAGCGGCACCTGTTGATGAACTACAGGTACAAGGGGTTGATAATCCTGTTCTTCTGAGGAAGGTAAATCAAGTCTCTTTTCTTCTTGTCTATTGTCTGTGTAAATTATGGACACTGAAGGCATTCTTTGCGCATACAATTATGGTAGATTTCCTATTTCCTTCAGGTCATTGTAACAGAGGCTGCAAAGGTCATACAGAATTCCAGTAAAAACTGGAAAGTAAATGCTTTCACTGGTGAAGTAGAAAGTATGTCTAGAATGGCATCATTGACAGAGGGAACAGCTGTTTTGAGATCGCCATCCAAGAGTTGGAAGGTAAAGAAAATTGTTAGATTTTCCTTCCTTTTTCAAGAGCTTGTTCAAGGCATTAACCAGTTGAAATATCTGTCTGTTCCTCTGTCCCAGTGCAATGGGCAAAAGCTAACCAAGTAAAGTGCTTGAGATGTTTAAAAATTTTAAAAGATATTTTTCTATTATATCTGACAGAACTGTTCTTTGGAAATGAATGTAGCTAGGTTCCACAGTTATTTTATTGTTGTCTTTCCATTGATTATGGAGAACACTTTCGATCGTATTTAAATCCTGGGGATTTGAGAAAATTCTTAAGGCTATTTTAGAAAATAATAGCTCTTTAACAATTATTGAGCTGAGCAAACCCTAGCATCACCCTTTTAGGAGTTTGCTTTCCTCCGTTTCCATTACTAATATCTGTTATCATCATTTGCTGGTTTCTGTGGTTTTCATGTAACTGAATGTAATTGTAACTCTTATTATTGCCTACATTGTGCAGATGGCGGGCTTACCGCGCCAAGCTTCAGTAGAGCACAGGGGCATGGTACCCGGGGAGTTGATCCTACATAAACTTGATGAAGTTAATAAATCAGTGAAGGTATGTATAATTCTTATAAAACTGTTCTCATTTCAGCCAACTGAATCCTTTCCTTTGTACATATACTGTGTTTCTTTTGGAGACAGTACTAATCCAAAATCAAGCATCATGATTTGTGTTGTCTATTGGTGAAGTCCATAAAATGAGGACATACCTCCTTCTCCACAACCCTTATGAAATATCAAAATAGAACCTAGCATGCCAATTGCCAACCTGGTTGTTAAAGTTGAGTGCTTGCTTCAGGGACCAATGTTTGCATACTTATTCTGCATTAGGAAGAAATATATAAATGTAGATATGTTTGTGCTAACTGTGTTTTCTTGTCTTGACATTAACTTGCTTTTCTTGTCTTGGCATCCAGAAAATCGAGCTGCTATTTGAGAAGTCTCAAAATCCTCAAAAAGGCAACTGATAATAATAGAGTTGAGTTCTGGAGACTTGGTTTGCAAAACAGTCGGTCAGCAGTCTTACAAATTGTTATCATCCCTTAATCTAATTAGGTTCAGGCGCAAAACTTGCTGTTGTATAGAGAGAGAGAGAGAGAGAGAGAGAGAGAAAGTTGAGCCTATTTTGCACTCAACAAAATAGATTGTAACTTGTAATCTGCCCTGTCCTTAAAGGAGGAAAGCTATTCAGTTGTCCTGGACTTACTTCAATATGTAATTTGAATGAATATATGTATCTTCATTGTCCTCAACTCTCTATTTTTTAATAGGAAGCTTTTATTATTATTTTTCAGTATTTAACTAATGAGAATGCTTTGAATCAAATGTCAAGATAATGAATGATCGGTAGAATACTCTGTCAAGGACCTTGATAATTCAGACTTGTAGAATTCAGATTTATAGTTTAATGCCATTCTCCTAAAAATGGAAGAGTGAACATCAAAGAATATAACTGCTCAGAATTACGAATATCCATTCTCATAGATTTTTTCAAAAAAATCTCTGAAGTCTGACATGTGAATTAATTCATAAATCATCACAGCAGTAGACAATTCGAAGGACGCATTAACCATAATTTTACAAAATAAGTAACAGATTAGGGTTTGTTAGACAAACAGAAATATGGGTTTCAAAATAAAAAATGAAGGAGGTTTATTTGACAATTAGCACAAGGTTATAGAGAAATAATAGTATTTGGTTTAACGCGGATTTTTTTTTTTTTTTTGGTTGGAATACCAAAATTTAGGGCTTTACTCCAATATAAATTAAAGCAAAGTAATTGCAAAGAATCGACACACGTAGAAGAAGAGATCAGATATTGGCAAAAGGTTATCGGTCACGGTTAAATCAGAAACACGGACCAAAAGATTTATCATCATATCTCCGGCGAAATTTATCAAAAACTGAAAACGAGAAATTTGAAGAAATTAAAAAGATGACCGGGGAAAACAAATCTTGTATTTCAAGATTTGAAAGAAAAGAATTTTTGGGTAGCATAATATCGACGAAATAAAATCATCAGAGACTTAAATACACGGTAATCACGATGATAATCGATCATTTTGTTGCAGTTAATTCCTCATCACATGATATCATTTCGCCACAGCATCATCGAATGATATAAACGATTAAACGCAAAAATAAACAGAAATCCGTTCTTGATTTACAAAGAAGTATCAAAAACGAAGATTGATTGAGTCGAAACCCTGAAAAAGTGAAAGCCATAGGAAAATATTGAACCGATATTGTAGACACTAAATCTTCGAGGTAGGAGGGGGAGACTGCGTGTATGACGAGTGGAATTTGTTCAAGAGGCGTTAGGGCGACCGTTTATATACATAGAGATTAGAGAGGAATAAGGGTTTAAAGAAACCCTAGTTCTATTTTTGTTGTGTTCAGTTGCCTGTACTCCTTGATTTTCCACCGTCCGATGGTCAGAAAAGTTTCGCATCAACAAGTCGCCTTAAAAATCACTTATTTTAATTGTTATTGCAGTTGCGGCGCTAAGTCTATTCTATAGCTTTTAACACTTTTTTTTTTGGGTTTCTGAGTTAATAAAAGAAATTATTAACACTCAAAATATTACGGGAAAAAATTAGTACGATTCTAATTAACAAAATTAACCAACTAAAAAGAATATTCTTAAATTAAAAGATAAGGATAATTTACATTCCAATACAATATATTTTATTTTTATGTATCGGTACCATATTAAAATAATCAATTTCTGATTAGAAAAAGGCTCATCTTCGCTTATAAAACAAAAAAAAAATTTATCTGATCTAAATTTTAATTATTTTCAGATATTTAAAATTTTTAATTTATTTATTTTCTATAACTTTATAAGATGTTAGGTTAGAATAAAAAAAGTTAAATATTTTAACTTTTTATCTTAATGACAAAATATCTTAATAAAATTTTATTATTTACTCTCATTAATACCCTCTTAAGTATATTTATTTATCATTGTACTTTTATTATTTTTTGTTAGGTGCTTATTCAACTATCCATTTTCTTTTTTTTTTTTAATTGTGATTGAGAATTTTAAATATAATGGAACTTTAGGTAAGTGTGTTTTATAATAGGTCCATCTCTTTATATTTATAATTACTATTTTCCAATAGATTTTGAATGTTAATTAATACATTAATTTTAACTAAAATGATTAAACAATTCTTGGTTGGCATACATATTTAACAAGAAAAAAATATAAGTTAATATGCTAAAAATAGCATTACAAATCTCATATATTAATTTTAAAAAATACTTGTGTTAGATATTTTTTTTATTTTTCATGCTTTATTAAGGTAAATATTATCACATTTTTTAACTAATTAAATAATTTATTTATAACTTGTCATAAATTTAACAAACAAATATAAGTATTGTTGATACTCACGAGGTTGTAAGTGTCAAAATAACATATGTTAGCTATTTTCGTTTTAAAAAATTAAACAATTTAACACTTCAAATTTTATAAAAGAAAAACAAACATTTCGTTCGGATATTTTCGTTCGTACCTATTCAAATTTCAGTTAAATTTAGATTTATTTGAATTTCAAACAAAAAATATTGTATTGCAATGATCATTTAGAAGGGCATCATTAGGTCATTTGAGACTTTGGAAAATAATAATAATAAGGAGACATTTGCAACACAAATTAATCATCTTTGTTTTAAAAAGCAGATTAATCATTAACTATTGTTTTAAGTACATATTTCTTATATTTAGCGACCAGGATTTTACGTAATTATCCTACAATTACTGTTTGCACGGCTGCCGGCCACGGACTAATGACCAACAGGCAATAGCTCTTGTTTTTTAATTATAACAAAAAATAATTATTTCTATGGTCAAATAATAAAGACAACAGAAAAAAATATTAGAGGCTTAAATTTCAAATTACTGCGCTGGACTAAAATCACCTTAATTCTAAATTATCAAATTAAAAATCATTTTAATTTCCAAACTAATATGTAATAAAAACCACTAAGCCAAATGGAGCCTTAGTAATGCATGCTTATTGCTACCAACACGTGCGTTTACGGACAATTTCAGTGTTACAGATTTTACAAATAATACGCCAATCACCGAACCGACTAGTACTAAAACCGAACCGAACCAACTTCCGTTTGGTCGGTGACAGTGTCCTTTGCCCAGTTCTGTTACCAATCCAAGTTCCTTGCACAGTTGTTCATCCGGTTGCAAGCTCCCAGGAATTGCACCCAATGCTCTTCTTGATGTTTCAAATCCAGACGCAACGTAATGCAAATATCCGAAGGCATCCTCAATGATTCTCTTCGAATTTAATGACTCGGATTCCAAGTGCCTAGAAGGACTTTTTGACCGTTTCGTCACAACATCCCCGACCAGCTCAGCAACTTGCAAAAACCTTTCTGTTGCAGACTCCCACGACAGTTGATGCGTCTGTGCATCAGTTGGTTGAGCAGGCTCTTCAGCAAGTGCTTTGAGTGTGGCTTCAACAAACCCATTTCTGCCATCGTAAGTTCGGCAATTTGGGAATTGCTTGAAGAAGTCATTTGAGGGGTGGTTGGCACAGACAACGATTTTGCCCATGGCCAATGCTTCAGCTGTCGCTGTGCAAACAACATCTGTTGTGCTTGGATTCAGGAACACTTTGTAACTGTAAGAGAAAAGCACAATCTCAATTTTGATTCCTGATCAACACCAGTTTGATAATCTCAAATAGGAAATAATTCACCTTAGATATGTGAAAAATAAATAAATAAACCATAGGAGGAGGGAAGAAAAAGCTCCATGCTTTAATGGTTTATCAGAGCTATAACTGTTGAAATGCTACCGAAGTTGGACATGTGATGAAGCTTACTCATGGAATATGGGGTCTGCATGATCACGTCCAGGGTAAACTCTAACTACAAGTTTTAACTTTTTAGCTGCTCTTTGAATTTGATCGAAGTCCTCCCCATTGCCATATAAATCCATTTCAAGCCCTGCTAGCTCCTTGTGGTAAATATTAAGAAGTCCAAGTAGCTCCTCGTAGCCTTTACTCCACACCATCCTCCCAATATAGTATGCGCCCTTTGTGAAAGCCTTGTTCCCATTTTGTTGTTGCTCCATCTTTTTCTCGCCAATTTCAAGGAATTTGGGATTAACTCCATGAACATTGCAGACGATGGAATTGGGATATTCCTGTGTGGCAGCAGATAGCCTAATTACCTGCACTTACATAATGCTATTTGGTGAGAATCAATTCTTCAACGACCCAACAGATGAGGATCAGCAAATTCAGTTTTTAAGCTAAGCTAAACATCAATGTATGTTTAGACAGGATTTAACAATGTATAATAGCTAAAAAATTTTGGAAAATGCATTGGTCTATCCTTGATAATACTGCCATGTGAAGTCCTATGACTCTACCTGTGATTATGTATACCAGCATGAACAGACATTCTTATATAAGTAGGAATACAAAATACTGTACCAGGTGACAGATAAAGAAAACATTAAACACTAAACCAGCCAAAGATACAAAATGTACTGTTAGTACAAATTAAATCAAACAATAGTTCAGAAAGCATTAATTACCTTGTGACAATGGACACGAGCAAGCCAGCTATTTACAAATTCAAGAAGAAATGCTTGTAATCGATCATTCTTCTCCCTTTTGACATATTCCAGATAATTGGTGTGCACGATTCCTACAACAAAGCGGAATTTAGCTTTCCATCTCTTGCCGTGATGAAACCACGTAAGATGCTCAGGCTCCTCAAGGACAGCAATATCCGCCTCTTCATCAGGGATGATTTCCGTAATGTCTCCTACTGCAAGAATGCTCTTTTTATCTGCAGCAAACTGTGGCAGAAGTGGTGCCATGATCAACACATAAATCAAGTTCCACCCATGATACAGACGATTAAATTTACAGGCATGCAATTACCTTCCCAGGATAGAAACGTGTATCAAAAGTAGATGTAAACCCAGTCCTATCCTCAAGCCACCAACGAACATATGCTTCCTGTTCTTTAGGTGAAGCAAAGGTGATGTTTCCGGGATATACTTGTTTTTGATGTATCAAAGATAACCAAGGAATCACCAAAGTAACTCTTCTTTCCCCGTCTTTTGCAAGATAGGCAGCACGGAACAGAGGATTCACAGCTGTCCCAGTCAACCAAGGCAGGCTTGCAGTTGTAAATATAGCAATATGCTGCTGTTTCCTATCCATCAGCGACAATATCTGTATAAAAAATTAAGTCGGAATTCTTATAGATCGAGAAATTAAACACAAAAATTGATTTTTTCAACAAAGTCAAGACCAAATGTATTACTCTGAATATAGTATTTCAAGCTGTATTTGAGCAAGTTAAAGGATTTCACAAGAAAATGCAAAATTTTGGCCTTTTTATCTTTTCAGCAGAAAAAAAATAATGCAAAAGACAAACAAAAGATCATAATAAGAGAAACAGAGCGTTTTGATTGATTATAATTACAGACGTACCTCTGGATTTTTGTGGAGAAATCCTTTCGGATAAGAAGACTGTGACGAGAACTCAACAGCTGCGTCAAAGCGTCGGTTTAAGAAGCTTGAAGAAAATGTGGGAAAGGTTTGTTAAACGCTTGTGTACACGACTGTAGGTAAAGCATGACATACGTGACAAAAGGCTAATGGAGCGTACCTTGTGAAACATGGCAGTTGAAGATACGCTGACATGGGCTATGGTCTGGGATAACAAAAGAATCACTGTTCTCGGACTTTTTATGCGGTGTTCGTTCGTTGATCATACTAATCTCGGCCCACACCAGGTTATTTGTCGACACAGTTCCATGGCGGGCCACGTTTCTTATGAATTGGGCTTTTTTCAGAGCTCAGATTGATTTACCTGCCCCGGTAGGATGGTAAGTAACAGGGAAAATTTCCGAAATCATATATATATCCAAATTAGACTTCATAGATTTCAAATTACAAAGAAACGAATCAGAAGCTTCTTGCTCTTTCATTATTGTTGATCCCGATCCGTCACAAGAAAGTGCTCTCCTTGAGGCTCAAACTTCACTTCCGTTAGATTTGAGTGTGCTGGTATGATAATGTATAAGATTGAATTATCTAAATAAGCTCATTCAATTCCAAGCATTCACGTCCATTGGGTCGTGTTGATTATATCGCCGCTCGCCGGCTTTATTCAAATTGACAATCACGTGACAACGAAGATCCGATTCCGAACCTCAACCTACACGAGAGAACGAGATAGTAAAAGTTACGCGTCACGTGTATCTTAGATGACAAATCGTCCAAAAGACGAGACTATAAACGACATTTCGACTCGTTCGGATACCGACGGCGATATTCCCCGATTGAATTGGCAACCAAAATTTCCGAAATCATCCTCTATCAATTTTAAAAATTAATTAGCCTTAAAGATTTCAAATTGCGGAGAAACGGATCAGAAGCTTTTGTTTTCTTAATTATTGTTGAATCAGAGGATGAGTAAAAAGAGAGTGTTGGTGGTCGGAGGCACAGGCTACTTGGGGCAGCATTTACTGCAAGGCTTATCCGAGATCGAAGGAAAGCCTTATGACGTGGCGGCCACTCACCACTCCACGCCGCTGCCTCAGCTCCTGCTGGACGCCCTTCCTCACTCTTTTGTTTTTTTCGACGTCGATTTGAAATCCGGATCAGGATTCGATGCCGTTGCACTCAAATTTGGCCAGCCCGACGTGGTCGTGAACTGCGCCGCTCTCTCCGTGCCACGTGTTTGTGAAAATGACCCCGATTCTGCTATGTCCATTAATGTACCTTCTTCTCTTGTAAATTGGTTATCAAGTTTCACTGAGAATAAAGAAAATCTCTTGATTCATTTATCGACCGATCAAGGTTTTGTTATGTGATTCATTCATCTTCCAAGTACTTTTGGTGCTGTCGTCATCATTGCATAATATTGATTAATGCAATTTTTTTTTTTGTTGTGGTTGTCAGTTTATGAAGGAGTCAAGTCTTTCTATAAAGAAGAGGATGAAATTGCTCCGGTGAATGTTTACGGCAAATCGAAAGTGGCAGCGGAGAAGTTTATTTATGAGAAATGCTCAAATTTTGCAATTTTGAGAAGCAGTATCATATATGGGCCGCAAACTATCTCGCCCGTACCAAAATCTCTTCCGATTCAGGTGTGCTTTTGTAATTGTGTGAAAAAATTTCTGCTGATTTGCTGTACATTTGTAAAGCTAGCTGATGCACTCTGCTCATCAAGTTGGGAATGAGAAGTTAATTGTATGAGATTGCTGATTCGATCAAAGTTTTCAAATCTTAGCAAGAGAGCTCAGAAATGAAAATTAAGAAAATGTCAATGGTGGCATTTAATATCAAAGAAGATTGCAATCTGCTTGTTTTGGCTCTTTAGATGGACATTCATGGTTTCTAGGCATCTAACCAATAATTTACTTTCAATTGATGCAGTGGATTGATAGTGTTCTTTCAAAAGGAGAGAAAGTGGAATTTTTTCATGATGAGTGCCGCTGCCCAGTATATGTCAGGGATGTTGTGAAGATTATACTGGCTTTGACAAATAGATGGTTATCAGGTAATAATCTAGTTTCTATGCTTTTATTAAAAGCTGAGATAAGCGGTAAAGATTCTTCAGGCTTTTTTTTTATATGGTTCTGCAATTGGTTTTCTTGGTCAAGAAATTAGTAACAGAGAAGATATCCATAATGCTATCAAGGGGTATGGTTGTGGTAGATATTAGAGGATACAGTACCTTCTACTGTATAGTAGTAGGGTAATAAATTACTTTTGTTGCTTTTATTTGGGGTTTGGTGTGGAGATGAAATAAGAGTGACTCTTGATTGCTGACTTTGCTTTTGAATGGATGATCCTTTTTCATTTCTGGGAACTGGGTTTTCATGTGTAATACAAGAATCTTTGGCTAAATATGGGCTTTTTTTTTTCATTTTTCTTCTTATTGTTTCACATCTGAATACTGAAATAATTTCCATTATTTAATATTATTTGCTTAGAGGACAAGCAAATGCAGTTACTTCTGAATGTGGGTGGACCAGACAGGGTATCACGGGTTCAAATGGCTGAGGTGGTTGCTGAGATAAGAGGATACAGTACCTCTTTAATCAAACCAGTTTCTGCATCATCTGTACATATACCTTCTCTCTATTCATCTTAAAAAATCAATCTTTTTGTCAAATCATGTAGATGAAATTCTTTTCTTGTTTCCAAGCTTGCCGTTGTTAACTGTGAATGATTTTGCAGGTTGATCGTGGCGTCCAGTCTCCAGCTGACATTTCTATGGACATCACAAAACTGGTTCAGACACTTAATATTGATCCAGTTACATACAAAGATGGTGTCAAATTGACACTTGCAGCTGAAGCTACCTAAGTACCTAATGTTACCATACACTGTCAGTGATTCCTCCATTGTTCTCCAAATTTTAAATGACAGAATAAGGCTACAGTATAAAATGTAATTTACATTCTTTACTCAAGTGCATTTGGTGTAAGAGTACAAGATATTCCAGGGGACAACTAGTGCTTGATAATAGATGTTTGCGACCGCCTATTCTGGTTTGAAATCGCTGCAAAACAAGAGGTATAGATGTATAGTGATAGTCATCTTCTGGAAATGTTGGCCATGTATTTTTCTTCTTTTTTTTTCCCTGTTTCTTCCAGATTGTGTAGAGCACACAACCATATTTGCTGGAAAATTTTTTGAATGCAATTATGTATTGTTATGCGACTACCATAAGTTGCAGTTTTCAAGAGCTGAGCCTAGAATTTGTGATTGGAATTTGGTGTGAAAAATAGTGAGTGGGAAGATTAAATTATATATATTATATTTGCAAAATTAAAGTCGAACTTTATCACTTTATCTGAAGACATCTTCTGAATGAATGATCCCATAACAATCCTTTAATTCCTCTGTATTCAAGTATTAAAGTTTTGTAGCATAGTTGAGTCCATTTTTTCCTCAAATTCATAATAATTATAATATTACATTGTTTCCTACACACCCCAGGAACCTAATGGAGTATTTCTAATATCGAGGAGATGTTAAAAAATTAATTTGGACTTTGTCTATTCCTATATCTTTCAACAACAGGAAAAAAAAAAAAAGAATTTGTTCATATGAAACTGAAAGAAAAATGTAAGTAAATGAAAAATATGCATATGACAGAAAAGGCAAAAGTTCATATAATCACCGCAAACCGAAAATGCAACTTCCTTTCCCGCCAATATAACCGCTCTCTTTTAATTCTCTCTTGGGAAGAGATGTCACAACTCACGCCGTGTTAGAACTCAAGATTTCAAATGCAGATCTTCTAGGCAGAGCTGTGAGACCGCTCATACAGAGAGCCGATGAGGGCATCGCCGACTACTTCCCAGATGAAATATCGCTTATAGTTTTAGACCCAGAAGAGTTCGTTCACGTTGCGCTAGGAATCAAATCTTTCAATTTTTGGTAACAATTTATTTCGTTGCAGTCACAGAGGAATTGCGGTCGTTGATCTTGACGAGTTTCAAGATCATCTGGGACTTGGAACTACATGATGAAGACTCCATCACCATCACTATCTGTGCTGCAGGAGGGAAAAACAGAATATGCCACATTCTGATTCGTGAAGTAGGTCAGTACAAGCAATCTTTGCTCATTTTCTTGATGTTGTTGTTCCATTTCAAGAATTCTTTTTGTTGGTTTCTTGAGGCTGATATGTCTATTGCTAGCTTGCGTTAGTTTTTGATCGTGAACATCTTTGCTTGAGCTTTAACGAAAAATTTTTGAGGTCATTTTATATTTTTCTTAATATATGGTAGGTTTCATGTTTTGAGCTTTCTGCTGGATTGTCATTAGTTTTGGGTGCTTGTTAATGGCTGCCACTCTCATCTTTGGTTTAAGCAACCCCGAGTTGTCTAGAATGAGAACTCTGTGAATATTGACCGGATTTTTATTAAAAAAGATTTAATTATGTTTTTGAGTTAGACTGAAATTGATCAGCAATATTAGCTCCTCTATATTTCAAAAAACATTTTGCTTATGTCTTTATTGTTCCCTGTTTTTCTAACTACAAACTATCATCTAACTGCCATATGGCTTAACTAATATTAATTGGTATTGGTATCACTGGTCAATTAAATCTCAGGATTAATTAATCGGTCCAGACACCTGGAAATGGAATTAACTCAAGTGACAGAAGAGCAACTAGCTGCAGTGAGAAATCTTCAGCAATATGATTATGAAGTGATACTTGAGATTCCGACAGAAGATTTCAACAATATTTCCCAGAATTGGATCCTCCATGATAATCCAGGTATAATAATATATATTGACATCTCGATCAGTTTCTATTATACATACATACATACATACATAAATACACACACATATATATACATACAGGGGCGGATCTATTAAGACACCGTCAGGGGCCGTGGCCCCTGCCAAAAAAAAAAAGCTTAATACTTAATATTTATATTAAAATAAATAAATATTAATAAAATACCTATTTTATAGGCTTGAAAAAAAAATTTTGGCCGCTGCAGCCAAATTTACTTGTTCCGCCCCTGTATACATATATGTGTAGTATAGATGTGCTAACACATTGTGCCATCATCTTAGTTTTCTGCAGAAAGTATGATTTCTATCTGTCCAAAAGGAGAAAGAGAGGTAATTGAATTTGTAAATATAACTATGTATAGTTATATACATTCATGCTGATTGCTGTGTGCAACTATATTATTTAATTAACATGCATCTATGAAATGCGCGTAATAAATTGTGCATGTGAACGTACCATTGGAGGTGTTGGAAGTAGAAAGCCAAGTTGAATTAAAAACTAATCTCCTTGACATTTACAACTTCATGGAGGCATCTCGCCTGTAACGCCAATGCTCAGTTTTCCTGTTGGTGCCATTGGTAGCATCATGTTTTATTTCATGTAAACAATTCCAAATTTGGTTCCCAGTTCGAAATTCGATATGAATTGCCCCATTCCATAGATTAGTGTCTGTATGCAGCCAAGTTCAAATGGACTTGACTTCAAATGTCAAATTGTTGAAATTCAATGTGTAAAATCTTGATTAGCTGCTTTGTTATTACTCTTTTTCTTCTTCTTCTTGTTTTAAGAATGGACTTGTACAGTGCTAGCAATGCTATATTTTCGCTTTTTTTTTTCTTTTTTTTTTTTTTTTGGGCGCCGCTCATCATAGTTTTGACTTTTGATATGCTAGTGATAGGCACAATATTACTGAGTAAGTACCAAAATCTGTGAAAGAGATGAAAAAAGAAAAAAAGGAAAAAAGATTGAAATATTATATAATAATATTACATTTATTAAAAATAATAACATTGAACTTATTTAAATATAATATTATTGGTGGACGTTTTTCTACTTTGCTGCACAGTGCAGGCTGGTGAGTGCATCATCAGAGGTCTTGTAAAAAGAGATCAACTTCATTCTAGTATCAATTAATACAGTTGATATGTTGTGTGGAACTATTACTTTTAAAAATTATTTTAAGTTAGTAGGTCTCAATATAACATTGTGTGAAAGTCTTTCATGATCCTACAATATTACTCCTTACTTATATATATATATATATATATATATCATCATGATTTACTAAAACATATACATAATAATAAGCGAATTGAAAAGAAGCAATACTCTAAGAATACTAAAAAAATTCTGTTGTGTTTGGATACTTGAGGATGTCATCATAAATTAAATGGACATTATATATTAGGATAATACATACATCAACTTAAGAGTTCTAAACAAGTTAAAATAATTTAATTGTGAAATACACTTAAGTTGTTGATTCAACTCTTAGATTGATGTATTATTATTATTATTATTTGATTACACGAGACTATTGCTCAAATTACAACTTATATTACATGAGATTATAACTGATATTTACAAATCAGACTATTATTGAGACCAACTTATCAACGCTTTAGATTGATGTATTATGTAACTTATCAACAACCATAATATATGTGCTTCTGCATTGTTAATGATGGGTTCAATTTCTAAAGAAACCTTATAATATTTATAAAGACCCCACCTGATAGTTAAAATGGCACTTTCTGGAAGCAGACACAATAATACAAATCGAACGGTACAATCTTCATAAGACCCTTGACTTAAAACTTTAAGGTCGTGTTTACTGCTCGGATTAAAGTGGGAATTTAAGATTTGTTAGTGTAAAGTAAGAGTGAGAGTAGATTGTTTTCTCACACTAGAATGAGAGTTTGAAATAGGAATCAGAATTCTATTTATACATTTACTTTTATCTTGTATTGGAAGTGAGTTATTTTAAATTATAATTTTGCCCTTATTTAAAAAAATTGTAGCCTTAGATTACAAAATGAATAATAACCTATTTATTTTATTACTAATTTTAATTATGTAAATTAATAATAATTGTTGATATTCTTAATTATGTAAAATCTTAATTTTTTATTATTTTTATTTTTAATTATGTAAATTAAAAAATTATCGATAAAGACAAACAAATGAAACATTATTATTAATAAAATAATAAAAAATTAATATTTTGTCATAATAAGCTATTTGTTATTATTAATTATTAATATTAAATAAATATAATATTATTATATTTTCAAATAAAGATAGTATATAATACTATTAATTCTATATGAATATAATATTATTATTTTAAATAATTTTAACTTAAAATCAATATAAATTATTATTTTTAACTTAATATAATAATATTATTTAAATAAATATGATATTATTATTAAATAAATATAATATTATTTTATATTTATAAATATAATTATATTATATTTAATAAAAAATAAAAAGAGGTGAGAATAAAAATCACACTTCTTACTCTAAAAATAAATAAAACTCTCATCCTTAATTGAAAAATTCACCCTTCCTGCCCCTACTCCTACAACTAAACATAGCATAAGTCTAGACTTGAGAACTCTCAAGTTTACTTTCGTCACGTGCGAAATCCTAAAAGACGAAATAGCCCTCCGTCCGACACCGTAACTACAAACACAGCGAGAGTGCGTGACTATCTTCGTCCCCCAACAAAAGTTTTCTCACAAAAGCAGATCGTTAAGCATCATCGTCCTCTCAAATCCTACATTTTCTCAGGTAATTTTCAACAATTCACCTCGTAATCATCTCGATAACTAACATTAAAAAGCTAGACACTCAACATTTACTATGTCACATGCTTGTGAATGTGCAATTAGGGTAATTAGGGGTTTTGATTTTGTAAAAACAGAATCCGATCGATTTCTTTTGCAGTTGAATTAGTCGGTGAATAATGGGAGGAGCAGATCATGGACACGCAGGAGAGGGGGCCCACAGGGATTTTAGGGCGAAGGTCTGGAGCATGCCCGGTGGGCCAAACTGCAGGCCTAAGCACTGGAAGCGCAACACTGCCATTGCCATGGCTGGAATTTTCCTTATTTGCATTCCTATCGCCATGAAATCTGCGGAGCTTGAGGTCTCTATAAATCTATTACTTGTCTCTTTTTGATTAATACTTTGGAATCTCAAGTCCTTCTGCCATATGCTTGCGATTTTGATGAATAATACTAGATCATGTTCTAGTTTAGTGCATGTGAATGACTAGGTCGGACCAATGGGAGCATTTGTTAGAAGTGGATAGAAATTGTTGCCGCTATGAATTTAGCTTGAATAAGTACATATACCATCTTGTAATGAATGAGTGTGAACTTAATACATAAATGGAGACTTCACTAGGAAGCTAGGAATCTATGTAATATGATATGCACCTTTCTGATTATTATGACTATTTTCTTTCCCCAAAAGATGCAATGGTTGGGGAAGATGGTCTCGTTGTATAATTGTATTCAGCTTTCTCACTTATGAGGGAAAGTATTTTTCGGAAACAATGCCTTTGTCATTGTTTCCCTTTTCATGGGTGTCTGTGTTTAAGGCAGAGAAATGAAGCAGGCTCTACAAGTTGCCTTGGTTAATGAGTCTGTGATGTATAGAAATTTCTCTTCAGCTATCGTTTATTTTTGGTATTTATTAATGACTGTATACCATACAAAAGATAAGGACATGTTGTCTGGCTCTGGCATATATCATCAATGGATGATTTAGAAATAACTTTGTTTACGTAACTTTTCAGTTGTTGCTGTTGGTTGTGAGGTTAGTCATTTTCAAGCAGCACATACCCATGACTAGTTGCTTACTAACCTGGAGACATTCTGTGGTGATTACTTAAGTTGGGTGCATTTTGTTGTAACATTCTTGAACTTTAGTTTGAATTGGTATGTTAACCTATTTTAGCAAACTAGTTTGGAACTGAAGGGAAAATAGCTCTCGATTTTTTCAGTTCTCAAAACATATAGCTAGTAAACTTTCATTTATCTAAGGATTTAGTATTGCTGATGAATACATTCACCTTCTGTAACACATTCACTGGTGTTTGTATTACTTTTTTTGTTTGCAGTCACTATGGTGAGTAGCTAATAGGATTATTTTCTCACAGCAACTAGCTAATAGGATTATTTTCTTGCAGCAACGTCCTCACCATCCGGTTCGGCCGATTCCTTCTCAGCTTTGGTGCAAGAATTTTGGAACCAAAGACTATTGAGGTTGTCTAGGACCGCCAAGAAGAAAAGTACTGGTAGAGGTCAAATCCATCCTATTTGCAACTTGGCGAACAATTGCTTGTATCTTTTGATTGCAGATGGTTTCAGTAGCCTTCTAAGACTTGCTTTACCAATGATTTTAAGATTTGAGTCAGCTTCTTGTGAAGTGGGTTGGTATGATGATTATATATTATCAATAAGTTGCCATTTGTTATGTTGTCATCATAAACATGTTAAAAACTGTTGTTGGAAATCGCGAGTCGTGACATGGATGTTGTCATTCATCTATTGATTTTAGTGATGCACAGGAATTAAGAGTTTTTGGAATGTTAATATTGGCAAGAATGTTATTAGCTGGAGGATGAAAAGTATCACACCGTAGGTCAAGTTGTATGACGTGCGTATCTGTAGTTGGTGGTGGTGGGCTAAATGCCTGAGGAATTTGGAAAGTAAAAAAGTGGATAATAGAAGAATAACAGTTTCAGTTTGCCGCAGCCGTGGGCAATCTAAAGGCATTATTCGTGATTAAGCAGATATGAGGCTCCTTCCATTGAATTCGAATAGCATCAAATATCAATCCATTTGATTGGAATATTTTTTAGTGTTAAATAGTTACAAAAAGTTAAAATAGAAGTATTGCTATTGACTTGACCGGCAACATAGATTTTTAAGGATCTGTAACAACTAGTAAGTTCTTTGATTGTTAAATAGTTTAACAATCAAAGAACTTAAATAGTAAGTGGTTGGGTGTAACTTTTGTATGCCATGTGTGTTACATCAGATTATTAAATCTGTGGTTGAAGAGTCGCTAGTGAGTGGGGTCACCTCGAATTTAAGGAGGGGTGGTTGAGCCTTTGTTACTTTTAATAGCTAATTACCGTGAAGTTGAAAAGAAAGAGAAAAAAGAAGTTGGCCAAAGCTGAGGCGTCAAAATTCTTGACTAAATAATAAAACTCAACTGGGGAAGGGCGTGAGAAAGAATAATTTTGCTCTATAAAAAGTTGCACTTAATAAATTCTCTTCAAAAGAAGGTGAATTTGACATAAAATCTAAGTTGTTTATAGATAAAATGTCTAAATAACTTTTGTTGTTAGAGCGATTTTGTCTGTACAAAACTAATTTATACTTCTAAATTCCAAAGAAATTTCTATCCTACCGTTCATGTAAATTTATCATCTCTGCACTAGACGTACGGAGTAATTCATGAAATTCAAAAAAAATAAAAGCCTATATAGATGATAATTGATAAGTGGAACACGTGGCAAATATCAAAAGGGCAAAATCATTTTTTCTTATGGCACCCCATAACCTACCCGAATGTCCCTAAACCATTCAAGAAAAGGGTTCCCGTGATGGCCCACAATTTGTATGATTAGCATCTAAGATATACCCATATCTACACCTACTACCCGTTTTCTAATCTCGGGCAGCCTCCGGTCCTCTGCTATCAGCATCGCCCTTTATTTTGGCACATTCTTTCACTGCCCACGAATCCGGGGCAGCTGCATCACACCCCCTTTTTCAAGCTCTTAACAACTTAAACTGCATGGTCGTTCCACACATAACACACGACCAAATAGACCAAGAATTATATTATGGTCAAAAGTTAAAAATATAAAAATAAAAAAATTAACAAAGAAAAAGAGAAACCGAATCCCTATAAATTGACTAACAAACGCTTACACAACGCAGTCCTTTTGTCAAAATCTAAAACGATGCAATTAAAGTGGACTTTATAGTTTGTGTTATTGTTTTAGATCTTTTCCGGAAAGCCTTTTTGTTCTTTGGCTTAGATCTTGACGCGGAAATGTGGAATCTTGCTCGAGTTGCCGCGTCCGTATTAAGCCGATCGAGGCGATTCTCGACGGCGATTCCTGGTCCCTGTATGGTTCACAAACGCGGCACTGATATTCTTCATGATCCCTGGTTCAACAAGGTTATTTTTTCTTTCTTTTTTTATTTTTTTTCTTGCTTATTATCAATTAGCTTACTAGTTTTTTTTGGGGGGGGGGGTGTGTTAGGGGAAATAATCCCAAGTTAAACATCTGAGTTAGGCATTACAAAGTACATTGATTTAAATTCTGCAACTGAAGTGAACCATGCTGTTTATTTCTCACTATTTTAGATACTAATATTTATAGTCCATAAAATTATTGACCGATGAGACAACAAAGGTTTAATATCTTGCTTCTTTTTGTATTCTCTTGGAAGCAGGATACTGGCTTTCCTTTGACTGAAAGAGACCGACTGGGGCTCCGTGGCCTCCTCCCACCCCGCGTGATATCATTCGAGCAGCAATATGCTCGTTTCAGTAAGTCAAACCACAATACCTTTTATCTGAAATTTGTTAGTATTTGTATCCCATCATGTGTTGAATGTTTGATTGCTCTGCTAACTGAGTTGAAAATATTATTAATTTTGCTTAGTAAATTTACCCGAATGCTTTGGCACTTTTCAGTGAACCACTGTTTTTTAATTGTCAAAAACTTTTCCCTGTTTCTGATTAGCCTTTGTGGTTTCTTTCTTTTCGTTTTTTGATAGTGACCTTAGTGTTTCTTACCTGTTGTTTGAATTGCTAGTGGAATCATTCCGATCATTAGAGAAAAATACTGAGGGTCAACCAAATAAAGTTGTATCATTAGCAAAGTGGAGGATCTTGAACAGACTGCATGACAGGAATGAAACATTATACTACAGAGTAAGTTTGATGCCTCATTCCAGCTTGTCGGTTTTTACTAGATTCAATGATGTCAAAAGTGATTCTGTTGGTTTTCTCTCCAGGTCCTGATTGATAACATCAAAGATTTTGCTCCAATTATATACACTCCAACTGTTGGATTGGTTTGTCAGAATTATTCAGGTTTGTTTAGACGTCCCCGTGGAATGTATTTCAGTGCAAAGGATAAGGGGGAGATGATGTCTATGATCTACAATTGGCCTGCTCAACAGGTAATATGTTAATCCCATGATAGTGCTTTGCAGCTCACTTGAACTTCTGGAATCTAGAATCTTGTAACCTCATTTAATCTGTAAGCAAATACCATAAGCGTGCAGACACGTATTGCAAATTGCTGTAAGTAATGTCACTGTTACACATCTTGCTAGATCTTTTTCTATCTTGCTGTTTTAGTTAGGCTTTGTTACTTTGAAATAATTTGATGATTGTTACTGGTGCCGTGATGATTAGGGAGTTTCTTTGCTTGCAGAATGATGGAAATGTTTTGAAACTTTCAGAAGAAATGGTCATATTCCTTTGTATCATTTTCTACTATTCTTTATTTTACAGGTAGATATGATAGTCCTAACGGATGGAAGTCGTATTCTTGGCTTAGGCGACCTTGGAGTTCAGGGAATTGGAATTCCTATTGGAAAGCTGGATGTGTATGTGGCTGCTGCAGGCATCAATCCACAGAGAGTATGAGTCACTCCTTCTGTGTGTGCTTGTGATAGAGGGTCTGGGTGTGTGGGTGCATACTTTTTCATGATAATTTTGACGTTTTTAAATTGTGTGGGTGCGGATGCTGGTGCAGGGATATGCATTACATGTAAATTTCTTAGATGGTGCATGAGTATGGTTTCTTGTGCTGCCCTATTAGTTGTCTCTAATTATATTTATATTGCGCACACACAATTCTATCTAGTCTTTACTTCTGCATCATAAACGTGCCCACGTATGTGCTTTGTTAAAAAGCTGATAAGACATGCGTGAAAACAGTAAATTGGATTTTATTCTAGTTAGGAAGTGACATTTTAGGATACAATTTTATTTACCCATTTTTTTGAACCCCACCCTTACCCTTGCAATCCCAATGCCCAAACTCTAGTTTGAATCCGAATACCTGTTGTTATGTATCAATTAAAGATCCAACCTGCCAGAGTTGCCATCACCTTTAAAAGTTTCTGAATGTTTACGCGACTTCTTTGTTGTTCTTACCTTTTTCTTGGTATGTTTTATTCTATTATAATTCATCAAATCTGTTTTCATCTGTGATAGATTCTCCCGGTTATGCTTGATGTTGGCACTAACAATCAAAAGCTGCTTGAAGACCGTCTATGTGAGTGAAAACATATACTTCAATGTTTTGTTCTAGAGTTTTCTTGTATCCATGGCCACATAATGCGTGTTGAACTTCTCTTTCTTGGAAACACCATGAGAATATCTTGTCACATCTGGTAGTTGAACAGATTTGGGACTCCGACAACCTAGGCTAGAAGGAGAAGAATATCTATCAATTGTTGATGAATTCATGGAAGCTGTTCACGCACGTTGGCCCAAAGCTATTGTACAGGTCTTTTTCTTTCAAAATATGTCTTTCCATGTAATATTAGTTTCTATCCTGTCCGTGACTTGATGGCTTGGCTGATTTTATCAGTTCGAGGACTTCCAAATGAAGTGGGCTTTTGAAACTTTGGAACGATATCGAAAAAGGTTTTGTATGTTTAATGATGACATACAGGTGATTATCTGGTGTGACATCTTGCCATTCTATGTGTATTGAAAAGAGCATGTAATACAACGTAGACTGTCTGTTAATACAATGTAATTACAATAATTGTGCTTACTTCATGTCTGATAGGGAACTGCTGGTGTTGCACTTGCGGGATTATTGGGAACTGTCAGAGCACAAGGTCTATCATTGACTGACTTTGCGGACCAAAAGATAGTTGTAGTGGGGGCTGGGAGGTAAAAAATAATATCTTTGTTGGTTTAATGCTAGGTATTTGCTTCATTGCATTATCTAACTCCTTTTTCTGGTTTTCAGCGCCGGGCTTGGTGTTCTTAAAATGGCTGTACAAGCTGCAGCAAGAATGGCAGGGAACAATGACGCTTTTGCAAGAAATAAATTTTTCCTACTTGACAAAGATGTGTGGTTCTACCTTTTTTTCACTCTCATGAGTCTTGTCATAATGCACATTTTCTTTATGATATGATAACATGCCTCTGCTATTTCATGACTATGTAAAACAAATTTGCTAAATGTGATCTTGTGGTTTCTGGTATGGAAAAAGGATAAGAAAGGCTAACTGAATGCTGTAATTTCATCTTAACATGTCGTAAGATCATTCTTAAAATTTGTTTAATGTGTTTAAAAAGAATTTTTTTGGCTTCAGGGTCTCATCACGAAAGAAAGGAAGAATCTTGACCCAGCGGCAGCACCTTTTGCTAAAGATCCAGGAGATTTTATGGGGCTTAGGGAGGGAGCTAGTCTACTTGAGGTGGTAAGTCACTGGAGCAAACTTAGGCAATTGCTGCAACTACAAGGCTGATATTTTCATAAAACGAAAACTAGTTTCTAAACAGTTTTTATTATCTCCTTTTAAGAGTGCTGCCTGTTTGTTCTAGTATTATAATGGCAATTGCTGCAACGACGAGGCTGATATTTTCATAAAAGGAAAACTAGTTTCTAAACAGTTTTTATTATCTCTTTTTAAAAGTGCTGCCTGTTTGCTCTAGTATTATAATAGTCATCTTCTGAATTTATGCTTCAATTTTTATATAAGAATTCTAATTGCTGAGAGCCAAATTATTGTGCAGGTTAGAAAGGTCAAACCCCATGTGCTTCTTGGTTTGTCTGGCGTAGGTGGTGTCTTCAATGAAGAGGTGAAAACTTATTTTTTGTGCTTCATCCCTTGTTTCATTTTCTAACCGCTAGAGGAAGCAGCAAAATAGTGAATTTAATTTTATTCTGTTTGAACTTGTGTTATCCTGACAACTTCTGGGTATGAATTTTCAAAAGATCGTATGTTTTGAAGCTACCATATTGTTGATGCTTTAAATTTTGTGTTCAAAGAATGCTCTGGCCATTTTTGGTTCTTGAGAGTGTTATAATTAATGATTAATGTAATTGCCTACGTGTTATCAAGAAATGCCATGTCTGTTTATTGAATTTAGTAGTTCATTTCTAAAAGCATCTGTTGGCACATAAACGTAGGTGCTTAAGGCTATGCGAGAGTCTGATTCTGTCAAACCTGCCATTTTTGCTATGTCAAATCCGACCATGAATGGTTTGTTTTCCTGCTGTGTCACACAACCTTTTTTTTTTTACCTTATGGCTGCTCGATCTTCTTTCTTGACATCCTCTTTTGTGTTTTGCTTGACCAGCTGAATGCACTGCTGCTGATGCTTTTAAGCATGCTGGGGAAAATATAGTGTTTGCTAGTGGAAGTCCTTTTGAGAATGTTGATCTGGGTATCTTCCCTTGTATATTGAATATCTCATTTAGATTCCCCCTGCCCGGAGTTTTAAAAACTTCCCTCACTTATAGCTATAGAGTATATTCAAAGCCAAACAAAGACAGAACAATCAGAGAAATACAGTTTCAGGCATGTAGCATGTGAGGCATTCCAACACACCAGGCCTCTGCTACATTATTAAATAAGTTTCTAATCCAAAAAGCCTAAGTTTATAGGTTGGAACCCAATAAAAATATTTGAGCTCCCACTGGCACCATGCTAATAAAGTAAGAGTGCTGCTTCTTCCCTCTTTGTCTGATTATCTGATTATTAGTTGTTTCTCTGGCAGGAAATGGGAAAATAGGCCATGTAAATCAAGCAAATAACATGTATCTGTTCCCTGGGTTAGTGTTATTTTCTTATTTTTTTGTAATATTATTTATTTTGGTTGACCATGCTTAAATCTTGATAACATATTAAGTAAACCTGGTTGCTTTCATTCAGGATTGGTTTGGGAACTCTCCTTTCAGGTGCTCGTTTTATAACAGATGGAATGTTACAACAAGCTGCAGAATGGTATGTATGTGATAATTGTAATGAACCCATATCAACTTAAGGGCTCAAATTAACATTTTATTTAAAGATCATGAATTGTCATCTGATTATGGTAGAAGTTACTATTTGTGTTGAAGCACTCTTCTGCTGCAAATTGCTTAACATGATGTTTTCTATACAGCCTTGCGTCCTATATGACCGATGAGGAAATTCCAAAAGGCATTCTGTATCCATCTATTGACAGGTAATATTTCCGCTAGCTCAGGTTACTTGTATTCTAACATCAACCAACGTCGACACTAATGGTTGTTATGTCCATTGGACAAGACTAGTGAGAACTCTGTATTTTCTGCAATACCACGTGCGCATGATTAATTCGACTTTGTGTGATGCAGTATTCGAGATATTACGGCAGAAGTTGGAGCAGCTGTTCTACGAGCAGCAGTTGAGGAAGACTTGGCAGAAGGTCATGGTGAAGTTGGTCCCAGAGATCTCAAGCACATGTCAAAAGTAGGACCGTATTAAAAAATATTAAAAAAGAAGCTGATATTTTATGGCATTAATAATAAGTTTAAGATTTGGGTAATATTTTTTTGGATGCAGGAGGAGACAGTGGAATATGTCACTCGCAGCATGTGGTTCCCTATTTACAGCCCTCTGGTTCATGAGAAATAAAGCTCCCAGATTGTAGTTGAATGTTCTACAGTCGAGCATAACATTCTTGATTTATTTTCCTCGTTATAATTTGTTTAGCCTGTAAATGTAGATGGCTAAAGATTCAATAGTAGATTTAAAACTCTTACTTCATTTGAAACTGATTTGTTTATCTTTTAGCAGCTATTAACGAATGAATACCCAGTTTTCTCGCTCAATTTTGTTAGAACTGACATAAATTGTAATACTGGTCCATGGTCGTACTATATCAATGCCGCTTTTTGGCCTCTTAATTCCTCCCCCCCGCCCCCCCACCCACCCAAGCAAATGGAGATGTATTACGTAATCTTTGAATTTTTTTATTTTTTATTATTATTATTTTTTAATCAAAACATGGCAAGAATGCCAAAGTTGGAAGTTTAGATCTCTTTCTTGTATCAACCTAAAAACCACTGTGAACTAACATCAAAATTGAAGCTATTTGTCTTTCTGGACGTGTCAATTGACCATTTCAGGCTTAATTTTGCTAAATACTCCGCTCCATTTCCGGCTTACAAAAAGCAGTAACCCGTAACATAATTGGATACTCATCCAAACATCCAATATTGGAAAGCATCCAATGGGTCCATCAATGGGCAACGTGGATCCCAGATCTCCGGGATTTACTAACCATACCCCGACCCGGGCCCAGCCTTGAACAAACCCGAATCGGCCCATTCGCTTATCACCTCTTGTTACAGTTTCAACTTTCCTTGAAGTTCACAATTTCATTACCTGATCCCCTGTTGGGTACCTCATACCAAAAGTTCCACTCCCTAAACTTAATCAATGGCAGAAGCAACTAAAAGGTGTATATAAATATTTTTTGTCATTTCCTTGCGTTTGCTTTTATTTCAGGTTACTCTTAATACTCCTTGTTTTATCAAGCATCGGACAAGAAACAAACAAATATATAAATTCACCTTATATTCTTATTCTATTTTGGCACACTATTTTCTATATTCAGGTATGCAGTTGTTACAGGAGCAAATAAGGGAATTGGGTATGAAACAGTGAGGCAATTAGCTTCAAATGGGATCATTGTGGTGTTAACAGCCAGAGATGAGAAGAGGGGTCTTGAAGCTGTTGAAAAACTTAAACACTCTGGCTTTGATAGTGTGATTTTTCATCAGCTTGATGTTGCTGACCCTGCTACTATTCACTCTCTAGCTGATTTTGTTCGAAGTCAATTTGGAAAGCTTGATATTTTGGTATGATTCAACTTCAGTTTCTTGATATTTTCTTTTAGTTTCACTTGGTGTGCTGTCATCTTCTTAATTTAGTTTCCACACAACATGATTGTATTAGAACATTTGACTCTAAATAATTAAACAGTTAGAGAGCAGAAGCATAGGACTTTGTGGAACTTCTGCAATTGTCACTAGTTCTAATGATAAAACTACAATGCTTATAGTTTTAGGAGATGACAAGCATCCCAGTACTGTGAAATGTGATATTAGAGAACAAACCCAGGTCTAAGTTATTATCCGCTTATTTTTCAGTGCTAAAATTTTGCTTCGAACCTGAGGTTACTGCACGAAAGGGATTTTCATGAATACCACATGAATCTATTAGTTTTCTCCGTCAGATGTAACTATTTTTGGTCAATATATAGCTGATTGCTGAGCAATATAATATTGGACTTCTTGGCAGGTAAACAATGCAGCAATCTTTGGAGTCAGTGTGGACGGTGATGCTTTGTCAGGTTTTGTTAAGGTACTTTTCCATAAGAGATTTCTCATTGCCTGAGTTTAAAACTAGATGCGATTACAGGGATGTTGAACAACATTGGTGCACAGATTTGTTATATCGCCTAAATCCATCGTTTTCAATTGGAGGCCTATTTGAAGGTTCAAACTACAGAGTGGATAACACTGTAAAAATATAAAGAATTAACTCACTATGGTTTGTCAAAGAGATCCAAGGTTACTATCTGACAAATACAATTCCATGGAATCAAGTTAAAAGACTTCCATCTACTCAGATATATGTTTGGAAGAGTTATGGGAACAGCGGCTCTGAGATCAAGATTTTTTTTCTCAATGATGCAGGATGGTGAGCCAATCAAATGGAATGAAATAGTAACTCCAACTTATGAGTTAGCTGAAAAATGCCTTCGGACTAACTACTATGGCTCCAAAAGAATGTGTGAAGTACTTATTCCCCTCCTCCAGTTATCAGATTTGCCAAGAATTGTCAATGTTTCCTCTAACATGGGAAAGTTAAAGGTAAAAAGTTTTTTCACAGCCTTTATTAGATAGAACTAGCTGACATTTGAGTGAGACAGCCCATTTGGGGCTCTAAATGTTGCTACAATTCCGTGTGGCGATAGCAGAAGATATTGTATTTTTTGTGTACCAAAACATGATCGAGGGTCACATGCTAACACTCCATTTTATTGTAATTACTTTCTGGAATCAAGTTAAAAAAACTTCTGGTTTTTATTGTTGTGTCTCAGACTGTCTCAAATGAATGGGCCAAAGGAGTGTTTAGTGATGTCGAGAACCTTACAGAAGAAAGAGTTGATGAGGTTTTGAGCCAGTATCTAAATGATTACAAAGAGGGTTCACTGGAAACTAAAGGATAGCCTGCTAAAGCGGCTGCTTACATACTATCTAAAGCAGCAATAAATGCCTACACAAGGATCCTGGCCAAGAAGTACCCAAATTTTTGCATCAATTGTGTTTGCCCTGGTTATGTCAAAACAGATATGACCTACAACACTGGCAAATTAACTGCTGAAGAAGGTGCTGAAACTCCTGTGTGGTTAGCCCTGCTGCCCAAGGGTGGTCCTTCTGGTCTATTTTTTTCACAGAAAGAAGAGACCTCTTTTGATTGAAAACGATACATGTCTCTCCATTTATGAAATTGAATGCTGTTTTTCCGTATGTAATAGGACTATCAAGTAGCATCTTTTTGTTTGCTAAATGCCACTGTTGTATAATATATTAATGACTTATTGAACAAGTTTTGTCAGAGGGATTGCCTGACAAAGAAGGCTGGCCTACGCATCAATCTGCCCACATTGTGTCAAACTCAAAAGCAGCTTTGAATGCCTAAACAAGGATTACGGCCAGACACACAAGTTACAACGACCCAGTTTTCTTGATGAATTGTGTTTAGTGAAAACTGATATAACTTGCGTTGCTGGCCTCGTAGCTGCTGCAGAAGAGTCAAATGTCCTGTTAAATTAGCTCACTCTTTGAATATGAAAACCAGCCAGCTTAAAGAAAGGATAAGAATGCGGAGATTGAACAAGATAAAGGATGGCGGGTCCTATCTAACGCCTCATGGAGTCACGGAGGACAGTCTGGACTTTTTATGATTATTATTTTTTCTGGTCGAAATGAAATATCCTGCTTTTGAATGTCTTTTTTGATCTTTTGTTCTGTACCGAACCCTCAAAAGAACAGCAAATGATTTTTTTAGAGAATAATAATTTTTTTAAGAAATGGAAGACCAGTCCACGGAATTGTATTTATCAGGTGTACAGCGATTGGAAATCAAGACCGATATGCTCACACCATTTAGGACCACATATAACTATAAAAGAAGTTACTGTAGCTTAACAACACACACTCGTCTTGCTCAAACGCAAGTGCAGACCACACACACACACACTCATCTCACTGGACCACAACACTCACGCAAGAATCTCATTTTCCATTGGAAATTTGTGGTGCATTGCATGCCACGCCATTTGATTAATTTTTCCACGTACTGCTTAGCCGCCTTGTTAACAGCCGCACGAGTTTACGTTCTTTTTTTGTCTTCAAGTAACTGAGATATTAATATCAAATTGGTAACTTTCTTCGTTTTAGAACACGTGGCAAGGTGCAATTTGTTACCTGACTTTCCTTTGAGTTCGCACTTCCAATATGTGATGTCTAGGACTCTCGGTTGTGCTCCACACTTCGTCCTCAATGGCAGAAACAGCTAAGAGGTAATATCTTAATTTTAAGCCCCGCACCTCATAAAGCACCATAAGTAATAAAGCATCATAACAATCAATAAATAAACTCACCATACACTCTTATTCCATCTTGGCACACTATATTCTATATTCAGGTATGCAGTTGTTACAGGAGCAAATAAGGGAATTGGGTATGAAGTAGTGAGGCAATTGGCTTTAAATGGGATCATTACGGTACTAACAGCCAGAGATGAGAAGGGGGGTCTTGAAGCTGTTGAAAAACTCAAACACTCTGGCTTTGATAATGTGATCTTTCATCAGCTTGATGTTGCAGACCCTGCTGCTATTCACTCTGTAGCTGATTTCATTCGAAGTCATTTTGGAAAGCTTGATATTTTGGTATGATTGAGAATCAGTTTTTTCTGTTGACGCAACTAGTTTGGCCGATAATACAACTGAGTGATAATTAGTTGGATTTCTTGGCAGGTAAATAATGCAGGGATTACTGGAATCAGTTCGGATGCTGATACTTTGTCAGGTTTTATTGAGGTACTTTTGAATAAGAGCTTTTTTTCATTGCCGTAATCTGAGGCAGCTGAGTTTAAAACTAGATGGGATTACTAAAAAGTGAACAACATGGGCGCCAGTCTGGCTCAAAATTTACCAAATATAAGACCCTTTCCTTCTATCTAATCAACTATAGGTTAGGAAGATTTATTATATTACAGATGAACCACGGCACAACGATCTTTTTTTTTTTTAATTTTATTGTGGCCTCAATGATGCAGGAAGGTGTTGCAAGAGGAAAAATGACTCAAACTTATGAGTCAGCTGAAAAGTGCCTGCAAACAAACTACTTGGGGGCCAAAAGAATGTGTGAAGCACTCATTCCTCTCCTCCAGTTATCCGATTCAGCAAGAATTGTTAATGTATCCTCTTCCTTGGGAAAGTTGATGGTAAAACAGTTTTACAGCCCTTTATAAAATAGACCTAGCTGACATTCAGGTAGTAATTAAGCCCAATTTGGCCGCTAAATTTTGCTTCCACTGCATCTGATATTCCCTTATAATTACCTGTAGATCGATATTGGAGTACTCCTTGTCTCAAATTTTAATTATGATTAAGTTCATTGGAATCATGAAGGTTGAAATTTCTGTTTCTCATCATTTTCTTTCAGTATGTAACACATGAATGGGCCAAAGGAGTGTTTAGTGATGCTGAGAACCTCACAGAAGAAAGAGTGGATGAGGTATTGAGCCAGTATCTAAATGATTACAAAGAGGGTTCACCGGAAACTAAAGGATGGCCTGCTAATGCAGCTGCTTACATACTATCAAAAGCAGCTATGAATGCCTACACAAGGATCCTGGCCAAGAAGTACCCAAATTTTTGCATCAATTGCGTTTGCCCTGGCTATGTTAAAACAGAAATGACCTACAACGCTGGTAGATTAACTGTAGAAGAAGGTGCCGAATCTCCAGTTTGGTTGGCTCTGCTGCACAAGGGCGGTCCTTCTGGTCTATTCTTTTCACGGAAAGAAGAGACCCTTTTTTGATTGAAAATGATTCATCGATCACTGCATACCGATGTTGAATTTACATATCTTTTGATGTTGAATTTGAATAAGTGAAATATCATCTTATGCAATTGAACCCTTTGTTAAAAGTAATAGATGAATGGACTCATCCAAATACTTGAGTGCAGCTTCCTTCCTTGCCATTATTTTTAAACAAAGGTGTAATTAATTGTCTTCGAAGAAAACGAAAGCAACATAATTATTCATGATCTCACCACGTGAAACGATGTGAACAAAAATATCAGAATAATATTATTTTACTTTCCTGGAGATCCATGATGGAGATTGCGCAATACATATACATCTGAAGGGAGTATTCTTCTAGCCATGAAAAGGAGCAACCAAGTACATTATTCGATGGGAGAAGCAACAACCAAGTACATTATTCCCCCTTCCTCTTCTTCTTTCATTTTTTGTTTTTACTTCCTTTCGGACTCTCTCTCTGTTTTTTTTTTTTTTTTTCAATATGAAATTTCTCAGCAGGCATGCAGTTGTTACAGGAGCAAACAAGGGAATTGGGTTTGAAATTGTGAGGCAATTAGCTTCCATGGAGTCACTGTGGCCTTAACTGCTAGAGATGAGAAGAGGGGTCTTGCAGCTGTTGAAAAACTCAAAAACTCTGGCTGTGACAATGTGATCTTTCATCTGCTTGATGTGACAGACCCCGCTAGCGTTGACTCTCTAGTTCATTTCGTCAGTAGTCAGTTTGGGAAGCTTGATATTCTGGTATGATTTATCCAATATCAGTTTCTTGAAATGTTCGCATAACACCATAAATCTTGAAAATGTTCTTATGGACTCATTTAGTAGGCAGATTGTGGATTGTAGAGTATCCAGAGCATCACAATTGTAGAATCGATTCTGATGATCAAATTAAGATGCTGTCGCATAAGTATTACGGTCTTGTTTAGATTGAAATCAAGTGGATTCCAGGGCTCAATAAGGTTGGCAAATAGTATCAACTGATTGAGTTAGTTTTGTGGGTCAATGACGAGTCTCCAAACTATAACAAGTGATATTAGGGCAATCCGGAACGCATTTCTCCTGAATTCTACAAGAATATGTTAGTTTTCCTGGTCAAATAACTTCTTTTCGGTCTATATGTAAACTGATTTATTATAAATGTTGGACTTCTTGGCAGGTAAACAATGCAGGGATTGGTGGATTCAACATGGAAGGTGATAATTTTGTAGGAATTGTTGAGGTACTTTCGTACATGCAATTTATTATTATTATTTTTTTTTACCCCCATTGCTTTGAATTGAGGGATGAATTAAGATTAGGAATTAGATACCGCTTTAGGCAAAATAGATAGCAATCTGGTGATTCCATCTAAAGGCCTAGCGTGTTTGTAACTGTTGTGTTGCAGCGTAGTATTTGAAAGTAAAACGGCTAGAGTTGTATAGTAAACACTTTCAAATCAATCTGATTTTTACCTTATATTTGTTTACTGAACATCTATTTAATATTTTTAGAAAGTGGAATAGCTTTTACTTAACTACTATTGTTTATCATAAAATCACTTTTCCTCAAATCGTAAAATTTGAAATAACCGATGATTAAAAGTCACAGCACCTCAAATCGTAGATAGATGATAATTTCATCTCTATCAATCGAGAGCTGAATGGAGGTTCAAACATCAAAGTGAACAACATTGTGAAGATCCATAGAATTTACTTACAGTATTGTTTGCTTTTTGTGTTGGCTAGAATAAGAGCTCATTGCATGTAATACCTGTCCCTTTCATCTCATGACTATATCAAGTTTTATTTTGATTATACAGGGTGGTTTGCCGGACAACTGGTATAAAATGTTAACTCAAACTTATGAGTTAGCTGAAAAGTGCATTCAAACAAACTACTATGGTAACAAAAGAATGTGTGAAGCACTTATTCCCCTCCTCCAGTTATCAGATTCACCCAGAATTGTTAATGCTTCCTCTTCCATGGGAAAGTTAAAGGTAAAACACACTTCTAAAAGCCCTTTTTCCGGGAATAATTATCTAGTTAATTGTGGATGATAAGTGCTGCTTTATTTTGAAATTCATCTGAATTGAACTGGAAGCGAGTTTAAGCGGGAACCTAACTTGCACCCTGACTAAAATATTAACCATTTTCCCTGTCTCAATTTTTCATGTTGATTAAAATTTAATTTCCCGGTTCTCATCTCATCATCTTGTTTCAGAATATAACAAATGAATGGGCCAAAGGAGTGTTGAGTGATTGGATGAGGTGCCGAAGGAGTATCTAAATGATTTTACACCTGAAACCCAAGACGCCGCTTACGTAATATCAAAAGCAGCAACTAATGCCTACACAAGGATCCTGGCGAAAAAATTCACAAAAATTTGCATCAATAGTATTTGCCCTGGCTATGTCAAAACAGATTTAAACCACAACAACGGCGTATTAACCGTTGAAGAAGGTGCTGAAAGTCTAGTGTGGTTAGTTCTGCTGCCCAAAGGAGGTCCTTCAAAATGTGTATTCTTGATTGAAAACGACACATCTCTCTCTCTCTATTTATGAAAATGATTTTGATTTGCTGTTTTATCGTAATGTATCCAATAAAAGACTAAATGCCAAGCATTGTTTGTTTATGAATGCTCCTTTGAGACATTTGACAGACAATGTTGCTCCGACAAATAAATAAAGCTTTACGTTTTTGTATTACTTGTTCATTTGTTATATCGATGCTTTGGCCTTATCCCACATTGTCATATTTGATGCATTCTAAACTATGCTGTGAACAATAAATTTTTAAAAATTGATTGTTTACTTTCACTTTCTTTCAAAAACTAAAATTAATCCTCAATAAATTTAATTTATTATCTTTATTTTGTTTTACAAACTTTACACTCATGCAGACATTTCACCCAAATTTAATATTTATTGAATTGAAAAAATCAAAAATAAAAATTGAAAGAAGAGAACATCATTCTAAAATTGTAGTATTACAGTATTACCTATAAGAAGACATTCAATTTTTTTTTTTTAACAATATACACTACTCTCAATAAACATGAAGTAAACTTTCTTTGAAAGGAGAAATCAGCATTAGAATGATCACTCTTGAGTTACCCTCACTAGAGTCTAATCTGAATGTTACTGGCTTCTATTTTTACTTTTATGTACTGCATTTTTTTCTTTTTTCTGGAACTGCAATTTTTTATTTTTTTAAATTCTTGTGGTTGGCAGGTTGAATGTTGTTAAATCTCAAGTATTTTTTTTTTCTCAATGATGAATTAGATTTAATGTCGAGGAAAGTGTCGGGGGGTTTTTGATACGATAATTGGATTGGATGTTGTGCTAAATGTTGTCAAAATAATGACATTTTATGTTTGATTAAATTATCCTTATTTTATTAGTAAATTATTAAAGATATTTTTATTTAAAAAATTAAATTTAAATGTTCATGATAAATTTTATAGTGCAAATATCCTCACTCAAGCCACTCGGCCCAAGGCCGAGTAGTCAGGGCTTGGAGGGCAGCAATTCGAACCCCCACAAATGCATTGTGGGGGTATTTCCTTCCTTAATTAAAATTAAGTGAAGGTAGTCTTCTTCCTTACCCAATAGTGATGAGTAGACATCCCTCAAATATTTGTGAGGGTTAAAATCTATACAGAATTCTATTAATATAGATGTAAGTTGGTCTTAATAATAGTCTGATTTGTAAATATCAGTTATAGTCTCATGTAATATGAGTTGTAGTTTGAGCAATAGTCTCATGTAATAAAAAAAAAAAATCAACTCACAAAACTTTTGAAATTGAATGTTGTTTGCTTGTGTAGAATTTATAGAGGCCTTTGAGACACCATTCTTTCAAATAAAGAGAAATTTAATTATTATGTAAGAATAGACCTATCTAATATTGGTTGGTTCATCTTTTATCGAGATGTAATTTTTTAACTCCTAATAAATTATGGATTAACTACCGTGAAAAAGTATCTCACATGTCTTTATTTATTATTTTTTTTAATCTATTCTGAAAGTAATTTAGTCGTTGATTCTTTCGCCAATTTGGAGTTATCTTGTGATCAATTTACTAAGTTTGATGATGCTCCCTCTCCTGTGTTCAAAGAGCATTGTTTAGTAGGGTTTTCCAAATTATAGATTAATGTAATTTTTCTTTGTAGCTGATGGCTCATCCTTTAGCTTTGTCTTTACATTCTCATTTGGTTTTGGGAGTTACTTTTAACGCCTATGTATCCTACTCTTCTTCCACTTTTAACTTAATGAATTTTCTTTTATTAAAAATAAAATGAAACTTTAAAAAAAATGAAATTAACACTTAAAAGTTATGATATTTATCATTGGAAAATGATGTTCTCACACATTCGCGCACAAACGTTTGCACAAAACGGTGCGTTTTGTTTTAAAACGCTCTTCAAACGTGCACAAGAACACACACGCTCACGCTCATGCTCTTCCCAGCTCGTCACACTCACGTTTGCCTCCTTTCATTGCAACAAAAAACCTTGTTCCTTTCACTGCAACAAAAACCTAGCAGCTTCCTCATTCTCTATACACTATTCTCTCTCGCTCTAAGCTCTGTACTGCCTCATTCTCGCTGGATCTGTTTTGCCACACTCTCTCGGCTCCGATCTCCCCCAATCTCTCGATCTCAGTTTCATCACTCTCTCTACCCCATTTGGGCCACTTGGATTTTGAATGGTTATTGTTGAGGGTATCGTGATTTTGGGTTGTATTGATATTAGCTTTGGATTTTGAACGAATTGATTTATATAAATGCATCAAGATTTGTAAAGAAAAAGAATTTAAATAAATTATCGTTGTTACTTTCAGATCTGGTTGTATATACGTAGTTGACAGACAAAAAAAATCCAAGAGCTCCCTCTTTGCATAAAGTTGTTGAGTCTGCAAATTTTGTACAGAAGCCATGATTATCTTATCCTCGCACGGCTCATTGCCTTGCTTCGGGTGATATCCTGGTGTCATGCCTTGGAGATAAGGATGGAAATGCTGAGGGAAATGGATTTCTTCTCCTTGACTCAGAATTCAATGTGAAAGGAAGGTAAAACAATAGATTTGTGTAAACTTGGGCTACTATCTTGTTTTTTTCATGCTATTCACTATTTTAAATAATGTAAACTTGAGCTTAAAAAATAGATTCATGCAAGTGATGTTGCAAATGATTTGAACAATGTGAGGCGGTGATATTGTTTGTCATTAGTTCAGCGAAGGGAGAATGAAAAGCTGCTGCGTTTTTGTTGCAATGAAAGGAGTTTTTTAGAATGAAAACCGAGCTGTTGCAGTGAAGGGAGAATGGAATGTAACGTGCGCGTGTCTTGTGAAATTATGAGTCGTCTTTTAAAAGTTGCACAAAACGCACCGTTTTGTGCAAACCTTTGTGCTCGTTTTTGTGAGCATATCGCTACTGTTTATCATTATATTATTTTTTAAAATTTTTTATTTTTTTATACAAACACATTTTAAAACTGTAGACTTTAAAAAAAAATTTTTTTTAACTTCTTTAAAACATAAGTTTTTATAATTTATATAATAACTAACTCTTTTAAATTGAATGATTTAAAAGTATTTGCGCTAAAAAAATAGATAAGTGGCACCTGTGGATGATTTTTTTATCACTATCCGCACAAAAAATCTAAAGAAATATTTTTTTTTTCCGACTTTATCCAAGACATGATGGAGAAACGGAAACTCTCAATATATCTCAAGCCAGTGACCTTCGTTGTCGTGCACAACTTTATCATTCCATTCAATGGCAGAAGCAGCAACAAAGTACTTCCTTCTTCCTGTTCTTCTTCTTCTTCTTCTTTCATGTTCTGTTTTCTTTTCTTCTCTGACTTCTTTTTTTTTTTTCGGTTGGAAAATTTCTTATCAGGCATGCAGTTGTTACAGGAGCAAATAAGGGAATTGGGTATGAAATAGTGAGGCAATTGGCTTCAAATGGGGTCACTACGGTACTAACAGCCAGAGATGAGAAGAGGGGTCTTGAAGCTGTTGAAAAACTGAAAGAGTCTGGCTTTGATAATGTGATCTTTCATCAGCTTGATGTTGCAGACCCTGCTGCTATTCACTCTCTAGCTAATTTCATTCGAAGTCATTTTGGAAAGCTTGATATTTTGGTACGATTGAACTTCCGTTTCTCGATACTTTTTCTATCTTTTTTCTTAAAATATAGCCGGGTATGTACATCATAATTCGGATTTGTGACGTAATATAAGATTGTATGCGGCATTTATACTTTGTAGAGCATATTTATTGCAAAATATAATAATAGTGTGTAACGTTGTATGTCCCAGTTGGGTACACAATTCTAGAAGTGATTCTTCTTGATAAAACTACGGTGCTGTTGCTAATTGGTGGGGCCTTACATTAGATTGAAATATTCAGGGCTTTTTTAGGTAGGCAAGTAATATCAACTAATTTGTTAGATTTTTGGGTTAATGACAAGTCTCTGAAATATAACAAGCGGTATCAGGGCAATCCAAAGTTCATCCGTCCTCCATACCACAAGAATATATTAGTTTTCTTTGTCATGTAACTATTTTTGGTCGATATATAAACCAATTTATTGTAAATTTTGGATTTTTTGGCAGGTGAACAATGCAGGGATTAGTGGAGTCTGTATGGATGGTAATGATTTATCTGGTGTTGTCAAGGTACTTCCACATATATATGTGATTTATTTTCTTTCCATTATCTTCAAAAAAGGGATAAGAATGGTATTAGATGTAATTTGAAGGAAAATAGATGGCTTGGGTGCTGTCATCTAAGATCCTGTTCGTAATGTTCGTTGCAGCTTGATTTTGAAAGTACAGCAACTAAACACATTTTGTAAACTCTTTCAAGTTACTTCTTAAAGTAATATGATTTATTTCGCAGTTATATATACCCAATAGTTTGGTCAATATATAAACTGATTTATTATGAGTTCTGTACTTCTTGGTAGGTCAACCGTTCAGGGACTAGTGGAGTCATTTTGGAGGGTGACAATTTCTCAGGTTTTGTCAAGGTATATTTTGATATATTTTTTTCCCTTTTCTTTTCTTTTTCTTTTTTTCCCCCTTGCCATCCACAGGCCTATTTGTAACTGCAATGCTGTGGCTTAATTTTGATAGAGTAGTAGATAAAGTGTCTTGCATCAAGTTAGTAGACAGCTATTGATAAGAAACTGTTGATAAACGTCATAGTGCTTTGATCCCAAATAGATCATGTATATTTCCAATCCTTTCAATTGAGAGCCACATGAAGGTTTAGAGTTGAAAGTGAACAACAGTTTGAAGATCTATAGACTTAGCTTACTGTATATAAAATCCTTTGGAAAAAATGTATAAAACAGCACCTCTGAGACCAATTCCCCACCCCCCCCCCCAATGATGCAGGATGGTACGCCGGTCAAATGGTATGAATTGACAACTCAAACTCATGAGTCAACTGAAAAATGCCTTCAAACAAACTTCTATGGTACCAAAAGAATGTGTGAAGCACTGATTCCCTTCCTCCAATTATCAGATTCACCAAGAATTGTTAATGTTTCCTCTTCCTGGGGAAAGTTAAAGGTAAAATAATTTGACAACCCTTATAATATTAAACTGTGATTTATGAATGGGCAAAAGGAGTGCTAAGCGATGTTGAGAACCTAACGGAAGAGAGAGTGGATGAGGTGCTGAGGGAGTATTTGAATGATTTTAAACTAGGTTCCCTTGAAACCAAAGGCTGGCCGGTTTCTATGTCCGCTTATGTAGTATCAAAAGTAGTTATCAATGCCTACACAAGGATCTTGGTCAAAAAATTCCCGAATCTCCACGTCAATTGCATTTGCCCTGGTTATGTCAAAACAGATATGAACTACAACAACGGCAAATTAACCACAGAAGAAGGTGCAGAAAGTCCTGTGTGGTTAGCTCTGCTGCCCAATGGCGGTCCTTCTGGCCTATTCTTTTCGCGGAAAGAAGAGACCTCTTTTGATTGAAATCTATTCATCCACCTCTGCATGTGAAAATTTGTGAATTTGAATGCTATTACATTGTATACTGTAAGACTAGCAAGCAAGTAATATTTTCTATTTTGTTAGATTCCTTTTTGTTGCATGTGTATATCGTATCTGAATGCTTGCTTCTTTCAGACATTTGACAGGCAGTGTTGCTACTAGAAATAAAGCTAGCTCTATGACTTGTTTCTTTATTATTAAGCTGATCTTTTTTAATAATTTAATTACACAAAAACACTTTTAGTTTTACATAAGCAAACAATTTAATGTTTCAAAAATACTTTTTTAATTGACAATCAAACATCAAATAATTTTTTGTCAAAAAACTCTATTAATAGAAACTCTACTTATATAATTTTTATTGTTATAAATTTTATTTAATAAATTGTACCAAACGGAGTATACCGGACACCCGAGCAAATTCTACCAAAAATCTTTATGTCATTTACTTGCAAGTGAACTAATATTAAATATTACAAATAAAAAGCCCGCCTTTGTTGAAAACAAGGATAAACAACCGGCACGGGTTAATTATGTGTAGACATGGGAAAGTTTTTTCAATTCTTTAAAAATGTCTTATTATGATTGCACCTATTTTTGGTGTTACTTTAATGGTGTTTTCCCCTGAAAAAAAAAAAATCTCCGCAGGAGAAGAAATAAATCAATAAAAGCAAGAGTTTCATTGCTTTTCATCGATACAACCAAAAAATTTTGAATACATTGCTCAATTCTCCCACTTCTTCTCATCAATGGCGGAAGCAACTAAGAAGTATTTTTTTTCCCTTTGGCCTTGATTCGTTTTCTTTCACGTTTGATTTTCTATTTAATTGTTCTGACATTGTGTTTTGTTTGTTTTAAATAAATTGTGTTCAGGTATGCAGTTGTTACAGGATCAAACAAGGGGATTGGGTTTGAAACAGTGAGGCAATTAGCTTCAAAAGGAATCACAGTAGTTTTAACTGCTAGAGATGAGAAGAGGGGTCTTGAAGCTGTTGAGAAGCTCAAAGCTTCTGGTGTTGACCCTGAGCTTTTGCTTTTTCATCAGCTTGATATCTCTGACCTTGCCAGTGTTTCGTCTCTCGCTGACTTCATCAAAACCCAATTTGGAAAGCTTGATATTTTGGTAAGATTTTATCAGTTCTATTCATTTCCATTTCAACCCATACCCATTGCCCCTCCCCTAACCTCCCCTAACCTAAGAGGAGGACGGGGATGACATATACTGTATTTATTTCATTCTTGGGGTGGGTAATATCATCCAGCTCCCTTTCATTTTTTTCATATTTTTCTATTAAGGACAACTTTTATTCTTTTTCTATTTGTATGAAATAGGTCCCTGACTAGCAGCGACCAGTGACCGCCCTGTTGGAATTACTGAAATATCTTCTAATGTTAACTTGCGTGAATGCATTGCATCAATCAAAATTCAGTATTTTAATTTTACTTTGGTCAAAGCAATAGGGACAGTGACCTATTTGGTACAAGAAAAATATGAAAATCAGGGATGTGGATGTAATTATACAATATGATAATGTATGAACCAAACTGCAATATAGTGAGTTTTTGAGACAGATCTATTCATGAAGGTATCTATTTTGCCAAGTTATCAAAGGTTCTGTCTATGTATATGTTCTTTCAAGTCTATATTCTTGTAGTCGAAGTATAAAATGAAAGATGCTGAGGGTTAGACCTGTATGTGCATACAGGCTAACAATGCAGGAATTGCAAGTGTCAAGTTTGATATGGATGCTTTCGCAGATTCAGGCTATCAAATTGTAAGATGTAATCAATATATTATATATGATTCAATATTAATTAACCTCATTTTCCACCATCAGAAAGTGAGTTTGGAACCACTAATATTTTAAATTTCACATATCTATAGGTGAAATAATAATCCCATTATTAGTTAATGTTTGTTTTCTATAGACGAAGGGTGATGCTGAAGTTGACTGGAGCAAAGTTTGTTATCAAACTTATGAGTTAGCAGTAGAATGCCTGAAAACAAACTACTACGGCACTAAACAAACATGCGAAGCACTTATTCCTCTCCTGGAATTATCTGATTCACCAAGACTTGTTAACCTTTCCTCCTATGTCTCTGCCCTAAAGGTACCGAATTTTCCTTAACTGAAGGATCAGTTGTACATTTACGAAAACAAAACTTATGATATTCTCGTGTATAATTTGTTTCAGGATTTACCAGAAAAAGCCAGAGCTGTGTTAGGTGATGTTGAAAACCTTACAGAAGAGAGAATAGAAATGGTGGTGAAGGATTACTTTAAAGATTATGAAGAGGGTGAAATTGCAAATAGGGGCTGGTGTCCTCACTCTTCTGCTTATAAGGTGTCGAAAGCAGTTATTAATGCGTACACAAGGATTTTAGCCAAGAGGTATCCAAAATTTTGTGTTAATTGTGTGTGTCCTGGCTTTGTCAAAACCGATATAAACTTCCATGCTGGCATATTATCTGTTGAAGAAGGTGCTGAAAGTCCTGTGAAGCTTGCTTTGCTGCCCGATGGTGGTCCTACTGGTCGTTTCTTTCTGCGCAAGGAAGAGGCACCTTTTTGATGCAATGCTGCTGATGAAAGTTTAACATATACACAGATGGAGAAGAACTACGGTTCTAACCCTGTCACTAGTTTTATGTTGTGTTTACTTACTGGAGTGGGAGTGAGGAGTGTGGATTCCTCCCACTCCAGCGTTTACTTACTTAAAATGGAGAGGGGTTGGGAGTTCCACTCCGTGGGCCCCACTCATTTTTGGAGTGGGGAGTGGGAGTGGGACTCCCATTGGGAGAGGTGGGAGTGGGAATAAATAATATGTTTTATCTTTAATATTAATTAATAAAATATTAATTAATATTTTTATCTTTTTTTTTTATTTTATGTTTTATAATTAATAAAATAAAATAAATAATATTATATTTATTTAAATAATAATATTATATTTAACTAAATAATAATTTACATTGATTCTAAGTTAAAATTATTTTAAAATAATATTATTATATTAATAAAAAATTAATAAATATAATATTATTATATTTATTTTAAAATAATAGTACTATATTTATTTAATAATAATAATAAATACTTTATTCTAAGAAAATATTAATTTTGTACTAAATAATATTATATTATTATTTTATATAATAATAAATTTAATATAATTATATAAAATAAAATAAAATAACATTTCATTTTATATTAAAATTACAATTAATAATTTATTGTTCATAATTAAGAATATTAATAATTATAATAAATTTACAAATATAATAAAATAAATATTATTCATTAAATATATTTTTTATTAGTTTTGTAATTAAAAATTATAATTCTTTAAATAAGGATAAAATTGTAATTTGAAACTATTTACTCCCAATCCAAGACAAAGTAAACACATAAATTAGATTCTGATCCCCATTTCATGCTTCCATTCCAGTGTAAGTAAACAACCTACTCCCACTCCTACTCCACACTCCCAATCCTAGGATTCACACTCCCCAAGATTCTCAATCCAATCCAAAAAGAAATGCTGCCTTAAAGTAACATTTGATTCCTTCATCTGTGTAATTCAAATCCAAAACACGCTTGCTTGATAAAATAAATAATAAGTTTGCGAGTACTTCTGAAATGTTGATGTCATGTGCATGCATATTCAGGTTCATCTGAACATATTTTAATGGCCTAAAGGATGAGTAGCCAAAAGGGTCCCAATGAACAGGAATTCAGGGCAATGAGAAATTTCCTCTCAAGCTTAAACAAAAAAGTGGTTCTCAGAAGCAATTTCCTTTCACGTCTTTTGTAGCTTGTACATAGGCAGCTTACTGGTTACTGCCAACGCTCTATGTCGTACACTACAATCACATTTTGTCGGATCAAATCTTATTCTCTCACGTAAATGGTTTTTCTGTTTTCGACAGGAAACAGAGTATTGTCTGTTCTTCCAAACCCAGGTTCCATCTGCTTTGAGTGACCCTAAACACAGAGTAAAAGACCATTCATCAATTGAATATGGGTCTTGCAAAGTTACAGATAATTGAACTTACAATAAATTCACATGTAATTATTCATGACTTTCTACTTATTTTATATGGTACTATTCTCTTATATTGGTTGATTACTTTTGGATTGTTGTAAGTTACATATAATGTAATTTAATTACTGTCTTTAAATAAAAATATAAAATATCATCTTTTATAGATATTCATTTATTTTTCTATATACGTGCGCGCGTGCGCGCGTGCACACACACACACACATATATATATATATATGGCAAACTCTATCTTACATGCATGTAAGATACATGCCTCTCACATGAATAGTGTATATGTGGGACCCACACACTATTCATGTGAGAGGCATGTATCTTACATGCATGTAAGATAGGGGATCCCATATATATATGGTAAATTTTTAACCAATATCCTTAACCATATTAAAGTTGAGAATGAATTAAGAAATAAAAAAATACAGATTTTTAATAAAAAAACATTTACCTCATTGTAGACTCGTAGACATGCAAGTAAAAGCTACTGCAACCAATGCAAATGCGACACGTCACCCTCAGTAAAAGCAGTCAGACCAAATTGAATCTCTCTAATTCTCCATCGCTTGAGATTGACGTTGGCCCGCAACCCATCACCGTCAGATATCGCATATTCCAACGGTAATGATCTAATGAGTACATCGGAACCACCGAACATCCGCTAGAGCCTGAAGCACGAGAGAAGAATCGATAAACCACTGAAGACTAATCTCCAGATCTAACGTCACTCTCAAGTTACCCTCTAGAATACAATTACTTCCCCGTAACTTCCCAGCTTCCGCCATTCAAGATTTCAAGATCAAGATCTGCTTTAAATTCCGCGTCCAAATTCAAAGCTCTGCGCTCTACTCACGCTATTCATTCACTTCTATTCAGGTTAATATTTTCTGAATTTAAAAGGAAGAAACATCTTTTATTATTATTATTATTATTATTATTGCCTTTACAAATTTTGTGAATTTGATTTCAGATAAATCTATACATTTCAAACTCCAATGGCTGCTAGGAAGCAAGGTTTATTAGCTCTCTTTGATGTTGACGGAACTCTCACGGCTCCGAGAAAGGTATCTACATTTTCAATGCTGTTGAATTGAAAATTATATTTCATTTTTAATGTGCTTCTGTCATTCAGGCGGCAACACCACAAATGTTAGAGTTCATGCGGGAACTGAGAAAGGTAAATGGCGTTTGTTATTGTAAATGAGTGATCTTTGAAGTGCTTTGTTACAATTTGATTTAAGATTTGTTCAATTTGTAGGTTGTTACAGTTGGAGTCGTCGGTGGATCTGATCTTTCTAAGATATCAGAGCAGCTTGGGAAGACAGGTTTGTAGAGCCTATGATTCCAAAGCTTGTGTGTAAATTTATTGCTTTCTACATTACAGTCACCAAGATTTGTTTTCGGGCTTTAAACAATGTTTTGGTTAATGCAGTTATTGATGAATACGATTATGTGTTTTCTGAGAATGGTCTTGTGGCTCATAAGGATGGGAAATTAATTGGCACACAGGTACTTCGTGACATGAGCCCTGAAACTTGAACTAGGCTTCGTGACATGAGCCCTGAAACTTGAACTAGGTCAAAGGCATATATCACACTGAATCTGAAGCGTCAAATAGCTTTTTATGAACTATTGATGTAGAGTACCCTGATGGGTTGTGTATTTTTCCTTTTTCCAGAGCTTGAAATCATTTCTTGGAGGCGAAAAGCTCAAGGTAAGATGTGTCCCTACTGAGTGTGATAACTCTTTGATGTCATGTTTGCAAAATTAATAATTAGGGTTAAAATAGGTGTTATACCATGACAATATATGGCTTCTGAGCTTTTTTAAATGGTTTTTGAATGCTATGCTCATATACACCATGGTCAATGGTCTTACTGGTACATGGAATTTGTACTTTTTAATTTGATGAAGTGGAAACAATTATGCAGGAATTCATAAATTTTACTCTTCATTACATTGCTGACTTGGACATTCCAATTAAAAGGTGAGCCGGTAGTGCATCAGAGCCTGATTATTAATTTTCAGGTAAAGTTGAACTATCTATTCTTTTAGCTGCACAGCTGAATATAACTTCATTTTTTTTATTGGTTCAAATTATAGGGGAACTTTCATTGAATTCCGAAGTGGGATGCTTAATATTTCACCAATTGGGCGAAACTGCAGCCAAGAAGAAAGGGACGAGTTTGAGAGGTATGACAAGGTAAGAAAGTTTTGTTCTTTTTATCTAAAAGATTATACTAGTCTATATTTATGCAGTGTAGATTACCTCTTTGACAATATTTTTGCTGACATACACTATGCACAACTGAGGTTTCAGATTCACAATATACGGCCAAAAATGGTATCTGTGCTTCGGGAGAAGTTTGCTCACCTTAACTTGACATTTTCAATTGGAGGACAGATAAGCTTTGATGTGTGTTGATATTATATCAAGATTATGGTTCAATAACCTTTGAACTTTTTACTTTTTAAGGTAAATTGGAAGGATTGCTAATTGAATCTAGATGACGTGTGTAACAGGTGTTTCCCCAGGGATGGGACAAGACATACTGCTTGAGATACCTTGATGACTTCAATGAAATTCACTTTTTTGGGGACAAAACTTACAAGGTTAGCTTCTGTCCTTGCTCATTTCTTTTGTGCTTGCTCTTCCTTCTTTATGTCTATGCCACTCAACCTTCATTTTTTATCCTTTTGATGATATTTCTCTCTTTTATGTAAATGTTATCAATAAATCATATTTTCTGTGACTTATTCCAATCAACTGCTTTTACATGGTTTCTATCACTACTAGATTTATCATTTATTGGGATTGGGATTCAGGCTTGGGCCCACACTTCCACATGGCTTTGTAGTTTTAGTCTAATGATGTCTTAATGTATCTGTTGGAAGTTGGAACTAATAAAAGAGCTTGGGTGTTTTGTTTCAGGGAGGGAATGATCATGAAATTTTTGAATCCGAGCGAACAGTGGGTCACACAGGTCAGCTTTACATTTTAACTTCAATCTACTTCCTGGCATATTGCATGTCAGATGGAAATGATATTGCCCTATTCTGTTCTCCTAACCAAATGGGTGCCCAATTGAACAATCATTAGAATTGGTGATGATGCTGACATCAATAGCTAGTGTATGTAAAAGCGGTTGTATCCTTGGACACAAAAGAAATGATCTTATACATGAGATGACAATAAGTTGTTTCTACCAGACGCCAAGTAAAACAAAGTAAATAGAGTTATTTTTTACGTGGTTGCTCAAGATAAGAGAATCTCATTTCTATGGAATTTCCAATGAACAATTGTTGCTGCAACAATGCTTTCCATTATTTATATTGTGGTATTAATATGAATATGATGTCCATTATGGGGTTTCCCTTTTGCAGTTACCAGCCCTGAGGATACTATGGAAAAGTGTAAGGCTCTCTTCCTGGCTAAACCGTGAATTTGGGAGAAGTTATAGTAAGTCTACAAACACGAGAGAATAATTCGTATTTCTAATGCGAGCAATTCAATGTAATTTTATTTGATCAATTGAGAAAGGCATTTGCCAATTGGATTCGTTGTATTTGATGTATGGATATGTTGCGGTTGTTTGATCGCGGGGTAAGTTCCTGCATGCTGGATGTAGGAGTGCAAAATCTCCGTTAAAAACACGGTAGCGGCAGCAAAAACCTGCACATGAACACTATAATATATCGTTTCATAATCCAATAAACAAATTTCTTTTTATACTTTTTTAATTTATCCAACTGATAGCAAACTGAAAACGCAACTGCGTCCGTGGGCCGACATGCTTAATTTTGAATCTGTTAATTTCCATAAAATGGCTTAACTGAAACCGACAGTAGCCCGCGCAAAGCCGCAAAGACTCGCCCTCGTTACTCTTTTAGTGCTTTAATCTCTCTTACAGCGCGCATTGATTCCACAGCCACTTAAGCTGATCATCTCATGGCCACTAAGTCGGGGGATCATAAACCAAGGTTCTTCGTAGCAGTCCATGTAGGCGCTGGATATCACGCTCCTTCAAACGAGAAAGCCCTAAGGTCCGCCATGAAACGCGCTTGCCTCGCCGCCGCTTCTGTTCTTGGCAAGGTCTTTCTTTTCTTTTCTTTTCTTTTTATCAATCATTCCCTCTCTACTCTCGAAAGTTTGTTTAAACTAAACAATTTTGTTTTCTGTTTTTTTTGGGGGGGAACCGGCTGGTCTTTCAAATTAGGGTTCTGGTGGATGCATAGACGCTGTTACAGCGGCAATTCAAGTGTTGGAGGTGATAAAATAAACTATTCTCCTCTAGAATGTTTACTTCCATTCTTAATTTTGTACTTTAAAATTATAGATTCTGCAAATTTCCTTGTGGTTACATATTTTACTTTATTGAAGGACGATCCAAGTACGAATGCAGGCAGAGGCTCCAATTTGACGGAAGATGGTCATGTGGAATGTGATGCAAGTCTCATGGATGGTGAATCTGGAGCCTTTGGAGCCGTTGGAGCAGTGCCGGGTATTTGTTTAGTATTACTAGACTGTTACTTTGTCTTACAATCAATGTGACCGACTTGTCTGCTGTTACTTACTCCATCGGGGGTTTTCACTTTTATTTGTACTCAATAGTTTCTTAAATTTCATTAGTTGTAGACCAGGTGTCTGGAATGCTATCCAGATTGCTGCTTTTTTGGCCAAGGAGCAAATGATGGGGCCTTCATTGTTGGGTCGAATACCTCCCATGTAATAATTGCTCAACATTGCTTCTCTTTAAATCTCTTGGACAATTCTATTATTTCCTCTTCAAAGCATTGCCTTTTCATTTTTCCCTTTTGATTTTTGTTTGAAACCCAACATCTGTGGTGTATATTTTGAAATTCTTGACATTGAATAGTTTTTAATGTTGAGGCAGACATGGAGCGCCATTATCATTCAATGAACTGCTGTTGAAATGATATCATATAAAATGAACTTTTTTTCTCCCTAGTTTAAGAAGTGTTCTGTTTTGTCCAGGTTCTTGGTGGGTGAAGGTGCCCGTGTATGGGCAAAATCCAAAGGCATTGCATTACCAGCAACTATAGCCGAGGCTGATGAGGTATAGTTAGTTTATCTACCTTGATTCTGATAATTAAAAAGTTCCTTTTTATTTAATTTCGTGTGCAAAAATATTTCAGTCAAAATATCTTCTTGTATATCTTAGGATGATGGGTATGTTGCAATTTTTGTTTTTTGAAATAGTGGATGGTAACAGAGAGGGCAAGAGCACAGTGGAGAAAATACAAATCAATACTTGCTGATGCTGAAGCTAAGACTAATACCTCTGCTGAAGGACATTCTAGCGTGGCTGAAGAGACTGCTTTTACATCTGGACGTTCTTGTGAGCCCTTAAAGTGGAATGGCAGTGGCCAATTATCAATACCTCAAGTTCTGGAAGAGGACAGTAACATCATGGACACAGTTGGAGTTATTTGTGTTGACTCTGAAGGGCATTTAGCATCTGGTGCCTCAAGTGGTGGTATTGCATTAAAGGTAATGGATTAGGTAATTCTCAATGTCTTTTCATACTATTATAATTTTGTTATCATGTAAAAGCATATCTTTTCTCTCTCCTCTTTTAAATCAGGTTAGTGGACGTGTAGGATTAGCAGCTATGTATGGTTCAGGTTGTTGGGCTTCCTCTAAAGGTCCCTTTGGAGCTCCATTCATTGTTGGATCTTGTGTTAGTGGTGGGGGAGAATACTTAATGAAAGGATTCGCTGCTCGGGAGTGCTGTGTCTCATTGTCGCTGTATGATCAATCTTTAAGCTAACATTTATAATTCTTCATTAAAACCACTGTTTTTGGTAAGACTTCTTGTATGCTTAGGCTGCAGCCCCCTTTCTACTTTCGGTGATTGTGTTGATCTGCCAAATAAAAGAGAAAATTGGATAATTATTGTTGTGATTGGCATTGCTAAATTCTGCTTTTTGTTCTTTTACCTCCTTTTTCCATTAAGAATGTTTGCACATGATCACTTTGTCTGTTTATTTAGTTTTCCACATATATGTCACCTGATTGTACTTATGGGAATGCAGAGTCAAATATTTTACCTATTGGAATGTATGTATTGTCAACTATAGCTCTATTTAATATTATAAAGCTTGAGCTTTGGAATTATGTCTGTTGTTGAAGTCTTTTTGGAGTCTTTCAAATCTATTTAGGAGGCAAAAGTTTTAAGTGCTGTATATATACAAACGTATTTAGTTGCCCAATTTTCTATCTTAAATGCCTTTTCTTGTTTCTGAAGATTTTAGAAACCTACCAAGTTTTGCTTCCCTTGAATCCTCTTTTATTTTATTTATTTATTTATTTTTAAAATGCTGAGTTGGTGTGATTGACAAGGTCATCTTCTTTCAGTTCACAAGCTGGTCCTGCCTCTGCATGCATGACAGTTTTATGCCCTATCGTCCAAGAGAGCAGTCAAAATGGTACTGATAAAAGTGCAGGGATATTAATGGTGCAGGCTGATGCTCCTGTGATGGTGAGTACCTTTGCTGAAAGTTTGGTTGTCAGGGTGGTCATCTTAACTTACTTTTGTCTGATAGGTTTCAGGAAATCCACCAGAGCTGAAATCAATAGAGATAGCAGCTGCTTATTCTTCATTGTCTTTTGGCGTTGGATATTTTGGAAGCTCTATGGAAAGGCCCAAGGTATCGCTGTCTGTTAAGTCTTTATAGTTTAAAGACCTAACAGTTCCTTCAATTTCCACCTATTAATTTTGTTCTTTTGAAAGACAAAATACATGCTACCAGAAGTAAAGAATAGCAATCTAAAAGTTCATTCCTTACCAGTATAGGTGAGGGATGGTTTTCCTGCTTAGTTGTCTACATATTAATATAAATGAGACATCTACAATTATCTTCTTACCTGGTAACATAAAATGCAGCCTCATCTTTGTGCAATTGTTGGTGTCTTTTGATTCTTCATTATTTAAAATACTATTCTAAGTTAATCTTTTCTTGTTCAATTTATATTCCAGGTCTCAGTTCTCCGTAGTACAAGGCAGCAAAATCAAACTGGGATAGACCGTTTTGAAGCACGAATTGATCTTTCTGAGAAAATAGTACAATGATTGCAATCTTTTAGTGGTTTTGGATTTCTGATTTTGAATATTGAAAGAAGATGTTTTCAAGTTGTCCAAGAACAGTGAAGAAGCCTGCAGATTATCATGTGTTTATGATGGAAAAGGGCTTGTATTTCTGTGCAAAGGTTTGATGCATCGTAAATGATCGAGCAGGCAGTACAAGTGCCTTTAGATCCCGTAGCATATCTTGCCTAAGCTTTTACAATTACAAAAGTAAGGTTGAGAAAACTAGTTAAAATGACTAGTTAATTTGAAGCGTGGGTGAGTTATGCACTCATGCGAAAGGGGCCAATAAGGATCCAAGACAATGGCTGGTCTTGGTCATAATAATAATGGCTTTGGTTGCCAGCTTCTCTTCTCAAGTGGTGAACTAAATCGATTCTATCGATGCCGTCCTTTTTTTCAAACCAAAACTTCTTGTATGTCAACCGACTGCGAGTTCGTCGTCCAGGATATAATTACAGCATTGAACAATGGAACCAAAAAAAAAAAAAAGCGCCTGGTGAAAAATGATTTTGAAAACTCTTTGTTAAAAATTATGAGGGTCACATACCACAATTTGTTCTTTTCTACATGAACATAAACAGTCCGATTGAACTCAGTGAACAGAAGAATTCATGGGACATTGGTATAATAAAATTACTAGAGAATGGTGGGCTGGAAGGCCAGTACAGCATGGCACTAGGATACAGATGAGTTTTTTGAAAAATAACCTCCCTCGGATCCTTATGCTCGTTCTCATTCACAGCAAAAACTGAAAATGAACCATTTCTTTCGTTCCATCGCCCTTGACAAAAAATTTCAACCAACACAATCAGTGTTTAAACAACCAAATAAATTAGTTAGAAACATTTTGGTTTAAGAAAACCACCCAGTTTGCCAGATTTTGGCGTCAGAGGGCTGGGACATAAACCAAAAGCTACGAAACCTCCACTGACAAATAATCCGCAGGTTTTCTGGCAGGACTGGAATCCTTTGAACTCTGCTTTTAAGACTCTAGTATTTCATAATCCTAAACTAGTGATATGACACGGCTGGATTTGAGACTTTATTCCCACAAAAAATGAGGCTCAAACTGATACAGAGACAGGAGCAGCAGTATCCGGATCTGAAACATGAATTTGAATGGTAGATTTCCCTACTAGAACAATCATCTTGAAATCTTGTAGGGATCACTGGAAGTTGTGCACCCTCTTTGCCGAAGTGAGAGTATTAGAGAGCAGCATTGCTATAGTCATTGGACCAACTCCTCCAGGAACTGGAGTGATAGCTGAAGCAACCTCACATGCCTCTTCGTAGCAAACATCTCCAACCAACCGGTAACCTCGGGGACTTTTTGCATCCTTTACAGAGATGCACATACACGAAACAGTCATTAACAAGATGGTCCAAAAAGCAAGCATAAACTAAGACAAAGCCAAAATTTACACAAGCCTATAGGCGTGTATGAAGGGAAAGGAGAGAGAATGTAGAAAAATTATTGAGAAAAAAAAATTGCTAGACTTTATCACAAACCAACAAAAAAGTTTCCTCACCTCGACTGGGTTTATTCCAACATCAATTATGACTGCACCAGGTTTTATCCAGCTCCCCCTTACCATATTTGGTTGCCCTACAGCGGAAATTATGATATCGGCTTGTCTCGTAATCTCCTCAGGGTTCTTAGTTCTGGAATGGACAATACTAACAGTAGCATCTTCCCTCTACAAACAGATTGAGGGAAAGAGATTAAAAAGAGAGAGAGAGAGAGAACTGGCAACTGGGCATTATTGTTAGAAGGGAGAGGAAAGCAAAGCCAAGAAACTACTTTCTGAACATTGAAATACAACATTGGGGTAAAAGATTATTACTTGGAGCAACAAAGCAGCTGGCATCCCAACAATATTGCTTCGGCCAATCACGACAGCCCTTTTTCCTTTGATATCAAAGCCATATCTATGCAACAACTCTATGCAACCTTTAGGCGTACAAGGAATGAACAAGGGTTCTCTACCTCGCATGGCTAGACGGCCAATATTCAGCGGGTGGAAACCGTCCACATCTTTCTCCATGCTGACAGCATTTAAGATGCTCTGCTCATCTATATGCTGGAGGAAACCAATGAAATGAATAACAGCAACGGGAAGGCAGCTTTAATCTCAATGAACAAAGAAAATTTAGTGTTTGCATTAGAAACATACACAAGGCAGAGGCAACTGCACAAGGATGCCATGAACTGAAGGATCATCATTGAAGACTGAAATATGCTTGAGTACTTCTTGTTCAGAGGTGTCCTCAGGTAAATGAACTTCAAAAGAATTGATCCCCACAGATTGACAAGCTTTTTTCTTGTTGCGAACATAAGTTGCAGAATCCTTCCTATCTCCAACAAGAATAACAGCTAACCCAGGGACAACTCCAATGGCATCCTTCATCCTGGAAACTTCACCAGTTATCTCATCTCTGATTTGCTTTGCCACTGCTTTTCCGTCAATAACCTTGGCAGACGCCTCACTAGCCATAGTTGCTGAACAAGACACTAACCAAACAGGTAAAGAGGGGAGTATCAAAAGTACATAAAATTCATCATATGAATTATTGGAGTATATACAATGAAACCAATTCAGATACAAAGCAATGTCAGAGTAGCCCACTTACAGAAAGTGAGAAGAAGTAAACTAAATGATAGGACAAAACCATTGCAAGTAACAGAAAATCTATATTGCTAGCAACCACCCTCATTACAACTAAACACACATTAAGTGCAGATAAGATAAGCGACCTAAAACCTAACATTAAATATTGTCGTAAAATTGAAGTCCTGATTATAGGAATTTTTTTTTTAAAAAAAAAAGGAAAAAAAAAAGGTTGGAATTATAAATATACCGTTCATAACAGGAAGAGACGGTGAGGGAGAAGAGTGGACGGTGAGGGTGGTACGGAGAGAGGCAGGAAGTGAAGGTCCCACTCCCACATGAAGACGCCGCCGAGCACAAAGGGCGCCTCCGCCGCAAAGTAATCGGCTTCGGCCGAAAGGAACGAGCCGAGCCGTCGTGGAAGAAGAGCAGTCAGCAAATATCATCGACCTCGAACCACCCATTCGAATTCTTTTACAGCCCGGGTTCAGTAGTTTGCTTGCCGTTTTGCGTTTTCTTCTGGTTTGTCTATATAATAAAATAATAATATAACTAGGGTCTCTCACTCTCACTGATTCAGTGCGCGCTCAGCCGCGCACGAGAGAGAGTAAAGGCAAAACGGTGCGTTCATACTTGGCTGATTATTTAAGCGTACTCGGCAGTGCGTGCGTGTGACTGAAGTATTTGCCAATTTGGTATAAGATTAAAAAATCATAATATTTTTATTATTTTTGATAAAAAATTTATTCATCATGCTCCATAATTTTATTTTTATAGCCACAACTATTTCATATTAAATTTTTAGCCAACGTACCTTAATTCTAAACATAGACTTAATTTAATTATTTATTTTGGGAGTCTTGATCAAGAATTTGAATCAAATCAAAATTGTAGTAAAATGTACTCAGCTACTTAATGTCATTCATATGAGTCAGAAGTTTTGAATTAATATTGATTATCAATTTTTTAGAGATCAAAATAAAGAAGGCAAAAAAAAAAAAAAATCAATAATTGACTATGTTAATGGGTTAGAATATTTTTAACTTATAATTTTGACGTAAATTTTTAATCAACAATTTTAAATTTTAATATCTACCATATGAATGGTAACCTAATTTTTTTTTACCAACAAAATTAAACTACCCAGAGGATGAATCCCCAGTGCCCTGCCGAAGTCCGTCCTGTAAACCCAAGGTTTCAGGTTTTCATCTCCTCCCCGCTAGCTTGTTAATTGAACGCGCATGTTTTAACATGAACGAGAACTTTCTGAATATCATGTTTCCGAATTATAATATTTCGTTGAGAATCAAGGCTTCTGCTCTTTCTTTTCTTCAGCAAGAGATCCCATCAACTACTACTGCAATGGAACAAACAACAATTTTCTCCTTCTAGACATCTTACAAAGAAGAATTTATCAGGGTCTATCAAAATTTATTAGAGGAATTGAATAATAGAATAGTTTGTAGCTGCCTCTTCTTCTCTGGTCTATTTCTGTACAATTTATACCAATGAAACAAGTTTTTCACTATACAGTTTTCCTTTTCCTTGTTTTTCCCCTTTTACTAGGCTTTATACTTAGTTTGTCCCAAGAATTTTTTTATATAGCAAGTGTTCCTTCAGCGACTTGGCTTTCATCTGAAGAATCTGATGACTGAGCTTTTGGTTTACTCATTACCCGAGAAATCCCATAACCAAGTGAACTTCCACTTGCTTGACATAGCTGCAAACATAAGAGAAACAACAATTGTAGATACTCTGATCTCAAAAGTTCATATATCCAATGAGGACGATTATCCAGATCCACAAATTAAAAATCTTATTGACAAGATCCACAGATTAAAAATCTTATTGACAAGATTTGAGTACCTCAGTAAGCTCGGACAGGTGGCGAGTTCTAAATTCATTGATTGTTGCCGCAATCTCTGACGCGGGCAGTTTTGCCTAAACACACAAACAAACCAAATGGTCAGTTTAGCTCACATCCTGTCACTGAACAGTCTTTCGTACACTGGATGTAGCACAACCATCTCACGATTTTACTTAAGATGGGTATACTTGCGAACGAATTACCCATTTTTATAAAACTCGTGTGCTTGTTCAACTTGCTATTTTACACCAGATCTAAATACCTTTTCACGTTGATAATCATGTATTACCTGTGCAAGAACAGCAGCTGCTAACTGCAAACTTGGTTCCAAGGTTTCTGGAACAACCTGCAAATTTTTAAACCAAAAGGTTAACTGTAATGGAACTCAACATGTAATGCAGGAGAGGTGATGTCCATGAAAGTAAATTCCAGCTCAAATGGGCAACTTTTGTTTCTCTGTCTTTTTCTTTGGGGAAGAAATAAAGCTTAATAGGAGAATGTTAAACAGAAAATGGAGGAATATAGCAATCGCCAAATAAAACAAAAAGAGTTTAGAAAATTACAGCTGTGGCCCCAGCCTTCTCCAAATTGAGACCATGGTCAATGTCATGAGCACGAACAAAAGTCTTGACATTTGGGAAATACTTGCTCAAGGCCCAAACAGTTCTATAATTTGCACCAGGTGTATCCAAGGTTATTGCTGCAGCACATGCTCTTTCCGCACCAACTTTATGGAGGACCTGATCATCCAGTATGAAGCACATCAAATATTCATCTGCAGGTAAGCATTTTGACATGACTTACTATATTTTACCTCCCGACTTCCAGCGTCTCCAAAATACACAGGAAGATCCAAGGCACGCCCAATCGCCACTCTATCACTGAAACAAAGGAAACGCCAATTTAATACATCTTGGAAAGATATGAACTTGATAATTCTGGAAAGCAAAATTACAAACTGTATAGATCCATCTGAGAGAACCAAAAAGGCATACATAATACTTGTACACCATATACACACACAGTGAGTATCTGGTGAGTGATTCTTTTCTCTTGGTAGGAAGGGGGGAAAAAAGATAAGACATGGTTTGGTTTACCTCCGCACATCAAGAGCAACGAATGGAATTAGTCTCTCTGACAGAAGCTGAGCAATGATCTGGGGAAAGAAACCAGAACTATTATGATCAAATATATGTATCATACTGTAAACTAAGAGCAGATTCACCTTGAGATGCTGTTAACCTAATTCATCAAATAAGTAAGGAAATCCAATCAATACCTGGCCAACACGTCCGAATCCACAGAGGATAATATGATCTTGCAAATCATCAGTCTGTAAATAAAATTAAGCCCAGATATACCTCAGTTGAGAATGATTTTTAACAATAACCAAGTGAATCATACAACAAAGTTGAAATTCAGCATATGAACAAGTATGGCTAAAATTATAGCACAGGAAAATCATAAATGTAAATAACTTGGTATAGAAGAAATATTAATCTTCCAGTGCATCATCAAGGTGCTAATGAGCTGCATGATGTCACATGGCAACAACAACCTCTTTCATAGGATGAAGGTTATAAATAACGCAAACCCTACGTACAACAGGTGGTGTAGGTGGAATCAACTTGTTTGAGGTACAGATCTTTATTAAGGGCACAGTCTGATTCTATGAAAAAAATAATAATAATTAAAAAAAAAGACTCACTTCACTATTTCCATATTCATTATTGATGCTGAAATCAGGGATTCAACTATAATACAATCATGTTTTAAATTGAGTTAGACATCTAAACTTTATACATCTGTTAGAATTTTCAAATAATTCAACTCTAATGTTAGAGAGTTCAGATAGGATATCAACTTTAGTTGGAGTTTTCAAATTCTGTGTAAAAAATTTAACATTTGTGTGTCTGTAATATTACATGTATGTATACTAGCCTCTTGAAATCCTCAAACTGAAATTTAAGCAGTGACTATTTGAGAAGGAACCTAACTCAATATACTAAACATGGCCAAGTAAGACATTTTTATCAATTTCTTTTGAACAAACTGATCAAGAAGTTGAAGAATTCTGTCATGTGAAACCAAAAAGTACCCACCAAAACTAAAGACTTGTCCAAGCACATAAAAACACTTGAACCGTGCCACAGTTAAGAAACTTCTTTTATCATTTTCTGCTGCAACTATGAAATGGAAAGAATGAGAAACAAGAAGTCTCTTTTCACGTTTCAATTGCTTTAGGACCCAAATGTTGCCCAAAATTATCATAGTTGCCAAATTAAGATGATATAATTAACTGATAATAGATGACAATACTTCTGACTAGAAACTCATCATATCTATCCATCTATCTGTTATTAAATCAAAATACTACCAATAATGATCTAGAATTCTGTTTCTGAAGATATATAATTCTTCAAAGCTCACTAAATTTATACTTTATGCATTTTACCTCACTCTCAACAGGTAATAAACTTCGAACGTCATGCTGCTCAAAGCGAGAAGCAATTAACTGGCCTCCAGCAGCTAGCCATGGTGTAAGGGCCATTGAAATTCCCACAAGAAGAAACAGCAGAGATGATAGCTGAGAAGACATTATTCCCTGGAGAAAAACCAATTAGCAAAGTAGTACTTCTGCAAGTAACCAGTTAACACCTTTAGCAGTAATTTTGCAATTAACAACAATTGTTTTGACTATAACTATTTAATTCAGAAACACAATTTTGTCCCTCGTTTTCCTCTTAAATAAAATGACTTCGCTTATCTATATGAAATATGTATAATTAAGCCATATCTAACACAGGCATCTGAGATTCCAAAGGGCTTGCTGTTAAACACTTAGTACCATGTTGAATCAAAAGCCCACAATTAAAAAAAAAAAAAAATCATTATAAGCTGTAGGTAAATCGAAATACCATTGGGAATCAAGAAAACTGTGTGTGGTTGGAAACAAACCTGATTAACAGCTTCACCAAAAGCCACAAATGCAAACTCTCCACCTGGAGCAAGAAGGAGACCAGTCCTAATTGCAGATATCACTGAAACGCCAAACAGTCTACCAACTAAAGCAACCAATATGGTCTTGCCACCTATTAAAAGTCCTAATGCCCCCGTAATAACAGGAAAATTTGAAAGAAGAAGCTTTGGATCAATTGACATTCCAACCTGAAAACCAACAAAAATATTGCTGTTAATTGGATAGAAATCGAACAAACAAAATTACCAAGTATTATCATATTCTCACTCAGTCGCATAACAAACTTAAGCGCATAAATAGTGAAAAATAAAATGTCCAAAAACTGGCTCAAACAGCCTAAAGATTATTCAAAGAAAAATAGTAAGTTGGATTTAACATCCAACTTACTATTTTATGGGACTGTGCAGTCTTGGCTATTTTTTGGGTTGTATGGAATGAAAGAAACCAAAGAATCTTTGATAACAAGGCTGGGGAAGATCCTTCATACCTATGGGACAAAGTCAAGTTCTGGGCTTCCCTCTGGGCATCTATAACTACTGAATTCAAAGACATCTCTTTCTTTTTTATTTTGCTTAATTGGGAAGCTTCTATATATTAACAGGGATGCACTCTTAGTGAGCTAGTGTTTTTGGGGATTGGGTTATTTTATCTTTGCGGTTTCTAAGTGTTCTGTTTATATTGGGACTTCTCATCCTTTTTTGTGGTTTTGTAATCCTCCTAATCCTTGTACATATTTCTTATAGTTATATTTAATCTTTGTTTCTTAGCAAAAAAAAAAAATCCAAAATTTCTCTCAGATTATTGTCTGCATGAAAGTAACAAGCCAGTAGCCTTATCCTTCTATCGAACAAGAAATAAATTTTAACACAAGAAGTGAGCAAGCATAGAGATGCAGTTACAAAGATTTACCGTCATGAAGAAGAGACCCAATAAAAGGCCACGATAAGGAGCAATATCAGATTCAACCTGCAAAGAGAATTCAGTTTCTGCAAGGAGTAAACCAGCCAAAAATGCTCCCAGTGCCATCGAAAGTCCAGCCTGCTCCAGAAAAGGACAAAGATATGATTCATCATTGTAAGATATACGAGAACAGCAATCAATAAATAGCATTTTTATACCCTGGCGGTAAGGAGACTAGTTCCCAGAATCACAAGGAGCGTATTTGCAGAGAATATCTCTGCATTCTGGTTTTCTGCAATTTGCTTATAGATTGGTCGAAGCAGCTGCAAAATCGCATAAAGAGAATATAAATTCACACACCAAATTTCATTATTCACTGATGGGCAGAAGAGAATGGGAGACCCTGTAAGTCCCAGAGAATGAACTCTCCAGTCCAAAGAAACACACAGAAGAGGGATACAATTGAGAACTATCTTTTCCCCGTGGCCATGTATTACTGCACCAAGGAAGTTCGCCTATACTTCACAGTAAAGAACATCACCCTAAAATGCATATCCCATCATCATGTGCAGATCTAAACTGACAATGAGCTAAAGTTTTATGAAATAGAATATAAAAACTAACTAAAAATTTGGCTAAGGTCTCAACTTATTTAAATTTCTGATGCACCAGAAGAATGGACCATAGAAGGTTAGAACACAGTAAAAAAAGTAGCTATGAACAGCATCAAAACAATAAAACAGGTTGCTACTTGGACTCAAAGTACAATACCAGCTTACAACAAAGTTTCTCATGATTTCTCATCAGGCAAAATGGTTGAATAGATCAAGAAATAAAATCACTGACAAGATGTCTTTATCAAAGTGATTCAAACAAATTGAATGTCAGTATGCATGATGTCTTAGAAATTTTAAAACTTACCAAGCGTCCACCTGCAATTATGGCTGTGATGGCAACAGCTGCCTTCACAGCAGCCACTCCAAGAGCTTCAGCAATGGCTTGAAAACCAACCTGAAACAAAGCAGATTGCATATTCAATAATTCTGACAAGAGTGGTGGTAGCGACCATGACCGCTACCAAAAGGAAGTTAAGTCTGGAATAAATTCTTGACACACACTTCATAGGAAAGAACAGCCTTTAGTGCATCATGCTTACAATGGATGGACGCGGCAGTTTAGGGTTGTTTTATAGGCCTTACTGATTCTAATAGAGGGAAATAGGCATTTAAGGCCATATATCTATCTGCCATAATAACACATAGAATTGTAACATTGCAGCTTTAGTCCTCAGATAGAGATAGAAAGAGAGATGCAAACAGTCATTATGGCAAATTTTCCAAGATAAAAATAGTAATATTCAATTTCTGTTCAGACAGATGCAGTTTGTATCTGAATCCAGTGCTTCATCTTACCGATCCAACTCTTTCTTATGAATGTTTTCACTTAATAAATATTAATGAATTTTCTCATTTAAATCAATTCCTCAATAACTTTTCAATGAAACCAATTCATATGAGCACTCCTAAGCAGTCAGGGATCCATGCATTCTGGGAAAAATGGTAGGTGTAAGCTGCAAGGACAAAGGACAAAATGAAATATAATGATTGGATGAGACAGGTATTTACAATATTTATTGGCTGATAGCACTTTTGATGTTGCTCATCAGCAATCTTAATTCCAGAAAACCTTAATTACTTGTAGTTATGTGCACACAAACTCAGAACTATGTGCAAGCAAAGGAACAGTCGCAGAAAATAAGTGATCAGAACATTCACTAACTTATGAAAGAACAAAAAGAGAAAGAAAAGATAGATTGTTTGTAATCTTTACCCCTCCTTTGGAAGAATTTGGTGAAATAAGAGGAATGAGTATTAGCAAAACCACAACAGCCAAATCCTGAAGAATACAGAAGGAAGAACATAGATTTTTGTTAGCATATTTCCACAAAAAACAAACAATGACAAAGATATTTTAAAAATCACCATAGATGAAAAGCAGTGGGTAGTAATATGCAATTAAAATTTTTTGTTAAGCTGTATGTGGTACTGAAATTCACTTTTGACATCCAAAGGAACAAAGCACTAAACAAATTAATATCCACGTTTGTTTAGGATATTAATATTTTACCATATCATGAAGCAGTTAGACTTTTCATTTAATCCTCAGTACAGATGCCAGTAAGGCACAGCAAAAATCACAAAAGCAGGGATTTAAATCGATATTTTGTCAAGAAGTTCAATTGGATATATTAACTGCTAAAGGAGCCACAATCGTACAAGCACAATATTTTTTAATTATTTAACCTAAGGCAACCGAATCCCATCCGCACCCATGTAAGCGGTGTTTGAACCCTCGACCTCTTGTTTTTAACACAAGAGATTTCCCACCTCAACTCGAAAGTTTATGAATGTTTTCCAGGTGAATACTTTTCTGTTTATTTTCGTAGAGTAACCTGGAAAAGTAAGACAGAGAATGTAGCACGGCCATGGCGTGATGTGCTCTCGCCTCGCTCCTGTAAAACCTGCAACAAGATCCATGAAAATTAAATCACTTGTATGACAAAAAAGGTGTAAACTAATAATCATTTGCATTGGCAGGTCCACTACAAAAATGGCTAGAGAACAAGCTCTTCTCCAACAAGGAAAGTCTAAGAAAGCCGTGGGCCAAGGACCTTCCAAGTTATTAATCATAGATCATTTAACAAATGGTTGATTTTGAAGATTTTGCAGTACCATATATATTTTACATTTGGAATATAAGACGAGGTAAAATGACATAAACTTGATTGCAGCACAAATAAGTTCCTAAACTATTTAGAAATCAAGATACAAAATGTCCAAATATTTTACATATTTCAGTTCTGTTCCTTCTCCAAAAAAAATGGGTGACGCGCAATACAAGGAAGTTAATATACCAGAAATCTGAAGCAACAACAGTTCATAATAAGTACCTGTAGGACAACAGCTGTAGAAGACAGTGCTAGGCCATTTCCTATGACTATTGATGCAGGACCAGGCAGCCCAGAAACGAAATGTGCAACCAAGCCAACCACCACTGCTGTCACCAAGACCTGCATTATGCACATTAAATATCTATAATTAAAAAATTGATCAAGTGGACCTGACAAAATAAACAGATATGATAAAGATATTGGAAGTTTCCCAATCACCTGAGCGGAGCCTAATCCAAAAACATATTTCTTCATGGAACTTAGCCTTTCAACAGAAAGCTATAAAATGAAAAACACTTCTGAGTTAGCTTTCCGCATTATTGTGAGAATAAAATACTAAGAAGGAATGTAAAAGAAAGTCACCTCAAGGCCAATATTAAATAGCAAGAAAACAACTCCGAATTCTGCTATTGCCTTTGTTCCATGCACATGACGGATTATAGAAAGACCATAAGGCCCAATCAAGATGCCAGCAGCCAAATAGCCAAGAACAGGACTGCCTAAACGTACAATAAGTATAGTACTAGTAAATAAAATCAAGATTTGATTTAAAGCAAGAACTTGCTGTCATAATATTGATCAGGATCAAGGCGGCACCAAAACATTTAACTGTACAATATTTCGGGGAAAATTTTGATAAATAAGGAGAATGAAATATATGCCGAAAAAGTTCAAGCACCATTTAATAATAAAATTTTCATTTTGGAATATTCTAGAACTACAAACACATAAACTATACAAGCATGTATTAGATTAAAGACTTATAAATTCAATTACCTCCAGGAATTTTCTGAAATATAGGCACAAAAATTACACTTGCAAGAAGTAACCACAACACATCAAAGAGCGAAGCTTCCTCCTCGTTTATCTAAGAGAATTCAAAATTAAATCAATTAAGAAAGAACTATCATATTGCACTTAAGATCCAAGGCAGAAAAAGTTAATGATACATGAAATTGCATGCCTCTTGCTCAGGAAGCATATCCAGCAGCTTTTTTATTCTCTTAGGAAGTTTCTTAACTTCTCGGATTAGAGGCTTTGCATTTGAAGAAGCTTCTTCAATACTTGTGGTAATAACATCTGGTTGTTGAAGCTGCAGAGAGCTCCTCTCTGCTTGATTAGCATAAAAGGCAACCCTGTGATCCATTAAGCATTTGTTTTTTAATATCAAGAAGGCCCCTCTAAACTAAATGTCACAATCTAATATATCATATATGAAACAACTAATAGAATTATGTAGTAACACCTTTCAGAGGAGCTAAGGAAATGAACTGTAGACATCGACAATAGGAATTTACACCAACATAATCGAGCAATAGGTTAATAGGAAAATAATGATAGACAAATGCTTCAATGGTTAACAAAGAAGGTTGGTGTGCTTGTGAACTACTTTCAAGTGAAGCACTTCTTTTCCTCCAAGTTATAAGGAAAACTAAAACGAACTGCAATATCAAATGATGTGTGTAGCACAAACTTAATATCACTCAACAATGACATGATTAATGAAGTAAAATCAATAATGAATTTTTACAAAAATATATAGAAACAAAGAAGTAGCAACAGAGTGATACATACCCTGCTCCAAAGAGCAAAAAGCCAAGAACCAGCTTAGGCAATTGCTTCCTTGCATATTCCATGAGCCCCTGGAAAATTGATGCTTGTGTGGACTCAGTCCCGTCCACAGCAGAAGAGAAGAATGAAGCAGGAAAGAAACGAGAAGATTTTTTCTGCAATGTCTTCGGAGCATTAACGGGTGAACTCTCCCTAGTCAGATCTTTCTGCATTTCTTGCTTTTTCGTTTGAATAACATTTTTTGACTTTTCTGCTTCCACTTCAGCTTCTTTAGGAGAGTCTAAATTCAGCTTTCCATTCTCCTGATCGATCAGTTCATCAGATTGGTATAATTCCTCAGAACTCTGGCTGACTTTATCCGGTAGAATATCATGTGAAGACTCGCTGACCAAATAGTCACCATTAACTGGCACATCTATGTCTCTTTCAACATTAACATCATCAGTGCTACCTGCCTTCTCTTCTTTGACTGCAGTCTCATCACCTGATACGTACCCTTTGATTCTTTCAGAGATATCAACAGAGGAATTGGAGAGCGATTTCTCTGCTCTCTGTAATGCAATTTCGGCATCATTCACACGTTGCGTAGCCTCTATCTCAAAAGCAACGGCTTGCTCTGCTAATAACATAATGTTTGCGACATCCTCCTCGGCTTTCAAGGCATTCATCTGAGCTTTCTCTGCAACCTCATTTAATCTATCCACTTCCTTCTGCAATTCTTCCTTCTTACTCTGCAACCGTCTCAATTCTGTCTCACAATTTGCTAAATTTGCTTGACACTCCTTGATATCATTTTCAGCAGCCAAAAGAAGTCCATCCTCTTCTTTACCATCACTTTTGGCATCATCCTCTGTAGAACCTTCTGGATAATCATCCTCTTGTTTTACATCTTGTAGTGATTCAATAGCCACCTGAAGCCTTGCCTCAGCCAAAGAAAGAGCCATTGTTGCTTTATGAACAGCTTCTTTGGCAATGCACTCCTCATTCACAATTTCGTGAACCATATCAAGTGTGACATTAACATTGTTCCAAGCATTTGCTGCTTCATCCTTCAATGCTATTGCAGCTTCTGATATTCTCTGAGCCTTCTCCTCAAACATGGTACTATTCAGCTGTGCAACTTCCAATTCTTTCATTGCATTCATCAATAATTCTCTCAATTCGTCAGTAGTAGGTGGTTCTGCATCTTCTTTTGTTTCTCTTTCTTCTTCGCCCAAGCTATTTGCCTCTGGACCGTCACCATTTTCAGAAAACTCAACATTTCGGCCATTTCCATCAATAAATGCTAAAGAATCATTACCTTGACATGTTGGACAAACTCCCCTTGACAACTTTGAAAAATCATCAAAACTACAAAATAAAGACTTACAGGTGTACAAACCCCACAAATTAGCATCGGAGTTTCCTCTAAAAACCAAACTTGATTTTGAACAGCCAGCATATGAAATACTTTTACTCAAGTTTCTCGTGGACCGGGTTTTTGAAACAATCCTCCGATTGGAAACATTATAACCAAAACCTCCATATCTAAACCTTGAATTAATTAGTCTATCGGAAATTCTGTATCTCGTACCCTCAAACACATTAGGCTGCTGTAAACCACAAGCAAAACCCATTTCTCTAAGCCAGTCAATGCAATCCAATATTTATAGAATCAGGCTCACGTACTCTAATTGGCATAAAGTCAAACACCTGGTGAAAGTAAAATGAACAAGTAGAAAAACCCACTGTATCAATGCGAATCTTCTTAAGTTAAAATGTCAGGAACCTTCACCCATATACAATAAATAAACCGAAAATAGACATTAAAATACTAGAAGAAAAACACAAATATGGAGTTTACACGCTATACAGAAGGAAAGTGGAGTTACCGATGACGAAGAGCGAGATGGTGGCTGTGACAGCGGCTGGAGCTGATAAAATCGATGGGGCAGTTGAGAGAAGAGTTAGGAGCCAACAGAGCATGTAAACGAATTTTCTATAACATCTCTCTCTTTCAGCCAGCCTCCAGGAATCAGGAGTGAGAATAAGAAAGTAGAAATTATTTTGATTTGTATATTTTATTTCAGTTTTGAGATGAATTTACAATAATGGCCTTTCCGTCAGCGGGAGATTCACAAATGCCCATGGATATTCCAGTGATAGGGTTTTATGTCCACTCCCACTTGAGCTTCGTGAGAAACAATCTGTTTGTCGCAGCTCTCGCCCCAATCCACGTACAGGGGCTCAGGCGGGTTGCGCGCGTGAGATTAACCTACCCTTCTGTTAAAAATCTGACGTGGAACGTTATAGTCGTTTGGAGCTGTTAGTTGGTGGCTGGCAAATTGGAGAGGAGCCCTGTTGGCTATTGCACAAAAAATTTATGACAAAGATTAACGGTCACATGATCATGATGTTATTTACATTAGCAGTTGGCAATGATCAAAACAGAAAATAGACCTTTTGAAACTTCTTATAAAAGACTATTTTAATTAAAAATTATTTAAATAAATATAATTTATTTTTTGTGAATAAAAATTTGATTAAATACTTAAATAACTTATTCTTTAAAATATATTTTACACCCACTTTATTTTGTAATTTATATTTATATTTTAATATTAATAAAAAATTCCTTGAAAAAATTGTAAGAGTATGAAGCTTCAAAAATAAAAACTAAATAATTTTTTTTTGAAATAATTATAAGAGTTTAAAGTTTCAAAAATAGAAACAATATAATAAGAAGAAGAGTTTAAAGCAATTTACCAAAATGTTATAATTTTCAAAGCAAAATAACCAAAGTCAAGCTGCTTTCCCTCTCTTTTTCTCTACTATTTAGAACTTTAGCCTTTAGTCTTTACATTAATGTTAGATCATTAGGGCTTGTAAGTTGTAAACCTCAAGCGACATGTGTATGTTTTAAGTGTTTTTATTTTAAATTAATTTAAGAGTTAAGGATTTGGTCAAGATTTTTTACTAGGGTCGGAGACTTAACTTGAATATAATCAAAATTTTTTACTAGGGTCAAGATTTCTTTATCTTCATACATGTCGCGGATCCTATAGGATTTGATGCAAGAATATGCGTGAAATAATATGCAATATGTAAAACTACGTAGTTGTAAACCGTGAGTATCAACTGTATCCCGAACTATCTCTATCCTGTGTAAATGCAACACATGGTATAAAACAAGCACTTTTACCTGTATGAGGCTCTGCATGCTATATGGTGATATTGACAAAGTTTAAACGGGCAACAACAAATTCACAATTCTTAAGAGCGGAACTAGTTATCTTCTCGAGAGATGAAGTAAAACATGATGCTATCAGTAATTGGGAATTTCAGCAGGGGAGGTTCATTGCAGGAGTAATGTACACACTGTGCTTGTAAATAAAGCGTAGTAACTGGGATCGATCGTGAAGATTACTTGATCTTTTTCTTCAACACCGCATATGGTATCTATTGCAGCGAACTCCACTTCCCGACCGTCAAGAGTAAAATGAACTTTCGGGTCAGAAAATGTAACACCAATGATACTGTATATATACCTATCTCCTCAGAAATCGCCAGGCCTAAGAAAATACGCCTGAACTCTGTTGCAGGTCTTCCAAGCTCCACTTTGTGTTCACCTGGGAACATTAGAAATTATAGCTACACGACTTCAATCAATTCCATTTCGCTCTCCACGCGACTGAATCCTGAGGTTTCATAAATTCAGATACGTGCAACTAATCAAATCCTTAATCTTTACGTGTCTAAAATATGAGAATATATAAGATTGGCAGCCCCAGCTTACGCATCAATCTCAAAGTCTCAAACCATTAACCGTCGAAGCCCATTTAAGATAGAGAATTTCAAGAAACAGGCAAGATTATTTCACTGAGTACTTTCGGCGCTAAAAACAAAAAGCCGACTCTTTTAATCTGCCCTTCATCAGCGTGAATAGTGACCAAGTCTTCGTTAGTGCCACCCATTTTAATAAGCTTTTCGTACAACTGGTGAAGATTGATACGAGCAACGTTGTCGTGTTTGCATTCAAAGCAATCAAATCCCGTAGAACTTATCAACCACAAAATATCCCTATCCCACTATCACAATTCACAAGAACAAGAACAGTCTCCCTGTCCCTGGCTGAGAATGTCAGCTGTTCATTGCTTATAGAGATATAAAAAGAGTTTATCAGCCCTTGCAGATAAACTTCACCAGTTAATCCCTGTAGAACTAGAATCTACTCAGATGTACCAACAAATATGCTAATAGGATAATCAAATAATTACCTGTTTCCCCACCAGTGTCCAGCTCTGTGAACACTCGTTTAAACTCTTTAGCAGGAATCCCAATGGCCAGATCATCATATTAACATTCACGTCTATCCACAGGATCTCTATCAGCTTTAGTCAATTCCATTTGAAAGAATCGGGTTTTGCCAGTGCCTGAGATTGTATTCACCATAAGTTAAAGCGTGTTTAAAATCTAAAGGCACCATGACAAAGTCAGACGCAACTCAATCATATTGAAGTCAGGTATATTGTTTAAACCGCTGAACAGCTATAAGGTCCATTTCAATGGACTTCTTATCTTCCCGTGTACCAATACTCAAGACTACATATTCAAGATCCTTTCTTTTCTCTCATCATCTCAGAACAAAAGAATAGTTACACAGCAAAAATAACCTGGAAGCATATAAAGCAAAGTTATCGAACATTTCCATTGAGTCAGTCTCTTGGCCACTTTTTTATTGCAAAACCAACATTTCTTTTCCCAGGTATTCTCTACGCGCTAACAGTTGCCATTCCGAATCTTGGAACAAGCAATATTCAAAGAAAACGGAAAAAGGAACATACCCAAGTCCTTACAACGAAACTTAATGGCCTTGTCCCCACGAAAGGTCTTTATCCTTCTTATATCACTAATGAGATAGTGATGACCTCATTATCAGTAGCCAAATTGAGTAACTCAGAAAAGGCATTGAGGTCGATGTCTCTGTGTCCTGGTTTGTCACCGTAAAATGTTTGGAAACCCGAAGGCATCAGATGAAGTACAGAAATGAGCATGCCTGGAGGCTCCTCACAAATATAGAGAGATAACTCATCTTGCGTGCAGTAAATGGAGGCTTTGGTAGTGTGACTGATGTTTGCCACTGACGCCACGGCCTCTTTCAGCAGAATACTCTTATGAAATTTGAGCTCTAACATGGTGGCAATAAAGAGAAAGAGAAATCTGGGGGAGAACATTTTTTCCTCTTGATTTTATGTTATTGTTAAGAGTATGAGTACTTATTTTAAGCGCGTGCTAAGAGGACATGTTTTTAATGTTATTGTTACAGTTTAAACAAGAAATTTGAATTGAGGAAGCTCAAATCAGTAAGTAACAGGTTCATTACACACGACAAACAAAGTTTTATATGTGCACAAGTCAAATTTGATGGAAACAAATATTTTGGCAACAGTCTAAAGATCTTAATATAGTGTATCACATGATTGGTATCAAGGACGTAAAAATAAGGAAATTCAAACAATTTGTGAACAATAAGACAAGAATTTCAATTTGATGAGAAGGTCTTCCACCGGATAAAAGCACTTAAAATCTCGAAATGGCGGCAAAGAGAAGAATTCATATAGTGCTTCTCGTATGAATTAAGATTGCTCCTCTGTCTGGTCTTCGGCACCAGATTCATCATCTGGTTTATTCTCAATTTGTTCAGCAGGGGATGTAGAAGAAGAAGAAGCAGTTCTTTTGTGGTTAGCGGCCTTGAGGACATGGCTGTAATTGCCTTTCTCCATGAAGAGCTGAGCAAAGTGATGCTTGCAGTAAAGAACTCCATCAAGAGCAGCATATGATGAGTGCGTGAGAGGGCAACCTCCATGAGCACATCTGAAGCATGTCTTGTGGAAACAATCTCCTTCCATGGTCACCTGTTTCAATCCAAATGATCATGAAGAAAATGAAAATTGATTCTAATCATCACAAATTGATCATTCAGAAATAGGATTTAACTTTAACATTTTTATATACGAGATCCAATATGAAACTTTGATTCAGCCTAATTCCTTTGCAAAAAATGAAACAAAATATATACGTGATCAAAGCATTACAAACCTTCTCCAAGGGATACACAGTTTTCTCACAAGCAGCACATTTGTCTTGGGTTCCACTGAACAAGGAGGAGAGTTTGCTGGGGGTTCTATTCTGCTACAGCATTGATATAAATTAAGTAAAAAAAAGAAAGAAAAATCAGAGTTTGAAGGTGACAAATCCAATTTAAGTAGGAGGGTTTCCAATTCCCATGCAAATCTAGCACAAGTGCTTTCATTGTAATGATACATTTAAAAGGCAATCCAACTATATGCATCTAAATGTACAGAATTAGAGGGCATACCAGCTCCATTTGTTTCTCAGCTTTTGTTCCTGTAAATCATTCAGCAATAAGAAAGGTTATTGCTTGCTTAGCCGAAATATAATGTTATGAACATTCGAACAAGACGAGGGATTCTTACCGGTCTGAAAATTCTTGCTAAAATTGCCAGATTCCTTGAAAAGTTGCTCGAAATGAGGCTTGCAGTAGAGGACTCCATCCATGGATGAGTAGTTGCTCATCTGGCAACGGTACATTTTTCAAAAAACTGGAAGGAAGGAAAAGAATTGTAGAGAAAAAAAAAAACAAATACAAAATAACACATACCACAAGAGTTCCTTTGCAATGGCTGCATTTGAAGCAGGATTTATGATAAGGCATTCCTTCAAGGGACAACATGTCAACAACATAAACAGTCTTATCACAGGCCTTGCATTTGTCAAGAGTTCCAGTGAATGCCATTCTTTTTCCCTTCTTCGAAAAAGATCCGAAATTCGGAAACTTTTTGAAGATTTAAAAGAAAGAACGAGTAATGTTTCAGGTTGGCTGAGTATCAAAAGGAAAAAAGGCTGAAAAAGAAAATACCCCAGTAATTGCTTAGTGCCTCAGACAAAGGTAGAATAAACAAAGTCCTAGTTCTGTTCATACAAAACAGATTTATATCTAGATTAAAAATGGGTACTTGCCTTGTCTTGCAATGGTGGAAATTTGATTGGATCGACCTGTAAATAATGGACACGTGATTGGAGATCCCAACATTCTGAGGTAAGTCTGCAATGTTAGCGCTGTAATTGTGGATATAATCCAATAGAATTGGAGTAAAATAAGGTTAGCAATCTGACCATTTCAATTGTAAAACAACTGTTTCTGCTATTAGCTGTGGTTGTAGTTAAGTGTCAAATATACAAATGGCATGTTATGTAAGTCAAAACCAACTGTTAAAATTATAATTCAATTAGCAAATGGTGGGTAATAGTTTCAATGTTACATTAATCCGGCAGTAGCTAGCCTAATGGATTGGTACAAAATTAAAGCTGCTTTAGGTGGGTTGGATCATTAATTTAGTGTTAATTCATTTGCAACCACCACAATTCGACTTTGGGTTTGCAAAATGGTTTCACTTGTTACAACTATTAAAGGCATCTAATGCAACCGTTTTATTAAGTTTCCGCTTATTTTGGGTGCAAAAAGAATAGTATTTACAGCCACAGGAATCCTTAGATATTCTGGAATAAATTAGTTCTGAAATTGTAATAGGACAAAATACTTATTAGCATATTCAGTGCTGTGACAAATATCCAAAAATATAAAAAATAAAATAAGATGAAGATACGAAAACATTATTTCAAAATGTAAGATGCAGATACTACAATGGTGCTTGAACCACTCAATCACGGTAGCACAACTTGCTGGGAGAGGATGAGATCCGATATTGATTTCCCATGCCTATCAATCCTTCTAGAGCAGTTGACACCGCCATCTAGAATGTTTCGGACCACCACGTTCAAAGAATGGATTCCTCTGACTTCATAAATTTCCACCTTTACATGTTCATTGACCCACTGGTCTCTCTTGTTGATTGCATCTGAGTCAGGAAATGAAGAGGTATTCAGAAGAGTTGAGACAACATCCTTTACCCACCGGGGTGTTATGATCATCTTCAGCCTTTCAAAATCTAGAGGGAAATGTGGGATCATGGAGAAATTTAAGTCATTTCCTTTGTCTCCTGATCTACTGTGGCATACAGTATAAAGAGGAATCTTCTGGCCAGATGGAGCAGAAGAAAGGCCAATTTCTTTTGATGAACAATCCACAGAACAAATGTTCAGACTTGCTTCTGGCAGCGATAAAGGTTCATGCACAACATCAGTCTTTAGCAAATTTTCTTCACGAGTGACCTCTTGAGTAATAGAATCTGCTACTTTACTGCACTTTAATCCAGTTTGCCAGAAGACATGTTCACGTCCAACCTGAATGACCATCGAACATTTCTTCTTATGATACTACATTCTGACAATTGAGAATTTTTGCCTGACAACTAGAAAGATTTGAATAAGAATCTTCATGTGTTTTAATAAATGATTAGATGGACTGAAGGTTTAAGTACTGATTTTAGGAATACAATGATGCAGATAAAAATTGATGGCACAGACAAAGAGAGAGTGGGCAGAAACAGTACCAATTGCTTTTCAAGAATGACCTCTTTTTTGTGTCCGGTGCTGCGTACAGAAAACAAATAAGTATTTGAGGAGATCAAAAAGAAAAGGGGGGTTGGGTCATCCATGGATCATGAATGCAAGGGAGAAGTAATAAAACCAAGATAGAAAACTACTTTGAACAAAGTCAAATAATTTGAAACAAACTGGTTTAGACCATGCAGGGAGCAAAATGCTCCCACATTTTTTAAACAGTAAAGGACGAACAAGCTGATAATAAAATAACCTGACACCACCACCACCAGCTGGTCCATTTGTATATAAAGCAATGAATTCTTTAGTGAATTGCACTGCATGATCCTTCAACTCAAACAGACCATCCATGCGTAATCTAATATCTTCACTGGTCCTCCATGACGAAGGATCATCACTGATGCTTGCTGTCTTCAAGCTATCAAGTCCAATTATGTAAGAAAGTATTTTGTGATTTACTCCAGGAACCACTTCTTCCATCCACGACCTAACCTAAATTACATAGAAAAGGAAAAAGAAAAGAGAAACTATCAAATAAAATTATGAGCCCAATGCAGTTGGATCTTTTCCTTCTTATTTCATTCAAAATGTAGTTGGATCTTGGAGGTCTCAAGTGGGGACCTCAAGTAGAGAATTAATAATCACTGTTATTCTGAGACATCAAACTGATTAAAAACTAGTCACATGCTTAAGAGCCTACCAAAAATTCAGCAGCTCTAGCTCGTTTAACACATTCATGTCCTCCATAGGATACCTCCCCCCATCCCTTCCATCCACAGTCCTGAAAAGTAGGAAATTATAACATTAGAAAACAAAACATATAGCTTCATTTGTTAACCAGAATGGTCCCATCAATTGTTATTGAGTATCATCCATCAAGGTCAACTCCAGTAAAATTGTTTCACACAAAATTCTGCATTATGTTGTAATAATATCTCTGCAATGAATATGGTCAAGTAAATTTTTGACAGACCAAGGACTTTGATATTCACGAAAGTTGATCCCTTTCATTTGATTCATGTTCTCCATAACAGTTAAGTAAAATCAAGAACTCAAAAATTACCTTTGGAACCAACCGCAAGAGTTTACCAGGCACAGATTCAGGAGAAGGGTTTGCTCTACCACAGAGAACTTTATGGCTTGACAATGACTGGAAAGAAACATCCCGAATGTCAATTACCTGCATTGACAAGTAAGAATTCAAGTTTGCACTCTTTTCTTTTATATCCTCCATTATCATGACCACAAGTTCTAGCTATGCAACTGACTTACCACATCAGGAGTGACATAGGCAGCTGGATCCCCAACTTCATAAAGAAGTTGTTGACCACATGTTCTAAAATTTAAAATTCCACCACTGCCCTCCGCTTTCGCCACGCATATTTTTCCATCAAAGCTAATTTCAGCATAAGGAAGTGACTGATCAAGAAGACTCTGGAAAGATATATCCCGATACTTGTCTCCTACAGTAGAGATATGAGAAAATTCTCAACAAACCTATCAAATATATTACGACCCACTGCAACGCTTAATGAAACACAGTGGAGCTGCTTAGATCTAAAATAAAACCCACCTGGATGCATGAAGTATCCCCCTGTAAGTTGACAACCACACTCTAAAAGGTGGCCGGCTAGGGAACCCTGTGCCAGCAGCTCTAAGTTATCCCAATTCCAGCCTAGTTCATAGACCTATTCATATATCGGTTAGATCATGCTTTGTGCTGATAACATAAGAGATCATGCTTTGTGCTGATAACATAAGAGATCATGCTTTGTGCTGATAACATAAGAAAAGTATCTGGTTCTTAAACCTATGCTTTCTCTATTTCTTTCAAACTTGTAGTCAATCAAGGATGGTGTGTGCTCAATCCTTGTGTTTATTTTATGTGCAGGATCCTCTTTGAATGGAGATGTCAAAAGAAGGAAAAATGTTACATACCATTGGTGCTAAAAATAAGGCAGCATCAGCAACCCGGGAAGTAATGATGACATTTGGTTGGTACTTCTCCAGACATTCAACAATCGGAGCAGCCCCTAGATAAGTGCTGACACCCTTAAAAAATTATACCAAAAGATGAGTCAGCTTTATAAAAGGCAAATTAAACGGAAAGAAAAACAGGAATCTTTTGCTCTGGATGAACAATCATCATTACTGCATATTATTCTGGCTAAACTTATTACAGATATGAAAAAGTCAACATAATGCAGATATGTACTTGGAATACTTGAAAAGGAAATAACCATAAGAGTACCAGATTCTTACACCTTCCATGATATATGGTTTCTTAGTAGAGGAATTTGAACCTGAAAATGTTACAACTGATGTTGAACAAATAAAAGAAAAGGAAATCATTCTAAAGGGGAAAAAACAAAAAAAAACAAAATGGATATGCATTGTAAATAGCCTTAATTGATTAAAAAAGCTGCATGATTTTGAATTTCTCAACTTTGCATGTACTGTAGTTGCTTTGCTTTAGTACCTCCCAAGAGCCGAGAGAGAGCAGCCATACCTGATTCTCTAACAGAAACTTCATAAGCCACAGCAACAGAGACATTGAGCCCCAGGGTAGTGGCTATTTCCAGAACCTTTTCCTGAGCACCAGGTGGGTGCACTGCCCAAAAGAACAAAATGGGTAAAACAAATTAATACAATCAAATGAATATTCAAAAGGCATTATTCTTGTCTTATGGCATCAAGATTCAGTCAGGACTTCAATCTTGATGAGTTTTACTTTACTTGCACCCATGTTGGTAATAATGCAAGTTCCTCTCTCCACAGCCAATGGTAGGAGCAACCTCATCCACTCTGAAACTGAGGAATTCGTCAAAAACAAAAATAATAATAATAATAGTTAGTTTTTTTTTTTTAAATAAAAATGAAAAATGAAAAAAATGGAGTAAAAGAAAAACATACTACGAGAATCATAACCATCGCCACTGACTGACATAGTCTGAAAACGGTCAGCAAGCGTGCGTTCAGCTAAACATTCAAGTACAAGATAGTTAAGTTGTTTGACGCTTTGAAGCAACTTAAGAGCCGCCATCGGCCTGTCACCTCCAAACCCAGCTCCACATCCTATGTATACCTTGTCTCTTCGTTTTTTAGGGTCCACTCTCTGCAATCCAATAATGTTGTCTACTATTAATAACTGATCTCCACTAGTACGATTTTACGAACATAAAATTAAATTAAAAATACTAACCAGCTTGATCACGCAGTTATGAATCGAATCACTGTCTTGTTTTTCCATTGACAGCTTCGATCAGGAGAGAAAATTGATTAATTTTGCTACGAGTAAAATTAACAATCACCTCATTGAAATGAGCAGCCACTGTTATCACTGTCAGCTTACCCTTACAAGAGGGAAGAAGATGATCAAATTTCCATTTGCTGCTAAACAACTCCGTCATAGTTCGCGTTCATTGCATCAATTCTTTAAACGACGTCGTATATCCGCATAATGGATGAGAAGAGACGTAACCAAGGACAAGTCAAATATTTCTCTTGGTTTATTGTAACCGGCATTACGATTATGTGTAAACATTTGGTTCATTGTAACCGGCATTACGATCATCAACATGTACTCTCAAAAAAGCACGAACACATAAATTGTAAGAAGAATAACAAATCAATGAACAATTGTTACAATTCATTTCATTTCCTCGATCAAAACTTTGCTCTTGGATTCTACTTTATCCTCTCTTTTGACAGAACTTTTACTGCCTCCACATTCTATGCATGATATTTTTTCTGCCCTTAGGAGGGCTGCTGCAGAGGACCAGACTTCTCCAGGCTGTTCATGCACCCAACACATTATGAAATAAATTTTCCTCTCAGCAGGCTTCAGCTTGTTCTTCATTTCTACCTTTCTTGACTTTTTCGTCTTCTCTAATTTTAGCTCCCTCTCTCCCCCCTGAATCATCCTCTGGAGATCACAAAGTGCACAGATTAAAGCAGAACTTCCCAGCGAGACTAGGCTTATCGTATCATCAAGAACAGTCAATCCAAGCTGTAACCCACCCATGTCTTTGTACGAGCTGCAGGTTTGCTCCAAGCAGTAAGACAGAACCTCCTGCACACTTTCAGGCTGTCCACCTTGCCCCAAGACAGAGGACACACTCAAAACCATCATTGCTGATCCTATCGCATCTGATTGCCAATCTCCATTGTAGAGACGAAGCGTCAAGCAGTAGCTTAATATAATGTCGACCAGGTGAACAACTAGAAGGGGAGACGGCTCTGTAGAACTAAGCTTGCTGATTGGAGGTAGTGGGGCCTCAGGACCAGGTGGAATTTCACTTGATTGGTTACTTTCTAGATCATCTTCAGGTGGTGCTGATGAATCATGCCAAGCAAGAGGTTGGACAAGTTGAGTTCCTTGCTTGCTGAGAGAAATCGTTCTCGCAGAAGGCTTCAGCCACCAAGGATCCCATGGCTCAATCATTCTGCTCAGTTCTCCAGATGCCACGGCTCTTAAAAACCGCTTCTTCTCATCTGCAGATAAATCATCAAAATTGACTTCACCACCTGCATAGAGTGAAAAGGAACAACTCATATCAGCTTCAGGGTATAGCTTGGAATCCATCCATCACCAGACTCCACAAGATGTAATCAATCTTCACACTCCAACTACAACCTACGGAGTGCTGCAATCTGTTTATGTGCCACATACAATTAGAACTGACTGATAGGAGAACAAACTGAAAGGAAACATTTTGTGAAATCTAGTGAAATCTAGTGAAAGTTATCGTGGAGCATACCAGACAAAATCTTTTGCATTGTCTCCTCAGATAGTGTTGATTCTGTTGAACCTGCCACAGTGCATTTTGAGCAGTGAGCTGATCATTGTATCTCATATATTCCAACACCAGTACAAATATATTCTTAAGAATTACAGGACATTCCACATAAGTAAAAAGGTAATAACAAAAGCTTCTATTTGTACAAACCCTCTAACAATGATAACAGATACATAAGGAACAAAACCAACAAGATTTGATACAACTATTAATCAAAGAAAAGATTAACAATGAACTAAATAACAACATACCATCTTCATCCATGCTATCCATTTCCTCTTCTGAATGGAATCGCTTCAAAATATCCACCATTTTCCTTTTAGTTTCATCATCAGATTGCATCCGCCGCATCTCTTCAACCACATTATCTCTCATGAAGGATTCAGTACAACGTCGACTATGAGACTATACAGCAAAAGAGAACCATGGAAAGATTTTCAACATATGAACATAAACATAATATACTAATTCCCTTAGCGCTTGAGAAAGATAAGGACCACTAGGAAGACATTCAAATTATAATTGATCTTTTATGTCTCACTTTTTCCCTGACAAATATATGGAAGAAAAACTTTAAAACACAAAGCACCAGGCTGCTAAACAATGGTAAAATATCTCATAGTTGAAGCAGAGTTGCTTATGTCTGACTAATATCAACCTTGTACAGGATGCATATAATTATGAACATGCTGTAGTAATCCATAACTATAAACAATTACGGATATCAAAAGGCATAATACAAAACTAGTAAATTTGAGAAAAATGATAAATCAAGCTTTTGACTTTCAAATTTGATCCTTCACCTACCCTTATGATTTGCCTGTTCGTCAACAACATAACATTCGTTAAAATCTGGTACTCCTAGAATAAGATTCTGCCTACCTGATAGCACTTAAGGGAACAATATCGCGAATTACATCGAGGGCAAGTATACTGCGAAAATTGCTTCTGACACCTGCACAATGGAGGGGAAAATATCAAACTAACACGAAGAGAAGAGAATTCATCAATTTAAACCAACATAACAAGTAAAACAAAGACCAAAGACACTGCAATTGTCAAAAAGTAGGATTTTACATAACTAAGATTTCTTAACATTTTAAGCTATTCGTCTTTCAAGCAATAAACAGCCTCTGCTTATAAAGGTACAACAATTGACAACATGCTCCAGTTAAATGAATTTCAGAAAATCAAAATTGCATTAACATTTTGGCAACAGTGATGTTAAATCAACGAGCATAAAAGCATCTATTCGTCTTTCAAGCAATAAACAGTCTACTTATAAACGCATAGCATGCTCCAGTTACATGAATTTCGGAAAACCAAAATTGCACTAACACATTGACAACAGTGATCTTAAAATCAACGAACATAAAAGCAACCAAACTGAGCATCAAATTTAATTACAAAATAAACAACTTTAGCATGATTAAACTAAAAATCACCCCTTTCAACAAATAAAATAAAATAAAATCACCAAAAGAAGAAAAATGAAGCTCGAGATTTATAGAAAAACATACACGTGGCAGATTATTCGAGAAGGAGGATTCAATGAGGACGAACTCGAAGGTTTGTCAGAGGTTAGGATTGGCTCAGCCATCTTCAATCAATCTAAACAAAGTGCTTCCGAGGTTAATTTTGGATTTATAATTCAAATGTTTCAGATATTAGGGTTTCAATTTAAAAAAGTCAATTAACAAACTCTGAGAGTCTTGAGTTGAGTTGAAGAATTTGAGCGTCGGACGACAGAGGCCACCGGCACTGGGATTGTCGTCTTGGAGAAGAACGTTCTAGCTTCTACTTTCTACACCTACAGGCCTACAGCGCGGCAAATTTCAATTTGGGCTTTGGACTGCTACAATTCTGAAATTGGGCCAGGCCCATATTCACCCAATTGATTAAGCTAATTGTCTCGCCACGTACAAATAGAATGCTGGTGGGGCCTTACAAGAAAGTCAGAAACCAATCCACCACGGACTTTATGTCTGTTTCCTGAAAACGTTTTCGCGCGGCAATGCAAAATATCTGGACCGTTGGTCTCCAAGCTTCTTCTTGTCAATATAATTCTTTGCTAATCTGATTGATACTTCTGCTTCTCCCGGAAAACTCGTTAACAGAAAGCATAGCTCTGAGCGCATGAGTTTCATTATATCTCAAAACGGAAAATTTAGCGTAATCAAATCACCTGGTAATTATATTATCTCTTCCATTTATTACCTTCTCCGTTTAGCTGCCGAGAAACCTTCTAGAAAGTGTGCTTGACATATTATGATCTCTTAGAATGTTTATAAATCAGTTAAGCCATTGGTTTCAGTTAAGAAAATTCTGATGCTGCTGCAAAGATGATGTTTTTGAATATTTTTCATCAACAAATAGATACTTGAGCTTTTGACATTGAGTTGATAAGATTTTCTACTTTAAAAACTTATTGCTATTAGATTTTAATTTGGAAGTCTTTTATGTCAAATGCAGGTACGTGGCACATGAAGCATCATCATACATAAAATTGAATATCTTCATATTGCGTTGAGTGTTGAGAATGAGCAGGTTATCATTGATAGCTGGAAACTGTGGAGGAGCAAATGGAGGCGGTGATTGGATTTGGGGTCAAAATCTTATTTTGGCAAGCACTTTTTCTAGCCATTTTCGTAGAACCTCATTTAGACGGCTGAACGGGCATTGGTCAAACGGATTGGAAGGGTCCAGAGTTGGAAGAGGAGACAGGTTTCCTGTTCTGCAAAGAGTAAGAAGGGGAAGAAGCATAATTACCCAACTGACCAGATGATATGAATACAAATATCTCCAGTGGACACTTGACTTACCTATCTTACTTCAAGCCTCAAGAGGAGAAACTGAAACCTGTGACTCTTCCATTTGAGAGGCCTTTGGTTGATATGGAGAAGAAGATTACTGAAGTGAGCCTGTCTTGAATCCTAAACTCAGACTTTGAAGACTCTTTCTATCTTTTCGGTTTCGTTCAATCAATCTTGTGCAGGTACGTCAAATGGCTGATGATGCTGGTCTTGATTTTAGTGACCAAACTGGAGCTCTGGAAATCAAATACCAGCAGGTATATTTCATTTCCATATCAATGGATGTTATTACAGAATTTTGCTTTTACACTTGTTGCTGTTGGAGCTGCTGTTCTCATTCATTGGATTGGTAAATTACCTGATTAATGCCCTCTCTTAATCAGTCACATTATGCACTCAACATAATGTCGCTAAAGATTTCTATTCAGACCTTGACATTGATATTCAGGCCTTGAAGGATTTGTATGCACACTTGACACCCATTCAACGCCGAAGCATTGCTCGACATCCGAACAGACCAACTTCTCTTGATCACGTATTAGATATCACAGAGAAGGTAGTTGATTACTAGAATCACTGCTTATAACTATTTGTTCTTACACGGTGGAAAGTACTATTTCTCACTCTGTTTTCTTCATCTTATAATGGGTGGAACTCCATGGAGATCCTGTGGACTACAGTGATTTCGCAATTGCAACTGGTATTGGAAGAATGGATGGTAAGAGCTACACGTTTATTGGTCATCAGAAAGGCAGGAACACGAAGGAAAACATTTTTCGCAACTTTGCCATGCCAACTCCTCATGGGTATGTTTAAGGATCTTTCTTTGAATATGCATAATCTTTGAGCATTTTTGTTGAGCATTATGCATGAAATTGTCCTTTCTTTTTTTTTTCTTTTTTTTTTCCTTCTGAATAGAACGTGAAAAAATATAACAGAGATGTGTGACATGTGTCCCTCATATTTCCTATTCCAAACTCCTGCTAAAATCCATTCCCAGCACTAGCAATGTTTGCTCTGTCTGCCATCAGCTATGGGAAGGCCCTGCACATGATAAAATATGCTGATCATAATGGGTTTCCTATCATTACATTTGTTGACACTCCTGGGGCCTTTGCTGATCTCAAATCTGAGGAACTTGGTCAAGTGCCTATGCTGTCTTCATGCATTGCATGTTGTATCATCTGTGATGCACATTATTCATGCAATTTATATATCTCAAACATTTGATGCTTTATGTTTTGTGATTTATGGTGCAATGTCAATGTTTACCATCATAAGCTTCAGCTTCTCTTTTGTTTGAGTAAAATTATCATAAGCTTTGTCGAGAAACGTCTTAACATAAACATTTGTTGATCACTAGTCAGCAATTTTTATTTTTCTTCTTTTAGAAAATAGCTTTTTTCGTTTAAAAAAAAAAAAGGGAAAAAGGCAACTTCAAAAATAAAGATTGGCCTTGGGATAAATTTTTATTTTTATTTTTTCTCCTATCCTTTTCAAAAAGAGAAAAATAATGGAACCGGCGGCATTAGATTTTCTCGGGTCCTACAACCGTCCTCGAAAATCACTCAATAATGATCCATACCCGTTTCTGGCCCTTTTGTAAAAGAGAATTTTATTCTTCTCACCCAAATCTTTTAACAATTGTATCTATATCCTTCAAAATCTTGGAAACTCAGCTGGACCTTCAGACTTTACTTGAGTGGTTATACATCTCCCCAGCTCTGCAACTTCATTTTTATATTTTATTTTTTGAAAGGTAGGAAAGTGAGCAAAGGCAAATCAATTTTTTAAATTTCTTACCTTACTTTTGACTTAAATAAGATGAACAATTAAATCAAATTACTCCTTAAAGTTTCAAGAACCTCCAGAAGGCAATAATAACTTCAATTGAACATAACAAGTTTTATTTAAATCATACATCTCCAAGTTTTGCCACTTTAATCACATATAATAAGGTTTTATTTAAGTTTAAGAATTATTTCTTTACGTCGATGTGATAATGAGTTATAACTGTTTTGCATTTAACGATTTAAAATAGATGGCGTATAATCATTATTTTGAAAAGATTTTCTTTCTAGACACCTAAAGTTAATAATTATTAGTAACTTTAAATCTTCTAACACAAATTTTAATCTCATCAATTAAACCAAATTAACATCCATTCATTATAAATTGACTAATAAAAACTTGCTATGCTCAATTTATAATGTTTTTATGAATAATTGTTAGGGTGAATACACGTTTAGTCTATATATTATGAGATTAGTGTTTTTTTTGTTTTTATATTTTTAAAAGTACCTCAAAACATCAATGCATTTAAATTATTGACACACCTGCCGCTAGTTGTTTTTTTCTTTTGGTTTGCTTTTACAATGTTAGCCTCTTACAATAATGTTTCTTCTTTTTTACATTAATAAAAAAAATTAAATTATCATTTTAACCTCAAAAAATAAAATAAAAGCAAAAAGAATATATTTTATTTTTTGTAGAAGCTCACATATGTCCAAAAAGATATTGTAAAAAAATTAAATTTCCAATCTTTTTGGACATTAATAAAAAATAACATATTAACTACTCAACAGAGTGTTATACAAAAATTAATATATATTATTTTTGTTTCTATTTTATTTTTCAGGATTAAATTAATAATTTAATATTTTTATTAATGTCCACAAAATTTATTATAAGAGGGTAATATTGTAAAAAGAAGTCAAAATGAATAAAAAAATAATAGTAGGGATGTTAATAATTCAACGGCATAGATATTTTGAAATATTTTTTGAAAATATATGAACTAAATAAACACCAATCTCAAAATATAAAGACTGAATAAGCTTTTACTTGTATGTAAAATAATATCGAATGATGATATGGGATATTATAAGAATAAGTGAATTCCATCACCATCACACGTTAGCTCGTATCATTGACACATAAAATTATTCTATATAAAATGTTTGCTTTAATCTTTAATCATGGGGTCGTGAGTATTATTTTAGTGTTTTATGTGGTAAGAGACATCCTTTTGCCAATCTAATTAATCAAAGCATCAAACTTTTACTTAATTTATTTATTGTATTCAATCAAAAATTTCACTTGATTTATTTACAAAGTTCAATCTAAATTTCAATAAATTTTTAATTAAAAATATGTACCTTTTTTTTTCTAACCATGCACCAAATAAATTTTTTTATGCAATTGTTTCAAAAATAGAACAAAAATATAATCAATTATAGCATCTTAATGTAAATTGTCTATGCATCACTTAGGACTAAGCGAAAGACATGATAATTAAATAAGAGGCATTTATTATATTCCTTACGAAAAATTGACATTAAGAGAAAAATGATAAAAGTTTTCTCTAAACCTTGCGAAATAGCAATGGTCTTGGATTAGAAAAATAATAATATGAGTGCTTCGGATTCATCGGGTTCCTATAGCAACACATGCTTTTAAAAAACGATCCAAAGATTATTTCACAAATAAAGATTACTAAATTTGAAAGAAAAAGAAGTTCAACGAACATGAAATGATTTATTATTATTATTATTATTATTGTTAAAAAATTTAAAATAAATATAATGTTCAGCAATGAGTAATTGATGCCTTCAACAATAAATATTAATCAAAATTTCCACTACAAAATTGGTTGTCCAGTATAACAAAATGACCCAATTTCCCTATTTTTTGACGGTAAGTTAAAATAATAATAATTAATAAAATACTCACACGTAAAAGCAGAGAAAAGTCGGTGGCTTTGTATCAATAATAGAACGAAAGGGGCCATTTAAGCAAATTAACGATTCATCGAGAAACGATTGACGCCCTAAGGACGGTGTGAGTTGTTGTTGGTCATTTTTGGAGTTTCAACCAAGCGCAAAACAGATCGATCAAATCGAAAAATAAAGCCATGAATCGACTTGCTCCTTCACTCTCCTCCACCTAAAGAAAGAAAAATAAAATTCAAAAATTGTAAAAGAAAAAGAAAAAAGAAAATCGAGAGACCAAATCGTTTCATTTCAGTCACTTGCCCGTTCAAAAAAGCCACACCATTTTTCGAGATTCGCCCCCAGATCCGTACATAAACGGCTTCCGATTTTCTCCAATTTTACGATCTCGCCCTGTAACAACGAAACCCTAGCTCTTTACCTGTCAATACACACTTTTTTTTTCCCTATTTTGGCCACTTTTAAGGCTTTCATTCGTCAACCCAACCCTAGAATTGGCTTTTATTGCTGGTTTTGTATCGAATAGTTTTGTAGTTAGGGTTTTTTTCCTGTTTGTTTAGTGGTGATGAATAATAGTAGAGGGAGGTATCCACCGGGGATCGGCAGCGGCCGCGGCGGCGTTAACGCGTCTAACCCTAGCTTTCAGTCGAGCCGCCCTCAGCAACAGTACGTGCAGCGGAATTTTCTTCAGAACCATTACCACAACCAGCAATTTCAGCAGCAGCAGCAACAACAACAACAGCAGCAGTGGCTACGGCGGAACAATTTTCCTGGCGCTGATTCCTCCATTGTTGATGAGGTCGAGAAGACCGTACAGTCCGAAGCTGCCGTCGACCCGAGGTCTGTCTTCGTGTTACATTCATATAAAATTGTTTGAGAAGATGCATGTCTAGGTTGTTCATGCTTCATGAGATAGTTGATTTTTTCATGGGAAATAAATATCATAATGATATATTCAATGTGTTATAATGTCTTGCTAGGTTTTGTATGCATATGTATAATTTTTGTAATTTTTTTTATTTCAAAGGTAATCTAAATGTTTCTTTTCTCATACTAGTTCCCAAGATTGGAAGGCACGGCTAAAGATACCACCCGCTGATACACGCTACAGAACTGAGGTATGCCTATCATTGATACTTGTTTATGGTAGTGTGATTGATCTTTTGCATTATTTTGTCCACAAGTGTTGTTGTATTAGAAGAATTTGATGGGCCTTGCTTTGTGCAAGGTTCCTTTTAATTTTCTACCTTTTGTTCTGGATTGGCACATGAGGGATTTTCACTGTTGTGAATAACCATTAAAACATGGATGAGCGACTGATTGCAATTCGGGTTCTAAATGCTTATATTGGTTAGGGGATTTTGACTGTTGTGGTTATCAGTATGCACAGATAGACGAGTATTGATTGCAACTTATTTTTGAAAAAGATCAATTCATTATGATGATTTCACATTGTCGCCACATGATGCTGTCTGTATGTTACAAGTTTGACTTTAAGAAACTACATTATCAAGTCTCTTTATCAGTTATCTTTACATTGATCTTAAAAACAGTACCTGAGATATGGCCTTGCTTTTTATCACTCTTTTGATTAATGAACTTATCGTAGTAATCAAGTTACATGCATAGCCAAAAGGATGTGGTGGAATACATCACCTCACCCCTCGTTCCCAGTTTTCTTGGGTGCTCGAGAGGGGGTCAATATGCTGAACGCGCTACCACTGATTTAGGGGATTTTTCGTGCTACCACTGATGTAGGGGATTTATTTATTTTGTCTTTATTATTACTATTCTTTTAGTTGACACTAAATGTGATTGTATTGGTACACGTCCTTTCTTGCACGCATAAATGGATTGTTTTATATGGGTGAGAGAAATCATTACTGCATTAAATGGTGTTATACAACCCATGCGGCTGGCCTGGATATACATAAACTATTAATGAATGAGAGAACCTTTTATATTCATGGAAATTCAAGGAGCTGTTTTACTCAATGCTTGTTTGAAAATATTCTTAAAAGTCTGGTAATTTTGTCTCTTCTTGTTTTCAGTTAGTTCGACTGCTTAATTTATCATAAGATGCTGCCATTTTTTATAACATTTTATTTGACCCCACTTCTTGTTTGCTTCCCAGGATGTTACGGCCACAAAAGGAAATGAATTTGAGGACTATTTTCTTAAACGTGAGCTACTTATGGGAATATTTGAAAAAGGGTTTGAAAGGCCATCACCTATTCAGGAAGAAAGTATTCCTATTGCTTTAACGGGTAGCGATATTCTTGCCAGAGCTAAGAATGGTACCGGGAAGACAGCTGCCTTCTGCATTCCAGCATTGGAAAAGATTGACCAAGATAACAATGTGATTCAAGGTTTGGTTTCTGACATGGCTTATTTTATAGTTTTGGCAATTGTGGGCCTGGTCAAATAATAATGGCTATTTTGATGTTTAAGTTTAATGACATTAGAATAACCCCTTTTTTATCATATCTACTGAAGTACTTTTCCAATCAAGAGAACATTGTAGGTACATCAATTGCTTTTGATATTTTGCAGCTGTTAATATAGATTGGGAAACATGGGTTAATGAGGAAACATACTGCATAAGTGCAGGCATTTGGGCCATAAATAGAATTTATATTATTTCTTACTTTGAAAGTGGAGGGACTTTATCCCTCTCAACACGTTTCTGGAGCCCAACAATTAGTAACTACTTGTGCTGATTTTTATGTTGGCACTAAGTTTCAAGTTGGTTGTATTCCTAGTTATCTGTCCTCGCTCAAAGTTGTTATAGCACAATTTCTTCTACATCATTCAGATTGTAATCAGCAATGATCAGCACTTGTTCCGTCCCATTTTGTTTACTTTATTTGATACTTTCTTGGTGCAGTTGTTATCCTTGTTCCAACAAGAGAGTTGGCTCTTCAGACATCCCAAGTCTGTAAGGAGCTGGGGAAGCATTTGAATATTCAAGTCATGGTTACCACTGGTGGAACCAGTCTTAAGGATGATATTATGCGTTTGTATCAACCTGTTCATTTGCTTGTTGGAACTCCTGGAAGAATACTAGATCTTTCTAAGAAGGGTGTTTGCATTTTGAAAGATTGTTCAATGCTTGTTATGGATGAGGTAAATGCTTGAAATTTCAATGCAGTGTACATATGGGTGTAACTAAATCCGGCCCAATTTGATGATAATTTGTTCTCCTTTTTGCACTTACATAGAAAACTGGACAACCGTTATAGAGAAGGAGAGAATGATATTATCATTTTCTGGGGGCATTTTAGTGGTCCTATGGTTCTTTCTTTTGCAATTCTCCAATAGATTCAGCCAATATTTTTAATGCTACTGAGAATAAATTCATGAAATATATACTTTTTTCCACTCTTTAGCTGCTATTAAATTCCTTAACAGTATTGGCACCCCTTTCCTGGGTACATACCATTAAATTCATTGAAAGTAATGGCATCCCTTCCGCAGGTACATCTACATTCCATATTTTAGTGGTGAGGTCTGGGTTTGAGTTGTGATGAAATTATGAGGATTGAGTATAATTCTTCGCGCTTATGTAACTGTTGCTATATAAGCTCTGCTCTGCTTTGATTTTATCCGCATCAAGAATCTGATGTTACATGCATTTTCTTTCAGGCTGATAAGCTTTTGTCACCAGAGTTCCAACCTTCAGTAGAGCAGCTTATTCGTTTTCTTCCTGCAAATCGTCAAATTTTAATGTTTTCAGCTACTTTCCCTGTTACCGTCAAGGACTTTAAAGATAAATACCTACAAAAACCATATGTTATTAATCTGATGGATGAGCTTACTCTCAAGGGAATTACCCAATACTATGCTTTTGTTGAAGAAAGGCAGAAAGTCCACTGCCTCAACACACTTTTCTCTAAGGTTTGATCTCATTTTAATTGTTATTCATATTTCCTCTTTTTTGTGGTATCATTATGATATTTAATTGGATACCATATTGGGTGAATTTTCAGTTGCAAATTAATCAATCTATCATTTTCTGCAATTCGGTGAATCGGGTTGAACTCCTTGCCAAGAAAATTACAGAACTTGGGTACTCTTGTTTTTATATCCATGCAAAGATGCTGCAAGACCATCGCAACAGAGTATTTCATGACTTCCGCAATGGTGCATGCAGGAATCTTGTTTGTACTGGTATGTTAATTTCATGACTTCCTCCTGTAAAATGTAGGAAATAGGAAAAATAAGATTTAATAGGAAAATAATTTTGATGTTGATTTCTTTTTTGAGATGCTTAAGGGTGTATGGTTTCCCAAAACTATTTGAAGTTTGTTTCTGTAGATTTTGCACCTGTTTAACTTTGAAAGAGCTTGAGGTATGCCATTTGATATTTTTAAAGCTTGAATTTTAGAAATTTAATCTTTTAACATGTAAATGGTTTAGCAGTAGCTTCTGATGGTGAAGAGTGAATGGCAATTGAAATTTGAAAGTTTGGTCATGACGAAGTATCTCTGCTGGGTGGAAAATAAGCTTGGTTGCTTGTAAGATAGTTAATTTAACTTATTGAATGTGTTTTATTAGATTCTAATGATGATCAATACTTGATGCAGACCTATTTACGAGGGGTATAGACATTCAAGCAGTGAATGTTGTCATTAACTTTGATTTTCCTAAGAACTCGGAGACATATCTGCACAGAGTATGTTGGATACAGTTATCTTTCTCTCTCTCATTGCCAAATTTGCAGTTTATGTGTTCAATGCTTATGTATATTTGTTTCACGGACAGGTTGGTCGATCTGGAAGGTTTGGACACCTTGGATTAGCTGTGAATTTGATTACTTACGAGGACCGCTTCAACTTGTATACTCCTTTGCTCTTCCTTATAGTCTTTATTTGCCATATGTTGTGTGCTTGTGCTATATTGTCATTCTTATTTATCTGTGAGGTTAAGCAAGCTTGTACTTGTACTCTTACTGATTCGATACCATCTTTACCCAAACAGGTATAGGATTGAGCAAGAACTCGGGACTGAAATTAAGCAGATACCTCCGCATATTGATCAGGCAATTTACTGCAGGTGATTTATGGCCGGTATCTTGCTATATAGCCAATGGTGGTAGCAATGGTGAGTGTTAACAAATGATAATCTACAGCATTTGTTTTTGTGTAAAGTTATTGTATTGAACATAATAGTGTATATGCTTGTCTTCAGATTATTGGTTTTTTGACGTGATTGAATCTCCAGAATGATATGTTTGCAGAAACTTTTGATATCAGTCTTTTCGTGTGTGTGATGCATGCTTTCTGAGAAGCAAATTGTTCAAGAACATCTTTATTTAGATGTTATTGAAGTGTCAATAGAACAATTTTCATACCCGCATTTAACTCTTATGGCAGTGGGAAGTATTTTAGTGCAACTTACATGTGGCGAAAACTGTTTCAATTTGGAACTTTTTTATCTTTGTAGAGTTTACATAATTATTAATTTAATAAATTTGATCAGAAGAGAAGGATAGAAGTTCTGTTACCACAATGTTTTACTTGCCTTTGGCTTTTCGGTTTTAGCTCTAATACAGTATGTGACCTAATAGAAATTAACAAGAAATTTGTATGCAATTTTATATTTTGACTATGCTAATGATGTGTTAATCTGATGATGTATGCTAATTGATATTTTTTAGGATTCCTGAGGCTGTTGATTCAAGGCACTTGGCTCTGCAGCTGAGGAAGCATTTTATGAACTGGTTATGTGTGTTGGTGGAAGACTTGCAGCTGGTGCTGTGCGATTAACCCTGGATCCTTTTTCTCTCTTGGTTTCTGGATTTTCATAGTTCTAAATATTTATCAGGATTGTAGAAGAGTTTTAGAACGGTTTATAAATCCCAGATAGAAGCTGGGTCCAGTTCACAGCTGCGTTTGCTTTCATGGATGGACTGGTTTGGTACTTGTATGCCCATGTTCTAGTATGATTTACTGCTGAATTTGGAGGTTGTACTTTGCAAAAAATTCGCCTTTTTTCTTTTGAACATCTTTAAAATTCCTTGGTGCATTTTCTTAGTTCACTCTCGCAAGAACAATAAAAATAAAGGGAGTCCAACTGCACTCTGTTTGAGCAACTGTGATTACTCGTGTTCTGGCTCCGAGGTCTTGGCTACCACCTTATTTTTCCTGGTAGCGACAGATTCAAGACAATTAGTCTGGTAAGAGATGCAAAGCTATCTACAGCAATGCAGTCTTGTGGTGATCCATGGTAAATGAAGCATTTAATTACATAATTGCCGTCTTGTCTTGTGGAATTAGTGTTGTGAGGCATGCTCTGTGTGTTTTTATTTTTATTTTTAATTTATTTTTCCAAAAGTGCTGCGGTAATAAGTCTTGCCTTATCATAGCTTGAGTTTAAAACTACTGTGAAATGTGACTCTCACGTTCAAAACTTGGATCTTACGTTTATTGGGTTCTTATGAATGGAGAAAATCATGGATTCTAATGGGTTCTGGTTCTGAGCCGGCTGAAGAGATTCACTTTCAAGTAAATGAGTTGGTCTTTTGACCCCAACTCTAAATTTCTTGTCAAATCCCTATTCAATTAAAATTACATAATAGTCAAAGATAAATAAATTTTTTTTTTGGGTATTCAATGAAAATTTACTTAAAGATTTAAATGGATTGTTCTTTTAACCAAGTCTTACGCTCACTCTCATTTCATAATTTGTATTTGTGTCTTAATGTTTTTTTTTTTTTTCTGAGAAACTTATAAGAATGATGAATTATGGAGATGAAAATTATGTAATAAGAAGAAAATAATTTAAGATTTTAAAATTTGCATGGATTTGTAAATAAAAGCTTAAAATAAATACCATATTTAGGAGGAAATTTGAGGACAAAGACGATTGATTTTAATACATAGTTTGGTATTTATAAATTGAGATGGGGGCATTTTAAGAAATAAATTCAAAAAGGGTGTCAGAGATCTTTGATTGGTGTTAATAGCTCGGCCTCCTTAAATGAATTTAGGTAATTATCCACTGATTATCTGTTTTTTATAATTTTTTTTAATATATATATATATATTTTTACAATAGTTTATTTGAAGTTAATATTTTTTTTCACTGGTGTATTTCTGTTATAATACTATTAAAATTTTACTGATATTATAAGAGTAAAATTATCATTTCACAATAATATTATTTGAAGATAAAAGTGAATAGGTAAAAAATAATATAATTTCAAGTAGAATTTAATAAAAAAAATTAAGAATTATATATTTTTTAAAAAATATGAAAAAAAAATCAGTGAATAATTGTCTTTTTTATATTTAGGGATAAAAAAATTATTTATATAATATTTTGTTAGTTCTCTTAATAGTTTGAAGACATAAGTGTACATATGTAAAATAATATAATTTTAATTAGAATTCAGTAAAAAAAATTAAAAATTATGTATTTAAAAAAAATATGAAAAAATAAATAGTAGGCGGATAATTATCTAAATTTTAGTTGGCCTTTCTACTACAGTTATTAGAGAGCAGAGATGTTAAAGATGGGCTGCGGTTAAAGATTTGGATCTATACACTGTACACTACTATTCATGCTCTGCTCGTCATTCAATAGCCTATGTCTGTCAAATCCCCCCCTCAGTCCAACTTTCAGATTGCCTGTCATGCAAGGAACACGGGTCACTGTGTTTGAAAGAAAAGATCATCATGAGTCATGTACCGCATTAAATTGGCTGCACTTAAAATCCAGGTCGCCGATGGAGATATAATAATAGTAATAATAGGATAGGATCCCCTGTCTTAGATATATCTCCCTCACATAAATAAATAATACGTGGATCTCATATATATATATATATATAATTTATTTATAAATAATATTAACTATAATCTTAAAAAATCTTATTATTATTACAACAATTCTTATCTTACATACATATAAAATATATCTTTTTTATATAAATAATATATATATATATATATAAATAATATATATAGTTAATGTTATAATCTTAAAAAATCTTATTATTATTACAACAATTCTTATAAGAATTGTCGTAATAATAATAAGATTTTTTAAGATTATAGTTAATGTTATTTATAAATAAATAAAATTTATTTATAGACTTATTGAAAAGGACTTGTTATAAACTACAATCAGTATAACTCAGAAAAATTCATAAATATAAAAAAAAAATAACAACAGTAAGATATCAATAATATTAAGAATTTCGATACTTAAATTATCCCAAGTTCATGAATTTAAACCGACAGATGACCTCATCACGTATCCAAAAGCATAAATAACCTACAAAACTGGAGGGAGCACAAACAGAGGTCCAATAATAAATAAATGATCGAAGCAGAAACAGCTACCGGTCAAAAAAATCACCGACTCATCAATTTCAACTCATTTCGGATATTTTTGACCTTGCCATTGACTGCATTTATGAGGCTTGACTAATTTCCTGATTAACTAGACTGTGGCCAATAGCCAAGAGCCAATAGCATTGCTTTACTTGGAAATTTCTTTAACTCTTTGCCCTCTCCATGCCAACATGGCATCAGGTCAGCAGAAGAGGGTTGACCACGCGCCAACATATGATTGATGATATGTCATCATTGGATTGGACCACGCTCCTCACTCGCGTCTTACCAAAATTTTGAACTCAGTAATAACTTCTCTTACTTCTTACACAAACACTGATACTGAAACCCACGCCACAAGGGCGAAGCTGCGCTGGCCTCAGTTTTTTTTTTTTTTTTTTTAATCAAATCAAGGATAAAACTGTAGTGCAACTGTCATATCGTGCCACAGTTGTACCCTATCGTTAGATTTTTATCTATTTAAATAGACTCCACTCATTTAAATAGATTCAACGACTGATACAATTGTGACATGGTACCACAGTTATACTGTAGCCCGATCCTCAAATCAAAGCCTGTCTCAGTTTTCAAATTCCAGCATTTTATGAAATAGAAGCATTGTTCATTTTGTACAAGAATGATCTTACAAGTAACCAAACACGTTACTAATTCCATAATATTTTTTCACATAAACGCTGTTGAAACAAGTGTAACTTAGACAACGTGCCTCACTAAATCATTACTGAATTTAGTAGATTTATTTATTTTCTCTTATTAAACAAACGAAAAATAAATGAAAAAAAAAACTCAATGTGAAGTAGTTTCATGGTCATTAATGCTTTTCCATTATTTATTTTCTTGAGAACTAAGTAGGGCTCACCAAAGAGAGAGAAAATCGAAATAAATAAGTGATTGGTTCGGCTATATTAGAATTTATCTACAATAAAATACGAATTTTAATCACACACGTGAAATAATGAATTATAATAAATTTTTTTATTATTCATCACTGTGACTCTGCCATGAAAAAACTCCGACGTATCAACGGCCATAAGCGATACACCCGATTCTCACCATATGTGTGTCCGTACGGTGAAAGTCACTGTCACAGCGATAACTCTCTCTTTCTTCATAAATTGTTCCTCTCTTTGTCTTAGCTTATGAGAATCCGCCATTAATGCATTTCGCTTTCAAACTTCACTGCATCATTTTCTCTCGTCTTTATTGCTTCTGTGCTTCTGAAAAACCCCATAAACGAAACCCCTCCCATTAACTCTCTTTACTGTTTGTACAAGTTTCTTCCTTGCGCTCAATGATGATTCAATTTCTCAATGCGTGTAATTGTCAACATAAATACATCCCTCCATCCATATATGTAGATACACACACACACCCCCCTATATTTATTGCAAAGCCAGCTTAAACCTCGCTGAGCGTCCCATCTCTCTGCTCTAATGCTCTTGGCTTGCACCCACGTATTTATGAGAACAACAATCAATAAACAGATAATAATTTTCACTTTCGATTTTCCCTAGATAAATACCGTAGCAGCATTTAATGCCCTTTTTTCTCTGTTACTAGTGTGTAACTTGCTTGCTTCACAAATCACAACCAAACTGTGAGCTGAGCTTTAAAGATTGAAGGGTTTGCTTTTATCTGTTCATTGGGTGGTGCTACTGTTGGTGGTGGTCGTTGAGCATTGATAGTGAACAAGAGATAGAGATGGGAAGGACACCGTGTTGTGATAAGAAGGGTTTGAAGAAAGGGCCGTGGGCTCCGGAAGAAGATGAGATTCTTGTTGAATACATCAAGCGGAATGGCCATGGCAGCTGGCGTTCTCTTCCTAAGCTCGCAGGTCTCACTCTGACTCTCATCTTTCATTCGTTCTTTCTCTCTTTCGGTTAAAAAGCCATTAGAACGAAAAGAGACACTTTTCTTTTTCCTTTTGCTTTGTCAATGGTTAAACATAAAGTGCTGTCTTATGGATCTATGTTGAGTGCTGGGATGCGAAGAATTTGAGGGACATGAGGAAAGTTAAAAAGTCTCTGTGATGCTATTTTTTATTTTGTGATATCATAAAACATCCCACTTGGCTGATATATAATATAACTGAAAATTTTAATCATGTTCTGAGGACTGATTAGGTAAAAAATTTCTATTAACTGTTTTAGAGTTCTAGTATGATCTTTCTGCTTTTATAGGACTTCTCCGCTGTGGCAAGAGTTGCCGGCTTAGGTGGACAAATTATCTTAGGCCAGACATAAAGCGCGGCCCCTTTACCGAAGAGGAAGAGAAGCTTGTCATTCAGCTTCATGGCATTCTTGGAAACAGGTCCTCTTTCCTGCTGCTGGGCTTTTTTAAATTGCTATATTCAATTACGTTTTGGATCATTTTCATTCATAAGAAACTTTAGTTTTTTAAACTTCTGGCTCTAGGGAGGCAAAATTCCATTCGTGATCGATTATGCTTGAGCCCGACACCGTGGTTGCGTTAGTTTTTGGTTTGTTTGACATTTTGGGCTGTAGAAATAACTCTAATATGCATGGATTTCAGGTGGGCTGCCATTGCCTCTCAGCTCCCTGGAAGAACTGATAACGAGATCAAGAACTTGTGGAACACCCACCTGAAGAAGCGGATGCTCCTCATGGGTCTTGATCCACAAACTCATGAGCCCTTCAGCTCTTCTGGACCAGCCATCAAAGCGCCTGCAACTCCGACCACCCGCCACATGGCACAGTGGGAGAGTGCTAGGCTTGAAGCCGAAGCTAGGCTTTCCAGGGAATCCTTACTCTTCAATACACCATCTATGGGAAAGACTGATTCTGATCATTTTCTTCGCATGTGGAATTCTGAGGTTGGAGAATCGTTCAGGAAGTTCAATAAGGGAGTGAAAACTGCATGTCAAAGCCCGAATTCTCAGGTTTCTTCTTCCACAAAATGTGGATCAGTTTCAGCGGTCTCAACGGAGATCGGACACAACTTAGCAGGGTCCTCTGCTACGCCAAGCAATCAAAATGAAGATACAGAATGCAAGAGCTCTAAGTCATGCACCGAGGATATGGTTGCAGGGTCTGATACCTCGAGTTCCAATGACTTGCAGGATTCTTCAGACTCTTCTCTGCAATTGCTGTTAGATTTTCCCATTAACAATGATATGAGTTTCTTAGAAGATAACTATTTTGCTTCTTCTGCAATGTTCACTGGAGACTCATTGATCTGCCCGCTCTAAGCAAGCTGTTTCGTTGGGTGTTGCTTAACTTTTGATCTTGAATTTTGGCATCAGAACCTTATGAGTTATGAAGTTAAAAAGTGGAGAAATGAGAATTTTGTGGTGGTTAAGAGGTGTAGTTTCTTTCAACTGGGTAGGTTTTAGAGGATTTAATGTACCATCAATAGGTTTAACCGGAAACCCAGTTTATTTGGCATGTATAGAAGATATATAAGTTCCCTAACCCGGTTTGAACCTATCAATTAGATATGCAAATACTTATTCTGTATGATACTTATTATTCAGTAGAATTTCGGTTTTGCATCTGTCAATTTTGCATTCAAGTTTTGTAGATACGGTTTCATTTCCTTTTGGCCTGCTTTCATAAGAACTTCTCTAGCAGATTCCTAATTTGGACATTGTTCATATATTTTAGTTACAAAAATAGAAGAAGCAAACTGATCAATGAACAATGTTCAGATAGATTTTACAAAAATTTTGAGGAAACGGTTCAGTAAATAAATGAAATTGAATGTAAAAGGTAACGGCTTCTGAACTTGGATTAAGAAAGTCATATTTATTGTTTCAAACAAATAAAAAGACAGATAGTACTTCTATTCCACAACACTTCGATCTTATCATTTGCTTTAGTTCCATTGAGATTTACACACAAAACAGCACACCAATGACACAAGAAAGTATACAGATATAAAGTTGGGAGTCATAATCATAAACACAAAAAATATACCACTTGCAAAAACAATTTGATTTCAGAAGCAACCGAGGAGCTTCTTTGGAGTGGTCCCAGTAGCCCGATATTTTGCAGCTATCTCCTCAGCCTTAAGAACGTCTTCTCCCCGTCTAGCTTCAACCATTGCCCTTTTCTCTTCTGCTTCCTTGTGAACTAGAGCTACCTTATTTTTCATTTTTTCAGCATACTCTGCCTTCTTCCTCTCCAGTTGTTCCTACCAATTATTAATATACTTAAGTTGAATGTAAACTTGAAGCTGCCAGAATCATGTTTGGTTGCTTCCACAAAGTAGATATAAAAATAAAATAAAAATCCAAAGATGTACAACAATACACAAGAGGGGCTAAGTTACCTCAATCTTTTTCAGTTTGGCTTCTAGAGATGCTTTCTTGCTATTTTCCCATGCAGCAACAGCTGAGAGCTTTTTCTGAGCCCTGTTCAACATTTTCAACACAACTCATTCAAAATCAGATCCCAGACGGAAAAGAACTGATTTATATTTTTTGCTTAATCATTGGTTAAAATGTTTAAGTTAAAGGTGACTAGCACTCCCAGCGTAATAATATTGCTGCATACCAGTCCTAGCATTTTTGTTAAAAGAAAGACAAGTTAGGGAAAGCCTTACTTATTCTCTGCTTTTGTTTTTTCACTCTCTTCCCATGCCTTGATAAAAGACTCTCTCTTTTCCTTTTCGACCTCTGCAAGAGCAACATCTGAAAAAGCATAACATGAAACCACATGTTATTCGTTTAGGAACTTCTGTATATTCAATTAAAATTGAAACATTTCACTGCACTCCACAGAAAATTTAGACAAGAAACAAAGCAAAACAATAGTCACTTGGAATAATGGAAAATGTGACAATTTACATCTGCAGCCCTAACTTAGATGCAAGAAAAAGGATTATTGGCTCATTTCTTTTGCTAATTGTCTTGTGATCTCTAATGCAAACATTTGATTGTTCTATGCAACTGTCATGATAAAGAAGATAACAAATAGGTTCTCAGAAGTACTCCCAAACCTTACCTCTATCATGCGATCCAGAAATTTTCTTTTCCCCTGAAATTTTCTTTTTGGCCGAATCTGGAGTTTCTGTCAAAGGCAATATATGGAAATACATAAATCTAGTACTCCGATGAGAAAATACATATGCAACACTAACCATATTATGAAAGAACTAGATTTACATTATTTTTTGACCTAGCAAAGGAAAATGCATGAAAGTGGATGTCCATTTTCGAATTTAGAATGAGTTTTTCCTTTCAGTAACTATTATTGTATGTTTTTATCAGATCTTATGGTATAATGGGTGGCCTTAGTCTTTAAATAACATGCTTAAAGCATGCAAGCTAGCATCATTCAAGGTAGTTTACATGATAAGCCCCTCTTATTGATGACTGAACAGGATAATACCCCTCTAATTGCAAGCTCATGCGAGGCAGGTCTGGTAAAACAACTTCACCTGGTTGTGCACCAGATTCCATTCTTTGGAGGAAAGAAATATAAGTGGCTTCAATATTATGAAAGAACAGTCAAGAGAAATTGTAAACTCCCGTTTCTTCCTACATATGATATGTTGCAAGAAAATGATTTTCCCAGAAACCATAGGATCTCCTTCCAACCTATTGAGGATATGGCTTGTGCTTTGATCCCTTAAAGCAAGGGATACCAATACATGATTTACATGAATATTTACAATACACAATAACTTCTACAATAAAGCAATAGCCATTAGCCAAGTCAAAGTAGGCTAACGTAGGGAAAGGGAAATCTTTTTGCTGTACATTGCAAGTATTTTGTATAGTAGACAGTTAGTAATATGATGAGATTTGTATGCATGCTAAATTTACTAATTACAATAATTATCAAATTTGCATTATGGAAAATCTAGTAAAGTGGAAGTCCAATCGTCAGCAATTAGAAAGGAATCTTAGCTGTTATCAACCCTACCGTCAACATTAATTTTAGATTAAACCCATCATTTTCTCTCCTTTTGGAATCCTATGGTGTAAAGCATAGGGTTAATTTCTTCCATCATCTAATTAAAGCATGCATAGAATACGGTAAGCTTTTCATAAGTTGTTGGTTAAAGTGTCATCAATCATGGAACAAAGTGGACAAGCATCTTGATTTATGCCTAATCCGCTATATATATATATATATATAAAATAAAAGTATTCTATGTGCAAAAGTAACGCTTTGATATTAAATTGCAAAAATGATCAACAGAGAAAAAGAAATGATTTTTTTCACACAAACCGGAGAGAAGCTGTCTCTCAAAAAGGGGTTCTCAATAATAAAAATTAGACCCAAAAACCTTAATGATTATTATGAGACAAAGGGTACTTAAGAAATTTCATTGGCTACAAATATATTCATGAGTCTTTTTCTATTATTATTATTATTAAAATCTTCTTTTTTATATAAAATTAAATCTACAAAAATATTCATTTATATAAAATTAAAGGAAAAAGAAAGAAATCAAATTCAGAAAACAGAAAACTAAACATAAATGGATCAAAATTGAGAAAAATAATCCTGAATTGAACACTAAAACTCCATCATTTAATCTCTTTAAATTTTCAAAAAACAGAGTAGGCGCAAATGATCAAAACTATTTAATATTTTCTATTTATTTTTATGTATAAAAACAATGAAAATTTAAATCTCCATAAGTCAGTTAATTGTATTAAGCTCGTTTGATACAAGCTGTTTGTTTTCTCAGGTCCTGTAAAAGCATTCAATATTAATTTAAAGAATAATTAGTCTAAAATAGCAGCAATTAAAATTATATACTTATGTTCGCAGACAGAGAGAGAGAGAGAGAGCTTACGATCAACTACTGCGAGAGCTTTGGAGTCATCAACAGGCTTCTCTTGATCATGTAATTGAGCAACAGCTTTCTCCTCCGCGACGTCGTTGTTGGGGACAGCCGGAGCCGGAGCTGGAGCAAGAGCTGGAGCTGGAGCTGGGGCCGCTGGCGTCTCAGCTTCTACTTTCTTCACTTGCTCCTCTGCCATTATCGTCTACAGAGACTTCGCGTATACAGCTCACTACGACAAAGCGATTAGCTTCTCAATATTTTCTTTCAATAATGTGCAATATGGCTCTGTTCCCTCAGTGGGGCTCTCTCTAATCTCTACGTGATATAATATATATACAGCGTCTCTCACTCGAAGAGTGTAGCTGAACAATCAAATATGTTTTGTCATGTGAGCTCGATTATTTCGAGTACGCACATGGTCTAATCACCGTTGATCTTGTGTTATCCCGCTGATTTTACGCGGAAAAAAAGCATATCCAACGGTGGATCTTCATTCTTTGGTTTCGTTTCGGAGAGATATTGACATCAAAGCATTGAGCATGGTTGCTTTTTGCCGACCAGTAAAGTCGGGAACGTTCTATTATGCTGCCACGTGTGAGCAGTACTTGAGAAACTGCGGTGTCGGCATGTGCCATACGGGAGCGTTTTAGGACAGAGCCAAAAGAAATAACACGTCAGACTTAAGTTTCGCTTCAATGAGTCGTACCCTTTCAATAAAAATGCTCGCTGGCGACTATCTCATCCTCCCACGCGCTCGCATTACTCGTGCTTTCACGAATTCACTCAGTTGTTTTATCATTGACATCCCTCTTAAAATAAGGATATATAATCTGCCTATCCGTTTATATTAAAAAATTAGGGTAATTTTTGGCCTAACCCCCTCAATGAATTGACATTTTGTACGGTGCATCCAACGAAATTGACTCGTTTCATCGTCCACCCAATTCTATTACTTTTTCAGCTCAGTTTGATGGTGCAGGGTAGACTTGCAATCCCGTGCCTTCAGTTAATTTTAATGGAAATACTCCTCAATTCTATCTCTTTTTTACTTTGTTTTCTTTTCAATTTTATTTTATGTTTTTAAAATCAAACGCTCTGATTAATGATTCGTGGGTAATTTTACAAATTGGGTTGAAGAATATGGTGGTGGATAAGGATTTTGTGACGATGAAAATGGTTGCGGAAGAGACAAATTTGATTGTGATTCAAATCATAGTGAATTTGTTATGACTTTTTTTAATTTATTTTTATTTTATTCTATATCCAGATTTCTTTGTGGACGAGAATATCTTCCTCTATTAAATTTTTATTTGTGGCCATGTGTTTTATAAATTGATAAGATTTTTCTACGGAAAAACATTAATGTTGACAATGGATTTGTAAGAAGAAGTTTTTTAATTGCAATTAAAATGAAATCTTTTTCCTTTACTTTAAAAAAATAAAGGCATGTGCTATGTAATTAACCTTTTATTTAAGGACATTAGCATAAATCTAAAATGTTGGACTACGCTTTATGTAGTAAAACTTATTTGAATTCAAAGAAAGGGGCATTTTGGTCATTCAAGAAAAAATCAAATGGAGCCGTTGGGAATAACTGAAAAACTAATGAAATTGGATGTGCAGCGGAACACGTCAATCATTTGGGGTAGGTAAAAGATCACCCTTAAAAATTATAATATTACAATTACAAACACTTATATACATCAATATGTTATAACATGATTGATTGATTAAAAGGATAAACAATAAAAATAAATCATGCAAGTGATTTTTTACAAATATATTTTTATTTCTATTTGAATTAGTCAATAATAAGTCATTTTTTTCTTTTATTAGTCAAGAATAAGTGAAGTAAAATTTGTTAGTGAAGTAGACACATCGTTAGTTGCTTTGCTAGTTTTTCTACTTTATTATTCTTAGTTTTTCCTTATGGTACGTGGTTGTAATGCAATTTTCCTCATGGTACATAGTTGTAATGCACTTGTACATAAGCACCCTAGGGCACGAATAAAAGACATTGAACAAGTTTGTTCACTCATTATTGAGTTGTAGAAGGCCCAACTCCTCAAAGAGTTAGCAATTATGCTTCGATCTTTTTATTTTCTAAAACAAAGAACTATGTGTAAGAACTTTATAGTTTTAATTACCTAATTACATTATATTACATTAGTTTATACAACATTATTTATATAAAAATATTCATGGCTATATCATTACTTATATTAAAATAGGCTTATATCAGTACCCAAAGGTTTAATTAAATGGTTTTCAAATAGTTTTCTTTGATTGGCTACGAATTTGAACTTACGAGATTTGGGAACTAAAAAAATTAATTTAAACTTTATCTATTTGCTCTATATATTTTTTGGGTAAAATTTTTGAACTTACTAAAGTATCTTTTCGTATTACAAACTTATAATATATAAGTAAATTAAAACTTTACAAATTAGGAATATAGACTTGCATCTCAAATGTACGAATCAGGGATGGCAATGGGGAGGGGAGGGGAGGGGACCGATCTCCCCGTACCTATCCCCGATATTTTGCGTATGTCTCCGTCCCCTCCCCTTCCCCGTCAGAATTACTTGAGAGAATCTCCATCCCCTCCCCGAATAATAACAGGGGATCCCCGAGGGTTCCCGATCCCCGAATAACTAATACATTTTTTTTTCAATTTTGAGTTAATCATATTAAAATAAAAAATTCAAATAAAAGTAAAGTTCAAAATATATCTTACATTAATATCTATTACAAAAGTCACATACATTAAATTAGTAGGTAACGCAACATGCTAGGAATACAAACTTCTTTTACAAACTATTATGAACAAATTAATAGTTTAATACAAAATTGTTACAAATAAAATCGAATTTAGATTCAAAATTAACTTTTTCAATGGTGGCGTGGGCACTTTATAAATGTGGACTATTCCTTTTACAACACAATAGTTAAATCGGAGCAAATCAAAAGTAAATATTAGATTAGATTAGATTAGATTAGATATTAAAATTATGATTCGTTGTGGGCAATTATAACATCTAAAAATAAATAAAAAATAGATTTAAGTTTAAAATATTTAAAGAATATTAAAATTAAAAAAAATATTTGGCTAATAGAATCTACTCGGTCTTTTTAATGTCCTAAATAAAAATTTAAGACTTTAATTAGTGAATTAGGCCTAAAAGTTTAATAATATAAATATTTTGATATTTTTTATTTTTACCAATATTTATAATTTTATAATTTAAATTTTATTATTTATTTACTAGTAATTTTAAAAAATTAAAATAAAATTAAAAATTAAAATGGGGAAATGGGTAGGGGATGGGGATTCCACCTCATCCCCGTCCTCTCCCCGAATAAGAAATTGGATAAAAAAAATTTCCCGTCCCCTCCCTGAATAAGAAATTGGGTATGAAATTATCCCCATACCCTCCCCGAATGGGGAAAATCCCCGAGGGTACCCGTCCCCGTGGGAATTTTTGCCATCCCTATGTACGATGCTAATTAATGATGGTCATGTATTAGGTAATTATTATTTTTTTAATAATTTTATATTTTAACATTAGAGTTAGCGACATGAATTGTGTTGCAAAAAAAAAAGGCATAACCTGAAATGTATGATTTGATAATGACATTAGAAAATTCTGTAAAAAAATTTTGTAGTAATTTATTAATCATGTAACACCAAATAATAAGTAACAATTCAAAAGTTATCAATTTAGGATTATGATACGGAATTTATAAGCTTGAAATTAATCAATACTACAAAAACTTGCATGACTAAATTCAATTGTAGGGGTAGTTGGTCATTTACATGGAGCAGAGACCTATTTATTACAAATGGACAAAGCTACACAGAATATAAAAAGAATTAAATTGGAGGTAACTACACGAGCTTACATGAGCGTGAAATGCTCCATTCCTAGTTTTCGACAGCAGCGTTGTGCTGATTGCAGAACATGTGTGGGGCTTACAGCGTATATAAATTATGTATACGGTTACATTGAATTTGATGGATTGAAAAGTTAATAGATGTTGTGTTGGTTTGTGCTGTTTCGCAACTGTTGAGAATCGATTAAATGTAACTGTCGTTTTGTTAAATTCTCCTGCACCCTTCATTCCACAACCTAATCCAGTGTGGTAGTATCTGTGAATTAATATCTTAATTTTCTTAAATATCTGTAAAGGATGAAAAAAAAAAAAGGGATCGTAATTCCATGATTGAGATTTTAATTTAATAAATGTGAAAGGTCGGCTTTACAGGTTAGTTTTTGAATTTCATGATTCCCAAATCGAAAAGGCAAAATCACAGGCGTTGAAGTGGTTTTTGTGTTTGATTAAGATTTGTTATTTGAAGCCAACCTGTTATTTTATTGAGTCAAAAAAATTAAATAAAATTTATTCATTTTTTTTATATCTTACTATCAAACCAATTCATTTGATCCGTTATTATTTTAGATAAAATTTTGAATATAAAACACAAACAATAGTTCCTGAGGATAAGAACCCCAATTATAAATGTAACCCAACGGTAAAAAGGAGGAGGATGAGTGTAATAACCATCTATTAAGAGTTATTTTCATTCATAAAGTGATCGAGATTAGAGTAAAGTAAATAATATCTCTTTGTACTATTAGAATAGGCTTTCAAAATTAAAATGTAACATAAGATAAGAAAATAATTTTAGTTAAAATAAGTTTTGGTGTTTGACATCATACAATTGCCCAACAAACATCTGTATAATAATAGGGATGACAATGTGGCAGATATGAGTTGGATCTACTCTACTCCAGATCCAGATCCATAATAAAAATTAAGATCTGTATTTGCTCCATATCTGTCATGAATCCATATTTTTCGTCCCATATTCAAATTCAAAAAAGAAATAAATATATATATCCGCTCAAAATTCGAAAAAAATTAAAATCCAAATCTACTCTAGATCCGTCATGAATTCTAAAACTCATCAATTAAAAAGTAATAATTTTTTAGAATGAAAATTGAAGGCTAAATGTATTGATAACAAATAAATTATATAATTTTTCTCAAAAATATAATAAATATTGTAGCTTATATTTTTACACCGAAATAAACAAATAAGAAAGATAATAAAATATCTTTCAAAAGTAATTGCAGGAGTAACATCAATTTCATATTCTATTGTCTCCATCATTCTAATATCCACAACACACCCACCCTCATTTCTATAATATTAAATAATGATATATAAATTAAATATGATTTATATTCAATCATTTATTATTTTTATTATGACCATATTTGACTAAATATATGAATAACTATATTCCTTAAAAATTATTTGGTCAATATAATAAAATAAATTGCTAGGTTGTATTACTTGGATTTGAATATTGCATGTACATGCTTTGGGGATGGCTAACCTTTAAATTTACAAAACTAACCTTTAAGTTTTAAGAGTTTAAATGCATTGTAAATACCACTAATATGCTATGAATAAAATTTATTATCATTATAATTCCATAATTGTTAAGAAAATTTTAAAATTAAATTAAAATAAAAGATGAGTGGATATGGATATAGATTTAAATATTAAGATAGATCCAAACTTGTTCCAGATCTGTCTTAGATCCACACATTAATATGCAAATCCGATCCAAATCTATTTTAAACCGATCCAAATCTGATCCGATTAGATTTGAATCACGTGAATCTTAGATCAGATCCAATCCATTGCCATCCCTAATAATAACGATATAAATAAAGATTTACGTATAAAAATACGAAAACGGTAAGAACTAAGAATGAGAAAATTATTAAATATACATGAATGCTAATGGGCTAATCCCAAAGCCGGCCTGTTCGTAAATGGGTTAGACTGATTTGACCCGTTAATAACCGGACTTGATACATTTGTATAGAGCGTCCGTGCTTGAGCACTGATTAGCTAAGATCCAAATCTTGTGCGTGACCCAATTTTGCTGACGTGTCAGAGATTTTCGATGGTCTACCTCTCGCTGACTCTTGAAGGCACGTGGTGATGGAACATGGATACTGAGTGCTGGGGAGACGAAGTATCGAAGAAGGTTTTGTGGCAATACAAGTCACTGCCGAAGAAGGGGAAGCCTCAAGGACGTGAAGTTACAGTCTTGGCTGCGTTTCTCATCTCCTCTCCTTCTAAAGGTCATTTCCTTTTTCCTTTCTCTCATATTTTATTTTTAATAAAAGAGCCGGCGATTGGTAGTTAATTTGTTTAATTTTAGATTTGGAGGTTGTTGCTCTTGGAACGGGAACAAAATGTATAGGCCGTTCGCTCTTGAGCCCCCATGGTGACATTGTCAATGACTCGCACGCTGAAATCGTCGCCCGTAGAGCTCTACTGAGGTTTATTTTTTTATGTGGGTTTATTTGTATCATTAAATCATTTCTTCAGGAATTGTATCGGATGTCATAAGTGTATAACCCAGTTGAGTTTTTTTTTTTTTTTTTTTCATATTATAACAACACAGATTCTTCTATACTGAGGTTTTGAACAAGCAGAAATGCAGTAATGGAATAGAAGGTCTGCGAGATGATGTTTTCAACAACTTTCTTTTCGAATTGGGCCCAACAGGGAAATACAGATTCAGAGAGGGCTGGCAACTTCATCTATACATTTCACAGTTGCCATGTAATGTTTGGTGTTCCTTTTTTTTTTTTCCCCCTTATTTATTTATTCTTTGTTTTCGTTGTTGTATTTGTTCTTTTGGACTAGTTAAGGTATATATATATATGTATATCCAAAAGGCTAATAATGTTTTTCTTTGTTTTCTTATAGGTGGGGACGCGTCACTTAGTTCATGTCATTCTGCACCGAGAAATTTCTTCTCAAGAGAAGGCAACTCACTGTCATCTGTGGATGAGCTTAATGGTTTCAAAGATGGGATTTGTGAGGCTTCAAATTTAAATAATGGTTATCATGGAATTTAATTTTTTTTCTCCAGATCATTCTTATGTTAGTTGATTGTTGTCTTCTGAGTAACTTATGTTCTATCTGCTCCACTTATTTTTTTTTTTTTTATGCTTGCCAATGTTTTAAATTGTATCACTTAAATCTTTATGGCTAATTTTATTTTCTTTCTTATGATGTTTGAATATGTTTTTTATGATAGAGCTTTGGCAGTTTTTTTTTTTTTGGGTGTCTACGTTTTATTGTAATAAGATTGACATGAGAGGCTGATTTACTCAAAGAATTTACGAGAGTATATACTTGCAGATGATAGCCTGCAACACATTGGAAGGGTGCAGAGGAAGCCTGGTCGTGGTGATACAACATTGTCAGTTAGCTGCTCAGATAAGATAGCTCGTTGGAATGCTGTTGGAGTTCAAGGTCTGTTTAATTACAATTTATGAGCGTTTCAAAATTTTTACTCCAATCACAGTCAACAAGTAGCATAATTAGTAATTTGTTGTAAAATGGTGCTCCCATATTGCCAAAGCTTCCATGCCTTCTGGCATATGCAGACTAGTTTAAGTGCATAACATAAATCATTTGCCCAATAAGAGTTAATATCTCTACTTAGCTCTAAGTTTGCATACATATGCATTTGAAATATGGCATTCTATGTCTACTACTTCCTTAGACAATGATATTTCAGCTGATGCACATTGTTTCTGCATTGGCTAGAGTTAAATGATGAGGTCATTCTTCCTCTAATTCAGGAGCTTTGCTTTCCTATTTTCTTCAACCTGTTTACCTCTCTTCCATTACTGTTGGAAGATCCCCTAACACTTCTGAAGATTTTCCCTTGGAGGAGCACTTGAAAAGATCTTTGTATGATCGAATTTTACCGTTATCAGAGGAACTATCGAGTCCCTTTCAAGTTAATAAGGTATGTGAAGTGTTGGTGTTTCAATAACTTGGAAAGTGAGCAGGGTAATGACAAAATTCATCATAATGCCATTGGCAGCCAATTTTTTTGGCGGCATCAGTACCACCGGAGGAGTTTCAGCATTCTGAGACTGCTTCATCCACTTTAACTTGCGGGTATTTTATTGAATTTTATAAAAGTCTAGAAATTATTCTGTTGTGCTTTTTTGTTCAATATTGGTCTATGCTTTGGTTCGCAGGTACTCCATATGTTGGAATAAGTCAGGCCTGCATGAAGTCATTCTTGGAACCACGGGAAGAAAGCAAGGCACCTCTGCTAAAGGAGCTCTTTCTCCATCTACTCAGTCGTCTTTATGCAAGTAAGCTGTGACACGTATATGCTCCGTAGATATTCATATGAGGCAAAATCGTTATCTTAACCATTGCTATTTTTGTCTTCCTTAGAAATCGATTATTGGTGGTTTTTTTGTCTCTGAAGCATGAAAGCAAAATCAGATGCCTAGCTGCTGATATTTCCTATAGAGAACTCAAGGTAGTTTTGATTTTCTGGATTTAAAAATGAATGGCCCTTTTTTTTTTGTTCATTGGAATTTATTGTTACTTTACACTGGGACATGTTATGAGTTGTAAAATCTCTTTTTCTGCTCTTGTGATTAAAAAGAAGTTGGATGTAGATTGTCGTTTCTATTAATTTGAAATCAAGCTTTTTGTTATCTTCGACTGATGGTTGTCACTAGATGTGAAAGGTGGAGTGAGATTCTTATCCTGGAATTCATTTCTATTGCTAAATCTCTAATGCATTAGCCCCTGGCTAACTGTTGTTTATCCTTGGTAATTTCACTGATTTAATAATATATTCTGAAATTGCAAAAATGCTTGTCTGTTAACTAGTAATAGCTTCTGTCTTCAAAGTAGTTTGATATGAAATTGCTTCGCAGGACGGTGCTCAAGCATACAATATAACCTCAAAAGTTTTTAAAGGAGGACCACCTTTTAATAACTGGCCATTAAAACCCTTGGGATATGAAGTCTTCTTCCAAGGAGAGAGGTAAACTGAATGGAGTCATTGAACTCTCTTCACATTTGAAAGTGGGAACTAGAAAGGACACGCAGATTAGTACTTGGGTGCATAGCCTGATGTTCTCAAAGAATGATCTAAAGTTAGCAAACACAGACTTCACTTTTATATTTGCTTCTCCTGGTGGTGCAGATACAGTGAGAGTGTTAAGACTTGAAAGTGCAAGCCTTGATCAGCTTTGAGCAATTTTGTCGACAAGATGAGTAAAGCTGTTGTTAAACAAGTCGTTCAACCCTCGCTATTGTTATGCTTTGTGACTGAAAAAAGAACATATTGGTAAACATGTGTGTTACTGCCTGCCTGCGCATTGCAAGCATGCATGTTCCAGAGACTAATAGAACAGGCAATTCCCATGTGCTTGATCAACAACTGTAATTGCCTAATATTTGGGGCAGAGTTAGGGGGGAATAGACATTTGTGTGTGGCTGCTGTCTGGTGAATTACCCCGTGGGTTAAGGCACTTAGTCGCTGTGGGACTTGCAAGTCAAAGCTGTTGTCGTTTTTCTTTTTCATGCGTCGACTTGTCATCTCGGCACACGCATGCCATGCGAAATCCTAATCCTGTCGTCTGTAAACCGAATTCCAAAATTTGTGATCACATGCCTAACTTGGGAATTCCGAAATTTATAATTTCATTTTTCTTGGCGAGCAATTAAGAGGCAGGTGGCAAAGACTTAGACAATTATGCTACAAAATTTCATATGATATGCCTGTTTTGTTTTTGTTCTGTCAAACTATTTGTAAATTTTCGAATAAAAGTGCGGGCGATAGATTTTATGATCGTAATGAGTGTACCCAAGCGTTACCTTCTACTTTAACCGTCAACATCTTTCTCTCACACCGTATCACACGTTTTTTAACTATTGGTAACAAGATCAACTATGCCCTAAACGTGTTTTAGGCCTAAATTACAGTGTGAATGTCACTAAACCGATGACTGACTTTGAACTAGATTATCCTAAACTAAATTATTAACCTTTTTGTCTGATTCATTGTCATTGATGTTACAAATTGAAAGAGATTAGACAGAACACGGATTCAACATTAATAACAATAAAGCAAGTACTTAGTTCTAGTGGAACTTATTAGTTATTACCTAATCAAATACCAAGAGAGACCATTGTATTTAGCAGTAGCCTAATTTTATTGACCCTGTAAGCAGCATTAATTTTTGTTTTGATTGACCGCACGTAAAAGAGTCAGCGTTTGTCTTGCGGTGGAGCTGCTGTCAAATTAGTCATAATCGTGTTGAGTGGGATGCTCGAAACACTAATTAAACAATGGGCAGGACCATGTAAGTTACAAATTAATTTTAATAATTAATATGATGATATTATGGAGCAAATTGTGGGCATAAAACGTGAACCAACCCCTTCATTAACAAGGACGCGAGGCATGTTTCCATCGTTAGTCAGTCTTCTACACCAACTACTTAATATTGAGATAAAGAGTTATGACTCATTCATACTTAGGGTGCGTTTGGAATTGAGGTTGGGCAGCTGTAACTTAAAAGCTACAGTACTAAAGTGTTTGGTAAACACTAACTGCTGTAGCTTTTAAGCTATGTTGATATGATTTTTCACTTGTATAATATAAAATTTATTATATCTTTAATAATTTTATCAAAATTATTATTTAAAATTTATATTTATTATATATTATTAACTTTTGTTTCATAATTACAGCTTTTTTTTCACAGCAGCTGTAGCTTAAAAGCTACAGCACTTCAATCCCAAACGCACCTAGGACGATAATTTGCGTGGACCAACGAATGGCTGCTATCCTCACATCTCGGTCTTAAAAGTCTTTCATTTTCTTTTTTTTCCTTCATTTTTTTCTTGATTGGTTTTAAACAAGACGTTAGAAAAATTTATGTGGAAGAAGAAGGTGTAGTAAAAGACATCAATGAAACACAAGCCCAAATTGTTGTATAGCAATAATTATTAATCGTATGTAGGCGGCAAAGGCATGAAAAAGAAGGATAATAGACATCAAAAGAACACTTGCTGGCCATGGCAATGGCAGTGGATTTGGCATGGCTCCTCCTCAGCCTCAGGCCTTTATGGACACTTGACTGCAGCGCCATCGCAATCACCATCAAGAAAGAAGCAGACAGCTGCCACCTTCTTCACCTTCTTCCTCTTCGTTGGTGCTTCAGTTTTTTTTGGCTGGTTCCACTCCGTAAGCCCTCCTACTCCTAAATCTAAACCCTCCGTTAATTTTTTTTTCATTTGCATTCATATTAATTAGTACCTTTTTGTCTCATTTCTGTGACATAACAAATCAACATGAAAATATCATGCACTAGTTGATCTCCTTCTTCACTTTGGACTCCGAAAATGTTTAATACAACGCTTCTAATAATAAGAATAATATATTAAAATTATTCTTTTGAGGGCGATAATTTTTTGTTTGTTTGTTAATTAGTTCAAACAATTAATAATTTCTATTGATTTTGCCTCTAAATTCAATAAGCCTTCGTTGTATAAGAAACTCAAGTGCATAGTTCTTTTGGTATTCTTTCATTTTGCATGTTCATAACATGATGATTGAGTATTATTGAGGAGAAAAAATTAGATGATAAAAGAGATATAGAGAGGAAAGATAAAAAGTGAGATACAATATGGAAAAAAAAAAAAAAAAACTTTTTTGATGTTGGAAATATAAAGAAGGGATCTGTATCGACAACAAGTATCTAGAATTTTAAACATTAATATTATTTAATTTGGATTGTTGGATTGACTTAAGAATAAGTGTGATTTTAAAATCCGCCCCATAAAATGTATTAATATTAATTCAATAACTAAATACTGTGTCCACAGTCTATATTTTCAGGAATTGTGCATCAAAATTCAGTTATAACTACCGCAAAATCACCGATCAAGCAACAAGAATTTGATCTCCAATGCACTAAACATAATGTAACGCAAAGCTGCCCCACCAATTACAGCTATCCAACACCTCACAACCCCACAAATCCTGACCGTCCATCAAATTTAAGTACGTGTCCATCGTACTTCCGATGGATTCATGAAGATCTACGGCACTGGAGAGACTCAGGGATCACAAAAGACATGATCGAACGGGCGAGAAAGACCGCACACTTCAGGCTTGTGATCGTCAACGGGAAGGCTTATGTGGAGAAGTACAAGCAGTCGATACAGACAAGGGACAAGTTTACTTTGTGGGGAATATTGCAGCTGCTGAGATTGTACCCTGGAAGATTGCCGGATTTGGAGCTCATGTTTGACTGTAACGACCGACCTGTCGTCCGAGCCAGAGACTTTGGAGGCCCAAATTCAGGCCCACCACCTTTGTTCAGATACTGCTCCGATGGGTCCAGCTTGGATATTGTGTTCCCTGATTGGTCTTTTTGGGGCTGGTAAATATCACCTTTTCCTCATTTTTCATTGAAATTTCTATCTAAATAAAAACATGATGTTTAGAGTTTTAATAGCAAGATTTCAAAAGTAGCTCAGTTAGCCTTTTTCTTTACGATCTAGCAAAAACTCAGCATTTCAAATATAAATGCCCCCAAGTATATATATTTTGCGAAAATATTCAAGCTCGATGCTTTTTTGTTGTTATTATTATAATAATTATTATTATTTTGTTGTTTGAATATCAATCATATGCAATTTTGGATTAGATAAGCAACTGGCATGCGGATCACCTATCAATTATTCATTGGTTGGACGCTTGACATGTCAATTTTCTATTGATTGTTCATTGACTACTCGTCAAGTGTGACAGATTATGTGTGCATTTTAAGAAATATTGTAAGCGAATTATTTATTTCCGTAAAGTTTCCAAGACTTTTTTCTCTTCCGATTTAGACTGTAGGCTAGATTCGATGGGAAGATCTTTTGTATAACTAAAAGAAATCTTATTACTAATTTAGTTAGCCCATATGATCCGTGGGAAATACTAGTAACCACTGGTGAATGAGTAAATATTTGGTTAAATATTAAAAGGTGAAATAACACCAGCAATAATACTTGTTTTTGGCAGGGCTGAGACTAATATAAGGCCATGGAGTAATGTGTTGAAGGACATTGAAGAAGGCAACAAGAGAACCAAATGGAAGGAAAGGGTACCCTATGCTTACTGGAGAGGCAATCCAAACGTGTCCCCAATCAGAAAGGAGCTGATGACGTGCAATGCCTCGGACAAAAATGACTGGAACGCTCGCCTTTATGTTCAGGTAATTAAATATTTGCCTTAACAGTAATATATCAATAAAAATGTTGAAGTAATTATTAATTGTGTTTGATTGAATGCGCGTTTTAATTTATTTTAGGACTGGGGACAAGAATCAAAACAAAATTTCAAGCAATCGAATCTAGGAGATCAATGCAGCCACAGGTATAAGATATACATAGAAGGATGGGCGTGGTCAGTAAGTGAGAAATACATTTTAGCTTGTGACTCGATGACCTTAATCGTAAGGCCACGTTATTATGATTTCTTCTCGAGAGGAATGGTGCCAATGCAGCATTACTGGCCAATCCGAGACAACAGCAAATGCACTTCTCTTAAATTTGCTGTGGATTGGGGCAACGCTCACACAGAAAAGGCAGAGGCCATTGGTGAGGCAGCAAGCAGATTCATACGGGAGGATTTAAAGATGGGTTATGTGTATGATTACATGTTTCATCTGCTAAATGAGTATGCGAGGCTATTGAGATTCAAGCCCTCAATTCCTGCTGGGGCACTTGAGCTTTGTTCGGAGACAATGGCTTGCTCAGCAAAGGGTACATGGAGAAAGTTCATGGAAGAGTCAATGGTCAAATCTCCTAGTGATTCAATTCCATGCTCCTTGCCTCCGCCTTACCATCCTCCTGCTCTTAAGAATTTCACAGACACAAAAGTTAAATTAACAAGGCAAGTCGAAGCCTGGGAAAATGAATATTGGAAGAAAATAAATTAATTGATACTAATAATTTTTCCGATAATTTATGATAGCTTAAGCTTATTGTATCTTCCTTTTGATGTTTAATGTTTTATGCTTTTATTCTCTTATTATCCTGTATAAATTTGGATTCGGATCTTCTCTCCTCCAGGAGTTTAATCTTTCCTAATTTTTGTAGAAGATGTCGCCACGTGTCATTTTTAATGAGTTTATACACAAAATTTAATTAATCTTTCTTTATTAAACACATGTTTTAGTAGCTAATTACAATTCTAAAAGTAACAGTCATTCACGCGCAAGTGGTGCCATTTTCATAGTTCTCGAGAACTTTGTTCGAATTTGCAGGGGCATATCAATTATGAATAATGTCAAGATCACAGTGAGAACACGACCGAACAAATTGTACGAAAATTACTAAAAACCCTTTCTTTAGCAAGTCACTCAGTCTCGGCTGTCATCGAGAGTCAATCGTCGATCGAGATAGCGGCCAGGATTGTGAATTCGTAAGGCTAATGATGCTTCTTTCCAATGAGTTGAGCAAATCGAAGAAAAGCACAAAGTCAATTGAAAAAATGATGGAGAAAAAAAGGAAAAAGCAGTAACATGTATAACTTGCTTGGTAAGGGAGAGAAAGGAAGAAGGTGAGAGAGTTATTAGAGGTAAGATTTGACGACGAGGGAGAGAGATGAAGAAGTATTGTTTCTTATTTTTATTTTTATTTTTATGGCTCGTTTTGAAGATTGGTGGAAACGTGTATCACTTGTTTTGGGTTTTATTACTGTAAGCCACACTTTGTTTTGTATGTTTTACGATTTATATTTAAGATGTGACCCACCGAACAAGTTCTACGCGTAAATTTTAAAAACAAAAATGAAATGATGGCTACAAAACCATTACTGACCGAACAGGTCCTTATTTTTTTTTTCTTTGTTGATTTTTGTTTTATTACCTTAAAAAGGAAGAATAGTTCAATTAAGTGTGACAAGTGGTTTATTTTCTTGCTTAATCATTAAATCAAGGCAGTCTTCTCCATTTCGAAATGTGAGTGAAGTAGACACCCCTCGAATATTAGAGAGGATAAAATCTGGGCAGTGCTATATAAGAATTTATGTAAATTAGGTCCAGTAATTGTCTGATTGTAAATATTAGTTGTAAATCTCATATAATATGAGTTGTAATATGAGCATTAGTCTCATGTAATTAAAAAAAAAAGTGTGACCAATGGGCCTTTGGTCCAATAGGAGAAGCCTTGCACTTACAATGTTGAGTGCAATGATTCGAGCTTCTATAAGAGCATTATGGAGGTTAGTTTCGGTTCTTCATTAATTATCAACTAATTGAGTGAAGACAGTCTCTCCCTTACAAAATGTGAGTGGAGTAGACACCCCTCGAATATTAGAGCGAGTTTAAAGTATTTGGACAAGTGCTTCAGTGGGTTAATGTATGACGGTGATCCCAGTTGTTTAGTACGATTGTAAATATTATAATTGTAATAACTAATATAATATCAGTAACAATTTGTGTATAACAAATTAAAAAAAAAAGTGTAAATAATGAAAAATAATACTATAGTTTTAATCGGGAACTCTACTCGTCCGACCTTTTTACTTGTCCTTTTAGGGATCTTTTAAGTATGTTTTTGTCAACCCATCAATGAGTGGATCTAAAAAAGGCAAGCTACAAATAAAATGAGTAAAAAATCTCTCACCATCGAATTGACGAACAAATTAATTTCTGACAAAGCAGTGATGGTTGTGAGTTGGCAGATTAATTGGTTTGCGTGTGTAAACTGATTTGCGTTTCACCGGCCACATTCTCTGTACAAACGCATTATATAAATGCTGTTATATATGTTTTAGTCGAAGTTAACTAGTTAAGGTGAAATTGGGTAAATGTAAACAACCGAAACAAGGGAGAGCGGCGGGACCACAGTTACTTGATAAGTCGAGACAAAGTAGACCAAGTCTTTCGGACTCTTAATAAGCTCTCCATTTCCTTTTGCATTTTCTTTTTCTTTTCTTCTCCGTTTAGTATTTCTTATATCAATAATTTTTGTGATAATATTATTTTGATATTGGTATCAGGACTTCTATCCTGAAACCTTGAAGCGTTCATCGATCGATACCAATTTTCAATTTTGTTTTTCGCGTTTTAGAGTTTTCACTAGATAGGCAGTAGGCAGGAATTAGCCAGATTAATTATAGCTGGTAGAGTTAATGGAAAATATTGGTGCATTTCTTGGATTTTGGGAGCGTGGAGCTCAAAAACGTAGCAATTTTGAAGAGACTGCAAGTCGATCTGTGAAGAGATGGGCGTCGACAACAGTTTTCTTATCATTTTTCATCATCCTCTTCATTGGTTCCTTCCTTTATTGGGTGAATGTTGTAAGTATCTACCTACTTGCTTCATAATCTGTAGTCTTTCTTTTTCATTTTTTTCTCCCCTTGTGTTTTGCTTAATTAATTGTTATTTATTAATTGCAATGGCTACTTTGGATTTGTTTTAATATAGAATACAAATCACAAGTACACAAGTAAATTGATAAATAGTATTTTGATCGTGTGGTTATAAAAATGTATTCTACCTTTCAGCGGCTCCAACATAACCGGATCCTTTATTAATTTATTTTTAGAATATAGTACTTATTTATTGATAAATGACAGAGTAAGATATCATATAACTAATTATTATAATTACTATGAAGACTTTGACAATATAAAGGAATTGTTATTTTAATAGAATTAATTCTTATTTGTATTGAAAAATTTCCTGAAAACGTTAGTCTCATATAAAGTAGCTCAATTAATTGATGATAAGCGGCAATTCAATTCAAAGTTGCCACACTTTAATAACACAACCCTGAATCTGATCTTCTTAATATTGAGTGCATGCGAAGGGACACATGTAAGAAAACATAGAATGACCTAAGATCAGTTAATAATTTACACTTAATTGAGTCCGTATTATTCACATGGCAGTGTCAACAACCTTTGAGTTGGACTCCACACCTCCTTTCCTTAACTCTAGGTGAAGGATTCCAATCTTCCTTCTAGTTATGGGATTTTATCATTAAATATGTCGGGTTTCAGTTGAAAATTTTCGCTACACAGTAAATAAACTATAATCACAATAATATTACTTTGATTAAAAAAAAAATTAGGTTCCAAAATTTTCACAAAATATAATATGTATATATATCGAGTTTATATATGGTGTCTACACCGATCGGTTATGAAATGTGAACATAACATTGTTTATAATTTACTTTCTTCCTTTTTTTTTTCAAAATTTTGCTATATTATCATATCCCTGGTTTGATAATTCATAGATATTATTTGTTGTTATTCAGTCTGTGTTTCCAGGTTCTCTTCTACGTGAAGAAATATTTGCCTCCAAAAGTTCGGAAGAATCTCTTGGCGAATGTCCGGAATATTTCCGGTGGATACACAAAGATTTAGAGCCATGGAAGCACACAGGAATCTCCAGGGAAATGCTTGAAAGAGCCAAAGCACATGCACAGTTCAGACTAGTGATTATAAATGGAGACGCTTATGTTGAGAAGTATAAAAATGCTTATCAAACAAGAGATGTTTTTACGGTATGGGGAATTTTGCAGCTTCTTAGATTGTACCCTGGGAAAGTACCGGACTTAGAGCTTATGTTTTCGTGCGGTGATAGGCCAGTTGTAAAGAAAAGAGATTACGAAGGTGCAAATTCAACGTCGCCGCCGCCTGTTTTTCATTACTGTGGCGATCAGGAGTCGCTGGATATTGTATTCCCAGATTGGTCCTTCTGGGGGTGGTAAAGCCTTCATAGTTCTTATTTTTTGTACTTTCTATAAGCTATCTCTAGCTGGCTAGATGTTCATTGACTTTTATTTTTGTCATTATTATATTTAACTTGTAGGGCTGAGACGAATATAAGGCCATGGAATAGCATACTGGAGGATATAAAAGAAGGAAACAAAAGGACAAAGTGGATAAATAGGGCGCCCTATGCATATTGGAAGGGGAATCCATACGTTTCCATAGCCAGAGAAGATCTTATGAAGTGTAATGTTACAGATAAATATCAATGGAAAACTCGCCTTTATGTCCAGGTAATTTTATTTCACGGTAAATATTTTTGTTTAAATTGAGATACTTCATCCATTATATGGAGATCATCTATAGTTTTGTGAAAACTTTGAAAAAATCGCCAAATATCAGTCACTATAACATGAGTAACATTAATTAGTATTCATCTGTATCTTGATGGATCACTTACAACTATGTTCAGGACTGGCATAAAGAAAAAAAGCAAGGCTTTGAGAAATCAAAATTAGCAGATCAATGCACTCACAGGTACCCTAATTTTCATTTTTCTTTGGGTCAAATTTTATTACAAAATTCAGATAGGATTGTCTCTGCTATACTGATAAGATTTTGATTCATTGTTTTTAACTTAATGAAGATACAAAATTTACGTAGAAGGACAGGCATGGTCGGTGAGTGAAAAATACATATTAGCATGCGATTCAATGACCTTGCTGATAGAGCCTAAATATTACGACTTCTATTCAAGAAGCTTGGTGCCCTTGCAGCACTACTGGCCCGTTAGAACTGCAAGAAAATGCAGGGATATTAAATTTGCTGTTGAATGGGGCAACACTCATACTCGCCAGGTAACAGATTATTCGAAAAAAGAAAATAGTAGTGCTACACATCTTAAATTTTTTATTCTCAAAAACTCATCCTAAATGATGTGGCATTAATCAATTGGTTGGTGAGTTAATAGAATTAATTTTCTTGTATTTTATAAAAAATTATCAGCTGCTTAAGGAATAACACATTATTTAGGATGAAATTTGAAATTAAAAAATTGGAATGTGTATCATTAAAAAAAAAATGTTGCAAATTAAAAACATGCACGTCGTTTCCAAACAGTTTTATTATGATGCTGTAATAATAATATTCATAAATGTTAATGAATGAACTACAGGCACGGGCTATAGGGCGCGCAGGAAGCAGATATATGCAAGAGAAGCTAAAAATGAAATATGTGTACGATTACATGTTTCATTTGTTAATCGAATACGCCAAGCTTTTGAAATTTGAACCAAGAATACCCAATGAAGGGAAGAAGGTGTGTGCACAGAAACTGGCGAGCTCACAAAATGGGCTAGGGAAAAGATTCATGGTGGAGTCAATGGTGAATTCGTCTAGTGAAACACTTCCATGCACGATGCCTCCTCCTTTTGAACCGCTGTCACTTAAAGCGTTTTTCGAGAACAATGAGATGATTAAAAGACAAGTGGAAATGAGGGAGAAAGATTCCTGGGAAAGTCTCAAATTTGGTTAATAAATTGATGGCGTATGAAGCAATAATTTAGCTTTTTAGTTTTTGTGCTCGTTGTTTATTTATTTTTCTAAGTACATTTATGTTAAAAATGAAAAATAATTAGATATAGAACTAGCAATATCTAATGGAATTAGGGCTAGATTTGGTAATGTTGTACCTTTTTATTGGCAATGCTATAGAGATAATCAGCTGTTAAAAAAATCAGTTATGCGTTTAATAAATTTATTTTTAAAAGTATTGTGAGTTTTAAAATCGATCGTATATACATGGTAAATATTACTATTAAATTATTGTAAGAATGTAAACAAATAAATGGGGCGTAATGTTGAATAAAATTTATTTAAACATTTATAAACACATATATAAAATATTTTTAATGTGTATATATAATAATTAATAACTAAAATATTTTATATTACTAATTTTATTTTTATTTAGTTGTGCCAACATAATTGGTAATAGTAATAATCTCTTTAAAATTAATGATTTTATTTTTGAATTAGTAAGGATAATTTTGAATTTTTATATGATATTATATTAAATATAAAAAGGATTTTTAAAATTAGATTTTGAAAAGCTATTCATTCCATACTTTTCAAAATCCGTTGTAGGATGAGGTGATTTTGCCAAAATGATTTCAAAATAAAAAATTACACCAGAATTAACATTTAATTTTTCAAAATCACTTCTAAGTCTCCCAAAAGTAATTTCAAACCAGCCCTTAATATTGTTTAATATTTGGAATACGGCTCCCTCATTTTTTTTTTTTATGCAAACACGCTTTTAAGTCGTGTAGTTTAAGAGAGTCAGTTTTTAATTCTATTAAATCGCATTGCTTTATAGTTTATTAAAAAAATTAAATTCCACAGCTTAAAAGCGTGTCCGCATTAAAACAAAACGAGGACACTTGCACATAAGAATGATTAGTGCTATCAAATTAGTAAGATAAATGGGTAAATATTATAATTTAAGCTGCCTTGTTTTTTTATGTGATTATCTTGCATATTGAGAGACAAAAATTAAAGCAAAAAAATAAAATGGGGAATTGTATTGTGTATAGCTACAGCGATTCAGTTTTGTTACGTTAATATATATATATATATAGAGAGAGAGAGAGAGAGAGAGAGAGAGAAGGAAAAATGGTTGGAAAATATTAATTTGACAAAATTCACACAAGTGTATAGAAATAGGCCACATATATATATATATAACAGGAAATTATTAGAGGGCTCGGCCTTTAATAATATCCAAGCTCATCTCACTTGGGTCTGTTGCCTGCAACTCGACGTGAATCCCGTCCAATTCTCTCTTGAATCTATCCTTCGAGCTTGCATAAACCATCTTACTCCTCACTCTAGATGCGTCCGGCGCCCTGTACGTGCACACAAAAATTATGACGCTTATTTAGTTTAAAGGACAATTCGTAGCATGGACTCAAACGTACCAGGCGATGAAGAAAATCTTGGATTTCTGGACGTTCTCGCTGGTGGTGAAATCAAAATCAAAGACAGCATAGCGGCACTCATCGGCAGGCAATGACTTGGTAAAATCCTCGTAGCTTGCTTGTGGGCTGCCAACTCTCTCCACTGTCACTTGCTGGATTTTCTCGTCGATCTTGAACACAATGAACCGATGGTTCCTCTTTGCTTTTAGCTCCAAGAACTTGAGCTTGCACTCGTCATGCACCGCCATTCCAGACACCGCATTGGCCTACCACCATAAAAAATTATCAATTTGATGAAGAAGTTAATACCTAATTAACTCAGCTATACCAACCATCACTTTTTTATTTCTGTAAAAATTGATATATTGAAATATTCATATAACAGGTGATGCGCCACGTCCGTTTGCTACTTTGTTCATTATTCCAGACACCTCTCCTCATCTCCAATTTGACAATTAATTCTATCTCTAACGAGTTTTGGAGTTGGACCGGATCAGGAAATCTTGGCTCCATCCTGAGGGAATCACATTAGCTTTTCAGGATTTGATCACCAAACAACGTCTATTCAATTTTACTACAAGGGACTAAAATTATGCCAAAAGAAATTGAGATCCAAAATGTATATATACACGAACTACGGCATTTTACAACCTATAGTCTGCAATGAAGTATTGAAGGAGCCCTTCTAAAGTTACCTTGTTATTTATTTATTTTTGCTACCTTTTGATAATTTCCTTTCGAGTGTTATATATGCTAAAAATTGTATAACAAATGAAAAAAAAGGGGTTAATTAATTCAATGGGAGAGTTGAGTGAATTACCATGTTGGCTGCGATGGAAGATGAATCTCGCAAGGATTATTATATTGAAGAAAATGATCAAGAAAAGAAAAGTAATGAGCTGGGATTTGAAAAGAATTCAAGAGAGAGTGTTTTCTGATTACGGTGTGACATATGATATGAGAACTGTTTTTGTTGCGAGAAACAAAAGAATTGTAGGGGATGGAGGAGAGATTCTTATGGGATGAAACACTTTTTTTTTTTTAGTTTTAAATTTAATTTTAAGCCGATCGCGTCCACAACAAACTTTGATGTTGCCACGTTGTGGATTTATGCGTACATTTTAGATTTTCGATTAAGATTTAGGCTGTTGAAAAATCGGGATTTCTAAAATTAGAATATCTTAAAGCCTAATCTTCCTTATACTTCGCATATTTATTATACGTAATGATGAAATTAAAAGGGTGGCACGTGATTCATATATGCAAATTAGCCCAGATAAATTTAGGATATTATTGCCCCTTGCCCAAGTCATTCATATTGAATCACTAACTTAAAAATGATATAAAACTTGATATCTTTTTTTTTTCCTCTCCGAAGATTAATATAATATGGATTAGAAGCAAATTAGGTATGGATAATGTGACATTAGTTCAATAAAAATATAGAAGTTGAGTTGGCGACGATGATAATAATGTCTATGCTTATCTTTCCAAAGGGGTTTATTTATATAGTAATGGTCTCACTTTGTGTGTTGACCCTCACTTAAAAACAAATACAATAGCATATATACATATAATTTACAAAGAAAACATTTCATGTTGCACACGCAAGATATTGTTGTGGTATTTAATTTGTTTCATCGATTTCTGAGGCACGATGTGACGATCTGCAAAAATTACAAAAATTACAAAAATTACATTACCAAAAAGGTTAAAAAAAAAAAAAAAAGAAGAAGCGATTTCAATTTGGGTTTGATCGTGTCACGTGCGACGGTGAGTGGAGTTCATTTGCATACCCTTCTTATTTGGGTTTCAATTCTGAGAGTGGAGGCGGGGGGTGCAAAAAATGGTCACATGAGAAACGAGTGGAGGAAGAAACTCCACCCCCCATCCGCGCGCGCGGCACGGTCTCAGTGGAGTCAAAATCATGATGCCGCTCTCTGTCTCTGACAGAACAAAGGGGGGCGCTGCCCCTTTTGTTTTTGGCCCAGCTCAATTGTGATCGTAGATTACAGTCTGCAGAGCCAAAGCCAACCATCATCAATGAACAGATTTTGTTATTTCCGTAGGCCCCGCTCTGTTTCATTAAATATCTGGCCATTTTTAAGTCGTTTTGGACCGTCCGATTAATTAAAACAGTTCTGTACGCGTAACCAGTTCTGATTTCGATTGTAATCCTTACTTAATTTTTAATTTTTTATATTTTTTGAAAAATAGATATTTTTTTTTCTTTTTTCTATCATTAATCTACTCGCTAACGTATGCATAAAATTCCGAACGCGCTGCTGCTGGCTGCTGCTGAAATCGAAACCCAGCATGACCGTTAATTTTAACAATACTGATTTCTTAAGATTATTTACTGCCGTTAAAAAATGTCCCACTATTTGCTTCTATTATTGCTCATACGTACGTTACAAAAGGAAGTTAAAATGTTTGCCTTAAATAAAAATCATCCTTAACGACGCATTTAATCAATGACATTAGAAATTAAATATGTTTTTAATTCAATAAATCAGCAGTTGTACATTAATAAATAGGATAGCACGAATGATAAATGAATTTGAATATTTGGCATGAGTGTGTGTGTGTGTACAGAAGAAAAAAAAAAGAGAGAGAGGGGGGGCTAATGGAGGGATGTATGAAAAGGGTGACGCGTTTTGAAATAAGAGAGCGAGTGTGGAGCAATGACCGATATTCACGAGTGGCCCAAAGTTTTGAGAAAAAAATAAAAACGCTGATAGTTTCGTAGCAGAATCCTAATGATGACAAAAACAGAGCAACAGAGGTGCGTCGGAGGGCGGGGGGGAAAAAGAAGAAAAATACAAAGAGAAACTGATAAGAAAACAGAGAGAGTGGACCGTGACCACCAATCAAACACAAACGAATGAATGACTTGCATTCATTAACTTTCCCGTCTACGCTGATCCGTCAACGTTAACTCGTTTTCGACGACTTTGTATCTTCGCCGAAACGTCGTTACACGTACTTGTCATTTCATTTCTTTTCTATTTGATGATCATCTGTTCATCTATCTACTCAACTTGGTTCATCACAAATCGCAACCCCCCACAACCCACCCCCAAAAGCAAACAATAAACAAACAGAGCTCTATTTCAAAATTCAACCTGCGAAAGCTCCAGAGATTGCATAGAGGAGGAAGGTCAGTCTTCTCTCAGCCTTGGGGGTCTTTCTTTTCCTTAAATTTCTCGTTTGTTTTTATGCCTTGTCTCTTGCATGCTTTAAAATGGATTATTTTTCTTTGCTTTTTGATCCCTTGACAATCACGGATGGTCGGATAGTACAGATACCTATATTCTTGCGAAAAGGCGGAGCTGCTCTGTTCTGGGGTCTCTCTTACTTTTTTGTTTTTTAGTTTTTGTTTTTTTGGGACCATTTATCTCAAATCTCTGCAGCTTAGATGAGATATAATTGAAGTGTTATGTGAAATATGCTCTGTTCGGCTTTGGAGGCAGCTGAAAAAGTACATGAAGGACTCCCAAAAAACTCTTTTTCTTCCTTTTTTCGTTATCCAGAATGAATATGCAAAATATCATTTCTTTGTTCTTGATTCTCTTTCCGACTTTTACTTGTTTTGCTTTAGTATTCTGTGGTTCATTGTTTTTGATACAGTGCTAAAAGTGGTGTGCCTTTCTTTCTTAAAAGGATCCACCCATCCAACTTTTTGTTTGTTTAATACAACAATTTATTCCCATTCTTTATCTCTTTTCCAGATTCTACCACCATTGGTATCTGTAAATTTCCCGCATGGAAATTAAAACAAAACTCGACGAAGCCACTGTTTGGGGGCTTAGGGTTTCAATCTATCGGGTTCTTTAAATGGCATTGGACGTATTTGTGCATGTACTTGCTTTAACTGTCATCAGTGTCTTTGTGTTGTTCAAATTTTAGAATTTTTTTCTTCATTTAGTTATCCTCTTGTTGGTTCTAGCATAAAATGCTCAAGTAAGTTTTAAAATCTATATATGTGCTGGATTTCAGGTGCTTCTTGCTTTCTGACAATTCCTGAAAGAAAGCTGATTTGATTCCTTCAAACTAGTTCCTCAAATTTGATAAAAAATTACCATGAGTCATCTCAAGCTAGGAGTAGAAGTTGTGAGTGCCTACGAACTCATGCCCAAAGATGGGCAGGGCTCATCCAATGCTTTTGTGGAGCTCCATTTTGATGGTCAGAAATTCCGCACAACCACCAAGGAGAAAGATCTCACTCCTGTTTGGAATGAAAGTTTCTACTTCAACATTTCTGATCCCCACAATCTATCAAACCTTGCTCTTGATGCCTACGTCTACAATCATGATAGAACAACCAACTCCAAATCTTTCCTTGGTAAAGTCCGTCTTACTGGAACGTCATTCGTCCCTTATTCTGATGCTGTTGTTTTACATTATCCTCTGGAGAAGCGTAGCATCTTTTCTCGTGTTAAAGGAGAGCTTGGATTGAAAGTTTTTGTTACTGATGACCCATCAATAAGATCTTCAAACCCTCTTCCTGCAATGGAATCATTTGGGCATTCAGATTTGCGCTCAACCAAATCTCAAGCACCAGAACAAGTTCCAAGCTCAGCGCCTGACCCATTCTCAGATGATAAAGCTCGGAGAAGACACACATTTCATCATCTTCCAAATGCAAATATCTCGCAACAACAGCAACATTCATCCCCATCTGCAGCACAGCCATCAATGAATTATGGTGCTTATGAGATGAAATCTGAACCACAAGCTTCTAAAATTGTGCATACATACTCAGGGTTATCTTCACAACCTACTGATTATGCACTTAAAGAAACAAGTCCTTTTCTTGGAGGGGGACAAGTTATTGGAGGGCGAGTTGTGCGTGGTGACTTGCGAGCTAGCACCTATGATCTTGTTGAGCAGATGCGGTACCTTTTTGTACGAGTTGTGAAAGCCCGTGACCTTCCTTCCAAGGATGTGACTGGGAGTCTTGACCCATTTGTTGAAGTAAAGGTTGGGAACTACAAAGGGATTACAAAGTACTATGAGAAGAAACAGAATCCTGAGTGGAATGAAGTGTTCGCCTTTTCGCGGGAGAGGATTCAGTCATCTGTGCTGGAAGTTGCTGTCAAGGATAAGGATGTGGTGAAGGATGATTATGTTGGATTGGTCAGGTTTGATCTGAACGAGGTTCCCACACGAGTTCCACCTGATAGTCCATTAGCTGCAGAGTGGTATCGTCTTGAAGACAGGAAAGGGGAGAAGAAAAAGGGTGAACTGATGCTTGCTGTCTGGTATGGTACGCAAGCTGATGAGGCTTTTCCTGATGCATGGCATTCAGACGCTGTTACTCCCACTGATAGTCCTTCAAATGTCTCCACACACATCCGGTCTAAAGTTTATCATTCTCCAAGACTATGGTATGTCCGTGTTAATGTGATGGAGGCACAAGATCTTGTCATATCTGACAAGAATCGGTTTCCTGACGCATATGTTAAAGTGCAGATTGGTAACCAGGTTCTAAAGACAAAATCTGTTCAATCTCGAACTCTGAATCCAGTTTGGAATGAGGATATGATGTTTGTTGCTTCTGAACCATTTGAGGATCACCTGATTCTCACAGTTGAAGATCGTGTGGGCCCCAATAAAGATGAGACTATCGGTAAGGTTGTGATACCATTGCACTCTGTTGAGAAGCGTGCTGATGACCGCATTGTCCACACCAGGTGGTTCAATCTTGAAAAGTCCGTCTCAGCTGCGTTGGATGGAGATAATGCAAAGAAAGATAAGTTCTCTAGTAGACTGCATCTTCGTGTGTGTCTTGATGGAGGTTACCATGTGCTTGATGAGTCAACTCACTACAGCAGTGATCTCCGACCAACAGCAAAGCAGCTCTGGAAACCATCTATTGGTGTGTTGGAGCTTGGCATTCTAAATGCCGATGGCCTCCACCCGATGAAAACAAGAGATGGAAGAGGCACGGCTGACACATATTGTGTTGCAAAGTATGGTCACAAATGGGTTAGAACTCGAACCATAATTAATAGCTTGAGCGCGAAATATAATGAGCAGTACACCTGGGAAGTCTATGATCCAGCCACAGTTCTTACCGTGGGAGTTTTTGATAACAGCCATATTGGTGGTTCAAGTGGTAGCAAAGACGTGAAAATTGGTAAGGTTCGGATTAGAATCTCTACTCTTGAAACTGGTCGTGTATATACACACTCTTATCCCCTTCTAGTGCTCCACCCCTCTGGTGTCAAGAAGATGGGTGAATTGCATCTGGCAATACGGTTTTCTTATACATCATTTGCAAACATGATGTTTCTATACTCACGACCCCTCTTGCCGAAGATGCACTATGTCAGGCCATTGACCATGGCTCAACAGGATATGTTGCGTCACCAGGCTGTCAACATTGTGGCAGCTCGACTTAGTAGGGCAGAACCTCCTCTGAGGAAGGAAGTAGTTGAGTACATGTCCGACGTGGACTCTCATCTCTGGAGCATGAGGCGCAGCAAGGCAAATTTTTTCAGACTGATGTCAGTTTTCTCAGGATTATTTGCTGCTGGAAAATGGTTTGGGGAAGTTTGCATGTGGAGGAATCCTATTACGACAGTTCTAGTACATATTCTCTTTGTGATGCTTGTGTATTTCCCAGAACTGATTTTGCCAACTGTATTTCTGTACATGTTCATGATTGGGCTTTGGAATTACCGTTATCGTCCAAGATACCCTCCTCACATGAACACGAGAATCTCGTATGCAGATGCAGTGCACCCTGATGAGCTAGATGAGGAGTTCGACACATTTCCTACAACAAGGAGTCCTGACATAGTTCGCATGAGGTATGATCGGCTCAGGAGTGTGGCTGGAAGGATACAGACAGTCGTGGGTGATGTAGCTACTCAAGGAGAGCGAATTCAAGCGCTATTGAGCTGGCGGGATCCTCGGGCCGCAGCTATATTTGTGATTTTCTGTCTTGTGGCTGCTGTTGTGTTGTATGTGACACCTTTCCAGCTGCTTGCTCTTTTAGCTGGATGTTATATCATGAGGCATCCCAGGTTCCGGCATAAGACACCCTCTGCACCAATTAATTTCTTCAGGCGGCTTCCGGCTAGAACTGATAGTATGCTTTGATGGGTTATTGGTGTCACTGGCTAAGTTTGTTTTACTAGTGTCAAATTCTGGTTTTGATAGTGGTGCTTGTAAAGCTTTGGCTTCTTTACTTGTTTACTGATCCTGGAAGTAATTAAGACATATGTTCATATACTTAATTTGAGATTAATTATATAAATCTTGTGTTTCCAACATATCTAGCACTAAACTCCAATGCCATTGTATTTATAAGGTTATGAAGAGCATTAGACATGCGATATATCTCTTTCTTTCTCAGCGTCTTGTTTTAGACATCTACTGCACTATAATCTGTGCAGCTTAAGTTTTGAATTAAAAGAATAGAAAAAGTACAAGGCTGATCTAACTAAATTTCTTTTTGTATCATATTACCAATTGACCACAGAAAATTTTCTTCCTTCTCATTTTTATTTTGCCGATTGCAGAAGTCGCTGTCTCGCTAAAGGGAACAAGCGTTATTTTGGTCGACTCTTTGAATGTTGGTTGCCTCCAATTTAGTTTATCGAGGTGTTAGATTCTTGGAGACAATTGTGTTGTAGTTCTTAGTTCTTACAGAGAATATCACTGATCCGTACAGTGATACAGAGTTTTAACTAAAGAAAATTTGAAGCAGTTTTAATATATATAAATACATAAAATTTTACGCACCAACTTCAAACGAAAGGAGAAAGTAAAATTAAAAGAAAACGAACAGTAACACAAACTTTCATTACAATACGAATAATACATGGAGGACTATGAAGTAAACAGGAGTTAATAAAAGCATCATAGTATCACAAACATCGTGAGAATCAAGCATCAGACCAATATATTTCCATTTCACCCTTACTTTGAGGCACTCCCAGGGCTTCCCAAACAGCTTTTGATGCATCAACAATATTGTTTCGGCATGGAGGCTGATAATCATGATCGGAATCACATCCCATTGTGGAGTCACACTCATCGACAACTTTAGCCTTGACACTATTTCCATTGCCGTAGATGTTAATATAGTTCAAGCACCTGCTGCCTTTGTTGTACCATCCAGTTGACAGTGCCACAACTGGTTCATCATCTGAATGGTACTGGTTGTCACATTCAGATGGGCCACCGCCATCCCCGCCTTTCTGGAAGCTGTTGAGTGTTAATGTTGCCTTTGTGTGACCCGTCACCGTTGGTGAACATCTGAAAATGCTGTAAAGCTTGCCTTGTTTGCAGCAATCGGAGTAGTTTTCTTGATTGCACTGTCCTGGTGGAGGCTTTTTCCCTCTTATCTTGCCACTGGGGTTACAAGTACCAGCTTCAACACCCAATGACACTAGTGCAAGAACGCAAATGAGAAGAACAACACAAGAGGAAAGTTGCTTCTTCATTTTGTATATTTCTCTTCTTTTGCTTTGTGAATCTGTTGTAATATAATAGGTTTGGTGAAGGACTTTAAAATGCAATAGGCCGTATATATAATAGAGGTTACATGAATATGCAAAATTTTATTACTTAATGTAATATTTACGCCATTTTTGCAGTCAGAGTTTTAAGAATTAGATCCATTAATTATTAAAGATAACGTAGGTGATAAAGCCTTGGAGTGTTTTTTTGTATTCTAATATTACAAGAACCTTGATTTAGATTTTATTGTGAGATGTTCATAGTGAAGTCAACTTAAAGAAAGTGCTTATGCTATGTGATATATATGTGTTTTGTCTTACCGGAGGCACAATAATCAGAACCAAAAGATATATATTGTATTATTATCAGTATATTGCTGCAATAATTTATTTTTAGAATCCCATGATCTTGCATTACGATTCACACACGAACCAGAGAGAGACAAGATCATGTACATTGATTGGCCATGATCAATGATGCTGCTCAGCTCCTGTTACAGCCTCTGGCTTCTGCTGTATCTTGTTGCCTTTAACTCAAGCTTGAAGCTACAACAATCAGCCCACACACACACATGCTAGCAAAACAAGAACGAGAGAGAGATTTCTACACTCTTGGCATCAAATGACTACATAGTAATTCTCGATGGGCCAAAGTTATGTATATACCATAAAATGGGTGTAAGAATTCTTTATGTACCAGTACAAAATTGTTCATCGCTAAAATAACATAATTAAAAATTATACTTGTCCATAGTATAATAATGTATAAGGTAAAAAAATTAAACTCAATAACATAATATTTGATCACATAATAAAAAAAATTTATTAAAATTGACTTTTAATATTTGACACTAATCACGTATTAATCTGATTAAATATAAAATAATTAGAATGATTTATACTAGTTCAAGTAAATATACCATATATGTGACATAAACTAGCAAGAAGACCATTACCTTGTTTCTATATTGATTGATCTTTAAACTAACTCATTGAGACAACAAGATTACAAATTAAAAAAAATAATTACCTCCGATATTTAGTGAAATCAATAATTTCCCCTGATCATATTCATAACCTACTAAAACGTCCCTAGATTTAAAATGTTAACAAATATTAGAGTACTATACTGGATCACTTTTTTTATAGGGTAATTCTAGTCTTTAATCAAAAGTAGCTAGATAAGTCGTAACAGAACTAATCAATTGATTTCAAAACTGTCTTTTGAAAAAGATTGAATTATCATTCAAAGAATGAATATCATTAACGTTTTCACAATGGGGATTTCTGTTGGATGTTAGAATGTTAATTAGTTTGAAGATGGTTAATTAATTTTGTTAAACGTAATTTTTGTCGTTGTGCCCTATATACAACATGACATACATATATGAGTATGATAAAACTGAAAATCAAGCATCAGCCCAGTCAGTATATTCAAGCCACCCCACTGATTTTCAGGCATTGGATCCCCAAAGCCCTTCCATACAGCTTTTTGATGCGTTAACAATGTAAATATATATCATAAATCATAAATCAGACGGCAATCGTGATCGGGGTCAAGTCACATTCATCGACGACCTAATTATATAGCTCTAACTCTTTTCCATTACCATGCATAATGGTAATATTAATTGTTAATTTACTTGAAGCATCTCCTCTTAATCTTTTTGAACCATCCTGTAAGCTGATATAATGCCACAACTGTTTCATTTTTTTTGAAGCTGTTTAGTGTTAATGTTTTACCTTTGGGTACCCAGTAATGGGTACAGTTATAGCGGGGTGAACAATTGTGTTTGTGTGTTTATATATATAGGTATATACACACTAACTCTCAGGCACGGGCACCCCACATTTTTGTAAATGCTGACACGCTCTTAAACCGTGCGGTTTAAGAGAGTTAACATAATTTAACAGCGTGTTCGTAAGAAAAAAAAAATGAGAGTATCCGCATTAGAAAAATACTTATATATATATATGTGTGTGTGTGTGTGTGTGTGTGTTGGGGGATAATATATTTGCCTCCAATGCAACACTGAATCGTTTTTGCGTTTTCCTCTACGTGGTTTTTTGCCACATATTTTGCCACTGGGCTTGCAAGTCTTAGCTTTAACGCCAAATGAAATTACAAGAAAAATAAAGCAAACAACAAGAAAATAAAGAAAACTAAAGCAAGCTCGTGTTGTGCAAATTTATATAATGAGGATAATTTATGTGTTGTGCAAATTTATTTGTAGTGATAATTTTGAGGTTGTCTTAGTAGTGAAATAAAGTATAGCATTCGTTAAAAATATCACATCACTAACACAATGAGGTACATGAATCAGGGAAAATTGTAAGGAACAGGTGGAATCTATATACATATAGATAAGATTTTCTACCGGTTTCATTGGTGAATTCAACTTAAAAAGATATTCCTTTAGAATCCTATGGCCGCAGCATTTTCTAAATTCAATCGTGTCTAACGAAATTCAGTATCAAAACCTAGTAAGGACGGTATCCTACTTAATTGCCAGTGCAAAGCAATACATATTAAATCGAGTAACTGAAATGAAGTAGCTATCAAGACCTCAAAAATGTATCTTTAAATAGTTAGATTTAACTACTCTGCTAATTAATTGTCAATCACTTTGTATTTTGCTCTGAAGAAACTTAGATCAAAAGAAAATCTTGATCATCCGTCACAAAATTAAATCAACATTAGATTATTATCATCACAATTTCTTCGGAAAATTACACCAATCCATGCTGTGATATTGGGTACAACTTATCTGAAAAAAAGATTAAAGCTGTTTATATTACATTAATACTTAAAACTTCATAGCAAACCTTATAGCGTGCATGCATCAACTTCAGAAAAAGAAAGGATAGAATGAATCTGAAAGAAAAAGAAAAGAAACACAAATTCTCATTACAATTATCAATACATGGAGGATTATAAATGAGTATAAATTTTCTTCAAAAAAAAAAAAAAAAAAAAAACAGAGAAGGGGGTTTGGATGAGGATGAGAATCTTCACCGCCCATTAAACACCAACATTTATTCTTTATTATTATTCGGACTCAAACTCGGGCGATTGTGGACATAAAAAGCATTTATGGCCAACCGATCGAGCTATGGTGAGGGGCTGGAAAAGCAGCAAATATAACCATCATAAGCACATATATTTGATGAGAAATAGGCATCAAGCATCAGACCAATGAATATCCAATTCACCCCGAGATGTAGGGACTCCTAGGGCTTTCCAAACAGCTTTGGATCCGTCAACAATATTGTTAGGGCAGGGAGGTTGATAGTCGTGAACAGAATCACACCCCACTGTGGAGTCACACTCATCAACAACTTTAGCCTTAACACTTTTTCCATTACCATAAATGTTAATATAGTTCAAGCATCGGCTGCCTTTATTGTACCATCCAGTTGACAATGCCACAACCGGGTCATCGTCTGAATGGTACTTGTTGTCACACTCAGATGGGCCGCCACCTTCCCCATTTTTCTCGAAGCTGTTGATGGTCAACGTTGCCTTTGTGTGACCGGTCACTGGTGGTGAACATCTGTAAATGGTGTAAAGCTTGCCTTCTTTGCAGCAATCTGAGTTATTTTCTTTGTTGCATTGTCCTGGTGGAGGCTTTTTCCCTCTAATCTTCCCACTGGGCTTACATGTCCCTGCTTCAACGCTCCCATATGTTACCAGAAAAACAATGCTAACAATTACAAGGATAATATTGCTAGCACAAACTTGCTTCTTCATGTTTATAATAATTTGCTTGCTTGCTAGTTTTGGTGTGGCAAACTTGGGTTTGTGACACGCTATTTATAGGGATATTTTGACCAAACCCGACTATTTAATTCAAAGTTTCTGGCAGTTTCAAGAAACAATAGTTACAATCAATATATACCGACAACAAAGAGCTACATAGACGTCATTTGAAGTGATAATTTTGAGGTTTTCTAATTTGTTGCTTTTTTCACATGTTACGACAAGTTGTTCTTCATTAGTCTGGATTAAAAAAAAAATCATAAATCTTGAGCCACTGGTTTTATTATAATATTATATATTTTTTAAAATAACTCTTAATTTGTATAAATTAAGAGTTACATCATCGATGTTGCATTTTAAAAATAAATGTATAAACATCTATACATGAGAATCTTCAAATATATATTACTGTTTACCATGAAATTTACATTTTGTATCTAAAATTTGTTTTTTATTATAATTGATATCGCTTTTCCATTTAATGTTATAGATGTAGACGAATGATCATTGGTGAAGTATACTCAATTTATATGTGGGAAGTAGCTCGAATCTTACATCTACCTCGATGATAAATTCAATGGAATTAATCTAACAAAGCTCATGAATATAAAACAAAAAAAGAAAAGAAGGAATCTTACTTCATTGTTCATACAAAAGCAATTAATTAAGTAAAAAGAGGGAGATGGGATCAAAACAATTATCATCATAAGATCTCATAAAGAACAACTGTAATTTTAATGCAAAATCTTATTAAACTAATTAATAATATCAGGTGATGACAAGCCGAAACAACAAGTACAAAAACAAGATGATTGTTATAGCGACATGATGTGAAATCTCTAGCAAAAAAAAAAAAAAACTTTGGATTTAACAATTATTTTGTTGTTACATGTTGTTATGCAAATTAATTTAAGAGAAAGTAATAATAATTTAAAAATTAAAAATTAACTTTCTTAAATCTACTGTTTAAAAGTATGTCTGCATAAAAAAATAAAAAATAAAAGCGCCTGCACTGAAGAATGACTATACAAAAAATGAGAGATAAAACATAAGACTAGAAAAATATTTGGTTCAACTCAAATCAATTTCAGGGACTCCCAAGGCTTTCCGCACAGCTTTTGAAACATCAACAACATTGTTAGGGCAAAGAGGATGATAATCATGACTAGAATCACATCCCATTGCGGAGTCACTCTCGTCAATAATAACCTTAGCCTTAACACCATTTCCATTACCGTAGATGCTAATATATAAAGTTCAAGCATCTGCTGCCTTTGTTGTACCACCCAGATGACAAGGCCACCACCAATTCATGATCCGAATGGTACTGCTTGTCACACTCAGACGGGGCGCCGCCATCTCTGTTTTTCTCAAAGCTAGCTGTTGGGTGTTAATGTTGCCTTTGTGTGTCCTGTCACCTGGGGCGAGCATTTGTAAATGCTGTAAAGCAGGCCTTGTTTGCAGCAATCTGAGTCATTTTCTTGATTGCATTGCCCTGTTGGAGGCTTTTTCCCGCTCATCTTGCTGCTGGCCATGCATGTCCCAGCTTCAACACTAATACTAGTACTCAATGTAACTAGAAAAATAATGCATACAAGAAGTAAAGCACTAGCACAAAATTGCCGCGTCATCTTCGACCTGGATCTCTTAATATATTTTTCTTGGTTGTAGTTTGTAGGTCAATTTTGGAGTGAAAAACTGGAATTAGTGAAACGATATTTATAGGGATATGTTGACCAAAGCCGACAATTTTGAGGCCTTTGGAATTTGGAAAGCATCGAGTAGAGAGTAGAGACATGATGAAGGCAAACTAATGCCAGCCTACGTACAGAAAAGCTTTGATTACAGTTTGTGCCAAGTAGGTTTTACTACCTGAAAATTATAAAAATGAGACTATTCCTTTTAGGATGCAACAATGCTAAGAATCAGTAACAGGGACAAATTAAGTTTGTTCATTTGTATTAAACAAGTCTTGACCAAAAATCCTCTGTGAAACAACTGATATATACCCTTCAGGTTTATGTTACAATTTACAAATGATGGTCAACATATATAGCTGTAAGTATAATTCGGTCAATATATACGACAAGAACACTAGAACAATGATACAATAGAATTATTTTAGGAACTTGTATGCTCTAGCAGTCAAATAACCGTGATTGTTCTCACCATAAACAATCTCGAAAAGAAAACAAAAGGTGAGATTAGGATCCAAAATTTGTCAGCAATTCATCGGGCCGTAGCAGTTACGTTAACAGAGCACCAGTACTCAGGAGGTACCAGTCAAAGAAGTCATGTAAAGACTACAGTAGATTGAAAACTCATAGCAAAAATTAGGCAATTTGGTTTGATACTGGTTATGTGTATCCACTTAAAGTATGCTCTGCATCAAGCATTTAATGATAAGAGAACGAAGAGTTTTTGGTTGAAAATTTTTCTTCTCCTTGTAGCCATTCTCTTTTTAACAAATTCTTTCAAACATTGAAGCTCAAAAATGTCGTCCAAGCGGCAATATAAGAGGAAAAGGGGCTCCATCTGGGCAACGCAACACAGAGAATGACTCAGATTGTTGTCTAAAAGGGAAGCTCTAAACAACGTACAAATGTTCACCGCCAGTGTCCAGCCATACCAAAGCCTACTTGACTCTCAACAGCTTTGAAGCAGGCAGAGATGGCGGTGTCCCCTCAGAAGGTGACAGCTGGCATCACTCTGATGGCACTTCAGTTGTTGATGAATGCGACTCAACAACGGGATGTGATAAAGATCATAGTTATCAACCTCCTTGTGCTAACAGCGTTGGTGCCTCCAAGGTTGAACGAAAAGCACTGGGTATCCCTCTTAGTCAATGGGTGGCCTTAATATTACACGGACTGCTGCTTAGTTTATATATCGTGTATTTCACATTCTCATTTATTCTGTAGCCATCATGGAACCTGTATCTATTTTATCCTCAGTAAAATTGATCATTGTTCTGATGAATCAAGAATGGACATGAACCACAAGATGTATGGTCGTTGAAATCATGAGCACTACAAATTTAAGCGAAATTTGGCATTAAGCTACAATAGAGCTGCATTATCTGTCTGGACTGAATTATGTGAGAATTGTTAACCCAAAATCAACTGGTTCTTCTCTGTCATCGAACTTCAGAAAATCAGTGGAGTGGCCTTGAAACAACGAAATATATGTACATTGCTTTTGAAACTAACGAAAGAAACTTGTCAACCACGCATTAAATCAATGTCAACGTGAGCATTGCGCATCATATCCATTTGCCGAGAACCAGCCCATACGCCACCTACTGAAGAGGTTGGAGTGAGATTTTGACTCGATGGAGCAGTAGTTGGAGTAACTGGGTTTTCGACCGACTGATGTTCTGAGTCTCTAACGCCTTCTGAAGCTTCCCCCTTCTTATTTTTCATCTTTGGACCTCCCCACAAGAAACTCCCCACAATTACCTGCAGCATCCATTATTCATCTCAGCCTATGAAGGAGAGGATGCAATCGCCGATACCTCACAAGAATAGCCCATTTATTAAAATGACATGTCTAACCACCACAGACCAAGAAGCACAGGAGTTGAAATAGTTTAAACACCTTTCCCTTAATGGTAATTTTACCTAGAAAATCTCATTGAAAACCTAGCAGTAGATCTACATAATGGTGTCAACATGAAAATAAATAAAGTTCTAATTTAAAGAATCGGAAAATTTAAGAGGGAAGCAAAGCTTATTACGAAGACAAACACAATCTAAAAGTTACCTGAACATTGTTTGCAGCAATAAGCATTCCCCCAACTCCTCCACCGATGACACGTCCATCCGGACTAGCAAGGGAGACACTCAGACCACCAGATCGACTGCGGGAACCACCATTACCGCTGAGCAGGTAAGAGCCCGAAAGGCACAATATCTCAAAACGCCCCTATGGAAATCAGAATGCACCAATAAGGTTAGCTTCTCTTCTATGAATCATGTGAAAGATGGAAGCTTCAAAGCAAACAAGTTGTATCTAAATACAAAAACAAGTTAACACTCATAAAGAGGTTGAAGTTTGAAAAACATACGAATAACAGAACCATTACTACTGTGTATGTTCATGTGTTGGTTGCACTATTATGCAAGTCGTTACTCGTTGGGGAGGAAAAATATTAACATGGGACTAATGAACCAAGATCTCAACATTCAGCCGTATACTTCCAGAAATGGGCACTGGAGAGATTCCAGAAGCAAATTAGTTAAAACTTAACAAGATCATTGTCATTTTCTTTAATCAAATAATTCTGAATTTGAGGTAAATGAACATTAAGGACATTAATAGTTAACTCCAAAGACACAAAGACTCAACTCAAATATCATACTGCAGTCGCAAGCTTAAGACCTGAGAAGCTAAATGTCCAAGCTTATGTTCAGACACCTCAATGTTAGTGCCGATATCAAAGAACAATTACTTTTAAACTAAAAGCAGGCAATCTTCTCCAGAAATTATCAAGCATCATCTGCAGGTAAAACTGGCAAGGAAAAAAATTGAAAAAACAAATTCAAGCACTCAGACCTCGTATGTAACAGAGCCACCAGAAGATGACGGCTGACGAAGAGTTGCAGTAGAGATGGCACCATTGGCCGACAAGACACATATTGCTCTTGGGCCTTGTTGTGAAAATGACAATAATTTCATCGCAATGTCCTACATGAAATATTAAGCAGTTTCAAGACACAGTAATTTCTTCCAAAAATCACATAACCTGCCAAAAGATATAGTAACGGATTGAAAAACGTTGCCTCAAAAAACTAGAGACAAGGAAAAAAAAAAATCTTTGAAAGTATTCCAACAACTTTACTAAGAGAAATAGAACTGTAATATTTTAAGCACATTTAAGCTCTTCTCAATTAAAGAAATGGCAGTTCAGTGAACCAAATGATAATGCAGAGAATAATCATCTCGTACAAGGTGTGAAAGGATGCGAAAAGCACATCAAACCAGGCCTTGTTATTTTATTTTTCCAATTCCTATGTATTGCATCCAAATTCTAAGCCTTGGGTCTCTATGGAAGGATAGAGCCTGAATAAAAAGTAAAATCAAAATGACACAAGGCCAAGAGCACATACTAATCTTTCTTGATTGGAGTTTATTTAAGTGTATTTTTATCAGTTTTCTGCAAGTAGAAAATAGATCAGAATCGAGAAGCAAACATATTGTTGACATCCAGCCTAGGTACTGTATCTTGGCCACCAAGGCGTGTCAAAAGAGGGTCTTTGTTCCCAGTATTATACAGTAAGAAATTAAGAAAAAGTGACATACTTCCCCTACTGCAACAGTGATGACATGTGGAGTAAATCCCATCCCAGCTGAACCAGAGAGCGATTCACCTAGCAAAACAATTTAAAATCAGCAAAATCATCGAAACAAATTATAATCCTATGCACAAACATAACACCCAACCTTGCTCCAAAAGGCAGAGTAATTCTCTCATTGATGGGGCTGCTCATAATTAGAATTTAAGTAGCTAAAGAAATCAAATAACAAGCTTGTGAAGGTTTAATTGCAGTAAAATAATGCTTTGGTATACATCCGTGGATAATATATTTTAGCAACAAATCTAATAAATATGATTTTTGCTGGTGGCTTCATACAGTATGATGAAGAAGGTCATAAACCTGAGAATTTTGGTTCTTGTGGATGCTATTATTGTTTCTTAACAGAGATTTTAGAAGCAAACAATTAACTAGCGAGTTCAAGAAGTTTCACTTTATATGCCCTGCATTTTCCAGCAAGAAAACAATCTCAAAACTAGTACATCAATCCCCCCCCCCCCCCCCCCCACAAAAAAAAAGACACCCACTCTTGTTCCTTTCTGACTAAATCTCCCATAAACAGCTGTCTGCCAACAAATGATTTTTCACTTCTGAGGTTTTCGAAGTCAAGACAGATACATTTGAATCCCAACATATTGAACTTTCAAACATCAGGGACAAATAGCAAGTTTAAAACTTAACCATACCTTAAATGTACACTGTTATAAATTCAATATACATGACAAAAATAAGAAGACAAATTATTTGTTTCATCCATTCTCTGTCATTTAAATGTTGATGCATTATCTTTACCAAATAGAATAATATCTTTACCAAAACTATAAATGGCTTGTGATATTCTTTAACTAGACCAATGGGAAAATTATAAGGCATCTTTTATATTGTCAAATTAACCTGTTTTCCCTCTTCACTGGATTGCTTAATTGCTAGTTTATCAGTCCTTATCTGAGGTGAATCAGAATCTGGCTCAAACAGGTTAACGAGCTATAAGTCCTACATTCATCACAGTCAGTGTGACCTCAGCAGAAACAAAATATGCCAAGAATTCTTACCAAGAGAAGATACTTGTTGTTTCCTTCCAGTTCCTGGTGGCCGTCCTCTTCCTCGCTTCTGAGTTGGTGATATGGTCCCTGGATGAGTAGACACGGAGGGAGACAATGCCAATGACACGGATCCATCAGGCCCATATTTCCGGGGCCTTCCTCTCTTCCGTTTAACAGGCTCGCTTTGTGGCATTGAAGCAGATGCAGTAACATTGACACCATGAGGAGAAATTGCACTTGAAGGGTCTACAGATAATGTTGATCCAATAGTAGAGCCTCCGATATTTGATTGAAACTGTAGACTTGGATTAGATAGTGGATGAATGCCTGGAGATCCATGAAGACTAGGCTGTGTTCCCGACCCAGAACCAGTCATTCCTCGTTGCATATAGAAAGAAGCTGACCCAGGTAACGCCAGACCATCCCTTCGATCCATGCATTTACTTTGAAAAACCTAAACTTAAATTACTCTGAATCAACTCACACACAATTAATTGCAAAACTAAGGTACTTCTTTACTGGCTCCAGTGTTCAAAATAAGAAAAATACTTCAAAAATTGAAGAAGTCAGAACAATGAAAATTCTATTGGACTTCAAATTTGTGACCAACGAAAACAAGGCTTACCACAGAGGGTATGAATCTTAGATTCTTAAAACCAACATGAAAAAGGGTCACATGCAAGACATGCATGACATTACAAATAATTATGATCCAACACCGCCAATGTTCACACATGTAAAAAACTCATTGTGATACCACTCCGGACAAGAAAGCTCAAAGCAGGCACATTACTTTGACAAAGAAACAGAACAGTACCCATAAGAATGCAGTCAAAGTTATACGTGAAATCGCTAGAATCAAGAAGGAAAGCAAGCCCAGATTCAAAGCCTCTTCAAAGTTCCAAACAAGAAAGAACTAAACAACCCAAAGGAAAAGGAAGCAAAACATGATTAGATAACAGAAAATAAGAAAAGATCCCTGAACATTAACAAAGAAAGAGAGGAAAAGAATTCAAATCTAAAGCCAAGAACCTAAAAGAAAAGACAAAATGCAGGGCTATTTTACAGCTTACCAACTAGAAGAAACAAGGAAAAAGGCTTAATCTTGAAGACAAAGACCAGAAAGGTTGAAACTGGTCCACTCTCTCACCAACTCACGATAATTGATAAAGCCTTAAACACCAAGCATGTTCCTTGGCAACAAAAACCCAAGTAAACGCCATACAATAGCACAAACCCAGTTCTCACAGATAACATCAAAGAAACCCAACAACAGACAGCAAAGATAACATTTTTATTATTTATTTTTTCCTTTAAATGGTCTCTCCAAAACCAAGTGGGCAACAAGTTTAGAAAGTAAAAGATAGAGAATTTACTCACATTAGTGAAGTGAGTCAACGGTCGAACGCGTTTCCGGTCACAACTCACAAGGTAGAGAAGAGAAGGGATGGGTGGATGGAGAGGCTTAAAGGTCGAACAGTTTTAGTGGGAAAAACAAGCTGACTGACAAGTGTAAGGAGGAAGAGGAGGGGGAGGAGGTCATATTTGTGTGGAGACTGAAGAGGCAGGCAGATGCAAAGGCAAAGTATTATTGTTACTAACTACAAAAAGCGCTTTTTGAGACCAGTCCTTATCGGAAGGCAATGGCAATGGTAATGGCAATAATAATAATCTGGGTCTTTCTCAAGAGTCTTCAAAACCAATAAAGTTGTTTATCTTTATATCTACCTATTCTTCTGTTGAGTGAGTGATGATGCTTCTGCTAACGCTAGCGCTTTACTGGGTTTTGTGTGAATGGCAGATTCAGAAACAAACAAAAATTACAACAGAAGAAATCGCTTATTCTTTTGGATAACCCCCCCTTTTTTTTTTTCTTTTTTTTTTTCTGTTTCTTGTTTGGAATTAGATTTTTGGAAATTAAATTAATATTAAATGGCACACCTCTGACTGCATCTGTTTCAGCGGATACGTCATCGTTATCAATCCAAGTATCTAATGCGACGCGCTGCTCACCGACGCGTGCTATCTTTCCTCCGTTTATAAAATTAAATTAATCAAATTCTACTTTTTTTTTAAAGAAATTTGTAAAAATTAAAAAAAAAATCGATCAAGTCTGTTTCTATAGATCTAGCATAAAATAATGTTACTATACTGTAAAATATGTCTAATTATTTTATTGAAAGTTAGTAAAATGAAAATATTTAATTAATTTTCATTTGAAATAATTCAATTAATAGTGGTTCTTAGTAGGGATGGCAATGGGCACCGCCCGCAGCGGGTTTGCCATTACCAAACCCAAACCCGCACAAAATTTAAATTACCAAACCCACCCGCAACCCGCAGCAGGTTTTAATTTTTTTACAAAAACAGACCCGCAGCGGGTTTTAACAATTACCAAACCCGCAATGGTATCCGGCGGATTTTTTGCGGTTTTCCGTATTTAAAATCACAAATGTTTAATATATAAATTTATAATAATAACCTCAAATTCCATATAACATACTCAATTTTATATTTAAATAATGTAAATGAAAAATTAAAATTTCCACATCAATTCAACACAAATTCTCAAATTTAAGTACAAATTACACAAATCCATTTAAAAAACACAAACTAGTATCTAAAAATAATAATTACATTTCATATTATCATTTAAAATAAGCTCCAAGAGAAGATATTCATTTCATTCACCACCATAAGCACCCATCCAACACAATGCCTATAATAATAATTAAGATTAATATTTTCAAATACTAATTCGCAGGAAAATGCCTTTAGTTTTCTTTAGATTATGACTTTAGAATAGGATATAGGCCACATACACACATACACAACTTTGAGCCTTTGGCTATTTGGTAATTTAATTAATGACATTATTTTCTTTATACATTTTTAGATTAAAATTAAATTAAAAATATTTGAAAAAAATATTGCGGGTTTGGTGGATATCCATGCGGGTATTTACCGGATATAAGGTTAATACCAAACCCACCCGCATCTATGTGCGGGTTTTAATTTATAATACTAAACCCGCCCGCAACGGGTGGGTTTTGGCGGGTGGGTTTGGGCGGGTTTGCGGGTACAATTGCCATCCCTAGTTCTTAGGTCCGAACTTCTAGATTTTACAAATATTTGAATTTGAACTAAAATCAGAGCTTAACGATGCTGTGCAACTTTATTTTTAGTTCAAAAAGCCTTGAACCTGAGCATGATTCATATAATTAAATTAGTGGTTATCTAAGTATATAACATTTAATGCCTTAAGTACTTGCTCCAATAATTTTTAAGTAATCTTATTTGACTGATCACTTGGGTTCAAATTTTAGGGAATGTAAGAGACTAAAAAATAAATTATAACATTTAAGTTTATTTTTTAAATTATTTAACATAAGATAGAATAACATTAAAAATAATCAAATTTAGGTGGCGTTTGTTTTTTTGTATGAAATCTGAATAGACCTGAATTAGTCTGAATTATGAATAGGTTTGAATGTCTGAATCTAAATAATACGTTTGTTTTTTCGTCTGAATCTCGGAAAATAAGTATATAAGTTGTTTGTTTTTTTTAACTTAAAAAGCTGAAAATGTGTACTTTTACATTTGTATCCTTATTAAATTTGAATGTCAAATAAATAATATATTAAATACCAGAATATTTTAACATTTATAAGTAAAATTATATTCAAGTGAATACATAATTATTTTAGAATTTTAATATATAAAATACCATAAATTTCAAATTTTATCCTATATAATATAAGAAAGAAAAAACAGGGATATTTTTATGTGGGGTAAATATCTATGGGTGAGTTTTGGGATAGACATGAAAAATAAATTATAAAACAAGGATTTTTTTTTTTACATTAGCAAGTAATTGACTTAATTCAGATTTCTCCATTAAGTAAAAAGCCAAAAAAATTAGCTTATTTTATTAAGTCAAAGTTATCTAAAAAATCTCATTAAGTTATAAAAACAAACACCTCTAATTAACTTAATTAATTAAGTTAAATCACTTTAAGTCATTAAGTTAAAAAACAAACGCCACCTTAATCTGATCTTATTCTATCATATTCTATTTGACGTAGTTGAAATCAATTCATCAATACCAAAATGCGCCCTATGTATGTTATTTGATATTGTAGCATTATATGTTTCATAATACATTCTTTGTAAAATAATGGCTATAAACCAAGTTTCTGATATTTGAAAAATCCTTTTTTTTTGTAAGTATATTATGAATACTTACAATCACTGTTTATTGGAACCACACACATATTCACTTATTAATATACACAAGACACGTGTGTTCCCAATTTATAAGAAATATAAATGTATTTTTTTCATTAAAAACTTAAGTCAAACTCTCAATAATATTGAAGGTTCATGTTAGATTTGGACAATAGTATTATGATATTTCATTTTTCTTAAAAAAAATTTCAAAAAAAAAGGTAGTGAAAACAAAAAGCTTATTCACTAAAACGCCACCATTAGCTTCTTATTAGAGTGGCGTGATTAGCACCCCTTCACTAATCTCATAAAACCCCTATTCTAAATGACCCATTAATCAAAATATTAAAATTACTCTTTTATTAATAACACTCATGTTAGTTCCTCAAAGTAATCCTATCCTCTTCCTCCTCCCTAAAATAATTTTAGAAAAAAAAAATCGCATGACCAATAGTAACATTGGGCTAGATCTAGACCTCAGTAAACAAAATTTTCCACAACTAGTAAACAAACTTTAAAGAATAAGCCACCATTACTAATAACCCTTTTATACCCTTTCCTCTCTAGTGAAAAGTATTAAATACCCCTTTGATTGCTAGTTTTACGTGCGAGGGAAAAATATATTTTGTACCTCATTTACTTAGGTGGCTCAATTTTATTTTATTTTGTTTTGGAAAACAGTTAGTTTCTTTCTTAACCATATAGGGGCATAAAGAATTCTTATAATTTCAATTAAGCACGTAAAAATACATCGTAGCAGAGTTCGCTCTTCTTATTCTAACTTGAATTTAAGTGAGCGTCGGCGCAAAAAAGCCAGTCCACCTACGCTGACTGAGGGGCTAAAAAAATAATTGACAAGGCAGGGGAGGAGGGGACAAGCTGATAAGTTACTTTCTTTTTATTATTATTCATGGTAATAAAGTATGGTGATGAGTGGCGTGACATAACTCGCGAATGAGTCGCGTGGAGTTCATCAGCCCACTGGGTAGAGAGAGAGAGAGAGAGAGAGAGAGAGAGAGAGGTAGAAAGCTTCGTTTGAGTGTATTTTTTATTTGTTGGTTGTTACCGTGGAATGATATCATCTCCCCATGTTCGAACTTCAAAATCTAAACTGACCCCACCCGTGACCGTGAATCAATTAATTTTTGCCAACAAAACTTTTTTAGTAAAATAAAAATTAAGTCCATAAATTTAGTCACATTCATTGCAATTTAAAAGAACATATTTAATTTTTTTTTAATTTTTAATGAAGTGAAACTAGTCAAACTACAAAATTTAGTCCTTTTAAGCGTTTTTAATATGTTTTACTTTTTTTTTTTAAATTTACATATCGAAAAAAATGTGTTATTTATTATTATTTTTCCACCCATTGGTCAAAGGCCGACTTTTGGCCACTAAAAACAAATAAAAATAATATAATAGAGAGAGTACAAGATTGTTTTGGAAAGTAGGTTGATATATTTATAACATTTTGTGAATGATTACTCTTGATATTATAACTATTATTGTTGTTTACCGATAAAAGAAAATAATGATCTTGTTTGTGGCAATGCATGATATATGGGATCATCAATTCCAAAAATGGAAGTGCCTTGAACTTTGTCCTATCATGAACTTTCCCTCCTTGAGTCAGATATATATATTTTTATACTTTGATGATTTTTCTTTTCAATATTTTTAGTTGGCAATCCAATGCCGACGCACACAGTCAGGGGAGAATCCACAGAAATTAATAATATATTCATTAGATTTATTATTTCATCCCCCCCAAAGCAATCAATTATCATTAGAATGGCATCAATGATACAGTCAATATAATATATCAACTTCCTTGCAGACTCCTCGTCGCTTGAGCCTACAAAACACACACGTAGAAATATACATACATTATTAAACGATAAACAAACAAATAAATGAGTACCTTTAGTCCAGGAATGGTGGAGATCGGTCTTATCGAATCCGGTGAATGATTGATTCCTCGACGAAGTAACTCGTCGGACTGAACCTCCCTCTCCCTCCCTCTTTCTCTCTCTCTCTCTCTCGCAAGAGCAGAGAGGATTCAGCGTCGTCACATCAAGTATAGCTTCGAGGTAACGATTGGATAAATCAAATTGGGTTGAATTCAAATACGCATTCGAGACATTAGAGGCAAACGAACAGTCCCTTTGATTATTATTGTAAAGGAAAAGTCAAATTGTTGGACTGAACACATCTACGTTGATGAAATTCCATTCAGCAGACCTACAAGTGGGAAAAGGGAATAAGAAAAGGGAGAGAGAGAAGGACATTTGAGTTGAAAAGCAAAGATTATGTTGGTGGGTGGAACCGACCCTCAACCTATTTATTTCTGTTGAAGAATAAAATTGTAGGATTTGGGTGAAACTGTGTTTTCAAGAATAAAACAAGTTTTGCTTTTGACTAAGAACCTCTACTTGTTTCTTTTTAATGTCGGCACTCTAAATAACTCTGATCAAGCTGCAGAACCATGCAACATGAATGCTGCAAACGCTTCCACGTAATGCAAAGACACGTGACACCATTATCCTTTACTACAGATAGAAAGATGGTACCCAGGTCAGCCGTAGGGGAATCTCTAAACCACTCCATCAGATGCGTGGTTTTTGTTTACCCACAACAGCTCGTCCGATGACATGCCGTTCGGTGCAACTCTTACATAGCCTTTGGAAGGTTAATTCAACTTCTGGTCAAAGTTAGGATGTTCTGGCCTCCTGGCGATGAAACAGCAGTAACTGTGGACTAGTTGTTAGAATGAATAATGACAACCCAATCTGCTCAAATGAGTAACCTCTTCTTTCTCACTTCCTTTTCGCTATATACCTGCCTAATTTGATTTATTACATTTCATCTCCACATGGTCATTAATTCTATATAATTACGACCCAGCATACATATCATCTCAATCAAGCTCCAAGGTAATCTCATTAATTACAGAACCAGTAATATGATCAATTAACCATAACTCAATAATTCCAAAACTTCTGCTACGCAATCGTATGGAACTCACTATCACATGGTGTGGATCTCTTAAAAGAAAAGAATATCGCACAATAGGTTCTTCCTCCCTCCTGGACAACTGCGCATTACCCCTCTACCCTAACTGAAAAGCAGGAGCACAAGTACGCACTTCACTAATCCCCTGGATATCTAGGTAAACAATCATCAAAGACAACAACAATAAAATTCTTGATGAGACATTGAACTTAAGTCACAAAAGGATAACGCATATCACCAACTGTTAAAGATAATCAGGCAATAAAACCCTGACTATGTTTGCAAAATTCCATAGCCTGCCAGTTCTTCATTTTTGATTACCCTCACAGTCCAGTCACTTAACTGTAACCAATCAGATACTTATGTAAGCATAACAGCAGAATGTTGTTGCAGAATTTAAATTTTCCTTTCAGATTATAGATAAATATCTTCATAAGCTACTTGATAAAAATTAAATTTTAGATAGCACACAAAGAATGCAAAATATTGCAAAGCTAGTTGTTACGACATCCAAAATTTCCCAACTTTACATATAATCATTTACATAAGCAAATTGGTTAGAAACAAAAGTGCTAAGCAGGACAATAAAGTGTTAAAACATGAGATAGGAAAGTGAAGACAACAGCCTTCATGGACCAGATAAAATGTTTCGCAAGAAGAGTAGTATATTGTCAAAAAGTTGAAGATAATCCAGCTAACACAGATTAGATATTCTCAAAAGTAATCTGGCAGCAAGCAAATCTCATAAACTTTTCCCTCTAATCTACAAAATGAAAAAAAAAAAAAATTCAAGAAGCAAAGCCTATAAAGCTCAAAACTAATGCTTCAAACTTGTTAACTTATCCATGTGCACCGGAAACATTCAATAAGAAGATCAACTGTCGAGTTCCATTGCCTGGGCAGCTTTAGCTTTTGCTACTGCTGTCAATTTGGTCTTCACTTTCTTCCCCACTTGAAACCCGCTAGCACCCTTCTTCTTTTTCTTGTCTTTCCCATCAACCTAGGCACAAATACACCCAACATTAAACCAACAACATTAAAACTAAAAAAAAATTATTTTTGTTAATTTTGTGTGTGTGTGTTAAAATCTACTTAAATATCGTCCCACAAATCTTGTAATATACCATTAAACTCCTATCAATAGATCATCAAGTAATTAATCAATCTGCTAAGCCATAAAGATTACAAATCCGAAAAGCTAACTTAACTGAGACTAAAACAACTACATAGGTAAATTGAGCTAAAATTTTTAACTTTTGATCGCCAAAAAAGCAAACCCAGAAAGAAAGAAAGTAACCTTCATCTTATTTTTCTTTGCTTGGAGGTTTCTGGCTTTCTTTTCTTTCTCTTGCTTCTCTCCTAATATTCCAAAAATTGCATTAACAACAAGCAAAAACGATATTAAGAAAAAAAACACAATAAACGGATAAATAATTCAAAATGAACATACTTTGAAGCTCGAATTCATGCTGTCTTTTCCTGCGAGCTAGATCGTTTTTCTTCGACATTTATATGCTCTGTATCGGACTCCGAAATGAGGTCTCTCCCTCCTCCGTAGCGAGAGGTTGGGACTCAAACCCTAGAAATTTTATTTGAAAAGTTTCTCTTTTTATCGCTTTAACCCTGTTAGTTTTACGATTTTGTTATATTTGGACGTATCTTTTTCTTTTTGAAATTCTGCATCAGTACTAAATTGAGCCCATTTTTTAAGGCCTGTTTGAACTCAAAGAGGCCTGCGGACACTAACTTAAGGGCCTGCTGCCATCTGGACAACCCAACAACCGAACGTTGGTAACCCTCATACATTTGGATCCATTAATTTTTACATTTTCTCAAATAAGAGCATAATTCGAGCACTTATACCAAATAGGTCCCTAATTCCAGGTACGGCAGATGGCAAGCATAGCAAGTTTTTATGTCTCTTAAAATTTATCGGGCTAGACTTTCACATTTCACTTCTCCTTATCTATGGCTCCTTGGTCCTTGCTAATTGCTATGCCATCCCTGATTATAAGATAACAAATTGCCCTAATTTTGCCCATGACGATGAGTGCGGAACTTGAAAAATTAATAGGAAGTTTGATTTATTTTTTATTTTTTTAATAATATTATGCTTGCTTAGTTTAGATGCTTAATTCAAAAACAAAATAAATAAATTTGAATCGTGACCGTTGTAGGAGGAATTTAACCGTCCCTAATTCTTATTAAAATGACAAAAGTACCCTTAAATATAGAATTTTGGAATGATTTTTGTATAATACTTAACACTGCAACCGTGCAAGAAAGCTTCGACCAACAAGCAACATGACTGGTCCTACAGCATGCACATGCAAAGTGAAGTGGCTGAGCCGAGCAAAACATGCAAGAACCAAAACGGCGCCGCTTACGGAAACAAAGGAGAAAAAGGGGAGTACAAACGGAAATGATTACGGCGGGGAGCAAAGAGAATGATGAAAGGCGTAAGGGGGGGGCTGGCTTTGGCCCCATAAAGCTTCTCCTGTAGCTGTTACTGCTGAATTCTCTGAACAGAGACTATTTCACTCTAAATCTCACCAGCGGTGCAAAATTATTATTATTATTATTAAATTTTTAAAAATGCTAAATAAATAATCCGATATAACATTTGTAAAAATTAAAAATTCAACCAATAAAAAACTCATTTTATATAAAATAATCAGCAGATTCTATGGCCTTGAATAAAAATTCGTGACATGTCGGTAATTATTGCCCTTATTCTTTTATCATCAACAGACAAACCTAAAGAAATTAAATCATATCATCAAATACATGTGGTCTGATCTGATCTGAGCTGAGCTGAGCTGAGCTGATCTGATCTCCTCTACTCTCTTATTTCCTCAGCATTGATTCTGATGCTCTAGTTCTTTTGTCAATTTGAGGCGAGAAGGTGGATCTTGTAAGTGTTTTTTGAATTGACCGAAGGAAAGTCTCCAGTGGTGTTTTCTTGTGGTGGGTTTTACTTAAAAAGGCGTGGAACTGATAGCTGATTGATATTATTTAGTGGGTTTTTGGTTTTGCCATCTGGGTTGTGCCTAAATTGTGGTTTCAGCGTCTCTGAAACTGGGTTTTGACTTTACAAGAAGCAGAAGCACTTTTTTAGGTACTTATAAATCCTCGTACGTTTTGTTGTCCAGCTTTTATTAGTTGTTAAATCGAGTTCTGATTTAATTTATGAGTATTGCTGCTTATAACCCAGAAATTTGCCCAAATCGTTCATTTTTATTTTCTTATTATTTTTCTTTTCTGGATTGTGATTAAATGATCAAGTGACTTCAAAGTGGAGCATTGATTTATTAACACCAAGTTTCTCTTCCTAATATGCAAGTTTTTGTTGACTTGAACTCATTCAATTTGCCTTAGAAGTTGTGATACTTTGATTGTGTTCTAAACTAAAGTATCCATCTATTTTTTTTATCTCAGATTCTGCTGTTCTGAGTAAATTTTGTGGATAACTGGGGATTTAATAAGTTCTCCTGAGCCTTTTAAGTAATTGAGAAGATCAGGATCCCAACTTTCTACTCATTGCACAATCAAAGTGAATGAAGCTGAATGAACTGGGGATGCAACTGATCCCAGTTTTGTTTAGAGGGTTTCTTCTTTGAAGAGGGTTTCTTTGTATTGATGCTTTTATTTCTAATATTTAGATGGGGATTCAGTGTTCTAAATTCACAGCATGTTGCTGGAACTCACAATTCAAGGCAACAGTTCTTGAAGCTCCTGATGTCGGTGGGTATATGTGATTGCTGTTATTGGGTTCTTTATCTTCTATAAGAATGAGAAGAAGCTTTGGAGTGAGCAGTTATTAACTCTTTCATGTTTAGATGCTGCAGAGAATGATGAAATGAGCGAGGTCGATGGCTTGCCTTCATTCCGTGAATTCACCTTGGAGCAACTTAAAAATGCCACATCGGGGTTTGCAGTAGAAAATATTGTGTCTGAGCACGGAGAGAAGGCTCCTAATGTTGTTTATAAAGGGAAGCTGGAGAATCAGAGGAGGATTGCTGTTAAGCGATTTAACAGAATGGCTTGGCCTGATCCACGACAGTTCTTGGTAGGCAGTCATTAGCTACTGTAAATGTTTCACTTCTGTCAATTCTTTTTCACATTTTTTAGCTGGTTTTTCTTGAATTGTTTCCACACTGATATACAACTAACTCATGGAGACATGGTGTATGTTTTCATTTTTCTTTTTAATTTTATTTATTGTTTCACTACTTTGTTTCTTCATCTTTGTTCCAGTAAACCTTCCTAAATTCTTTGTTCCTTTGAAGCGATGGTGAAACTTTTAGTTTTGTTTTACCCTTTATGGCCTGAAGAGGTGATGAAACATTCCTTGTAATGACCAGCGTTAGCATCTTACAATGTGTTTCTTTTGAGTGCAACATGGCGGCACTTATATTTCTTCTTTTAGTGCCTCCTTGAAAAGGTACATTAGATTTGGCCCATTTATGGACTTATCTCAGTTCATTTCTTCTTTTTCTGACACTGTAGGAGGAAGCAAGATCAGTTGGTCAACTGCGAAACAATAGATTGACAAATTTGCTAGGCTGTTGCTGTGAAGGCGATGAGCGGTTGCTTGTGGCAGAATATATGCCCAATGAAACACTTGCCAAACACCTTTTCCATTGTAAGACCTAAGGCTTATCCTCTTGCTCATCCTTTCTTTTAGATATATGTTTAATTGAGTACTGCATTTGACCTACAACGCATAATTTTTGTATTGAATCAGGGGAAACACATCCTATGAAATGGGCAATGCGATTAAGGGTTGTTCTACATCTTGCACAGGCTCTAGAGTACTGCACAAGCAAAGGGCGTGCCCTTTATCATGACCTCAATGCCTACAGAATTTTATTTGATGAGGTTAGTACAACTGTTAATTTGTCTTTTCATAACCATTTATCTAGTTGCTTTTACTATCAGTTCGTCCAGTTACATTCTAAAATATATGCAGGATGGTAATCCAAGACTCTCAACTTTTGGTCTAATGAAGAATAGTAGGGATGGAAAAAGTTATAGCACAAATTTAGCATTTACTCCTCCTGAGTATCTGAGGACTGGTATGTATTTTTATCATGGAAACAAGATTTATTTTTCTTGGTATTAGATTTCAAAATATTTAGCTGATTGACTCTTTTAGTGAATCACTTAGTCGGATAAGAGTTTTCAGTTCTTAAAGACTCTACCACCATGTTTCAACTTGATGCTTCAAAATATTGGTCAACCATATATACTTTTCCAGATTATATCATTTAATTGTCTTAGTTTGGAGTCTTATAATTTATCTTGCAGGAAGAGTAACGCCTGAAAGTGTAATATATAGCTTTGGGACTCTTTTACTGGACCTTCTTAGTGGGAAGCATATTCCCCCAAGCCATGTAAGTGTAAATAATTGTGGAAGATATTATAAAGTGATTTTTAATTATTTTTTGATCTTTTAATAGGCATTTGTACACCTGTGCATCTAACACTTAAATAATTTGTACCAGGCCCTCGATCTGATACGGGACAGAAATCTTCAGATGCTGACAGATTCCTGCTTGGAAGGACAATTTACTGATGATGATGGGACTGAGTTAGTACGTTTGGCTTCTCGGTGTTTACAATATGAACCCCGAGAACGCCCAAATCCAAAGTCATTAGTGACTGCTTTAAGTCCTCTTCAGAAAGAAACTGAGGTAAGTTGTTTTCTTTTTCTAAAGTAGCAAAGGCATTTCTTTCTTCATAACTTTGAATTTGAGAATTATCAGCTGTAAATAGTTTTCTATTTCCCCTCTCTGCAGGTTCCTTCTCATGTCTTGATGGGTATTCCACACAGTGCTTCTGTCTCTCCCCTGTCCCCACTTGGTGAAGCCTGTTCAAGAAGAGATTTGACTGCCATACACGAGATCTTGGAGAAAATAAGCTACAAAGATGATGAAGGAGTAGCAAATGAGGTCCATTCTATGTTTTCAATAATCAAGAATTACTGCATGGCTCTCAAGTATTTGTTAAGCATTATCTATGTTTTGCTTTCGACATGCATTTTTAATTGGACGTACATGCAGTTCCAGTTATGCTCATGTTGCATGTTCTGTTCTTTGCAGTATTTCTTCCTTTATAGTGTGCAATTGTTTATATGTTCGTTGGTTCTTTGCTTTTCCTATGCAAATCATTTATTTTTTGGCTGATGCATCTTCTTTCATACTATTTTCCAGCTCTCCTTCCAAATGTGGACTGATCAAATGCAAGAAACATTAAATTCCAAGAAAAAGGGTGATGTTGCCTTCAGACAGAAAGATTTAAAAGATGCAATTGAGTGTTACACACAGGTGAAGATCTTTCAATGAAATGCTTGGAAATTTTTAATAACTTCAGTCACATGAACCCATAGACACATGATTTTTACATTTAACCATTCGGTATTTGCATTCCTTGTCAAGTGACAAACTGTTTGCTATTCTAAATCTGTTATGGCCATCTCATTGAATAGAAATACTTATTCTATAACTTCAACACATAAAAGTTCATCTATCTGTTCTTTGCCTGATAGTAATAAATTTTCATTTGTAGTTCAGAAAACAATCGCAAGTCTTTTTTATATTGTATCAATCTGGATGCTTAAATGACAATCTTTCTAGTATTTGGGATCCTGCTAACAGCATCTTTTTTAACTTGCAGTTCATTGATGCTGGAACCATGGTTTCACCGACAGTTTACGCACGGCGTAGTTTGTGTTATCTCATGAGTGACATGCCTCAAGACGCTCTGAATGATGCAATGCAAGCCCAAATCATTTCCCCCATCTGGCACATTGCATCTTATCTTCAGGCTGCTGCTCTTTCTGCCATGGGAATGGAGAATGAAGCTCAAGTGGCACTCAAGGAGGGCACAACTCTTGAAGCAAAGAAGAATTCAACTGCTGGACAAAAGTGAGAAAGCAATGTGTCCGAAGTAGCCTTTTACTAGTATCATCTTGGTCATCAGAAAGATGAAACATGGCATTGATTGTGATTCAGGCTATCATTCAGGCTAGCAAATCTCGGAGTTAAATGGTTCAGACATATCAAAGTAATTTTTTTCTCGTTTAATTTTAAATCCAGTTTATGGTATGAAATTCATAGATGGGTTTGAGGTGGTAATGGACAAAAGATGTGATGATGGAAATAGGCTGTCCATTTTCTCCTGTGGGGCGTGTAAGAAGTTCTTTCATTCTTTGTGCGATTTGATCAATTGTTCATGTAGTGTTCCAATTTTTTCCTTCACTTCCATAAAAATGGGTTGCTTCCGAAGAAGAAAAGTTGGAAGACTAAAATTGTTGACAGGCTTGTAATTCTGTGTACAGATACTCTTCTTTGTGTGCTTTGCTAATGAAATTGCTGGTTTTAGACGTTTAGGTACGTATTTTTGGTAGACACTAAATAAGATTTATTTCTATGTCAGTAAGAGAATTTTGTTCCCTGCAAGCCAATACTTGATGGCGTCGTGGCTAAGGCTAATATTGTAGCTGTTCTAGTACAAACGGTGGAAAGGTAACGTTTGAGAAATTATACAAAACTGGCCGTGTTCAGATAGCTCCCATTGCAAATTCTTAGGCGTGAGGTATATAAACCATAATAAATTGCAAATTGTCGCGTCCCTCTTTCCCTCCTAGCTCCCTCAAAGAATTGGGGACTTGGTTTTATTTTTACAACAATATTACTGGAATAGCTAGCAAACTTGTTAAATAATCCCAAATATTCTGTAAGCATTAATGCAAAGAATTACAATAAAAATCCCTCTGTATTATTAAGGAGGATGAAGCCTCCACAATCCGTTCCGGCACTGCTTTATTTCCTTCCTTTCATCTCACAATGTAATTGAAGAGAAATCAATTCATGATCCTTCAAAATTCACTTGAGAACTTCGAAATGATTCCTTTGTTACTCCGTAATAGACTGGTTCACTACCAGAAAAGGTGATAAAGTTCCAGCCAAAAGCTGATCCTCCAATGATTTGTGACCCATCGCTGTCAACAGTTTGTTGCTTCGTAGAGACAGAATTGGACTGTAAAGACTTATTATCAGATGGTTTGGTGCTTACGCCATCTGGTTGAGGCTGCTCAGCCACCTTAACCTCTTGGGGTTGCTGGCCATCAGGTAAAACTTTACACTTCTTTACAGAAATTGTTTCTGCTGTCAATTGCTTGTATAGTTCCATCAGTTTCTTTATCTCTGCAAGATGCAAATTATATGCCTCATAAGCACTTAAAGCACATACCACAGAATTGGCTCCAATTTCCAGTAATGTAACTGGCATCATTAGCAGCACCAAAGATCACAAGGTTCAAAAAATCAATATCATAGTTTTAACCCATAGTTCGAAGTCACATATAAAACTTAGGGCAAATCCAGAGAGGAAAAACTTAAATGGTGTTCAAATGAGACAAATATTCAAGAGGGGATGCACGCAAGCCTATTATGCTGATTGTTTGTTTCCACATGAATCCTCAAAAGCACTTGAGAGTGATTAGTCAAACAGGCATTGGTTCAAGAATTTCAAGTTAAGAATTCGAGTCACAGCAATGAAATTCCTCAAGAACTATAGTTAGAATTAGCTTAAGCATGGTAACATAGAGATCGTGTTTGCATTAAGAACAAATATACTTAGCCAACCATAAGGAAGACTAGAAGGACATATTGAGACATGTTGATGAGCTTACTTTCCTGAATTTCAAGGGAAGCTTTGCAATTTCGAAAGTCAGGTGTCCGCAACACCTGTAAGAAATCAAAATAGTGAAAGCAGGTCAAGAGTACCGACAACACAATCCTAAAGTTCAGTCCTTTACAGAGACACACATGATCTAACTACCACAACTTTACCCTAAAATCACATTGATTGTAGCGCAGAAACGACCAACATCGTCAACGGTTCCAGAAAAACACGAAACAAACTCAAAAAAATTATGTCTTTATTAGGCCCTAGCTAAAGAAACCCAGAAACGAAATCCCACGAGCCAAAAAAAAAAAAGCCACTAGCACATACGGCACGTAAAACATCAAGAAACGTCAAAAAGGGCAGCCTCATCAAGCATCAAATCAAGTAAACCCCAGAGAGAAATCACACAAGATCTCCAAAAATGGTAACCAAATTTAACATTTTTGCAAATGGGTTCTGCATTGAATTGTACCTCAACAAAATGAGGACGAAGATCTTTAAGAACAAGACGCATCTTGTAGCAGCTTGAGTCTTGTATTTGGGCATTGTTATCAAGTGGTCTTTTCTTAGAGTTAGTCGCCGCAGTAGCTTGCGGTTGAACAGGAGGCTGTGAAGGAAGTGTTTCAGTTTTGTCTGGCTGTGGGTTCGTAACTTGGGCAGCTGTGTTCTCAGCTGGTTTTGGTTCTTCCATGGATGATGATCTCGTCTGAATCGAGTCTGGGAAAGCTAATGGTAATTGGTAATCGAGGAGGAAATAAAAAGTTTTTAACTCTTGTTGTGCAGAAGTTTAATTAGAAAAGACCTTGTGAAATTAATGCTAACATTGAGGATCTTAATGAAAATAACCATAAATCACGACAAAACAATACGACGAAGAGCGATGGTCCAGTCAAAATGACAAATAGTTAAAAACTGAGGGTCGGTCAAACTCACGGAAATGAGAAATCTCAAACTCAGCCGTTAAAACACAGTTTGTCAAAGAGTCCCTCATCTTTAGGAAAAATAGATGAAGACATGGTTTGTAAACTTTTTAATACAAGTCCCAAACTTTAAATTTGATTAATAAAATTTATAATTTAATTGTTATAACCCTTACTATTTTATTTTATTTTATTTTTTCACCCGAAAAGGGCACTTACCTCCTAATCAAATACTTCTACATGAGCTATTTTAAAGGTACAGAACAATCAAATTACTGATTCTGATAACAAATATTTAACTGAAATCTCATAATTAGGACTATATTAAAAGATCCGAACTATCACCTTCATTGTAATTTTATAAAAGATTGGCGACCTAAACGTTACTATATTTTTCCAAGCTGGAACATTCAAGTTCTTCCAAATCCTTCTGAAAATCCCTTATTATTGTGGACTTCACCTGTGATCGAAACGAAAACCCACCCTCTTTCTGTTTCTCCCTCTGAAATTAAGCAAGTGGAAGAAAAAAGGAAAATTGACAATGAACCCACAAACAGATAAGATAGTGAGGAGGACAACGATGGTGGCCACTGCCGTTGCTTCCTATTTTCTGTTAACAGCTGACTATGGCCCCGAACCCAATGCCCTTGACCCCGTATGTTTCTTACAGCAAATTTGCAAACTGTATTTATTTTCTATTCTAATTCTTTTGCACTTATGTCATCTTGATGAGTTTGGAAGAATCTTTTCTTCTTACAGATACGACTGACATATTTACTTTTGCAAATTGAGAACCTTTTATTTTGGTGTTGTTTAATATTGCTATTTGCTGTATAAGTTGCTAATATCATTCTCAAATTTAGGGGTCAATCGTGTTACATTCAGGTGACCTGTGTGGTTGCTTACTATTTGAGTTGCAACTTATATCAGTTTTTGCCCTTGTGTTTGCTGACAACCTGTTCTCGGTTGAAAATCATCTCCATTTCCCTTCATTGTATGTAGTTAATACCTCACAACAATCTAGATTCCTTACTTTTTAGATATTTAGCCAACACTGTCTCTTAAGGTATTATCATCTCCTGATTAGAAATAGCTAATGAGTTGCAGCTCATTGCATTATTAATTGGTACTAAACGGGATTGAATCAAATTTATCTAATCTTCAGGTTGATGACCTAGAGATGTACTAAGATCCCTAAGCCTCATTAGATTTGATTCCATTCAGTATTAAAAAATTTCATGTTAGTTGCAAAGTTCCTTAGGTTAAAGTTATAGGACTGCTTCGTCCCAGCTTCTAGGAATAGTGACTTTCATACCCCTCATATTTTTTTGATTGTTTCCTTAAGATGTGTTTTTTTATCTGGTTACAGCAGGGTTTGAAAATTCTTGCTTTGAATGTCATTTTGTAGCATCACTGTTTTAACCCTTGTGTAAAACCAAGTAGTACTTTTGGTGACTACTATAGAATGAGATATTCAGCTCCTGAAGAGAGATTACTTTTCCAAGCTTGTGGCTTATCAGAATATTGTAGATGACTTAGTAGCATTCAACTTGGGTTTTCAGCATGTCATCATTTTTCAGTCTGTCAAGCTGTTTGCCCAAAATTTGTGTTCAATCCAGACAGAACTACGAGGAGGGAGCCACTGGGAACACCCTCTTTTCTTACACAATCCGTTCTTGAATCCTTTTTTCAATTTCAATGAATAAAGATAAATACAAGCTCAAAACCTGAAGCACTAAATGATTGTTTTATAATCTCTTTCTGACTTGTTATTGTTATTGATGTTATTCTTTCGGTTTTTTTTTTTTGTTCCTTTCACTCTGTTTCTTTCGGTACAACATTCGGACTTGTTGTACTGGATTCAACCCTTCTAGGCATGATTATTTTTTCTCTGTATCCTAAAAAACATTCTTTCCAAATGTTGCATTACTAATAAGAATAGGGAATGGTGTCGATTGGAATTTGCTATGAGAAGCTTCAATAATAATATTGATGAAAAGATGGAAGGTAAAGGAATAACCAGTACCCCTATGAGACATAAACTAGAAGGTTCATTCATGCAAATCACTTCTAAGTGATTCAGCTTATGGAATGTGCTACATTCTTAACGAGTCAGCCTGCTTAATTATCAGTTGACCTTGCTATTCCTTCTTGTCCATAATCCCCCACATTTCCCAAATCACTATTTTAGATTTCTATGCTTAAAATATCTTGATCCTATACTGATTGAATTATTTACACTGAGTTCTATGACTATCAAAAAAGTTTTTATCCTAATGACAGTGAGTTTCAATGGCAGATTAAAAAGGCAATACTATCAGCAGAAAGCTCTGTGAAAGAGTTCATCTTTGGATCAAAGAAAGAACCTCGAGAAGAAAGTCAAACAGCAAAGCTGAGCTCTGATAATTCTAAGGAACATCCTTAACCTACAAGATGTTTGTTTTGCATTGGAACATACATGAGTATTTCAATTTTCAAGTAGATTTCATAAGGCTGTTGTTTGGATATGTGAAGATTGTAATATGAGACCGAGCTCCTTTGATCCTTTCCTGGAGGCTCTTTTATGGAAAATTTTGATAGATAATCTCTTTCTTGGCTTGTTGGACTTTTTAGACTCTTAAAAATTTTCTAATGAAAATGCCTGCTGCTAATCACATACAGACAGAGAGAGAGTATTTTACATAATTTCAATTAAAAATAATTTTCTCGTCAAAGCCTGCAGTTAGATCAGAACAACAGATCCAGGACAACATCTGTGATGAACGGTACAGAATGGTCGGTCAACCAGGAAAAAGAAGAAGAAAAGAAACCCCTACGGTTTATTTTTTTGGGAAAGAAACTCCCACAGTTAACAAAGAGAAAATGTTTTAATTATTTTATATTATAACATAAGGTGTATAATTTTTTTACGGTTGTTTGATAAAAATTTAATAATTATAAAAATAATATTATTTTATTATTTTATATTTTTACTATCTTTAAATTTTCATGTGAAAAATTATGTAATTTACGTAACAGCGTAAGGGAATAAACTCCGAAAAACTTATTATTAAAAAAAAGATGAGAGAAATAAGAAGAAACTTATTATTAAAAAAAAAAGAGAAATAGGAAAAAAAGGAATATTTTATTTATCCAATTCAGAATTCGAACATGTGTAAAATTCTGGGACAACCGTTTTTTGAACAACCCAATGGCCGTGACCGTCCATCATCCACTCTCACTCCTCACCAACTGAAGTTGTTGTTCAAACTTAGAACATGCTCTCTGGTCTGTTTCATCATCTCTCCTTCTTCAAAGTTCAAACCCTAATCTTTATCACAAATGAAACAAGCCACATTCCGCTCAAAAATCTTACCTCCTTCCCATTTTATCCCCAAAACCCTCCTCAAATTACAACCTTCAATCACCACCCTTACCTTTCCCTCCAAATCCCCAAACCCCCTTACTTTCAAAACCCTCTCTTGCTTAGAGTCGCAGTCTCAATCAGAAACCAAAACCCTAACCCTGATTTCAGTCCTGCGGGCGATCCCAGACTGGGCGGACCGCGTGAAAGAGCGTGGGGTGAAACAAAAACGTACCTTATACAGCCATGAGAAGTGGGTCGAACACAGAAGCTCATTGCGTCACGTGCGGCACTTGCTTTCAAGCTTATCTTCCCGCGTGATACTTTCACTGATCCCGCCTGTGATTGCGTTTACTATGGTGGCTGTGGTGATTGCGAGTTACAATTCTGCTTTGGACTCCCATTTGTTGCCTGGGTTTTTGCCCGTTCTGAGAGCTTCTTCACTGCCGTATCAATTGACGGCTCCTGCGTTGGCTCTGCTTTTGGTGTTTAGAACTGAGGCTTCGTATTCAAGGTTCGTAGACGGAAAAAAGGCCTGGACTCAAATCATTGCTGGAACTAATGATTTTGCTACGATGGTCATTTCGGGAACTGACAACTCCACTGACGAGTGCATCAAAGATTCTCTTCTGCGCTACATTATGGCTTTTCCGGTTGCTCTCAAGGTGATTTTGGTGTTAAATTGGTTTTGACGAACAATTACATGGATTACTAGACCAGTAATTTTAGAAAAGAGAAGCTAAGTACTATACATATGTGGTATCTAACTTTATTCTTTGTATGTGCAGGGTCATGTGATTTGTGACTCAGATGTTAGCGGAGATCTCCAAGATCTGCTTGATGCAGATGATCTAGCAATAGTACTCGATTCAAAGCATCGACCACGCTGCATTATCGAGTTCATTTCTCAAAGCCTTCAATTACTAAACTTAGAGGCGACAAAGCAAAATATGTTGGTATCTCTCTTGCTGGATTACATAAATACTCAGAAATTTCCATTCTATGATGACATTTTCTGAAGTGATCTCAAGGAAAATTCTATCTTTACTTCAAAGTTTGGGTTTTTTTTTTCCCATGAAATATTATTCAAAAACCCCAAAAGCTGACAGGCATCTTAAACTAAATATACTTTGATCAATATATTCATCTTAATTTCCCCAAATCATGATGCAGGAGTCAAAGATCTCCTGTTTTCACGAAGGCATTGGTGTATGTGAGCAACTCATGGGTATCCCTATTCCTCTCTCGTACACTCGCTTGACATCAAGATTTCTAGTCCTCTGGCATCTCACCCTCCCAATCATACTTTGGGATGATTGCCACTGGATAGTAGTTCCTGCTACTTTTATCAGTGCTGCTTCTTTGTTCTGCATTGAAGAAGTAAGCCTCTCTTACCTCTTTGCTAGTTGGTGAAAATTTTAATTTGATCTCAAATAACTTATGAGTAGTGGTAGACTTCCCAAAATTTCCTCCCACTTGATGTGTCATTCATCAAGTGATTGATAGATTTTAACGTTCCAAGTTAATTAATTATATTATCATGCCACCCACTTGCTGAATGCCGTATCACGTGGGAGGAAATTTTGAGATGTCTAACACTACTTACATCAAGTGCAGCTTGCAGCATTATGTAGGACAGTTTTACCTAATCTGCCATCAGTGATGCACTTGTTCAAATTCTGTTTATTATGCACATTGAACATGGATGCTAACTTGACAGTTTGTTTTGCGAGGTTGGTGTCCTTATTGAGGAACCATTTCCGATGTTAGCTCTGGATGAGCTTTGCAATCTTGTTCAGAGCAACATTCAGGAAGCAATTGCTACTCAGAAAGTTATCCAAGCTCAGGTATCTGCAAAAAGAAAGAGCCATTCCTATCAGCACTGCGCAAATGGTTGGCCTAACTCTTAAAAGTGGACAGGAAAGTCCGTGTAGTATAGTTTCACGGGACTACAGAATAACTACTCAAATACTTATCCCATTCAGTGGAGCTTGCATTCCCTCCCTTCTGTATCACAATGACACACTAAAGCTTGGCTTAGTATCTTGAATATGTAAATATGATGTGGCATATCTGGGAAACCTCAAATTTTGATGTATTTGTTGTATATATACATACACACATACATACATGCATACATGCATAAGTGTGTGTGTACACGCACACACATAGGCACACCAAATTCAAATCATTTGTAAAAACCTTGGCTGCTTAATTCATAGGTTAACAGTTGGTCATTTTCCTGTTTTGGAATGCTATTTCCAATTTGATGTTGCAGTTTTAATATATTAGGTGTCTTTACAACAATTCTTAGACAATATCGTATAAATATAACGAGTCCAATTCTACTAGTGGGTAACTGAGTCCAATTCTTACTCTCTTCATTTTCTTAACTTGGGTGTTCGTATGAAGTTTAGGATGCGATATTATAGAAAGACGTTTAAAGGTGTTGCCCAAATGAACCAAAGCTCTAGTATTTCTGTATATGTTTATTAAAAAAAAAAACTACTTAATGGAACTCAAATCTGAATGTGCCTCGACACAATTTTTCTATCACAAAAATAATAGCGAAGGTCAAATTACATTCAATAATGTCCTCACGGCATGAGGAATGCCGCTTCAAGATTCAAAAAGCTTCTGCTGAAAGAACATTTTTATGGGGCCATGAAGGAAATGATCGCCGAAAGCAAACTATTGGGTCAAGGGCTATGCAGCCCTTTTCTTCACAAAAGGAAGCAGATACTTCCTTTCAAAAAGAGAGAGGGGGGTGGTGGTGTGGGGGGTGTGTGTGGTGGTTGAAGAAGACGAAGGAATAAAGAAAGAAAGAAAGGAAGAAAAGGAAACGGCTACTTGCCTACTAGTGAAATGAAGGACTCCCTGCTAAGATTGCCATAATGGCGCCCATCAATATTAAGTTAGAGAGAATGAATTCTGTATCCATCCATGGCCTCCAACCACACACATCATAGGTACCCCTCGAGCACAATGCTCTGGCTTGACATCTTAGGCTGTAAATTCTTCAATATCAGTCTTTTCCCTAAACTATTCAATAGGGTGTGTGGATTGCCGCCATCACTTCCATTCCATACCGGCAAAACTTCCACCACTATCTTTTGCAACAGATTTTGTTCGATACCCTCTTTGAGAAGCATTTCAAGATCACCATAATTACCCCTCAAATCCACCAAAACACTGCAAAATCCGTGGGAATAGCAGTAGTCCAAAACAGCTTTTAAATTCAACTGATGCAAATTTACTGTTTCAATTCCTTTTGTACCCATATCAGGTTCTACGGTTATCTCTCCATCTGTAAATACTATCACTTTTGAAGAAGATTCTTCAGAAAGACCAGGAATTCGGATTGGAGAAGCATGATTACTTACTGTTATAATCCGAAAGGGCTGATTAGCATCAGGTTCTTGTGATGCAGGTATTGAATACTTCTTAGTTGATGATGCGGAAAGTATAATTGCATCATATTCCTGTAACAACTGCGAGTAATATCCACCAGATTCTGCAACTCCTTCTCCGAGTTGGTCTAGGACGTGGCCATTGACAGAGAGCGTGTATCTGCAAGTCAAGAATAGATATTCAATCAGACCACCTTTACATTTTTATCTCAGAATTAATGGTAAATTGTCTGTCTGGCAAGTGAACTTGCACCAAAACCCTTCAAGAAATTACACAGTAACATCTATCCATGTGTTATAACTAATGTTAAATTCAATAACTAAAAGCTTACCTAAGTGTAGCAAAAGGCTTCCCTGTGACTATTCGATGGATAAATGCCTCATTGAGCCTCTTGCACAACTCATCCTCTACACCCACAGTCACATCAATTCCAGCATCTCTCAGTCTTTCCAATCCCTTTGAATTCACAATTGGGTTTGGGTCTAACATCCCGACCACCACCTTTTTCACTTTAGCTTTAATCAGAGCTTCAGTACATGGTGGAGTTCTCCCATAATGATTACAAGGTTCCAAGCTCACATAAGCTGTTGCACCGTCGGCCAACTCCCCAGCATCTCTCAGAGCAAATACCTACAAGATACATCTCCTGCCTCAAATTATTCAGCTTTCAAAAACAAAACACAGCAATGTCAAACTCACATACAGCCATTAGGATAAAATGTATAATAGTTCCACAAGCCAACGACACAATCAAATCAAAGTGAAGGTCTGGATTGCATTCCAGAAATGTGTTTGTTTTCCTTTTCAGAAACACAAACACATAGTGGATATATTCCCCCAAAGCTGGAGGCAAATACTTCCAACCAAACACTTAAACATTTTATACTACTACAAGAATATACAATTTTAGACTCCCATGTTAAATCTTTCACCTCACCGTGAACATATAATATTCTTAACAAATACATACCATTGAGGCTTACCTCAGCGTGAGGCTGGCCTGCTTTAGGGTGAAACCCTTCACCAACAATCTTGCCATCTTTCACAATCACACAACCCACCATTGGGTTGGGACTTGTAGAGCCAACTGCCTTTGTAGCAAGCTCCACACACCTCCTCATATAAAACCCGTCATCTTTATCATTATTTTGTACCTGTCCGCACCTGATCCTATATCCACCCCTACATTTTCTCGTGCTAGTTAATGATTTGGCTAGCCTTTTGAGTGAATTGCAAAACCCAAATGTTGAATTTTGATTGAATGCAAGTGTTGGTGATGAAGTGGGATAAAATATACGACAAGGTGAAAGACCGAGTTGGTGAAGATTATGATTTGGTGTTGAAAGTCGATGAGTGTGCATTTTCGTGGGATATTCAATTGTTCACAGCGGTGGTTTGGAGATGAAGAGACGGAAAAAACGAAAATCGATACAGTACTGTATCCGCATCAATTCCCACCTACCGCATGAAAACGGGGGTTTGGAGATGGAGGACTCAAAAAAAATGATGTCTGAGCCCGGGTTCGAACCGGGGACCTCTAGTGTGTGAGACTAGCGTGATAACCAACTACACCACCCAGACGAGTTTGTTTTCATTTACTGTCTTTTTTATTAATTATTATTATGCAGCAGACTCAGAGTAAACACAATTTCTAATCCTCCTACATAGAAAAAGTTTATTTTAATGCCACTTTTACTAAGCTGGAATCGAACTGGACAATAATAAAAATATGCTGGAATGAGAATAAAGAATGAGAATCAGAATAATTTATTTATTTGAATTGTAAGAATCGAAATCAGAATGAGTTGGATTGTCATTAATGTATTTATTTTATCTTGAATCGAAAACAGAATGAATTAAATTGTTACAAATTACTAATAAGCTCTTATTAATAATGACACTAATATTAATTAAAACAATAAAAATAATAAAATTTAATAAAATAATGTTAATAAAAATAAAAATAATATATAATAATAATAATTAAAATAATAAATTTAATATAATTTAATAATAATAAATTAAATAAAAGTTTTATAAATTTTAACAATATTATATCAATAAACTACTAAAATTAATAAAATTTAATAAAATAATAATAATAACAATAATTAAAATAACTAAGTTTATTTTAATAATAATAATAATAATATTGACAATGCTAATAATAAATAACAATGATTAATAAATTTTAAATAATATTAATATTAATGACAGCAATAATAACAATTAAAAAAAACTAAATAAATTTTAATAATAATAATAACATATTTTAAATAACATTAATATAATAGTAATGAGATTAATTAATTAATTAATAATAATAATAATAATAAAGGACTTATGTGCAAATAATACAAAACTTTTTGGTATTTTCATAAGTTCCGTACGGACTAAAATGCAAAAATGATAAGTTGGTTGAGGACAATTTAAGAATTATAAAAATTTAATGGGATATAATAAAAAATTTAGAGAATGGCTTGGAAATCAATTCCTCATTTTCCATTCCCAAATTTGAGTGGGGCTCGTGATTTCGATTTTGATTCCCGCCCTTATTTTGCGAAGTAACGCTGTCAATAATTTTAATTTTGGATTCCGATTTCTTAATCCGTGAAGTAAACACTGGCTTGGTTCATTCCAATTTGCTGTTCGCAGATTCGCAGGACTCAGAAGAACTGCTGTTGCATGCGAGCCTGTGAATGCTGGCTTTGTTGTCAATACTGGAAGGCATCGCTTATAAGTTAACAAATGACTCAGCTGGAATGATCAGAGGTTCATATGCACAAAATAAAGTCGTAATGATGAACCATGTCAATGTGTGTAACATGTACGACCAAATCCCCACAAGGTTTTTGTACAAAATCCGGGTGATTAATCTTCTTCCGGATACTAGTAAGCAAAGGCAGAAGTGCACGGTGCAAAGCGGAAACATGTAATACAAATCAATTATGAGGGAAAGTGTATATAGAGAATATATATCTGCTGTTTAAGCCGCCTCATAAGATCATACAATCACAGCAGGATGGTACTGTCTTCTTCTGGAAACTCTCTTGGATAGCCTCTAGCCGGAAGATTATCTCTTCGAACGTTGGCCGGCGGTCTGGATTCTTGTGCCAGCATTCTCGCAGAAGCCTAATGTAAAATATATTAGTATAGGCAAATTAACCGTGCAACTAAATACTAGTTTTAAACAAAACTGATCAATAAAAATAATCTGGTATGATGTCATGATCACAATCTTAAAACTGACTCTCTGAAAGGTAGATGCTTGTAAATACATGGAAAAGCCACCATTCACAAACGATATTAATATGAATGATTTATTGTACTTCAAAGCACACTGCAGCACCAGAATGATATTTGCGAGTTTTTCTTGGAGGTAAATATTTGAAGCATTGCAGTACTTTGGTCGCTGCATAAGTCCTTTTTCACAATATGGCTTATCTAGGGGCACGTCTTTGCAATTATTGAGACGAGAGAAGCAATCAAAATAACTCACGCCTTGATTGGTTCAGGATACAAAGATGAAAGAGCTGGTCGTGAATCTTCATATGCCCGTCTATCTGCAACCTGTACTGCAGTGTCTGCTCTATTAGACGGTCCCCCTTGAAACATCTGCAAGCAAAAGCCAACCCACGACCACGTATAAGATACCAAAAAAGCAAACTTAATCAGAAATGAAAAATACATCAGTTGAAAATTATATGGTAAATAATAAAGTTGAGCTTAGGGTTACCTCGTGGACTATTAGAGCGAAGGAAAAGACATCAACACTCTTCCCATATGATTCTCGACGATAGACCTCAGGTGCCATATAACGATCTGTTAAATGTGATAGGACCAGCTAAACAAACATTCAAATTTTAAAAATTTATAAGCTTTTATTAAGATAAAAGAAAATTACATGAACCAGTTCCTCCAGTCATTTTGTAACTATATGAATCTTTTTCTTGTGCAATTTTGCTCAATCCAAAGTCTGTGACCTTGAGGTGCCCTGCTTCATCTTGTAGCACGTTACTGCCGGTCAAGAAAAAGAAAGGCATATGAGAAACTTTTAGGTGATTCAGAAATTGCTGAATACACCTAAGCCAAAGGCTTGATTACAATTTATGACCTGATATTAATATTTCAAAGTTAAATGCACTCAACATTGAATTGTCTGAAAGGTATATGTTGCAATACCTAGGTGTCAGATCTCGGTGTATGATAGCATGCGGTCTGTGATGATGGAGATAATTCATTCCTCTACAAGGTTCCAGAAGGAATCAGCCCATGACAGGAGTTTACAGAAATTGACGTGTATATGGCTATACAAATGTACGAATTAAAGACGATTTATAAACAGAAACAAAATCAATGATCTTCATGACCCAAAAGCATGAGAATCCAAAAACTAAATGCAAATTTCATCCAATGATATTCTCTATGCAGTTTTTCACAAACCAAATTATAGTCCTCCTCTTGAAAACTTCTTTTAAGTTCTGGGATACACACAATGATGCAAGCAGCAGATTGTTGCATTGTACACAGTATTCAAAGCATGAACATTTACATTTGAATTCTATAGCATTGTTTTCATGTTGGATGATTCATGATTCAGGCACTTTCAAAGATGAGAACTTATGCAAACTTCAACAGTATGTACACAGGTACTTTTGATGGACAGTAAAAGTACAACAATATCTTATCAGTAAATTTTCTGCTAAAGCGAAAATTCTATCAATAACTTCAAGGGCAGAATTGTAATTAGCTAGAATTTGTACCTTGCAATGTCTAAAGCATAAGCAACTGCAGTGGGTGGATCTAGTTTTCCTTTCTTTTTCAATATATCATGCAAACTTCCCTAGCACATTCACATGAAGGAAAAATCAGCAACTTTCCAAAAAGATAAATTCGGTAATAACAAAACTCACATTGCGAAGATACTCTGTTAGGAATATTAAGCGCTCTGAGTGCTTTAGGACACCAAGGAACTGTACTATATTAGGATGACGCAACTTTTGCCACAATCCAAGTTCCTTCATGAATGAATTCCTGTTAAACAACCAATCATGAAGAAACAAATGTTAATTGTTAGCAGGAAGGTCAAAAATCTCACTGATCTTATGGAAAAGTATCCACATCAATATTACTTTGCTTTACCACTAAAAGAAGTAAATCCACACTGATTTCTCATGCTTCAAAATAATACAGATCACTATTTAAAACACTTCAACCTACAACAATATAAATTCTCCCTTTTGTAGGAGTTGAATAATTTTATTAGAACAAACTGAAAAGTGAAACTATTTATAAACATCCATTTACAAAAATTGAGAAAGAAGGGAATAGAAGGAAGGAGAGGAACACATTACACATTGTACAGTAATAAAACACCATATTAGTTGTACAATAACAAAACTCACCTCACTCTTGGATTTGATGCAATGGAGGAGCGTATGGTTTTTGCTGCAATTTCTGTACCACGCCACTTGACTAGATAAACTTCACCGTATGCTCCCTGCAATAATAGAGAAAGTCGGGAGAATGCTGGTTGTTAAGATGTGGCAGTATGACTATGGTTTTAGATGTCCTCAACATTTGCCTAGAAAAGTTAAAATAGGAAATTACTTCTCCAATAAGTATTGCTTCATCCATGGCCACTTCATCAAAATCAATTTCATAGCAAGGAGCATGCGAGTCAAGGCCCACCTGTCTTAAGCAAAAAATAGATAAAAGTTTCTTACAAAACTATTAATAACTCAAATAGGTCCTCATGAACCTTATGTTCTAACATATAGTGACTAAAGAATGCTCACAAAACCTCAACGACATTGCACTTAAAAACTTCAGAGTTGCAGTTTTAGCATCTGTACAGTTACCCAAAAAGAAGTTACAGTACAACATTAGAAAAAAAAAAGTTTAAAAATATAAAAGAAGAAGAAAAAGAAATCCTTCAGTCAATGTGAAAGTAGACGCTGCTGACAGGCCTTACAAAATTATCATTAGACGCTGCTGACAAGGTACATAAAATTAATTATTGATAGCTCCATATGATTAACACACCACTAGTTTAACTGTTTTTTTTGTGGGGGGGTTTGAGCGGGAAAGTGGTTAGTGTAAATGCCAAATCACAAAAGCAAAAGCAAAAGCAAATATAAATAGGTTCTGTAACATCCATTTCCTTTCCTTTGAACATAGTATTACAAATATAGATATATTAACAGCTGTATATATGTTTAACAGTATTAAATACCGGATCTATTCCACCCCGATCTTCCAATATCTTGCAAATCACCACATGACCGAAGCTGCGAGCATCTGAAAGTGGCTGATAAAATGAATCATATTACATACAACATCACCACCAAATCCAAATATAAAAGCATTTTGAATATCAAAAGATGAAAGATTTAGATTCAAACTTACTGTGCGACCCCACCGATCTAAGGAGTTGACGTCAGCTCCTTTCTCAAGAAGTAAAAGGACAATTTCGGCACGACCTTCGCTTGATGCTAAATGAAGAGCTGTTCTCTTGTCATAGTCAGCAAGATTCGGTTCTACGCCTTTCTCTAGCTCCTGTAAAACCCCTGCCCTGTCCCCTTTGCTTGAACAATAAAGCAGCCTATAGGGACCTTCCGAGTCAATAATTTGCCCCTGCAAACTCTTGGAACCCTTGGATCTCAAACTTTTTTGCAAATATATACTCTTTTTTTTTTTTTTTTGTGAATTAAGTTTTACAAGGTTAGGAGAGGTTTGATTTTTATTCATGTGTTATTTAAAATTGATGAAAAAAGAATTGTTTTTCAAGATTCTTACAATAGCAACTGAAGCTTACCTTTGGAGGTGATGGGCAGTTGGAATCGTCCATAATAGAAAGATGGAAATCAAGATTTCCAGTTGCAAAAGCTATGCAAGATGTCGTTGAAGAAAATGAATGATATAATTATCAGTGACCGAAGTGGTCACAGTAAATAATATTGAAAAATCCAAATGTGTCTTCATCTGACTCGGAGAATACAAGGATATCTATTGTCCTATTAGGTGAGATTCAGACAAAGAATTAAGTAAATATCAGTTCCTCGATTTCTCCAACCAAAAAGGAAAGATGGCTAGGGTCAGGGTTAAAGCTATTTTGGTTGCTGAGAACACGAAGAGATAAAATCGGAGTGAGGGTTAGGGTTAGGATTAATAATCTGTTTCGTTCCTGAGAAAGCGAAGAAAGAAAATTGAATTTCAGGGTTAGGATAGAAAATTGAAGTTACAGTTATGATGAAGCATCGGTTCGCTTCCTGAGAAAACGAAGAGAAAAAATATCGAATTTTCCTCCGCTTTCTGATCAACCAAACAGGTTTTGCTAACGGACGTTTAGCAGTACTTTTTGAACTTTCTTTTGGCGCGGGAAGAGGGGTTGCTCTTACATTGCTGGCGATGTGAGAACAACGCGGGAATAGTCGAAAAGTCTGCGTCGAAACGACGCTGTTTTAAATATCTATTGTGGAAATTCAGTGTTGAAACGACGCTGTTTCGCAAGAAATGAAACTTTTTAAAGAGAGTGCGCAGTGCCCCTGATGCAGAGCTGTCATACCAAGGTGTGCGCACTGTACCCTTCCCCGCGCGTACCAATGATTTATCATTTATCGTTACATCTCACACATAAATAAATAAACAGAAATAAAAGGAAAAAAAAATGCGAAATTTTCAAATTTCAAAAACCCTAACGTCCAAAAAACCCTCCAAAAAAACAACTAAATCCACCCGATTTCTTCCACTCTTATGGCATTAAACGACCCACCGAAAGCCCTGGAATCCCGGGTCGACTTTCGGGGAGCTGAGTGCGGACCCGGAGAATCCGAGCGCGAAGAGGAAGATCTGGAGAACCTAGAGTCGGATGTGAAGAAAATGGCGCAAAAGATTCTAGAATACAGAGCAACACTGCCAGATCAACTCAAGCACACTTTCGCTACGATCCTTTCAGCTCAAAGACCCATTTTTCCTGGATTTGTATCCGTATCCGAGCCTGGACCATCCGGAAAGGCTAACCCAGGTTCGATTTCCTTCCAAGGATTTTCACTTAAGAGTGCTTGAATTTAAAAAGAAAATTGGATGGTTTTGTACGTGGGTATCTCTGTTGTTTAATGGTTCACTGAAATTGAATTGTCGCCAGTTTAATTTTTACAAAAAATAATTTTTTTTATATTTTATATTTTATAGTGATTTGATTTTTGGATCTTAGTTGACGGAATGGTTATTGGCCTTTTAACTTGCAGTCTACCAGTTTGTGGAATTTCAAATGCGAAATTCCTCCCTTCATTGTAGTTTTGTGTTGATGGAATGCCATTTATCTAATGGTTTGAAATTGAAACTGAATGCCTGCATTTTTGTGCTAAATGTTTCTCCTGGGGAGTATTTTATTTGTGAATGTGGGAATAGACAATGCCCATGCTCAAAGGTGAAGTCCATAACTGTGTGCAATAATACGGATTAGTAAAGGAAAGTTCCATGGAGAGTTGTAAATTAAAATAACTGTTTTAAGTTACATTTATCCACTTTCCAGATGACTGCTGGATAAGAGATTTCCCTAGATGTTTGGCGCTCAGATTGGCACATTTTAAGTTTTTTGGTCATAACTTCATTTATAAACATTGAATCTGTAGATAATGTTATTCTTATCAAGGTAGTTATATTAGAAGATTCAAACGTCTATGTTCAGTTGCCCTCTTAGATCACTTTCAGTACTGAAAAACATCTGTGTACAACTACTGCGGTTAAACTTTGTCTCTTTATAGTTTACTCATTTGTTGCCTGTTGTACATAGTGTTCTGTTAATGTATGCTTTGCTGGAAGCATAATAATCTGGTTCATTAAGGTTAATTAAATTAGAACAACAAATGGCCAGTCTGTGACTGCAAAGCAACAGATATAACTATGTAGTTGTTTTTCAGCATCAAATGGCTATGGATGCCCCACTGTCGAAACTTGAAAGGAAGATGTAGTGGTTTTGATTGGTCTAGTTGCGACGGTAGTTATCTCAGTGATGGTGTCATTGCTGGCAGTGGATTTGTAGTCGCTTTTTTGCAGTAATGCAACATGGTAGGGTAGCAGTCCGATTGTTTTCTAAAGTTGAGACTTAAGTTATATGGAGAAAACTTTGTGGTGACATAATAACACTTGTCTGCATTCTAATTTTTAAGCTGTTGGAATTACCCAAGGACTGTTTTTAAGCTGTAAAAACAGTGCCTTCTTGTTTATTTGTTTGTTTTTTTGTTCCTTGGCAAAGGAAAAGAAAATATGGATCACTGTTGTTTGCTCCCAGAAAAAATATAATGTTTGCCTGATCAAAACTTTAAAATGCAATTTCATATTGTGATTAAGGCGTTGAACATTTGAGTATTCTACAGATAATGAAAGTGAGGGTACAACGCCAATGGAGGAAGAGCAGAAAGCTTCAGAGAAAGTACACTTGCTTAAAGAGAAAATTTCCAGTAATATGTCTGCAATGCCTACTGTTCTGAAGAGGGTGAAAGAGTGTATTTCCAAGATTGATGAACTAGATTCATACAGTGGAATCATACATCCTGCTTTCAAAAGGAAACGGCCTAGCTGACCTAATTTACTTGAAGTTGGCTGATTTTTCTGTAAACATTACTACTAGCAGCTCAAGAGGAATCACAAGGGTATCCCATCAACTGACCACTTTGATTGGTACAACAGTACAAGGGACTTCTCCGTGCAGCTTTACAAAATCAGGGAACTGCTCACCAACATTTTTTTACCAATATTAGGTTTAGGATTTTCCTTTGTGTTGTAATTACCAGAACCATTTCTTGTTATGTGTACCATAATATATTGTTGATAGTATGTGAATGCCCCTCTTAACACTGATTCATGCATTAATTCTGAAGGTAAAGGTAATGTCTGTGCACTCATTGTGCTTTGCTTCTCGATCATACGCATATGATGAATGTTTTAGAACATAACAACTCTTCGGTAACTAATTGTGTGGAAAGTTATTATATTATTTTTTTATTTTTTGACCGCAGAGTAATTGAAGCTATTCCTCCTTCCCATTATTCGAGTCATTAAGATTACATTCCATTGCCATCAACAAAATAACTTTGCTAATATCACGTCATTAGACCCTTGCACCTAGGGTACACAAAACAGAAAAGCTTACATCCAAGTATCATACAATTTACAGTGTAACAATTTCATCTCCAAGAGAAGTACAAATGCCGCCCAAGCAATACAATGTTCAGGGTATTACACACGATAGAACTTCAATGCAATCTTCATATTGCTAAACATTTACAACTTATAATGTCATCATTATCATTCAATTTTGGAATAGAAGAGCTCACCATAATCCCTCCAATATTCCCTATATTGCCAACATCGATTACCACGGCACTACATCCCTTTCCTATTACAAAAATGGTTTTTCCAATGGCAACAAGCTTGCAGGGTGGTCTTGTAAGTAGGGTTGACAGCCTCCCAACTGGTGACCACTCTCTACTCTCCTTTTGCCACATCATCAACTTCGTTCCTGAACTCTGATCCAACACATAAAGAGCGTCATCCACAACAACTGCAGGGCCCCGCCATCCTGATGCCATGTTTGCATCTGCATGCAGCCACGAGTCAGTTGAAGGTTCATAAACTAATGCACAAACATGAGAAGTTGCAGCAGATGCACTGCAACGGATGTAGATTTTGCCGTCCATCACAAATGAATCTTCAATTTCAGTGAAAATGTTTGGCTCTGTGTGCAATTTCCAGTTGTTTGTACGAGGATCATAAACATCCCAAGAATGTGTATCACCTAATCCACCAATGCAGTAAATTTTCTGATTTAGAACTCCACAAGGAAAGTAGCACCTGAATGCATCAAAACTGCATGAGATAACTCAAGATAACCAGAAGAAATGAAAAAAATGTAAGCCGTGAATGAGTGCATATGCAGACATGGTAGCTGAACCACTCAGTGATAATCAGCAACCATAAGTTGAAAAGTCCGTAGAACAACATAATATGAAAACAGGAAACAGATTACTTAAATTATCTGGCCTCGGACAGTCACTGTGGAAGAATTAAAAAAAAAAGGTATATTACCTTGCAGTTGACATGGGAGCAGCATCAGTCCAAGTGTTCATGGAAGCATCATAGCAGTACACCTCACTAGTGGCATCTTCAGACCAACCACAGCCCCCCAACAAGTAAGCATTCTTTCCCAACACCTCAAAACCCATCCCTTTTCTCCTCAAGGTACGAGCTGGAAGCTCATGAATCATCTTCCAACTCCTCCTTGTTGAATTTGGGTCCAATACATAACAACAAACACGCTCAAGCTTATTATCTCGACAAAAAGCATATATCCAAGTCTCATCCAAATTATGCTTTCTACGATAAGCACACCACTCTTCACTGTACAGTAAGCCTCTCCATCTACTTGAAACACACTTTAGAACTGCATGATACCTTCGAGGAACTCGGGCCAAACAAAAAAGTGCAATGTCATCTGGAAGCCCAGATATCAGTGGCACTACAGATGGATTGCTATTGGATCGGCTTACAAGACGATCCATTGTAAATAACATAAACAAACAGCAACCTTCCCAGTATTTAAATAAATCAAATCAAATCCGCATCTGAAACGAAATCCCCCAAGCCGAGTAATAAGGTGCATAAACTGAATCTGAATCCACATTGAGCAATTAAAAAACATAGTTCCAATATTAGATTCTACCACAAAAAAGAAGGAAAAAAAAAGAAGCAATTTCATAAATTATGCCAATCAATGGAGTTTTAGGGATTTATACACAATCTATTTAGACCTAATTTATGAATTAGGTTATTATAATCAAGGCATAACAACAATCAAGTGCCACGCACAACAGAAAATCTGAGCTAAGCCACTATTTCTTCTCGAAAATTAATTCTATCATAAAAAAATAATAATAACGTAAGCTATCAGTCAGTAGCTCAGATCCATCAAACACCGAGCTATACGTCGTTTGATAAACGGAAAAGAATCTGACCTGCAATGATTTGGGTCGGAGCTTTCGACTTGCACACACTGATCTAAATTCGTATTAATCGAGGGGGATGATTGAAGCAATAACAAGTTTATGATTTTTGGGGTGATAATTTGTTAATTAAGAAACGAGTAGTAACGAATAATCAAAGTTATCGTTACCCGCGCCGCGTGAGATTCAACTTTCAAGTAGACCGCTTTTGAAATGCCATCTCCTAAAATTTTAATTTAATGGCGGTTAATAAATTCAAAAATAAAAAAGGATAAGAGTTTTTAGATTACAAGCAAAACATGTTAAATTGCTATTCTTGGACGATAATATTCGCTGCAGCTTGAATTTCTTCTACATTGATTTTATCGTTTTTTTTTTAAAAAAAAAAAAAATCTTTTCGGGGTATTCTATCAACAATACATATTATAATTTTCATTATAATTAGAATATTAAACTTGAGCCTCCTCTCTATCAGTATATAGAGAAAAATAGTTTGATTTATCAGCGACTAACGAGTAATTCTCAATTTTATTGGTATTTTCATAAATAGTGCGACTCCTTGCAGCCTAAAACGCTAATTTTTTTTTTTAACAGCATGTTGCTGGATCCTCACTGTATACAAAGTGGAGGCAGTTTCGCCCTGAATTTTTGTTTTTCTGCTATATGACTCGGATCTGATGTAGCCAGGCCCCATTTGTACCGCGCGTACATTTTCAAGCATTTGCTGCTTTGTCGTCCATCAAAAGATCTCATATTAAATTTTATCGATTTTGTAAAAGCACGAGCTTAAATAATTTACTCGTAGAATAAAGAAATAATACATTGTCGGATCTATTGCCAGCAGTACGAGCTTGAATGCGATATTACAATTGATTTATAGCAATTTATTTATGGTGTGTGAAATGAAAGAGATATTGCGCAAAACTCTACGGGGCATCGAAGCAAGCAAAGAGGTTCCCTCAGGATTTTACTGCAGTGTTTTTACGCAAACGTTCTATTTAATACCTGTTCATAACTTCGATACAGGTATTGGTTTCGGTTTAGGGCTCCTCAGTAAGGCCTCTTGAGTCAATGATACAAGCAGCTGCCCAAAAATAAAGCATAACTCAGCTACAAAAAAACAATTGAGTTGCAGGACAAAAGTGACAAGTGAAGGAGAAATGGATCACATATGCAATACCTCTCCCTTTGTGTTAAACATTTCCCCTGAAACAAAACCGCGTGCCTTGGATGCAACGGGACTCACAATCTGTAAAAAATGTGTTATCCGTGTTTTTAGACTTACAAAGAGGGAAGAGAATCTCCAAATGTGAGAACAACTAACAACTGACACTTACCACAAACAACAACCAGTCATCAGCCCTAAAAGACCGGTGAAACCACATCCTGAAAAAGAAAAAGAACGTAATTAGGGAAAATAATGCAAAGTACATAGTCTAACATTCTTCCAAGGGAGAAGCAAGCTAGTCCAACATTCTTCCAAGGGAGAAGCAAGCACCCTTTAAATAACTTCTTGCCAAAATAATTTATATTTTTATGCATGTAGATAAATGTAATATTTTCACAGGAGCAATCCCAACCAAAACAGAATTGTTTGACCTTGTTCGACCTGTGCTTTGGATCACAAATAGATAGCCCAGTTGGCTGGCTGCTTGCCATGGAAGCTAGAGGTCAATGGTTCATTTCCAAGAGGATACGTGGTGGGATGCCCGGTAAGGAATAAGAAAATAAAAAACTTTTGCTCTGAAGTTCTTTAAACAAACAAGGAGACTCATTTATGAGTTGTTTATCCTCCTTATATTTACATGGTAAAAGTTCATGACAAATGGACTTAAAAAGTCAGCCCTCCAACTGAAACTTTCTGTTCTCCTTGGTCAGATCAGCATATTTGATGGACAAGCTAGTCAAAAAAATATTTAATTGTTGCTGAGAAGCTGATACTTACGAGTGGTCCAGACTGAGAGAAGCTGTTCTGAAACCCTTTCTACGGTGGGGATTCAAACTAACTGAACTGAATATTAGATCTGAAGCAAATGCCACCACACATCTGAAAAGCAAACATATTATCAGCACATCATCATAATCATATTTGAAGCTACTGATCCTTAACTGCTTTTTAAGCACCTACAGTTTTGTTAGAAAACATACCCCAAATCCACAACCATCCAATCACCACACAGAATTCAAGTTAAATGATTTAATTAAAATTCATATTTAAATGTGGTCATAGCTGACATAAAAAATAAATGTCAGCATCCAAAAGGGGCAACTTACCTATGCAGAGCCTGGTCGTCTGAAAGTTTCCCTTTGGCTCTGAACCAGTACCTCAAGCTGTACCACAAAAAAGCACAGCAAATTTCTACATTTGTCATAAGGTGACAAACAACTGAGACAGAAAGATTAAATTTCACAACACAGAAAGCCAATCTAACCTTGGTGGAGATTTACTCTGATTAGTATAACTGTTCGGCTCGCAAAACCTTATATCTATGGGCCACGGGACAAATTCTTTTGAGGCAACCTTGTTTCGATAGCTCCTGAAACAACCAAATGGGCAAGTAAAATTTGTGCAACTGACAGTACACCAGCTAGTTATGATCAGAGTAATTGAAATCTTACCTAGGAAGGCGAGGATCTGTGAGACGTCTCTCGCGTAGCTCTTCCATTGACAGAAGCTGCAACAAATCAGAGTTTAGTACCACCAGAACAATTGACTGAGTAAAATTAAGCACATGTCAGCTACCATTTCTGGAGCTGGCACTAGTGGCATAGTCGTCTCCTGGTGTTCAAATCCCTGCTCTTCTTTCTGTAAAATAAGAAAAATGTTACCAGCATATTGAGATGTCTAAACCAGTCTTTTGGTCGTGACAATTTGGGCATACAGTTTTAACAGCAAAATTTAGGTAAAAAGCAAAAAAGGCTTCTGACAGATAATACACCTTAAAAAGCAAAAAAGGCTTCTGACAGATAATACACCAGCCATCTAATAGCTACATGCACCAGACCAAATAAGAATGTGGCAGATGGAAGAAAAATAATGTTCTTCCTTCCTTCCTCAAGATTGTCCATCACTAAACATGTTGCTGTACATCTAATACTGTTTCACTTTTAAAAATCCAGACGCAGAGCTTCAAAATATGTTTACCATCTAAAATAATCTCAATGATGTCAAGACATTTACAACTTCAACTCAATTGTCATAACCAATCATTCATCGATTAAAGTTCACCTTGACCTATCATGCCAACTTAACAGAGCTCCACTGATTTCTAGTTTTAGAACCCTACCGTATCTATTCCAAACAGATCCATGGATTTTCTAACCTCCGATAGAATGAACGTCAATAAGGATATCTTATGTTCATTAGTACTTTGAACAGTCTTTTCTATTTTCTCATCCAACACGATGATGATGAAGCAGAAATGTGCTATTTCAAGGAATCAAAAGAATGGAGTGGATGGTCTAAATGATAAAAATATCAGGTAATGATGGATCTTTAATAGTAAATGAAAGGAGGGGGAACAGGATAAGAAATAAAAGGATCCAACATTCCAGTCCCCCACAACGACATAAATAATGAAGATCAGCACTAAACTTAGCAACCACTAAAACACAACATATGAGCAAAAATTGAAAACAACGAACCAAAATACTTTCTCAGATTTCATGAAATATAAGAATTAATGGAATACTGCATTACTTGAAATGAAGCGAGCAAAGTGAATATGATGTTTCCTTTTTGTATTGCATCAACTCTTCGGGTTGCAAAGCTATTGCCGTCACGTACACGGTGAACTTGGTATATAATTGGAACTACAAAAGTATATTTCCATATAAATTACGATACTTTCCCAATGCTCCATGAATTTAAAAGGAACATCAAAACAAAACAAAGTGCATAATTAACTGAATTTGTAAATTAGACACTATAGCAGCAATGCCAAATTGCAACAATGTATCAGCAATCTAGCATGCCAAGTTCAAGCTCAAAAACCATGTAAAAGCCTTAATTTATTCATGTGAGTTCAGGTGAAGGATACTTCAGAATCATTGTTTCTATACCCTATGTAAACAATGAAAAGGAACTTCCAGTCAGAATGAATCTATTGCATAAGTCCATAAACAGACATCTTAAATAAGTCATGACCTAGAGAGATTTGCTCTACACATTACAGGCTTGACCAAAATGGATAGTTAGCTTTAGATGTTCCTTTCTAATGTATTCTCTTGCTGGGCTCTTCCACTAATTCATCGACTTCAATAAGCAAGTTACATCAACTTGGAAATCCATAATGCCTTGGTTTGAAGGGAGGTTGTCTAGCCATAGAGCAAAAAAGAAATTGGAAAAGGTGACCTAACTTGCACTTGTCTAACTTAAAACCTTCAACAAATAAGGCTACTTCTCAATGCTACTTGCATATATGAGAGACCAGATAATGGATTTAGGATGATGATACCCGGCCAAACCATAGGGAAATGAGAGAGAATACACACAACTTGAAGTTTGGAGTGATATCCTCCAGTTTATTTGTCATAAAGTCTTCAGAAGGTTCAGTAATTACTTACTGTTTAAATCCCCAACCAGAAGAAAGTAGCAGTGCAAACTATGGACAATTTTAAGACAATCAACAGTCTTTGATGCTGCAGCCAGCGCCTGCAGATATCATCATATAGGTTAAAAAGTGAACTATTTCAGAAATGGCAGGTTAACTAACAACAAAAATATAGGATGCAACCATCAGCCACCACCCAGTATTGATTTATCAAGAATGCAAGAACCACATCTAGCTAAACATAAGAGAGAAAAAGTGTTTTAAATAAAAGATTAGATTGAGATAGTCTAGTTTCCTAAGATTTGAACAAAAAGTAAATGAACAAGTACCACTTTCTTTGACTTTAAGGGATAGGGATCTTATTTACAGTAATGGCAAATATTACCTATCAACGGAAACACATATATACAGTGCATTTAACCCCATGGATCACTTCAAGAAAGTAATTATGACCATCAGATTTCAGAATGGAAATTTTACATTCAAAACCATAAGTTCCGAGAGTTATCCAAGCACATAAAAAACCATTGGCCTACATCTAATTGTTAAACATAAGTTTGTAACTTTAATTAGTAGCATTGCAGTAATATAAAATGAAAAGTGTAGTAGTATGGTAAGTACAAAGAAACAAAGGGGAAGAGAGAATGAAGCTGTCCTACCTGCCCAACTAACTGTCCTCCGAAGACCTTTCCAAATTTTGGAGCATCTGGCAATGTGATCCCTTGAAATATATTCACCTTCAAAGCATTTGTGATAATTTTTTTCTTAAAAACAAAAAATGGGCTACTAACCAGACTATGCATCACTGTTAAAAAATCCATAGAATGAAGCACATACGAAATCAACCATTTAGCTTGAATTTTTAAGAACCACATATCATTCAAGTCAAAACCAACAAGAAACTGACATTTGTTAGTTGTTACTATTTATGTCCATGCAACAAAATCAAAGCTAAGCATCTGATCTTGGCTCACTTAGGATGAATACTGAATAATTAGGCCAAAATTTATTCAGACTCTTTCCCCACTGCTAGTTTGAATGATTATCTCTCACTCATCCCATTTTTACTCCACTAATGAAGGTCGACTTTAAACTATTCTCGGAGAAGCCATTTTAGATGGTTTTTTAGATGGTTTTGCTCTGGATCCAAAGAACAAATATTATTAGGTTGATTTAACTCAAATGTACAACAAGAAGATTGAAGAAGTGACTGTAAGCTACCAGATAAAGCATGGACTTAACAGAGAACATTGCCCACAATGGAAATTGGAAGAAAGAATTCAGGCAGGCAACCCCAAGTAGTTGAGATCAAGTGTTTAATGGTTGAGAACCTAAGCTAACAGATGAAGGCAATGATTTAACAGAGCACATATGCATCGGACTAAAAAAAGAATAAATCCAAGAAAACAAAAATACCTCTACAGGCTCTAAATGCAATATATTCTCCACAAGTGAGCATGTCCCAACTGTCTTATCTGCACTCCAGATTGATTTTGTTTCAAGCCAATTGCAATGTTCATGCGGCAGCACTAAGCAGGTCAGCTGCCGGGACAGACAACAGATAACAGTTCACTAATGATATCTAAATAAGCCCCATTTGAGGTCAATTTCATAAGTTTGAGTAGTTAGCATGATGATTTTAAGGGGAAAAATCATAAAAAACAAAAAATTAAAAAATTGAAAAAAAGAAGAAGAAAGAAAAGAAAACCATAATTACCTCTGTCAAAGCAATTACATCTCCCTGCCGGAAGATTGTGGGCGACCCTGGCATCATTGGATATTTAGACCACCAAACCAATGTATATAATAGAAAAGACCACACTGCTGAAAATTTAAAAACAATCAATCTCACCATGTCCAAAGTAATCATATCGTTTTAACTGAAATTCAGGACGATCTTCTTCCTCAGCCTGAACTGAGTCTGACACAGAGACTTCAGCCTATGATACGCATAAATAAATCTCAGCTAAATAAATTAATTCATTTAAGATAAAAACCGCGCTTATAAGCAAACTAACCTCTCCTTCCCATATGAAATAAATTCCCTCCCCAATATCCCCATCTCGAACAACATACTCTCCTTTCCCTACAATCCAAGATACAGCAACGAATAAATAATGTTGAAATGACATCAAATTTGACAAATCAAAAAGTAAGCAAGTACAAACTTGAATGATGTGACAGTCGCAAAAAAGAAAGAACTCCAGTTGAAGCTCACCATAGCGTTTAACAATAACAATATCAGCAATTCTCTTCAGAGAAGAACCCGGTAGTCTCTGTAGCAACGGAACACAGCTCAAGAACTCGATCACTGCAAAACCGACAAAAGCAGAATAATTTTTAATTTAGAGACGTTTATAATTCCAATTAAACCACGCGAAAAATGAAACACTAAAAATATCAGAGCTTGTTTACTGTTTCCCGAGAAACCATAAGAGAAAACAGGAACTATGGCAATTGACGAATGCATATTCAAAATGTTTAGTTTACACGAAGATTAGGGTTCATTGTTATTGTACCTTCGTCAGGGTCCATGATGGCTCGGCTCGCAACCGAAGAGGAAAAAACTTTATAAATTTAATTAATTTAATAGTATTTTTTTTTTTTTTTGGTAAGCTTTTTTGCGTTGATCTTTGAGGTGGCAGAGGAGGGAGCTGGAATTAGCAGATTTGATGACTTTTCGTATCAGTTTCTGTTTCTTGCCCGGAGACGAGATGATCCTAATAAAGCTCGTAACCAATTAGTCTTCGACACTAGACTGTAACTCTTCAGCGACCTTTTTTGCCGCACGTTTTAGTTGACTCCACGTTGATGGCAGGCGGAGCGCGTGCCCATCAAACATTTGTGCGATTTGCGCCGATCATTTGGCGCGTGCGTGATGTGTCATTTTCAAAATAAGAAAATTTTTATTTATGTAAAAATATTTAAAGATGCAACAAACAGTTACAGATTATGAAACTGGTTGTGGAAATTTGGAAATTTCTTCAATTGTTAAACATGAGCGGTTACAATTCACTAGATACCCCGTAAAATGAATCAATCATTATTAGTTCGATAACTATAAAAAAAAAAAAACTTTAATATGAAAAACTTGTGTACACTACATCACGTGCGCATATATTATTCATATCAAATTAGATATGTATGTATTATTGATATCAAATTAAATTTACCAACTGTAACGAGAGATCAACTCATATTTATGATTTATTTACTCATCAGTAATAGCAAAAAAAAAAAAAAAATGAGTCAATAATTTCTTCACTTAAAAACTAAGAGAGAGAATAAGAATGAAATTAGTGTACGGTTCATTAAATTGCGAATAATTACCGGAGTTCTAATCCCTAAGATGGGTGACCAAATAACCCCCTTAAATCTTATAATTTCTATTTTATCCTTCATTTAAATATTAGAAAACAATAAAAAAAAGACCGAACACCGCACAATCAATCTAGTTGCGGCTGCTGCTCGCTGATGTCGTCGCTGAACACCCGCTGGTCGTCCCCACTGCTTGCTGTCACTGCTCCCGCCTGTCATCGTTGCTACTGCTTGCCACTATTGTTGGTGCTTGCTACCAAACGTAACTGCTATTGCTCGACTGTCAATTATTGTTGCTAATGATGTGATTATTATTATTATCATCATCATCATCATCATCATCATCATCATCATTCGTGTGACAAATAATAATAACAATAACAATAATAACTAATTAAGGATATTTCAAAACCTTGATACAATTCATTTCGATTTCAAGACAAAATAAACATAGCAATACAACTCTTTCCGATTTCGATTCCTACAGTTTAAGCAAACATCTCTACTTCTCATTCTTCATTCTTATTTCAGTCCATTCAAGTCCATTCAAGTCCATCCAATTACCAATTAGTAGGCACCATTGTATTATAATTCCCATTCCAATTCATTCTAGTTCATCTAAATTCAAATTAGTAAATGCACCGTTTTTTTTTGGGCTGTGCTTCACCTCTAATCAAAATCAATAAGCACCTGATGATCAGTTCATCACACCTATCACTAAACCATTGATCTGAAAAAGCATTGGCCAACATGAACCAATGGCAGATCAGGTGTTTCAAACCAATCAAGATAACGTAGTCTGCAGAGCAATGAAAACGAATTCCCATAATCAGAAGATAAGGAGATTCCCAAAGTATGCTACAGATTGCTATACTGGGATTAAATAGATTTATTCATACAAAATGCTCACATCTTTCATCAACTATAATGCATGAATGGATAATCAATTCTTATCGATGATTAAAAAACTGGCAACTGTGAGTAACAAGATACTCAAATTTCACAGACAAAGGAAACAAAACTGAACTCTCTCATTGGAAACAAAGTACAGTTAACATTTCAAAGCAAGTCTAAAACTCTAACCAAAATTCCAATATTAGAAGAACAAAAGCTAAATAAAATTCTTTCACTGATGAATCTAAAAGAAACCTTGAATGAGGCTTCACTTCTTCTTCTCTGCACCTCCAGCCGACCTGAAAGGATAGGCCAAATAGTACATTAAAGATCCTGATCAATAAAACAAAGGGGGGAAAACAAAATATAAACCCCCCCCCCCCCCCCCCCAAAAAGAAAAAACAAAAGCTTCAAGCTACCTCATCTTGCGTAGAGCATTGGACATTTCCTCGCGCTTCTTCTTGGCTCTCTTGTGAGTGCCCAACTTTCTCTTTGCCACCTTCAAAGCACGCTTATCTTTCCCAACTTTAAGAAGTTCAGTAATCCTCCTTTCATAGGGAGCAAAACCAGCAACCTCCCTAATGAGGTTCTTCACAAAATGGACTCTCTTACTAGTTTTCTGATATAAGAAAAAACATATGGTATACATTAACCAATCAAGACAATATGAAGATACGATATATACTCTAAATATCTTTCTTAACAACAAAAGGAGATTATAAGCATGCAAAAACTAAGGTGTTGGTGACTTGACATAACTCGCTCTACTTAAACCATCATAAAAATATACTTGACAATAAAGCATCTTAAAAACATACGCCTTTTCTATCAGAAGGGCGGGGAGGCAACTCCTTCTTGGTCACGACATGTCCTTTGTTTAGACCCACAAAAAGGCCAGTATTTGGCTGCTTTGGAGCCATCACCTGTAATTACCAACACCCACAATACACATCAGAGTACAGAAAATTCTTCAGAAAGACCAAGTATAAACTCTGTCCAAGGCATGATTACGACACCAAAAACTATAAGATAACATTGATTAGAGACTGTGGAACCGCCAATAGTTTTAGGGGCAAGAACCTAGGAGCACACCAACAAAAGCTACTAACAGTCGATACAACTCCGTATTAAGAAAATATTTTAAATTCAATGTTAACTAATTTCCGCATTTTCGAAATTATCAAGCAATTTGATCTCGGATGTATCATATTTGAGCAATATATAGAAAATCAATTAGCTACGACGCAAAAGCCCATGCAACCAACAGGAGGCCCATCGACCAACAGTTTCACAAGCATTTTCTGAGTCTACTGAAACCTGGTAACTAAATTAGAATAGCAAAGATATTGCAAAAGGAAACAGATCAAATTCGGCAATAAGACGGTCAGTGTGGCTGAAGAAGTGAATTTTCTCACCTACCAAACAGCTCCTACTACAATCTTCCGGGAATATATAACTGCAAGGAAAAACCAATGTAAACTTCAGATATCTTAACCGAATATGACAAGCTCAATCGTTAGGGTTAGGGTTAGGGTTAGGGTTAGGGCTTGGAGAGGAATCTCTCTCACCTTCTTCTATAATGGAGGCTGCTTAGAACAAAGGAACGCTAGGGTTTTATGCTTAATATACTTTGCCAATACATGGCTTGATCAGAAATCCGGGCCGGTTCGGGTCGGGTCTCATCTTAAAAACTTTTGGGCCAAACTAATATTTTAAAGAGCCATTCAATGAGGACCCTGTTATCCAAACTCTATTTTATTTTTTGGGCTTAAAGTGGGGTGTATTGAGGAATAAAAAGAGTGTATCCCGGACTGGGGTACTTTCTTGAGTCACATTCAAAAGAGTAATGTTGACATATTTACTTAGTTTGAAATTTTATTTGTATCTCTACCCAAGTAGTATTTTAAATATCATTCCTTGGTTGAATTTTTAAAAATAATTAATATTATACACATAATAATAAATGATGATCGGTGATGAATCAATTAGGATATAAATTAATGATCATAAATAAAAATTATAAAAATTATTAAATTAAAGATATGATTGTACCTTTAATCATCATTGTTTAAGTTTTAAAAGTTCTTTGCATACTCAAATTGACACTTAGATTGACATAAGGTTACTTCTAGTCCATCCTTTTGATAGTCTTTCTTGGGATAGAAAACAAGTTATTTTGTAATCGTAAGCTTCACTAGACTAGGGATCCTTTTATAATAGGAGTACATAATTTAAAAAACCTTACATTTTATTCCATCGAATAAGTAAAATTAATATACTTACTCATTTTCATTATGAAAGCAATAAATAAACTCTACCACCATCCCTTAAAATAAGTAAGTAAGTGGATAATTAATATGAGTTTATCTATTTATTTATTTAAATAAGTGACTTATCATGTGAATCACATAGTGAAAATTTTTACGAGCCTAACATTGGTAATATTATTTTAGACTACATTTTGAATGCCGAAAAGCTTCATTTTAATAGGTTTGGCACGAAACTAGTAACAAATAGATATTCCGAATACTTGATTCTCAATTTCAATATTGGTTATCATTATTTTTTTTCTTTTTACTGGAACAATAAAAATTTTTAATGGTATTTATGAAGTCAAATTTACTCCTAGATTTGCACAATCAAAATAGCAAAAAAGCAACTGGAATTTTATTAGGGTATTCACCTTTTGCAGAAGGCATGAATAGGAAGTTAAGAACTTCTTTTTGATGACTGTTGTGTTTCATTAAAAAGATAAAATTGTGAAAATGAAAATAAATAAATAAACGGGGGAGCTGGTTTAAGGAATTAAGAGGAGTGTCAAGAGTAACTATGGCCAATGGGCCGTGCTGGCCAATTGTCGGCCCACAAGGGCTCGTGGGCCGGCACGGCACGGCCCACCAATTTGGTGGGCCGTGCCGTGCCGTGCCCACATTTTTTTCAGTTGAGCCCGGCACGGCCCACGGCATGAGCCCTCTCGTGCCGTGCCGTGGGCCGTGCCCAAAAAAAGCCCACTAATTTTTTTTTTTTTTTGCGTGCTTAAAAAAGCCCACGTGCCTGACGTGCTTTTTTAAGCCCATCAACATAATAATAATAATAATAATAATAATAATAATAATAATAATAATAATATTCAAAATCATAATCATATTAATTTTTATTAAGAGAGCAATTAACATTTTTCTTGTGTATAAAATGAAAAATATTTCATTCACAAATGAAACATATCTCTATTAAATATTAATTAAGTTATGATTTAATATTAATATGAAAAATATTTTATTATTAATTTTGTAAAAAAAATTATTTTTTATTTATAATATATAAATTTATGATATTTATAATCTTATTTATTAAAATCATGATATTTAGTTATTTACTTATTCATTTAATAAATTATAAACGTAAATAAATATCATAAATAAAATTAAATAACATTATTCATTTAATAAATATCATAAATAAAATTATGATATTTATAATTTTATTTATTAAAATCATGATATTTACTTATTCATTTAATAAATTATAAACATAAAAGATTAGAATATTTATTTAAACTAAGATTTAATGATTTAAATTAATTTTTAAAAGTCTATGCTAAAAAATATATTAAAACATTTAATTTCATAACATTTTATATTTATTTTTTGTTAAAAAAATTTACTTAGATATATTTTGGCCCACGTGCTATTAATGGCTCACGGGCCGCGTGCTAGCCCACTAATGAACCGTGCTTATTACGTACTTTTTTCGCGTGCCGTGCTTTAGCCCATCTCTTATCGTGCCGTGCTTGAAGGCCCGCGTGCCTAAAATTCTAAGCCCGGCACGGCCCACGTGCGTGCCGTGCCGTGCCTCGTGCCTCACCGAAACGTGCTCGTGCCGTGCCGTGCCGTACAGACACGTACCGTGCCCGTGCTGTGCCACGTGCCGCCCGGCCCATTGGCCATCTTTCTCAAGAGCATCACTAAGGGTGTGTTTGTAATTGAAGTGATGTAGCTTTTAAGTTACAGCCGCTGTGAAAAAAAATTATAATTATAAAATAAAAGTTAATAATATGTAGTAAATATAAATTTTAAATAATAATTTTGACAAAATTATTGAATATATAATAGATTCTCTATTATAAAAGTGAAAAATTATATCAATATAGTTTTTAAGCTACAGCAGCTAGAGTTTACCAAACACTTTACTGCTGTAATTTTTAAGTTACAGTTGTCCAACTTCAATCCGAAACGCACTCTAAAATCCGAAACGCACTCTAAAATCCAAAACACAAATCAAAGTTCCAGGTCAATATTAGTTTTTGAAATTTTATTTTTTAAATCCTGAATCACATTAATCTTAAGTCTACAAAAAATTTGGATAAAAATTCATTATCTATCATAAGATTTAATTTCAAACACTGTTTTTTTTTTTTTACCGATTTTTTTAACACACATTTTGTCTTGTTACTGTCACATTCTTACTAGCTTTTCGTTTTATTGTTATAAAATTATCGTCACATAAGACCAACTTTTTCACCTTCCCGTTACAATTACTTGTAGATGTCGCTCGCATGCATTGAAATACAATTTTTTTATATGTCGCATTCATTCCTTTAATTTTTAGATAAGGAAACAGGAATTTTTTTTTTTTTGGGGGGGGGGGGGGGGGGCGGGGTAAAGAAAACTGAATTTGATTTAATAATAATCAAGAAGATAGAGCTCGAGAATTGGATTGGACCGTCACACAGAAAGGCCGGCCCAACCCGAACGCATCACAGTCACCGTTAGAGTGTTAGTGCGGCTTTCACCTTTTAGTTTTACAGAAGTTCAAGTGGCGGCCAACGACTGTATTTTGTACAGTGGCTTGGATGTGGAATTTGGAATCTAAACCGTTCTAGATTCTGCAAACTGAAACCACCCCAAATTGAAATGGGTTTGACCAGCAGGTATGGCTAGGACAATTAGTTTTCTCGTTTTCGTATTTTCAAAATTATTTTCTTGTTTGTTGTCTCTGTCTTGTTTTTAAAACCCTACGGCCTGCTGCTGCTGCTACTACTGCTTGAAGCTTAATAATTTCACTCTTTAATCATTGTATGTATATGGTGTTTAAAATTGGTTATTTTCATTGGCAGGGGCCCAAGTTTGTTGTGCAGTGATCACCGTAAGCTTTTCATTAGTTGACTTTGTTATGCATCGTTGTTGTTGTTGTTGGTCAGCACTCAGCTGATATGGTGACTTGTACAAGGTGAATTAGGTCTTTTTTTAGCTTGTTCCTGCATTTCTGAACTACCACTTTTCATTTTCATCGATATTCCCTTGTGAATATTGTTTGGTACCGTTCATCCAACTTTCAAAGTGATATTGACATTTCTACGATAAGCCTTGTCGCTTAATCCATGTTAAAATACTTGCTCTATAGGCACCTATGTCAATTGTCTGTGGTATTCCCCTTCTTGAATGCGTATACTGTCTTGCGTGTGCCCGCTGGGTTTGGAAGAAATGCCTCTACACTGCAGGTCATGAAAGTGAAAACTGGGGTCTTGCCACGGTTGAAGAATTCATGCCGGTTCCTCAACTTTGTCGCCTTATCCTAGCTGTTTATGAAGATGATCTTCGCAATCCAATCTGGGAACCCCCTGGGGGTTATAGAATCAATCCAGATTGGGTTATCTTACGAAAAAACTATGAAGAAACTCAATGCCGTGTGCCTCCTTACTTAATATACCTTGATCATAAGAATACTGATATAGTTTTGGCAATTAGGGGGCTTAACCTAGCAAAAGAAGGTGATTATGCAATTTTGCTTGATAACAAACTTGGGCAGACAAAGTTTGATGGTGGATATGTTCACAATGGGTTATTGAAGGCTGCAAGGTGGGTTTTCGATGCCGAGTGTGAGTTTTTGAGGGGGTTGGTTGAGAGGAACCCAGATTATACTTTGACATTTGCTGGGCATTCACTGGGGGCAGGGGTGGTGGCATCGTTGGTGTTGATTGTGGTTCAGAATCTGGACAAGTTGGGGAACATTGAGAGGAACAAAATCAGATGCTTTGCTATTGCACCTACTAGGTGTATGTCACTGAATTTGGCGGTGAGATATGCAGATGTCATCAATTCTGTTGTGCTTCAGGTAAGATCTACATATTTCACTGGCAACTCTTTTGCTTTGATGGCCTTTCTTTGGTTAACTTGAACTTAATCAAGTCTAAATTAATTAAATGGTAAATGGTAAAGATAAACTCAATGCTGAATTGTTCCTGTGAGAACCCTCCAAAAATGGTTGGTGCAGTAGTATTTAAGGAATCAATTTCCAAGAACTGATGATTATGAAATTTTCCTTTTTTTTTTTAATTTTTCTAAGGATTGATATCTTTTCCAAACTTCATATCCTCATGAAACATGAAAGAACTGGCAATCTCATTATTCTACGGTCAAACACCAAATAAGATCACATATTTTTATTCCTTAGGGGTTAAGTATTTCAAATTTAAGTTGCTTTTCTTCTTCCTGTGTGGTATACCGTTTTTATTGTTTTATTTTTGTATATTCTGTATTTGATATTTTCTTATGGCTTATGTTCTAATATGAGTTATTGTAATGAATCAGGATGATTTCTTACCTCGAACAACAATGGCACTGGAAGATGTTTTCAAATCACTTATCTGGTAAAAATAGTATGTCTTAGACACCTTTCTATTGCTAGTTTATCTTCTGTTTTCTTAGCGCCATACGTGTGATGTCAATATTGGCTAAACACGTTGAATATATCGTATAACCTTTGAAGTGTGTTCATTTTTATCCAATGCAATATCAGTGCATTTAATTTTTTAAAAACCAGATATTAAGGTGCATTTTTTGTGATTATAACCATGCCATAAATATGACTTATACTAAACTGACCTCGCTTCAACTAGTGCAGTTTGCCATGTTTGCTCTGCCTTATGTGCCTGAAAGATACATGCACTCTGGAGGAGAAGATGCTTAAAGATCCAAGACGGCTATATGCTCCTGGTCGGCTATACCACATTGTCGAGCGGAAGCCCTTAAGGTATGGTAAGATGTTACTAAAATACAACTGTTCTACATTATGAAGTTAATATTCCTGCTTTATTTATTCATCTTTAAGGTGGGGGGAGTTTGAGCTGTGACCCTGGTGGGATGCATTTACAATTTTATTTATTTCTTCTTCTTCTGTTACGCTGGTTTCAGGATAGGAAGATTTCCTCCCGTTGTGAGGACTGCAGTTCCAGTAGATGGCAGGTTTGAGCACTTAGTTCTTTCCTGCAATTTAACTGCTGACCATGCTATCATTTGGATAGAAAGAGAATCTGAAAAGGCCCTTGATGTAAGTTCTTGTCTTCTTCCTAAGCTTGCAGTGAGACTTTATTATTTGGGGTTAGGTTAAAAGGTATCTGTGTACCCCAACTTTGTAAGAATTTTGCTAGAAAGAGAATCTCAAAAGGCACTTGATGTAACTTCCTGTCTTCTTCCTGAGATTGCAGTGAGACACTAATGGTTAGGATTGGGTTAAAAGATAGTCTTGCGCCCCAATTTTTTAAGGGTAGTTTTGGTTAGCAGTCGAGCTGTTGAGAAATCAAATGAATGCAGTCTCTGAATACTTAATGAGAAGATCAGATCTTTAACTTGTTTCTCAATTATAGATGGTCAGTAAAAATTGATTTTATATATTTCAAAAGTTTTTGTGACATCACATGATTTTGATGAATTTACCAGGTTCAAATGCCATACCATATTTAAGTTGAAGATTAAGAAAGAAATTTTTCTCATGGCAGCCAAACTAAATCATTGTTTTCCTTGATATAGTTGATGCTAGAGAAAGATAGGATCATGGAGATTCCAGCTAAACAGAGGATGGAGCGTCAGGAGTCACTTGCTCGAGAGCACAGTGTGGAGTACAAGGCAGCTCTTCAGAGGGCTGCTGCTTTGGATATTCCACTAGCTTATTCACCTTCTCAGTATGGCACATTCCGTGAAATGCAAGAAGGGGAAACTTCTAGCAGATCATGTGAGCAAACTTCTTTGTTGTCATCTAAGGGAAGGAGGGAAAGTTGGGATGAATTTGTAGAACGTTTTTTCGATGTTAATGAGTCCGGCGAAATGGTGTTCAAGAAGCCTGTCTCATAACGCCAGCAAAATTCATGTTGTAAATAGCTAACCAAAATCATATTTTTTATTCATATCAAATACCCCGTTGTTGGGGATTTCGTGTGTCTCATGCCTTACCGGTAGCATGACTGTGCACGAAAGTTCAATTTTATCAAAGGCGCTTTAACGTGCAGACACCTATTTGATGCTCGATTGGCCAAAAATTTTAGCCATAACATCAGATAGGAATTTTCATTTTTCCCTGATATGTGGTTAAATATGTGTATAATAATCACAGAGGTGTTAAAAAACTCAATGTCAAACGAACGCTACTCGGTTGAAAATGAGAGAGCGAATCAGAAGAAGAAATTCCGAGTGCGAACACAATGAGTTGATAATTTTAAGGGATTTATATGATTTTGTTCATTTCTTTTTATGTGCATCAAACTCAAACAGATCTTGTTTCTCTGACTTCCACCAGCGGGGAAGCAAATTGCGAACAAATTTAACATCTGCGCCTAATTAATTATCTTCACTTCAATGGGTGGAGAATGTAAATAATGCATACAGAACTTTGCGGTGGTAACCCTGCAATTAGAGCCAACTCAATTACCCAAACAATACACCAATTGGATCTTTGACTAGTTTTTACACTATGACCGAGGTCGACGTGCAAGCTCAGGATTTGGGAAACTTGCCTGCTTTGCATTTTGTGATCCCATTTACAAGTTACAATAATGGAATTAACTGATATTTAAATTTAACAATACCATCCTCTAAACGGTAAGATGCTAAACCCCCACTTCTTCCATGGGGAAAAAGAGATGATACCGGATCTGTTTAGAAAATCTTTATTCCTCCGCTACACCTGGAGATCCAGAACTGCTTCCCCTGCAGCAAAAAATAAGACAAGTGAATGACCGTTCCTACCGAATAGATTTTGACTCAAATCAGTTGCAATCCTCATTTCTTTCCTATGCCGTATTTCAAACTGAGCACCATCAATAACAGCAGATGTATTAAACCAATAACAGTTGCAACAACACAGTCTCCTTTTCAAAGCTTACCATGCATCCTCTTGACAAATCGTTCAAATTCCATAAAGTTTTCTCTCTCCATGAGACCTAGGCCGAGCCTAAGGTACGAAAACGACAAAAAGTGTCTTCCATCTGGGTCACTAAGGGGCTTGGCATTATCCAAAATCTTGTTATAGCCTACTCTATCATGGCAAGGGAGTGTGTTCTCACTAGCCACTGGTGTGCAAACATCCCATGCAGCATTCATCACCTGAAATTGACAATTATCACATTAACGGTCAAAAGACTTACAAATCAAATTTAAGCCAAATTACATTTATGGTGCGTTTAGTTAGATGGGGGAATCGGAATGGTGGGGCCCACCACTATTTGGGAATGAAGAATGGGAGATTGATTCCCATGGGGAGAGGTGGGAATGAGTCTCTCATTCCCGGGATTGACCATTTTGCCCTCCCCCAAAATTAAAAATGCCCACTTTGTCCTCTTTTATAATTAATTAATATAATATTATAAATAATTAATTAATATATTTTGATTAATTAATAAATAAATATATTATTAACTATAATTATTAAAAATTATATTTCTTGAATAAATAATCACAATAATTAATATATTATTATTATTATAGTTAATTAATTAATTAATGTACTATTATAATAATCATTAATATAATTAATTTATATATTATTATTAATGAATTAATATAATTATTACTATTCATTAATATATTATTAACAATAATATATTAATAATTATTGTTCCTGAGTAAATAATCACAATATTTAATATTAATATTATTAATTAATTAATATACTATTATAAAAATAATTATTATAATTATTACAATTAATTCATATATTATTATTAATTAAATAATATATTAATTACTAATAATTAATATATTATTAACAATAATTATTAATAATTATATTTTTTGAATAAATAATCACAATAATTAATATATTATTATTGTAATTAATTAATTAATATACTATTATAATAATAATTATAATTAATTTATATATTATTATTAATTAATTAATTAATTTAATATTATTAAATAAATAATATAGTTATTACTACTAATTAATATATTATTAACAATAATTATTAATAATTATAATTTTTGAATAAATAATCACAATAATTAATATATTATTTTAATTAAGTAATTAATATTAATATTATTAGTTAATATATTTTTATAATAATTTTTATTATAGTTATTATAATTAATTAAAAAATTTTACAATTATTAGTTAATAATAATTATGACAATAATCCATTAAGTACTTTTTAGTAATTTGTTACAATTTAATTCATTCCGATTCTGATTCCAAGACAAGGTAAACACATTAATGACAATCCAGCTCATTCCGATTTCGATTCCTACAGTTCAAGTAAACAACTTATTTTGATTCCCATTCCATATTCCCATTCTATCTCATTCCGATTTTAGTTTAGTAAACGTAGCATTATAATTGAAACAATTGCATGGTAATTCTCCAAATTTGCCTCTAAAAACACGCCTTTATGAAGATAATATCCTATTTGAGTTTGAATTACAGACACATAAAAAAGAATTATTCAAGCAAATAACGAGGTTTGGAATGCTTACTTGCCACATTAACCCATCAGGATCAGCCAGCGCTTCTGAAAACTCCTCCTGCCGCTCTAATGTGTGCAACTCAGCAGATGCAAAGTTCAAAACAGCTCCATTCTTCTTTAGCGTTGCAACAATGGCAGCATAGCCATCTCGATTACATGGGTTATAGAAACCAGCAGTTAACTCAGCAGCATGACTAGCTGTCTTGTACCACCAGTGAAAACCTGATAGCTGCTCAGCAATTAAAATATAGCAAACAGACTGGATGAAGCAATAATGATAAGGAAAAAATTTTCTAAATTAGTTTCGCAAAGGTCATCTAAAATCATGATTGGAAGGGACTAATGGGATTGAATAAAATTGTCCGCCAACTAATTTACACAACCCCAATAATAAATTGATACTTCTACCGCCAATCCATTTTGCGGCCACATGGTGTAGAAAGATATGTAGCCAAGGACAGGCCTAGCACAGGGTCTGAAGAGTTTCATAATAAAATAAAGAACAAAAATTTAATATAGATTACGAGGGGTTAAATTTTTTGAATACTTTCCTTAAAAAACATTATAAGTTACGTACATCTTAACTAACTATATACAAGTAAAATAATAATCTTCCATCAAAGATATGAAAACTTATCAAAAGCCTAACTCACCTTTGCCCCGATGCAGGTGCCTTCAAAAGCTAACTTTGCGAGAGAAAGCACGCGATCACCATGATCAACTAGAACCTGAGAGTACCAGTTAAGGAAGAATCTACCGTAGTAGCCATTATAGTCACCACCATCACAAAAGAAGCCTGTTTCATGTGGACGTGAATTGTATGAGCCAGCATTATCTGGTCCTCGAGCCCAAAAGGAGTGACCCCTGGCTTCTGATGCCTTCCTCAGGTTTTTTAACAAATACTGATCATAACACTGCAAACAGAGAGATATATGTTGATGAGCAGCAAGAAGAAACATACTGTTACATGATTATTGATGATAAGTTAAGAACTGAAAAGATTTCTTTAAAAAAAAATGATGAAATTTGGTTGAGCCCACAAAATAGGGGGAACAATTGTGATCATGGTGTAAGCATAGCCAATTTTCCCATCCCCAATATTTGGAGAAACAGATCTTTTTCTCAAGCAAATCAATGCAACATAATTAAAAGTTTTTTTTTTTTCTTTTTGATAAGAATAATCAAAGCTTTATCAGACAAGGTTAAGCAGTAGACCCTGAAACTACAGAAAAGATCACCTGGAATTCTCCAATGCCAGGATATCTCCAACCATGCTTTACAGGACAGGATGGGTACCGTAGCTCACCACAAGGGCCTAGTCCAACTACAACCATGGAGATGACACCGTTCTGAAAGAATTCGTCGAATTCCACTCGGAAGCTTCGCATGTAGTCAAAGTATACCTACATAATTCAAAAAGCAGACAAAAAAAACCTCTACCAATAAAGTCCGTTTGTTAGGCAAGAAGATCTAGTTTAAGTGAAATACCAATTCCAGCAAAGCACCAATGGTTCAAATGAAAGCAATTTTTTTTTTTTTTAATTCAAATGCTAGAACCCAAGTTAGATACAATTTTAGATTCGCCGTAATTATGTTAAAAACAACAGCCAAAACAAAAAGATATACTCAAAATTTTAATGATGCAAGAATACTGCAGACTGGGCCAGAGTTGGTATATATGTATTAGCTGCTGTCTGTCCAACAAAATCTACAATGATTTGCAAAAGAATAAGAAGAAAGCACAACAGAGACGACAGCAAAGATAATGATCACAAACAGTTTCAGTCCAAACTAGCTCTGACAGCCATTTCAAAATGAAGTACCTCCAAGGCAGTTCGGCCTCTTAAAACTCGTTCCTTGTCAATTCCCCATGACAGACACTCAGGGTTTCGTCTTCCCTCTCTATCAGTGAAGAATATGTGAGGATTAATTCGACCAATTTCTGCCACCCAATGAGGTAGAGGAATACAGACATCATCGCCAACGTTGCCTCCACATTCATGAAATGACATCACAACCTGAGCCAATATTGACAGTCAGATCCAAAATGACTTCTTGGGAGCATTAAAGATGCAACCACACTCCACAGAAAAAATCAATTATTATCACAGGAGGGAGGTTAAGCGACAAAGGTTTCACAAAACAAAGAAAACATTTCAAATTGTAAATTCACAAAATTAACACCAATATATTGCATTCGTTTATTTGAACCAGGTCATTCATGAGACTGTCTCTTATTAGTACTTTAGATCAACAGAATTGTGAATATATCAAAATCCACATCCCTGACTCAAGTTCTGGAGGGCAGCAAGCACAAATCAAAGCCACCCCACCTCCTCCCTTTGCAGAGGTTTGAGGATGGCACCACATGTACATGCACCGACCCCAGTCTCTTTCACATGTTGAGACCAAGCTCAGGGTACATCAATTTCTAATTCAATGATATTTGAGAAATCTCCTTTGAAAAAAATGATGCAAGAAACCTTAGGTCTCGTCTCCTAGCATCACTTCATGATCTAATATTGCATGTGTCACGCAGATTTGAAAATGGACATGTATCTGCATGAAACATTGGTGCGCGGAACCATGCATTGAACATTGACTTTATGAAGCAATTTGAAGCCAAATCAGCCAGCCTAGAGAGAGGAGGCTTAGAGAAAGCCTTAAGAATAGCAAATAGACTTTTGAGGTGTGCGTGTTACTGGTGTCAAAAGAGTCCAGACTCAGAAAGCAACACTGTGTGATGAAGAAATTTAAGGGCAGAAAGTTCTGAAATCCTAAAAGTATTGATCTCATACGTCCATCAAGCATAGTAGCCATGCAAAATTACGGAGACAAGCTAAATATAAAATAAATAAATAATGAGGATCTAGTGGAGATAATGATGCTATCATCTTCTGAACATTTCCCTGAGAAGAATAAATGTAATCACAACCATACAAGCATATCTTAAAAAATCACCTGTAATTTAAGCTTTAGCTCAGAAACCATCTGGAAGAGCTTCTTGTAACCATTCCAGTTATAATCTTGAGGAGTATGAGCCTCAACTATTCCCCACCAGCAATCAACCATGACCCCATCAACATTGATGGATTTCAATACCCGTAGTTGCTTCAGCAGACCATCGGGATCAATCAGCTCACATTTCAAGTTGATGACACCCAACTGCCACCATAAGAGTGAATCATTGCAACAAAAGTTGCACAAGTACTCATAAAGAATTATGTATGGCATTTGATGAGCTATATCAACAACAGCATAATCTTTAGAGGGTAAGGCTAAATTATAAAACATGAAAGTGAATAAGAAAAAAGTGTCTGCCAACCACACAAAGTGGATTATATTGACTAGAATTTTCAAGATATTATTAAAACCACGAAAACAGGGGGAAAAAAAATTGTGTAAACAGAGGATGATCAAGCTTTAAAACATACCGGCAGCATCACATAAACTGGAACATATGGAGTGCCAGAAAAATCACGCTCCGGTAACTTTGGAGGTACATCTGCAATCTACAGGGTAAAAAAAAAAAAAACAATTATAGCACGAATCAACCGACGAAACTTTCATTTTGGAACTTGCATTCCTCTCAAAAAAATATAAAAAAACACAATATCTGTACTCAATTTATATCTGATTGCAGATAATTTATCATTGGCAATTGCAAATTTTTAGTTTCACCAAGTGATACGATGGATATCATGAATATCAAACTTCTAAACAGTAATAATACAACATATCAGCATCAGATTACCAAAGGATGGAGAAATTGGGGAAACAAAATTATCAGTCCTATCACCTGCTTGTCACTGACAGCGTCCACGGGACCGCCAATATGAGACTGAATCTCTGTTTGTTCTCTCCCATCTTCCACCAAAGAAGGTTGTGACTGAGCAATTGGGGATAGATCATAAGGTGATGGTGTGGGCATAAAAACACCTTTCATTTGACATGTGTTGTACTCGACTGAGCTTCGATAGCCAGAAGAGACTCCTCGAAGGGACGTAGATGGTGTCTGCTGTGACACCATATGAGAAGATGATGAAGTTACCATCGAAGAAGCGCCACCAGCAGTTCTTGAACCCTAAAATAGTTATAAGGGAAACACTTCAGTTGGATTTTTCTGATATTAAAGGAATGCTCATAAGGTATTCAAGTTCGGCCTGTGACAAAACGAATGATCCTCACCAACTGCCATCCAAAAATGCATTTGTTAACATTCGAAGCATAATCCATTAACAATTTGAACGTCAAATGTTATGTGATTTGACCCAAGATTTGTACTTGCAAAGCTCTAAGCTATATCAAGAAAAACATGCCTACTAGACAGAGATGCAGGCCTAGGCACATAAGACATTTCAAGATAACGGACACACGATGTTTCAAGAGAATGAACACACTGTCTTTGCTAAGTGAAAGTTAAGCAAATGAACACACGGCAATTCCAAAATTAAAAAATTGTCATCTCCGCACATCTTAGGCAACAACAAGACCGCTCTATCCAGGGATGCCGCAGGCCCAACCATGGAGGTTATATCCAAGTCCAATGATAACACTTAGACAAACTCATTTATGCTTAAAACCTTGGCATATTAAGGCTTTTACAGATCACTTTTATAGATACTTAATTTAAAATTTAATGATGTGCAGTACCAAGTGAGAAAGGACAGCTATCTCTTGACAATTATGTACCTGAGATCTTGAAGGGAAGGTGGTTCCATCGGGGAGGACAACCCAACCAGCTTCCCTTGCCAGAGCCGCAATCACGTCATTAATATCAGCTCTGACCCTAAGATTATAGTTCCCATGCCTCCGCAGGCCTGCCAAGATCCTAGCAGTAATTGCCCTTCGATGTCGCTCCCTCAGCTTTGTCCTCTCCTTCTCTTCTAGAGGTCTGGACCTTCGCACTCCTCCCCCTCCTGGGGTGCCCGCTTGCTCTTGAATTTCCTGCTGATGTTGAAACTGATTATTATTACTACTACTTGGTGCTGTACATACGTCAACCCCCACCATCACTTGCCTCCGACCGTGTTTCTCCCCATTTTCTTCTTCATCATCATCCTCTTCCTTCACATCCATATCCATTTCTTCTTCATCATCTTCTTCGCTCGTTCCAATCAACCTCTGCATATCTGTTGCCATATCTCCCACTCTGTACTTCCCAACTTCTACCCAGTTACTCTAAGATGATCAGCTTTCTATCAGAAATGTCATCATTGATCCCAAACTTTGCACACATTCGATATCCGACCTTCACTTTTTGTTCAGAGTGCAGATGTCTAATCTGGAAAATTCAATGCCAGATTGATTCCAGAGCTCGCTGGAAAAGATTGGAACGTCAAGCTATGCTCACATGAATTAAACAATATATGAAAGAAACAAGCTAAAGGAATGATGCAGTAATTTTAAAAATGGTAGTTAAGCGGGAAATTCAAATGGAATAAGATGTCCAGTTGTTGACGTCTTCAGGAGTAAAGAAGACAAATATTCAACTGTCTCCTAGCAAAAAAGTTGACTCTTTGAACAACCAAAAACACGAACGAGAAGTAAAAAGCTGAACATATCTCGTTTCAGTCACCAGCATACATAAACAAAGTCATTCAAGCCAATATATTCCTAGAACCTCCCACGAAAATAAATAAATAGACCTAAAACCTAAGACCAGTTATCAGGGAAAAGAGATTTCGTATCACCTTAAACACAGATTCTCGCGTAAATCTCAGGCAAAGCCTTCCCTTTACAAATCTCATTTATACAAAATCTTCAACCTGAAGCGTTCATTAACAGATCCGTATCCCCTCCTCCAAAAACCCTATTAGAACAGCCGAAAATGGGTCTAAAATTCCGAAACTTCCCGCCACCGGATCGAACGTCCGGCGCCGTTTCACGGCCAGTCGACGGACCTACGATGCAAGAATAAAATATCGGAAAACAAAGAAAATCGAGGCTTCGCCGGCGAGAACGGAGGAGCGGCGACAGGAAAAAGAGAGAGACGCGCGCGTGCGTGTGAGGCCTCGGATTTCACGCGTGTGCGCAAAAGCTCGAACGTGCATGTGTGTGCGAGCTTTGGATTTGGCACGAACGGGGCGTGTGGGGGTATGCGAGCGCGTATAAGGGGTAAAGGAGTTACGGACGTGTGAGTGGAACACGTGTTGCACGTGCGGAGACGGGAGAGGGCCTGCTGGACACGAGGTATGGCGTGCCCTTGTTGGGCATATCACGTGACCGGGATTCACTAGACCGTTACAGATCCATTTTCTTGCCCGGCCAAAGCCTCCCACCACAACTAGATAATACTTGTGGTTTCCGGAATGTTGCCACGTGGCCGTGGATATCCAATAATGGTTGTTTTCTTGTTTCAGAGTGTAAACAAAAACCTGATTAGCCAGTAGTTTTTCTTCCGTTATTTTACGTTTCAAAGTTTAAAATGACAAATCTCCATATTAAATCCAAAACAAGATATCATTCTCACCATTCACAAACAGTCTTATAAGACAAATTATCCAAACATTTACTCATTTCGAATGCAACCAGATCACAGTTTCTGGTGACTTGTAACTATGAGGTTTATAAGGTTCATTCTGTTTCATGATAATAACTTCAAAAAAAAAAAAAAAGAACAAACACATTCAACCAAAATCATAAAGATCGATTTCGCTTCCCATCTTCAAGTATCGAATCTTATGGGTAAATGCCCCTCATCACTGCAGAAATTTCCACACAATTAATTGAATGATAAAAACTCTGGAGCAGCCTTTTGTAAGATATATGGGTACCATGTTTGCAAAATTAATTTCATTTATATATATATATATATACATATACAAGATTGAAGTATATTTTAAGTTTGTGAACAGAATGACTACAGAGAGAAACCAAGTTAACAGTATCTGGCGTGCAACGGGATATTTACTCAGCAGCAACCTGGTTGTCTACTCACTGATTTTTGGAGCATTCTTCTTTATTTCCTTCAGTTGTATAAACCCGGAGATCAGGAACTGCTTCCCCTGCAATGGCAATTGAGGCGATCATGATACATACATTCTAAATATTAATATATAGTAATACCTATACTTCTCTCTTCGTGCACAATATAGTAGTTCTTTGCGCATGAAAGCAGAAATAAGACTTCCCATGATCTTTAAAGACTTTGAAGCAATCCAAGATCATGGAAGTTGGTTAAGCCCAAGTACCTATGCCTTCATCTACCAAATGGATAGTAAGACAATACCCAAGGGAACAAAAGAGAAAAAATTCAAATTTGATAGGAGACAACAACCAAGTACTGAAAAGGTTTTTTATGGCTAGGTAATGGAACCCCATTGCAGGAATCAATTGTTCCTGTAAGTAAAAAAGGCAAATCTAGGGCACTTGTAAAGCAACTTCCATCATCACATACGTAGTTTAAGCAGTTTTAGTGTAAGATGATGAGGGGATGCAGACAATTTTAAATATCTTATTGCTCACAACAAAAATCATCTGTAAAAGAAATGTACACTTCAGGAAACAATGTGATAGTGAGAGGAAGGTCGACTTACCATGCATTCTCTTTACAAATCGTTCAAACTCTATGAAGTTGTGTCCATCCGTAAGAACCGGGCTGAGCCTGAGGTAGGTAAAAGCAGATAAATGCCTCCCATCTGGATCATTTAAGGGTTTGGCGTTTTCTAATATCTTGTTATAGCCTTCTCTGTCATAGCAAGGGAGAGCATTCTCACTAGCAACTAATATGGATACATCCCATGCAGCATTAAGAACCTGGAAGTAAAAAAATATACAAACATATTATATGTGGTTTCGCATGATAATGCAGCTCAACCATACATGCTCAAGGTATAACCAAATTCCTCAAAATTTTTATTCTATGATTTATTTTTAATTAACATCAAATTTCTGCTCTTGCATACCTGCCAAACCAATCCTTCAGGGTCTGCTAATGCCTCTGGAAAGTCCTCATGCTGGTCCACAGTGCGCAATTCAACACATGTGAAGTTTAGGGCAACCCCATGCTTCTTCAACATTGCTGCAATTGGAGCATAGCCATCGCGGTTCGATGGGTTGTAGAAGCCAGCAGTCAATTCAGCAGCATGGCTAGCTGTTTTATACCACCAATGAATACCCGATAGCTGCTCATCAATCGAAGAATTCAGTGAAAAATCTTTATAGTGAGATGAATAAATGAAATTTTAGTTTTAGTATTCATTCACAACATAAAGTTTTCTAGCTCCTGAAAGAAGAAAAAATTTAAAAAAAAAAAAAATTCTGGTGACTCACTTTTGCAGAGATGCAAGTTCCTTCAAAAGCTAAATTAGCCAAAGCAAATACACGATCACCATGGTCAATCAAAACTTGAGAATACCAATTAAGGAAGAATCTACCATAGTAGCTATCATATTCACCTCCATCACGAAAAAATCCAGTCTCATGTGGTGTGGAATTATAAGAACCCGCATTACCTGGACCTCTAGCCCAAAACAAGTGTCCCCTCGCTTCAGCAGCTTTGCTCAGACTCTTCATCAAGTACTTATCATAACACTGAACAGAAACAGTTTGTATTAATGCATTGAAGAATTGCATATGGTTTTTAAACAAAATACTAATAAAGAGAAGCTAAGGACCAGTCATAACACTGTAAAATACTGAAAAATGAAGAGAGAAAGAAAAAAGGAAAAAGTAATTCATTAGATAATCATAACTCCATAACGAGTAGGGTCGATTCCAGTTCCAAATACCAATTACTCAAAAATGTACCTGGAATTCACCAATGCCAGGATATTTCCAACCATGCTTTGCGGGATAAGTTGGATACCTAAGCTCTCCACAAGGACCTAGACCAACTTCGATTTCAGCAATTATTCCATCCACAAAAAACTCATTAAATTCTACGCGAAAACTTCTCATGTAGTCGAAGTAAACCTGGGCAATTTGTTACCGAACAAAAATTACAACATACAGCAGTATTAAAACTCAACTCTGCAATAATGGCATGGCTGAACAAATAGGACAATAAAATAAATAAGCAAAAAACATCCAAGCTCAATTCCCAAGCATACACTTCAAACACAAAGCCATAACTGGACCAGTTCATGTGGAAATAAACTTCTTCTGAAGAATACTGTTATTAGTAGACATGAAAATAGGCTGAAAAAAGTGATACAATATAGCATTTAGTGATAGAATTGGACCATGTCTTAAGATGGGTAACAGATCCATGTGCGTACTGGGCTGGTGTTAAAGTGCCGCTGTCACGGACCAATGCCATAGATCACCGCAAGAAATGAAACAGAAGAATGAACATAAAATATGACAAAACTAGGAAAGGCACAGGTACAAACACTTTCTAATTCATTTTTTGATATTAAACTCAAAAATGTGTTAATGATGAAAAATCAAAACAGAGAGTTTCTTACTCAAAAGATGGAAACAAAAAAATCTAGCATTATGTGATAATCTTAGTTGCACAATACCTCAACAGCAGTCCGACCTCTTAAAACTCGTTCCTTGTCAATTCCCCATGTCAGACATTCAGAATTACGTCTTCCTTCTCTATCTGTGAAATATATTTCAGGGTTATTTTGGCCGATTTCCATTACCCACTGAGGCAGTGGAATATGTACATCATCACCAACATTGCCTCCACATTCATGAAATGACATGACAACCTGAGACCAATAAAAAGACATGAGATAAGTTTGTTTGCTTCAATATTTACCTCTATCATACAAAACTGTTTGTGAATGCTGCAAAACTTACTATTTAATCATGTCGAATTTAGGAGTCAAATGCAGATTAGTTTTTTGGCCCTTTCTAAGTTAAACTGGCATAACAGTACTACGAAAAGAGTAGACTAGTAGGAATGTTAAAACTTTGGCCGATTAAAGGATGTTGTTACACATGTGGAGGAAGATAAAAAAGCGAGACATCTATGTAAAAGTTGACAATATTATCGTGAGAATTGCATAATTCAATCTTTCTTTTCCATTCCATGTCGAATCAGAATTAGAGAATTGCTGCCAATCAACTAGAATGCTAAACTTTTATCTGACACAATTCAACAGTGTGAGATCAGCACTGGTTCCCAAATGTACAGAGTAAATACAGCATTAATTATTTCAAGTATTGCTCTAACAAAACACAAAAGGTAAATAAGAAGAGACCTGTAGTTTAAGCTCAAGTTCACGCACAATCTGGAAGAGCCTTCTGTAGCCACTCCAATTATACACCTGAGGAGTATGTGCCTCAACTATTCCCCACCAGCAATCGACCATAACACCATCAACATTAATAGACTTCAAAATCTTCAGCTGATTCACAAGAATTTCTGGATCAACCAGCTCACAGTTCATGTCAATGATACCAAGCTGCCACACCCAACAAAATATGTCTTGCAATCAGTCAAGTTGATGAGAAAACGCCAGAAATTTTTTTCTTTTGTCTTTTAGCAAACAGATCTGGAGTCTAGACAATGATTTATCCACTACGTGTCACTAGAAAAATATTTTGACCTCTAACTCAATTGAAGCCGGTATATGGACACAAAAATAAACCGATGGAACATGAAAGTAAATTATGATCTAGAAAATGGAATTAATGAGCTATGAAGATAAACAGAATACAGTTTCTCATAGAGTGACAAGCAGAAATCAATAAACTTACAGGTAGCATCACATAGACGGGAACATAGGGCGTGCCAGCAAAATCACGTTCTGGCAACTTTGGGGGCAAGTGTACAGCCTGTAAAAAGAAAAGGGAATGAATAAAAAACCAAAAAAAAAAAAAGAAAGGAGCAAGAATCCTGTGGAAAACTATGAGAAGGGGTATCAAATTTTTTCAAACTCAAGAAAACCTAAATTTTTAACTTAGTTCTCTAGTAGTCTCTAAATTAAACACTTTGTCATTCACCAATTATCATCCATCTGTTTCTCTAATTTCATCTCCGATACAAATATTTTGACTAATGCTCTCAACCGATTAAAACATGTAATCATAATAATACCCTCGCTTGTTAATTTCTCATGTTTGTCTCACTCATTTGTGTCACATTTGCTCCCTTTTCTTTCGGACTTTTATGGCATTAGTCAAACTTTAAAACCAGTAATCAAATTCCTAAATGACATAACGACACAGATAAATTCACAAAATATAGAGTAAATAATAATAATAATAACAACAACAACAAAATTACTTTCATATCATCAGCAGCATCCACAGAATCACCGCCATGAGGATCGTCTTCAGTTTCTTCTTCCCACTCTCCAATTGCCGCCAGAGTTCGAAACTGGGTACGCTTAAAACGACACGCATTGCAATACGTTACATTGCAATACGTTAGGCTATGAAAAGTTACAGGCACTCTCTGAGAAGTGAAAAGCGTTTGCTTATGTGACAACGAGGAAGTAATTGGAGATGAAGCACCCGGAGCCCTCAAGATATCGCAGAATTGTGTTGATGAAATCGCCATTTTGAAATTGAAACCCAACTTCAACCGAAAATGAAAAAGATTCTAGAGAACTAAATGAACAACAAAAAAAAAAATCAGGTGTGGGGAAAACTCTTTCCAATTCCCATCAAGGTTCATGATATAGTATCTTTCTTGTTCGTTAATTTGGGGTTTGAATGAAAAACGAACTCATAGGCTCAGACGAAATCGCCGTTCTGGAATTTGAAACCCTAAGGGTCCTTTTTGTAAAAATTAAAAAAAAAATTAAGGGAATTAAATAATTAAATAAAATATGAAGAGTAAATTAACCTCTTTCCAATTTCTGAAAAGATTCACGTGATAGTTTCGTTTTTCACGAAAACTTTATGAGTGATCCAATAGAAAGCAAAAAGAGTCAGAAGTGGATGTTGGTATGCTAAGTCTAAAATGAGACCCTAGGGATTTGAGAAAATCTTAAAATTTTGAAATTTTAAACCAAGTATACTGTCTGTTTGGAATGAATATGATAAAAGATTCAAGAAAAATAATAAACAACTACTAATAAAATTTGAAGAATGAAGGGAACTTATTTGCAATTTCGATAAAAGATTCACGAAACAGTTTCGAGAAAAATAAAACAAGCGGATTTGAGATTTTCTTTTCGTTTCCTCTGTTTCTTTGGAATCCAAGATTGAAGTGGGGAGTGACCCAGTGAGAAAATGGCGGGTAAAGGAATCAGTGACTGTGAGACCGCTCGCGCGATACAAGATTGGCCGTTATAAACGTAACGCAACAAGTCGTCCATTTAAAAACCAAAAATGAAAAATGTATCTTCTTCCTAAGCATATAGAGACGACAAGTCGTTTTATAAGTTTTAACATACGAACCTTTAGATAGCCACAATCACTTAGTGCATTTTTTTGTACTACTTATTTAATAATCATAAGTGATTATTTAATTTTATATTTTTTTATTATTTAGTTGTTTTTAAATAAAACTTTTGAAGTTTAAATAAATTATATTGCCTCTACTAATAAAGGCTCATATTTTGAGTTTTTACAAGTAAAAATTAAAAAAAATTTAAATGTTAAAATATTTTTTACTTCATTAACAAACTTATTTTACTCTTTTTATAACATAACTTTATAAAACTTGCCTATTAAAATAATTTCATAAATTTTTAATAAAAACTCTCAATAACAACCAAACAATTGAAATTTTTTGGGTAAAAATTGTATTTTTAAAAGCTCTATTTCAAAAGTTGCACCAAATAGAACTTTATTATTGTTATTAAGAAACGACAAGGAACCTGTTGTGTGTGTGTAGTCTTTCTTTAGTGCGAACGCCTTCATTTTTTTTTTTATACAGACACACTTTAAAACAGTAAGATTTAAAAAAGTTAGTTTTTTAACTCTTTTAAACCACACGGTTTAAAAATATGTCCGCATTAAGAAAAATACAGGCATCTGCACTTAAGAATAATTTCACACACACACACACATATATATATCAAGAGTCAAATGTGGCTTAAAGTAGGAACTAGATCTGATGCTACAATCCATAGCTGCTTCAATTAAGTGCTATTGATTCAATTCGAGCGAGGTTTGAGGCTTACGCGATGGGAGTTTTGAGTTTTGAGTTTAGATTAGGAAATAAGGTTGGTTTGTGGTGGTGTAAAAATTGACAAATGTTTTTGGAGAGTTAGTGCGGCCATCTTGGCGCTACTTTGACGAGGCAGTGGAGGTCGTGGTAGTGGCTTTGTTGTTGACAAAGTGCGGAGGAAGGTCTTCGAACAACTTGCCCATTGTAAAGTTTCAGGAATTTGCGGGAATTAATAGCGTGCTTTTTTTTCTTGGGGTTGTTAGACATATTCAAGTTGAAATATGGTACATATGAATAATCTCTTAAAAAAAAGAGAGAAAGAGAAGAAATACTTTAATTTTTCAATAATTTATCTTCTTAAAAGATAACATTTTAATAACTTTTTTATGTAGATAATTTTTTAGTGATTAAAAATTCCAAGAAATGATGTAGTGCCGACAGCTAAATTGAAGGGTGATTCGGTCTTTCGGAAATTTAACAAGTTTAAATTCAAAAAAGGGTTAAATTAGTCAATTAACAAAATAACTGATGGAAACCGTTAAAATGACAGCCAAACTGACGGTTTCGGGTGCACGGTGAAAGAAGGTGAAACAATTGTGCGCACGATAGAAAATATCAAAAGAATTGGGGGTAGGGTGGAATTATTCCCTTATTAATTAATTTACATTTGAAGTTTGGGCCCCAGCATTCAGGAAACAGGAATCCACCATTTATAACATTCACGGCTTTCTTGTGTACCTTTTTTTGTAAAGTGATTTTACAGCACAGTTGATTGATGTGAGAATAAAAAATAACTGCCAAGTTTCTTTATTATTTTCTAGGCTCCACTTCCACGTGCTATAATTAAATTTTTTTCCGAGAATTCGACTAGAATCTCTCGTCATTTATAAGTTCATCTATGTCTATCTCTAGATAAATATGTGGTGTAACTGTGATACTGTGTTATAGTTATATCCAGTTGTTTGATATCAATAAACTCTACTAATTTAAGTGCATCCAACGGCTAAATACAATTATGACACGGTACTATAATTACACCGTAACCTGATCCCTATCTCTGTTCATTATTGCTACTACATAACTTTTGAATTCGGTAGTGAGCAGTCACGCTCCAAATATCAAATACCAAATACAACTTACGAGTTAATTAACAGGACCCAAAATTGATTCGCTAATCTCTACAAGCTGAGAAGAGTACGTTTAACACACGGTTAATGACGAGGGTGGCTCCAATTGTTAATTGATAGATACTACTAGTTTAGCCATAACTTGGAAGCATAATGAAGCTTGACGAAAAAACAATCATGGAGGAGAAAGGACATTTGTTTTTTTTTTCATTTTTTCTTTTCTTTTTTTGACTGTACTAGAACATATATATAAATGTCTTGTTGGCATGTGTTTTACCATAAAAAAGTTATTGCGACAAATGTATCAAATTTATTATAACATAATATAAATTTTTATTCTCAACAAATCTACTCCACTAATACGATGGAAAATATAATTATCCCTGTTCAATTTTACAATCAACAATAAAATACAGACCCGTGACCTGCCCGCAAACTCAAAACTTGGAAGGCGAGGGTTGGCAATGGGGTAAGTAAGGGCCCATTGGCTACATAGTTGCTTTGTTTGGAGCAGCTTATATTTATTTGTTTATGCGGGGCCAAAACTAGAAATAATTATTACGATAAAGCTGCCAAAGCAATTCATTCATTACTTGGGGCCGCCTTCAAAGTTACTTCCCTCTTTTTCTTGGTGTTAGTACTATGAGAAATTGGGAATGGGCGAAATGAGTAGTATATTGGCATAGAAATTAAATTACTGAGAGCCACAGAATAGAATTTGCATTCAGAAAATAATTTTTTCATGAACACTCTTTAATTGTGCATGACCCCACGTTTTTCGTTTCTTCTTTTATAAAAGACTAACATATAGTCCACCTTTTTGAGTTCTCTTTTCTATAATTCTATAATTCAGTAAGCTTTGCTTTTACAGCGCAGTAAGGACCTTGCTGCATATAACTGAACTCAATGTGTGATATTTTGTACAACCAAATTTTGTTGACAGAATACAACTGGAGCTTCTTTTCTGTGAAGGCTTTGCTTCTTGTTTGTTGACCATTTTGTCTGTTGATGGGCTTTCTTTCCGGTTATCTAAGTTGAATTTACTGATTTTTGTGCTTGACAATGGCTAGTGCTGCTCAAAACCAGGAGGGGGTGCCAGAAATCTTAAGAAAACAGCTTGCTGTTGCTGTTAGGAGTATCCAATGGAGCTATGCAATTTTCTGGTCATTATCAGCTGCACAACAAGGGTATATAATCTTTATTTTCTTTTTTTTTTTTTCCTTTTTCAAGTATTTCATTTCTACTGTCCAATATCTTTTGGTGCAATTTTGTTCTTCTTTCAACTTCTATATACAATTTTGGTTTCTGGAGTCAACGAATGCCATCTTTTTGGTTAAATTTGCTATATTTGATACCTATAATTCACTGATATATACCGCTATTTTAGAAGAAAGAGCTCACATTTTTACCTTTGTATTGCCAAATTTTTGGACCGCATAACCCAATATCTGGTACCACATTCTGTTTCTTTATGAAACTTGAGGAAATGAGGTTGTTAATCAATTTACTTACCTTTAAAGTGATGTTGCCAGAGATGGGAATCAACATTATATTACCTTACAGAGACTTTTTTGTAGCAATGGGAAAATGAATAGTGAAGTTTTATTTTGTTTTATCTTTTTGAAGTGTAAACGGCCTCTAAAAGTTTTCCTTTTTTGCCTAACCAACTCTTAATGGCCTACAATTGGTCTATGTACCGGCTTTCTATTACCGTTCTTTGTACTTACCTTGAGATAATAAAAAAACAATGGTTCCTAGGGTTCTAGAGTGGGGTGATGGGTACTATAATGGAGACATCAAGACTAGGAAGACAATGCAAGCAATGGAACTTACACCTGATAAAATAGGTTTACAAAGGAGTAAGCAACTAAGAGAGCTTTACGAGTCTTTGCTGAAAGGAGAATCTGAGCTGGCTTATAAGAGGCCTTCTGCTGCATTGTCTCCAGAAGATCTTACTGATGCAGAGTGGTATTACTTGGTTTGCATGTCCTTTGTATTCAGTTCTGGCCAAGGGTACTACTCTCTTCTATTAATCAAAACTTATATTTTCACCTTTCATTTGCAATTTTTTTCCTCTTATACATAGCATTCTTATCACACGGGGGTTTTAATTAACATGGTCACCTTCCACTTTGTCTTGTAGTTTGCCAGGAAGAGCACTTGCAAACAGTGAAACAATCTGGTTATGCAATGCTCAGTGTGCAGATAGTAAAGTATTCTCTCGCTCTTTATTGGCCAAGGTCAGTATTCCTCTGCAATGTTCTCTTTCCATTCGTTTGAACAGCTTGTTTGGTGCATTAAATACTCATATTACAACCAGTGAAAGTACTGACTTTCTTTATTTGTGTGGAACTTGTTTTTCTGTGACTGGTTGTTGATCATGGCATGTAGAGTGCATCTATTCAGGTATGAACAGCTCCTTTTGAACAAAATAAGTTATGTCTTAATGTATGGATAGTCAAATACGACACAAGTTATAATTGATTTGAATCAGAAACAAAATCAACATGAAAAAAATGCAATCCATATATCAAAAAATGGAGAAGATTCCTGTCATATCTGCATTGTATAGAAAATCTTTTCAAATTCATGAAATGTGGACAGATCATCATCCACATCGTTAGACGGACTTGCTTAGCAGTAACTTCTACCTGACATCAATTTCCATGTTTGTTTTGGTTTTCAGACTGTCATATGCTTTCCTCATCTTGATGGTGTAATTGAACTTGGAGTCACTGAACTGGTAATTTATTTAAAAAAATTAGATCCCAAGTTTCAATTTTTGCTTTACTAATGTATAGCGGTGCAGCTTATCTTCTTATTTCTGGCTTATCTTAAGGTCCCAGAGGATCCTAGTCTCCTTCAACATATCAAAGCCTCATTATTAGACTTCTCAAAGCCTTTTTGCTCTGAGAAATCTTCCTCTCCTCCTTACGATGAAGATGATGACAGTGACCCTCTGTGTGCCAAGGTTAGCCATGAGATATTGGATACAGTGGCTTTGGAGAGCCTATATTCTCCCGGAGAAGAAAACAAATTTGATGGGGAGGGAGTTTATGAACTACATGGAAACATCAATGAAGAATTGCACTTAGATTCTGCTGATGAATGCTCAAAGGGCTGTGAGCACAATCACCAGACAGAAGAATCCTTCATGGTTGATGGTATAAATGGTGCAGCTTCTCAAGTTCAGAGTTGGCATTTTGTAGATGATGACCTCAGCAATGGTATTCCAGACTCCATGCATTCTAGTGACCATAAATCTGAATCTCTCGTGAATCAAGCAGAGGGTTTTCCTTCTTCCAAGGATGAAAACATGAGCCACATTCAATTGAAAGAACTTCAAGAAGGCAATCATACAAAACTAAGTTTGTTGGATCTTGGGATAGATGATGGTGCACACTACAGGAAAACTCTTTCTGCTATTTTTGGAAGTTCAAATCGGTTGACTGAGAACCCGTGTTTCCTTAGTGTTGAGCACAAATCCAGTTTTGTAAGTTGGAAGAAAGGAGGAATGGTTAAGAGGCATTGGCCAGGGATACAGCAGAACTTATTAAAGAAGATTTTATTTTCAGTTCCTTTGATGCATGGTGGTTGTACTCATAGGTCCCAGAAAGAAATTTGCAGAAAATATTGTCCTGTAACAATGGAAAGTGATAATTTCTGTGAAGAGCATATTTCATCAGATAAGAGAACAGAGAACGAAAAATTTATGGTGCTAAGGTCAATGGTTCCATATATCAGTGAGGTGATATATTCGACTGTTATCTGCTGAAAATTATTTGATAATTCCTTGTCAGATGAAAATATAATTTCATGATTATGCAGGTTGACAAAGCATCAATTCTCAGCGACACAATTAAGTACTTGAAAAAGCTTGAGGCAAGAGTAGAGGAGTTGGAATCTTGCATGTACTCAGTTGATTCTGAGCCAAGGCCAAAGAGAAATTACACAGAGATGGTGGAGCAGACATCTGATAACTATGACAACAAAAAGCTTGATAACCACAAGAAGCCTTGGATAAACAAGAGGAAGGCTTGCGACATTGATGAAACTGACCCAGAACTTAATAAATTTGTTCCAAAAGATGGCCTGGCTGATGTAAAAGTCAGCATCCAAGAGATGGATGTTCTAATTGAGATGAGATGTCCCTCTAGAGAATATATATTGCTCGATATCATGGATGCTATAAACAACCTGCACTTGGATGCCTATTCAGTGGTATCGTCAAATCTTGATGGAGTTCTCACATTGGCCCTTAAATCTACGGTTAGTGCTTAAGTCAATTTTCCTTGAATTTTCTTTGGTTCCACATGCACATTTTTTAATCTTTGTCAACTTAAATATTTCAGTTTCGGGGAGCAGCCATTGCACCAGCCGGGATAATCGAACAAGCTCTTTGGAAGATCGCTGGTAAGTGTTAAGAAGTAAGATCTCAAACTAGTAATCAATTTGCAGTTGTAGTCTTCTTCAATTGTGTAGGTTTAGTTCCTTAGTGTTTTGAATGCATAGTTGTAATGAGAGAAAATCCTTCAGTGTAACTTATCTAGGATTTGCTATGTTGTATCCCACTTGAATAAAGCAATTTAATTTGACAATCCTTACTAGGTAGCGGGAAGATGACTACAATCGCACAAACCATGTGATGATTCGATATCTTAAAGTAATCTATGTGGCTTCATAAACAAATAGGTTTAATTTGTACTATTGGCAATGCGGTGAACGAAAAAAACCATGTAGTTTGAGAGGATTTTATCTAAAATGGAGAGTCGCAAATTGCCAGGTTTCTAAGTGCCAACTTCTTGCATTTTTTATTAAAAATTTTCTCCATATCCTTCAAGAAACAACAAAAGATTTACATGCAGAATTACAGCAAGACATCAATGGAAAACCTGTGTCTTCTTGATGAAAATGTCAAGGATTTCTTTGTCTTAAGTTAAATATACAGCTTGATATTCACTGTTGGATGTCTTGAAGCACCATTTTACAACAAAATACTTGATTTCCAAACATTTTAGCCTACAAGAATTTTTGAAAAAAGAAAACCATTTCTACAAGCTCCTGTTGTATCTCCATACATTCATAGAAACAAAAATACAAGAATAGTATAAGACACGGGTACACAAGTTGGGATTTGAAATCCCAACTGTTCTGAGTTTGCTCAATTAACTACCAACAGGTCAAAGCTCCCAAAACTCAACTATTGTCCCCTCTAATTCCCCTCTTCATCTTAACTTAAGAATACTTGCACAAACAAATCTGCTCGGTAAAATGAAAGGACCAGGTGATTTTAGCTCACATTTGGAATCCAATCCCAGCAAAATCTTTGACAGTGAATCCTACCTTCTCAAACTTCCCCCTCACTGTTTTCTCTGAATTTCAAATAGTCCTAAGTCCTAACACACAAACGGCTTACATAGTCTCATGCTTTCTTCTCCTACAACTTCATCCGATGGCAAAATCACCTTCTCCTCTTCAAAACACCAAAAGAAAACTAAAGAAAGGCAGTTTACCGATTGCCTTAAAACAACCCAATGTTCTAATGATCTGAATCTTTCATTGCCCCAAGCTTGCAACATATCCCCTATGTTCCTTCGCGTGGTCTTATGTCGATCCACTTCCCCTCTTTTGATCTCACTTGCAAGCCACCAATTTCATCTTGGTATACTATAGTTATACAGCTCATATCAGTGTGCATTCCTAGCCCCTCCACTTCATTTTCCAAAGCTTCTGGAGGTGAGCAGTTTATAATTCTCAAGTATCCATGACAATTCTTGAATTCAGATTCATAGTACTTGTTCTCAAACTATCCCCTAAGCTCATTAACAAAGTCTCAACAATTTTCTACGATAATCCTGTCATTTTGCTACCATATTCTTGCAATAACTCACTGCCGTGATTGAAAAAGGAAATAGAGACAAGTTAAGATGGAAAAGGAAAAGGAGAAGAAAGTGTCAAATAGCATTTAAGAACAGAAATTAAAAAAAAAAAGGGCTCAAGGGGATAATCAGCAATTTGTATTACCTAAATTCAGAAGTACTCTGTTTGGTCAAAGATGACATTTGCAGATGCAAAGAAGTTTGGTCCAGAAACTCGGAGACTCTCAAAGAATGGAGAAGCAATGAAGTGAGGAGTGTAAGTATTTGTAGAAGATGAAGGACCAAGTTCAAGCTTGGCATCAAAAGCGAGGTCGAAAAGCTTTCTTGAAATCATATAGAGTCTCCTATAAAGATCCCTAGAGATCCCATGATTGCTGATGAGGAAGAAGCCCTCTTTTGCAAGCTTTAGTGAAAGAAGACACAGCAGATGGCTGCAATGGCTGAGAAATGTCTAAAATTGGAAGCTCCACAGAAGTTTGAGATTCAAACATAATGGAAAGCTGAATATTTGATTAATTTGCCAACTTTGTCATAGGCTATTTATCAAATGTAAATTAAAGCAAGTAAATTAGGAATGCTGGTCATTATATGAATCCAAACAAGAAGTTTGAACTGCATACATGTTTCATATAAAAATTCATTGCACAACATAGACGAGTTGTTAGTTCTAGATAAGGCATTCCACAAGCTTGAGCAATAAATTTGTTCGTATACCTAATATAAAATACCATAATTATTTTACAACTAATACAATGTAATATAATACAGTGTGCTAAAAAAATGTAGATCATATATGCATATGATCGCATTGAAGTTGTCATGTTGAAATATAAATTATAATTTTTTTGTTTGAAATATTTAAATAAGAAACGCATTAATTGCTTTCAAATCCGTAACTTTTCTTAAATTTTTTAAGTCTGGGTTGTGGTACAGACTTAAAGGTGCCTCCCACAGTTGGGGCCCATTCAAAACCACCTTGTGGTTCAGTAAAAAAAAAAAAAATTACTTACTAGAGAAGAAGTAGAATTGCTTTAAGCGGATTGCAGTAAAAATTATTTCTATACGAATATCTTTTAAATTTGTAAATGATGTAAATGTGTGATTTCTATTATTATTATTATTATTCTTAATATTTTTACCTTTGACAATTTTGATTAAGGTGATGGAAATAATATATGTTATACAAACTCTCAAATTCATTATTTCTCATTAATACAAATTAAGCACTTTACAAACAAAAACGGTATAAGTCAACAAAGAGGAAATGTAACTTAAGTAATATTTATTCCCCATGCAGTTACTCTAATTTGTGTGAATTTGAATCTTGGGTTGGCCGTTAAAATTTAGTTTCCTTTCCATTGATTTGACTGTTATTTAAAGTGTCTTCATCTTCAGAAACTAGTAATGCCATTGTTATTAAATAAGTGGGTTTTATTTTCTGATCTCACGTATTAACATAAACACAAAGGCTTACGCGCACTCGCATCACATAAAAATGAAAGGAGGCATTCTTGAAGTTCTTCTCGTTAATGCTGAAGGCATTAAACACACAAATATTTTTGGTACTCATTTATCTATCTCTCGATCCCTCTTTTCATTCATGCCTGGTAGCAGTAATCTGCATATATAAAATATAGAGAATTTCTCAGGTATAGGTGCACTTATTTTATTTTTTTTCATACGGACACGCTATTAAGTTATATGGTTTAATAAAGTTCGTGTTCTATTCATTATTATAAAGTCATACAGTTTAACAACACTGACTTCATTAAACCATATGACTTAACAATATCTCTGCATAAAAAATAAAAAAAAAAATGAGGATGTATGCATCTGCATGAGAGAAGCATTAATATATAGAAATTCTCATTCTCAAGTTTGGTCATTTGATCACAGGAACACCATCCTATTACGTCATTGCACGATGTGGAAATCAAGAACATAGAAGCAAAAATTCAATGGGTACAATTAAGTGAAATTAAGCTTTTATTCTTTGAGATGTATATTTGTGTTGATGCCATGAACTCATAATGCTAATACTCAACCGATCGAGTAACTAATTTTGTGATGTAGTGAAAGGTGAAAAAGCATGGTGGAATGAGAAATTCATATTTGAATTTCCGATGTCTGATTGGAAACTTTTGACTCACATCAAATTCAGAATCATGGATACAGAGTTGCTCACAGATGGTGGATTTGTTGGCGAAACCGTGTAATTTATTAATGTCTTTACTTAAGTGATGTTTCCCCTTAATTAATTTGCTTACCATGAATTTATATATAAAATTAATCACGGGGTGTAATTACAATTTACAAACAAGAAGATGGGTCGTATATTTCATGTGCATATCATATTAATATGTCGTTATAAAGTTTTTCATATATACATGACCAGACGAGTGTTAATCAATGCAGATACTACCTAGGTGGAATAATCACTGATCAGAGCAATGACAAGGAACTGATAGAAGTGAAACCAGCCCCCTACAATGTATTGCTGGAAGATGACACTTATAAGGGACAAATAGTGATTGGATTCAAATTCATCGTCAATGTAAGTTAAGTATGCATGCATTAGTTCGGCACCGCATGAAAAAAAATAATAATAATAGGGGTCCAATTATGTTGGAGTTGCTCCACCATGGAGCACTCCTTCATAACCACACGATCAAACTTATAATGTGTTTTTTTATCTTTTTACTATTTATCACTTTAATCGTGTGATTACGAAGAAGTGCACCATGGTGGAGCAATTTCAAAATAATAGTAGTAATAATAATAATAATTTCATTACATTGATCTCAATACTTTTTACAAAATAAAAAAAAAATAAAAATCGGCTTTGGTACTTTTGCAGAGAGAGGTTCGCACACAGTCAGAGGGAGGAGAATTTGTTGGGCAAGAGATTAACAATAATGCACCGAGGCAATCCATTTGTAGATGCGTTCTCAATCTTTGGAAGATGTCGTGGTTTAGGTTCTTGTTTCGCTGTACTACGAAAATGAATTATGAAACCAACAGACCCAAGCAAAATTAGTCCAAGTCAATAAATATGCATGTTAGAACGAACATACATTAATTGTTGTTTGTTGTGTTCATTTGTTTTCCTTACTTTTTAGTTGCTCTTATCAACTAATGATCAAGACCTAAAATTTAGTGTCTAATGTAATGTATGATAGATTATGTGTTGAAACCATATATATGCAGACTATTGAACCACTGGGAATGTATATCCAAGGTTCGATAAATGTTAAATATATATGATATATATAATTCGTAAAAAGGCAGTTGATAATACCATGAGGGTTCGTAGGCTGAATAAATTTTAAAATTATAATAACTAAATGTTGTTACGACATGTGTGCACTTATTTTGAAAAATCTTCATACACGCAATGATTATATTATATTTAATTACATATATCATACATGTATTCATTAATTGTAACTCTCATTTATTTTAGAATTTCTCACTTGGTAGAGGCTTCAATAGTTTTTAGAAATTGTATGGGTAGCAAGAACTGAGTGGGATGGGCGCGTAGATGGTGTGCTGCCCTTGTGCATTAAGATTTTGACAAATATATCAATTTGAAATTATCCAATTAAATGGTGGGAGATAAAGTTAAAGACAAATGGCGTGTGTAATAGGACGGTTCAATGAGATCACCCCATATAAGCTGCTCTCAACAAATTCAACTATTTCATCATCTTTATAAAACCCGCGTTGAAATAAAACAATGTCTCATTCAAATTTAAATATATTTATTTGTTCTCAAACTCTTTAAAGCCACATTCATTAATTACATAATTCTTTTATGCAGATTTAATTCATTTTCTCCTTTCTTTTCTTCTTCTTTAGAAGTTGAGTCAGTTAAGATATTATTTATCTAATTGGTTTGCATAAATCTGGAATAATCTTCTTTTCTTATTTTATCATAAAATTAATTATTTCTTACTTTTAATGTTTTCAAATTATAATTTAATCATTTATAATTAATTTGCTTACTTAAATTAATGATTATTATACAAAAATTTATCAACCAAAAAACTTGGTTTAATTAAATAGGGGACTAGGAGTAGATTATTATATACATTTTTTTTGTCTGAACCACAAGTTGAATTTAGAAAGTGCGAAAACTTAAAAATGAAACAAAATAAAAGAAATTTCAATATCCCATTGGAGAATGACACGTGACTTAAGAAGCGAAATGAATCTTATTTATCGATCTTTTATTCTTGTATATGAAATGAATCTAGTTGTTTTTGCTTACTACTTTTATAACTATGCCGTCGCACTTTGGTCAGGTTGGATTTCGTTTACCCAGAAAATGACTTCGATTACAAACTTCCTGGCATGGCAATAAAGTGATATGGAATTTATTTATTTATTTTAGGATTATGAAGCATGTAAAAAAATATGTTGGCATCAGATACTAAAATGATGTTTTACGTTGTCAATGATAATATGAATGATTGTAATGAAAAGCTTAATAGAAAGCAATGCTAAACATAGTTATATTGGAAGCCATATGGTTTCTAAACGTAGGGATATAGGTAAGTGAAGTTGAGCTAAGCTCCAGAATGCTTGGGCTGATTGGCTGAAACGATATCATTTCAGTATTTATGTAGGAGTTTTGCTTCAAATAAGTGACAAGCCACAAGCATTGTACAAGCAGGTTGTCGTCGTAACCTGTTAATGGTTAATGGGTTCTCATGTATTGTTCTTGCCATTTTGTTTTCTATATTTTATTATGATTCACATGTCAGTTTTCCTGGGATTTCTTTTTGCCTACTAACAGGGGAAAATCCTGTTGTTTCTTGAATGTAGGTTTACTGCATTTAACTGTAAGTGAAATGGCTGGCCACAAGATTGTTCGCGCTACCTCGAAGGGTATAAGCGTTATCAAGGAGATATGTTTAGAAGCTGCACTGAGGTTGGGTATCGGTGGTCTTTGAAAGATGAATCACTGGAATAATCAAATGAAAAGCAAGGGTATTTTATGACGTGCTAGAGAAAGGTGAAGTTAATGTTGTTGCAGAAGAAAAAAGTGTTTATGTTATCACGATTATGACATAATGACTTCAACGATACTCTGATAATTTGGGTTCTTTCATTTGACTCTTACATCTCGCATGACGTTGCCTAATTTGTGTTTTCAATAAATAAATTTTGCTTTTTTTAGACTTGGACCTCATTGCTGGTTTTGAAATTGTAAAGATTCTTGGTTCTCTTTATCAAGCATTATTTGTCTCGTGGATTTTTTTTTTTAAGGTTACTTTATTCGAAATGCTATTAGTTTGTTACCTGATATGTGTATGCATTACAAATTTACATGTCTAGAACAAGAAATACATTCTTGTGAGTGCAACAAGCTTAACTCCAATGAATTGGTTGTTCATTTTGTAGTCTCTCGTTATATGGGTTTAGTGGTGATGGCATACGCAGATAATTTGAATGTTATCAATCATGTTTGGGATTGAGATGTTATACTTTTTAAGCTACATTTGTTGTAGAAAAAAAAAAATTATAACTATTAAACAAATAGTAATAATATGTAGTAAATATTAATTTTAAATAATAATTTTGACAAAATTATTAAAGATATAATAGATTTTTTATTATACAAATAAAAAAGCATATCAACATAGCTTCCAAATTAAAATATCAATTTTAAATAAGGGCCTAGGAAGTCCGGACTTTTTAATTTATAAATAAAAAATTAATTACATTTAAATAAAAAAGAAAAAAACTTAAAATTTTAAATTAATAAATATTTTCTATATTAGTATTTGTGATTTATTATTTTGTGTTACTAATATTTCATATATTGGACTATATTATTATATTATGTATTAGGTAATTATCTTTAATTTCAATATTTTTTACTTTATTAAAAAAATTATTTTATAATTAATGAAAAAACTTAGGCCCGGCTCAAGTCTAACCCATCCAAATGTAGATAGACTTTTGAAGGTTTAAACATATTTTCAACATGTGAACTTGGGCCTAAACCTGGAAAAGTCTAGCCCAAACTCACTGATTGCCAACCCCTAACCCCTAAATTTAGCTTAAGTTGGGAGGAAGCTCCTCCCATTAGCTATATGAGTAGAGCTATTAGCACCCCTATATTATTCTTATAAAACCTCACTTTAAATAAAATTACAATTAAGGATAATTGAAAATTAAACACATATAGATTTTTTTTTCCCAACAAATTACTTAATTCATAATCAATATTTTTCAAAAAAATAAATCTATATGTTACTTCCTATCTAATTAAAATAAATTGTATAAATTTAAAATAGTTTATTGTTCTCTTTTGATTTCTTATTGATTAAATATTTTATACTTAAAATTGCTTTGAAATTATAATTTGAAATATGTGTTATTTCAACCAATGATTAATACTAAAAAACTTATCACCCATACAACTTTTTAATTTGTGTGTAGGGTAATAATAAAATTGAAAATAATTAAAAAATAGCATAATAATACTTTGAGTTTTAACAATAAAATAAATCAAATAAAAAATAAGAATTTAAAAAAGAATATCTAAAAAGGGGTATTTTCGGAAATAAAATAAATATAATTAAAAAGGGGGTTCAATGAGGAAATCAGAGGGCTGCCAATAGTCCAACTCTAGCTATATTTACTAATTAAAAAAAAAAATTATATTTGTTTTGAAGTACAAAGAACCCTTACACAGTACACATCAAACAATCAACCGTAAAAAGCCGCCTAAGATAACGCTTCCAAACGCTAGTTCGCCTAAAGATGCAGATGCTAACATCAAGGTTGTGACGACTGATAAAGAAGAAGAAGAGTCTTTGCTGAAATATAAGATGACCCTTTTTGCTTTATTAATTCCTTTGTCACTACAACTCGTTTTTTTGTATAAGATGAATCAATTCAGCGTTATCAAGATCCAGGTATAAATTAATAAGATTTAACAAATATTGTGCATGCTAAATTAAATGCTAGCAGAAATTTGAATTAATTTATACTTAATTTTTATGTGTTCAATCAAATATTTTTCTTAAATCTTTTCTCACGTTTTGGTCTCATTAGGCGGCGTTGGAACATGTAATTACTTTTGAAAAGTTTCTTGATACAATGGTGCTAAATGCCTGATCCCTACACTTGGGAAGGTCGGAAAATGCAACACACACACACACACACACACACACACATATATATATGGTTTAGGGTTTCTGTAGTTCATTGATTATTTATTTTGTTTAAATTTTTTGTTGCGTTGTAGATGCAATACTAAATTTGGATCGCTTTTTCTATTCTTGGATGGCTGGCTATTCCTCTGTAAGTTAAATAAATGTATTCTTTTTTGGATTTAATTGGCTGAAATTCTGGGTTTTACTAATTCGTTGATTTTGATTTTACCAAATCATCGAGACATGCACACATATACAAATTACGCATAATTTTGATTGGTCGTAATGCTATTTTTGAGAAAGTGTTTGATTTTGCCTGACCACCGTCCAGAGATAGGGAACGAAACAAGCACGCAATTCACTTAGTGTCAATGCTTCGTTATATGTTTCATGTAGAAAATTTTCATAAAAAAAGGAACCTGACTTGGACAAATCCATTCAAAGGAAAATGGTTATGTTTTATGTTTAGAGCTCTGTAATCTATTAACACCTGTCTAAACCACTGTATATGCAATTACAGTCTTACAGGTGAAAATGTACAATAACTTTGAATATGCATGGAATTACTTCAATCGTCAGATTGAAGAACGGGGAATACTTGATCAACAACTTGTTCATATAGACGAGGCTGAAAAAGAAAGAATAAGAAAGCAGCGCCAAGATTTCAGAATAAAAAATTCGGTGGTATGTTGAGATTGTAAATAGCTTTTCTCTAGAGAAGCAAAATTTAACTCTTTTATTACTTTAATTAATATCCTATCCTTCCAGTTATTGTCATTTTACTGTTTCATTTCATTTCTTCTACTGAAATTTGTTCTTACGCAGGTCACCCTCTTGGCGATTGCCAGAGGTAAAGCAGTACCTTTTGTTCCCAAAGCCGTTACTTCTAGGGAAGTACTAAACCATGCCATTCGTCAACTTAACGACTGTGTGCGAACATGGCAAATCTGAAATATATGTATGTTTATTCGGTTGTTATTTATATATTATTTTCGAACTTGAGACTATGTGCTAGGCTGAGCTTTGTTTATTTTAATGTAAGTGCCATGAATTGAATGTTGGCGTGCCGGCATCTGTGAATGCAGGACCTCGATGCCAAAGGACCGCTTGTCTTCGGAGGAAATTCGTCACGTGTATCCGCACTTAAAAGGATTTGAAGCCTGTATATGGTCGATGGAACCGGCCCTTAATTTAGTTTGGGTTTAGGCCCAAAATAAATTTTGCCTGTCCTGTGGAATGGGGCCTTAACCCCGAATGTTGTTTATTATTATCATTCGAAGAACATAACTGAAACTTAGTTTTTTTTTTTTTTTTTAATTTTTAATATTACCGATGGACGCATGAGAACTGAGAGGTATATAGCTCAGCTGATGCACAAACGTCGAAGAGACTCGAACCTCAAACACAATTATTACAATACTTATTTTGACTTGAATTTATTAATTTTCAAACGACAAACAATGTAACGTCACTTACGCAAAGCAGAAGAACACACACCCATCGGCCAAATCAGAACACCAAGACCTGAGAATGGGCGGCACGTCTATTTCACGACAGACATATTTGTCTATTTGAGATCATTTTATTTCTCACACTAAAGATACTAATTAACTCTATTTTCTAGATGTGTATTAAATTATTTTGAAATTGTCAATGCTGGTAGTTCGTATACGTATGTATATAACCCACGTGCTTTCTAAGCTAGCTTTCCGACCAGGCTAACTACTGCACCATATGAAATCGCCAAGACATGCAAAGCCTTGTTGTCCAGTTTCATCTTCACGTTAAAATGGGTTCAATTAAAATTATGTTGTTACAATTAACAATAGTCTATCTAATTTACACATTCATGAAAGATGATGAATTTTTATTGACCTTAACTCCTATAATTGTTTGGCGCATGAAATTGTGTAAACTGTAGAAGGGAATAAAATATTTGCTAATGTCTTATTAATAACAAGGAGCATCGCTGGCACAACCACGCTCCTACTATCTCTCTATTTTATACGAATCACAATTGACTTTAATTCTTTAACAAGTTATTTTGGTCATTAAGGATAGGTGCAGTCAGTTCTGTTCCCACATCCAAAGGATGGAAGAATTTTCCAATTGACTATAAAATAAATGATTCTCTGAATTCTTCTGTAACACCCCAACAAGATATTTGTCACGTATTCAGAACCACATCATATAACTCCAGAAACCCATTAATCCTCTCATTTCCAACTAAAGTTGACATTGCATGTTCTCTCAAATTACTCAATTCAACTTAAAATTACAACTAAGCCATTCTGTTTTCCCTTCATTAATTATTGAAAGCTGCAGCATTCGCAACTGGGGTCTGCGTTGTTTGATCAGATCACAGGGGCTATGCAATCATACGGCCAATGTTCCCGGGTTTCATGATCTTGGTGATAGGACAAAGGGTGTGTTTGTGTTTCTTTTGTAAAGGAAGATAAAGGTTACAGGACTTGGGAGAGTAAAGAAAGATTAGGGGGGAACTGTTTTAAAACGGCCTTGTTTTCGGTTCAACGTTCAAATTCAAATCCACTCTTTATAGGTAACTTTAAAATTAAAAAAAAAAAAGTGAGACCGTTGCTTTTTAATTTTTATCAACCGTTAGGCTTCAATTTTCAAATTTCAGTTTGTTCGCCTTATATTTGTATTCAAGATTATTCTTTGCTGCATGTATTCAGTGAATTATTGGCATGTCTGGTAACAAAAACGACATGTGAATGCCTTCTTTTGCTTTTGATTTTTTTCTTTGCCACAAAGCTTAGTCTTTGTTTATGTCTTCTTTATCTTTTTTTGTTCTTTTGTTTTTTTTTGTCTATAGTCTAAAACGGTGCTACATAAGTAGTCAATTCCCTCCAATTTTGTTTGTTTGATAATGATCAAAAGTTATGAAATTGGTAACACTTGCATGATTATTTGCAGAACTGAGCTACTAGGCCACAAGTCATATTACTTTCAAAGGCTCAAATGGAAAATTCGACGAATTCAGATGAAACTTATGATCGGGGGTGTCGGCCTTCACCTTCATCAATAGACCAAAATGACCAGACATCAACATCTGAAACTCCAGTTTACTCAACGATGAGCGCTGATTCTTTTGCATACCACCGGACTAACTCTGAGACCTCAGCCTTTTCAGACCCCATCGATGATAATAGTTCTTGCAGTGAACCTTCTCCTTCAAATTGGCTGGTTTCAAGATCTGGACAGCCTGCTCTTGGCCGACCAGAAATGAGGCAGCAAAAGACCGTTGTTGACAAAAATCTTGATGATCAAGAATCAATGGACTTAGGTAGAGTCCTTTTCTATATATACATATATAATTTCTCTCTCTCTCTCTCTCTCTCTCTCAGAGTTCTGAAACCAGAACAAAATTTGGATAATTGTTGCTGTGATAATTTTATTGGCAGAGCTGGAGCTTATGAAGGAAAGATTTGCAAAGCTTTTGCTTGGTGAAGATATGTCCGGAAGTGGCAAAGGAGTGTGCACAGCTGTTACAATCTCAAATGCCATAACCAATCTTTATGGTAATTTTTTTTAAGTGAATAAACTTGGTGGCTCATAATCTTCAATGTTATTTTCATTTTCATTGATCACTGCTGTTTGCATTCTGCAGCCACTGTATTTGGCCAAAACTTGAGATTGGCACCTCTAAAACCTGAAAAGAAAGCATTGTGGAAGAGAGAAATGGATTGTCTTCTTTCTGTGTGTGATTACATTGTTGAGTTCGTCTCTGAGTCACAGAATTTACGCGACGGAAGAGAAGTTGAGGTGAATTATTAAGTCCAAGGCCAAAATTCATACAAGAATGTGTTATCTTAACCTGTTTTTAACATGATGCTATGATGTTTCAGGTAATGGCAAGCAGACCAAGGGCAGATATTTACATCAACCTTCCTGCTCTACAAAAACTAGACACAATGCTCATGGTAAGAGAATGATCGCATTCCTAGTCTTCAAAATAGAGTAGCAAAGCAATGTTTTTTTTTTATTATTATACTGTGGCTAATGGCAAGTTGGTTTTGTTTGACCTAGGATATATTGGAGAGCTTCCAGGACACAGAGTTCTGGTATGCAGAACAGGGGAGTATGTCGTCTAATTCAACACGATCAGGCTCCTTTCGAAGAGTTATTGTTCAGCGTAAAGAGGAGAAATGGTGGCTGCCTGTTCCTTGTGTCCCTCCAGGTGGTCTCTCTGAGAAGTCAAGGAAGCACCTACGCCACAAGCGTGATTGTGCTAATCAAATTCACAAAGCGGCCATGGCTATTAATAGTACCATTCTTGCTGAAATGGAAATTCCAGACTCATACATGGCAAACCTTCCGAAGGTTAGTCCTCTTTTGAACCCTCCAGAACTCATCAACAAGAAATATAATTCATAAGATGATGAATCATGAAGTACACTCTTGCTACAATAGTGGTTTGCTACTAAGTTCAAAATTAGAATTGGTCACATTAAGAAAATAACCCAAGCATTGAACCTGGAAGCAATTTCAGAATCATTTCATAGTATGCACAACATCATCATTTATCAGGTTATTTATATGTAAGCCAAATAGAATGATATTATGACATGTATTTAGGCTTAATAGAACTGCTTTCATCTAAGTTTCACTCTTGTGGGAAAATTTTCTTATGTTCAGAGTGGAAAAGCATGTCTTGGAGATTTCATTTACCGCTACATGTACACAACTGAAAAATTCTCGCCCGACCATCTTCTTGACTGTCTCAGTATAGCATCTGAACACGAAGCTCTTGAGCTTGCAGATCATGTTGAGGCATCAATGTATACATGGAGACGCAAAGCTTGCATGAGCCACTCCAAATCTTCATGGGACATGGTTAAAGATCTCATGTCTGAAACTGATCGCAGCGACAAAAATCATCTTTTGGCTGCAAGGGCAGAGAGCTTGTTATTTTACTTGAAGCAGAGGTATCCTGAACTTGCACAGACATCCTTGGACACATGCAAGATTCAATGTAATCAAGTAAGTCTTTCGCCATCTTATTCATTTCTAAGCAGCAATAACCAAAAATCACCGTGCGCATAATGTCAATATCGTTTTGCCAGTATAACTGCATTAAGGAAGGAACTAGTAGTTGCACAAAATTGACTCTAAATAATCCCCCAACCTTGTATAAATTCATTTGAGGTGTAATTTCATATATCTGGGAAATTTAAAAAAAAAAATTACTCAAGGAAAAGCAACTTCTTGCAGGATGTGGGGCAAGCAGTCTTGGAGAGCTATTCAAGGGTGTTAGAAGGCCTAGCATTCAACACCGTGGCTTGGGTTGAAGATGTTCTTTTTGTAGACAGATCAGTAAGAAACCAGGATCAGTAAAAACGAGGGACATCCCAATCCCAGCACTTTTCTCTGGCCAAAAACCATTCAAAAAGTTTTGGTAGCTCGAGTACTGCAACGGCATGATCATGCGAATTAAACTAGGAAATAGCAATTATTTGCTTATAAGCGAAGCCAAGTTGTTATTTATTCATTTTTTTCTTTAAATTATTTTCATACAGAATTTGTTTTCAATGTCCTGTCTGATACTTTTAAGCAGACGTGTAAATTAACATCATGAAAACTAGAAGTTCTAACACATCCCCAACTTTTCTGATTATATTGAATTTTGACTATATTAAACCCTTCAATTCATCTCCTCTTTTCGATGCCAGAATCGCATATAGCAAGATGCTTTGTTCGATGCAAAACATCACCATTTTTTCTTTAGCCAATCTATTTAACCCAACAGAAGGAGGAAAAAAAAAAAAAAACCCAGGCTAGCTATGAGACATTGGAGAAAATTATAAGAGCAGTAAACCCAAAATCCTGAAACATGGTTACCACTAATTTATTTCATACATCAGTCAAGGAACCACTTCTGAGCATCAAAGGACCCAAAGGCTTCTTTGAATGAGAAGAAGAAGACTGAAAAGCCTCTATCTTTGACTTGCATTTGGAGTGGGTCTCTTGTTCTCCTTTCTTTTCCTCTAAACACTTCTTCAAAGCCTCAGCTTCAACTTCAGACATTGCCTCCTCTGTCTTGCCTCTAACTCCATCAAAACCATTCAATCCCTTTTCCGTATCCATTGCAACAACAATCACCGAATCTGCAAGCTTCCAAAATTTCAACGCTTCCCTGCAAGATCATTCATAATTTACCGCAAAGGTTAATCAACAGAACTAAAAATCTATAAAAACATTAAACTGTTCTGCTTCAATGAAGACTTGCCAAAACAACAACAACAATAATAATAATAATAATTCTTTGGGTATAAAAAATTCTCACTTTTTCTCCACAACCTAATTGTTGTATAAGAGAATTTAGCCTCAAAAAATAACTTTATAAAACATGGATTATAGTGGATTGCCAAAAAAAATTAACAAATTGAGAAATCTTGAAAAGAAAGAAGGAGTTCATCAACTTACTTACTGGGCAGGAGACCGAAAGAGAAGGAGCGACTGACAAGTTGGCTGGCAAGAGAGCTTGTATGTCTATTTTGTACTCTACTAAACGCATATACAATAAACCAAAGGTTAGAGCCACTTCCTCCTAATTGTGAGGGTAGTTGTCCCGTAAAAATATCGTGAGAGATTTAATTCTTTCTTTAAATCGGAATGAAGGTGTTTTTTTTTTTTTCTTTTAAAATGTCAGTGGAGTTGACGTCCCTCTAATATTAAAGAGGATTAAAAGTTTGGATAATACTATATAAAATTTAATATAAATTAATTCTAGTAATTATTTGATTGTAAATATCAGTTGTAGTCTCATATAATTAAAAAAATGCATAGAAAATAAAGCAATCCATCATGCATCCTGATATTTAAATCTCAATTGTTGTAGTATGTATTTATTAGAAAATAAATTAAATTATTTTATAAATTATTGAATATATTCTATAATAGATAAGTGACACTTGACATTGGAACTTAAATATTGTGATCTTTAATATTATTGTGTAAAGCAAATTAAAATTCCAAAGACCAGTGTGAAAATTTATATTAGGATTCTTGAGTTTATATATATATAATTAGAGTGATTTTATAATAAGAGATATTAAAGCAAGGGACAAAAGAAAAAAAAATATACTTGAATATTTATTTTGTAATATGTGAACATATATATTTATTTTGTATTTTAACTTATCTTTTATTTTACTAATATAAAAAAATTCTCTAATTGTAAAATTACTATATACAGTGAAACTCATAGTAGTTTCATTTTGTGACGAATAGAATATGTATTAAGATTGCGTTCACCAATAAGTAATTGAAATAAGTTGGAATCGGAATGAGGATTGAAATTATAATAAATTGTTTACTTTTAATTGTAGCAATCGAAATTGAAATGAGCTATATTGTCATTGATGTGTTTGCTTTGTCTTAAAATCATAATGGACTCTTATAAGTAATTGAAGTGACCTAAGTTGATTATTGTCATTATTTATTATAATATTTGTGGTTGTTGCTGTTGTTATTATTGGTAAAATTATCATCATCATTAATAATAATTACAAGAATAATAACAATAACAATAATACAATAATATATTAATATTTTATTGGGACAAAAATGAAATTATGAAATTTAAGTAGAGTAAAATAAGGAGTTCAAGAAATGAGAATTTAATTCCGAATCACTCAAATTAAGTTTCCATTTCAAAAACATGTGGATCCGCATATTTCATTCTTATTATCACTTTTATTTTGATAAGTAAATACCATCAATTATTCCTATTTAAATTTCGATTTTCCAATGTCATAAGCAAACGCACCATAACATTTAAAAGGATTTAAGGAGAAATAAAAAAAAAAAGAGAGATTAAGCAGTTGCAACATGTTCCTTACCTTGTTATGCTTGGCCAACAGATTTTTAACAGGTCTTGGGTCCTGAAACTCAATCTTTAACCAAGTCTTAGATAGAAATATAGAATACGGTTTAGCTCAGCTCATGAATGTGACATGAACACGCGTGTATGTGTAAGTAATAATTTTTTTTTTTTGAAAGGCAATTCCTAAGTTACAAATTTTCGGAGAATCTCGGTCGTTCAAATGTACTAAAATCTAATCCAACGGACGATTGTCAATTTGTGGGGAGGTAGTAACACGAGAGAAACCGGCTGAATTGGTTAGTTTTAGGCGATGGGCAATTGGGAAAAATTGAACAGAAAATGATCTAATGATTGTGAAGGACAAAAAACTAATAAAATTTATAATTTTCCCTTTTTGGTTGTCGATTTTAACTTTGATCAATGTTGTTGATTATTGATGGAAAATGCTTATTTGAAATTTTTTTTAATAAACTAATCCTGATTTAAAATTTTAAATAAATATTTATGAATTTTGGTGCACAGGTGGCATATTTTTACCGGTCAACTAGCCAATTCACATGCTATAAGTTAACGTAACTAAGGGAGAGCCTGATTGGAAACCATGATAAGCCCTCACACCTGAGACTCAGATTGCAACAATTTTTAAATTAAACTTAATTTAAGAAAATCAAAATGAGATGCAAGCTTAATGTATTAAAATTAAATGAATTAACAAACCCCTTTTGTCATTGTAAATTTGTAACAGTTGTGATGAACGAAATCTGAAAATGTAAAAACATTAAGCTTGCATCTCATTTTGATTAAGCTTAATATATCTGAATGTGACGACGACGCAGAGGAAGAACAGGTTATATTTGTGAAGTAAGCCAAGCCCCACTCGGCCATTGACAACTCAAATCTGCTTTGCGTACTCTTTTTTAATCCAACATGTCCCGACGGCTGCAGTTGTTGATTTAATCTCAGTGGGCCGTGGGGCTCCGTTAATTTAAAATCATACCCAAAACTTTCAATTTAAAAGTCCTGTACAAATTAGAAAACACTAATGTATGCAAGGCAAGTAGACTTCTTTAACCCAAATCCAAAAACCTTCTTCCTTATTTTTTTCTACAAAAGCTCGCTATCAAGCAGTAAAACAATAGTAAGAGTGGCAAAATTATCCGACATTATATGCGTACTCCAACTCCAAAGCCGAGAGATTGTCGAAACTAGCGTGCGCTTCCCAACTGCAAATTAAAAGAAACCGAGCATAATTTTTATCACAGCAGCACCAGCTGAACCTAAAATATCATTACTAATTTGACCATATTTTTACCTCACCCAAAACCTAACTTAATCCCCTCAGGTCTCCTATTCTATATTTCATAATTCAAACCATTACAGGTCACACAACAAAACCAGTGATACCTGCCACACCCCCGGCATCATATTCATAGTTAATGATCATGATGCCAAGCTATCACAAATAGCCGACTATATTGAATTAAATCAAGAACTACGAGAGGACAAGTTAAAAAGAAATGGCATCCAAAAAATTTACAGTAGCAAGTGTTGGTACCAGTCTACTTTCATCATTGATCCACTCCGGTTCTATGTTTGTTCGAAGAAAATGCTTAGCTAATTCCATGCGTCTAACCAAAAAATCACCCCTTCGTCCAATTTTTCGATCTTCCCAGTCATTACCGGCGGGCCCTTCTTCCCCTAATTCTTTCCATTCTAACAAGGAATAATCTAGAATAATGCGCAATACATATGCATCCACAAAATAGTGATTCCTAGAAACGTGAAAGACAATTAAACCGTGTTTTACAGTGCAAATAATAGAAGCACAATGCTTGCACAATAAGAATATATAACATAAGAGACGCATGCATCATGCTATAGAATATGTGCATGAGCTTTTATTATATTATGAGGGAAAAGAGATGAGAGCAAGATTGATGAGCATGAAACGGCTATATATCATTCTAGAGATATTCTACTCAGATCAATGGGTAAAATGAAACAATTGTCTCTATATATACAACAAGCCTCTGAACCGGACGGTCCAGATGGGGGGTTACAAAAGGTTAGTTAGTCAAGCATGTCCCAGACCAGGCCATATGGCAGTGAGCGCATCTTCACATTTTCTTCCCCATGGAGTATGGACCCATGTCTGCCAGAACCCCCCAACCCCCTCCTCCCTCGAAAAGAATGCCTCTCTCAACAGCTCTCTTAACCACCAAACCACAAGGGCAAGCCCAAGATCAAGTCTTGCAGCCAATTATACAAAACAAAAGAGAACACAGATTTACCCATTGAGGGGGTGGCTCACCCCAGATCAAATCAAAAATGAAGTTAAACCTAAAATCAACTATCATCATCCACAGCACCAATGTATGTGAGGTCTGTGCGCCTCACCCTTATGGCCCCTTTAAGCCAGCTGGCAGCTTGAAGATTAGCTTGGTCACCACTGCCTATGGCTGCAGTATTACTCGAAGATGGGCCTGATCCTGCACCATCTTCCAAGAGTGTCCATGGGTCTATCTCCATATCACTATCCTGCTGCAATGGAATTGGCTTGGACTTCCCTGTGTTGGTCGCGGATCGTGCCAAAGGAACTGGATTTCTCTGAGGTAGGTTTAGATTTCCAGGGGATGCCCCAGAAACTGAGATGCTAGGTTGAAGTGATGCAAGTGCAGCCACTGGGACAGATGGTGGCTGGCAAGTGAGAGAGCATCGCACAGAAGGTAATAATATAGGTATGGCAGCTTGGATACGCCATCTAACAGTGTCAGGTAGTTGCATGTGATCTAAGTCATTCTGCACCCACAGACATAATTTCAGAATCAGAAGAGTCAATTATTATCTGAATTTTCAAATTATCTTTATTGACTGAAGATTTCAGGTAAAAGGAGAGAATATACACCAAGATCTCAAGAGTCAGGTGCAGAGATGAAGAAAAAGGCTTATTTTCATGTCCATGATGGGAGCAGTTAAACCCCCAATGCCATTTATATTATATAGTCCAATGAAAAGTAAAATTAAAGGAAAAAAATTAAGACCTTCTAAAAGTTTTTCCTAAAAATCATACATGTTTATATTATATAGTCCAATGAAAAGTAAAATTGAAGGAAAAAAAATTAAGACCTAAAAGTTTTTCCTAAAAATCATACATGTTAATAGTGTCAAGATGGACACTATTAACCATGTCAAACTTCCTTACAGAAATTTTAGAAAATAACCATGAAAAGATAGCTAAACCTACAGACTAAAGAGAATAAATATCCCAAATTTAATTCGATAAAGTTAAGAGTTAAATCATCGCGAATAATATACATAGTTTTGAAAAGTATTCCATTGATGAACAAACCTGCAAACTCTCTGCTATCTCACGATCAAACCCAGAAGAGTCCTTCGATGTGTTGTTGCTAGACTTGAAGGCCGGCTTTGGCCGCAACCAACTTGGCTGGCAACTACTCAACAAGCCATAGAGGACCAACAATAACCGATCAAAAAGACTTTCCCCAGAAAAATCTGCGGAAGGTACAGAAGAAGCCTCAGGCAGTGACTCCACCTCTCTCTTTGACTGAGGGCTCTGCATGGGATAAAAGGAGAGGTCTGCATCCTCATGAACAACCCGACTCCCAAGTAGACGGAGAATTACAGAGGCAAGCAAGTACCTCATGTTTCGGCCAGATGGCTCCCTGGAAAATTCAACACATGGACAACTTAGCAAATTTCTACATCCACTATTGCAACTTAAAAGAAGCACAACTAAAATATGCAACCAATACAAGATGAGTGTTATTTAATATCAAAGATTGTATCATATTCAAGTTTACCCTCTGATTACAAGGAAGCACAATTGTGGAGAAACAATATACATGACTGGGATAAATTTGCAATTCAAAATTTTCACAATGATGCAAGAAGCAAGTACCTTTATAATGAAACAGGCAGGTGACAAACACACACACAAAAAAAACACTATTTGTTGGACTGAAAGCAAATCTTTTCTTTACAGTTCCCCCAAGTACCCTAAGCAGCACAGACAACGAAACCAATATTGAAACCAAACACGGAAGCACCAGATGGGAAAAACAGCAAGAAAACATGATTGCTTTTGCTAAATGCCAACATTTGCTACCAACATAATAGTAAAGGAAAAAAGTGAAACAAAACTGACATTGCAAGAGCAAAATTTAAAAATAAAACCAAACAGAACCATAGCTAAAGTTTAGACAAATATTATATAATTACCCGTCCGTATAGATGAGAGGCAGCAATCTCAGAAGAAACTGCAAACGCAGTGACATAGATGCTCGCAAAGCAGCAGGGGAGGGTGGTGCAGGATCAGCTGTAGCAGCTAGTCGTCTGGCCAATCCAGGGCTTCCACCTCTTATACTTTTGCGATTACTGCCTTTATTTGAAGGAACTTCAATTCCAGAAGGAACTGATCCTGTCAGCTTATTTGCTCCACGAGTAACAGCACTAATCTGCTGCTCAATGTTATTCAACTGCTTGATCAAATCATTTGCAAAGGTATTGCGTGAGTCATCAGAGCTCTGATCTATGCATGGAAGAACCAACTCAATGAATGCCCTCTCAGTCACGTGCTGCTGGCCGATGCTGGTGCCTTCAGCATCAAATAATGGATTGGACCCTTTCCCATGTCGTTTTGAGTCAATGCCTTCTTCCACCACTTCTCCTTCTTCAAGAGAGGTAGCTTCCAGCTTCTTCTTATCTCCCCTGTTTAAACCAGGACCAAAACCAGAATTAACCCAGCCCCAAGGCTTCCAAAACTGGGCCTTAGTTGAAAGGCCTTTACTCTCAGCAATATTAACAAGACGCTGTCTAATGGTTTTCCGTCCAAAGAGAACATCATGTCCACCTAGGAACCACTTAGCCTGCAACAACATCGAATCCTCTAGCGACCTCCCAAAAAGATGGACCAATTCTGAGAACAGAGGTGCAGCATCTGGTCTGACCAATAACCTTGTAAGGATAATCTCAATAAAATTGTTCTCATTCTCAGAAGCAGCAGCTTTTTCAGGACTAGGTGATAAAGAACGAATGGCTTCGGCTAAGGACATTTCATGGTTCTCCAGTCTATCAATCAGGGCTTGTTCGTTCAAAAGAAGCCTGAGCTCAACCCACTGCCAATGAAACTTTGCCGGTTGCAGGGAATCCAGTACATGCACAAGCTTATCCAAAAGCTTTGCTTCATTCTCTGCACGATGACTTTTGGATTCAGTATGTCCAGAAACTCGATTAAAGTCCTCTGGTTTAAAAAGGGAGGATGGCATTTTACAATCAATGATAGCATTTAAAAAAAGCCTTGCACGAAGAGGAACAAATGCCATCGATTTCAACTGCAAGTCCAGACCATTCAGTTCCAGCATTGCTGCAAACTCAGCATCAGTGGAATCTGCAGTCACAAGATTGTAGAAACCCTGACAGTCTCTCAGACATACATCCCTGAAAGGCAGGTGTCTTATGGCATCATTGATGGCCATTGTTAAAGACTGATACATTTGATGGATATCTTCACGGACTGCAAGGCTATTGTTCAGAATGAATGGCCTCCACAGAACAAAGGCAAATATTAAATATGCAGGTGGAAAGACTAAGCTAAGAGGAAGCATTCGCTGCATTCTTGAAAGAGCTACTATAGATGGTTCGCCCAAGAATTCCACAACTAGTCCATCAGAAACAGTTCTACAGTTCCCAACAAGTAGCCTAAACCAATGCACGTGAACTTCAATTGAGTTGTCCAGTTTAAAAGTCCCAATTGAACGGGCACTTCCATTTGAATTGGATTTTGTACTCCTCACAAACTGAATCACATCCAGTCCTTCCTTTAATCTAAAGACAGTAACCATTCTTTCCAGGCTGGTAACGCCGTGAAGAACAGCACCAACAACGAGTGCAGAAATAGCAGCTGTGACTTTTGAAGTTCTCCCAGAGGCTACTTTTGAGGAGCTGTTCAATATATCATTTGACATATTTGCATTAGGATCATGGGCTTCAGGAGATGACTGAAACTGACTCCGAGCAGCCTTTCCAGGAGTAAAAACTCGAGCAAGAGCACAAGAAGCTTCTGTTGCAAGAGCTATCTCAAACACCCGGCTCTGACGCTCTCCAAGTGCTTCCTTCAGCAAGCATAAGCAAGTTATATATATACGCAAAATGCGCCTGGCAAAGCTTAAGGAACCTGTGGTAGACGCATAATTTTGATAATTACTGCCAGCTGTAAAATCATGAATTTTCACCATAGTTGGTATTACATTTCCAACAATGGCGGAAACCGCAGATGACAACAAAGATGGATCCCCTTCTTGAGCAGCACCACCAGTCTGCCTGAAGCAGTCCATCAATCCAATAATTATTTGTTGAGCAATCTGAGATTCATCGTCTGATTTATCTATAGCAGGATTTCTTGGTGAACCAGCTGCAAATAGCTTTCTCTCTTTATCATAAAAATAATGGAAGGCCTCCTCCATGTGCCTATGCACTACATCTCTCATGCTCAAGCCCACTCTGGACAATTGACCACCACTTATCTTTTGACGCAAATAATCATCAGGATCCTCGATCCCTGCTGGAACTCCAAGTGGAAGTCCCAACTCTCCATCGAGTGATCTTCCAGATTCAAGCTCAGAAAGAAGTCTCTTGTCACAAGTTGCCTTGAAATTCTTCTCCCATTCAATGACACTAGCCATATTGCCGTATTTCTTTAATAGATATCGGGCATAACCATAGGCTGCTGAACCTGAAACTCTGCCATTGGAGGCCATAACTTGTGCAGCACGATGCATTGTAGCAGATAAGGCCTCGGGAATTAGATCTGTTGCAATAATTATATTTTCATACCTGGAAAAAAATTTGACATCGATGTAAGAAAAGCATTAAATTCATTCATTCATCCAACATCTACACACGAAAGCCACACCACGAACCAAAGCTATTTACAAAAAAAAAGTCAGAACCAGAAAAAATCATAGATGCTGAATTTGACAGTAAAACAGACAGCTCCCTCAAGGAAAGAAGAAGGAATCATTCATTACTAACTCTAAAATAAACGAGAACAAATAATTGGGAAAACAGATGTACTTACTGCACAATGTGGACAGTAAAAATACGAAATACTCAACTGTTTGTTTAGATTAAAACAAAAGCATGTTGGATGCAATATAATTCTAGCTGTCTACCAGCACATCTTGCTGGTAAAAGAGAACTGGGAAAAAGATTAACTGATTAAGATCAACCCAATGATAATGAAAGCATATGAAAAGAGTGATATAACAGCAATCGCTACAAAGATATCAATATATTTGGAGCAAAAGAGACTTAAAGGATTGGATTGCCTACTTAATTCAAATAGACAACAAAGAGAATCAAACAGACATCAATGCAGCAGCAACCAAACTATAGCAGGCAAAGCATAAAAGGCATGATAAGTCAAATTCAAATAACACACGTTAGAAAGAAACTATTCTGTAAACTGCACCTTCGTAGGGACGATAACAAAAATGCCTCTCCCACTCCGCATGCATGGTTTTCAGCATTCCTTGACAGCATCAGAATGTTCCTACCACTATTAATTGTTGAACTAGGACTATTTAGAACCTTTGGCAGCAACCAAAGAAGAAATTTGGTAGCAGAAACTAAATCATCACAAACATCCATGAAATATAGTATAGCAGATAACTCATCCTCACTAAGCCTCCAGCGCCCAGAAATCCTACCTTCAACTGGAACAAAAGACCTATTAAATTGGCCAACCTTGGCAGCAGTCTTCTCAGCTTCTTCAATATGCTGCCTAGCTATAGATATCAACCAAACTGTGACTGTCCTCTTCTCCACATATCGGAGTTTCTTTAAAGCCTTTCCTATCGAAACAATATCTCCATAACAGGCGGTCCTGACACCATCCATTGACTTAAGCGTTTCTCCTTCCACTCCAGTTTTATGGTGAGGGCAGCTTCCTTTGTTATCACATACATGACTTGTTGATGCTCCCTGGCTACCTTCAATCCTAGCAGCTGCTAACTGAGCAAGACTTTGAGTTCTACGGACAGTCTTTTGCCTACCCCTAGAGACCTGCTTGGTTGACTTAAGTGGTGGATCAGCTTTGTAAGACTCTAAGGGTTTAGGTCCCTTTCTCACCCACCACAAATCTTCATCATCAGAATGAATCGGTGAAGAAATTTGCAGAACTGAACTTCTATCCTCGCATAACTTTTGCCTCTTAACCCGTTTACAATCTTCACACCCAGGTGTACCTTCTGAAAGATCCATCTTACTACTTACTGCCCCCAGAGACCTCTTAACACTACCTTGAGATTCATCCAACCCTGAGTCTGCAGATGTAGCAGAGGAGCTTGGGAGCTGCAGTATCACTGCAATGGAGGCCTTCAGTTCTTCAATGTCAGCATCACTTTTCCCACTTCTACCAGATGATATACCAGTAGTTGGCTGGATGGTTTTCCACTGATCAGCTAAAGAAGGAGAAGCACCATCTCTTCCGCCAGCCATGTGACGCTTTTGATTCTGAGCTGCTACATTTACATAGATAGATTGATCAAAAAGAAGCTCATGAAGGACAAGGCGGCGCTCATTTGAGTAAACATGTATGGCCTCTGAAAGTTGAGACCCTTCAGCAATCCTTGCTTCTTCCAAAGCAACACGAAGAAACAGCCCTGGAAGCACCTTTAAAATTCTATGGTGTCTCCTCCTCCTGTTCAGGTCAAGACCATTCATGTCCAAAATTCCACTAACCATCAGCTGCCTCACATATGCCTGAGGATAAAATATGCCTGCCCGTACAAGTTCCATAATGAAATGTTGCACACGCTTGACACCCTCTCTTTTGTGAATCTCATGTTGATCAATCCAGCAAACTATGATATCATGCAAAGGTCCCGGAGTTTCAAATATGTCAGACGAATTTATTCTCAATCCATCTAAACGATTGGCGTTGTTTTTGATTTCATAGCCATTTCCCTGAAAATTCCTATTAGCATAATTATTCCGTTGACGGGAACCCTTAGCAAGGTTATCAATAATACCAAGGGTACTCTCAGATTTGCGACGAGGCGGAGTGTGCAAATCTCTTATCTTTTGCTTCAAAAGCCGAATAGCAACATATATCTGTGAGAAATCTTTTCTACCTGTGAACTTCATGCCATGGGGCGGAACAGTTCGAAAATCCCGGAAATCACATGTTGCCCATTCACAAATAAAGAATACTGAGCAAACAGACGACAAGCTTACAGTTCCAATCCACTTCAGAGATGATCTTAAGCAAGGACTAACTTCCGCAATCCAACTTTCATCAAGAGCTGCATCACAAAGATCTTCAAAGAGATGTTTGTAAGCCTCTCTAATATCTCCTTGTAAAAGAGCTTTGTCCAAGGCCTGCACAGCTTTAGCCACGCTGTGACCTGGATAGCCAGGGCTTGCATCCTTTGCAAGATTATCTGCACGTCTCTGAATGGCTGAAATAACATTATCAAAGGACAAGGATTGATATTGTGCATCAACCGCTTTCCCCCTAAACACACAGATAGCCTCAGTTGAGTAATTCTTCATCTTTCCTACATCTTCAGATGCCTTTGACACAAAATTCCCGTCATTTGCAGCAAAAGATACAACACAGGATGGTAAAGGGAAACAATCCAAAGCAACAAATGTATCAGGTACTGCCAGTATCAAATATCGAAGCATCTCAGCCAGAGCAGAAATTGTGTATGCCCTCCGAGAATTATCTACAAGATCGGATCCTCCCGGAGAAGGTTCGCGAATAAAATGAGTTGCTATCCCCACTAGAGAGCGTACATATGTTTGGGATGAAACAACAGTTTCTAAAACACCATATATGATAGGTAATACCAGCTGCAAAATCTCGAGCAATTCTTTATCCTGACATACATCACAAGCAAGACCAAAGCAATGAAACATAAATTCAACAAACCAACAGATTTATGTTACTAAAAGAGAACATAGGCAATGTACCACACGCAAAAAGTAGATCTTCACTAAAAAAGAAATGATGAGCACAGCACAACGAAAATATACCTTTAGTTGATTTAGAACCCACTCGATGATGTAAGAAGGAAGAAGGAGCCCTTCTGCAAGGTGCCATTGGACAAGCCGCACCATATACCACCATTTGAAATGGAGGGAAGGCTCCTCGCTATTAATGACTGCTGCTGGATCACTCCTTTGCTGAGGGGACCCGGTATAAAGCGTTTGTGGGGACCGATCTCTGCTGTATTGAGTAGAATGAGAATTATTTCTCGAAAAGAATTCATCCAGGAGGTGTTGTAAATAATCAATGACATCTTTTGTCCAGATCTCAGTGCGAGAAAGCTGAATTTTGTCCTGTGCCCCAGATAAAGAATTTGCAGAACCATGACGAACCTGAAAATATACAACCATAACCTGCTGTTTACTATGATTTTTTAAAAAAATTTACTTTGATAACACTATAATAATCCAAACCTCCATACCTGATTAAGATAAGTTACTTTTATGAACCAAGTTGCTCTCAGCAACGGGACATTATTTCGGATAAGAACTTCAAACAGGGATCTTTTCCTATACCCATGAGGAACATGATCGGCCAAAGAACGTAATCGTTTATGCTGCTGTGATAAACCCTAAAATGAAGAAAAAAATTGGGAAAAAGATTAGAAGTTATTAAAAGGATAAAGAAAGAATATAATAGATTCATACCTCAATCCATTTCTTCCTGAATTCTTCACCACATGGCCTTTGTTCAGGAAAGACACCAGGCTTAGTTAATAGTGAATCAGAAAGAGGCACGCCATAAACTTGACCAGCCTGTCATAGCAAGCATAAAAGTACAACTCTCAATTTCCACGATGCAATTAGATCTTAATAGTGTTCTATACGTATTTATGCACCTAGGCGCATAACAAGAATAGTTCAAAGGCAAAACACGTGTAGGCCAAAGATTTGGATTTATTAATTTCAGATAAAGAAATTTCCTGAAAATGAAAAGTATTTAAGAATGCAATGTATTACCTTACGCTTCTGGGCACGTGATTCATTAATTGCCCTGAGGCATTTTCTGATTGCCTGTAAAAAGGAACAAATTAGTTTACACCATCATCGAGACCACCAGAAATTTTCATTAGTCAAATCCTAACATGGAGAAAGTTGCAGAATCTAAATGGTCATCATAGATTCATGTATCAATCACTCACCTCTCTGCACTTCAGTACAACAGGCTTATTAAAAGTTTGAGCTTGAGTCAGTGATATCTCTCTGACTTCCTGATCACAGCATGTAGGAACAATTAAGAATTATAGCATCCAGAGGAGACAAAAAATTTTCCCATCTCATTAACATATTTGCAAGGAAACACGGATAGGCACGATAACGAAAACCAGAGGACTATTCATTCAGACTAAATTACATGTTCATTCAGAAAAATGATGACTGTGATCCTTACACGATCATGTCAAAGGACCTATATATTTGGAGCGCATGTTTATTACCATTATCCAGTGATTTCTTAATAAGATAAATCTTAAGAATCCTGAACATATCAACAGAAGCTTTCTCCTTAAAAACAAGTACAAATATTGGGAAAAGAGGTAAAACTTAGCACAGGTGTTCTCACAAAGATGATCTTACAATTAAACAGATCAATAAGCAAATGACATCTACACCTGCATGCCACCACTTGAAAAAGGTAATGAACATAGATGATTATGACATCGTACCTCAAGTCCTTCGACGGTCTCCTTGTATCCATTCTGCACATATTCTCTCGTGAGAGTCTCCTCGGGGCAATTGGGAGTCTGCGGGTGAAAATCAGGCGGCCCAAGTCTGATAATCGAATCATTACAAATAGAAACATGGATAAGAAAAAACATCCAGCAGAACACCAAATAAAATACTTATGAAGAAACATACCAAAAGCAGCAACTTCTACAAGTTTATACGTAACCTTAGAATTATACTTAAATTCCAATCCCTCAAACACTCAGTTAAATAGCTGCATAAAGAGAACCCAATTAACTAATATACTGCAGAAATTACCGTGAATTCAGAGATTCTTTGTCACACTTCAACTTGTATGGCGTTAGCTGAGTTGACCTCCTGCAAAAATGAGAACAATTCACCAAGTTACAAGGGAATAACAGCAGTTTATTTTCACTAAAAAAGTTTAACAATAACCCAACAGAAAAATAAAAAAAAATATTGAAAAGCTCTCTTCAAGGTATGACCCCAAGCCCTTAACTGCAACTTTGTCATGCTGGAAAATCTTCAGAACACGCCACAGTTTCTTTAGATAAAACTTAACATGTGTTTAGGGAGAGAGTGGACCATCAACAGCACTAGCAGAGTTTCTATAACCATTACCGAGAATTTATAGAGAAGTTCGCAGGCAATGAAGAAGAATCAGCTCGAGTAGCATCCCTAGCTGACGTACCACTTATTGCACTGTTATTTACTGCACTAGTGCAGCTGGTAGGATGATACCTTTGCATTTCTCCCAACTATCACCGGCATACTGCTTTCAACATCAAACCACTACAAGCTGTACAAGCTAAACTGCATTTGAAAAAACGCCTGCTGCATCAGGTCTAGCCAAAGCAAGGAAACTATGATCTACGAAGTCAAACAATTTCCACACTAAGAAATAGACATATAAATTGGATACTAAAACAATGAACTCAGTTATCACCTCACGCATTAAATATCTACAAGTTAAATGCAATAGACTTCCGTCAAAAAGTGCTATCTGACCTGTCAAAAAGCGTATTGCAATGTATTAAGCACGTGCATATATTTTAAAAGAAAAAGTCAAACAGGGGAAGCTTAACTAAACGACAGACAATTACATAAATAACCAAGAGAGCATATTCCAAATTTGCAAATTGAAACCAAAAACGTTCTTATATACACCCTATTGATATAATATACTGCATAATAGTTCTAAATCCAAGATGTAATTTCACAGAATATTTGGAGGATAGGTCAAATCTAAATTCAAGATGGAATTTCACTGGATATTCGGAGGATAGGTCAAATCTAAATCCAAGATGGAATTTCACAGGATATTTGGAGGATAGGTCAAAACCGTTAACTCTAAATTGCAGACACATCAAAACCAGGTATTTGTGGAACTTTGCACCATTCAATTGACACAACCCAAAAGTTTGGAGCAGCAGCATTAACAATGCACACCAAGTAAAGGGTGCAAGCCCTAACTAAAATGGGAGTTGAACATAACCAATAATTAGGAGTTGCCGCCCATCTACAAGAAATATCCAATCAAAAATAAAATGGTGAGGCCATAAATATAAAAATTTGGAATAAATTCTTACTCTATAATTTCAAATAAAAAGAATTTCAAATGGGAAAAATAATTAAAAGCTAGCATTTCAAAGATGTAACCACTAAGAAGTTACAAATAGATGCCCAAAATCATCAGCCAGAAAGAAAAACAGAAACAGATTAATCAAAACGCTTTGATCTGCAAGTACAAATCCTAAATCAATAAAAAATATTCAAAATTCGAATTTTTTCCCTCCTAAAATTACTAACCGAAATCCAGGATCAGTTAAAAACCAAAGCGAAACAGAAAAATCAATCAAAAGCAGAACAAACAACACCATGTCCACAAAAAGCACAATAATCAAAGTGAATCACACAAATTCCGAACTGCAGCAATAGAATTTGACTTGCTAACCACGAATTCAAAGACTAAATCACAAAATCTATAACCAAAAAACAACCTAAACTGAACATAAATCAAAATTAGGGTTTATGCATAGCTCCAATTTCCAGGGTCAAGTGAGCTATTGCAGATACTCAAGGTGAGGTTTTTTGGACATACCAGTAAAGCTAGGGTTTTGATGGCAAAATCGTAAATTACAAAATAAGTTAAGGATAGAATGGGAACAGAACGAAAGATTTGGATTTCGCGAGCGAGCGACCGAGCGGGCGAGCGAGAGACGAGAGAAGGAAAAATTTGGATTCAGAAAATTAAATTAGGGTTATCGAAAACCGAAAGAAGAAGAGTCTCGGGCTTTGACTCTTTTTTAGCTCTTTATTTTTTTTATATTTGTTTTTTGTTTGCTGACGATGACGATGATGCCTCTGTTGTATGTTGTTGCTTCCTGTGCTAAAACAATAAAAGCGAGAGCCGGAGTGATATACTGTATTTAAAACATTTATAATTTATTATTAAATATATGCCCTTTTTTCTTTGTCTATTTCCTTTTTTTCCATTTAATTTCCGGCGACGTCTGGGTTTACGTGCTTCCAATTGCATTTTATTTTGTGGGACGGTTAATCATTAATTTATAACCAATGCTAGCCAACTCAATATTCATGTCCTAATTTGAAGCTCGACTAATGTGTCATTTATTAATTAATTAGTAGTTAAATAATTTTATATTTTATGTATTTTATTATTTATTAAAAAAATAATATATGTCATTACTTTAAGTTAAAACTCAAAGAATAAAATCTCAAATATGATTATTAATTTATGAAATTTTATAAATAAAAATAAAACATGGGCTGATTACTAACCCCTTTTAAAACACCGTTATTTATTAGATTTAAGTTAAATTAATGGAGAAAATTTACTAAAATTAAATATTAAAGAATTTTAATTTTTTTTAGGTAGACTCCACCCCAAATCTTTCTCCCTCTTATATTTTCTATATCCTTTTGCACGTGTTTTCTCTCTTCCTCTCTTCTCTTCTCTTCTTTCGTTTGCATTTTTTTTTTCTTTTCTCTTTCTCAGCCAAAAATTTCTTTACTCCCTCCAAATTCATCTCAAAACTCTTTGTTTCATACTGTGGCATATTATTATGTACTAATTAGTTGCTTATATTGATGCTTATACATTATTTATTATTAATATGAATTTTTTATCGGGACATGGAAAACGACCTTGGTCTAACTTGGGAAAAGCTAATTCGCATGTCGTTGAGTGATTGTACTAAAGGGGTTAGGTAATTAACTGTGACAATTTTAGGGTTCATATTTGGAACTTATGTTAGTGCACTATAGTTTTGTACGACTTGGATTTTATAGAAGTTTCTTTTTCTATTTAAATTCGTTTTGTACTATTCTTTAAAATTAAAAAAAAAAATCATTGAGATAATCTTAATAGATGAAACAAAGATTTCAGTGAGAAAAGAAATAGACGAAACAAAGAGTGAGATGAATTTGAAGAGAGTAAAAAAAAATTTGGTTGAGAAAAAAAAATGCAAATAGAACAATAAAAGAGAAAAGAGAGGGAAAGAGAGAGAACTGCTGAAAAAGAGAGAAAATATAAGAGGAAAAAAGATTTAGTGTGGGATCCACACAAAGAGATAAAATATTAAGAATTCTTGAATATTAATTTCAATAAATCTCCTATATTGATTTAACTCAAATTCAATAAATATTAATGAGAGTAAAATTAAGAGTATTTTTATGGGGGTTGTTGATATACCCCTATATATAGCGTAGTTCTGTTAAGTGTTAAGATAACAATTCTACTAAAATAAAAAATATACAAATTTCAGCATATTGGAGACTATTTTTTATTAATGTATTCATTTTGTGTAATTTTATCTATCTCACTTTATTCAAATAGGAATATTCTTCTTCCTCTTTTTTCCTCGTCTTGTTCCTCTTCCTCTTCTTCTTCTCCTTCTCCTTCCTCCTCCTCATCTTCTTCCTCTTCCTCTTCTTCTTCTTCTTCACTTTCCTCCTCATCATCTTCTCCCTCTTCCTCTTCTTCTTCTTCACTTTCCTCCTCCTTCTCCTCTTTTTCTTCTTCTTCTTCTTCTTCTTCTTCTTCTTCTTCTTCTTGAATTAGAATAAAATCAAAATGTTGGGTGTATGTTGACCAAAATTTTCTTCTAACGACCAGTTTAGAATTGCTTTTAGGAGGTTTAAAGTTATTTTAAAGAGTTAAAGTTAATTTTGATACTTGATAATTAGGAAATAAAATCATCATCTTTGAATATATATATACAATAAAAGTATTCTATATAGATGTTTATAATTGTGTAACTGAATTTTATTTAATATTTTGTTTTATTCAATCATTTATATCCTTACAGTAGTTTAATAGTAAGATTTAATAAACACGTACGACAGAACAATTGATGGTATTGGGAGCATGTCTCCTCGATTGTTGGACAATTAATTAATTCAATGGAGATAATAGAGAAAATTAATGTAAAAAATTTTACTTATTTATTTAAAAATTTCAAATCTAACTTTATGTTAACTTTTGGATGGTATAAAATCATGTTCGCCCAATTTGAAAGAACAATGGGGTTTTATTAATTTTACTTTGATAGAGTTCGCTGTGGTTTGTGTCAATTTATATATGTGTAAAACTCTATTACCTAATTAATTAATGTTATAATATTAAAATTTTCCATTCAAATCAAATGTCATTATAATTATATTTACCCAGACGACTCAACTCTTTAAAAATTCTTATCGCTACATTATTTGAAATGTCACGAATGGAACAGGGTTCATGTAGGTCGGACACTTTTTGCAACAAAAGTTTCGAATAACAACGATACTCATATTTTAAAGATATTTCTTTCTCGTTGAAACTAGTTACAGTAATTTTTAAAATAATTATTGTTAATTATACTGTAAAAATAATCAACTGTAACGATAATCAGTTTAACGTTTGATAAATTAAATTTTATAAATGTTGTAAGTTTTAAAAGCAATAGTATGTATTTGGTAAATCTTACTATTAAATTGTTATAACAATATAAATAACTGAATTGAACATAGTGTTGAATAAGATTTATTTACGCATTTATAAACATGTATATAGAATATTTTTTATTGTACATATATAGTAATTGATAATTAAAATAAATATTTTTGTTACCTCAATATAATTGGTAATCATAATAATAATCTCTTTAATGTTAATGATTTTATTTCTTAATTAATTTGAGATTTTTACAATATATATATGAAATTGTATTAAGTATAAAACTAATCCTTAAAATCAAATTTTGAAAAGTCACTTATTCCCTACTTTTTAAAATCTGCTGTATGATTGAGTAATTTTGCTAAAAGTAATTTCTAAATAAATTTACGAAACAACAAAATTAATTTTTAGCATTTCAAAACTACTTTGTGCCTCCCAAAAACAATCTCAAACTGACCCTAAACATTAATTATAACCATTCAATTCATAATTTATTCATATATATCTATATGAATAACATGCCCTTAGTATAAAATATTTTTACTTTTAACTCTATGTATAGAATCCAGTGTTAGTTGGTAAAAGAGTGAATGATCAAAATCCTCTTTTGATCTGATATTGTTTTAAGCAAATTCTATTAATGTGATTGGTGGTTAATAAATTAAAAAGAAAAAACAGTTAAATCCTAATCATACAATAACACTAAAAGACAGATGGTATAAGATCGGTACAAGATCAGGAGTGCTCAGATCAAGAGTGCTCAGATCAGGAGAGGGTCACAATCAATCAGTGAAACCCTATGTTGTTTGATTAAATTAATGGAAACTCTATGATGTTTCAAAACATATTCAAACTCCCCAAAGTGTCGAATGTTTTGCAAATATTTTCATTTTACCCTTGATAGTTGCTTGAAATTAAAGATAGCAATAACTTTTATTATTTAATTAGTTGAATAATTGAAAAATTAAATTTAAAATTATGAGAAAATGCAAGGAAATTGTCATAACTATTAATTTATTATGAAATATTATTCAAAATTTATTAAAAAATTAAATGTAAAATTAATATAAATACTATTTTGTTTGGAATCTAAAAAGATGAAGTTATGTGTGCGTGTGTGGGCGCGTGCGCGCATGCGTATGTGCATGTGTGGGTGTGGGTGTGTGTGCGTGTGTACATATATTATTTTTATTGTTTCAAATACCCTCAACTTATTATTCTCCAAAAAGATAGTATATGCATGTTTACTTTTCATTTAGATTTTCAATTAATTATGGAAAGATTTGAAACTAATAAAAAAAATATAATAATTTTCTTACTTTTTCTAATAATTTTACATTCAATTTTTTATTATCTGTGATTAATTAAATAATTAAAGGTATTCGTACTTCTAACATCGAGCAACCACCAAGTATCAAAATAGTAAGATCAGCGAACAAGTTGCACTTGAGGATTTTGGATGTGTTTTGAAATATTAGTGGTTTCAATTGGTTTAATCAAATAATGAGTTTTCACTCTTTTCTCCAATGTTAAGTAGGAGCATAATTAACAATAATACTCTTAAGTTGTAATGATAATTTTAAAAATTATTAATGATAACTGTATTTTTGGAAACTATTTAGAACAGGGGTTATTTATTTGCCATACAATATAACTTATTATTATTTTTGCATGGATAGAACATTTTAAGCTATGGCAAGCGAATAATTGATAATTTTCATCTTCTTCGTACGAGTATTGTTTGCATTTTGACATGTACTTAAACAAATCTAAATCCTTTTTATTCTCAAAGTATAAGCCCATGTTTAAATTTGGAGTGTGATAGAGTGGGGTGTGTGGTAATTTCTTTACAAATTATTAACTAACTAAAATTTAAAATATAATATTAAATTCAATTTTGATAAATAAATAAATTTATTTATAGTTATTTAAAAAATATCAATTAGAAGAATTTTAAGGGATGGCAGAGACCATCCACCCGCTGTCGTTTAAAATGAGACAAATTATTTGAAAGAAAGAAAGAAAAAAAAGACTATAAAAAGGTAAAAGGCAACGGGAACGAAGCAAGTGTTCGTTTCTGGTTGACGATTGTGAAGCCATGGCTGCAGCCTAAACACTGGACAAGGTGAGTGTATTCAGTATTTTACTCGAAGAAAGTAATTGTTTGGCTACTGTTAGATTGAGAAATTTTAGAACACATTTTAAGTACTGTATCAGTAATATAATAAATAAATAATATCATAATAATTATATTAAATATAATTACACGTGTTATTCATATATTAATTAATTATAATACATATAAAGCTTTTCTAAAATTTTTGCCGTTGATGATCAGTGTCAGTGCCATAAATTAGAATTCAATCATGACATATATTGATTTCATTACTGTTTGTTTATCTTTTGTAACTCTGCCATTTCAAGATTCCTTCGGTAGTCCGTGCCAGTGGTGAGCTTTTATTATTGGCTTTGCTAAAGGGGCAGTAACCCGGGGTTATTTTAGATGGGTTTGCACGGAAAGTGTTTGTAAAATTGACTGTGAGAAAGTTTTTGTTTCTCGCTGGGGCAGGGGAAGAGTTGTCGTTGAAGTCATAAAGTGCATTGGTTTGGCAAGTACTTATGAGCACCGAGATGCAACAGAAAACCGGGCCTCCCCAAATTTTCAAGTTGGATAAAGCATTGAAATTGGTAAGTTTGTATTGCATGATATTGAATAATGAACATGGCTGTCAGTTGTTTTACTCCTTACTCCTTTGTGGGCTCTGAACTTGTGGAGATTGATTTGACCCAATTTATTCAGTGATCGCCGCCCTTTCCTTCAAACTGTGGAAACAGTTATTGTACAAAAGGTAGTATAAAATATTTGCATACTCCCCAAACTTCGAAATGCATGGACAAATTTTCATCAATTGGGCAGACGTATACATGCATAGAGCAACAGAAAAAGTGTCCGCGCTTGCTTATGCTGAACCTTGATCCTTTTTGTTGTATTTGACGTTGTTGGCGGGTGTGCAGGCTGAACAATGGGTTGATAATATGACCAAAGCTGCAGAGGATGAACCAACCGAAATAGAACCAGAGGCCAGGCCTTCTAGGTCAGTATATTCATCCTAACCTGACTATAAATTTATTTTGTCATCGTAGGATGTTGGGAATAACTTTCCTCATGTTGTCGTAGGCTTGGACTTGGTGCAAAAGTTTCACGCCAATCAAAAATTGGACCCTCAAATGATCCTGTTGAAAGAAAGTTGCAGGTCAGCTTGAATGCTGGAAAAAGAAATGCTGCCAAAACTGCTGAGGAGTCCACTCCCTCTATTAGAGATGGCCATGGTGACAATGATGAAGATGAAGCTGAAGATTCGGAAAGCAGAACTAGTACATTTGCAAAGAGAAGACCAGCTCCACCAACTTCATCCTTACAAGCATTGAAGAAACAGAAATAACTCGTCACATTTTCAAGACTTAATTTATGGAATTGTGTGTTATTATTGAATTTGATACTGACCCCAGGTCTGATGCTTGATAAAACTGAGTCTACACAGACAGGATTTCCTTTTATGATAGATGGTGATATAATTCTCTTGATTATTTTCCAATTTGTTCCCAGCTGATGATTCATTTTCGGAGGAAATCTTTTTTATTAATTAATGTTCTGTGTTACTCTTTTAAATCTGTATCATATCAGGCGTAGTTCTTTGTTGTAAGACGGTGATTATTCTTCTGTTCATATGCAACCATCATCCCATCGTCCGAAGTAGTGTATTCCAAGTTTGAGGAAAACAAAAGGGAACAATAAACCTATTTTCTCTGCATTAGTTCTCAATAATCCGATGTTCAACAACCAGCAGCTTTTTATTGTATATATTAACACAAGGTGATATCCGTTTCCTATGAAATACATCAAAAAACTCGCCACACTCCAAACTTTGTAAATGCATCAGAGAAACAAAAGAAACTAAAACTAAAAACATGAACGATTAATTAATGGAATCAAACCAACTGAAAACAAACCCTCAACTAAATCAACACACAAACTCTGTAAGTTATAAAATAGGTGGACTTTTATTGATTATTGAGCGAAATGCAAGTTGTTGCCTTGACTCTGTCGACTCTGGAAACGTCAGCAGTGAAAACCAAGCGTTTTTGGTGCAAGAAGCACTTGCAATGCAGAGTTACTCTTTGCTCATGAGAGATCCTTCAACTAACGATTTGTGCAAAAGAAGGCTCCCAGGTATGGTTAAATGACAAACAAGATTATGTATATCTACATGATTTCAGTGGCAAAGTCAGGTGTCAAATTGATCCCCAGATCACACTGCAAGAGCACTAAATGAGCCGCCTCTGAGCTGATGCACAGCCATTGCTCTCCACCTGATGCTCAAGAGAGTAGCTTGCTTTCTCCCACCCCAATGCAAGGTAGTTCGCAATTTATTGGCATGAACAAAAAGCAGAATTCTGATTTACAATTAGATGTTGATGTTGTTTTCCTTCAAGTCAGCTGGAAGCAGTGGACATCCATCTTCTGAGTTGGTGCTGCCTTCGCTTTCCTTCAACTCAGCCAGAACCGTTGGACATCCTCCTTCAGGACTTTCATTTACACAGCTTAATATGATGTCTTCCATCAATTCTTCAAGAATAGCATCCCCCATCTCAATACAAGTACTATCAGTATCAAATCGAAGGTCCATCCACGTTCCAGATTTAGCCATGTCTTTTCTGACAGTCTGGTCTAGTGTATGAGGCAGTGGCAGTGGGATGAGATGCCATAGGACTCCTTCCCAAACCTCACAAAGGGAATTTTTTTTGTCCGGGACAGGCCGGATGTAGGGTTTAACAAATGATACCCAAGGTGAGCAACCAAAATAGTGCCCACAAATCTCCATGAGAACTTCATTAACAAGATCAAACAGGAGTTTCTGTTCATAACAGAGCTGGTTGGGTAAGAAGTCTATCTCTTCAAACAATGAGGGGTCTAGAAGCTGGTCTGTAGAAAGTGATTTCATACAAACTTCATCCCAATTCAAGTCAGAGGCTTGTACCACAGTCTTTACATACTCAAAAACTGATTCTTTGTCCACGGAACTTTTCATTTGGATGCTTGGAACTACAGCAGAAGAGGCATGTTCTTCAAATTGAATTCGGTGTGGTTCCATCGGTATATCGCCTGAAGATTTGTAAGTGAATTAACAAATCAGCCCAAAAGTAGTGTCAAAATAAACTCAGCAATAAGTATTGGATAAAAATATATTAAACACTTCATATAAACCCTACCAGCAAGGGATCTGGTGCTTGCAGGGCTAACATCATCCTCAATATATAGCGGCTCAAGAACAGAAACAGGACTTGGGCGCTCTAATACGTCAATAGCTGTCTCTTGATCGTCAACCTTCTTGGTGGTCGAAGAGTTTGATGGAGATGCTAATGGAGAAGAAGGGAGTTGGTTATCTTCAGATGACTCCAGCTCCTGGAAGCAGAAGAAAATGATCCACAAGATGAAAAGAGATAAACAATGGGGCAGAACAACATACATGTACCCTAATGTGATGTTACCTCTTTTATACGTCTGCAATTTTGTTCATTACATATTTCAGACTCATCACTGTTATGGTCATTGTCTTTAATACTGGAAGCACAGGTTGGTTGGCAGGAAGCATCCAAGACATTGCTCTCCTCCAGGACTACAATTTCATTTGTTTTTATAATTTCCATCTCTCCTGCAGATATTTTATGGAAGGCTAAGTAATAAAGAATTTGAACACAGGGATAAGGATATATCAATATGCTTGTTACCATAAATTGTTTAATTGACTACACCATACCTATAGAGTTCCTGTCATCTCCACCAGAGCAAGAGGTTTCTTTCACTTCATTATCATGAATCTGCTCAACCACGATAGTTGAATTGAAGGTAGGGGTTTCTATTTTATAGTCAGAGTTGTCATCAGAAATGCATGGCTGAGTCTCCAAACTTTTTGTTGTTTGACCTAGATGACAGCTCGGGCTCTCTTGGTTCAGAGATGATGAGTTGTCATTCACCTTCTGATATTTGTCTGAGTTAACAAATCTCATCTGTGCAGTTACAAAGCCATCCTCCCAGTTTCTTCCCGGGCTGCCAACAGGAGAGTAGTTGTATTCAGGAAGAGAGAGAATTCTTCCAAGGGTTTTCGGAACATATCTGCTAGAAGAATCAAGAATTTCATCCCCAGTGCCTAGCATCTCAGAGAGATGTTTTTTGGCCTCAATATAGATACTAGATACCCTTTGCTTAGGTAAATCAGCACTTCTGTGTCCTGAACCTAATTCACTGTCCTTTAGCTTGCCAGTCTTGTCCACATTTTTAACACCAACAGGTCTAGCAATTTTTTCAATAAAGAAATGGTCTTTAGTTGGAGAGTTTATTCCAACATTCTCCTTAATGCCTCTGTCTCTATCTCCCAGCTTTTGACACTCATAAGAATCCCCTTTTTGACTACTATGCTGCTCTTTTCCCATTGCATATTTCAACTTTCTTTTAATTTCTGTGAGAAAGAAGTGGGAACCAATTCTCTCATTCGGCCCATTATTTCCGAGGACATAATGAGATTCTGGTGATGAGCCAACAGTGCTCTCAGCTCCAGAGTTTTGGAAGCCTGTTGGTCCAGGCTTCAAAATAACAATCCTATTTGAATCTTGAGGTCTCTTTTCTCCATTTGGTGGGCGTCTTTCCTGAGACTTGACCTTTCTCCTGAAAAACCTTCTCTGTTTATGATTGACAAGCTCATCAGATTGTCTATTATTACCCATCTCCTGCTCTGACAAAGTGGATCCTGCGAGTGAAGTGGAGTCCTCGTCTTTGTCCAATTGTGCATCTGGAAAGTTTTGAACGCATTTGACCAACAGTGAATTTGGGTCTTGTAGATATTTCACAAACATTTCACCATCCGAACCCAAAATCTGAAGAGCATCCATAAGCTCTTTGGAGAGGTGGATTGGCCCATCTTCTGAATGCTGTTTACCTTTAATGAGCTTCTGACTTATTAACAACTTGATAGCTTCCCTCAATTTTTCTTCAAAATCAGGATTCTTCTGGTGTAATCGCCTGTGAAGTTCACCTGGCTGTTCATGATTCATATAACTTATACTTTTCTGATGGATCTGGTGGCAGAACTCTTCCATTACCTTGTCTATATCAAGGCTACTTGTATGTTGATGCTCCGATTTCTCATGAAAGGGCTGTTCGGCACTTAAACTTTCAGAGGCATCTAAATCATTGATGCTATCACAGCTTTTCTTCCGAGTTTTTCTCATTCTTTTGCTTGCCTTCTTTCTAGGGCTTCCCTGTTCCAAATGAGAATTCTTTGGTTCTGCTTCAGCATTGTTTATCTTGTTCTGGGTGTCTTGCTCATTGATCATCTCTTCGTCCATGAGTTTCTTCACACTTGGCTTACCAGCATTAGCTGCCGCATTTCTACTCTCTTCACCATCCTGAAACACATAAAATAGTGTCAATTGACATCAAAACAGTTCACCCAGTAGTAATGCAATAAGCATTTAGAAAATAAAAGGAGCAAAAGAAACACTTAAATTTGTGTAAATCGAAAATACTTACAAAGGTTCCTTCATTATTGTCAATCCAAGTCAACATGTCAAGCTTATTGATTGGAACTCGAGCACCTGCAAGAGGGATTCAACAAATAAGAGTGAAAATACTATTTGATTAACTTGATTAATCACAACCTATTGTCTGTCATTAATGACTAAAAAACACTCCACATATATATGGATAATTTTTTTCCATAACTGACATCAATTTAGAGAAGATTAAGTAGCAACAAGTAGCCGAAAAATTCCTGCATGTTATTACTACTATCTCTCTGCACTTAAAGAGACTTGGCATCTGCTTTTGAGAGGGCAATAATCTTTCAAATCTTGTTGATCTTAGACAGAGTTCTTACCAGATGCAAGTTTGCCAGTACGCCTCCTATCTGAAAGCATTTTCTGAGTAAATCGACCATGACGGAAGTCGAAAATGCTTATGAAGCCCCACATACAGCCTAACTGATCTTTCTCATATCGCACAGAGCGTCTCTGTGATTTTTTCCCCATAATGATCAGAATGATTCCTTGAAGTAATTATGCTCTCCTCACCAAATTCTTTCCCTAGATAAAGAAAATCCGACGAAACAGTTCACACAGAAATACCGCTTCTAACGCAAGAACTGAAAGATCCAAAAGGCTTCCTCCTCATCAATGATCACTGATTTGATGTAGAGAAGGACAAGATAATTCACATGAGACTGCAAACAACTCAAAAGGATGAAAGGATGCAGTTTTAATAATGCGATGATGCAGCCCACCCCCTCCCTTTCTCCTTCTCCCATTCACACGCATGCATACAAAGCAAGAGAATCATTAAAGTTCAATGAAAAATATTTTCTGACCATACTAGAGGACGTTTGATGGTTCTGAAATGACAGCATCAGATCATAAAAATAAGAGAAAAATGAACCGCATGCAAAGAAACACAGAAGATGTAAACTATTGCGGTTACAAGTATGGTTTTCTAGTTCAGCTATTTTACATAAGCTCCCACGAGGTGACAGGATGCATGTTCACTAAAGAGTTCTCATTCAAGCTGAATCGCCAACAGGTATAATCATTTCAGAATCTAGAGGGGTAAGTAAAATATAAGCAGAATTACTGGAAACATGAAAACATGCTAACAACACGAGATCACCACAGAACAATCAACACCAGAATAGAATGTGATACACGACACATCCACTTCGTACATCATCATATTTGCATTGCCTTAAAAATGATCTGTTTTCCAACTTATCAAAGTGCTTAAATTTTGTTCATACAATTCCCAACCCCATCTGTTCTGAAACTAATTATTTTGGAAATAAAAAAATAATACATACCTTAAGTTACTCGGAATGGTCAAGAAGAATAGCAAAAGTAACTGCAGATAGATGTTAACTATAAAATAATATTCGAATTTCCAATCACCACGCAGGGTAAAGCGAAAGCTTAACAAGCTTTCATTGGATGGCAAGGTATCAAAACCTGCTTTTGCCTCAAACCTCTCACCAGCAAAAGGCTTTTTGATAATTTGATCGTCCCTTCAACGAAAGACCAATTATTTTTCATCATCAGAACTCACAACTACATATCATAGCTCAAAAAATTCACCTTCAAGCCTTTTAACCATGAACAAAGACTAAACAAGGATCAACTTGATGACTGACGAGGATGTCTTTGAACCACATTCAAGCCTTGCCAATCTTGATTTTGTGAAAGGCCACATAGAAAATTCCGAAAAAACTAAATTGGATTGGATTGGATTGGGTTATTTGCTTTTTTTTTTTTCTTCTATTTTTTTTGTCGGGTACTAATTGAAAACCTCTCCTTCAACGTCGTATCAGCAACACTCAAGAACCAAGTTTAGTTTTTTTTTTCTTCAATGTCAATTGTCAAAGATGTTGCTCACCAAAAAATGAAAAAAAAAACCAAGGAAAAAAGAAAAGCGAAAACAAGGACTTTTATCAAAGTGGGTATCTTTTGACAGCCAAAAAAGAGACCCCGAAATCGTTATCTAGCACCGACCCATTATTATTATTATTTTGAAGAAGCAAATTCTCAAACGGGCGGGCAGAGAGAGAGAGAGAGAGAGAGACAGAACTTTTTACAATACTGTTGTTGTCTGACTGTGGAAGTGGAAGTGGAAATGGAAATGGGAGAGGAGAATACGTGACAGGTGGGACAAATCTACGAAGCTGCAGCTCTATAATTTGATTTTGCTTTTTATATTTTAGTTTTCATGTATTGGACAATGGTGACAAAAATAACAAATATGGAATGTCATTTTTAAAAATATGATGTAGATTAATGATGATATATGGATGGTGGCTTTTGCCTTGCTCTTGACTCCAAGCATAAAAGCACCTTTGGTCAAACCCGCCATCATGGTAGTAATCATGGATGTTGAGGTTTAAATTCAAATTAATCTGCTTAATTTTCACTCTTTTCTCAGTGGAATTATGCATTGTGAAATACAGTATCGGGTCTTCGATGGGCTACAATTACTATTTTATGCCGCGTCATTATTTTCGTGAAAATGATTAGTTTTAATGCTGTTATCACAAGATACTCAATTTATTTGTTTAGTATAGTAATAATAATAATAATAATAATAATAATAAAGAAGAAGAAATCTTATTATGTACCATCCAATCTTCAACCTACATTTAAAATGTCTCTATAAATTTTACTGTCGTTTTACCCTGCAAGGAATACGCATTAGACAATAAACAAGACAACGCAACGCACGGGTTTTTTTTACTCGAGAGTGAAAAATATATGCAAGCCAGCTGAAGAAGCATGCAGTGCAAATTTTGGAATGCCAGTATACCGCCCACGTGAGGAGCAGTTGGGCCTAAATGCAGTCCAAATGGGCCCCTGATAAATGAAAAAAGGTGGGACCACTTGCATTTACCAACTCTAAAAGCGACCCGTTTTGTCCAATCACGAAGGCCCATATGAGACAATAGCTAACCACCACCACCTCGCTAGAGTAACCACTGCGTGGAGAGTTTACGTAAATGAAAAAATTAAAAAAAAAAAAAAAATCAGTTGAATGCTATCTAGTGTCTATATATATATATATATATATTAATATATGTATATGCAATTGAATCTGGTTAAGTTGAAAATTAGATTTTGGTGAAAGCCAATGAATGGTCTATCAATTATTAATAATGAGAAAGTGATAAGTATCCAATTCTTGTTACACCAAGTAATGGAATCTATTTAATATGCATGGAAGCTAGCGATCGGTATTTGATCATTTTGGTTTTGGTTTAAGTGATCATAAGTAGTGACTCCACCGAACAGGGACCGCTAAATAATATGAAATGTGGTACCAACCCTTGGCCTTAATTGCACAAATGAACTTAAAATTATGACGGATTGAGACCGTTTAACAAATATTTTTATTGTCTTAACCTTGCCACGACCAATATAACTAACACGGGAGTGAGTAACAAATCAATTTTCTTCTTTTTCATAAAGTGAGGAATTATGATTTTTGCATGCAGAATTGGAAGCAGCAGCTTTGTGCTTGCTTAGACTAAAAGATACTTGAAGATAATTGAGGAGAGAAGAAGAACAAGGATCGCAGCAACAACAACAACAACAACAACAAACATTTATTGATGATGATTCAATCGTCGTCCTTTTTTTTTCATCCACTATCTAGAGTCTAGACTATCAACATGGGATGCAAATGGAGACTATGAGTTCCATCACCGTAATTTTATTTTTAAAATTATGTATGTGCATAATATATTAAACAAGGAAACAGTGGTTAGAGTATTTGATATCAATGTTTGAATAGATTTGTCAAATAATATTATAATATTTCATTTAAGTGACAATATGACACTTATTTATTAAATGATATTATAATGAGATAAATATTTATTTAATCTTTATATTTTAAATCAAGTATTCGTTTAGTCTGTGTATTTTGAAGAATATCTTAAAGTAATCTTATTACTAATTACATTACCCTTTAGCCGTCAATCAAACCAAGAGTGTATTTTGGAACAAAATGAGTTCAAGTTTCAAGAGACTCATCTTTCATGGTCAGTATTGATATAAATCATTTACATATAGTATTAAGGGAAAAAAAAAACAGGTCAAGCTTCTGAATTTTGGCACACAACATTTTTCTTGATATTATTGTTTTTATGTAAAAATATAAATATGTTTTGAAAATGGCTTCCTTATAAAGCATTCTATATGACTCAACAAAGCGTTAAAAATATAATTATTTATCTGAATTAAATACAATAACGTAATTAAGCGAAATAAATGTGTTAAATTACTTGTTAATATTTTTAGTAATTTTATGAGTGTATGTTTGAACTCAATAAGGTCTAGCCAAAATTTGGAGAATATATGGTTGATTGAGATTAGCTTATCGTATATCATCATACAAATATCCAATTTAGTGCTGATTTTTTTATATTATGGTTTTCCATAGCGAGGTGGTTATCATGATGTGAAGGCCACAACAAGAAGATGTAAGCCCTAAGCACCCCCCCCCCCCCCAAAAAAAACAAATAATAATAATAAAAGATATATATACTAACGAATGAAAAACCGATCCCCCTTTTCTTTATAATTTAATTTAATAAGAAATTATACTCCGGGATGGGTATTTTTGTCGTGCTTTCTAAAGCCAATTGTTTATTCAGTTGGTGGACATAGTCATAAAATCTTTAATATATAAGATTAAAGCTCAACTACTCGAACAATTAACTACTCAATTACAAAACATAAAATAAATTAAATGAATGACATTACTTACAATCAATAATGAGGAGGACAGTTATACAACGATCTTTGTGTGATCTTCTGCTTCACACTATACACAAAAATATGATGATTATATCTTAACAATCAAAGATGGGGAGTCTAATCTCTCCGGTCCGGCTGTCAGGAGTGGGGATGTAAAGCATCGAACATTGGATGCTCCATAAGGAGACAGCCAAGAATAATGCCTTTTTAATTTACATATTACACCACAACTGGTAAAGTTTAAATATAAAGTAATTAAATTCATTGCATTACTCCCAACAAAGTGATCATACCCGTTCATTATATTTTGAGTGACATCCACTTTTAATCTAACATGAATCACTACGAGTTGGGTTGGGCAACTTTCATGATTACTCATTATCTTCATAGTGTATTGACGGCCACATCTAAAAAGAATCATAAATTTTTGTCATGTGATACTTTTTCTTCGTCATTGATCGCTTTTTCTAGATGCTTAAGTGCCCGTGGGCTGTAGCCCGTAGCTAGCATCCACCCCCTCGGCATAGAAAGTTTTGAAAAATGAGTTTGGATATCAAGGAAATTCATAAAATCTCCCTCGTGTCTCTGTCTTTGAATGAGACAAGATAGCGTCGATTTATAGAAATAAACAAGGGATTGTTCATCCAATCTAATCATTGGTTGAAGGAATGGAAGAAAAAAAAAATGTAAAACAATATTTTATTATAATATCTTATTGCTTTGTCAGTGGAGGCTTATGCAAATCCGTTGAAAAATCAGATAAACAACTTTGGACGGGTGTCCTCTTTTCTCTAGAATGGAAAGTTGTGTGACCCCTTAGTGCGTTGAGGGCCCCGATCTTGCAAAATTGTTCTGTGCTTTATTTTCTTGGACGACAAATGATTTTTATGTATGTCTCCAAGGAAAGAATAATCTGGCCAAATTATTCTATGCTAAGTATAAAAATAGATTTTAGATTATTAGGCAGCACTTGTTGGCTTTGCAGTGGCTGAGACCGGACCAAGATTATTATTCATATGTCATAGTAAAAGCAAAATCAATTTTCACCCACTTTCGTACATCAATTTGCGGCATGACTTTAACCCGACTTGAACCTTCCTTTCCGAAAAGGAAAATGTAAGCAGAAGAAGGCATCAATCTATCAGGTTACAGATCCCTCCTTTTTTCTTATTTTTTTTGTCTTTGAAGGGTAACACTTTTGTATTATCGCCGTGTCAAAGTGTTGGTTAAGGTAATTTTTTCAATTCAGGTGGAAGGGAGTTAAGCTCAAGTACGGATCTTATGCATTCTATCGCGCATGATTTGGAGCGCAGCAGGACTTGTGTCAAGAATTTATTGAGAGGGCTGTAGAGCCCACAAAACAGCCCATTCATTAAAATCTTAACGCACGTCTACATCACACACGATAACGTATACAATGGCAGCTACATGATCAGATTTCTAAGCTTCAAAAACACTTTAGTTAAATGAAGTGTGGTTGTCCTCGGGGGCTCAGACAAAGGCAAAAAGGCTCCTGGCTACTTTATTTAAGGCAAAAATAAAGGCGCTCTACTGGTGATGGTAAATAAGGGTTGTAAGATCAACTCACATTTGGGCCTTCAGTTGATATGGGTGGGGAATGCCCAATTGAGATGACTTGCTCCGTTATGGGACACAGCAGAGACAGCCCAGTTAGTGAATTACACTTAGGAATGCATCGACATTCAACCTTGCATCGCGCATAGCTAAGTAGGTGTGAAGTGGGAGGGCAAAAAACACAAAATAACAGGTAGGGAAATATATTTAAAAAAAAATGGAAAAGGGAATTTTCTAATGTAGCTGGGGCTTCAGCATGAATTCCGCAAATGATCTTTGCTTCATAAACATGATATCAAAGAGATGCTACTATTGAGATGTAGTGTTTTCTAACAAATGATGATATGTTTAAACCAGTAATGCCAGCCATTTCATGGGAAGACTAGTTCATGTCGGGGATGAACAAACTTTAATCTCTTAGTTGTAAACAAAAGATATTCTTATTTCCTTGGAAATATTAAATAGTTCTGTTCTCTGCTTGGGTAATGTAAAAACTTTCAGATCTTTAACACTTGGCATAGTAACAAGGGGCGCAACCATACCTTCAATTAATAATTATAGCATTATCATACTTTCTCTTTCGCCTCCTTGCTTTTCTCAAAATCCTTTCAGTCGCTTCCTTCTCATCATGTATCAACTTATTTTTATTGCCTGCAAAAGGATACAGGTTCATTTAGAGCCCCTTACATCAGTCTCTGGAACCAATATATGTTGTATAAAACTTTATCTGGGTTCAATTGAACAATGCCAAACAGCATGAGAACAAATCTTTGCATCCAAGCGTGTGCTAGACGAAAACAATAATTACAAACAAAAGCAATCTCCATAGTGGACATCTTCAATTTTCTTTTTATACACTTCATTTTATATCAGATAAATCAATCACTAATTCTCAATGTAACCACTTGTTCTGCAGTTCATGCCCTTTCGCACAATTTACAAAAAAGTAATAGTATCATATTTCAGTTAGAATTTAGAAACAAGTAACCCTGGAAATTAATTTTCACTGATTACCTGTTTCCTTCTCATTAATCAAGCAGGAAAAACCTCCATTAATATCCTCATCTGAATCAATCGTAATTATACATTCTTTTGCCTGCAGGACAGAATTGCATCTCAAATGGGCCATGAAAAATAAATGTCCAGAAACAGTAAAAGACAGGGATTCACTGTCAAGGGCACTAAGAAATATTAGACAGTGCAACTCCTAATAACAAGGACAAGTGCAGCAAAATCACTTAATCAGAATGCATGGCATCTACCTGAGCAGCCAAGGCACGAAGGGGATGGCTGAAAAAGAATTAGAAAATAAGAACTACCTGTCCAACGCAAGAAACTCCTTTCTGTTTTCGCTTCTCGGAGGCCATCCCCTTTTTGAGAGTAGCAAGCTCCTTTTTAACAAAAGTCCAACCTCCCATATCCACATTAGCGACTTGAATTTCTGGCACATTGGCCTCTGGAGGCACAGCTGGACTGAAATCAAAAGAAAGCTTTTACCATTGGCTAGATAACCTGAAGAATACATATTGAATCTGTACATCAAGTGATCACATCTGGACAGAGACAATCAGTAAGTGAAGAAATGAATAATGTAGGTAGTATATTTGTTTGCTAGTTGTTAAAGATAATAGTGAATGGAGAAAAGAGAACAGTGCCATATTTTGTTTTAATGTACGACAATGAAAAAAAGGGTGGCATGGACCGCATTTGGTCCCATGGATGGACCTTTGTTGAGGTTCACTCATCCACAGGACAGTGACAATGGATATCATTGACCTAATTTAACAGCACAAAAACCAACAGTAAGAAGTTTGAGTTTTACACACTTCTTAGGGGCCCTTAGCTTTTTCTGAGAAGAAACAGGGCGGCCACGAGGCTGCAGATTCACAAAATTAAAAGGCCTTCTGAGAATTATGCAATCAAAAAGAAAAGAGCTGAAAAAAGTTAAAGGGTCTTTGATTGAAAAGGATATAGCACCTTTTTTGACGGAACAAAAGTAGCAGGATGGCCATGACGCTGCAGATTCACAAATTTAAAGGCGTTCTGAGAAATTTGCGCTCATGAAAAAAAAAAAAAAAAAGAGCTCAGAAGAGCTAAAGAGACTTCAATTAAGAAGAATATGGCACCTTTTTTGAGGGAAAAGTGGCCAGGTTACTCTCTTGGATGGGGCTCTTCATGCTGGAAGCGATTGCCTACAAAAGCAATGATGAATTAGAAGGCATCTCACTAAGAAGTATAAACCTAAGGTGCCTTATAAGGCAAAGTTCAAAGATCCTTTCGAGAAAGAACAGTAGCCGGTTCAACCTTCTGGGTGGGGCTCTTCAGGTCACAAGCCATTGCCTGCAAAAACAAATGATAAATAAGAAGAGAATTTGAGCATGAAAATATTTGAAATAGACATTTCAATTGCAATAACTTGAAAAAACTGGTTAGCGAAGTTTAAGCATTATTTACCCTAGGTAAAGAATAATCCAATTTATAATTTGCCATTAATCTCACAAGAATTCTTAAGAATATAAAATTTCAAATTTATTAAATGTTGATCATACATGCCTTCATTTGTTCTGTTAGGAAGCTGAAAAGCTCATTCTGCAATTTCAGTAGTGAAGCTTCTATCTTTTTTGGCAAGGAGGATAGCTCCAAGAAAATCTCCTTAAACTTGTCTTCATATATGTCCTTCCCCAGTTGATCAGATAGAGATTTCAGGCCACCATCAAGGCCGGTTTTGATGTCTTCTTGTCCCTTGTTCTGGTGACAGTATCTTAGCTGCATTAGAAGTTAAACATCCATGACACTGAACAATCAAACAGGTCATAGAAGATCTTTGTTACCATCAGCTGCAGTGATGTATCTTGGACTATCAACTTCTGGGAAATGCCTTCCACTGAAAGAGAGTTGTGAATTATTTAAACTACAATACAAAATCTGGACATTTTCATAGACTTGAAAAGTAAGAATCTTGACACCCAATCACAATTAATGAAAAGTAAGAATCACTAAAACGGCATACAAGAAGACCTAGGTTCCATGTTCCTTTTTCATAGACTTGAAAAATTATTGTAGATTAGAATGAATACCACAGACTATAACCACTGGCATTTTTTTTTTCCTTTGCTTTAATTTATGCACAGCTTCTACTTTTCCATGTATTGAAGAATTAAAGAACTCACCCTCCAGCAATATTTCTTTGGATCCTCTATTCACTTGCATGATGTCACTCTGAACAGAATCCAAGTTTATTCCAATCCTGTTGAGTGAAGTTTCCATCAAGCCAAGCCGACGTTCAAGTTCCTCACTAACCTGACCTGTACAATAAATAAAATTTTAGTATTCATGCCATAATATAACCAACAATTATTTTCCGGATTTTTTTTTTTGTATGAATATGATAGAAAGGTACAGAATGTCAAAAATGCCTTATCATTCCGCAATGAGGAAGCTTACATCTCTGGTCTGGAGCAGAAGCAGGATTCCATTTGCGCACAACATTTGTGGAACATCTTATTGGAGTTTGGCTGTCTTCTCTTGTATAACTTCCTGGGGGCAAGCAAGAAAACTTCTTCACAGTGTTTTCTCGTTCTTGAGAACTTACTCTCTGCAAATAGAATATGAAAAACCAATAAAATAGCACAATAACCTCAAAAAAAAATTTAAAAAATAAATAACAAGACGGAAATGAGATCCAACCTGTTCATTTGTCAAAACTTCATCAAGAGAGGATTGAGAAAGCTGAGAAAACATGCCAAGCTGAGATGATGGTCCCTGCGAAAATGATTGCTGCGACTGCGACGGTTGTGACCGAAGCTGTGATGGTTGTGGTCCAAATGATCTCCTTCATATTATCACCAAAATGTTTGCATTATGCAATTCCCGTAAAATCGTAAGAAAAAAACAGAACTCAAAATGAGACAGCATCGCCTTTTGGCCATAAAATCGCAGCCATCGCTTATGAATCAATGAACACCCAAATTCCAGCAAAATAAATTTGTTATACTAGCTCTCCTTCTCTAATATTATCTCAGCGAAATTGTGAATCATTGGCAAGAGAACAAAAAAAAATTCAAATGCAGAATTTCCGTAACAACATCGATCGCAAGCCAATAATAGAAATAAGGAAACTGAGCTTAGTAAAACTAAATCTCCATGATTAGAAACTTTTTCTGACATTTTTTTTATGAACCATCAGACGCGCTAGTTAATCTTCAAATAATTACCTGAGGAAAAGTATATCCAATTTTGAATTCAAGGAAAATTTTAAAGTAACCTTAACTGAACTATAACAATAAAATCGAGTTCAAATGAATGAAAAAATTTACAAAAGTTTAGTAGATAAGATGCATAATTACGATAATCACAATTTACTTCACAGTTAGTTAATACAAGGGATGTAGAGAAAATGTATGAAACCTTGCGTGAGGAGGAAGGACAGAGATAGAGCTGAGATCGGTGGCTTTGTTGATCTTCAACTTCATTTCGTCCGACTTTTGGAATCGAAACCCTAACTTGATAGTCGATATACCGGAAAACTATGTGATCGTAGATTGACGATCGGTGATTTTTGCTTAACCGATCGATGTTATCTTCCAGATTCTTTGAATTTCAAATAAGGATCGTGGCGGGAAGGGGGCTATACCTATATGTACATTTTAATTCGGATTCGGCTTTGGCGGATCGCATTCGTGTACGCGTGCGTGGGCGGGAATTATGGGCTAACAAGCCCATTTAATTTTCAAATTCTATTATGGGCCTTGCCTCATTCCTTGGACTTCCTTCCTAACTACGATTTTTATTTGAGATAGACTATTGGCACCCCTCCCAAATTCTTTTAAAACCCCTTCTTCAATAATGTTAAGCTTAATGTCCAAAATACCCTTATTTCTAAATAAACACATTTAATTTGTGAATCTTTTAATTTTATATTCTTTTCTTGCTCCTCACAAACAAACTTTTATGGGTGATAAACTTCTTTATAAAAATCAATTAATTAAATAACATAATTGTAAGATTATGATGTAAAAAAATTTATTATGAGCTTTAAAAAAAGGCAAATAATTTTGTCAGAATGTATTTTGTTTATTATTAATAGATTGTCTTGGTAATTGAAGAAAAATTTATAGAGAATTTGAGAAAAAAAATTACATGTGTGAGTTTGATATTAGAGAAAATACAAGAGTTTTAATTTTATTTTTTTAAGAGAGAAAATACAAATTTGAAATGAGATAAAATAGATGTGAAATATATTAGAGTATTTATTCTTAAATGTAATTGTAATAGAAGAGGGGTTTTAAAAAGATTTTGGAGGGGTGCCAATAGTCCAACTCCTTTTATTTTCACTTGAAATTTCTTGTTTTAGGGGCAAAGATTGTTAAAAAAAAAAAATCCTTCTCAAACTCAATTCCAATGCGTGTATGTTATTCCAAAAAAATTAAAAAAAGAAGAAGAATTCTATTCGAAAATAAAAGTTTAGCCCTAGGAATGCATTGCATTTACATATCTCATATATTAGTTAGTTTGACCTATATTATCAGCCAATAAATAACCATAAGAATGACAGCCATTGGGTATTGGCTATCGATTCTTTTTTTTCTTTTTTTTTTTCTTTTGGTCTACAGCAACCAATTGTTATAATTTGTTTAAAATCTATGAATTTGAAATATTCATAATTTTAAAATAATAGCAATAGAACCTAACAGCCAAAATCATTTTTTCTTTGTCACCGTTTCTTCCACGTTGCTACACCTTACCAAACCCAGCTAATAGGTCCGACGGCTGATCAGTACTTGAAAACGACGTTGCTCCAATGTTGACATTCTATGTAAAATTTTTGGAACTTATTATTATATGGTATCTGCAATAGTTTGCTGCCTTTAAATATCTAATCGAATTAATTCTTGGAAGATCGCCATAATCTGTATTAACTTAAAAAGTCTACTACGTAGAAACCTGATTGTATGGTCAGTGACAGGGGCGGACCTCAGGAGAAAATTTAAGGGGGGCCAAATTTAAACTTATAAATTTAAGGAGGGGCCAAACTTAATTGTATAGGAGTCAGTGTGTAAATTATTCATATTTTATTTAAAAATCTCAAAATATTTTAAAATTCAGGGGGGGCCATGGCACCCTTTGGTCATACATGGCGTCCGCCCCTGGTCAGTGAAGTAAAATTATTTTAAAATACTTTAAAATGTTTTTTTTTTTTGAAAAATAAAATTTTAGCAGCAATCGAAATCAACTACTGAACAACAAATAATTGTGGGCATCTTAACCGAATTGGCTGTGATTGTTTATTTATTTCTGAATAATTATTAAATGCAATTTTTTTTTTTTTACTATTATTATCTCAACTATGGTCGGCATCAGGTTTTGAATTCCAACACATGTAACCACATTATTTCCAAATTTATATGGTGTTTGAATCTCACCATTCAATTGTATGATATCTAAACAGGTAACTGAGGATTACTACCAGACAAATCCCTTGATCATCGCAATTTTTAGATGGCCCACAAATATCATACAATTATAATTATTTTTTATTTTTATTCTTTTGAAAGGGAAATTCCACGTTAAGTTACTCGTAATTAATAAGGTTGTCTATTGTGTTTAGACAATAGATAGATGCGTGTTTGAGTTGCTTTTCCACCAAGTTCTATCGTTTACCAATTGATAGAGAGGACTAGTTATAGACATCTCAAAAAACTCTATTCTAAGTTATGTACAAAATGAAAAGACATGTGTTGTGTGGTTAATAATTTTTTAAAGAATTAATTGTATCATCTTATAAAAAAAAAATTGCTTCGTTTCATCATTCAATTAATGAATACGTTTCGCTTAAAATAAAATTTTAAGGTAAAATTTTTAAAATATATAGCTCAACGTAAGAGAATATGGACAATAATGTACTTATCATATAGCCGGCCTAATGACATCAAACTAACTTGTCACGTAAGCAACGAAAACAACATTGAACTTGTAATTGGAAATATGTTACATTTCTCGGCAACATTAATTAAAGGGGGCCCAACACCTTCATCCTCAGCGAACGTCATATCACAGTCTTATCTGGGTTTATTGCATTGTAAATGTGGTTCACGCTCGTTATGTGGAGAAGCAAGCCCCTTCGACCAATTAACAACGGCCGTTACAATTAGAAATTATCTTCAGGAAGTGTTTTCTCCATTGAAGATATTTTATCCTTGGCTGTCTCATTGTTTAAAGCTCGTGTATTCCTACACCATCCATCCAACTGTGACATATGCGGCTGTAAAGAGCAGGGCATGAATCACACGGTCATCAGTCAATCACTGACTGCAATATTGAGGAATCTTTTACATATTTGGTCATCGGGAGGGCCTAAGTTACTGTAATATTAACGTAACTTACTTGCTTTCACAGTAACAATACCACGTATTATCACGTTAAACGAAACTTAGCGTCTGCCTTGATCATCACCTCTTGTCATCTTACATAACAAGCAAACAAACACAATACACTTGTAAGGCATTTTTAATTATTTATAAATTTTATTACTTTTATTTTAATTTTTCACTGTCGTTAAACTTCCATCAAATAATTGTTATTTTTTTTAATGTTCGTTATGTTATTATATAAGGTAACAAAACCCCATTACAAATGCTTGGTTACTGGCTAAAAGTTTTAATAATTTAATCATAATCTTGCCAAAATTGCAATCAAATTATTTTTTGCGAGTAAGAATCAGTCCGACGAGCGTGAAAAGAAACCAATCAGTTTTTCACTGTTTAAACCGGTGAGCTGGAGTTTGACGGTTAAATAGAGAAGGATCAAAAGTCTCTACGTAGCATATTCCTCTTCCTGTTCGGCCCACCTACTCCCCACGCATTGACTTTTTTAGGTTTTTAGTTGTTACGCGTGAAGTGAAGCCACTGCACTGGTCCGCCCGCTAACGTCGTTGAGTCATTGTAAGAGAGAATCCAGATAAAAATTTCTTTAATTTTGAGAACTACCGACAATTTTCTTTTTTCTTTTTCTTCTTTCTTTTTATTTTTTTAATAGGGATTGTAAGTGTGTAACATTCAAATTATTTTTTATTTAATATTTTCATAAAATTTATATATACATGGTCAACTAAATAAAATTACTTTAAAATCGCTTTAGATATTCATCAAAACTAATATGAATGATTTCTATTATTCAAATTCATTTTGTGTCGATCTTACGTATAAAATTGTGTTATTATTTAGTAAAGAAATATCATAATGACTCAAACCCATTTTAACTTTATTACTTAGTTTTTAATATTTAATTAAAATTAATAACAACAAGCAAATAACGTTGTAAGTGAGTGATGTACACCTCCATATATTGTTTTTAAGGTCGAGTGGAAATAATAATTTATATGATGGTGCTATATTTATCCCACAATTTTTGCAAACTCATCCCACTATCAAACTCACCTCACTATCAAGAAATAATTATAATGAGTTCACATTATATTTAAAAATTTTAAATAAAGAAAAAGTTTGGAGATTTAATAAAAAATCAAATACCTAAACTATTACATATAATAACTTATATTTCTTAGGAGAATTCAGTCATTTTATATTATAAAGATAAAATAATAAAATAAATTAAAGCAATCTTTTAATAAAAAATACCTAAACAAAAAAAAGAAAGAATTTACTCAAAAAAATTTCCTAAACTTTTAGTTGATTTTTTTATTTTAAAAATAATGTCAACTTATTCTAATTATTTTTTAGAGCTTATCCATTAGATCCCCAAGCTTTTTACATATTTACGTAAGGAGATGGTTTGTTTTAGTTTTATTAATTAGATCCTCTCTAATGTTTTTTCAAATTTATAGCACCACAATGTGGGTTATCCGGGTTTTGGTTATATAGTTTCCTGCAATTAATGCTACACTTGGTAGTTTGTTCTTATTCTATGAAACCCGAGAAGTTTTTAACTCTATGAGCTTACGAAGGGAAAAAAAAACCTTTGTTTTGAACAATTGGGCGTTATAAACGGGAAGATGAGGGACCTGCTAAAGAATAAGAACGATTGGTGCAGAAATAGAATTCCTGTTAAGCTTCGTGGAGCCCGCTGGTAATTCTTAGAAGCTTCATCTTGAAGAAAGTAACAGAGCAGACAAACGAACTGCAGAGGAGAGAGTTGAAAGTTCAAACTATGAAAATGGATCCCACCATGGAATTGTTTATCGTGATTTCATAAATCTTTTACGGATGTTACTGTCTTTCATTTTCTTATGATATATTATTTGTCATTCGAGCCAGAGACAAGCAATCCCTTTTACGTCTATTCATTCGTTAAAAAGTATTTTCCCCTTCTCCTTAAACTCATCGCTTTCCTTTGTAGTTCAAAAGAGAGAGCTTTTGTTTCTTGATTGAAGAAAGTTGAGTTGAGTTGTGTTATCTTTTGAAGTTTGGGTTCAATTGAAGGGCAAAGATGGATGATTGAGATTTTGATTTATTTTCTCAGAGCGTAAATTTGTTTCATAAAAATTTTGTAATGGCTTTGGTGAGTAGTGTACCAGCGATTGCACAAGGGGTTGATTCAGTAAGGTGTCCTGACATTCAGATGGCTGGAATCACGTCCAGCAGAAGAGGGATTGTGGAGGAACCGGTGGCAAGTGTGATTGAAGATAAGATTTATGTTGCGGTTGCAAAACAAGTGAAAGAAAGCAAATCAGTTCTGTTATGGGCACTGCAGAATTCTGGAGGGAAGAGAATTTGCATCATTCATGTTCACACGCCCGCACAAATGATTCCAGTCAGTAAGTTTTTAACATTTCCTTGTATTGATTTTGCATTATATGCATTATTGTTAATAAGGTTTCAAGTTTACAGTCACTTGACTTGGATTTCATTGCTCTCCAAGTGGGAAAACAACACGAGGATGAGGGTTTTTAGAATTTTTATGATTTTAGCTTGAATTTCAGTTAAAAGAAACTGAAATTCTTGAAAGATTTTGGCCAATTAGTAGTTAAAGATAAATAGATCTGGAATTTCAAAGTCAGCCTGAAAGCTAAATAAGAAAAATTGGTTCTAATCTACCTTTAGTGCATGTCTTCCGCGCTTTTTCTGGATTGGTTTTCGGAATTCTTAGTTGGTTCATTCTGCCTGCTTTGATGTGCAGTGGGCACAAAGTTTCCAGCAAGCTCCCTTGAAGAGGAGAAAGTTCAGGCATACAGGGAAATTGAAAGACAAGACATGCATAACCACCTAGACATGTGCCTTCTCATCTGTCGGCAAATGGGAGTATGACTTCTTTTTCCTGTTTTTCTACGCTTGTGCTGTTTAATAATTCTTTGATTGGCCTGTTAATGCAAAGTACTTTGGTATTCTATAGTTTAGCAGAAGTCATGAAGAGCTTGAATTAGGCTGCAAACTAAGTGCCTTATAATTCTGAATTCAGAAGTTTCTTTTAGAATATTGAAAATTGATTCAACGGCAGAACTCTTTAAACTAATTTTGGCATTCGTATTTGGTGTTGTAGGTGCGTGCAGAGAAACTAGATACTGAATCTGAGTCTACTGAAAAGGGGATTCTTGAGTTAATCTCTCACTATGGGATCAGGAAGCTTGTTATGGGAGCAGCAGCAGACAAACACTACAAGAAGTAAGAGACTACTGAGGACTTCATCACATTCATCTTCATCCATCCTTAGCTCAATTTAACATTCATGTTGCCCTTGAAAGGAAGCACTCGCATAATGCTGCAAGATATGAATTGCAAATATGTGATTGCTGACCCTAATGTTTAACATTGCAGGAAAATGATGGACCTCAAGTCAAAGAAGGCCATTTCTGTGCGCCAACAAGCACCTGCTTCTTGTCACATTTGGTTTATTTGCAATGGCAACCTTATCTACACGAGGTGAGCATTGCATGTTTGTTCTTAAATTGCTGGAAATATCTAGTGATTTGAAAAATTGTGAATGGCATGAAGATATCCATCTCTGATAAGGAAGCTTCTAAGCTTTCTGATAAGTTTACAGACTATGGACATCCTAAATGTGGCTACAAGATGCTAAGAAAGTGATTGAGAACAGATTGTACTTGTGAATGCTAAAGAATATTTTCTTTGCAATAATGCTTTTCAAACCTTTACTTTATACTGAGATCTGACTGCGAGTGCAAATACCATATAATAGGGAAGGTAGCTTGGATGGAATTGATCCAGAGATTTCATCTCCATCATTTCAAGCAAGTCATAACACTGAAAACAGACATCCAAATTGCTTGAGATCTCAATCTGTTGTGCTGAGGCACAATAGACCTATGAAGCTGACCAATCCAGTTCAAGATCTATTCCACAGAGTAAGATCTATGAATTTTGACAGAAATGTGGGGAACGTAATGACTTCTCAAGATAGTATTGGAGGGCTGTCATCTCCAGCAAGCAGGTCCGATGCAGAAGTTAGTTCTGATGAATGTACAACAGGGAGAAGTACTTCTCAGGGCTCTCTCTCATCATGCTCTTCCAGAGGAGTGATTGATGTTGCTATGATTCCACTAATCAGGACTGAGGGAGTGAGCACACTGCCTCCATCGAAAGAGGATCTACAATCATCACCTCCCAGTGTACTGGTACATTCAATTTGCTTACCTACATGAGATACGTATCCATGTAATGGATCATTTACGTGTTTTGAAGTTTGTAACTTTGGATTATGGGATATGTGGGACTCCTTGTCTTTCTCTTTTGCACGTGTATACCATATCGATGCATGGACCTGATCATTTTGTTTTAAAATCCAATCAACTGTTTTTAACTGATCGATGGATGCTAGCAGGATGGAAGCGTAGATGATAACCTTTATGATCAGCTTGCACAAGCAATGGCCGAGGCTGAAAATTCAAGGCGAGAAGCATTTGAAGAGGCTCTCAGGCGTGGGAAGGCTGAAAAAGATGCCATTGAGTCCATTCGCAGGGTAAAGTTTTGGGCATTTAGCATAAAACATCCTCACTTTCTGCTCTGTTCCCTCCTTTGGCTCTTTCTTCCTATAAAGATTTGTTTGTTGTCATATTTTCAAAATTATTGAACATAGATATTTAGTAATGAAAGAAGGGTCATCCTAAGGTACTGATGTTTTTGGAAACTAGGTCTGTTAATGATTGTTGGTGATGATTCTCTCTCTCATCCAAGGTCCAGAAGAACTTAGTATCAATAGGTGATGGTATTGAGGAACTTCCACAAGAAAGCTGATTTTTATTTCCTGTGGAGTAGAATGTTCAACATATCATACCCCGTTGACAATTCTGTCAGATGATTACCTTATGGTGGGGGGATGACATTAACTGCATGGAACATTTTTCCTGATCAATATTCCTTTGGTTCCGGCAGTCTGTGGTGAAAAGTTATAGGCTGTAAAAATCTTGTCCTAATTTTTGTGTGAATATGAGGTTCATTTCATAATTAAGATTGATGATGTAGACCTTCAAACTATATTTATCATTATATTATGTAAACTTGAAAAGTTTTCTTATGCATATTCTCTATCATGGCTGACAATTTGCAGGCTAAAGCATCTGAAAGCTTGTATGCCGAGGAGTTAAAACGAAGGAAGGAATTCGAGGAGGCACTGGCAAACGGAAAGCTGGAACTTGAAAGGATGAAGAAACAGCATGATGAAGTCATGGAAGAACTTCAAATTGCTCTGGATCAGAAATCATTGCTGGAGAGCCAAATTGCAGAATCCGATCAGACCGCAAAGGAGCTGGAGCAGAAAATTATCTCTGCTGTTGAACTTCTGCAGAATTACAAAAAAGAACAAGATGAATTGCAGATGGAGCGTGACAAAGCTGTCAAAGAAGCTGAGGAACTGAGGAAAAGTCGAAAAGAGGCCTCAAGCAGCAGCCACATGCCTCAGTTTTTCTCTGATTTCTCTTTTTCAGAGATTGAGGGAGCAACTCATAACTTTGATCCTTCCCTGAAGATTGGGGAAGGAGGATATGGGAGCATTTACAAAGGTCTCCTGCGACATATGCAAGTGGCTATTAAGATGTTGCACCCTCATAGCTTGCAAGGACCCTCTGAATTTCAACAGGAGGTAGGAGCGTACGAATCCTTTATATTTCATTTTAATTTAGTCGATTCATTTATTTGACTTGTTCATCCAGAGGGTGTGTAGCATCCATTTACCATTTCTGCAAGATATTTCTTAATTAATTTATTTTGATTGTTGAATAGCTAGGAGGTCTTAATTCCATAATGGAGGTTTTACATTACTTGTTTTTGGTTGTGTCATCCCAATAGTGCATCCAAATTCCATATTCAACTATCCATTGCCGAAAATTATGTATTAGTTTTTTAGTGCTATTGTTTCTTTTCTGCTGTTTAGCAACTGCCAATGCAGTTGCCCAAGTTCTCTTATATTCTGCAACTTATTATTGTGTGTTTGAACAAAATTGCTTCAATTCTGTAGCAATTATAGTTCACCATATGGATTAGTTAATTATATATTAACAGTGTGCGAATTACTGAGTTATATATCAACAGTGCATGAATAAGTTGTTAGTACTATCATTAATTGTGATATTATGATGATATTGTTATTATTATCATTAAATATGCATATTGATTGTATATCCATGTTGATTTGTATATCAGATTGATATTCTGAGTAAGATAAGACATCCAAATCTTGTAACTCTTGTTGGAGCCTGTCCAGAAGTGTGGACTCTCGTCTACGAGTATCTGCCCAATGGCAGCCTTGAAGACCGACTCAGCTGCAAGGATAACTCTCCCCCTTTATCCTGGCAAACTCGAATCCGCATTGCCACTGAGCTATGCTCTGTCCTTATCTTTCTCCATTCTTGTAAACCTCACAGCATTGTGCATGGTGATTTGAAACCTGCCAATATTCTTCTTGATGCTAACTTTGTTAGCAAACTTAGTGACTTTGGTATCTCTCGCTTTCTATCTCAAAATGAAATTTCAAGTAACAACACAACACTGTGTTGTAGGACTGACCCTAAGGGTACATTTGCGTATATGGATCCAGAGTTTCTGGCATCAGGGGAACTTACTCCGAAGTCAGATGTTTACTCATTTGGGATTATTTTATTGCGCTTGTTGACTGGGAGACCAGCTTTGGGGATAACAAAGGAAGTGCAGTATGCATTAGATACAGGAAAACTGAAAAACCTATTGGATCCTTTGGCGGGAGACTGGCCGTTTGTCCAAGCAGAGCAGTTGGCTAACTTGGCCATGAGATGTTGTGAGATGAGCCGAAAGAGTCGGCCAGAACTTGGAAAAGATGTGTGGAGGGTACTTGAACCAATGAGGGCTTCATGCGGAGGATCAACATCATACCGATTGGGTTCTGAAGAGCGCTGCGAGCCACCTCCATATTTTACCTGTCCCATTTTCCAGGTGAGTTCATATGTTGCTGTAGCTCATGTCTGGTGGCCGAATTTTCTCTTAATATAATATATGTTTAATATTATGAGTCCCTGTGATATTTTCAGTTAATTCAATGAGATTTTTGTGTAATATTTTGCTTAAACTGGCAGGAAGTAATGCAGGATCCACATGTAGCAGCGGATGGTTTTACATATGAAGCAGAAGCATTGAAAGGATGGCTTGACAGCGGCCACGAGACTTCGCCCATGACAAACCTTCCACTTGCTCACAAAAATCTCGTCCCCAACCTTGCTCTTCGTTCAGCAATTCAAGAGTGGCTGCAACAACATTGATACGGGAGTTACTTGTAGTCTTGTCACATAGTATTGTTCATAGTCGTCAGGAGAAGTTTAGACTAGTCGTGTCTCATCCATATGCACACCTCTTTTCTTTTTGGCAGTATTTGTTCCGATTGTACATACAGACGGCTCACGGCTCTATGTTTGTATAATGTATTTGTTCGATGTGTATTGCATTTACGTACTAAATGATTGTTGTGCAAAAGTTGACATGGAGGGTATATGTGTATATATGTACATATAACTTTAGTGTTTCGGTTAATCAATCACTTTTAAAGGGAAATGATTGGTTTTAACTGGAAATAACGAATAGACTGTTTGGGATTAATTGATTTCGATAATTTAATTACAATAATATTATGAAGAGTAAAGTCGAAATTCATTTGAAAATTTGACATTTAATTTTAATCTTATAGCTCAATTTGTTCACATTATTTTAACAATTATGTCTTATTTTGTGAGAAAGTATAGTAATTGAAAAATTGTCATGATCAATGCTTAATTACATGAGATGATGATTAAATTAAGCAGAACATATCAGGCTCCAGCATTAAAATATAGTTCTTTTAATATTTTATATAATTTAAAATCAAAGTCAAATATAATTAAAGCCTATTTAAATAGATATAACTAAAACTCAACATAATCATAAACTCGTACGTCGCGTCCCTCATATAATTAATTAACCAAATTTTTTTACATACTTGCTTCTTACAAATGTGATCCCCGAAAGTTTATATATTTAAAAAAAAAAAAAATAGAGACAGTAGCCCTAATAGCAAGGGAAGATCGGTCTTTAAACTCACAGCACAAGAAAATAAACGCGAAGATGACGACGACGATGATGATGTGATTTTTCCAAAAACCAAAATGGACCTCTCCCTCTCACCATTGGCCAAAATTCCAAGATTAATATTTAATAAGGAAGTCCATTGTCCACAGCACAAGTTTGCTACTACTGTCACCGTGGGTGCCACCACCACTACCAGCGCAGCGCATACCCCGGACAAGTTTTTAAAATTCTGAAACAGCCCTCCCCTTCGTATTCCTAAGGCCTCGAAGCTCCAATTGCTTTGATAAGCGACAAATCAATACACAGTGGGCAAACTGTTTCCAGCGAGAGCACTTTATAAAAGTAAAAGAAGAATTTCGGGCAGATGCAGCATGACTGTTCCTTTCTTCTTGGGATTGATCTTGAAGCGGGTCAAAATGTTAAATGTTAGGATTACTTGCTGTTGTACAAAATGAGTTGGGTTACGCAAATAAATTGAAGTTTCAAATTCCAAAATCCATATAATATATATTTTTTTTTTTTTTTTTATAGTTGGTTCTCAAAAACTCAAATTCTATTATTTTATCCTAAATTTTAAAAGATAATAGTAACAAATTTTTTATTTTAAATGTTGGACCTGATTATGAACATCAAAAAAAAAGTATTCCTAGTTAAATTAAATTTTTTTTTAACTAAACTCCTCCTCTTAATTCAAGTGTGTTGGTCTGCCCCACTCCTATATATGTATGTGTGTGAAGTGCATGCAAATATACGATTGCTGTGCATGAAGATATCCATCATCTGCGAATTGAAAAGCTAGGAAGCTCCTAAGCTAGCTACCTTTCTGCAATGTTTTTATAGACTATGGACGTTCGTAATTCTATTTCTGGCTACAAGGTGCTAAAAAGGTGATTTATCGAACAGCCGGCTTGTACTCGTTAATATAATATTGCTAAACAATTATATACCATATGAAATGGGGAGGGTAGCTTGTATTGTATATATGAAATTGATGAAGAGCTTGCATCTTCACCATTTCAAGCGCAATTGAGTTAAAACACTGAAACCAGACAGCTTGCCGTCTAGTACACCGGAGAAAACGAAAACTTTTGAGGTGGCTGTTGAGGGAATGAAATAGGGTGACCAAGGTGTTTGCTCATACATTATCATGCTCTCCTCCAGAGTAAAAGCGAGCAAATGGTTGAGCAGATCACCTCGACCAGGATATTATTAGTCACCTCGACCAGAATAATATGTGGTGACCTCGAGCACATCACCTCGACCAGGATAATATGTGGTGACCTCGACCAGGAAATTACCAAAAAGCACGATTCAGTCAAAATATTTTATCCGAAATGTTAGGGACCATATTCTTAGTGGGCTGAAAATTAGGTGTTTTCTTGAGAATCCTAGGGGAGAGGATAAAAACCGCTATATTTTCCTATAAAAAGGGGAAAGGGGGATTTCTTCGGGCTCTCTCTCTCTCTCTCGCTCTCTCTCTCTCTCTCTCTTTAAGCAACTGAACCCATTGGACATTTTTCTCTCTCTACCACAGAGAAATTTCTCTTTCGCCTGTGATTTCTTTAAGATTGATTATTTTGAATTCTTTTCCTTTAAATTTACTTAAAAGCTTTTTGTTTAAGGCAATCATAATTAAGCCACATGAATTGTGGTATGGGTTTTTCCAAGTAAGACCCGAATCCCTGACTTGAGCGTCGGAGGGTTCTCACCGGAAAAACTTCCGGCACCTCCTAACCGTTGGTTGTGTTCACAGGCTCACAGGTTATCTGCTCATGGATTGTCTGCTCAAGGGTTATCTGCTCACAGATCGTCTGCTCATGGGTTATCTGCTCATGGATTGCCTGCTCATGAGTTCTCAGCTTATGGATTGTCTGCTCACGGGTTATCTGCTAATGGATTGCCTGCTAATGAGTTCTCTGCTCATGGATCGTCTGCTCATGGGTTATCTGCTCATGGGTTCTCTGCTCATGGATCGTCTGCTCATGGATTATCTGCTCATGGGTTTTCTGCTCACAGAACATCTGCTCATAGAAAATCTGCTCATGGTGCTAACTAATCATCAGCTTCCCACCAAACAAATTTAATGATGATGCAGGGACCTGAGATCTGACCAACTTATCCGGATTTCGGCATCAACAGTGGCTACAGTTAAAAAAAAAAAAGAAAATTAAATCATCAGATCAAATGCCGATTAACTAATATTGATCCCTGAAGTTTCAACAAGTGGTGGTGGTGGTGCAAAAATCGGTATTGTTAAGTTGCATTTAGAGTTCAACTAAAACAATGTGAACATCTGATCGGCGACTGACCCCTTCCCAGATTATTTGTTTTTGCATGTTTTTATTGGATCCTAAGCTACGATAAATACAAGTGAAGAAAATACTGAGAATATTTTCATATATGTATATGTTTTAATTGTGTGATTTAGTTGACATATAAATCTTGTCCAGCTTGTACACTATGTGATAAGCAGTGCCATTTTGATTTCTTCAACGATTGTTTACGTGCATGCCTGTAAGAATTAACTCACTCCCTTGGCACAAACCCCATTTTTAAACGAAAATATCATCTAGTCAAACGATCTCACGATGACACATTATCGGTGATTTGATGTCACCGTAATTAGAGTTGACTTTTGATCCCTCCGCCAAAAAAAAAAAAGGTTAATCCGATGAGGTCGACCCCATCTGATCATACCAGTAATCCCCAACTCTCACAACTGGTCAAATCTATCCTCCCACGTGTAAGACCAGACCACTATCAAGTGTGGATGGATGATGCATGTGCGAGTAAAAAGTTGTATCCATGTGGGGGCCCCTCCTTTGTAGCTTCATTGCCGTATCTTTGAAGAAAGTTCATTACTCAGATGAGATTAATCTCACTGAGATTTGATACGTGTCACGACATAATCGATTTGGCTCATTTTAAGTGGAAAAAAAAATGACATTTGCATATGGAAAACCAATAGTTCTGTAACACGTGCTATGTTCATGTGAACTTGGCCTCAGTTAATAACATCAAAGGAATTATCTTTATATTGCCGCCCTTATCCGTACGGTCCATACGGAATTTTAACGTGGTAGGACGGTCTCCGGTTGGCATCGTACAGAAATAAATAAAGAAAATAGACAGTTGTTGCGCCACGCGCTTACACTTTTGGCAACAACTCCGCGGCGAGTGGTTGGGCTTTCACTGTTTGTGGTGCGTACATCCGGTCCTCCTGCACTCACTGAGGCTTTCACACCTCGTGACGTATCTGGTATTCTTCAATTTGTAGTTTTTGTTAAACTTGTCAATCATTCATATCTTGTAATCTGTTTAAACTTATCGATTGTGTGTTATCTTATTGATTTTATACCTAATTTTTTTTAACCATTACTTATTATTACAAATATTTTGCAGGTACCCAAATCACACACGGTTCCCGCCAATCAAATCCGCAGCATTTAGGCCATTAACTACACGCACAGCTTACGCGCGTACAAATGCCATGAAACGAGTGAACAACAGGTAACGAACGGCGTGCGTGTTTTTCATGTCCAAAGGCAACCTCCTCAAAACGACAAAGGGTAGTAACGAAGGAGGTGGGAGGGTCACCGATATTTTGGTCTTCCTGAGCGTTTCCTCTTCAAATTTTCTTCATTTCTAAAAAATCCAAAACCCTCCTCCTGGTTTCTGCTCTCACAAAAAGAGAAAAAAGAAAAAAAAAAAAGCAAAATCCCTAGGTATTTGCTTTTCGCTTTTTTAATGGATACAAAGAGAGTAATAAATATTTTTATTTTTATTCTGGTTTCGAGTCCATGCTTGGCGTCGGCCGGTGACATAGTTCATCAAGACAACAACGCGCCAAAGAGGCCTGGTTGCGATAACAATTTCGTCTTGGTGAGTAGGCTTAGTTTCTGTAATCTTTCAATTTTCTGCTTTTCTCTTTTTTCTTGAGTCGGTTATGTTTCAGATTTTGTTGTTACCGTTTGGCTAACGATAAAACTGGATAGTGACTAGAGAGGGGGAAATTAGTAGTTCAAATTTTTATTGTGAACTGAGTAGAGTGCAGAAGTGGCTGTTTAGGCTTACTTGAGTTCGAGGTTTCTTGTTCAATTTGGGATAATTTTCGGTTTTTAACTCTTGATGCCGTTTTGCAACTAGATTTCAAGAATATGAACATGTTTTAACGGCATTCCTGTTGGTCTCTGAGAAAATTGGGGTACGAGAAAAAGAAAATCAAGATTCTGTTGTAAATACTTAATGCTGTTAACAGAAAAATGCGGTGAGAATTTGGTTGAAATTTCAGTGAAAAGTTTGAATATTGGAGCGATAATTATTTTACTTTTGGCCTTGTTGGAAGATGGTTTCTTCTTCAATTTAAAGTTAATGATTAGAGTCAGTTAATGATAGATTTGATCAATTGATTAGATTTTGTTTATAGGTTAAAGTTCCAACTTGGGTTGATGGTGGAGAAGACACTGAATATGTTGGTGTTGGTGCTCGTTTTGGCCGTACCTTGGAAGCCAAGGAGAAAGATGCCAGCCAAAACAGACTTGTACTAGCAGACCCTCCTGATTGTTGTAGCAAACCAAAGAATAAGGTTTCAATTTTGACTCATTATTATACTCTTTCTGCTAATGAAGTGTGCTTTGATTTAATAGCTAGCTTTATCATTTGTCGTCTAATGTTTGCTGATAATTGTTGGGTGCCTTGCCTTTCTATAGCTCACGGGGGAGGCTATTCTGGTGCACAGAGGTGGTTGCAGTTTTACAGCTAAGGCAAATTTTGCTGAAGAGGCAAACGCTTCAGCCATCCTCATAATAAACAATAAAACAGGTGTCTGCATGTACTTTCACTTCTCCTGGTATATATTTTGAACTGCTTGTCAAACTCTGTCCAAGAGCTGTCAAAAGTGTGCTTCATATCCTACACCTTTTTTGGCTACCTGTTTAATTTCTTAAAGGCTTTCCTGCAACAGCCAGATTATTAGTTGTTTTATTTTTCGATATTGGCTGATGGATGAAGACTTTTTCAGGACATAGCATTTACCTTTTTAATTTGGAACAACACATGCAGAAAGTCCTATCTTTGCCAATGACTTAGTTTCTCTATTTCTCTATCAGTGTCCTGCTCTAAATCTTCAAAAAGGTTCAGTGACCAAAAATAGAGAACTCTAGTAGACCTATTTTCTTAGAGATTAAGCCATTCAAGTACTCTTCTGTTCATGTTAGTGATGCCAATTTGCCTCCTTCTTCTGTTACCTTGAGTAATGCATCAGAGCTAAATTGAATGAAACATTGACACAATCGTTAACAATAGAGAAAATGATTAATGGTGAAAAGAATAGCATACAGAATTTATTAAGGTAAAAACATTTCTATGTTTTAAATAGAATTTTAATGCTGCAGAACTTTTCAAGATGGTTTGTGAATCAAATGAAACCGATGTAGACATACGCATACCTGCTATTATGCTCCCTCAGGATGCTGGTGCTAACTTGGAAAAGCTTATAAAGAACAACTCTGTAGGTATGCTTTCCCTTATCTTGGACATTCCTTTGAAATCAGTCTTGTTTTTGGTATGGTTATGATGTTTCTGTTGACAGACACCTTTTTGGATTAGTTTCCTTGATTGGTAAAGTGGATCCAGCATGTTGATACAATGGGTTTCTACTTCTTACTTATTTGGGTGCCTATCCCCCTTCTCCAGTTTCTGTGCAGCTGTACTCTCCACGCCGTCCGGTGGTTGACGTTGCAGAAGTGTTTTTATGGCTTATGGCTGTTGGTACTATTTTTTGTGCTTCTTACTGGTCTGCATGGACTGCCAGAGAAACAGCAATTGAACTGGATAAGCTATTAAAGGTTGGCTTGTGCATTTCTACCACTGGTTATTTGTCTGTCTTTATGAAGGATTCTTCATGTGCGGACATGAATTCTTGTGAAATAGATAATTTGACTCTTTATATCGATACATGGACCCATGCTACTTTGCAGGATGGTTCAGATGAATTTTCAAACATGGAAGGTGTTAATTCCAATGGCTTTGTGGACATCAACATGGCTTCAGCAGTTTCCTTTGTTGTGATTGCCTCATGTTTCTTGGTTATGCTTTACAAACTGATGTCGTTCTGGTTTATTGAGGTTCTGGTGGTTCTATTTTGCATTGGTGGGGTAGAGGTACGTTAGTATTACATATTCATTCTTAGTTCATTTATTCAGTGCAATTTCAATTTCTGATGATTCCATTTCTCCCCTTGCTACTACAAGTTTTGCTCATAAGGGGGGAAAAAATCTTAAGACAAAAATTTTTTAGAACAAGTCCTCTATCTTGTGCAAGATGTTCATTTGACTGATTTACAGTGAATAAGTAGTTCTGAATTTGTCTCTGGTATCATGCATTGTACTCTCACATGTCCATAATTATGGTTACTGTCCTTCAGGGTGTTGCTAATTTTGTGAAACCTTGTAGTTTGTGTGGAGAACCACACAATTTTTCTGAAGTGTCATTCAAACTATGTACATTTCATACACTTTTGTAGTACCAAAAATTGAGTACTAATAAATTGACATTTGATGTTAATTTTCTAATGATATAGACAAAAGGGAGAAGAAAAATATCTTAAAATGTTCTACTAATAAATTGCAGAATGACATGTGCCATGACCAAAAAAGTATCCAAAAAGTCCAAATTTAATTATTAAATAAGACTTGGAGCAGTAGCCCAGCTTTCCTGGATGCCTCCATATTTATGGACAATTAATTATTTAAATGATTGGCGAAACCCTCTTTTGTTTTCTATTTGAGACTACTGTTTTGAGCATATGACCAAGATTAATTGGTTGCAAATCGTTATCTTTCTCAACCTTCTTTTGCCATGTATGACGAACATTGTAATCTTTTCCTGCTTTCAGGGCCTACAGACCTGCGTGGTAGCATTGTTATCATGGTATGTTTATTCCTCCTTTTGTATATGCTTTTTCCCCACCCCTATCTTGTCGCTAAAGGACAATTATCTCTATGAGGAGGAAAATTGGATTTTGACATTATTTTGTCCAAGCATGGTCACAGATGTATAACCTGGGGGCTTTCCATTTCCATTCAGTGTGTGGCAGAACTTTGCATGTCCATGAACACCAATTTATGCATCACCCTCCACAAGACCTTTGCATTGTGCCATTATAATAACGGAACAAATGTTGTCAAAGTATACAGTCATTGCTATTCCGGACCTTGAAATTTGTCTTGCTTCTGATTGTTATACAGCTTTTAATGCGTTTGAGAGTAATAAAAAAAATGATGAGTTTAACCTTATTAATGTTATAACCAACAGAATTAACATCAAATGTCATGCATCCTACTTAGAGATGAGGGTGGGTTTCTATCAGTGGTAAAAAAATATTTCTCATTTTTCTGAACTTAAAATGTATGCACTTTGAGGATTACATAATATTTGAGCTGTTTTAGTTTATTGAAAAGAAAAGATGGTAGAAAAGCTTGCTGTCTCTTGGTCTCTATTCTTCTTCTTCAATCTTTTTATCCACAGGTTATAACAAATACGGAACTGACAACTAAACAAATATAGTTTCAGATGGTTTCAACATGCTGGAGACTCGTTTATTAAAGTACCATTCTTTGGAGCTGTCTCATATCTCACATTGGCTGTTTGTCCGTTCTGCATAGCATTTTCTGTTGTTTGGGCTGTTTATCGCCGCATATCGTTTGCTTGGATAGGTCAAGACATCCTTGTAAGACAAATTTTTATCAATTGCCTTAATATCTTATTCTTGTTTTTTCTCCATTTTTGTGAAATTTCCATAATTTCAGCAATCAACTTGACACCTCCCCCATTCTCAACCCCTTTTTATCCTTAGTCATTTCCAATTTATTGTTGCAACTCCCTATGCAAATAGTGCAGCCTCTTTTCCTCTGTACAGTTCATGAATCAACCTATTAATTTGCTTAGATGTAGTACCCAAACAAGATATGAACCACTGTTTGATAAAATATGATATAGGCAAAGTAAATCTTGATCTTTTTCTGAGCCCATAACGAAGATGAAATTTGGTAGGCTACCATCAAGATTTTTTTTTTTTTTTTGGCATAAACATTTGTTTCAAGGTTAATGGGATGATAAGATTAAGGCTCAATCAGTATGTTTATCTGATGTCTTATTCTTTCCCCGTATATTTACAGTGGCATACAAGCTCACGTGGACCCAAGACTCACCTAATAGGAAAAAAAATTCTGTAACTTGTCAGAGGAGTCTCGTTCTCTGGACTTGTGAATACATAATCTGTCATGGACCCAAGTAAAGCACATCTTGGGTTAATACTAGATAGTAAATACATATATATTTTCAAGGTTTGGATGGAGATGAGAAACAACCTCACCCACTATACATGAACTCTCGCCCCTTATTATTACTCAAACTCGGGTGACCGTGGGTGCAACGTGCATTCACGGCCAACCAAGCTAGGGCGAAGGGGCAGATTAGTATTAGAGATCTCAGTTCTTTATCTACTTCTTTTCAAGGCAATATTTTCTAAGTTATAGTCTAATATTGCTCCAAACTAATGGCTTTGTTGCTCCCTCACTGTTATTCATTTAGATTTTTTTTTTTCCATTACTTGATTCAGGGAATTGCATTAATGATCACTGTTCTTCAGATTGTTCGTGTGCCAAACCTCAAGGTGATGATTCAAACTCATTTGGCCTGTGCCGGGCCCTGTTTAGAAATATGTGTTTTATTGTCATCTTTGATCCTTTCTTGAGAGTATTTGTACAATTCTTTAACGTACACACCAAATATATATATATGGCTTTTGGATATTCAATTTTTTATAAATATCATGAATACTTTATCAGTTTCTTAAGAAAGGTTATATTCCATTATTTCATTTGCATATGGTATATACAAACAAATTGAAACCATGCATCCAGAGAATCTAATGATTTAATTGTGTATATGATGCATCAAACTTACTACAGTGATTAAAAAAATGTGCTGAATAATGCTTTTTGATTGTTTTTGTTTTGGAAAAAATAATGGAATCAGGTTGGAACAGTTCTTCTCAGTTGTGCTTTCTTGTACGATATCTTCTGGGTGTTTGTTTCTAAATGGTGGTTCCATGAGAGTGTAATGATAGTGGTGAGTAATTTTCAGAATTCTGTTGTGATATCTTAATCCTTTAAAAAATATATGTTCTGTTCTGAAGGCTTGTTATCCGGATTGTTGTTCTCTTGTTTCCTTGTTTGTAGGTGGCTCGTGGTGACAGGAGTGGAGAAGATGGTATCCCCATGTTATTAAAAATCCCACGATTGTTTGATCCTTGGGGTGGCTATAGTGTAATTGGTTTTGGTGACATTATATTGCCAGGACTGATCGTGGCTTTTTCACTAAGGTCTGCTACTGTCACTTAAATCCATAGTGTGTGTACTGTGAAAGGGTGTCATAGGACCTAGGATGGCCCTGAGCATAAAAGACTGGCTTGTCCTATTAAGAAAGTTAGTTTGGGGATATGATGTTTCATTTCTTTATACGATTTGCCTTGTTAAATTATTAAATAATTGAACTTATGATTCCACTATGGCATGAACCACAAGAACTGAACTCAACCAGGAGCAGGGTAGAACAGGAGCCATTTACTTTTTATCATTTACCTAATATTATACTATTTGCAAATTAAATGAGTTATGAGCATGGTATGTAACTGTGGTGGTCTATCTGTCAATCAAATTATTGTCTGGTTCCATTCTTGTTTATGCTTTGTTTTGTTTCAGGTATGATTGGCTGATGAAGAAAAATTTTCGTTCAGGATACTTTGTTTGGGCAATGACTGCTTATGGTTTAGGTATGGGAAAAGCTAAATTTGTGAAACTAGAGACTATTATTCCATGTTTATATAAAGAGAGAGTAAAGCTTTAAAAGCCTGTACAATTGTTGCAAATTTGTGAGTGTAGGCACATTTCCATTTGTACATGGGAAATAGTATTCTAGATGTCTCAGCAAGTGGTCGTCAACAGGAAAGTTAATTAAAGCCTGCATAATAACATCTCCTCCTTTGCAAAGAAAAGAGAATTGTTAAGAAAAGAACAACCTGGCAAAGTCTTTTCATACCTGTTTTAGTGTTTTAATCTGGACCGCAGTCAAAAACCAAATCCAGTTATGGACCATCTGCAATGCCGAAGATTAATGATGATATATAAAGAACTGATGCACCCAACCATCTCTATGGATTTCTCTTTTTATTTTTTATGGTTTTTTGGGTTGTACGTGTGGGGCAATCATTAATGATATTTGATGTACTTCCAAGTAGATAATTGTGAACATTTGTTTAGAATAAATGTCCATAAAGCCATTGTTCTAATCCTCAACCTATGTCATGTATTACAATTAAGTCAATTGTATTGTAGCCTTGAATTGTCGATTGTCACATGTCTGAATGACTCTTGCTTCGCAGGTCTCCTGATTACGTATGTGGCATTAAACCTCATGGATGGACATGGCCAACCAGCATTGCTTTACATTGTTCCATTTACACTTGGTAAGTGGTGCTATCCTGAGAAAGGTTTACCCTGGCATATACAGTGTGAATCTCTACCTTGATGTAAAATGAGCCATTTCTTTTCTTCCAGAAGTTTCAATTCCAACATTTTTCTGGACTAGTCTTGTTATCTGTAGTTACATATGTGGTGATGGATGCAGGAACCTTTTTGACCCTGGGAAAAAAGAGAGGTGAACTTAAAACGCTGTGGACAAGAGGAGAACCAGAGAGAGCCTGCCCGCACATCCAGCTTCAATCTTCATGAGTATAATAAATAAGGGTGATTTCTCACTGTAATTTTACGATGGATTTAGTTGTTAACACTCAAGAACCTCAAATACTTTTGCACTGTTCAACAAATTATAGGAAAGCATGTAACATTTGCTGCATAGTTTAGTACACCTTCAAGTTCAGGAATGACCTAAAGAACAAGGTGCACTTGCTATCGGTTTGACTAATTGCAGGAGGACTCTAAAACCATTTGCTCGGCGAAGCCCATACTAGAGTTTAAATGAACTTTTGTAGGCTGTGTATACCTCCTGGCGCTAAAAAGAAAAACGATATACGAGTGTCACCGTGAAATTATGTAGCTGAAAATGATGTCCAATTATGTAGCTGGGCAATCAACTCTGCAGTGCGCCTGCCTTAAAAGGTTCCTGTATCACTTATAACACATCAAGCCTATTCATTTCTGCAATTAATTCCATGAGAAGACTCGATACGAAGGAGAACGGAAACTTGATGTGTTATAACTAACTTAAAAATTGGCTTTAAATCAAAATCAATCGAGCATAAGCCTTAGATTGCAAAAGATTTGTAAGTACATGTAAACTATCTAAGCCTTGGGTACTTTTGATGCAAGCCTTTCTTGTGTGCGGAATATTTTTATTGTAGTTGATTTTTTTTTTTTTTTTTTTTTGAGGATATCTATTTTGGCAGTCCCGAATCTTAAGGGGTAACGAGATTTGAATAATAAACGATGTAGCTCCAAAATTATACGAATGTTAATTGGCAGAGTTTTTGTTTTTGATGGTACCGGGCCTTATAAACCCTGCCTTTTACTTCCTCAGCTACACCTTAAACGACTGATTTCCAATGAAAGCTGCATGATATTTACCTGCACTCATTTGAGTTCACTAGACGCATGGCAGCCGTGCCTTTGGCACTGGCACGGTCGAGGAGAGAATACACGTATTCTCTGATTGAGCTATGGCCGTCATTCAGAAGACGAGAGTGGATGAGAATTTTGAGCATTCCACCGACACAGCCAACACAGCCACTATGCTATTACGAATTTGGTTGAAAGTTGAAAACAAACAAACAAATAAATAAATAATGTAATCTTTGTTAATGATTTGAAATCTCAATAATTTAAAAAGATACTGAGAGAAGAATAGGGATACGAGTGACTGCTTTAATTTTATAGAGAAAAAAAGTTCACACAGAATAACGAAAGTATCAAGAGTGAAAATTTTGGGAAATTAAAAGATTTACAAGTGAAAAGTGTCTGTTAAATACAAAAAAAAAAAAAAATGTACTTTTCATATTAAGTGGTGTATAATTGAGAAAGAATTTTTAGAGGATTTTAAAGGGGCAACAATTTTACAACTCGGACAAAATAGCAGCCACGCGGGTTAGGGAGACAGCGATTCAATAGAATACGCCTCTGTATCTTCCGCATCCGGTGTTATTAAATTCCTAATCGCAAAATTCTCCATATGTATGTACAGTTGTACACAGTAGATCGCCTCTTATATTGTCAAAGCAATCCCACGGATTTACCTTTCAAAGGATCTACGGTTTCCATTAGCAGTATCCCATATGACTACATACATATTGTTACATCTTCACATACACCCTAAACAAAGCGCATTTATAGGACCATGACAAGACCATCCTGCATTTGTACAGGCATTGCAAGTACGGCAAAACTTACCAAAACAACAATGAATAGAAAAAGTATACAAATCCTGGGAAAAGGAAAAAAAAAAAAAAAAAAAAAGAATCATTGTTGCACAAAGGATGTGAGCCAAGCAGCATTTTTCTTCTCCTCTCAGCGTCTCAGTGTTTAAAGGAAGAAAATTTCCCCTCAAGGCAAGCTGGTACAAGCTTTGACAATAGGGCCAAACTGGCTTGCAGAAACTTAGTTCCTTTACTAGTTTTCCACCACAAAAGTACAATAATGGTTTGCCTTTTAATCAAAATTGCATTCTGGCGAAGCACAACCAAATAAAATTGAAAATAAAAAATTGGAAAACTTACATGTGGATCCAAAGTAACAAAAATACCTGCTCCTGTAGATGCCACATACCCCTTCTGTAAGCATCTGATCAAAATTGTTCCAGCCATTCGGCTGATCTGAGGGTACAAAATCATTTCCGCTCCGGATCTGGTCCTCTCCATGCAAACAAATTTACTTTGTGAGTAATGTGGGATATGATGGTAACCGCTCAAATGGTTGCTGTTCTAAATCATACTGTACAGTGTTGCTTCTAGCTGATAGATCAACAAGTAATTATCATTAAAGAGTAAGTTATCTGCAAATTTGTGGCTCTTAAGTTGAAAGGAAAAATTAATTAATTGCGTTCTGGTGGATGAGGGTAAGGTGGGAGTGAGACTGAGACACAACAGTAAGTTGACAGACTCATGTCACAATTATAACATAAAGTTCCAACTTTCAATTACAGAACAGATTACCTATTTACACAATGACAAGACCCAGAAAGTAGGATCTACTCAACAATCTCATACTTCCCAAAAGAAATCAGGACACTATTTTCACAGACACACACAGGCACAAAAATGAATAAAAATAATAATAACATATTAACATTGATCCAAAAGGAAACAGAGAAAAACTATATCACGTAACTGTATAATAGAGGGAAAATAAATAAAGAATAGTTAACATACTTGCATATCTTCTTATGGTGCCATTGCCCTTCGTGGAATGTCGTAGAGGCTTCATATCATGACCCAAAGATAGAATCTCTTGCATCCTTTCAGGCCAATCTGAATTCAGTCTGCGGGCAAAGTCTTCCACTTCCCTACATTTTATGTTATGCAAGAGATCAAGATTCTTTTCTAAAGGAGATCCAAATAGATAAAGTTTGTAGAGTCTACAAGTACACTCCATAGCCGAGGGACACAGCCTCACCGATCTAGTTTTTCCTTCAATGCTGGATCAATCTCATCATCTATATCAACATCATCAAAGTCAACCTTTCTTACAAAAATGCCATCCTCCATGTTTTGCATATTTGACGTCTCTCCAAGATCAGTAGAAAATTTGTTACCAACCTCAGCGCTATGACATACGAAATTAAGCCCATTTGACTCCTATGGCATGTGAAAAGAATCAATACCTAAACTATTTAACGCAGCATGTGTTCAAGATTTAATGACGATCACAAAAGAAGATGAAAGAAATAGTACAAGAGCCATCAGACCTGTTTATCGGTTTTAATGGATTCGATTGGACAAGTGTCCTTTAATTGATCTTTTTTCCTTTGGTTCTTCTTTTTATTTTTGGAAGATTTAGTCCCCTTAGAATCTGTCAGAAATAATTTCACACCAGCATTGAGGCTCAGGAGGAAGTAGAGCAGAATAAGGAAGACTAAGAGGCTGTAATACATGTGGGCATCAAATATAGTAATATAGGAATCTATTAACACTAAATATTTCATGGAAGTACTAACAGATAAATTTCATGACATAAATTATGTCAGCTTGTATGTATACATGTCTAATTATGAAAAGGCTGAAGCCACAAATTTTCCACCATATTGTTACTCAATCAAGTAGGTTAACCCCCAAACTCAAATAAAACCTCATAAGGAGAAGGGGAAAATAGAAAAGAAAAGCATTACATCATTGTGTGTGTGTGTGTGTGTGAATAACATTTAGCTGCAATTTTATATTTAAACGTGAAGAATTCTTCTGCTAATTTAAGCTGGCCAATGTACTTCTGACTGTTTATGTAGTAGCAAAAGTTTTATCACAACAGAGAAAGAGGCAAAAAAGAAAAAGATGACACTAAAAATTAAGCATACAGAGTACAGTAGAAACAATAACCAATAATACCTCTTTCGCCTCCATTAATAAATTGCAAAAGGTCATCAACCGAACGCTCATCCACACGCTCTTCTTCAGACTCAACATTCTGAAACAAATGAAGGGTCAGATAAGTGTAATCCCAACACACACGTCCTATAAGTTTAATATTTAGCAAATGACATGCATTTGATTTGCTATGCAAATTCATGTCAAAATGCAAACTTGGAGAGAATGTAAGATGAAGGTCTAAAGAACGCAAAAAAAGAAAAAAGAAAAATTGACACAGCCACCTTTAATTTCTCTCGCTCCTTCAGTTCTTTTCTCTTCTTTGCATACAATCGGTTCAGAAGTCGAATCCGTGGATCATCAGTTGTATTTTTCAGAGGCTCCAACTTCTCTTCCTGAAGAATAGTATCTACGTTATAATTATAAACAAATGAAAAAACAGCTTGCTAAGCAAACACAATTCCCACAAGCACCAGACACCTCAGTAAGATCATCAGGCAAATGAAATATCTCACGTATCTCTTCGGGGGTTTTCCCTTCAATAATTCGTGCAAGTGCACGACTAGTAAGGTCTACCAAAGGCTTCAACTGAAGACTGTCAGCAGCAGATGTCAACTCACAAAGCCTCTTGGTATCCATTCGAATGAACTTCTCATCAAAAGACTTGCGCTCCTACAAATACAAAAGGAAAAGTTTTAAGTAAATAGATGGTCCAACACTTAAACTAAGATATGCTCCAAACAGTTGGCCCTCCCTAACCTTATGACCTTCCAAAGTAACAACAAGCAGTGAAAATGACTAAATCCCCAGAACATGGTAAAAAATTGGTCCTGACTTATATGTTTTACAAACAGAATGAAAATGCCAATTTTAATGGCAAGAGAAAATATCAACCAAAGGAAAAGGAAAATGACAATTCGGAAACATATTGCACCTTATTGGAACTGCCTGGCACTTGATGAAATCTGCAATAATCAAGAATTAAGCTTAACATGGCAGGATTGACTCGTTGTGGAAGAGATATAGCATAGTTCTTAGATGATCCCATGCCCTTTTGTATAACTTCTTGACAGATCAAGGGGCAAAACATGGCAACCTCTTGCTCCACTTGTTGGATGGAACCATCTGCTGTCTGAAGCCAGATGTATGACTTCATCATCTAAGAAATGCACATGATAGCATAAAAGTCAGTTTTGACATATCGAGAACATGCAGACAAGACCACGGAAACAAACTGTCCAACAAAATGAGATTTTTCACTTATGGAATTATACGGCAGAAACAGTTCATAGAACATCAAAGGGTATACCTCAGGCTTAATCACAGCCATATCAACTTCTGACATTAGACAATATACTTGAACCACCAAGAGAAGTACTGATAGAGGTCCTTTTCAGCATAAGATATGCAATCGTCAGTTCCAAAGGTCAAAATCCTGAACTCAGCAGGTCAAACAACAAACCTTCTTAAACCACGGAGATGCTAAAGAACTTAAATAGTGTTCCATGTACAAGCCAGCATAGCAAATTTCCAATTCCACAAACCTTGATATCAACAGCAGTTATCATAAAGTTTCTTAAGCAGCATCATCGAGCTGGTAAAGTCAAAACAATAAGAAATGTCAAAAATTTCAGCAAGATCACTTCAGACACATGTATATGGAAAATTATTGCATTAATTTTCGGAGGAAAAAAATGGGAGATTCCATGAACAAGAAGGCTATAAGACAAGTCCCAAATCCACTTTGAATGTTATTAGAGGGTAGTATAGATGATTATAACTGCTGTTGTTTATTCTTTCCCACGAGTTTAAGCTTCTGGATTGACGGTAGTTTAACATTTTGTTAGAACCTATTTGACCCGGTGGGTGGTATTTGAATCCTAAAAGACTTTAAAAAAAAAACACTATTTTAATAACTAGACTATACAAAATAGTAATATGGCCCTATGTTTGGGCTAATCTCAACGTTCCGGATCTCATGTCCTAAACGTCAAACACCCTGACAAGTGAAAATTTAAGTTACTTCAATTTCCGTCATCACCTACAGTTTCTCAGTAGCCAAACAAGTCCTACACACAATCGCTGAAACCTAATAATAAATAAATAAACAAATGACAACAGCTTCTCGTCTTACTTTCCTGCATCTTCTTGCAAGCAAGAACAAACACGCAGAACTAAAATTCCACATGACAATTAAATAAAAGAGAACCAGCTTAAAGAAGAAAGAATGAATGAACGACGTCGTGTACCTTTGGAGAAGAGATGTTGACTCGTGAGAATTGGAGAGACACATTCGGCGGTTGTCGGCAAGCTGAGAATGGATAAACAGGGGAGAGAGAGAATTTATAAGCGACGGGGGAAATTTAAACGAAAAAAATAAGAAAAAAAAGATGATGGGACTACAAAACAAGTTAAAAAAAGATCTGCTCTCTTACTTACAGGAAGATTTTGTGTGTCAAAAAGTAGTGCGCTGTCTTAACAACGCAGCGCGAGGATCTGATGAAACATCAGAACGCAAGCGCAAGCGCGCGCACGTGAACTCAACTCCACTCATTACTACTACCATATTATTTGCTATTCAAAAATGATATTTAGCTACTAAAAGGACCCTATTATCAGTACTATGAGTAGGATTAGGCTATAGTTGCATCCGGTCATTGGATGCACTTGAATTGGTGAGATCTATTAACATTCAACGACTGAATATAACTGTGTCACGGTATTACAGTTACACCACAGATTTTTCTCTATGAGTATTATAATTTTGTACAATCAATAAATAAATATATATATATATATATATATATATAGATAAATTATACAGTAACCTCTTTTAATTTTCAAATATAGGTTTTATTTACCGTTTCCCTTCCTTCGCTCTTTCATTACATCAAAGTCAACGGTTCAACGCTATTTTACTTCTTTCCATTTTCGTTTTGACTTTTACGGTTTCCTTACAACACCTGTACCTTACATCACCCTCACAAAATTACTGTGGGCTCCACCCGAGCCTACATTTCGTTCTACTGTGCAAGAGTGGCTGTAAGGTACAGACACGATAAGGTAGCATTTGCCAGAATTAAAAAATTGAAAATAAGAACAATTTTGGGCCCAGAAGGTCAATTGTTTTCTTGGGCCCGTTGAATGGAGTCTTTCGGTTTCGTCACTGTTACGATTTTGGTTCCAGCTGATGTCAATTTGGGCCAACAGGGTTATGTTGGCCCATAATCCAAGCCACAGTGTTTCAATGCCGACTTGGAACTTGCACAAATGAGAAAGCTTTACAATGATATCATGTATTTTGTGCAAAACCATGTGAAGCCTGTTACAGTGTTACTCCTTGCAATTCTTCTTTGCTTCTTTGTAACACAACGCCGGGTGGTGCTGCTCTTGTGTGTGGTAATACAGCTCCAGTGGTGCAAAAGCCTTTAAACCAGCTGCTTGGGTATTATCCTACTGATACTGCTAATAACCATAACCAAGCTACCCATCATTAAGCTCATGTTTTGAACTCTCCTACCCCTACGTCACAAAGCACTTTCACGTTTCTTGAAGAACCGAACAGCAATAGCTGCAAGACTGCTGTTTGGTGTGCCTCTACAATCCAAGAAGAGAGTACACCCAGCACATGGCCTATCTTATTGATTAGTGACGAGAAATAATAGTTTTGCTCTTTAATTAACGGTGCTGCTTTACCATAAAAAAATAAAAAATACAAAAGAGCATCAGCGTAGCATGATATATATAAACAGATAATGAGTAATACTGACTGAAAAAGGATCAAAACACGGCCCACGTGTTCCACTCATTAATTAAGCTTTCTGAGCTTCAGTCATGGACTCATGGTCTTTCTATAGAGCTGGAAGTAAATGCTGAGTTCATGGCCACTTTCATGCGGCTTTACATCGGTGTTAATTGTGTACAACGTATATTATGGGCGGGGCGTGAATTCCCAGCATCAATCTGAAGTGAAAGCACTCACGTGCTCCTCTCTGTTGGTGTTCAGAATCAGGGCAGTGCTTGGGCCTTCTACTTGGTGGCACCATCTTTGTTCGTGTTTACTGCGGTGCTGGTATCTCAGCTCATCAGGTTAATATTATAATCACATCACCGTTTGTGCTTGTCTGTGATGTTTTCTCAGCAACTGATTGATTGATGCCAAGAGAGATGCTTATTTTCATGACTCCCATGTTCGCTCGGGTAAAAGTGTGTGTGTGAATTCTCCTCTACCAATATACATATTGCCACATTGATGGAATTAATTAAACAGGATAATTTTAATTTCTACTCCTTCCTATTGCTATGACTCTTACCAATAAATTTTGATCATCCCAAAAGCTTAAATTATAAGTTCCGTTTGACAGATTTTTGTTTATTTATTTATTTTTAAAGTTGTGGGCGCAAGTTGTTTTGACAACCATTCACCACTGCTGGCACGGGACAGGCAGCAATCCAGCGAGCGAGCGAGCGAGCTTTGCGACTCGTGCATGCTATCATGTACGGCAAGAAGAAACCCAAGAACCACCTGGTGAGTGAACCTTTTTTTACTAGATTAACATGATCGATCATGTCAATTTAATTAATGGTGTCTCGGTGGAACTTCTGTTATCGCTGCACCTACCACCAGATAGTCCTCATAACCGTCCCTTTCAAGTCTAGAATATATATATATACATATATACGTTACATATATATTTGCTTGGTATACTACTTGCTAGCTAGTTTCTCAATGTAGTATTAAATCATGTATGAGTAAGTATATTTTATAGTATATATACATATCATGCTTCCGAAAGGATGTGCTCCTCTTTTGCTAGGTTTTGTGTGTACCAGCCTTCTCTTAGTGTGCTTATTATCTCACTATATTTAGTTTCTAAATATAAACCAATTTGTACTCTCTTCTCTAAATAATGTAAGACATTATTTTGAAATAACAACGCATATTTTTAATAAATTAATATTAAACTTTCAATCAATAGGAGTCCAATTTGCGAAACGCCCGGTCATAACAAAGAAGTACAGACCCATAATTAGTAAGAGTGCAAATTTATTGTTGAGGTTGGTGGCCGCTGCATTAACCAAACTTGAAGGCCCTCCACATGTGCCTGATTGCTCATTTATTGTATGAAAGCAAAGCCATTAAACTTTTGTATCAACTCTCAACCAATTTTCGCTAAATGCTAATCCACCCATTAACTAAAATTCTTTCTCCTTGGATGAAATTTTGAATTCGCCATATCCCATAAAAAGAACCCTCTGATTTTGGTCTTTTAATCTGACAAAGAGGAAGATCAATGGAACCCAACCCATATCCATCTACCTTAATAAAGTCTTAAACCAAAAATTGCGGCTTCTAATGAAAATGGGTAACGTGAATTATGATTTGAAGGAGACATAGTTTAAGGAATTGTGCGGCAGTCATCCATTCAATTAAGGCAGTACCAATAAAGCACTTGCTTGAAACATAAGGATCCAACATGTGCGAATCGTTATTGCGGTGTAAATTAAACATGCAAAATTAGCTACCATTTCCTCATGTATTTAATAGTGACTATCCTAGGACATTTAGCGTTATTGATTTTTATGTACAAATACATAAATAACTCAAATATGAATTAAATGGATCAACACGAGTCGATGAGCTCGCACCAACATTGAAAATGTCGGCATTTCAATCGAAATAAACATATCTTATATCAATACTTATATATATAAGATTCCCATTATCCAAAATAATTGTTAGTTTTCATCTATAAAAGTGTCTTAAATAAATGTTAATGAATTAGAGTACGCAATAATTAGGTTGAGATAATTTGTTGCACAGAATTAATTGTGCTCTGGTGAGGAAAAAATTTTCAAGTTAATTGCAGCGAAATTCATATACGAAGTAAGTAGTTAAAATATTTTTAATCCGAGAATTTTCAAATTAAAAAAAAAATGAAATACAATTTAAAGAATTTTCTGACTGGCTAGGGAAAATTTTTGGTCAAAATGGAATTAGGGATTAGCTAGCCAAACTAAACAAACCCGTAAAGGAAAAGGAAATTAAATACTACACGCAAGCTATGCGTCAAATATAAAGTATTGAAACGAAGTAATTGAGGCATAGATTAAGAAAGTAAGGCCACCAATAAAAAGCAAAAGACTTCTTGAGCTCTTCAAGGCTTCAACTACTCCAACTAACAAGATAAATTTTATTACAATATATATATATATATATTTTTTTTTTTACTAATTAACATCATCCAACGGCCAACAATAATTAACAACATATAATGTTCCGTTGACGACCATGTCCATTTAGTACCAGCAAAGTAATTTATTAATTATTTCCCGTTGATCATCGTGATATTATCAACTTGATCACGATAATTCATCAATTCACTCATGAATTTAAAGATTAATCTAAAATAAAATGCATGATAACAAGAGAGTGGTATTTACGATTACAAGCTCAAAAAGGTCAAATTTCGACTTCATAAATAACCGTTGTACTCGCACACCGTCGAAAGCCCAATTACGTAATTTCACCTCTTCAACGCCCTCATTTAAAACTGGCGCTACCTCTCCTCTCCTTTAACCACTAGTCAGTCCTCTCCTCCATGTGTCTTTGGCTCTGCAAAACTAAAGAGAGATAAAAGAAGCTTCAGCTTCAGTTAGAAAGAGGTAGAATTAATCGTTAACATAAATTAACGGGTGGTCCGAGAAAATGAGTCATAAACCGGGCCGGAAGTTTCCGCCAATAACGGAGTGTAACGGGTCGGCATACGGTTCGATCGCCGCTGATCTTGACGGCACGTTACTTGTCTCTAGAAGTTCTTTCCCCTACTTCATGCTCGTGGCCGTTGAAGCCGGTGGCCTTCTTCGCGGTCTTGCGCTTCTAGTATCTCTCCCTATCGCCATTATCGCTTACCTCTTCATATCAGAAGCTATTGGTATTCAAATCCTTATTTTCATCTCCTTCTCTGGCCTCAAGATCCGAGATATCGAGCTCGCTTCTCGTGCCGTTTTGCCTAGGTAACAGACCATCAGCCTCTACAAAACCATTGTGCTTACTTGATAATTAATTAATCTCAATATATATGTACATACGCACACACACCAAAGTATCTTAAATTAAGAGAACAAAACCCTTATTCAACCTGACAGTTTTGCAATCGTACGTGACGTGTTACTGATATTGTATCACTTGCTTTCACGTATCTAATTTATTGGTAGCTAGGTTTTATGCGGCTGACGTGAGAAAGGAGAGCTATGAGGTGTTTGATAAGTGCGAGAGGAAGGTGGTGGTGACGGCGAATCCGACGCTGATGGTTGAGCCTTTTGTTAAAGACTTTCTTGGCGGAGACAAGGTTTTGGGCACGGAGATTGAGGTGAACCCCAGGACCAAGAGGGCTACGGGGTTTGTTAAAAGGCCTGGAGTCTTAGTGGGGAAATGGAAGAAATTGGCCGTTTTGAAGGAGTTTGGAGAGGATGCTCCTGATCTTGGCATCGGGGACCGCCAGACTGACCACGATTTCATGTCTATTTGCAAGGTCTGTGCCTTTTCTTACTTATAATTCTTCTTTTCTTTTTTTCTTTTTTTTTTTCTAGTGATCTATATATGTATTTAGGAAATGTTCTGATTGATAATCATCAAGATAAATCTGGTGACAACATAAATTGTGATATAAAAGCATCTTGTGTGCTTTCATACAAATATGCCAGTGCATTATTTCCTTAAATTTTGTCTTAAGTTTAGTACCACTACAGTTGCACATGAATTAATTAGAATTATATGATGCATGGTTGGTGAGAAATTGACTCGGCCGGTATTTTTTTTTTTTTTTTTGTTAGTGGTAGTATCTTAATATTAGGGGTGGGCATTTGGTTCGGTTCAGTCTGAACCGAATCGAACCGAACCGTATTATGATAATTTGGTTCGGAGCAAAAAACCAAATGGTTCAAAAATTCTGAACCATTTGGTTTTTTAATGGTTCAAGAAAAAATTAAAATTAAAATTAAAAAATAGTTCATAATTTATCTTCTTCTTTTTTCTATTTGTTAGTTAATACATGATATTATATATGTCATAGCATACACTTTATTTTATTGTTGAACTTTATTATTTTAATTTATTACTGTTAGATTTTATTATATTGGTTATTATTTATGAATTTCTAGATTATTTTTTTAATTTATTATGTTAATTTACTATTGTTAGATTTTATTATGTTGTTTATTGTTTGCTAATTTATAAACTTAAGATTATTGTTGTATTAATAGTGTATTATTATATTATATTTTTTTATTAAATAATGAATATATAGGATAAAATCAAACTAAACCGAACCGAGCCAAATTAATTTAGTTCGGTTCGGTTCTATAATTTGATTCGCATTTGGTTCATAAATTAATGAAACATTTGGTTTCAGTTTGGTTCGGTTCGAAGGCTGAACCAAACTAAAATAAATAGTTCCCACCCCTACTTAATATATATGTATATTTCTTTCATATCTTCGTTTGCATGACTTGTTTAATTTGTTGCTGGAAAGTGAAAATGCTGGCCACATATAAAATTGAACAAGATGAACTAAAATGAACGTATTAGAAGATCATGATCCATGAAGGCCGAAGCAACATTAATTATCCAATTCTAGACACGATTGATATGTGTTTGGTTCAAAATTTAACCCAATAGGACCCACGTTCTTAACCATTCTCAACTGCCTTTGAAAAAAAAAACTAAAGATTGGGTGGTCCATGTATAAGGGACCGTCCATTTAGAAACTTTATTGTTGGGCTACGCTGTCTTCAAATCGTGCAAGGACCATTTTCTATATTTTGTTTTGTTTTACGGCACATAATAATAATAATAATAATAATAATAATTAATTGGTCTGAAATTAATCGTGATATCATTCATAATCATGTGTGTATGTGATAAACAGGAGGGTTACATGGTGCTTCCAAGCAAATCAGCAAAGCCATTGCCACGTGATCGCTTGAAAAGCCGGATAATCTTCCACGATGGCCGTCTAGTTCAGCGGCCGGACCCACTTAACGCTTTGATCACCTACATTTGGCTGCCATTTGGATTCATCCTTTCAATCATCCGCGTGTACTTCAATCTCCCTCTCCCCGAGCGCATCGTACGTTACACTTACGAAATGCTCGGCATTCATCTCGTGATTCGTGGGAACCCACCTCCTGCTCCATCCAGTGGGTCCCCCGGCAATCTCTACGTTTGTAATCACCGCACACCGCTCGATCCAATCGTGATTGCCATTGCGCTTGGACGCAAAGTCTCGTGCGTTACATACAGCGTAAGCAAACTCTCGAGATTCCTATCGCCAATCCCGGCCATTGCCTTGACTCGGGATCGCGCGGCTGATGCAGCTCGTATATCAGAACTCCTTCAAAAGGGTGACCTAGTGGTGTGCCCAGAGGGGACCACGTGTCGCGAAAACTTCTTGCTGCGATTCAGTGCTTTGTTCGCAGAAATGAGTGATAGGATTGTACCCGTGGCAGTCAATTGTAAGCAAAATATGTTTTACGGCACGACCGTCAGGGGTGTTAAATTTTGGGACCCTTATTTCTTTTTCATGAACCCGAGGCCCACCTATGAGGTCACATTTCTTGATCGCTTGCCGGAGGAGATGACGTGTAAGGCTGGGGGTAAATCAGCGATTGAGGTGGCGAATTATGTGCAGAAGGTGTTGGGTGATGTTCTGGGATTTGAATGCACTGGATTAACTAGAAAGGACAAGTACATGCTGCTCGGAGGAAATGACGGCAAGGTGGAGTCCATGTACAACTCTAAAAAATAAGAAGGCCATTTTTGTCAAACTCGTAGGGTATTGGGCTCATTTTATTTTATTTAGTCCACAAGAAACTGGGTCTGGTTAATTAAATGTTTTTAAATAGCATTATTTGTTGTACTGGAAATTATCTCAAGGGCAATTATTTGGTAAAGTGTAGAAGAATTGTTAGGATTTGTGGTTTTTTGAATGTAAAATTGCCAGCGTGGTTGAATATTTGATATATCCATGAACAAGAAGCAAATCGAATTTTCTTAATTAAGCCCAGTATCATTCTTTTATGTCACTGATGCTTTATTTTCTTCTATTGATTTTTTTGTTTAATTTTTGTGTACTATTGTATTAAGAAGTAATAATTGACTCTGTATATACAAGAAGAGAGTTACTGGTTATTCCTTCAGTTAAATCATATGTAGTTGCGTATATTAAACAAAGCAATTCGCAACACAAAAAATGTTGATGATAGCAACTCTATACATCCCAAACTTTTCGATAGACTTTGCAGGCTTAACCGCAGTTTTATACATGTGATGTTAGGTAGGATGTTCACTATTATCATGTGTTCGAATTTGGCCAAGAATTTTTATTAAGTTTCAAGTAAAATACAAAGAAAATTAGCACCATTGGAATCGAGATTTAATAGCTGTAACTTAAAAGTTTTATCACTAAAATATTTAATAAACATAACCTACTATAATTTAAAAGTTAAATTGATTTGACTTTATATTTGTATGATGAAAAATTTATTGCATCTTTATTAATTTTGTTAAAATTATTATTAAAAATTATATCTGCTACATATTATTAATTTTTATTTTATATTTACAATTTTCTTTTTCTCAAAGTAGCTGTACCTTGATACTAAATAGAGCTTTAAATTTTTATAACGATATTATAGTTCGAAGCTCACAGATTGTAGGCAAACCAAATATTTTTTTTGTGCATGAGACACACCACACCATTTTTTGGAGTTTGTTGAAAGGGGTGGCAACACTCTTTGAAGTTTATATGTATTGAATTTATATATTATTTGTTTTTGAAGATCTATTAGAAAAACATAAATAAAATAAAAATTCCTTCATTTAAAGTTATTACATGAAATTTTATATTAAGATTCTATTTAATATTGAGGATGGGCAACTTTAATTTTCAAATTGTAATATTAAAATATTTGATAAATATTAATTACTGTAATTTTAAAATTAAGTTGAATTGATTTAATATTTGTATAATAAAATTTTTTAATATTATTAAAAAATTACACTTACTACATACTATAAACTCTTATTCCATAATAATAATAAATATATTTTTTTTTTCTCCAATGGGCCTAAGACCGACTCCGGCTTGTCGCGAATTGGAATATTCCACGCATGAAATAAAACCAAAACGGACACTTTTGCGATGGAGAAAACTATATATATATATATATATTTTTTTTTTTTTTCTCCTCCATGCCAATTACTAAAATGGGCCTAAGACCGACTCCGGCTTGTCGCGAATTGGAATATTCCACGCATGAAATAAAACCAAAACGGACACTTTTGCGATGGAGAAAACTCCAGCGGTAAGTACGGTTCGGATTTGCCTCGACTTTATTTGTCGAAAGTACCCTTTCCCTTACAAATTTTCACCTTTTTCGCCATGGCGACGACAACGTAATTTGTCCCTTGCAGGGAGGGGTATTTCAATAAATTAGTCCATTTTCTTCTTCGCGAGGATGATACGCCACGTGTCAGCCTCTCCGCCCCCCTATGTTTTATGTAACGCTCTGTGAAATACAGATATAATTCCCGCTTTTGTGAAAATAAACCAGGTTCTGGTTCCTTTCAAAAAAAAAAAAAAAAACCAGGTTCTGGTTTATCCTCTCTCAACTGAGTAACCAGACCAGAGTTAGCTTCAGACAAACAAAACTGTTTGTTTTTGAATTATAAATATCAAAATGCTATAACTTCTCTCTGAGCTTCTGTCTCTTTCTAACTTTACAACAAAGCAATGGCCATCGGCAGTTTGATTTCTTGCCGGAATTTCGGTTCTTTTGTCGGTTCAGGTATTAGCTTCTCTACATTTACATCAAAATTCCACTTTTACAATTTTTTTTTTGTTTTCACTGTATTTTTTTTCAATTAATTTCCTTTATCTACATTCTTTTCTTCTGTCGATAAATTCTATGCATGCTCAGATTTCGAATTTTCCAATGGATTCGCTTGCTCTTTCTGGGAGCTGAATCTTATTTTACTTTTTCATGTTTGTTTTACATATGTGCATAATATGGCTATCAGTTGACTGGGGGCTCTCTCTTTCTTTTCAGTTATTTCTTTATTTAATTAATTGACTGGATTAATAGTTTAATAATATTGCAACTGGACTTCTTTTCTTTCCTAATCTTCATTTACATGCTTTCGGATTTCAGGTTACCTGGTTTGGATTTTTCTTTTTTTCCCTTTTAATTTTTACTAAACTGGGACTGACTTAACGCAACGTGTGCTCTTTTTATTCTTTTATTATTAGCTGCTTTGGAAATTCCGCCTGGTCGGTGTAGGTCCATTACTTTGTTTTTGTAACGTGTCCAATTTCAATATGTAGACTTCTTGAGATGTGGCACCACAACTTTCAATAAAAAAATTGCTCCTTTACCTTTAGGGATAAATTAATTTAGAAAGCATAAGTTATCTTTCAATTAACTGAATCTTGCTTTTTGTTTTTAATTTTTTTTTCCATTATATTGTTTCATAGTCTGACTCATATATAAAAAGGCAAATTCACTATGGGCTGGCAACTAAACAGTTTTTGCAACTCCATTTGGTGGTTTTTGGTTGAACATCTTTAAGTAAATTCCTGATATTTTCAGGCAAATTATATGAAAAGGAGCCAGTTATTTTCCAATGGAAGGGAGAAAGATCAGGCATATCTGTTTTGCGGAATACACAAGGAAACATGTGGAACCAAAGGTTACGCAGTCCAATGGCAAATGGTCTGATATCTGAACATGCGAACTGCTCTATGCTTCATGTTTGGGGCAATTCAGATGAAAAGGCGTTGAAACATATAGCAAATTGTCACACTGGAAAGGAACATCCTTTGTTCCTACAATGTAATGAAAAGTTTAACAGAATTTATCCTTGGAAAAGAACTAATAACAAATGTGAATGCTATTTTTCTTCAAGACATTCACTTGGAGGTTGGTTTCAACCAAAAGCAGAGGATAGGATTGGTACAAGGAAAGGGAAATCACCGCAGTCTCTTGATGTTAAAGAGGACAGAATTTGTGCTTTCTATAAGTCTGATGAGTATGACATAACAGAAGCAAAGGTGGACTCACTACAATCAACGGAAATTCCAAGTGAGGCTGTTCTGCCAGATGGAGATTTGCAGGAAACATCTCCTTGGTGGGAACAATTCCCAAAACGTTGGGTCGTTGTACTTCTCTGTTTTTCAGCATTTCTGTTGTGCAACATGGACCGTGTGAGTATTTCTTTTTCTTTTTTTTTTTTTTGCACCCTTCTTAATTCTTTGTTTTTGTGTTTACATTTTTCCTGATTTAATAACATTCTGCATCCTGCCACGGTAAATTCTTCCTAGCAGCTACACTATTGCCTTTCTAAAGTTCGGTGTGAATAGCTTGCATACTTGCAAGTGCATTCATTCTAGATTGAGCAAATCAACGCGATTGTGTACTTGGTCTTGACATGCTAGTCCTTCTTAACTCTACCTTGTATTGCATATGTTTTTCTTCCTTTATGTTGACTAAATAAATGTTTGCTGTAGGTGAACATGAGCATAGCTATACTTCCTATGTCAAAGGAGTTCAACTGGAACAGCACAACAGTGGGTTTGATCCAGTCCTCTTTTTTCTGGGGCTATCTACTCACTCAGGTCTGCTTCAGAGAACTCCAAGTATTTTAGAGACAATGAAAGAGATCTTATTAAATATTGTAAATCACTATACAAGTGCACAACAATACAGTTGGTGACCTACCATAATTGAAACTCATTGTTTCAAGGATTTGTTTTTGTCTAAACGACTATGCCCTGTAATTCTTTTGTTTGGTAGTAACCTATAATGTGATGTGAGAATTTTTTTCCCTCTGCAATCTTTCAATCTAATTGTACTTCTCAAATTTTCTGGCATAGATTGTTGGTGGCATATGGGCAGATAAATTTGGTGGAAAGCCAGTATTGGGTTTTGGCGTTATCTGGTGGTCAGTGGCTACTGTTTTGACTCCTGTTGCTGCAAGAATTGGGCTCCCATTTTTGCTTATCATGCGTGCATTTATGGGGATTGGAGAGGTTGGCTTATCTCATTCCTCTTTTTGTTTTTGTTATCCCTTAGACAAGTACATAGGTAGCTAATTAGTTCTGAAATGTTTTCTTCTTGAAGATCCTTTCTTCTGGTCATTTAACGTCTAACTACCTTTGCAGTGATAGATGGTAGAAAGGACAGATACAGATGTCCAGCCAGAAGAACAGAAATAATAATATGAAAAATGCTAACCGTTTGATAACAACATAAAAATTTTAAAATTTATCTGTTTGATAAGCAGATTGAGCGATTCTCACATAGAAAGGTGATTCCATTCCTTTTACAGGGTGTTGCCATGCCTGCTATGAATAACATGCTCTCTAAGTGGATTCCTGTGTCCGAGAGAAGCAGATCACTTGCCTTTGTGTACAGTGGAATGTATCTGGGTTCTGTTACTGGGTTGGCTGTGTCTCCTATTCTAATCCAAAAATTTGGGTGGCCATCTGTCTTCTACTCATTTGGCTCACTCGGAAGCATTTGGTTTGCTTTGTGGCTGAAAAAAGTAAGTTGCTGATTCTTTTAATTATTTATCCGTGGACAAGTCTAATGTGCATACCTAAAACAGTCTTTCTTTTTTTGTAGGTTGTGTGTGTGAAAGAATCTGTTTGTGATAGAACACCAGAATTTGTGCTGCCCTTAGTTTTAAAAGCATTTGGCTAAAAAAGACATCACGTCTTAATCTACTATTTGCCTTATTTCATTTTTCTCCGCAGGCATACAGCTCTCCAAAAGAAGACCCAGAGCTTAGAGCTGAAGAAAAAAGACACATATTGGGTGGCAGCATTTCAAAGGAAGCAGTTTCAGTCATTCCCTGGAAATTAATACTATCGAAAGCCCCTGTTTGGGCTCTCATAATTTCTCACTTCTGTCACAATTGGGGAACTTTTATTCTGTTGACATGGATGCCTACATACTATAATCAGGTATATCCATTAGGAGTTAAATGATATTTGCTGATGGTTGTGAAAAATCTGAATGCTTGATCTGAACATGAGCCCTTATAGTGAAGAAAAAGAAAAGCTTTTCACTTGCCACAAATTCAATAACTTTTGCTATCAGCTGTTATGTGCATTTTATTTTCGAAGTTTAACTTGTATAAGTCTTATGTTACTCTCATTGCCTTGCTGATTATGATGCATATCGAGATCATATTTTAGACTCCAAATTCTTCAATGGATGATGTGGTTGTTGGAAAACTAGGTACAAAACTTCTGTTTCCCATAAGCCTTTTTCTTGCATTAAAATTTCTTAAACTAAAAGTTCTTGGTTGAAGGTAATTAGGAGACAATAATGCAGTGCTTTTTTTTCTTAATCTTAGTTTTTCTTAAATTTTGCCTGACACTAGAAATCCCATGAACTCTGAACGGCCTCATTATAATCTTGTTGATGCATGCTGCAAAACATTAAAATTCAGTTTCGATTTTCCCCCCATTTTTTAGTCCAATTACATTAGTACCCCATTCATTATGCTCAATTTTGCAGTTCAAAGACCTGATAAACTATAAATTAATCTGGTTTGTTCACACATATTGCTGTCTTGTTTTCTATCTGTACAAGGTTTTCTGAGTATTTTGGTCAATGATTGAGGTGAAGATATGCATAGTTATCATTTTATACCCAAGCCAATAAGACTTTTTTTGTTCTCTCAGGTCTTGAAGTTCAACCTCACTGAATCTGGGCTCTTCTGTGTCTTGCCTTGGTTGACCATGGCTGTTTTTGCAAATATGGGAGGCTGGATTGCAGATACACTTGTTAGCAAAGGACTTTCCATAACAGCAGTTCGTAAGGCAAGCATTAATACTGTTGCTGGTCCTTAATTGTAATTTTGCAGGAATATTTGTTACTGAATATTGATATCATCACCTATCATTCCAACTTATATTGGTCATACCGTAATGATATTGCCACAATGCTAGTTCCAAGGACCATGTTGTGGTCTATATCAATTTGGGGGAAAAAAGGTTCTCCTTTTGATAACCTTAGCCAAATGAACAACAGCAAGAATACATGTAAAATTCTGTATTTGTGCATGTTTACACATGCAATGTATGAAAGCTCTGGATGGCCTTCTTGTTTCCTCATCTTCCAAAGGTCAAATGAATTTTATGGGACTAGAACTATAATTGGCACTCTACCAATTGGGATTAATTGTCTTCGAATCCTCTTTAAATATGCAGATCATGCAATCCATTGGGTTTTTGGGACCAGCCTTCTTTCTCACACAGCTGAGCCATGTCAGGACTCCTGCAATGGCAGTGCTATGCATGGCATGCAGTCAGGTTTGATTTTGTTTGATGTCAGTTTCATCTGAGCTCAATTTATATGACCCCTCAATTAATATGTTTTATTTAACCTCGTAATTCTGTTGGAATGTGTCCTGTAAGATGACCACTTATATAGTCACAATAATTATGGACAGGGATCTGATGCATTCTCACAATCTGGTCTTTATTCCAATCATCAAGATATTGGGCCGCGCTATGCTGTGAGTTATGGCTATCTTTTCTTAGTTCAAGAACTGTAAGATCTTCTTGTTTAATTATAACCTCTGAAGCATGTTTTTTTCTCTAATACACTTGTGAATATTAATGACAGGGAGTTCTCTTAGGACTATCAAACACAGCAGGAGTGCTTGCTGGTGTTTTCGGTACAGCTGCAACCGGTTACATACTCCAACGAGGTAAAACTCACCAACTTCATTCTCTAGAGGCAATTGCTTTGCTTGTATATTTTTTATTTATTTTTTATTTTTTTTGTCTTTTAGTTTCAAGTCTATCATTCATTTCTGAAAACTCTTTCTCTGCAGGTTCTTGGGATGATGTATTCAAGGTAGCTGTTGTCTTATACATCATTGGCACCTTAGTCTGGAACTTATTTGCAACGGGAGAGAGAGTTCTTGAGTAGACGAAGTGCAAGAATGGGAGGAAGATGCTGTAATGAGTAAAGAAGAAGAGACCAAGTCATCAAGAAATTGAAGGAAAATCAAAAGGCGATAACAATGCCATCCATGCTGGGGCATGAAACCCTGCTAAGCAAGGTTAAATTAAGATGCTACTAGGGAAGATATTCGCCGATTAGCGAGGCCCTTTTACAACTTTTGAGTTTCTGAAATGCCCTTTTAGAGGTTTTTCTTTCCTATATACATTTTTCCAATCCCAGGGAACGAGATGGGAAATTTGCACCCATTAAACCTTCGCCTGAGCTCATGTAATGCTTCAAAGGAAACCTCATATGTTCTTTAATTAACCATTATATTCTGCTGCTTTAATCGTACATGCATGAGCATCAAATCCGTAAAAGATGATAATTTATTCCAACGAAATGGCTATGTTCGTTAGATATTCTCGACTGATCAGCAAGTTTGTAACTCTTGCTTTCGGTCTTGGACTTCTTTGGGCTCCAGTGTGGCCATGAAAGGTCTGATCGCACGAGGCTTTTTCTTAAAGGTTGATAGCCCGCATAATTCAAAATTACAGAAAATCGACATCGACAACATTAGCTCTTGTACCGGTGCCTAATCGGAAAAAATAATTAAAAATGTTGAAGAAATGAAATGTGTGTGTGTGTGTGTATCTTGATGACTTGCATTTCAAATGTAAGAATTATACTTAACATTTATGTCATAAAAATAATAATAAAATAAATATCACAAAATTAATAAGAACATTTGATATTCAAAGAAATAGAAACACGAAAGAATTTTAAGAACCTCCATCAAAGAAACCAAGACAAGATTTGAAACTGTGTCGCCCTCTCTCTCTTGAGAAAAGATGAAGCGGCTGCATATCTTTATCGTGACAGTATGCTGTATACAATAAGCGTAGTCGTGTCGCGTGTGTATATCTTCCCCCTTTACTCTCAAAAACCGTGAGAAGAATATATAAAACACCAGAAATATAAATGGCCCCGCATGCATGCATTCAATAGAAGCCACATGAATTGCGCCTTTCTTTCTTCAGCGAGCTAGCATTAGCATTATATAAATATAATAAAGCAACACCACCACTCCTTAAATACACTACATCCATGTTTCCATGAAACCCGCCAACACTTTAACGACGCCTTAATTAATAAACAACCCCACCGAGGCCCGAGCTACGACCTACCCGTTTCAATTTTCAGCCCCACCATCACCACCCCCACTTAAATGTATGCAATTATTCTTCTTTCTCTTCTTAATACTTTGTACGATACCCTCTAATTCTCTTGTATGCACATTAACTTTAAGCCCATTTTTCATAAACAACGTTAGTGACATCTTTTGCTCTACCTTATGGCCTGGCACCACCGTCAGCCCATGCCGCAACAGCACCGCCGCCGCCACCGACTTCATTTGCAAGTACGCCAAATCCTTGCCTAAGCATATTCTTGGCCCTGCATTGAAAGCAACAAATTTGAACGAATCGTGCATTTCAAATTTCGTCCCATCAGACGACAGCCATCTCTCCGGACGAAACTCTAAGCAATCATCACCCCACGTTGATCTCATTCTCCCAGTTGCATATATGGAATATGTGACCGATGAGCCCGCCGGAACAAACGTGCCGTCCGGTAACATGTCGTCCACTATCACGTGCTTTGAGTCCTCCGGCACTGAAGGGTATAGCCTCAGGGTTTCTGATAATGCTGCTTTTAGGTATATCAAACGGTCTAATTCTTCAAACCCTAACGGCTCATCAACCCACGTCGACGTGTCATCACCACGCGTCTCGATTAACACAGAACACAATTCACGTAAGATTTTGTCTTCTACATGTGGGTTTTGAATGACTAACCAAAAGAACCAGCTCAGCGCCGCTGATGACGTGTCGCGTCCGGCTAGGATGAAGTTGAGTGCGACGTGTTTGAGGAAAGCGTCTGTGTAGGATTCTTTTTTCTTCATGAATCTTGATAGCAAGTCGTCGTGTGGGTTCCCGTCTTTTTGCTGACTCGTCAACTCGAGCTTACGTGCGTTGATCACGTCTGATAAATACTCGTCGATGTGGCCCAGGCTTCGGCTCAAGCTGACTTCCATTCCGAGCCGGAGCCATTTCTTGGCCTTCCACAGAATTTCGGGCAAAATAAAACGCTGAAGCGAGGCTTCAGTGGCTCTATCAAAAGCCGACGCAAAGCCGTTTTCCGGAAGACCCGGCGCGCAAGTTTGAGGATCTTTTCCGAAAGCCAAGCCACAAATGTTGTCGAAGGTGAGCCGAAGCAACAGGTCTTGTAGATCCACCGGATCGGCTTTGAGCTGAGCCGAGTCAAGAATCGGACAGAACCTGAGCATGATGGCTCGGCTGACCCAGCGAGCCATGGCTTGGCGCAGGGTCCTGGTGGTGAATTCCAGTGCGGCAGTCTTCCTTTGGAACAGCCACGTGTCGCCATCGGAGTTGAAGATGCCTTCACCAAGCAGATCATGGAACACGGCCTGCCAGGTGGGACCCTTGGGGTAATTGTCGAAGCGGTGCTTCAATATGTGCTCGATGTTCTTCGGGTCGCACGTGACAGTCACGAGACCCTGCTTCTTGGTGAGGAAGGGGATTGCACAGATACAGGTCTGGTACGTGCCACCACACGCGCGGAGATTGTCGGAGATCCAGTCATGCAAGCGGTCACAATTCTCAATCAAACCCGGAAGACTGCCCAATAGAGGCCACACGCGTGGACCCTTGAGAGACCGTGAGATGAACGTGAACCAGAGTAGATAGGCCGTGACAGCCGTGAAAAGAAGAAAAGCTGTGGCAGCATCCATTATACAGACAGAAGTATGTATGACACTTTTTATGACACTTTTTATGGGAATCAAGAAACAATAAAAACCAAGGCAAGAAGCTTGAAAAAGAAAGTTAAATAAAACAAAATAAAAACTGAGCTAAAGGGAAATAATTAACCCAGATAGTGAAAAGAACTTAATTTTACGAAAAAAGAAAGAATATCGGAGATTGTAAAAAGAGCGAGAAGAAAGGAAAATGAGGGAGTGATAGATAGTACAGATCAGAAGAGAAGGGTGAATTTATAGGTGAAAAATGAAAGAGAAGCAATAATAATGAAGGCCAGGGAGGCCAGACTGTTGTCTTGAATTGTAATAGCGAGCAAATCATAAATGCCCTGGGAGGAGTTCGTTGAGACTTTTTTTTATGGTAAAAACAGCCATACTTTTTCCACTTCTCCCATAGAAATTTTCTGTCAAAGAAGTACCTCAATATATGTATAAAATTAAAATGAGCTACTCCCTCTCTCTCTCTCTCTCTCTCTCTCTTTGCAGGAAAAATTAAGAAATTAAGAGAGAGACTTTACCTTACCACTGCAACAGATAGCATTGAATGAAGGTGGGGAATTAAATGAGTTTAGTTGAGGAAGTAAGACACGCAGAGCAGACTCAAAAAAGAAGATAATATGATGATTAACAATTTAACATAACACGGCCTGCTCGAAAAGAATAACAGACAGTAATAATAATAAGGGATCTTCATCTTCATACTCATATGCTCATACAATAATACAACATGTACAGTCTGCTTTTAATTTGGGGTTCATTATGGGTGAACCATATTTTTAACTTTGCTAAGTTATCATATATACTTCAATTTGAGTCTTTGATACCAAGTGTCTTAAATGAAAACGCGGTTCGTCATGTGGGACTTTTGGTTAGGGTTCGGTGAGCAACTCATCAACAATTTATTAACTCTCTTCTCCGCTCCGTGACATATTCTTGATAATGCTTCTATCGATCCCTCGCCCCCCCCCCCCCCCCCTCTTTTTTTTTTTCAAAATAATAAAAAAATTTCTGCAAGCAAGCCTGTAAAAACAATTCTTCAGAATCATCGAGCGGTGTTGAGTTGACTCTTGGGGTATTTTAATACCTGTTACGATATGAAAAAATGTGCCCCGAGGCGCCCCCTGCTGCCATGAACAAAAGTCAAATATAGATATCATATATATAGACGTGCATTGGCACAAACCTGAAGGCATGCAGATGCCTAACGATTAATTGACGACAAATGTTTATGTCATCAGCACTCCAGATTTTGATACTTAATTGATGTTTTTGTTCTTTTGTCTTGTTATTTTGTCATTCTTTTAACAATTTGACTTGAATAATTTCTCTTGCTTATACAATATGAACTATGATATGCTTACAACTTTGTTTACAGGATAACGTGTAAAATTATCTCATTCCATCAAACACACGAAAGCTATTGGAACTTTGTTAAAAAATTAACCATATGCAAGGCTATTTTAACTTAATTTTGATACTTATTAATCTCATGCAATTCGATGATAGATATAGAAAGTCCACGTGATTATGACTGAAGTATAAACAGTAATTTTATTTGTTGAAACTTCAACCTACTGCGCACAATTTCAAGGTTTCTACTTGTGCATCTTCAAAGGAAGTGAACATATATTCCGCCAATTAGTTTACTTGAGCAAATAATTTTTGTCATAGATTCACTCGTATCATGGCAATTAAATTTGAGGGTAGCATTTCATTCATACGTATCTTAGCCTTTGATTATAATGCAAAATATGACACGCATTCCATGCTAAAGTCGTCTGAAATTTAATTAATTTAATCGATCAAAAAGTTAAAAAGAGTAAATTGGTAACATCAGCAAGATCAGAATTGTTGACTCTTATCGTCATGTGCTGGTGCTCATTGCAAGCCTTCGTACAGAAGTTGAGAATTGAGATCAATCACTTAAATATAAGAGGGGGACCGACTGATTAGTTTGGTGAGAGCATTAAACACCCGCATTATATTTATATTATTATTTCTAGGGTCAACATTTTGGCTGCCCCCTTTGCGTTTATGTGGAATTTTAGGATATCTCACCATTTATATATATCTTAAGTGTTATCTCTTAATTTATACGAGCTTATCACATAAACCATTCACCACTCACTTTAATTAGGCTTATGATATTCAAGCATCCAATTGAGTCTAATATTTCAGCAGAAAAGGGGGGTTAAAATGGATTGATGATGTCTTTATCATTATAAAGCTGTGGCGACAAAAACAGCATAATGAAAGCAAGAGATTCCAACTTTGGTTCTTCTCATACACTACAAAACAATTCTAATGAAAATTTATGGATCATTACTATTATTATCATTATTACTACTACTACTACTACGATTACAACTTACTAATATAATTAGGATAAAAATTCTCTTGCCCCAATTAATTCACTTGTAGAACAGAACCACACAATCACTACCTTAAAACATTGTGGATTAATGCATCATACAATAAATCAGTAACCCTTTTAGGAATAGGTTTTTTTTTTTTTTTTACTCCATCAACAAAATTTTGCAATCAAGTTTGTGTTGTCTATTTTTTTATTCTCAAATCAAAGCTCCTTTTCCAATAAATGAATGGCTTGGATTTTATAATATAAGGAAACAATTTAAGGCAAATGGTTCCGAGTTGGCTGATTTAGGTGGACTGATAAATATAGTTTGGGCAGTTAGGACTTCGAAATCAAGACGAGAATGGGTCGGACTCTTGTGGCGTATGAGAAACAATTTGACAAAAACAATCAGGTAATGACATATTTGAATTGTGTCACCATCAAATTAAATTGATTCTTTGTGCTCTAATTGGTATTTGTTTGTTTTAAGGATAATCATAACACTGCAGCTTTAAGATATACAATACTACTTAGGCTGCGTACGGTTTAGTTAAAAGAGGAGCTGTGGAATGCGGTGAAAATTTGCTGGTTGGTTTGTTAATTTTTTTTGGGACCTTGTTAAGTTACATTATGATGTAACTTATTAAAATATAATTAGTGATCTAAAATTAGAATCAATTAAATTATTTTTAAGTCATTAATTACACCTTTTGAGTTAATGTAAGTTACATTATAATATAACTTAACAACACCCTTTCTTTAATATGTAATATGTAATGTAAGGTTATAAAATTTCCTTACTGGAATTTACAAATGTTGAGATTGGTTGACAATTAAATTGTCAGTTTTAAATCATTTTCACGAGTTGATGGAGTTTTTTTTAATTAAAAAATAAATAAAAAAAGATAAAATGATCCCTAAAGCTCACATTTCTGGAAAATTGACCGCACCATTTTTTTTTTTAACGCATAAGTTGCAATCGGAAGTTTAAAAATATTCATATTATAAATTTACTGAGACTATCCTAGATCAAGCCTATTATAATATAAGTCAAAATTATATACTAAAAATGTTAGAAAAATATCTACTCTACTCACAATTTGTTCTCATTAATAATTAAAAAAAAAAAACGAAATATCTACTCCAATCCAATTCTTAACTGAGAGATGAGCTATATACGAAGAGTACATTCCCGGGGATTCGAACAAATGCCCTAAGAGCTCATCACTCGAACCATTTTCATTTTGACCATTACAATTTCTGAAAAGTGGATCAATGAGCTGTCATGGGCCCCTTTGTTTCCTGATCCCTCAATTCCCATATTGAATGATTACGAAATGAGAATCGTGCCGTGACCCTATTTCCTTACTCTTGATATATATATATACATATATATATATTGTGTTGACAATATTATGTTTATTAATCTCTCTTTAAAATCTTGAATTAATTTTGGTCACCTAGACACCAACCACACAGCATTTACTTTCTTTCTTCATAGTTTGAATATGTTTTAAATAACAAATACTTACGCGTAAAATCAGCTCATTGATAAATAGGTGATCGGATTTTAAATTTCATATTTCCAGTGGTGTGAGATAGTTCATTCAAACAAACATTTAGCTAAAAATGTTAACAGAAGATAATTGAATTTGTAGTAGATATATCAAGTTCATGATACTTGAAAAAGGGTAAATTATTTATTGGGATACCATATCATTTGGTTCATGAATGGGATCCCTCTAAGTTACATGCATGTAACTTACAACCCTCTCATATGAATAGTGAATGAGCCCACACCACTTACTATTCATGTGAGAGGGTTGTAAGTTACATGCATGTAAGTTAGCATTAGCCGAATGATAATTGAAAAAGCTAAATAACAGGGGCATTCCTTGCCATCAAGTTCAGTTGCGGGTGGCCGTTGCCACTTGCCCACTGGGCACTGGCCGAACACATTTACTACAAATACAAGCACTAAATCAAATAATCTAGACATAGCATGGTAAACCATTCGTGATAGAAACTTAGAAATTGCTACCAACACTATCATATTTTGCCACAACAAGGGGAAAAAAAGATTTTAGTTCAATCATGTCCCCAATCAACTACAGCAGGAAGATACAATCATTGACTGTCCAGAAGTTTTATTTTGGTTTAAGATATCTTTATTCTCGGTTCCTTTGAGGGCGCAACTCATCTAACTTGATGGAAATCAGTTGGTTTGGAGTAGTTCTTCACATCACTGATTATCTTCTGTACAAGTACTTTGACAAAGGGAACTTAATGCTCCTTGCAACCTATAACCATCCAAGACAATACATAGATGGAATTATACACGGTGGCATTAAATTACATTCCTAAAAGAAAGTTTAGTATGAGCTTTCATTTTTTCTCTACTTACCTTCATAGCCAAATCTTCAGATAGTGTAGAGCGATACCGAGTTGAACCCTCTAAAGGGCAGCTTCCTCCGTTGACAATAAAATTACTGTTGCAGAGACTGGTTAATTGCAGTAGAATATCAGACATGAGTGCATTACTCCCTTCATCAACTCTTAACCCGTCATTTCCTTCTTCCTCTTCACCTACTGATGTAATGCATTGGAATATGGCTAATAACCTCTCTAAAGAGAAAGTTCCGGGCCCTTTCATAAGTAACTCCTGTTCTGCTGCTTCCTTTTGCTCCAATGATTTTTCAGAGGCCCTGTGCGGGAAGTAATCAATCAGGAAGATAAATTTAGTAATAGAGAGCAAAGCACAATTTGCGGCAGGGCATAATCATATCAACAGTGTCAAGAGAAGAGTACCTAAATAATGCTATTATCGAGTAGAAAATCATTTTTACCAACTCCAAAGCATTCATTTACATAAAGCAAATAAAAGCCACATCTTATATCCAACACTTACAAGGAAAAGCAATTGCCCAGAAAAACAAAAGCGTTCAAATCAGTCATTACCAAATTACCGATATCAGTTCATTGGTGGAGTCAGACATTGGCAGGTCATAGCAATTGATCATCTATTCCAGACAAGATCAATAAACGGACAAGTACAATAAGGCCAGTAACTATAAACTGTACTCTAACTCCACTTATTCCCAAGGAAAGAACTAACCAGTAGTATACCATAATCAATTCATTGAGGTGACAGCAAAACCAGATTGATGGGTAAATAATTCAATATGTTTCTTTCTACCAATAACAAACACTTGATATATTGTGATGAGTATTTTTGGATAAAATTTTGATTCAAAAGAAATCCAATGTGTGGTGAAAGGAAAAAGAACAGAAAAATACTAAATCTTAAATCAAAACTGTTATGAAGAAATAACCAAGAGTGAAATAAAAGTACTAGTGCATCCTAACACATGAATAAGTAGCATCACAGCTTGATAGTAGAGTTAATATGACACAGATTTAGAACAGATTGTCAAAGCACTCACTTCCTTTTTCGTTTGCGACTATCAGAAACCCCAGTTGTATCAAAAAGTGAAGCATCCAATGTGGCAGGGTTTCTTGAAGCAAGGAATGCTGAAACGAGGAGATACTTTGCCGAAGTAGACATATGGAAGCCTATATCATCAAGATCTCCGGAACCCACTGATTTCCTAGCACCTCCTTTTCTTCTGGTCTCCTGATTGACTCCACATTCAAGGCACGGTTGAGACGCAACCCTGAATATCTCATTCAAAGAAGGAGCAATATGCGGCTGAAGATGACTAAACAGTCTTCTCTTCATCTCTCCATTGGGTAAAACTCCCAAGTCACTTAAGGGTTCGCAATATCTTTTAAATAACAACGAAAATGCAGTAGATAATTCATCCACTCGTTTAGTAATTCTACAGAACGGTCTCAGCACAATACTGTTTAAAAGGAATAAAAAGAAATGAGAGATTGGAATATATAAAGCAAAAGATCATTGGGCAGCAATGAGAACAAATAACAGTTTAAATTCTTACTCAAGAAAGGAGGAATAAAGCTTTTGATTTGCTTGATTTCTCATAAAAATTTGACGAAGATCATCTTCTGTGCATTCAGGAAAATAAACATGGATGGGAGCTACATAACCAGTATTCGAGTGATACGTATCAGGTGAGGTGCTGCTGATAAAGATCATACCCACCTCAGGCATCTTCAGAATATCAGACAGACCAAACAGAAAAGGTAATATACTAGAACTTTTATTCCACTCTCTAACAAGCTCAAAATTATCAAAAATCAAGTAGATCATCTTTCCATTAACCTGTCCCTTCAACTTACTTGTACTCGTTTTCTCTGCATTCTCCTTTAGACTATCTATGACATTTATCAATGCCTCACGAACAAAAATAACAAAATCAGATGGCTTTTCACATCTCTTTGCACTCGAATAACCATTAAATGCATTCTTTTTATGAAGCAATAGCTGATTCAAGATAGACTCAAACAAGATCCGCGGACTATAACATGAAAGACAGCTTGTATAAACAAAAGGGCGGCTGAGATGTCTAAATACCTGGATAATAATACTAGTTTTTCCAGTAGAAGCACTTCCATAGACAAACAAAGGAGGCATTGAGGAATTTAAAGTTCCCAAAAGGCGCAATAACTCAAGAATTTGAACACGTCTACCAGGAAAACGAGATAATAAATCATCTAGGCTAATGGGTTCTTGTCCAAACACCAAGTCACCAAGTGTTGGTATGTAGGAATCATTTGGTTTCCCTAATTCAATACCATTGTTATTAGCACTGAATGTGGATGACCTTGTTGCTCTTCTACTAACTTGCATGCTTTCCTCTTTCTCTCTAGCCATTACTTTATTTTCTGGCCAATAAAGGAAAACAAAAAAAAAAATCATCTATGAGCTAAAATTTTTAAAAAAAATTAATTAATTCAGAACAATAACAACATTGGAGACAAAGACAGTAAAAAATTTAAAAGATGAGATTCATTAACAAAATTAGCGAACTAACACAAAACGCCAGCGACCCTCCTCGCACGGCTACAGGGTTAATTCAGTCAAAGAACTGGATCGGAGGGATCAAAAACAGCTACGAACCATTCCACCGGCCTGCTGGTAAAGTGTCTAGCTTCGGGGAAGCGCGTCAAATCGCTTTTAAATCAATTATATTTTATGAGGTAAATTTAAGCAAATACAAATTACGAACTAGATGTGAATGCGGAGAAAAAAAAAAACATTATTGCCGCCAACTTACCCTTCTCCGCTAATTTATTCCAGGATTTTAAGCAAGCGATAATGATTTAGATAGAAGAAGTTGCCGTTCAAGTAAGAAATTGAAGAGATTTTGTCAATCAGAAAAACCCTAATGGGAGGTGCCGAGATTGGAGAAAAGAAATTGGGACAAAATTCTTCCCGCCAAGAAGCTGCAATCAGTTGTGGTTAGCTGCGTGTGGAATCTAGTGGTGATGCTGATGCCCGCAAATGCAACGCGCGCAGCGAGCTGTGCTGTAATATTTTATGGGTAATTTTTAATCATACCCCAAATGAATTGACATTTTTCAACCCGCACCCAGTAAAATTGAACCATTACACTGCGCCCTCAATTCTGTTAGTTTTCTAGTTATTTTTAACGGCTCCGTCTGAGTTTTGATTTAATGACAAAAATACCCCTTTATTTGAATTCAAATAAGTTCAATTACTCAAAAATGCCCCTTCTTTGTCTCTGTTTTTAACGAGTTTAGCTACTGATTTCTTTTTAAGTAAAGGATGTTATTTTAATTTCAATAAAAAAAAACTTCATGTTTCATGTAGATTGTCATCGTTATTATATACCCAAAAAAAAAAATATTATCAACTTATAAAATACAAGGTCACCAAAAAAAATTAACAGAGGAAGATATTGTTATTCACATAAAAATCTGGCGACAAATAATAAAAAAATTTAAAAAAATCACAACACATTCAATGTAATTTGAATCACAATTAAATTCAGTCCCTTTCATGACTATTTTCATCACCACAAAATCCTTATCCATCATCATGCTCTTCAACCTTATCTGCAAAATTAATCATTATTTGATGCATTTAATTTTAATTACTTGATTTAGGGTTTCAAAATACAAACCCATTAATCATAATTCAAAACAAACCCAAATAACTAATGAAACCCTAAACCTATAATACTAAACCTAAAGAATGGAAAAGAAGAAGGAGAAAAAACAAAGAAGAAGAAAAAGAAACGGCGAAGACAAAGGGAAAGAAAAATAGAAAGAAAAAGAAAAGAAAAGGGAAAGGGAAAGGACGAAATAAAAAAGAAATAAATAAAGAGAATTTCCATTAAAACTAATTTAAGGTGTGAACTTCTAATTTTACCCCTACACCGTTAAACATAATTGAGAAAATAATGGAATTGGAGGCGCAGTCCAACGAGTCAATTTTACTAGGTGTGGGATGTAGAATTTCAATTCATTTGGGGTAGGTAAAAAATTACCATTTTATTTTACCCCTGTCTTTTAACATCAATACAATTTGCTTAAGGTGTGGAGATATAAGAAACCTACTAATTTCCTCTCATAAGGTCTTTTTAATTAATCTTTTGTTATTAAACTAACCTTATTTTCTCTTTCTCCATTAGAGATGCCAAAAAAACTCGGCCCAACCCGGCCCGACTCATTCTCATAAGTTTTAGCCCAAACCTCTCACATAAGAGTTTGGACAAGAGTTTAAAAAAAAAAAAAGTATGTGCCTAATCCAAGCCCTTTATTTTTTGAACAAAATAAATTTATAAATTAGAATAATAAATTAAAATTAAAAATAATAGAAAAAAGAAAAAGAAAGCTTAAATCCCTAATTCATATATCAATAATGAATAATAAACTTAAAATTATAACACTAAACTCTCTTTGAAGTGTTAATTAATTAATTATAGTGCTTGAATTAGAGAATGCAATACTAAAGAATTAAATCTTTAAATTTTTATTTGCTTTATTTTCTTTATTTATTATTTTGTTTTGAAATATTCATTTTTTTAATTCATTATTGATTATAATAACTTGATTATTATTAATAGGCTTGGGCTTTTTCACCTTATCAACATGAACTCAAAAAATGTACATAGCCTTGAAAAAATGTATACCAACAACTTGGCATGCTCTCTTAAAAAAAATTTTTTTTAAAGTTTGTCGTGTTTTTTCCATAGGCAAGGCATGACACGATCGATGGCAAGCACGCGTGGGCATGACACGTGTGTCGAATTGAGCCTAAGAAAAAAAAAGGCACAACACAAGACGACACAAAGAAAATGGTGAGCACGACACGAGCATGAGCACACATGGACCTTCTTTTATATCGGCCTGGCTCGTTGGCCATTTCTATTTAACAGCCCAATTCCATTATTTTAATTTCTGATGGCGATGGATCTTAGGCTCATGTATATATCGTCTGCTATTACACAACCAATTAAATTTTGGCTAAAAATCCTTTTCGACATCATCCGATTTTGATTTTGAGGACTTGTAGAAATTCCTCAGACCGTCCACAATTTGTTCTATGTACAATAATGTGGGTAATTGTCAGATGAAAACAAAACATCCTAATGTGAAGATTAAAGGCACAAAAAGAAAAAAATTAGGGTCCCTCACAAGGAAGAAATTTTATAATACATCAGAAGTATCATGTTAGTCATACAACAAGTAAATTTTACTATGACATATTTGCATTTATTTTGAAAAATATATCATGCAAGTGGTTGTTATATTAAATTCAATAGGGGTAGGCAAATACAGGTTTGGATAGGGATTGGATCAACTTGATCGAGTTTTGAGTTAATCGGGTTGGAAAAAAAAAAAGCAATCCGAGTTCAATTCATAGATAGCTTGTGTGTTCATGGTGTTTCAAGTCGATATGATTCAATCACGATCTAATCCAATTGGGTTGGCCAAAATCCAACCCAATCAGGTTAAAGTTTTCATCCACATCCGATCTAAATCCAAAATTTTTAGATTGGGTTCGATTATTCCCCTAAAATTCAATTACACTTGTCATATATACATCAATTGATTGTATTACCTCTAATATATTGTAGAATTTCTCCTTACAACGGTTCCAAAGGTGCCTGAATCCTCTAATCACATGCACAATAGCTAGGACCTACTAATTTTCTGCCAATCAGAAACCATAAAAAAAAAAAAAAAAAAAAAGGCAATTGTTTCGATGGTTGGGCTTCCAAGATGTTGAGGGGTAAGATTCATTTCTTTCTTCACAAGAAACTTCATAGCATATTCAAGTCATTTTACCTTTTTCATTTGGCGTGGGACGCATCTTTCTATCTGTTTCTGAAGGAATCGAAGCGGATTTAATAAAATCCGAAGGAATTTAACAAATGCAAACTTTCTGGTGTCGCTATCAAACTCAATGTTGACGGGGCGCAAAGTCCATCGGATTTTTAATATCCGTTGATGAGTTCGGCCATTTTACATGACACGACACATGAACACATAGTCGGCTTTTACAATTCGGACCTAAGACATATCATTTGTTTTTATACAACAACTATAGTGGTGTAATTTGACATGCAATATGTAGAAAATGAATGATAAGGAATAGATTTTAATAGAGACAAATAGAAAACAAGGCAACCAGTGAAAAAACAAATGATAAAGAATAGATTTTAACACAAATTAATATACAACATGGATCTTTTAAATAATTTTTAAACATATAAAGAATAATTAGATAATTGATTCAAATGATCGGATTAAATGAATATTTACTTAATCTTTTAATATCTTTTGAGTGGGACAGGACACTTTTTTTTTTTTTTTTTTAATGACATACCATCTACAAATATTTATAATCTGGAAATTTACTGCGGGAGAGGAAATTAAATCTCTAGCCACAGCTCTCGCCTTCGTGAAACGGTGAGAGGATAGATAGCCACCACGACAAAGCCTTGTTGGCGTGGGACCCATCTTCTGCATGAAAAAAAAGTGAATGTGAATAACTTTTCAAGACTCATTTTTTCTTCAGCAGAAATAAAAATTGGTGGAGCCGATACTGTTCATTACTCTCTAATGAAATCGAACTCGATCTAGTATCCGAACAATTTGCCCCAGTTATCAACATTGACAAATGTCATTATTGAATTAAAATAAACATGCATGCACTGTACATAGATAGGGACACAAATTGTTGAAACTCGGACCGAAGAAGATCCGATGACCCCATCTCACTCTATAAATAACAACATGATCATCGCATGGCTAAGACACTGCTTTTACAAAACAATTAACACACAAATATTTTTCTGTAAATCAAACCCACCATGGACGAAGAGGCCAATCAAGTCTTTGAAATGGCAGAATGTGATCATGGCGTTTTGCTTTTCATCATCCGTTGAGATCGCTATCCTGTTTGCTGAAACTAACTCGGAGCTTTCTCCTTCATTCTATGTGCTTTCATTTGCTATCTTGCTGACATTTCTTTTTCTGTTTGTTTCAAAACTTATCGCCCACAAGTTTGCCGTTGCATCCCAATTGCTAGAGAAAGGTGCTATCATCGTTGCTGCCACTGCATTGGTCTTGGTCACCACCATCCCGTATTCCTCGAACAAGTTCAAGTATGCAGCCTGGGCTCTCTACGCCGCCTCGTTGCTTACCATCTTCATCTGCAATTTCAAAGATCAAATTGTCAACCTCAAAAGGTTTTGTCCAACAGGCTCTACTGTCATTTGCTTTCTCAACTGTTTCGGTCAATCTTGATACCAGGTGTGTTTGATGAGTATATATATATCTGCGTGTGTTTCCAGTTATAGTTGTTGTTGTATCACTGCATGTAAGTTGTGTTATTTCAGAACTCGTTAATATGAGAGTTTGTGTTATTGTGTTGTATTACATATGAAACGGAATTAATTACTTGATAATAATATCAATCTTGTGTGCTTTAATTAAAATTATAGTTTGTTGCTGCTTGATAATAATATCGCTTATGAAGACAATATTGACTCCGTGTATACACACACACACACGATTATAAAGACCTATAAAAAGAAATATTTTAGATTCAAATGATAATTATTTTACCATCTAATCTCGATTTTTTTTTTTTGAAAAAAAGTAGAAGTGATGTAACAAATATTGGTTTTTAAAAGCCCTTTCCTAGGCTGATGATTATAAGTATAAGCCCATTAGTAATGCATGTGTATGGAGTAAATAATCGTTCAATATTAATAATTAATGATTGTGAAAATTTAGAATTCGAATGATACAAAAGACTTGATGGATGATAATTTTAACAGATTTTTTTTATTATAAATATCGATAAAATACTAATTACAATATTCACACCAGTGTTATTAAAAAAAAAATCATTTGTGTAAGGAGTCAATCAGATTTTTGAAATTAAACCAGATGGTCTTTTTTTTTTCACAATTGAACGGGGACGATATCCGAAACTGTGTCAACCTTTTGTAATTGGTTGGTCCAAGCCCGTCATTTTCTACGTGTCAAGAAATTAAAATAAACTAAGCAAAGACATGAAGGACGCCTGCTGTCGGAGGATCCGATTGGTGACTTGCAATTCCTTTTAATTCTTCGAGAACACGGAGTGAAGCCAACGATCGGATCAAGAACTACTCGTGCTTTTATATTTTACTCTATATAAAAAAATAAAAATAAAAGATTTTATTTAATATTGATATTATCACCATAAGTCCACCATTGGACCAATATATGGTTGACATTTGACATAAGTTTGAGTTTAAAGAGACTCTTCACTCTTTGTATATAATTAACTGTTAAGGGTGTGTTTGTGATTGAGGTACTGTAACTTAAAAATTACAGTTGTTGTAGAAAAAAAACTGTAATTATGAAACAAAAGTTAGTAATATATAGTAAATGTAAATTTTAAATAATAATTTTGATAAAATTATTGAAGATATAATATATTTTTTATTATATAAATGAAAAATTATATCAACATACTTTTTAAGATACAATAATTAGTGTTTACAAAATATTTTAATACTGTAATTTTTAAATTATAACTGCTCAACCTCAATTTTAAATGTACCCTTAATAAAATATAAATTCCACCTAACTATATGGCTTTCCTCTTTCCCGACCCCTATCCCAAAATAAAATAAGTGAAAGTCTAAACCCGACCCTACCCTACAGTGGGCACCCCCAACACTTTAATGGGCTTGGACTTTTTCATCCCTATTATCCATTTAAATATCTTCTTTTTAGATATAGGTTACAAATGATATTTCACCATATTTCTTGATAGGTTATAAAAGATAATGAGTAATGAGATATATTATTCAAATCTAAATATATATAGACATAATCTATCGAGAATAAATTAATAATGAGGATCAAAATCCACCCTCTACCTATAATTTTTACCTATAATAAAGAATAAAGAAATAAAGAATTTCATCTAAATTTTTACAAAGAGCAACTAAAATCACCTAATTTCTATATGAAATTAATGTTATAAATTAACCAAAATCTCCATTTTAATTTCCTCATGAGGTTAAGAGAGTTTAGTATTGTATTTTCAGATAGAGTAATGATATAACCACAAACTCTTGTATAAACTTATTTTATACAAATTGATGTGGTATGATAAAATTAGTTGAATTAAATATTTTTTTGTCCACATGATTTATTTCTATTATTTTATATTTTCATTATACCAATGAATTAATGCCACATCAATTTGTACAATATAAATTTGTACAAGAATTTGTGACTGCATCATCACTCTTTCAAATAACTCCACCTTTGCCTAATATTTTAAAATGAATAATTTTGCATCTTTTTTGACTTTTGACAATGGGCAGTAAGGAATGAAATCTTTTGTATGTATATCGATCTAATCCATCATTATTTTTTACTAAAAAGTTATGTTTAGTGTAAAGAAAGATAAGAAAAATGAAAAATTTACCATCTTTCTTTCTACCCACTCACTCTCTCAGTCTCTCTCTTCCCTTTTCTTCTTTATTTACGCCAAGCATATTAAGATCAGCACACTGAATAACGAAAAAAGATAAGCTTGACTTGACCGAATTAAAAAACTGCGAATCGAGAAACTTTCTAGAGGAAGATCAGATATCCAAATTCATCCCAAACGAATACACTGCTGAGCAATCGTCAAGCTTTTTTGGGTTGCACCATTTTAGTACAAACCATCAGTCGACAATGTTTAGATTCCCACATCTTGTTGATTATTTCTCAAATTTTAATTCGAGACACAATTCTAATTCGAGAACCACCGACACCAGCTGAACCAGCAAATAGATTTGATTATAACACCCAGTCGGGACTTTCATGATCCGGGTATACAAATTCTATCTAGACAACCGGCCCTACAACTCAGGTAGCTACAGCATGGCAGGATCACATAATTCATTTGCAAAAAATAATAAGGCACAACAATATCAAAATTATAACATGTCGCTATGTAGCTAGGACACCAGAAAACAGGAGCTTCACAAAGCAAACGAGCATATTAACACCCTCACACCAATCTCTCCTTTCTCTCTCAACTTTTTTCTTCATCATCATCATCTTAACTATCATTTGAGGAGCTTCCCCTGACAAGAGAACCTCGACGGTGGCCACCTACAATTGCATCTTTAAGACGAGATATGGGACCCAACAACCTGCTCCCTTTCTGCAAATATGATGACCATAATAATAACAGGAAAAGAAAAGCAAAAAAGAACATCAGTATCAATTTATAATACAGAGACCTTCCATCTCACAAAGTTTCTAGAAGACAGGAAAAGAAAATGCAAATCCTATCCAATTTTCAACCAGATATACCACCTGACTTGCAAACTACATGGAAGGAGGTAAACCGTGTGGGCAGAGCTTCAAGTTTAATTTCTGATATAACCCAGATGGATCAGACTTCAGATCTAGTTAAGACAACAAAACTAAAGAAGAAACACAAGAGCAAGGTTCCGATCTTATTCATAGAAAAGGCTAGTCAGGTTTGCTTCTTCAGTTCCTGACCTAATAATTGGAAAAACGTATACTTCTTGAATCCGAGACAACTCTATGTGGTTCTACAAGTGAAGAGTTCGGGTGACATTCTCAAGAAACACGTCAAGAAGATGTAGGCTCCACAAAGAAAGCAGGATAGTACAAACACAAATCTAAAGGAAAAATTTCTAATAGTCCACAATCTATCAGCAATTACTCATGGTTGAAGCATGGTTTTAATTTCCAGTCCAATAAAATAATATTTTGAATTACGCTTTTATAATTCGCATGCATACGGCTTTTAGAAACATATTAACCAATAATAGTAAAACAGAGTAAAACCCACTTCTTCTATGGCACTGCAATAAAATTTACTGAGCCGACTAATTACTTTATTTTTTTCGGGGGAAAAACAGCAATCCACATACCTCATCATTGATGCTGAGCTGCCACTTCAGCTGCAAAGCTTGCCACCTTTCTTGTTGCCACTGCTGCCCAATAATTACAATGCCCATCACAGCCGCTGCAATGAAAATGGACCAAAATGTATTTGTCTCCTTTGCATGAGCATACAAGGAAGCTGCCCTTCTCTTCCACCATGCTTCACAGGGAAGGTCAGACTCAGCAAATTTGTCATCTTCTTTTGCAGGCATCAGAGATTTTGATGCGTCTGCGGGAACATTTAAACCTTGCTCAGAAGGTTCAGTTAGCTCAGGAGTCTCCAAGTTCTCATTGAGTGCCGTGTCACCGTGGAAAGAACTAAACGTAGCCGCACTGTAAATACTCTCTTCCTTCCTAGTCAAATTTAACCCCGGTAATGGTGTACCTTCTTCAAACTCTGTACTACTAAAGGATAGCCTGTTACCCCTCTCATCAAAAATCTGCATTTCTGGAAACTCATTGTGTACACTCAAATCCTTAAGGGTCCAATTATCTTCATCATCCTTTCCACTAGATTTGTCTCCGACTTCAGCACCCAATTCAGAGACAACGTCCTTCCCTTCAGATTCATTATAAATCTCACTCTTTACAAGTTCAGGTTCCACCGGCAAATTCTCATGCTCACCGGGGGGAAAAACAAAGTGACGAGACATGAATAATGCATGAGAAGTTTCCGCTTCAATTTCTTCAGCAGTGTCACCCCTGGCATCATCCTTCGGTTCATCATTTTGAGCACTAGGAGCAGCAGCATAGGTAGATGCTGTAAGTGACACAACCTCCCATTCATTCCCACGGGAAGCATTCTCTTCTACCTCATTATCCGCCATCCTTCCCAATGACAAGTTTCCTATCATTTAAAACATCAGAATAACAAAAAGCAACAAGTAATGAACTTAAAAGTGAATACAGAAAAATCAAAAGCATAAGACATAATTACTTCATCATAATTCTGTTACGCCATCATGCAAATTGTCTTACCACTAAAACATGACATATTAAAAGTAAACTATGCCATATCATCCCAAAAATTTACATAAAAAAAAAAACTACTAAATTCTACTCACAACTAAAAAGCTTTATAAGCCAAAAACTCAGTCAGTGAACTAAAGCCCACGCTATAAATTAACATCATTCTATGTACAGACAAAAGCATCAGATTCAGTCGAAAAACGTATTTCTAATTCTGATACAAATTAGAGATTAAACTTAAAAAAAAAAAAGAAAAATTCATCATCCAGTAAGTCAGTACGTGTGATGAAAGAAAGAATTAAGTCAACGCAAGCACGTACAAATCAATATAATTATTAACAGATGATTTAAAAAGAATTAAAACAAAAAGAAAACAAAATCAATCATCACATATCTATCAAACATAACAAAATCAGCGATCCACAGCTCATATAATTTCAAAAGAAAACAAATTAAAAATGAAAACTCACAGAGACGCAATCGGAGGAACAAGATCTAAGGCGGAAATATAGACTGGTGATCGATACGGCGGCGTTTCTGATTAGATTGAGCAACACTAACTGCCTCGACAGGCGTAGAGCGGAACAAGGCTTTATAGACTATAGTTAAGGTTTCTCGAATTCGAGATAAAAGAAGAGAACCGATGGTACCGGTATATTTGATCGGAGTTACTGGCTGTTGTAGGTAAAGCACGTCGTGTATTGAGATAATAATAATAATATCTTTATTGTTAGTCACTGTGGCTACCGGTCGTTAACCGGTAATTAAGGTAAGGTTCGTGCGTTTGCGTGCGAGGGACTGCGAGGTATAAATTATTACGCTTACGCGACCTAGTTGCGTGGCCCATCATCGAATAACAAAAAGGGGCTACTAAGGGATTAGTCGTTCGTTGTACCTTCAAACGACTGGGCCCAGTTATTAAGTTATTAAAATAATTTTTAATTAGCATCGGTGAATAGTGGTGATAGGTTTTTGCGATTAAAAAATAGATAAACGATTCGCAATTGTGGGTATTTTTTTAATGACTAGCAAGCAGTCGTGGCGATGGATGAGGAACGTGGGCCAAATGGAACTGCATAAGTGCACTTCATTTCCTTCATTCGATCGTGCGGATGCATGATTGCATTGACAGATTCAAGTCAAACGAACAAATCCCATTGCAAAAGACTCAAACCAAGAACCTTTGGGCCATTCATTGCAGGAACTTGCAACCCGCCAAAATCATCACTTAGACATCTATCCTTTTTTATTTTTTTGGTTTGACTATTGACACCCCATTTAAAGAACTTTTAACCCTTTTTCATTATTTATCCCGTTTACAATTGTAAGTAAGCTCAAACAACAAAAACTAACTATTGCTCCTCCATGTATTTAAATTATGGGTGGAGTTTTTTGCACCTTTAAATTAAAATGTCAAAAAAATTCAAATAGATTATCACAAATTTTCTATAATTTAATGGAATATTAAACATGCGTAAACTTAAATATTCGGTTAATCCTGAAAAATGAATGTATAGAGTATAGAGAATTAGGAATGTAATATTGATATGATTTTTGAAAGTAGTAAATAAATTAATTTTAGACATAAAAAAATGAGTCAATAACGTATGATTAATTGTTTCAAATTAAAGGTTGATAATTTGAAAACTTTCATCCTCACTCGTTTATGTCGCTCGTAATATGCAACGTGGCATTCTGTAAGTGGTAGGATAAGCAGAAAGCCAAGCAGTTTCAAGGAGTGAAGATGAAATATAAAAGAGGATTGTGTGGCCGGTGGCGGGAGCTGAAGGTTCATTATCCAGAGAAGAGAAAAACAGCCAAGTGCGAAGAGAAATGGAGGATTTATACGCATTGGACTTTGACGGCGTTATCTGTGACAGCTGCGAAGAGACCGCTCTTTCTGCCGTCAAGGTCATTTCCCTCCGTTTGACTAATGAGAAAATCCTCGTGAAATTCTCTGTTTTTTCTTTTCCAAAAAAAGTGCTTTTGAATTAGATTTGGATTGATCCATCTTCCTTTATTTCACTTGTGTTTAATAGGCTGCCAGAGTGAGATGGCCAAGTTTATTCGACGGCGTGGATTCCGCCTTGGAGGATTGGATTGTTGATCAAATGCACGCGGTGAGCTCTAGTTAGTTACTTTGCTTGTATCTTATTCTCTTCAATCTGAATTTCACAAGAACTCAAAGCTTCTCCAAATCTCTTGCATTCATTCGGTGAAAAAAGAATCTGCTGAAAGCAAACTAGTGCTTTATATTATTGCAGTTGCGGCCTGTGGTTGAAACAGGATATGACACTTTGTTGCTAGTGAGGTTGCTGCTTGAGATGAGACTACCTTCTCTTCGAAAATCCTCGGTGAGTATAATTCCGTGCTAAAATTTATTTGATGGATGATACTATTAAATGGCTACATAAAAATGTTTCAAATTAAAGGTTGCAGAAGGACTCACAGTGGAGGGGATATTAGAGAATTGGCTTAAGATTAAACCTGTGATTATGGAAGAATGGGGTGAGAACAGAGAAGCTTTAATAGAACTTTCCGGAAAGGTCAGAGACGAATGGATGGATACCGACTTCACAACTTGGATTGGTGCCAATCGGTACTCTAAATTGATGAGCTTGTAGAGATTGGAGCAAGACATTTGATACTCTATTTTCCCACAAATATCTTGAGCTTGTAATTGGTTTGTTTGACCCACAATTTGATTAGAAGATGCTCTTATTCTGCAGACTTTATCCAGGTGTTTCAGATGCTCTCAAGTTGGCAAGTTCAAGGATATATATAGTCACCTCAAATCAGGTTTGAAGATACTGATTTGAAAGTAACAACCTTATATATTCCCCTGTTTGTCACCACTACTTATCTTAATTTTCTTTTGTCTGTAATCAGAGCCGATTTGTAGAGACTTTACTGCGGGAGCTTGCAGGAGTTACCATAACACCTGACAGACTTTACGGTCTGGGAACTGGGTCAGTACACATTATCAATGCTAGCTGTTGGTTCTTTCTTACTGTTGCCGGTGGCTGTTGTTGCTTGCTCACATCAAAGTGATTCTTCCTCTTGATTTCGTTTACTAATTGCAGTCCGAAGGTGAATGTTTTGAAGCAACTTCAGAAGAAACCCGAGCACCAGGGGCTGAGACTTCAGTGAGTCATATTATATATGTTAGATCACAACTAAAAATTTTGATTTTCCAATCCATTGCAATGAAGTGACGATTACAATTACAGCTTTGTAGAAGATCGACTTGCAACCCTGAAGAATGTGATTAAAGAGCCTGAATTAGATGGATGGAATTTGTATCTCGGTAATCTCTTTCGGTTTTTATGTCATATTTTATTGTTGTATTTGTATGCAGTAGCATTGTTTGCTAAGATGGATGTGTTGAACTAATTGAAACAGTTGACTGGGGATACAACACTCCGAAAGAGAGGGCTGAAGCAGCAAGCATGCCCAGGATTCAGCTTCTCCAGCTCTCTGACTTCTGTACCAAGCTGAAATAGTCATTGGCTTCCCTACTTCCCCGTTTATTCGTTGATGAGCAATTCTTCCAGTAACACAAACTGCGACCACTTTTCTTATTTCGAATTTTTAAATTGGTTCATCTGAGCTATTTGATTGTTTCCCATCGTCGTGCATGATTTCAGTGGAAGCTGAAACTACAATGATAACGATAAACTACCCAATCAACAAACTTTGGGCCATTAATTGCAGAAACCAAAAGCCCACCAAAACCAATAACCATTTTAACAGGACCTCCTATTTATTTTTATTTTTTTACACTAATAATTCTGGAAATTTGTCATCCTCCGCTATGTATTGTAACGTCAAAAGAAATTAAATCGATGATCTTTGTGTCCGTAAAATCTAAATTTGTTTATGGCCTACGATACTTTCCACCAACCCAAAAAAAAATAAAAAATAAAAAATAACTACAATGCTTCTATAATTTTTACTTTATTTTTTTTATTATGTTTCTATAAGATTTTGGTCCTCTGCATTTTCTTTTTCTTTTTCTTTTTCTTTTTCTTTAATGGTAGATATACTATTGTTGCATTTGGCAGTAGGGATTGGATTATTTCTATAAAATTTAGTTCAATTCTGTGTTTGGTGTAAACTAAAGGAGTTAGGACGGTTGATTTCAGGCTCACAATTTTAAGATGATAACAATAAAATTATATAAGATACGTCAAGTACTTTGGTTGCGATGGGATTATTAGTCGTTAGGTACTCTGGTTGTCAGTTTAGGTGTGTTGGAATTAAATGAGAGTAAAAAGAAAAAAAATTGTCCTCTTTATCACTTTTTTTTTTTTTTTCATTTTAACTTAATATTTTAATATAAATTAAATATAAACTTACTTTCACAAATTTTTAACCAATTTTTTATATTATATAAAATATCAAATTCTATTCAATAATTTTTTTAAACTAGTATTGAATAATATTAAAGTTAACCATTATTAATATTATTTAAAAATAATGATATCATTTAAATAGTTATTTTTAACTTTGCCAAATGAAAGTTAATATAGTCTTGTTCGATGTTCTACAAGCAAAAGAGATTATTATAAAAAATTCAGTCTAATCCAATTAAATTAGGATATTTAATCCAAATCAATCCAATATAATCCTATATTTAATGATTTTTAAAATGAAAGATAGTACTAAATATTTAAGTTAAATCATATCATTTTTGTTACCCAATCTAATTTAGTCCGAAGTTCAAATGTGCCCTGTGTGTATCATTACTTTACTTCTCAAATTATTTGACTGTTTCCAAAAATAAATTGATACATGATAAAGTGTTATTGTATTGTAACTTGTAAGATATGCGGTAAAGAAGTATTTTTTATACAATTGGGTAAAGAAGTATTTTCTATACAGTCTAAGATTCTTTTGTAAAAATAAACCATGTAAAAGATGTGACGGTAATAGAATTTTTAAAGTAGTTTGTACGAAGGAAAATATAATTCACTCATAAAATGGTTTTAAAAAAAAAAGTAATTTTTGTTATATTCTCAATAAATTAATTATTTTCAAAACATTTCTAAATTATTGTAAACTACTCATTCTTAATTACCATTAAAAACATGAGAATAGTTTGATGAAAAACAAAATATTTTTAATAATACTTAAGGACAAATTGATGTCTGATGGGTATGGTTCTGATCTTGGATAAATTAAAATTTACAGAAAAAACAAAAAAAAAAGGATCGTCGTTCAAAATGGGAAAACGGGAAAACGTGTCGCTCCATCATTGGAGTTTGGTGAGTAAGCCAATCCGCACCCCACCGGTATAATGGGAGTCGGCAAGAGTAAAAGCAAAAACAAGGTTGGGTGTCGCGACTAGATGGCGGATTTGTACGCCTTGGACTTCGACGGAGTTCTCTGTGACAGCTGTGGGGAGAGCTCTCTCTCCGCCGTCAAGGTCCATTTAACTACTGGGATATCAGCCGGCGCGAATTATTTTTTTTCAATTTTTAATTTGATTATTCATTTTTCCCTTCGTGCATATTGTTAGGCTGCGAAAGTGAGATGGCCAGGTTTATTTGACGGCGTCGATTCCGTCATCGAGGATTGGATTGTTGATCAAATGCATATAGTAAGCTCTTCGTTTTTTATCTCATTTCAATTTTCTTTTCTCATATGCCTCTGCCTGAAAACGGAAATGCTGTTCTATTACGCCTGGACTTTGTTTATTTAGTTGATATTTTAATTTTATGCATAAGAATGGATGTTTGATTGGGGCCAAAAAAATAATAATAATAATAAATAAATAAATAGGCTCTGTTGAAGCTAATTAGTACTTCATTTTTTTTGTAGCTGCGACCTGTGGTGGAAACAGGATATGAAAATCTGTTACTGGTGAGGTTGCTGCTTGAGATAAGAATGCCTTCTATTCGGAAATCCTCGGTAGGTATTATATAATTATATTTGATGGAACATTAAATGGCTAAAAAGCCTGTCATACTTTCAAACTTTGTTTGTGTTTAGAAGAATGGTGTTGATTGTATATTCATTTGCTTAGCCTTTTGACACATTGATTTTGAACTGATGACGAATTTGATTCAATTTGCAAGGTTTCGGAGGGACTCACGGTGGAAGGGATACTGGAGAACTGGTCTAAGATAAAACCTGTGATTATGGAAGATTGGAGCGAGAATAGAGATGCTCTTGTTGATCTTTTCGGCAAGGTCAGAGATGAATGGATGGATAAGGACTTGACTACTTGGATTGGTGCTAATAGGTATTTTAAACAAGCTTTTTGAGATGACACTGAACAATTTGTACTACTATTTTTCACATGATGATCAAAACTCTGGAAAAATAAAACAAAATAAAAACTTTTACTTTCATATTTTGCTTAGCAATCAACGTAGTGCTTCTTCTGTGTAACTTAGTTTGAGAATCTACTTAATTATTGATTAGCATTTGGGCGAACAAAGTTCTTATTATTATTGCACCTTGAAATTCATTTATTGTTAACCAATTTGCTTCCCTTTGCATAAAGCTGCTTATGAGGCTTGAGTGAACCTTTTTTGGGCATATTGTTTGTCTTTCTTCATGCATTCCTTTATCATTTAATGGCCAGCTCCCTTTCCTCTTTTGTAATTTGAATGATAGTATGGGTCTCCGTTTTACATATCTTAAACATTTTTGGCTGTAAATTAATTGTCATTCTGATATTTTTGAACTCATAGGAGCTCCTGTCGGTCTTTTTACCAAATTTTAGTATGTTTAAGGTTTTGATTTTGTGTAGATTTCAATTTTACTGGAGCTTGTAGTATTGGTCCATAAATGTGAACTGGAATTTGATTACCTGGTGCATCTCCTGCAGATTCTATCCAGGCATCCCTGATGCTCTAAAATTTGCAAGCTCAAGGATTTATATTGTCACCACAAAGCAGGTTTCAAGAGACTGATATGATAGTAATAGTTTTATAAGTTTCTTTTCTTATCATAAAATTATCTTCCTTTGTCCCAATTCAGAGCCGTTTCGCAGATGCTTTACTACGAGAGCTTGCAGGAGTTACAATACCACCTGACAGAATTTATGGTCTGGGAACTGGGTTAGTGTTGTCTATGCTCCTAGGTGAAATACTTTTGTGGCTGCACTGGCTGGTTCTTTGACACTGTTGCTTGTGGTTGCTCCCACTAAAAGGAATTTCTCCTTGATTTTGATTACTACTTGCAGTCCAAAGGTGGAAGTGTTGAAGCAACTCCAGAAGAAACCAGAACTCCAGGGGATGACATTGCAGTAAGTTATTATGTGTATTACAATTAGATATTTTTGTACTATAGTCTACTAAAACAAAATGAGGCTGTTAAATGCTTGGTAATGATTTTTTTTTTGGCTCTTCTGGCTATTTAGCTTCTATTACTTAAGACGTAACTCCCTTGTTTGTTAAACTTGAATGAAACCTGAAACTAGTACTTCTAAATTTTGATCAGCTTTGTGGAAGATCGACTTGCAACTCTTAAGAATGTGATTAAAGAGCCTGAGCTAGATGGGTGGAATTTGTACCTAGGTAATATCCTTTAATAATCTTTCCCCCTTTTATTGTCTTTTTCGGTTTTTGTGTCATATTTTGCCGCTGTTTTTAGTAGCTCTGGTTGCTAAAGTGGATCAATTGGAGCAGGTGACTGGGGATACAACACTCAGAAAGAGAGGGAAGAAGCAGCAAGCATTCCTAGGATTCAGCTCCTTCAACTCTCAGACTTCAGTAGAAAGCTGAAATGATTGTCGGGTGCAATATTTATTCATAGATTACCCCAATTCTTACTTGAATAGATGCAAACAGTGTCCTTTCGCCGTCCAAGTAAATTATTGAGATGAGAATTACTCGAGTATCTGCTAACTGCTAATGAAGGAACTGGAGTATTTCTCATGTTGTCATTGGTATTGCATACACATAGAATAAGATGAAGATTCTGCATGTTTAAAATTCTTTTTCTTCAAATCAAGAAGTTCCAATTTCAGTAAATTGCATTGAATATATTTGTAATCCAGTGTGCATCATTCAGAAAGTTACAAACTATCTGCTCAGGCAGACGGGCACAAATATTAAAGGAATGGGATGAGGAATGAGGATGAGTGCGGGTACCTAACGAAAGTTGAAAGTGGTGAAAAGCAAATCTTAGAAATGAATTCCTAGTGTTGTTAATCTGAATCTAATTTTGTAAATCTTGTCAGCTAGAGCTCTTCCTTGGCGCGTCCATCATCAGCATCATCTTTGTTATTTTCATTTTGTAGCTTCTGAATAACTTTTTCAAGAGGAGGATCTCCTGGTCGTCGATAAGCTTGGTCCCCTATCTTAACCTCATAGGCCTCCGGTTGGTTCAATAAAAACTCCCTCAACTGGGTTGGAAGAACAATTTCCCAAAAGAAAATGAATCAGAATCCAAAAGACGAACAATGTGGAGAATTATCAAAAGTTAATTTATTAGCCAAGACTTCAACGAGGGACTGAATTCAACATAAATCGCTTACCTCCAAAACGTCTTGGCCTCTTTGCAAGGTGAACATGATTGTGACAAAATCAATGGCCATGAACTTCACTTCAATAGATCCAGTTTTCAGAACTTTTGACCATTTCGTAGCAATCTCCATTACTTCGGCCTTAAAAAACAAAAGGAAATGAGAAATCTATCAGGGATCGAGATGTTTAACTAACTCTCGTACTTATTCATTCACTATTAGTGATTTATGATTAATAATAATAATAATAATAATAATAATAATAATAAAAGCTCAGCTTAATGATTTATGATTATGATTCATTGTTAATGACGACGACCAAGAAGCAATAAAAAGTGGGTGATGTGATGTGACAGCGCAATCGATTTACCACAGAACGAGGAGTACCCAGACGGAGCTTAACGAACCCGAAAACGGGGCCGAATTGACGCTTCAACATCTCTTCCTGCATCTGGGGAATATTCATACTGTCAAAATCAAGCTTTGGCGGATCGAATTCCTCGGGGCCCGATGTCTTTGGCTTGCCCCATTCCTTCCAATCATCATCTTCTTCATCATCAATCACATCAGCCAGATCATCCGTGATGTGGAATTTGCTCTTCCCTGCCTCTGTCAATCGGACAAATTCACCATTTCTATCAAAGATTTGGGCTACACTTACCACGACCAGGATTACAATTAGACTGCGATATTGATTCGTCATTTTCATTTTTTCAGATATATGATTTTTAGTCGCTTCGCTTCGGTTTCGTTATTTATTATCGTTGGTTTCATTTCAATCTCACTCTTTGCCTGGCCTTAGTTTTTGATACCGCATTTTGTGGGATCTACAGCATTATTACATGCAAAATTTTGAGGAGTATTAAAAAAAAATAAAAATAAAAAATAAACTTAACTATTGAGATGGATTATAGAACGCGCCTAGGCTTCTTCAATAATTAATTAGTTAAACCATAGATCTACCTCAACATCTCACAATCACATCGTGAGATGGATAATCCACAATTGGCTACAAAATAATTCCTCCATACATTTGACTTTATTTCTCCAATATTTATTTCTCAAATAGAAACAATGAGAAGAGACTAGGAAAACCAAAAAAAAAATCGGAGAGAGAAGATAAAGCTATATATGTATATAACCTTGAATGGAAATTGGATAATTTTGGATGAATTTGGTGGCTGGTGGCTAGTTTCTTTCTTTTTCTTTTTTTTTTGGTGGTAAAAAAAAAAAAAAATTAAATCAGTTAGTATAGGCAAAATAGTCAAACCATACATTAGTGAGCACTTCCAATAGAGTTAACATAAAAATTAATGAATTATCACCTATAACTTATAAGAGTATTTTTAAAATAATTATCATCTGCTTCAAACAAATGTTATCGGCGAAAAATTGATCTTGTTTTAAATTTACATTGTTTAATCAACAGTGAGTTTTAAAAAATAAATATTATTTGTTAAAATTATTTATTTTAATTTAATATTATTTAATCATAGGAGGTTACTTATTATATATACTCTTTTACAAAACTAAATAATATTAAATAAAATAAAATTACGTTTTAAAAGATTAGCAGCCAAAACACACGCACGCGTACACGCGTACACGCGTGTGTGTATGTGTGCGCGCGCACACATACACACATACACAGAGATGCGCACGCACCCACCGGCGACCTTGTATAATTCCTAACAGTTTTATGTAATTTTACACAAAATCGCGTAGATTGCCTCCTCGTATTCATTCCATTTAGATTCAAAAAATTGGTTAATCGGGAACCGTACAAAGCAAAATATAAACAAGATTCTTCTTTGTTATTTGGGTTCGAGATACGAAGGGTCAGACGCTCTGTATCTGCAACTGTGATCACAGAGCAAAAAGGAGGATGACTGCAAATCAAGTTCCATTGCCTACAATATGATAAATCCTGAAGCAAGTTAATAGATCAGCATCGAGCCATAAATACTATCCGACAAAAAAATTTTCTTTTCAGTACTTTGAAACCCTAATTTTGATTGGTAATTTACCTGCCTCAAATGAGTGCTAATTGGGACAGAATCATGGTATGTACTTCGGATCAATGTTTCCTGCATAAGTATGAGAGTGCCCAGCTAATTCACTCGAGATAATAATATTTCAACCTAATCAGAATGTAAAATCTTTTTAAACTATCACTTTTACCTCAAGTAACTGAGTTTGGCCAGGTGAGTCATGCTGATCAGAGAAGAAGTTTGGTTGCTGATACAAGTCAGTATTGGGCTGTTGGTCTACCAGCAGATCAGGCTGCCCGTACATGCACTGAACCACCTGATTAGCTTCTAAATTGTACAAACTCTGCAAAAAAATATTATACATTTGAAACTCTAGGATCAATAGATGCTGAATTTGAACGTTATCCGGAATCATTTCAATGAAGTAAGCCTAGTATTACCTCCATAGTTGGAGCTTGAGGTGAGACAAAAGCTGGTGGGGGGTTCGAAATGCAGTTGACAGTATTTGGTGATTGTGCTTGTATGTTCTGAACTCTTCTTGATTTGGAGCTTCTTCCATGTATGTTTTTCAGTTTACGTCTATGAGGGACACAACTCTTATTTTCCTTTGTCCATTTTGCTCTGCCGACCTCATTCTGATCCTCAACTGTATTTTCATCCAAACATACCTCAGCATGTTCACTTTCAGAAGCATTCGCACCAGTGCTACTAGAGGTGATACCTTGAACTTCCTCAGGTTTTGATGTCAAGATCTTTTCAACCCCTTCAATTACTTCCTCAAGCTGCCTAGAAGCAAACAAAAATGCTTCTTCAGAATCAGCTGCACTGGCTGATATATTTAGCATGCGGGAACACAAATCTTTGTAACGTCTTGCTGCAACCAGCTTGGAGTTTTCATGTTCAATGAACTGACTAGTATCTCTCGTACACCCAATCCTTGCCTCTTTTGTCCATCGCTTTAAAAAATACTGAGATGGGACCACCTTTATATTTCTTTGATCAAGCACTTTTAGTGCATGACTACAAAGAAACCCAACATACTCGAACTTCATACAATCACAAAAAACTGTATTATCTGAAGAATTGAAGGTAACTCTGTACTCTCTAGACTGCCCAAATGTGCTAACTTTGAATTCGGACAACGATCCATTCTGACAGCACCGGTTAACAATCACGTTTAAACACTTTTCATATTCTCGCTGAAATAGTTCAAATGCCTTCGTTGTGTAAACTTCACTTGCGTGCTTTAACATAATCACATTCGCCATTATCCTTGGTGTGCTTCTACCCATTTCATCAGTGGCTATAAATTCTTTGTAGCGCTGCTCATCAACCACCCTCTCCAAATGCTTGAAAGCATGAAGCATATCTTGGTCAGAGCTTAGACAACTTTTTAACTTATTAGATAAACTCTCGACCACATGGGAACCTTTCGTGTCAAGGAAATATGTGTTCCTTCCATATACAACGGCCCACTTCTCTCTTTCTCTTAACATCCATTTCAACCAGTCATTTTGCTGAAGGCCATAACTGCCAAGTAAAGCCTCCCATTCTTGAATAAAAACCTCCTCATCCTTTTGATCATAAATGCAGCTTCTAAAACTAGTGGCAAAAGCTTTAATATCCTTCACTAAATGACTAAGGTGCCTGAGTGTATTTTGGTACATCTGCCATAGACATATACGATGATCTGTTTCTGGTAAGACAGAACTGATTGCCTCAACAACGGTTGCATCTTGATCTGTGAGAATGACCTTTGGCTTCTTTCCAAACATTGCCTCTAGGAATGCACGAAGTAGCCACTTGAGTGATTCAGTGGTGTCATCAAATAAAAACGCAGCAGCAAATGTCACAGCTTGATTATGATGATTCACTCCTACAAACTGCACAAATGGCTGAAAATCTCTGTTTGTCCGACAGGTTGTATCCAAACAGACCACATCACCAAAATGATCATAGGCTGCAACCATATTGTCATCGGCCCAAAATATGTTGCTTACTTTATCGTCAATATCGAGCTGCATCGAGTAAAAGAATGGTGGATTTTCAATGTGCTGCCTCTGGAAATAACACAAAAGACGTCCTGCCTCTCCCTCCTTCATCTCCCTCACCCTTTCAGACCGAAGGTAAAAGTCATAATCCATGGCAAGATAATCAAGAGCATCTCGTACTTCAAATCTTCCACTCATCAGTTCAAAATCTGCGCGAGACTGCAAGTCCAAATTATCAGGCAAGTCGGCTTCAGCAGCTTGAGCACTGGATAATTCTTTCTGCAATTGTACAATTTGATCATTATTTGGGTCTATATTGTCATGATTGTGATTTGCTTCAAAATGCGTGACCCGGTATTTACCATCGGGTTGGCGAGTGATAATCATATGTGCCAAGCAACCAGTTCGTGTTTCCTTGCGATGCTTCTTCACATTCATGTCTCTTCTATCCTTCCGCCGATATCCTTCTCTAGAGCAAGTAAACTTTCTAGATACCACCTGACCATGTACCTTACTCCTATTTGCCCAATCTTTTCGAACACTAAAACCAAGCACTCTGGCATATTTGTTATAAAATCTGTAAGCATGCTCATCTGATTCAAACTGTGTGCCAATTTTCAGTATCCCATTTGGGTTAGCATCTTCTTTTGAGGAAAGAGTAGGCAAAGTTGCAGGAATTACTTTTGGGCTGCGACTATCTTGCTCCACATTCAAGTCCAATTCATTTGATGTTTGAAGTCTACTATCCGTGTCCTCATCAAGAGGAGTACCAAACTCGTCAGTATCCTTATTCATGGACCTTCATTAACCGAGAAAAGCATAAAAAATCAAATAACAAATAAAGTAAAGAAAGATGAATTTTTTTTACGAGGACTTGTTTCAAATGCTGAAAATAGTAAGCATTCTGCAGTTATTTCTAGGCACCTAAAAGACATAGTAATAATTTTGTCACTAATAAATCTAACACCATCAATTTAAAATTTTAAAGCTATCATTTCGAAACGTATCAATCTACTAATCGAGGGTATTGATGGGATCAAACCAAAATTCTGGGTACTTGGATTATAGGAATATATATTCTGGTTTGGGATTCTCTAACCAAAACCAGCCAGTTTATGGGCATTCCAAAACCAAACAAAATTTGGATTTCATTCGTTTTCCCAACCGTTTTAGTTGCAATTTAAGCTTCATTTCTTCAGACGTACAGAAAATCAGAATACAAATATAGATGACGATGACAATAATAGTAATGCATGTTATCGTTAAAGCTAAACCTAGTATTATACGTGTCAATTTACTCCAATTCAGACCTAAAAATTAGTTATACACAACTTAGCACAGATAGCTCAAAGCTAAACATTATCAACTGAAATGTCATATAATTCTCACCATCACAATATCATACTTACACTTACTCGCCAGTAAATTAAGAAGAGCAAAACATCAACATATAAGTGCTGCTAAATGATTATCTCGAAAAAAAGAAAAGCCCTAAGTAAGATACGCGGGACCCCGAATATTGAAACTTTATCTTAAAACATTTGAGAAATAATGAAATAAAAAAATTCTAAAAAAAGGACCCATCACTGAAGAAACAAAATGGAATATGGAGAGAGAGAGAGGAGAAGACAATTGAAATTATGAATTGATTAAGGGTTTAGTGAACTGACCGGGGCATGGAAAATCGGAGGGAAATTGTTGGGGTGCTCCCCGGGGTGGGGGGGCGCTGGGGCTGTCGATGCAAACACGGCAAATTTGAGGGAGCAGATCAAAGGGAGGGATTTAAAAATTTGTTGTATTTACAAATGAGCATATGATCATTTGAACAATTTTCATTAGAATAACTTTTCTCATTTTTTACATGTTCACTTGAATTGAATTGAATTAAGTGGATTGAATTTAAATTTAGTTTTAAATTATATAATTAGTTATTCTAACTTTTACATTAATCTAAGGAATGCTTGCTTGTTGTGTGATTACTTCTTCTTATTTATTTATTTATTTTTCTATCATGATTCCATAAAATAAGTTTTTTTTTTAATCTATGACATCTTCATTCATTTATTTATTTGTATTAATATTTAGCCTTAAAATTATTATTAAGGAGAAATTCTATGGTACATCTACAACTAACTATTACATGTGTGACATATATAATTGTATTTAATATAACTACCACTTGCATGTTATTTTTTCAAAATAAATGACCACATGAGATAACATCATTTATTTATTATATGACTGATATGGTACCTATAATATATTCTAGAATTCCTCTTAATAAAGATGTCATTTATCATTTGATTATTATGTAAAACATGCAATTAATCATTTGATAAATAAATAACTTTATATTTAATTATTTAATAGTGTTTTGTTTAGTAGACAATAATATACATCATATATAAAAATATATAATTTAAATAAATTTAATTGTTATTGAAAATACTATTTAACTTCACTTATATTTAATTTAATATAGTTTAATCTAATATCGCACCAAATCTATGAAAGCAATATATAAAATTCAGCCTAAAAGCTCGTTTAATATTACTTTTGGGAGGTTCAAAAATAATTTAAAAAAACAAAAAATTAATTTTCATGCTTCGTAAATTTTTTTAAAAATCATTTTTTTGTGAAATCACTCATCCTATAGCAAAATTGAAAAGAAAGGAAACAGGAGCATTAATGATTTTGAAAATTACTTTTATAGTTAATACAATTCCATATATATAATTATATATATTATAAAAATCTAAAATTATCTTTAGAAAATAAAATTATTAGATTTAAAGAAATTAAGTGTTACTAATTATATTGAGATAATAAAATAAAATTTGTAATATAAAATATTCATTTTACTCATCAATTATTATATGTACACAATAAAAAAATATTTTATATACATGTTTATAAATGTTTAAATAAATTGTATCTAATATTATGTCCAATCCAATTATTTATATTCTTATAATAGTTTAACAGTAAAATTGACTAAACACATATGATTGTTTTTAAAACTCGCGATACTTTTAAAGATAAATCTATTAAATATTTAGCTGATTATCTTTATAGGTGATTATTTCTACAGCAAAATTAACAATAATTATTTTAAATATTGCATTATTACTATACTAGCCATAATTCAATTCAATATAATTTTAATAGTCAATCTAATTTAATCTTCCCTGCCAAATATAGCCAATCACATAAATCTGAGAGGAGAAAAACTAAATTGAAGGAGAATCAAACTTGGGCTGGGCTTCAATGAAATGGACTTGGACTAGGCCTAGTGGTGTATATCCAAAACTACCTCGATAAAAATAAAAATAAGGCAATTTGAACCTATCAAAATACTCTCTCCGCCCATTTCATCACTGAAATTTAAAAATTAATATTTTACTATACAAACCCTCTTAAATGCCAAACATATCCTTGTTTAAATAAACTATTATGATAGCATTTTCTTGATAAATAAAAAGAAAATGGGAAGAAAGTGCATGCTTTCTCTTTCTCTCACCTCCTAGACCCCTCCGTCTCAATTGAAATTACAAGAACTCGACTGCAGATGCATTGGTGAGGGAACAATTTGACATTTAATCAAGTATTGTAAAAGCATATACAACATTTATTTTCTCCAATGATCAAACTAATTCATAGAACTCGAAAGAATATAAGAATTGGAAATAGAGTTTCAACTCACGTCTCTTGTTGTTATTTATTCAGTTACAACATTATGAACAAAAATATAAAAATAATAGAAACTGCAAAAAATTGCAATCATTACTCATTGAGAGGTTGACGAAGAATAGGGGAAAAAAATTCCTTAAAGCACACTAAACAATTTCTTTTTCCGCAAAGGAGTAAACTTTTTAGCAAGCATCTTCTTTTTATTTTTATGGTTTGAGTTCTAATTTTGTGATTAAATTCTTTTTGATAAGTGGGTTTTGCTTCTCTATGATGATAATTTATTAAATTATATTTAATGTTGAAAATTATTTTTAGGAAAGGACGAACATGCCGGCTCTTGGCCGAGACTTGTGTAAATAGTAACTAAAATATAATTTTTAATGATATTATCATGTCTTTTTTGGTAAATTATTAAATGAGTATTATGGTAAGAAATTTAATTTCGAAAAAGTAGGTGCTGAGAGAGTATTTAGATTGGTTCAAATAACTTCACCCAAAAATAGATATTATGCTTTATATTTTTCCTTTCTCTGCTGCCGCCGCCACCAAACCTATTTTGATTTTTGATACCCTTTGACGTCCAAAAATAACAATCTTGCTAGGAATTCAAAAAGCACTTGCTCATGAAACCAACAGAGCCAATGAACCAAGACAATAAATTTGCCTAAATGACTAAATCTAATAAATAACCAGTATTCACAGGCTTCTTCACAGTTTCGGTTTACTCTTCAATCTTTGTAATTGAGTAAACTTTACCCGCTTTTAGAGCCCGCTGCTTTCAATTTCAATCACACTTCATAATTGAATCATCTAATTTAATCTTCAATCCTCGTAGAAAAACCAATTTGCCTCATCAAGAACACAAGCAACTAGAGAAAGATAATATTTCATCCGTTAATTCTTCCAAAAGTTTAAGTTTCTGCCAAATTTGAAGACAATTTTCCAACAAATTTAAAAGAAAAATTAACATGCATATCGAATTATTTTTCAAGCTTTTTAATCACCTCTCATCACATATCAGTAAGCAAAATTGACCCAGAAAAAATGGGGAAAAAAATGGTTAAGCCCAAAATTTACCTTTAACAAGTTGTTAAAAGCAAGGCTAGCCGGCCAAAGAGTAGGAGAGAGAAAGAAAAAGATGTTATATATATAACAAGGTTAAGTTTAGAATTATGTGTAATTAGTTGCAAAGTATGGGTTAATGAGATAAGCCAAGGGAGTAAAATATTGCTAAGAGTGATGATAGAGCCACAAATTCTTGTACAAATTTATCTTGTACAAACTGATGTGGTATCAATTTATTGGTTGAATGAAAATACAAAATAATAAAAATAAATTATGTGGGACAAGAGATATTTAATTCAAAAAATGTTATCATGTCGCATTGGTTTGTACATGATAAGTTTATACAAGAGTTTGTGGCTATATCATTACTTTATTGCTAAACCCTAGTGTTTTAAAGTTCAACTATGGCGGGAGAGTTTACATAATTGAATTGACTAATATATGTGATCAGAAGTATATATATATTCCAATTAGAGTTCCTTTTAAATTAAGGAAACTTTTTATTTTTTTATTTTTAAAGAATAATCTATAGAATCTCAATATATTTTGTGATAAAGTAGCGTGGGTAGTGAATGTAGGTCATTTCATTTAAACTCTCCTAAGTTTTTTATACATTTTATATCACCCTCTATTAGTGATTACACAAGGTTAAGACTATTCTCTCATACAATAATTTTGGAATACCTATATTATATTGGGTTCATTCATGAGATAATCATGGTTTCTTAATAGCTTTTGGCTCAAAAATATACTTTTAAATCTTTTGAAAGAAAAATAAATAAATAAATAAAGCAACGCGCACACACAAAGAGACAACGTTCTCAATATTTACTTCATCCGCAGGGGAAACTGCTGGGTTACGGTGTTTGGTAGAAAAAGTGGCGTGAGCAGAAAGAAAGAACTGGAAAAAATGAAAGCCGGCCACATTTTCATTTCATGGCATTGGCTTGTACTGAACCGTCGCATGCCTATGGCTTCGTTGTTGCCATCTTTTTCTCATCGTCAACATTGCGTCGTCGCTTCAACTTATTGAAAAATGAAGATCATTTGTTTTCCGTAATTAAGTTGTCGGACTCTTTACCTTTTTTTTTAAAACTTCCAGAGAGAAATGCACGGTGAAGAATTAATATTCAGGAATTTTAATTAAAATTTAATAAGGCCTCTTTCGCTACCAAAATATCTAGAAATAAAAAGAGAAAATGGCCTGCAGAAACAAAAAAAAAAAAAAGAAAAAAAAGAACAAGAACCAATCTTGTTGAATTGATTGATAGTTTCTCTATCTCCCTCGTAGCCGGCCAGTTTAAAACTTTAAATGTCAATTTAGGCACATATAAACGTTGTCACTTACTTATGAAAAATGAATCCCACGAACTAGACGATGAATGAAATTCCAAGGCTGAGGGTCCATTCCAATAAAAATGCCTTTCTGTAACATTAAACTTCACGGTATGATACTACTATATATATGATTATTTAAAAGAGTGTTTTTAATATTATTTTTTTAATAAATAAAATAAATAATGTTCAGAACTTTTTTCAAGTGATGTGTTCTAGTCTGTAATCTATTTTATCTGACAAATCAAGCATATGGATATACAGGAACGAAGTAAATTGAATTGTTTACACGATGACAATAAGGTAATAGGTTGAATAAGATGAAACTGAAATCTCTTTATTTGTAACGGATGAGATTGCATGACCAGTTGCAATTATCATGGTGCTAATTGGGATGACAAAAAGTTTACTGTGTATTACAAGTTTGATAATTGTTTTTTTTTCTTTTTTTGAAACTGATTATAACAATCAAACTATAATTTATATTACATAAGACTATTACTGATATTTATAATCAAATTATCACTCATATTTATATGAAATTATTATTGAGACTAATTTTATATACATTATCATGAAATACTGTCCAAATATTTATTATATCTAATATTCGAGGACGTCTACTTCACTTACTCATATTAATAAAAAAAAAAAAATTTCATTCAATAATTAAAGAAAAAATTGAACCCCACAATATTTTAGGGACTTGAACTGTTAGGGCAGCAGCCCAGTCATTCAACTAAAGACCGAGTGACAAATTTAATAGTCGTTAAAGTTCGTAATAAGTGTTTTTTTTTTTTAAAAAAAAAATTCCTTATGAATTGCAGGCTGATTTGATGATTTATATTCTCTACGGATGTGAGTTTAATAATAATAAATTCACGTTGAATGATACCCATAGCCATAGCCATCCCCAATTACAAATAGAAGTGATTCCAAAATTTACCACCCTTGCATAAAATAAATAAAACGTGAAAGAAACAACAGCAGGTACGCTGAACCAATGGGCAACGGAAAGATGGAGGCAGGTGGCTGTTAATGTAAGTAACTAAAGTCGTAAGCAATTGCATCACAACAACTCATGACAAAACGAATCGATTCGATTCGATTCGATTAGATGCAATGGATGGAGTAGGCTTAATTTATAGCTTAACCTTTATCAAGAACGCCCGGCGGCGTGTCACGCCACGCCACGTCGTCTTGGTGATTAATCCCCCAAAGCCGGAAAGGCGCCAGGGTAGCCACTGCTCACTTGACAAATACACTTTTGGCCCGCTTCTGATATCCGAAGCTTACTAGTGATCCGCAATTTTCACCTGGCACATTCCATTTGCGTACCTGCGTCGTGAATAATATTATTAATAATAATATTGAAATTCTTTTTTTTTTTAGTTTTGTTTTCCTCTCCTTACGTATGAACCAACAGACCATATGGAGGTTCTGTTAATGGACTGACAGACTATCGAGGGTTCTGTTAAAATGTCGAAATGCCTAGTATAGTGTCTGTCACACACTCACCTCTACTGTGAACTAGCTAAAAAAATGTGGTAAAATTAAATTAAATGGATGCCATCCTTTAGTGGACCAAATCTTTGGGTTTTTGTCATCAGTGGGTGCCTGGTGGCCGCGCTGTTTTTACTTGCGTTTCAAAATTATACATGCATGATGCATTCATTTGCTTTTTGATGAAATTTGACCATTCTTTATAGCCAGGAGGCAGCTCTACATTGGACCAGCAGCCACCACTCCCAACATGGGAGTCTTGAGTGTTTTTGGACCATTTCCTCGTAATCATTCTTTTTTTTAAAAAAAAAATTTTACATTGACACACTGAAACACTTACTTAGATATTTTAAATCATCTCTAATATTCGAAGAGTGTCTACTTCACTCATATTTGTAATAGAAATATTATTTCCACTCAATTAGTTGATATTTAAGAGAGAAGTGAAACTAACATTTATTCGTAAAGATTTTATGGAGGTTCGAACTCTTACATTCAACATTGTAAGTGTTAGATTTCTCTCATTGGACCAAAAATCCATTAGTAATCATTCATTATTTATCGTGTATATATTTTAATGAATCATGATAATTTATACATATACATAGGGGTGGGCATAAACCCACAACCCATGGGTTTATCCAAACTCAAACCAAATTAAATGGTTTGGGTTGGGTAAATCATGAAAATGGGTTAGATGTGGGTTTTATGTAGAAAACTATTTCATTATGGTTTGGGTATGGTTTACCCATGGGTTATGGACAAAATCCCAACACACAAATTTTTCAAATGAAATAAATGAAAACAAAATAAATGAACACAAATAAGTGAAAGACCACCATTAAATTTTTTACGGCGTGATCAATTGTCAACAGTTAGAAAATGAAAATAACAGTAAAAATAAATTTAAATTAAATAAATATTGTTGTAAATAACATAATTTTTTTTCCTTATTTACAAAAATAATTCCTCCGACATGGAAGGATCATCATAGAAAGAGCAGGAGACTCTACTAAGAAGAAATAACATAAATTTCTTCTTATTTACAAAATTTTTTTCTTATAATTATTTATTTTATGAACATTTTCTTATAATAAATATTTTATAATATTTTAAAATTAAATGTAAAAAGTATAGGTAAAATATTTTATTATTTATCTTATAATAAATTTTTATTTGTCATTCAAGTTTTCTTATAATAATTTTTTTATCATTTGACTAATAATTTTCTTATATATTTATTATAAGAAAATTTTCACAAAATAAATAAGTATAAAAAAATTTTATTATTAATTTTTTTGTTCATATCAAAACATATATTTCTTGTTTTTAATGCTTTATTTTTTATTTAGTTTCTATTCATGTGATTTATTTAATTTAGAATAAATATAAATAAAAGAGTAGTTGAAAATAAGGGTAATATTGTAAACTTATACTATTATGGGGGTTTTTGGCCATTATAAAAGCATTAGGGGGAAAAATAATATACGTTGATTATTGTAGGGGGGAAACTGGCAATCTCCCTAAAATTAAACATATAAGTAGACAACATAACGCAAAACTACCAAAATGATCAATAAAAATAAATATTACATAATTAAATAAATAACAAGTGGCAAAATTTATTATTAGATTGTTAATGTCATGTTTGTGAAAGTTTATTATTAAAGTGTACATTCTTATTTATTGAGAAATAATAATTTTTGTGATTAAACTTTATTTTGATTTTCTAGTATTCTTTAATTTAAGGACTAAGTTATTGTAAAATTTATAATTTTTATCCACTATATTTTTTTATATTTTAATATCAATTTAATAATTAATAACAATTAATAATTATTATAATTTTGATATAATTAAATTTTATTAAAATAAAAATTATTTTGATAATAAAATTCAAACCAAACCCAAACCAAACCCAAATGGTTTGGTTTGGTTTGGGTTAAAAATATTTGGGTTGGTTTGGGTTGAATCCAAATTTTTATGGTTTGGTTTGGGTTGACTTAAAATCCAACCCAAACCAACCCATGCCCACCCCTACATATACATGTCAAACAAACAATGAATAATTAAGAAGTAATACTTTAAGAAAACAATAAATTTTCTTTACTAGAATACATATAAAATATAATGGTTTATCGGTTCTACCACATATAATAGTACAATTAACATACATATATATGGCGGTCAAATCCTTTCCTTATTTTTATATGTTTCCAGAATCTGAGGGTGGCATTTAATAGTTATACCACCCAATTAGTATATAAATTAGGAAATTTCTATTTGCATGACATTCACGGACAACATTACATGTGACAAATAGATCAAAGATGCTTATGCATAAATAACAATATTTATTAATGAATAAGTTTGTTTTATAGTAATATATATATATATTTAAATTTTAGTGGTCATGGAGTAATTTTATATATAACGTCATCTGCAAATAGCATTGCTCTATAAGTTATTTTATTCACAACAAATCATCATTTCAAAATTGGCATATACATAAAAAGCAGTAAAAAAAAAAAGAACATCATCACTAAAAAACAAAAAATAATAATAATAACTACATGAAATTTACTATAACAAATATAAAAAACAAAAAATAATAATAATAACTACATGAAATTTACTATAACAAATTTTTTTATGCCTTTATACTAAATTTTATGTTACTTTGGGTGCATAGAGCGGGTAATAATATTTCTTCTTCTTCTATATATACATACGCGCGTGCGCCCCCCCCCCCCACACACACACATATATATATATAATTCTTATCTTACATATATGTAAAAACATATATACTATTTATGTGAGAGGATGTATATATCATGCATGTAAGAAAGGAGGAATATATATATATATATATATATATATATATAGGTTAATGTTAATTTACATGCATGTACCTTACAATCCTTTCACATGAATAGTGAATAATGTGGGTCCACTCACTATTCATATACCTTACAATCCTTTCACATGAATAGTGAATAATGTGGGTCCATTCACTATTCATATGAGAGGGTTGTAAGGTACATGCATGTAACTTAGAGGGATCCATATATATATATATATATACGTGGATGTATATGTATATTTCGGCGAGCGAAATAGCACAAAAAATGGTAATAAAAATAAATGAATGAACGTCATGATGATTCCTTCGTGCTTGTCCCACCACCAACCTCGATCCCTATTAACGAGGCCATTTTAGTTTTCGTTACGTTAAAAACAAAGAAATTAGTATAAAAGGGGGGCTCCGGATTCTGTGACCACCACGCACCTTCTACATACTACCATCACCACACTCAGAGCCTTAATTTGTTATCCGCTGCAAGTGCTGGTGGAAGTGGGAGTGGTTCTTGTAAAGAGTGAATTATTATTTTTGCTCAAATTTAAAGTTCCTCCTCCAACCTCCATTATTATTAAAAATGGCTGCTGCTTTGAGGAGTTTCTTGAAGAAAAGAGCCTTAACATGCAGCGAACCCATGTTGATGAGAAGACTGGTCTCCTCACAGCCGGCGCCGGTTGATTCTTCATCTTTTGCTCAGAGACTCAGAGATTTGCCCAAGGATCTTCCAGCTACCAACATCAAGAGAGATGTTTCCCAGGTAATTTCAATTTAATTATATATCTCCCTCTGTTTCTTTCTTTACTTCTGTTTTCTCCCTTTTCAAAACTTATTTTTTCATTTTCAATTTGTCCCTTTTCATCATTTTTTTTCCTTTCATGCCATAACAATTCTTTAATGGAAAAATAAATATAAAAAAATTTATTTTTAACATTATCTAATGCCTGAGCGGGACAGAGTCTGCTCTGTTACGCGCTGCTGACACGTATAAACCGAACGTTATTCCAGTATATATTCATTATTGATTTATTTCAATTTCGTTTTGGTCTATTATCTCCTTTAATAATATCACTCACCAATCAGGTTTATTTTTGCTTAGAAGTTAAAATCTGAATAATTCTGCGTTACCATTTTTAACTTTTGATTTTGGATACTTATTGGCGCGAGCTGGAAATGTTTGGATGTGTGGAGAAGGAGTGTCTTTTGAGTTAGCATTCAAATAATAAAAAAATAAATAAATACACAAAAAGTACTTTTTTTCTAAGTATTTGATAAAAAAAAACAAAAAAAAAATTATAGTGTTCGTGCATCTATAATGATGATCTTGCAAGTGCCATCATGTCGGGCGCCCTAGAAATATAGCCATTTAATTTAAAAGAAATGCTCATTTCAGCAATATGTGGTCAGCTTTTAGAAATTAATTATATGAATCTTTTGCCATTAGAAATTTAATCTCGATTGGCTTACTGACTCTTGAATTTTATGAATTTTTGCTGTATAAAAAGTATTGATGTCGAAGTACTTCACTGTACATGAATTTTGCATTTTGGATGGTTGAAATTGTCTTGGAATACATTTAATTATGGAATTGTCTTAACTGATTAAATTTGCTTTCATTGCTCCACTTTCAGCTCATTGGAAGAACCCCGCTTGTGTTTCTTAACAAAGTCAGTGAAGGATGTGGAGCTTATATTGCTGTCAAGCAAGAAATGTTCCAACCCACTGCTAGCATCAAGGACAGGTATTTTTGAATCTTTTTATTCTTTGTTGCCACAGCTAAATTCTGACTTTTTTAATACCATCATAAGATTTCTATAGGATAGATTACTTATTTGAACTCTATCACCAGACCAGCAGTGGCCATGCTCGAAGATGCAGAAAATAAAAACTTAATTTCTCCCGGAAAGGTCAGCTGAAAAAATAGAGAACTGCACTCAGTTGTTTTATATGTTTATCCTCGAACTATCGGACTGCAGCTTTACGTTTTTATCAAACTTGTGCTATTGAATCATTAGACCACTATCATAGAGCCCACGTCAGGGAACATGGGAATAAGCATGGCGTTTATGGCAGCAATGAAAGGGTATAAGATGGTTCTAACTATGCCCTCTTATACAAGCTTGGAGAGGAGAGTGACAATGAGAGCATTTGGAGCTGATTTAATCCTCACAGATCCAGCCAAGGGGATGGGAGGAACTGTTAAGAAGGCTCAAGAACTTTTGGAATCCACACCAAATGCTTTCATGCTTCAACAATTTTCAAATCCCGCCAATACGCGGGTACTGAACTCTTTTCTTATTTATTTATTTGTCTACTTGCACAAGAGTAAGTTTATGATTAGATTGTGCCCTCTGATGGATGAAAATAGGTTCATTTTGAGACAACTGGTCCTGAGATATGGGAGGATACGATGGGACAAGTAGACATCTTTGTAATGGGAATCGGTAGTGGAGGAACAGTCTCTGGTGTCGGGCAGTATCTTAAATCTCAAAATCCTAATGTTAAGGTAGTTATTTAATTGGTGATTCAATATAATTGTATGTCACAATAAATCGTAATATTCTAAAAAAAGACTAAGACAGAGACTCAATCTGCTACAAGGCCAGAGGAGTTGTAAATTTTGGTTTTCTTTCCTTGTTACTCATTAGTATCTTTGTTTTCAATATCATAGATCTATGGAGTGGAACCAGCTGAAAGTAATATATTGAATGGGGGCAAACCAGGCAAGCATTGTCCTAATCCTTTGTTGGATTTTGAGTTACTTTAGCCTCTGTTGAATCCTTTATCATAGATAAAGAAGCTGCTAGTTTGACAATATTTTTCAATTGAAATAGGTCCTCATCTCATTACCGGCAATGGCGTTGGATTCAAACCAGATATACTAGACATGGATGTGATGGAAAAGGTTCTCGAGGTAAGTTCTATTGCTAATGCTCAAACTATTACACTCCCCTAAGGGTGTGTTTGGTTGTAGTATTAAGGAGGTATTATAATACTGTTCACATTAAAATAATACCAAACTCATGTTTGGAACAAAATTGCAAGGGATTGGGGTGGGAGGCTAATGCGTCAACTGACGCATTAGTTTTTTTTTTTTTTTTTTTTTTTTTTTTTTGCTTTTAACTTTTGCTTTTTGCTTTATTATTATTATAATACTAAAATAATAAATAAATATAGTTTTTAATTTAATATAATATTTTTATTTTATTTATTTTTATATTATAATTATTAATATAAATTAATAAATAAATAATTTATCATTCAATAATAGTATATTTTTTATTTTTACATTATAATTTATTAATAATTTATAACTTATTATAACTAATAAAAATATTTAAATATGAATAATATTAATTTAAAATTAATAATAATATAAATAATAACATAAAATATTAATGCAATTTAAATATATTAATATAATATAAAACATTAATATAATATAATATTTAATTTAAATTAATTTAAAAAATAATACAGTACAGTGTAGCACCAAACATTGTATAACATTATTATAATACAGTGCTAATACAATACAACATAATACAATACACCAGCATTAAAATAATGTAATACAGCATAATACAATGCAGTGTGCCAAACGCACCCTAAAGGAAGGAATTATCTTTGATGCTGAAAAAAATATTCATATGGCAGGTTAGTAGTGACGATGCAGTAAAAATGGCCAGGGAACTGGCATTGAAGGAAGGGCTTATGGTAATATGATACTTCTGCTCGGCTGCCTAATTATACTAGTTCAAGTTCTTTTCAACCCAATGTCAATGTTCTGGTTTATGTAGGTTGGAATATCATCTGGTGCCAATACAGTGGCAGCCCTAAGACTTGCTAGCATGCCAGAGAACAAAGGCAAACTTATTGTGGTACGATATATTCTGCCTTCAAATGAATAAATTATCAATATATTGAGTGTTCCATTTTAGTAAGTACTGTTATTGGCTTGAATTCAGACTGTTCATGCGAGCTTTGGGGAGCGATACTTGTCATCTGCTCTGTTTCAAGAACTCAGGAAAGAAGCTGAGAACATGCAACCAGTTTCAGTTGACTAATGCTTGTATATGGGGCTTGCTTATCAGAAAGCTGAACTTGTATCAAATTTGCTTGTTGAACTCTATTTGTATGAAATTTGATCCCTTCATCAGATAGTTTAGGCCCGTTTGGTATTGTTTCAATTTGTATTTTCTAAGAATAAAAATGAAAATGAAAATGATATTTTGCAGTTGCTGTATTTCGAATTTTGAATTTAAATACTTCGAATTTTGAATTTAAGTACGTGTTTGGTATCATTTTTTATATTATGTATTTTAAAACTGAAAATAGTAATATGCGTTCGGTAAACACAATTGAAAATAATAAAAACAGAAAATATGCGTTGGGTAGTACTTTTTTCAAAAACAGTTTTTACTTGCATTTACATCATATTTATAGTTATAAAATAATTATTTAGCTAATACATACACAAATACAACATAATAATTTAAACAAAATTATTGTAAAAAAAATAACATGATAATAAAGTTTTAGAATTAGCATTAATTAAAAAAAAGTTTTACATTATCATTATTTTTACACCATAATTAAGATATATATTACAACAAATGATTTAAATAAAATAATTATAAAAAAATTACATGATAGACATTATGCATTAAGTATGTAATTATGCCACATAGAAGCTCCAATTCTATCTCTTATAGTATTCATCTCTACGACACTTGCAAGAGATAAATCAATATTAATAAGTGACCTACTAGTGTCTTCTTCGTTGGTAATCAAATCTTGCACATCAAAATCTCCAAATAACCTATCAAAGGCAATAAATTCAAATTGTGAATTCCATCTAAAGCAATAAATTGAAATTACAGATTGTTTGATTGAATTCTATTCATGGCTAAGCTTGAAAAATCTTTATTTCTCTCTAATAACAAAAGTCCAATTTGCCTAATGCTTTTTCTCTGTAAAAAAAATAAAAAAAAATTGGAGTGACAGGCAATAAATTCAACTCGTGCATCATCAACAAAATGGAATTTGGAGTAAAAATATCATGGCAATGACAATCGTGAACAATATCATCTTTACATGCTATTAAAAACAATTAAAATCACTCAAATAATTTTTGAAAATTTTTATTAAATTCTCAGGCTTTTTTTTTTTCATTCTAAATGTCATATATACAAATTCACCGCTGTCTAAAAACATCCTACTTTAAGAAATATTTAAAAGTTAATTAAGTTAAAAATCTTGTAAATTATAATGTCCTTTTTTTTTCATTTTAAATTGGTTTCCAAAGAATGATGTCTATGCTTACAGAAGCAAAACATGCCAAACAGCAGCAGCGACATTTTGTGGATTTTTTTTAACTTAAAAAAAAAAAATACTGGCGAGTGACAGATCTGGGAGAGCAACTTCAGCTGGGTGAAGACGAGCAGCAACGGCTGAGCAGTAGCGGAAACACAGCAGCAGCGGCTATGGCGGAAACACAACAACGGCAGTGGGTGAGAGTGCAGATTTGCTGAGGAAAGGGAGAGAGTGCAGATTTGCTGCAACTGAATCAAGAAGGCTGCGGGGGAAGGGGGAAGAGAGAGAGGCAGTGAAGAGATAAGGATGAGAGAGTGGATCGGGAGAAATAAAGAGAGAGAAAGATGTTGGATGAAGATATGGGAAAGGGAGAGAGTGCAGATTTGCTGCAACTGGATGAAGAAAGCTGCGGGGAAGAGAGAGCGGCAGTGAAGAGATAAGGAGGAGGTCACAATTTTTCTTTTATTTTTGAATTCATTTTTAGGCTTAGTCTGTAAAATTTAGAGAACATGTTTTAACTTGTTTTCAATTGTGTAGTTATAATAATGAATCCGAATTTTGTGTTTTGTAATTTGTTTTGTGAAAAAAATCACTCGAACATGTTTTATGTGTGTATTATAAAAATGAAAACGAAAACATGGCTCGAAAAAGGGTACCGAACGGGTTAAGCTCTTAATATAATGATCATTTGCTTTTAGCAATGCTTGTCGGTCTTACAAAAGACTACTTTTCCAGTATAAACTGTCGTATTTACCCTTCTGTTGTTTCACTTTGTTACTCTTGTCTGGATTTGGTTTATACTTTATACATACAGGGTTAGCTCAGTTATTTTAACATGACCAAAAAGGACAAAGAAAGGGAGCAAAGTTGGGCTCGACGAAAATGGAACGATGTCCCCATGAACCCATCTATAATGTCGTGGCTTAGGGATGGCAACTGGGCCAGAAAGCCCGGCCCAGCAATGTAATTTGCGCCTGATGGAGTGATTAGTGTAGAGCTCGGTGATCACTTGATTTCGGACTGTTCTTAGTTTTTTGGGAGGTGAAGGGGTCTGAGACGTCTGTCTTTGGTAGAAAGTGGGAAATGACTCTAGCATTTAATGTTGAGAGCTGCTTAGCCGGGGAGAGCTTCTTATTCTCAAGTTATTCTGAAAGCATAATTACATTTGATCTTAACTTTGTTTGAAGCCATATTGTCTGAAAAGTTTTAGACATTGAATTGGAAAATGTGGAGGAATTGGTAGAAATGAAACAATAGGTTTGCTTCACTCGCTTTTGGAGTGTTTATGTACACATGGCTTATCGGGATACAAAGATTAAAGAATTGATACTTGCTTCACTTGATTGAAAAGATCATACAAGCTCAATGTTGCTCAAAGCTGCTCTTTCCATTGATCAAATTAATATGAACTTGATTTAAGTTTTATTTTCTTATTTGTGTTCTTTCTAGTGGAGTCGTGCGAATTCAAAGTTAATCGCTCTTGTTTTATTCGATTGGCCTATTTCTACGTATTGCGTGTTTATTGTAAGAAATGCAATGTATGGTCCATATGATATTAACTAGTTAATTAAATAAAGTGGACAAACATATAATTATTACCCATTTGTGAGATAGTGTTATGAAGCAATAAATTAAAGTGTATTTATTCACTTTTCTTTGGTGGAAGAAAGTGAAAGATTTATGTTGTTTCTTACTTATTCAATAGTGAGAATTCAAGATTAGCTAAAATGGCTAAATATAGAAGGGCCCTAGCTTAGCTATATTCATACTTCTTAATAACTTATTTTTCGTCATACGAAATGCTTTAAAGTTAAATATTCTAAAAGGTATTTATGTAGAGAATACTTTAATTTTGAACAATTATGATTAAAAGTAAGATTCTAATTATTATTTAATTATTTTAAACTTATCGATGGACTTTTGTCTTTTTGATTACTAATAGCTTGGTTCTTGTTGTGGGATAAATTTATACATCCCCGATATTGATTGTTTTTCTTTTCGTTTAGCTCACTTGCATATTGAATTGGTAGAAATTCTATTTTATTTTGTTTTCTTTTTGTTGATGTCTGTCCTTATTATTAATATTATTATTATTATTAATTTTTATCGTTATGTGTTACTTGTGTGCACGTTACGATACACTACTCTTCATCTGTTCAATGTGTTTAGTGATTTACTGTAACCTTTTATAAATCATATGCTGGTAATAAAGCCATTCTACATACATCAGGTTGGAAGTTTCAATGGATTATTGGGAGGGGAACGTGGCTTCATCTCCATGCAACTACCTCATCAATCCAAGGGCGTTCTTTTGATTTTGCTCAGACGCATGTTTCATCCCAGGAGGGTCAGTATATATAGAAGTCAAGGGTGTTGACTGTTGGGTATAACAAGTGCCAGATTAGTAAATCTTGTTCATCAAGCTTATACGCAGTTTGCTTTGCAGGCACAAAACTCTGTTTTGGTTTTTGCAATCGGAGAAATCATGGTAATAAATAATTTAGTGAAGTGGTTGTCAACCCCCGACCTTAGCTCAGTTGGCAGAGCGGAGGACTGTAGTAGTAATAAGCTGTCATCCTTAGGTCGCTGGTTCGAATCCGGCAGGTCGGATTTTGTTTTCCAACTTGTCCCAGTGCAAACGGCGCCGTTTTATAATACATTTCCATTGTTTGTTTGGGTCCGTTGTAAAATGGGCATGGGCCAAACTGAACTTCTTTAATAAAATGTCAACGAAATTTAATATTTTGTCTTTAATTGGGTAGAAATCTTATCTAGTTATAAGCTCTAAATACCTAGTTCCTCCAAAAGCATATGTTAAGAAGAGTTTTTTTTCTTCTTCTTTTAAATATATTTAACCCAAACACTGTATGCTTCAAAAACAAAAATCAAACACTGTAAATTTCGATTTTTTTTCCTTTTTATGGTTAATAAACACAAGCAAACACAATAAATTTAGTGAGAGACTATTTTGTGAGATATGCAAATCTGAAATCTCTACCTATTTTGCTTGTGTGAAGTAACGCTGCAGTCTATGAGAGAACGGGATTGGCTGGACATTAACTTTAAACTTTAAAGAAATCATAAAATTTAATATTACGCAATTGCCCCTCTCTGTCCTTCCAAACAGTTTTTTTTATTTATTTTTAAATTTAATATTACGCTAGAGAATGCAATGTAAATACCAATAAATACAATTCAATATTTCTTCCGAGACTGGAATTCATCAGCCTTAAATATGAGATGAGGGCTGAAAAATACAATAAGTTGTTGATTTTCATTTGGATTCTAAAAAATATGAAATTAATAAATTCAAAATATTCAAAAAGTGATCCCAATTTTTTTTGAAACTACAAGTCTTGCCAGTAAATTTGAACTCTATTTTAGTCTATTTTAAAAATAAAATGTATTTATTAATCCATTAAATTATAATTAATAAAACAAATAGCCGTGTCCTATTCAAATCCATATACAAATGTTATATGTGTTTATTAACTCATTTTTTTCAGTAACACATATATTCATATGTGATGTGTATAGAGCGAAATACATACGAGAGTATGACATATTCAAGAAAACAAAATTAATTTATAATTTTAACACTCGTGTCATATGAATGCACTATGGTCTTGTTTGATATTGATGTATTGTAGTTTTTTAGTTACAATTGCTATAAAAAAACTATATTATGAAATAAATGTCAAAATTTATAGTAAATTTGATTTTTAAATAACAATTTTGACAATAACAACAAAATATTATGAGCTTCATGATATAAATAGTAAATGAAATCAAATTAATGCGTTCAAAATTGAGATTGAAATGTTATAAGCAATTTATTTCTTAAGATTTAGCTAAAATATTGTTCAATAAATTTTTTAAAAACTATTTATTTCTCTCTAATTTGACTGTTATTCTTAAAAGAGGTTGTTCTTTATAAGTAGCTTATTAGATAGCCATTCACCTTCTTGAAGTTTCTATTTTAACCTTAATATTTGAACCATCATAAACCATAATATAAATAAAAGGCAATTTAAATTTATGTCTATTTTGTTTATTATACAATAAAATAATACTTTTGTAATAAAATAGATCAAACATATGTACACACTTTTCAAACTCACAACAATTGTAAGTTTGTAACAACATAGTCTACTAAACACTAAGCAACTTTTTCAATTAATAATTTATTTCATTACAATTCCAAACAAATCTTAATTTTTAAATCACAACAGATAATATTTAGTAAACATTTTAATATTGTACTTTAAGTTATAACTGTCCAATCTTAATACAAAACATGGCCTATCATTTATCTTATCTTATCACATGCGGTAAAATTTATTACAAACACACTCATTTGCATTTTAATTTTTAAAAATTATTTTCAATTAACGAAATATAACAAAACAAGTTACCTAATTAAAAAACGAAAGAAAAAGAAACAGGGGTCAAAATGGAAATTACATTAATAAAAATTCATATAAAGATTTTTCATCTTTTGCCATAACATTCATTAGTTTAGTTGTATCATGCCAAACTTTAAGTCGCTCGTTAACTTTTGACTATTGACACGCAGCAGAATTACTTGCTCATGGAGTGTGAGTAAAGGATTCTCTCGTAATTAAAGTAAATTCTAGGGTCAATTCCAAGCGTACCCTTTTTTGTAATTTCAAAACATGTGGGCCCCACTTCTGATGCATAAAGCCACAGAGCTCTTGTTGCCAACCTGAGGAAAATTAACATCAATAAACCATTTTACCAAAAAAAAACAATATATATAAATATATATATATTTTTTGAAAAAATCTTAGGGCTTGACTGGAAAAAAATTGCTTGCAAAATCGTGTGAAACCTACAATAGAGTTACTAGTGAGTCGAATCAGCGATTCCTCCGAGTTCGCTACACTCTCGGCTTCTTCATACTCGTAAAGATCCATCCGCAAATTTCGCTTTTTTTGGGAAAATGGGGTACAACAATCTGGAGAGAGAAAGTGGGGTCGTTTTAATTTTTTGAACGTTGGGATCGGAGGGCATAAAGAAAAAAGAAAAAACAAGGGGTTTTTAATTTTAAAATTTGGAGGGATTATTTTGTTGTATGTTGTTGGTAAGGCGTTTTGTTTAAATTATTGAAATTTGTTGTAGTTTCTTGTAAATTAGGGTTAAAGTTGTAAAATTGCATGCAATCGGGTGGTGGGCCCAGCCGGAACCGGGCGGCATCTACGTCGTCAGCGGCGTCGCCGTCTTCGTCATCATCTGCTGTTTCGACGCCCCACTTGGGTTTTGATTCGTTGCAGCAACAGCAGCAACACCAACAACAGCAGCAGAGACAGGTGAAGTTTATGTTGTTTAATTAGGTCTTTGTGAAAAACTGGTTGAATTGGCATGTGAGTCTGTGGTTTTCCAATGGGTAGGGTTTTGTTCCATAATTTAGAGGGTTTTGGCAATTGGGTGGGAGTCGATTTTTGTAATTAATGCACTGACTGTGTGATCAGTGTAGAGTTTGTTGATCACTTGGTTTTGGATTATTATTATTATTATTGATTTTTGGAGTTGAAGTGGGCTGTGGAAATGTCTGTCTTTGGTAGAAATGGGAACTGACTCTAGAATTTAATGTTGAGAGCTGTTTAGCTGGAGCGAGCTTCTTATTCTCAAGTTATACTGAGAGCATAATTACATTTGATCTTAGATTTTATTCGGTGTATATTCTGTCAAAAAATTTTAGACACTGATTTGGAACATGTAGAGAGGTTGGTAGAAATTAAACAAGGGGTTTGCTTCACTTGGTTTTGGAGTGTTTACAAACTTGGTATATGGTTGAAAGTTACTACATTAACTTCAGTGTCAAAGCTTGCTTGCAGGTAAAGACCATAAAAAATCAATGTTGCTCTAAGCTGCTCTTTTCTTTTCTCAAGCAAGAATGAACTTGGGTTATGTTTTTTGTCTTATTTGTATTGTTTCTAGTGGAATCATGTGAATTCACAGTTAACGGCTCTTGTTTTATTTGGTTGACCTACTTCTATGTATTATGTGCCTATTTGTTTGGATTATTGTCTTTTTTGACCATACTTACTGCTTGGTTCTTGTCATGATGTAAATTTGCACATCCTTGAACTTGATTGTTTGGGTTTTGTGGATTGTTTTTATGATTTGTTTAGCTCACTTACACATCGAATTGCTAGTGATATCAATGATCCAACTTGGAAAATTTCATTTTGTTTCCTTTCCTTTTGCTGATGTCTGTAGTTACTATAGTTCTCATTAGCAATCTGAATTTGCTTCTGTGCCTGTACTCTGACACGTCTTTTGAATTCATTAATATCCATATGGCTGACGAATATTTCCTTATCATGCTACTTTGCCTTTTATTACGGGGAGTAGAAAGCTTTTTGAACGTGTTTGGTGATTTCCTGTAATTTTTTTATGAATCATATGCCCAATCATTAACGTATTCGGGGTCCCATATGATATGTGTTTGAATTATAATTTTCTTTTAACAATTTGAACAGCCTTTCCAACAACAAATACTAAGAAAACCTGATGGAAATGAAGCCATTTTAGCATATCAAGTTGGAAGTCTCCCTGGATTAATGGGAGGGGGGAATTTTGCTTCACCTCCAGGCTCCATGCAACCTCCTCAGCAATCTAGGAAATTCTTTGATTTTGCTCAACAACATGCTATATCGCAGGAGAGTCAGAATAGAAGTCAAGGTGTTGAGCACCAACTGCTAAATCCCGTTCATCAAGCTTATATGCAATATGCTTTGCAGGCCCAACAGAAGTCTGCTTCAGTTTTGCAGTCTCAGCAGCAAGCTAAATTGGGAATGTTGGGTCCTGCATCTGGGAAAGATCAAGACATGAGGATGGGAAATTTGAAAATGCAGGAATTGATCTCCATGCAATCAGCTAATCAGGCTCAGGCATCATCGTCCAAAAATTCATCTGAACAGTTTGGTCGTGGTGAAAAGCAGATGGAACAACCTCAGCAGCAAGTCTCTGACCAGAAGGGTGAACCAAAACCTCCTAGTCAGCAGACCCTTGGTGGGCAAGGAATGGCTGCTAATATTATAAGGCCCATGCAGGCAGCACAACATCAGCAAAGCATTCAAAACGCAGCCGGTAACCAACTTGCAATGGCTGCTCAGTTGCAGGCATGGGCACTTGAGCGCAATATTGATCTCTCACAGCCTGCAAATGCCAGCTTAATAGCACAGCTTATACCAATCATGCAGTCTAGAATTGTTGCTAATCACAAAGCAAATGAAAGCAACATGGGTGCGCCGTCATCACCTGTCCCAGTATCAAAGCAACAGGTGACATCTCCAACCATTGCAGGCGAGAACTCTCCACATGCTAATTCATCCAGTGATGTGTCTGGGCAATCTGGTTCAGCGAAGGCAAGACCTACAGTTTCCCCTAGTCCTCTTGGCTCAACTACCAGTGCGGCTGTCGTCAATAATGTAAACAACATTTCATTGCAGCAGTTTTCTGTTCATGGCAGAGATAACCAGGTTCCTTCTAGACAGCCGGTTGCAATTGGAAATGGATTGCCTCCGATACATCCTCCACAGACATCTTTGAACATGACACCGGGTGTGGATCAGCCTTTGCCTGTAAAAAATTCAAGTGGCCCAGAAAATTCACAAATGCAGTACCTCAGGCAGTTGAATCGATCTTCACCGCAATCTGCAATTCCTTCCAGTGATGGAAGCTCAGCTAACAACTTTTCGTCACAGGGTGGGCTGGCCACCCAGATGCCACAGCAGCGTTTAGGGTTCACAAAACATCAACTTCATGTTCTTAAGGCACAAATTCTAGCATTTAGGAGGCTGAAGGTGTGCGAAACTCTCTCTCTCTCTCTCTCTCTCTCTCTCACTCATTCATATGTGTCTTTCTAAGTATCCCATATTGCTTTTGGCTTAGTGGAGCATTTAATTTCTGCTTTCTTGACAGAAAGGAGAAGGTACTCTTCCACAAGAGCTTCTTCGAGCTATTGTTCCACCGTCTCTTGAGTTGCAGCAGCAGCCGGCACAGCAGCAATTTCTTCCTGCAGCAGTAAATAATCAGGATAGAGTTTCTGGGAAGATTGCAGAAGACCAGTTGAGACATTTGGAATCTAATGGAAAGGATGCACAAGCTGTGTCATCATCAAATGTTCAAAGCTTACCAAAAGAAGAAGCTTATGCTGGGGATGATAAAGCAGCTGTGTCACCAGTTGGGCAGGGTATGTCGGCTGTGACAAAGGAACCTGCACCTGTGGTAGTACCAGGAAAAGAAGAGCAGCAGGCCCCTGTATCTTCAGTTAAGTCAGACCAGGAAGTAGAATGTGGTCTTCTGCGAACTCAACAACAAAGTGATTTCCCAGCTGATAGAGGAAAGTCTGTTGCACCTCAGGTTTCTGCATGTGACGCAGTTCAAGTTAAGAAGCCAGCACAAGCAACTACTGCCCTCCAGCCAAAAGATGTTGGCGCTGCCAGAAAGTATCATGGACCACTATTTGATTTTCCCTTTTTCACTAGAAAACATGACTCTGTTGGGTCGACAGCAATGGTTAATAGTAGTAATAATCTAACATTGGCATATGATGTCAAAGATCTACTTTCTGAGGAAGGCTTGGAAGTTCTCCAAAAGAAAAGATCAGAAAATTTGAAGAAGATTAGTGGCATATTGGCAGTTAATTTAGAGAGAAAAAGAATCAGGCCAGATCTTGTTCTGCGGTTGCAGATTGAACAAAAAAAGCTTAGACTTTTAGATCTACAGTCACGTTTAAGGGATGAAGTTGACCAACAACAGCAGGAGATTATGGCAATGCCTGACAGACAATATAGGAAGTTTGTCCGGCTGTGTGAGCGTCAGCGTGTTGAACTGATGAGACAAGTACAAACATCTCAGAAGGCCATGAGAGAGAAGCAATTAAAATCCATCTCACAGTGGCGTAAAAAGCTTCTTGAGGCTCATTGGGCCATCCGTGATGCACGGACTGCCCGGAATCGGGGAGTTGCCAAATACCATGAGAGAATTTTGAGGGAGTTCTCGAAGAGAAAGGATGATGATCGGAACAAAAGGATGGAAGCCTTGAAGAATAATGATGTTGAGAGGTATAGGGAGATGTTGCTAGAGCAGCAGACTAGTATCCCGGGTGATGCTGCAGAAAGATATGCAGTCCTCTCGTCATTCTTGACTCAGACTGAAGAATATCTTTATAAACTGGGAAGTAAAATAACCGCTGCCAAGAATCAGCAGGAAGTTGAAGAGGCAGCAAATGCTGCTGCTGCTGCTGCAAGATTGCAGGCATGTGTTTTTTTCCCTTCTCTCCCTCTCCCTCTCCCTACAAGTCACCCCTTTCCTCTCATCCCCCATTTCTCCAAAATTTTTAGGCTTCGAAGCCATGAAATTGGGAGCAAAATGAATACCTACAATATACTCTTGTATACACACAACGCATGCTACCTTTGCATTGGGTTTTATTTATGTTATTTCATTTGTTTATTCAATATTTTTCATCCAGCTTGATTGGGATACAGTCTGATAATTTTGTTGGTTTGTGGCATTTTTCTTCCTTTTCCTGTCTCATGTTAGGTGTACACTTTATGCAGGGTTTTCTATAGTTTTTAGAGTTCTTCACAGAAGTGAAGATTTTAATTTGTTTCCTATATATTAGCAAATCTCACTTTGTTTCTATCTGGTCAAAATAGGGTCTTTCTGAAGAAGAGGTTAGGTCGGCAGCAGCTTGTGCTGGTGAGGAAGTGATGATCAGAAATAGATTTCTGGAAATGAATGCCCCCAGGGATGGTTCATCCGTTAACAAGTAAGTTATTATTGGATAATACGCTCATAAATGTAAGTCTTTATATAAAAGAAACATTTAGAACGGAGAAAAAGAAACGTGCTTTTTTATTGTGAAATGCCAATAGAGCTGTTGGCTTCATTCAATGGAGATTTTGTCCCACCCGTGAAATTTATGCAATTATCCTCTCTACTCTCCAGTTTGATAGTTGTCAGCTTGTCGTAAATGCACTCGGAATTGGTTTATCTTTTATCTGCACAGTCAGCTATGTTATTGTACGTAAAGATCGTATGCTGCTTATAATGGTTTCATATTTAGCTATTCCTTATGTTTTCATTGTGGCTGTCAACAGGTATTATAGTCTTGCTCATGCTGTGAACGAAAGGGTCATGAGGCAACCCTCAATGTTACGAGCCGGAACCTTACGAGATTATCAGATTGTAGGTTGCTGTTGGAGATTTTATTTTATTTTATTTTATTTTTTGCAGGTGTTTGCTTTCTGTTGTGTTATCTTTTGTTGCCATCTAGTTTTTTGAGCTGTTATTGTGTCGTGTTTGGCAGGTTGGATTGCAGTGGATGCTTTCTTTGTATAACAACAAATTAAATGGAATATTGGCAGATGAGATGGGGCTTGGGAAGACTGTGCAGGTGATTTTTTGTTAGGATCTGAGGTTGAAATCCTCCCTAAAGGAGACAGAGGAAATCTCTTGTATTTCTAGTTTTGAGTGCATACTTACGTCAGGGTCTATTAGTTCATACATGAGAGACTCTTCTGTGGATACGGAGCTTTTTCTTTTTAAATAGTGTGACAGATACTAGAGTAAATTTATAAATAAGTGCTTTGCTTTTGTTATAAGGAGAATTAACTATAATATTTTAAGGCAGCATATTGAATCTTAGTTGGCATTTCTAATTATTTTATTTCCTCTGCAGGTGATGGCACTGATAGCTTATTTGATGGAATTTAAAGGGAACTATGGCCCTCATCTTATAATTGTCCCTAATGCTGTATTGGTGAATTGGAAGGTTAGTTTCTTTTCATTGCGTGGTCTGACTATTCCCAGTACTTCCAAAAGTGGCTAACTATGTCCATGTGGCAGAGTGAGTTGCATAAGTGGCTGCCATCTGTATCATGCATTTATTATGTTGGTGCAAAGGATCAACGGTCAAGGTTGTTTTCTCAGGTTAGTGGCACATATTTGCATTTTTTCCCAATACCGGAGATTTTGTGAAGGTACTGAATTTTACTCTACGGTGCTTTCTATAGGAGGTCGCTGCCCTGAAATTTAATGTCCTTGTGACAACTTATGAGTTCATCATGTATGACCGCTCAAAACTGTCAAAAGTTGATTGGAAGTATATCATAATTGATGAAGCACAAAGAATGAAAGACAGAGAATCAGTTTTGGCCCGTGACCTTGATAGATATCGTTGCCAGAGGCGCTTGCTTCTTACAGGGACGCCTTTACAGGTCTGTTAAGATAGCTCTCAATTAATCTTTATTTGCGATTGGTGCTTAAAGATACTCAATGTGTTTAACTGAGTGCCGGGTGCTTTTGATTTTGCAGAATGATTTAAAGGAACTTTGGTCACTCTTAAATCTACTTCTTCCTGAAGTGTTTGATAATCGGAAAGCATTCCATGATTGGTTTTCACAACCATTTCAAAAGGAAGGTCCTACACATAATGCAGATGATGACTGGCTTGAGACTGAAAAGAAAGTTATCATTATCCACCGACTTCATCAAATATTGGAGCCTTTTATGCTCAGACGCCGTGTTGAAGATGTCGAAGGTTCCCTTCCACCCAAGGTATGCTATATTTGCAATCCCATTGGCTCATCAGGGGAGGAACCGGATTTCTTTACCTTCCCCCCCTTTTTGGGGTGTGGTCGTGGGTAGAAAAATTTTAAAAATGTAAGAAATAAGATGGTCAAATGTAACAACAGGAGCCAAAATGTCAGAAACAAGAAATAATAGTTGTAGAGCCACTTGTTCAAATTGGGGTTAAGATGTCAGAAGAGAAAACATAAAAATTGCAATTAAATGGATAGACTAAGGGCTCTAATGTTGTTCTACCCCTGTGGATCCCCTCCTTTGAGTTCCTGACATGTAATACCATTTCTGGATTGCAGGTCTCAATAGTTTTAAGGTGTAGAATGTCAGCTATTCAGAGTGCTATTTATGATTGGATCAAAGCCACTGGTACTCTTCGGGTTGATCCTGAAGATGAGAAGAGAAGGGTTCAAAAAAATCCCATATACCAGGCCAAGGTGTATAAAACTCTTAATAACAGATGTATGGAGCTTCGTAAAACTTGCAATCATCCTTTGCTAAACTATCCATATTTCAGTGACTTATCCAAAGATTTTCTTGTAAAATCATGTGGGAAATTATGGATCCTGGATAGGATCCTTATAAAACTTCAGAGAACGGGGCATAGAGTACTGCTGTTTAGCACCATGACCAAGCTTCTTGATATCCTGGAGGAATATCTACAATGGCGGCAACTTGTGTACAGGCGAATTGATGGAACTACTAGTTTAGAAGATCGTGAATCAGCTATTGTGGACTTTAATAGCCATGATTCAGACTGCTTTATATTCCTGCTTAGTATTCGTGCCGCTGGACGTGGTCTTAATCTTCAGTCTGCTGACACAGTCATCATTTATGATCCCGATCCTAACCCAAAAAATGAGGAACAGGCAGTTGCTAGAGCCCACCGCATTGGACAGAAAAGAGAAGTTAAGGTCATTTATATGGAAGCAGTTGTTGACAAAATTTCGAGTCACCAAAAAGAGGATGAACTAAGAAGTGGAGGTACAGTTGATTTAGAGGATGATCTTGCAGGTAAGGATCGATATATTGGATCTATTGAGGGCCTCATAAGGAATAACATTCAGCAGTATAAGATTGACATGGCTGATGAGGTCATCAATGCTGGACGATTTGATCAGAGAACAACTCATGAAGAGAGGCGTATGACTTTGGAGACATTATTACATGATGAGGAAAGGTACCAAGAAACTGTGCATGATGTTCCATCACTGCAGGAGGTAAATCGGATGATTGCTAGAAGTGAAGATGAAGTAGAATTGTTTGATCAAATGGATGAAGAGTTTGGTTGGATTGAGGAGATGACAAGATATGACCAGGTACCGAAGTGGCTTCGAGCCAGTACAAAGGAAGTGAATGCTACTATTGCTAATTTATCCAAAAAGCCATCAAAGAATATTTTGTTTGGTAGCAATATTGGTGTGGATTCTGGTGAAATTGAAACAGAAAGAAAAAGGGGACCCAAGGGGAAAAAGTATCCTAATTACAAGGAAGTTGATGATGAAATTGGAGAATATTCTGAAGCAAGCTCTGATGAGAGGAATGGATATCCTGTGCAGGAAGAAGAGGGAGAAATTGGAGAGTTTGAAGATGATGAATACAGTGGTGCTGTTGGGGCACCACCGAGTAACAAAGACCAATCAGAAGAAGATGGTCCAGTTTGCGAAGGTGGTTATGACTATCTCCGGCCTTCAGAAAACACAAGAAACAATCATGTAGTTGAGGAAGCTGGTTCTTCAGGATCATCTTCGAACAGTCGAAGATTGACACAGATAGTATCTCCTGTTTCCCCTCAGAAATTTGGGTCTCTGTCTGCATTAGAAGCTAGGCCAGGTTCTCTTTCAAAGAGGATGGTATGTTCCACTCTTTGTTAACTATTGTTTTCATTAGATTGTGAAGTGCATCTGTTAATTTTGGTCTTGTTCATTTCTCCAGCCAGATGAGTTAGAAGAGGGAGAGATTGCAGTATCTGGAGATTCTCACATGGACCACCAGCAATCTGGAAGTTGGACTCATGATCGTGACGAAGGTGAAGATGAACAGGTTTTGCAGCCTAAGATCAAACGAAAGCGTAGTATTCGAGTTCGACCCCGTCATACTGTTGAAAGGCCAGAGGAGAGGTCTTGCACCGACACACCTCTCCATCGCGGTGATTCATCTCTCTTGCCCTTCCAAATGGACAACAAATATCCAGCACAGTTAAGGACTGATACTGAAATGAAAGCACACGGGGAATCCAATTCTCTCAGGCATGATCAAAGTGAGCCATCTTCGAAAAGTAGGCGGAACTTACCTTCACGGAAAATAGCTAATGCCCCAAAGTCGCGTGCTTCACTGAAAACTGGTCGATTGAATTGCATGCCTGGTCATACAGAAGATGCTGCTGATCACTTCAAAGAAAGTTGGGATGGGAAAATTGCGAATGCTAGTGGTTCCTCAAATTTTAGTGCTAAGATGTCTGATGTCATCCAGAGGAGGGTATGTACTGTATCTCTGCTACATTATGGTTTTTGAAATGTTTATGATTTTCTTCTTAGTCTTTGTTTCTATCATTTCTCTACCAATCTTCCTTCTCTATATTAGTAATGTAGATTTAATTGACCTGGAGCCTTGTTGTCTTTCTATGAATCTGTGGCAATGCTTTTACCTTGTTAATCTGCACATTGGGATTTTCTCTCACAACTGTTCCTATTTGAATTTGTTGTTTGGTATCTTGATCACTAGAGTACATGTAACATACTTTTGGTATTCAGTTCTGATGTGTTGATATGTGAATCCAACTTGGCGGAAGGGAAAACTAAGATTTCATGGTATGACATTAAAGAAGCTACTTGTGGCGCCTTTTTGTATGGTACGAATATTATGTGCATATAATGATGAATGTTTGATAGTTTGTTGCTTCTGGCCATCTTTTGTGGTAGCTATAGTTTCTCTTCCTACTGTACTACGTTCTCCTGATTATCTGTTTTCGTTCATATTACGTAGAAGAATATATTGAATCTGTTATGTGAAGAATGTTAAATCAGTTACTCAGAGAGAGATGTTTGTACGAACACATTATTTGATGAGTAGTGCTAGACATCCCAAAATTATCCCAAATGATGTAGCATTCATCAAGTGGATGAAGTGATATAATTCAATTGGAACTTGTGAAAATCTAGCAGCTACTTGATGAATGACTCATCAAATGCGACATAATTTGGGATGAAATGCTGGGAAACAATTTGGGATGTATATATCATTATTCTTATTTGATTTTATTTATTTATTTGGTTATTATTATTATTATTTTTAGGATAGACTTATGTGATTGCTGTAGCTCAAAAGGAAATTTTTCTGAGGCCACACTTAGGAATTCTTTCAATAATGTTGTAGTAGCTAAGTCCTAGTATGCGGGTGAATTATTGGCTGATATACTGGTTTTAAGCATTTTCCTTTTCCTAGCAATTGTCCCTTTTTTTTTGGGGATGGTACAGTAGAGGTCTTTTTTCCTGTCAGGGTGAGAGAGAAGAGTCAGGATATGGTTGTATAATTTCAAATCTGTGTATTAGAGAATAACTTAACTGTTTATAACCTTCTTTTTTCCCCTCGTCTTCTTTGCTCATTCATCGCTGTTCATGCTTTACATATAGCGAAATAACTTGAAAGTTCTCATGTCCACAGTGCAAGAATGTAATTAGTAAGCTCCAAAGGAGAATCGAGAAAGAAGGGCATCAAATTGTACCCCTGCTAACTGATTTGTGGAAGAGAATTGAAACTTCTGGTTACGTGAGTGGAGCTGGAAATAATATTTTGGATTTACGGAAGATTGATCAGCGTGTTGACAGGCTAGAGTATAATGGAGTGATGGAGCTGGTGTCTGATGTGCAGTTTATGTTAAAGGGTGCAATGCAGTTTTATGGCTTTTCACATGAGGTATGGTTGCTCATTGTAACTAGCACATCTGTATGCCTGCTGATGCATTTTAATAGTATTTTCAGATAAATGCCTGATGTTATTGGGCAAGTTTTCTATCCTCTTAGTTGTATATTAACATATGACTATTGTCATACAGTTGCATTTTAATAGTATCTTTAGATGAATGCACAATGTTATGGGGCAAGTTTTTTTATCCTCATAGTTTTATATTAACATATGACTATATTCTACAGGTTAGATCAGAAGCAAGGAAAGTTCATGATCTGTTTTTCGATTTATTGAAGATTGCATTTCCGGATACAGATTTTCGAGAAGCCAGAAGTGCACTCTCTTTCACTGGCCCACTATCTACCTCTGTCTCTACGCCGTCTCCAAGACAAACCACTGTTGGCCAAAGTAAGAGGCACAAGATAATAAACGAGATGGAACCTGGTCCTAGTCCTCCCCAAAAGCCACCACAACGTGGATCTGTTCCTGTTAGTGAAGACAGTAGGATTAGAGTCCAAATACCACAGAAGGAATCAAGGCTTGGAAGTGGAAGTGGCAGTAGTCGAGAGCAATCTCAGCCGGATGATTCTCCACATCCAGGGGAGCTGGTTATCTGCAAGAAGAAGAGAAAAGACAGGGAAAAGTCAGTGGTGAAGCCAAGATCTGTATCTGGCCCTGTCTCACCACCTAGCTTGGGTCGTAATATCAAAAGTCCAGGTCTAGGTTTGGTACCTAAGGATATGCGTCATACTCAGCAAACTACCCACCAGCATGGGTGGGCCAACCAGCCTGCTCAACCAGCAAATGGTGGTAGCGGGGCTGTTGGTTGGGCAAATCCTGTTAAGAGGTTGAGAACAGATGCTGGCAAAAGGCGGCCAAGTCAATTATGAATTGGTTTGGAGGATAGATAATGTCTTTGTAATTAGGGAAAAAAAGGAAAAATTGTTGCTGTTGGGTACAAAATGCAGTGTACAAGCAGCCAGCCCTTCCAGGCAGGCCTGTACAAGTGCAGTTAGTTCATACTGTTAACATAGTGTAGGTCTTTGATTCGACATTGTAAACCTGCTTATCCATTATTGGAATCCGGTAGTTTCATACCTGCATCTTGCAGGTTAAGTTGCTCGGCCCCCTCAATAGTGTTATTTTAAGATTCATCTACTGAGCTTTAACGTCATTATTTCTTTGAGCCTCTGCCTACATTTGAATTTGATTAGTCTAATGACTTAAACCAAACAATAACAATGTAATATAAGTTTTTTGTAGCTCTCAAGAACTTTGCCCGCCACCATCTTTCAATATTTTGTTCGCTTGTTAGAATTCCTTCCATGCTTTGAAATTCCATGCAAAATTTTGGTAATTCAAAACTGTGACATACAGACCCATAGTAATGGAATTCGAATTCGCAAATTATTCCTGGATTGACTGTTGATGATTAATCAATTGATATGTGCTTATAACAACTGTCAGTCCTTTCAGGCTTTCACCGTGTTAAGTGGAACCTGCTTCCATAAAAAGGTTTACAATTTTCTAGAGAGTGCGGCAAATAACATCCGGGTCCCTAATTTTCATAATTTCTTAGTTAAGAGCATAGTTTTTCAAATAGGTCCGCAACTCCTATCGAAACGAACGAAAAGGATACCACCTCGTTTGCGAATGTAACATGTAGCTCAGTGCTAAAATATAATCGTGAATTATTTAGTATCTACATCGATAAAAGTGAGAAATTTAACATTACCAGCAAACATCTACAGCAATGGGTTGGAGTTTCATTCCGCTCTATAATTTTATTTTTTATATGCAAGTTGAGATTGCAAACGAAATTAGCAACATGATATACAACATAACAATTGTTGAGAACCCAAGATGAACAGCTACGGGTCAGCTTTCCCAGCCATTGCATCATCACTAGAATTGTATTCATCTTCACTCATCTCCTCGTCACTGGAGTTTTCATCTGGGGCAGCTTCTATGTCTTCTGCCTTGGCATATTTCTCTCTATACTCTGGAACAAACAATTGCAACAGCAAAACAATGTATCAATGAGGCATTAATAAACTATACCACCTTCATGCTAGATGAGTTTTCATCTAGTGGAGAAAACATATCTCACAGATGGATCCACAACAATATAGAAATTGACTCAAGAGATCGAGCCCTATCCATAAAGCTTAAATATAGTATTCTTTTTATCCATCATAGAGAAGCTTCATCCATGTATAACATTTACAGATGGTGAAACAAGATTTCCGAAGTCCAACGGTGTTTCATTCTTAATAAATGCAGGTAGTCCCTTAGTTCCTTCATAGCACACAACTAATTCAGAGAATGAAACACACAACTCAAAAATATCATCTCAAGCAGATTAGCTGTTCCAGGTCAAACTTCCAATGTTCCCAAGAAACATAATGATTGAAAGAAAATTTTACATCAAATTTACAGCACATGAAATCCAGCAAGAAGGAAATGAAAGGAGACCAGCAAAGAGATTGAAAAATTAGCAAGCACCGGTGGAAACAAATTTTCAGTTAAGGTGCATGCTTATTGCCATTGCAAGGAATGATAAAGAAAGTGTTCAATACCTTTAACTCTTTGTTCATAAGCAGCTCGATCACGCATCAGCAGTGCTGCAGCTTCACCATTCAATGGGTCTGATGGGTTGGGATAAAGAAGAAGCTGTGGCAGGAATACTTCAAACACATTCACTAGGTCTGGAACAAAAAGGTGTTTTTTTTTTTGTAAGAAATGGCTCTAAACACAATTGGAAAGCTGCTTTCCTATTATCTCAACTAATAAACATCATTACCAAACATGGGGCTCCAGGTCTGGTTAATAACATCCAAACAAACTGAGCCTGACCTGAAATTAGAGAACAACAAGATGCTTAAAACTCACAAACGATCCTCACTAAGCAAATAAATGCAATGAACTACTGATATGGAAAATAAGAGAATTTTAAGTATTCAATTACCCACATCTCATCAATGTTCGGATGGTAGATCTTATTGACAAAGCCTATCGAGGGAGATTTATATGGATAAGCATCTGGCAGCTCAACTCTTATCCTCCATACACCTCCATGATAAGGACCTGCCATTTTCAAAAATTAATAATAAAAAATCTATTAGAAAGCAACAACAAGATTAATATTAAAACCATTGAGAACTATCAGAAACAGTAAATCTACATTTTTTCTAAGCACTCAGGTAGCCAATTACTCAATAATACTTGCAGGGCAGAAATGGTTGATACTGAAGGAAATTAAAAATTGGTAATCAAGAACAAACTCAAACACTATGCCAATTGGAAAGTATACAAATTTGAAAAATATAAAAATTGCATAAGACTATGGAATCTAGTTATTAAAAAGCATCTGTATTCTCTAATTATACAAGCTCAGGAAAGACAGTCATCAACAGATGGTCAACATAGCTAAATCAAGAAAGAAAGCCGAAATACGTCGCGCAAACTCAATGAAGTTAATTTCATAACTAGCTCAAAAAAATACAAAAAACAACTAAAAAAGTGAAAAAATTACAAAATAAAGATAAATAAGCGGGTATTAAAGAATTTACTTTCATTAGGTCCCTGAAAATGTACATAGAACTCCTGAATGCCATCATTGATCATCTCCACTTTGTAATCGCTCATCATCCTATTCAAACAAACCCCACCAAAGAAAAAAAAAGCAAAAAAAAAAAAATCAGAAAAAGCTTTCAACCAAGGAAAATGAATATAATTGAAAAAGATTGATAAATGATTACTAACAGCTTCATCAAGTCCATCTCTCGACGTTTGCTTGGTGAAGACATTTTTTTTTTCTCTTTTGGGTTTTCTTGGGCTCTTATCTTCTTCTTTATCACTGGAGAGAGATACTGAGATAAAGAAGAGTCAGCTTGCTTGAAGCAAAAATGGTTTGAGACATGAATGAGTGAAACACGGAGATAATGATAACAACTAAAAAATGCTATTGCAATAACAGTGGCATTGGCAGGTACAATTTCAACGAGGGTCCTGAATAATTTAATATTATCAGTTGCATGCCTTCCAGGCGTCTACATTTGCCAGATTCCCTCTCTTTTTATATTACTGAATATTTCAATTTTCAACATGGTCCTCCAACGAATTATTTATCCCAAGATTCCTCTAATCTAATGATTTTTCTAGTTAGATACATAGCCCATTCCATGTCTAACTTTGCCCAATTGAAATTTGCAACTATTGCAACTATGTTAGTTGCCCAAGCATTTAATGGGTAACTGACAATTGCCCTTAGCAAAGCGAGTGTGGGATTCCTATGTGCAACTTTTTTTTTAATATTAATTATATATTAGATTATTATATTATACAAATATTTATAATTATTATTATAATAAATATTATATTAATATTTATAATCATATATACATAGCTGAGACTTATATTATTATATTAAATTTTATAAAATACATATTCAAATAAATAACCCTTACAGAGAAACTTTTTTTTACTCCATTCACATTTTATAAAAAAAAATAACTTACGAATATGTGCAACTAATGGTACAATTTAGCACATTCTTTCCTTCGTCATAGATAATGGATCTTTCAATAGAGGAGAAATTAGGGGTGGGCAAAAAAACCGTAGTGTTAAAAAAACCGAACCGAACCGACGGTTTTTTTTAATTTGGTTCGGTTTTTATTTTTTTAAAAAACCGAATATACCGTTTGTAAAAAAAACCGAAATGTCGGTTCGGTATTCGGTTCACTTAACTGAACCGAAAAACCGAACCGAAAAACCGAATTATTTTTTGATTTTATTCAAATCAAACATGTGTTAATAATTTTATTCAAATCAGACATGATTTTATTCAAATCAAACATGATTTTATTCAAATCAAACATGTGTTATTTCTCTTTATAATATTATGATTATGTTTATATAGATGGAGTATTGGAGTTTGGTTATGTATTTTGAAATTTTAATATTTCATATTTTGGGAGTATCTTATTAATAGTTAGTAAGATATTAGTGATAAAATGTGTTTTGAATACTTTGTATTTATTGTTAATATTTGTAATAAAATTAGGAAAAATTAATTGTTGAAAAAAATTATTACATTCATGAGGCCCAATGGGCTAAAAAATTAAAAATTAAAAATAGGCCCAATAGGCCCAGAACCAAAAAAACCGAACCGAACCGAACCGATCCGAAAAGAACCGTTTGAGTTCGGTTCTTATTGAGTTCGGTTCTTATTCGGTTCTTTTCATAAAATAACCGATTTAAATCGGTTCTACTTAATTTCGAACCGAACCGAACCGTGCCCACCTCTAGGAGAAATTCACCAGTCCTTTTTCCTTTTATCTGTCAATCAGAGGCCAAATGCATTTTCAACCGCTGAAAAAGAAAAAAAAAAGAAGAAGAAGAAGAAAGGGCAAGTTTTGCTTTACCCCGCCTGCCTTTCAGAAGAATAGTGGCAATGGGATGTTCCTAGGGATGGCAATGGGCACCGCCCGCAGCGGGTTTGCCATTACCAAACCCAAACCCGCACAAAATTTGAATTACCAAACCCACCCGCAACCCGCAGCGGGTTCTAATTTTTTTAAAAAAACCCACCCGCAGCGGGTTTTAACAATTACCAAACCCGCAATGGTATCCGGCGGATTTTTTGCGGGTTTCCGTATTTAAAATCACAAATGTTTAATATATAAATTTATAATAATAACCTCAAATTTCATATGACATACTCAATTTTATATTTAAACAATGTAAATGAAAAATTAAAATTTCCACATCAATTCAACACAAATTCTCAAATTTAAGTATAAATTATACAAATCTATTTAAAAAACATAAACTAGTATCTAAAAATAATAATTACATTTCATATTATCATTTAAAACAAGCTCCAAGAGAAGATATTCATTTCATTCACCACCATAAGCACACATCCAACACAATGCCTATAATAATAATTAAGATTAATATTTTCAAATACTAATTCGAAGGGAAATGCCTTTAATTTTCTTTAGGTTATGACTTTAGAATAGGAGATGGGTCACATACACACATATACAACTTTGAGTCTTTGGCTATTTGGTAATTTGATTAATGACATTATTTTCTTTATACATTTTTATATTAAAATTAAATTAAAAATATTTGGAAAAAATATTGCGGGTTTGGTGGATATCCATGCGGGTATCCACCGGGTATAAGGTTAATACCAAACCCACCCGCATCCATGTGCGGGTTTTAATTTATAATACTAAACCCGCCCGCAACGGGTAAAATTACCCGCAACGGGCGGGTTTTGTCGGGTGGGTTTGGGCGGGTTTACGGATTTGCGGGTACAATTGCCATCCCTAGATGTTCCAAGTATATTTGATGACGCTGTCAAGATATTATTTAGAGTAACAATATGAAATCCGAAATCTCAAATAAGATGTCTTTGGTCACTTTGGGGGCCTCTTTGTTATTCCCTCTCAGGCCCCAAATTCATGTTCACAAAATGAATGTATAGATTTTCATAGGGTTGCGCTTCCACCACCCCCTTAAAAACTTTTACGAAACACTCTTTTTTATATTTGTAATTCTTTCTTTGACAGAAATTACAAAAAAGAATAAAAAAATTACAATAGAGTTTTAATTAATTCTGTTATTATCTAGACTGAAGTAACTAAATCACAAACGTTCTTTTTTTTTCAAAAAAAAAAATAATAATCTTATTATCAGGTGATTCATCTCTTTATTGATTCAAAATTATTTTGATTTCATCCAAAAAAAGAAGAAATCGATTATATTATAAATTTATAAATAGTTAGGGTTCATAATTTTTATAAAAGTGTTTAATTCAATTCATGATAATCCTTTTATGTAATTTATTCTAACCATACAACTTTGGTTAAAAAATGAGATTTTATAAGGATATTAAATGGTTGTAAAAAGCATTACTCATTTTCAACTTTTCATATTATCATAAGGGGTCCAGCTATGTTGCAACTATGGTATGGTATCACAGTTGCTTTCAGTCATTAGATCCAATTAATGTAACTATACAACTGTAGATCCAACGGCTAAAAGCAACTGTAGTACCATACCACAGTTGCAATATAATTTTGCCCTGTCATAAGATATCATCATCCTAAAGTTTTAATTGTTTGCAAAACAGTAAGCAGACAGGTGACCATTGGACACAATGCTTTAGGCAAAAGTAAAACAACAGTTTCCCTTCCTGGATCAAAAGTAAAAACTCACAATAGCAAGTCATTTCGATGTACTACGTTTGAATTCTAGAATACTACGACTATACCTATTGGCCTCTCACTATTTTCATTTTAGTGACCCTTTGGAAAACAGACAAGGATTCGAGTATGCAGAGAGAAGGTACAATTAATGAACAAGATCTGTATCTGAAAACTGAAGACCCATCCGCCAAAAGCACTTTAACAGTAAGGAAGTTGATTGAGCTTACAATTAGCTGCTTCCACCACCGTAGTTGTCAAGTGTTTAAAGCCTTCAACATTACTCATAGTTGACAAAATTTAATCACTTTCAACGCCCACTTATCTCCCTGACTCACAGAACTGCCTGCTGATATTACCAACATTCAACTGTCTGAAACAGCAAAAAAGAACAAAATCTGAAACTCTTTACATTTCTTATCAAAATGCTTTCATTTTCTTCAGCACTCAAATACTATCTGGACATTTTATGCTTCTTGTTTGGGGAATGAAAGATGGAACTTGCCGACTTCATAATTTCATACCCATAACTGTGAGCTACAGATCCAAATTCTGATTCACAATCATCATCACTGTCGACGTCACATGGAAAATACCTATTCTGGTGTGCTCTGCGTTGCAAAAGGAAAACATTAAAGTAGTAGCTCACCAGTTCCTCCCTGCTTTTGGATGGAAAAAACTTGAATATCTGGTCCCAGAAACGCTTCTCAAGGGATGGAGGGTTCGATCTCACTATATTCTTGAAATTCTTCTGGTCTTCATCAGTCCAAGAAAGCATGACCTCTTCACCCATCTTATCAAATTTCCAGTCGTAGAAGGCTGAACCCACTTCAAGTTTCAGTCTGTACCTTTTCTCAGCAATGTGAAATCTAACACATTCAACAGAACCTCGGACCTGGCAACCACATGAATCTTGTCTTCCCTTTCCAATAGGATCCCTTTCAATAAAAAATTTGCGCTCTGCCTTTTGCAGTGGCCAAATTTGGGTCCCCAACCACTTAAAGTCACTTTCAGAAGGCACACCAGTCCATCCTGGTACTTCAGCTTGAAAGGCTGGCCCAACAGGAATTTGCTTTTTGACAACATAGTCAAACACTGAATTTGGAGTTGTGGAACCAGTGGTTTCAAGCAATTCTTTGTCATCATGGTTTTCCGTCTCTCCCCTGCACGAGTCATTTTGGGCACCCGCAGATGATAAATTTGAAGTAGTCCCTGCTTGATATGTCTTCTTGCTGCAGCTTAACCTCTCTCTAAGATTATAACTGGTTCCAATATGATCATCATACATGCACGGGTGCATCTTCTGATTTTTCTAAAACATGGAAATCTCATATAACTCATGTCTACAAACGGAAATATATTCATTCAACATGTTGAATGAAAAATGAGACCATTCAACACATAATACAATTCACAGTGACGAATCAGAGCATTCAATACATGATGGGAGAAATATTTGAGATAAACATGAATTAATGGCCAAAATAATTGAGTCAAAAAAATTCATCATGTAAACCAAAACCAACTACATACTGTTAACAGTTTTATTGCACAAAGCAGAATCTGTATCTAGACTTATCTGTACACATCTCATTTTGTATTATCTACACTTCAGTTGGCACCCAAAAAGAAATGGCAAGTTTATAAAATTTTCATGCTTAATGACCAAGATTTTCTTTTCTAAGGTACAGTTTATTATGTAACATAAGAAGATGATGTGGCGTGCCTAATGCAAGCATTCTAGCAGAAAAAGAAAATCAAAGAAACATGGGGTGTCTACCCACACATGAGAATATAACCCTATAATAGCTGTCAATTGACTTCAACATTAATATTAGGCAAAATTTTGTAGCAGACGAATACCTGCCCAATAGATTGTTCACTGCTTGAATCAACATGTCTTTTTAAGAAAACTGATTCTCGATAAGATAAAACCTGCTTCCATAACTTGTCATTTCCATAAGACTTCCATTTTGATTTTTCAGGTAATGATCCAACTACAGAATCACATGGATCTTTGGCAATCCCAGTAACCCAACTCAACATTTTCCATGTAGAGTCCTGGTTCCTCTTATGGCTAGAGCTCTCTGCCTTTTTCTCTTTATGACTTAAACTCCCTTTCTTTTCCTGAACACTCAAATCCACTATCATAACAAATTCTGCAGGTTTTTTGCCTCCATTAGTTTCCACCACCCGTGCATTCTTCAGCTGCTCATCATGACACACTCCTTTGAGATCCAGTGAATTCACAACACATTTTGAGACACTAACATCATCCAAGTGTGAATCATCCTCTGCATCAGAGCCATTCTTGTCCACTTCTAAGTCTACAACTGTACTCTTCACCTCCCCATCATCACAGCATTTTGCAATTTCTGAAAACCTTACAGTCGAATCAATGTGCATAGATTTATCATCATGAACACTTTTCTCACTCCCACTAGACTCCACCACAATAACCTCATTTTTACAGACATTGACATCATTTACAAAATTCAACTCAGAATTCACATTTTCAAAATCTGGGTGCGCCCCATCTCTCTTTTTTGAATCTGACAAAAAAAATTTAAGCTCTGCTCCTAACTCCATCAAACGCCCACTCAAACTTAAGCCACTATCACTCAATTTACTCTCGGTGCTCTTGTTATCGTCAACAAAAACTCTCTCTAACCATCTCTCTAGAGCATCCAAATACTTGACGTAAACTAATTTTACAGATGATGAGAAACTTGAATCCAGGCCAGACTCTTTAGCCACTAAATCCCACAACCCATTTTCTGTAACACTGCCATATCCGCCTTTCTCTCTCACAACTAAAAACAGGTTAAACAAGTCAACAGGTTGCCCATCTCCAAGCATTGGAGGTAGAAGCCGATAGATGTCTTGGGGACAGATCTCTTCCAGAAAAACTCGAAGAAATCGGTCGAAATAGCATTGAAACTTCTCAGATTTTGGTCCAGATTCTTTTAAAGGTGGTTCAAGATCGACCCGAGACCCGTTCGATTCGATATTCTTCTGCTTTGAAGATTTGACGCAATCTACAACAGACCCATCAGCTACCATCGACCACCCTGCCATGGATTTTGGATTTCGAGGTCAAAACCCTAAAAGAAGAAATGGTTCTAGTTCGTAACCTTATCGATTCACATCAAAGAAACTAAAATATCAAAGAAACTAAACAATAATATAAAAAAATAATATTTTATATATCCAATTAAAAAAAAAAAAAAGAACGAAGTGGTAATGCAGAGATTTAAGCATTACTTTGGGTCAAGAATAAGTACCAATTAATGACAGTGTTTTGGCGGGAAAAAAATGATCTAGGGTTTTGAAGTTGAAGAACCCATGAAAGTTTTATTAGGTCCCGCGCTCTCTCTCTCTTACTCGTTTACTCTTAGAGCGAGAAAGAGAGAGCACTCGACTGGACTTCGACTCGACTCTATATTTCAATTATTTTAAACAGATTCAGATGATTTTATTTTGATTTTGCGTATCTGTTTGTTGACATTGTTAGAATTTTGCAAATGAAAGATAGAAAAAGGACAAAAAGAAGCATTACCAGCTCGTATTCAAGGCAAATGCATTTTGAATCGATGAATGACACACCTTGTTCAATGTTCAGTGACCTCCTTGGACTTTGGCTTTTTCTCTTTCCTGTCCCCACAAATTTCTCCACTTGCTTTTTTAAGCCCTCCCTCCAAGCCAAGTGTAATAAAAAAACCAAGTGGAGATTTGGGTGAAACTTATGCTCTAGGGTTTTGTAACTTTTGTTTGTAGGAGTGGCTCTATTCTCTACAACAGCCCTCTTCATTTATTTATAAATACATCTCTTCCTGATTAGCTAACCTTGGTTAATTATTGACTAGGGGTTTGGGTTTAGGTTTGGATTTGAGTTTAGATTGTGGATTTTCTCTAATTGAATAAAAAGGATATTTTTACAATTTAATATATTTATATTATCTACTTTATTGTTTTTTGAGAATCATAAGCCCTGTCACCCATCCATAGATTTTTCTTTTTTCTTTTTTTTTTCTTCTGTTTTAATGGTTTTTTGAAAAAAAAATTAAAATTATTTGAGTAATACTAAAGTTGTAAGTTTGTACAAACCATCGAGGTATATCAACACGATTTATTCTTATTACGTTTTTACATTTATTCAACCTATCATGTTATATCATAATAATTTGTATAAAAATTTTTATTTATATTTTAATATGAATAATACCAAAGACATAGATTATTTGTTTAAACTATTATAATGAAGGACAAGTTTTCTGAGTCCAAATATAATAATTGAATTTATTTGAGTTTTCTTATTTTAATTTGATATTGTCTTGTTTAATTTTCTTAATTCAGTCATATTATTATTTTATTTTAAGGAAAATTCTATAATGTCATAATTAAAATTATTGCATCAATGTCATGATAAATGTAAATTTTGTAAATTACTTGGAAGGTAAAATAAGTAAATTACTATAAAATTATTAATTATTAAACATTTAATATGGTTTCTACATAATCTTAGTGAAAGTAGTTTATTCATTTCCTTTAATTGAATAAAGAAAAATCATTCATTAATTAAAAAAAATTGTGTTGAAAACAAGTTGAATAAGTTTGTTTTCTACACAAGTCAATTAAGCAAAATTATTTATCTTGGTAAGGATTAAAGCAAAACAAAATAAAAAGATATTATAATATTATTGGACACATAAATAATATTTCAATAAAATTAGATTTAATTTTGAGTCTTATGCATATTTCATGGTGTTTTAAAATCTACTCCATAATTGTACTTATAGACCTTTAGGAGTGGTTGTTGAGGAAGTGTAGAAGATGCATAATCACCCCATCTTATAATCACTTTGCAAGATGTTAAAATAATAATTTTTTTCAAAATTTAATTTTGAGAATAAATTTCATCCTTATCATTGATCAATATAAATGCAAAATAAAAAAACAAGTTTTATCCTTATCATTATGTTCCATTTTTAAAATTTATTTTTGATTTTACAGTTAATATTAATTTAATAATTTTATATTAAATTTATAAGTCTTATGTTTTATTTACCTTATTTATGTTTAATTATAGTACTGATGCCGTGATTTCATAAAATGACATTTATTTTAATTAAAATATTAAGTTATTTATCTTAACTGATTGTAGGCTCATTATCATCATAACTTTGAATAAAATCATCTCATTAATTGTTAATCATCTAAATGTTAAGTTGTTGAGTCACGAGTGGTAAATTTAATGATAATTTTAATACACTTTTATTTTGTATTTTATCCTTGACATTAATATATGAAATATATTATTATGTTTTGTAGCAATTAGTTTGTTCTTAAACTAACAAAATTGATCACTGCCCAAGATCTCTTTAATCAAATCAATTCAAGTTGCACAAACACAAGACTGAACATAGCAAATCACAAAACAATAAAGCAACAAGAATCAATGAAGAAACATTAAAGAACATGAACCAAGAACCACACAAAAAATACCAAAGATTTAACGTGGTTCAGTTGAGCAAGAATGCTTAGCCTACGTCCATGAGAGAAGCTTTTAGATGAGCTTTATTGATTTAACAATGGAGTCAATTACAGAGCCTTATACAAGAAAATATAGAGAACAAGATGATGCTTTCTCTCTCTTAAATTTATTTCTACACGGCTCTAGAACCACACGCGAAAAAAGTTCTCAAAGCTTAGCTTATTTACCTGGTTTCAATAACAGGTTTATTTCTAGAACCTGCCTCAGCACATGCCTCCTCGCATGAGTTACTTAAGACAGTTACTGACCAAAACGCACGAGCAACGTGTCGTTTCGAGAAGTCAGTTTTCTATTATAAGCAATGTGAGCAGCTCGTGACTTTATAAAGCTTCCTAAGTCTCTAACGTTGTCATTTTTTTGGAAAACTAGTTTGATTTACCAGCCATGTTTACATGTTCAGTTTTTTATATTCAAGAATAAGAGTTACTCACTCCTCTCTTTTATCACCCCGTTTTTAAAAACACTTGAAATAACTTCTTTATAAATAGTGGCTTTGTTTTTAAATTTTGCTCCTTAATATGTGATTATAGTTTTTCTTCATCGAGACCTTGATATGAGGTGGACTACATTTTTTTTTTCTTTTTTGGTTATAAACAATACATAGATAAAAGAAAATTACACGCCAATTATTAGATGTAATGTCGAATTAATATAATTTATGGGGCAATATTGTAATTATGAAAAAATTAGATAGGGAAAATAATTTTGAAATGATAAAATTAGATAAATATTAAAAATGTTATAAAATAATTATAATTATCTCTTCCCTTAAACAACTTGTTTGGGGAATAAATAAGAGAGGTAAAAATAAAGTGTCACGTGCCGATAAAGAGGTTTTAATGGCTATAAACTAACCTCTTAGGGTGCCCGACCTATACCGAGTGTACTCTCCAGATAAACTAATACGCAGGGTATGCCACAACAGAGTCAAGGAATTGAAGGAAATATCTAAAAGTGACCATCACACGTGATGTCTCAATAAAATATTTGATTTGATGAAATCAAATCAAGAATATTTTGTTAGAAAAGAGGAGACAGTCAATTGTAATATCTACAAACAACAAAAAACAACGCACAAAGGACAATGATCCTTAACTGTCACGTCAACTACTGTTTAGACAATCCCTATAAAAAGAACCTTGGACCACCTGCAGTGTACACCACGTACACAAAACAATAAAAACCGTCTCCTTGCCCTCCAAGTATGCTCCTAACGGCTCAAAAAACTGTCATGATGATAAAAGGATGTGAGAATTTCAGAAAAGACAAAAAAATCACCACTAAAATATATGCCACGTGGCAAGGTACTTAGGTTGTACTATATAAAGGCAAAAAAATATTCAATCTCTCTCATTCTCTTTCACACTCATCTTCTCTGATAATCATCACAAAACACACGAAAGAAGGGGCTTGGGTCTTCTTCAACCTTCAACATTCATTTTAGAGAGCTTGCAAGCTCTCACCTCTATGAAAGTTCAAGTAGCTGACGTGAGCATTGGAGTGTGGTCGTCGGCCACTGCCGGCTCCACCTTTAAGGCTCTAACCTCCCTTGGCTATTTTGTAGGTCTGCATGTGCTATCTCAAACCAACTCGCACCATTTTAGAATTCTTGCCATTACCCATTCCAAGCACCCTTCTTCTTTGTCACCTCCCTTCAAGCTTAAAACAACCCCCCTTACGACACATTTTAGTAAGGTGCCCTGAACTTCTAAAATAAATTCATTGTTTTGGTGAGATTTTTATCCGTCTTCCTTGCAACCAAAATACACTTAAAACACAACTCTTCATCTCTTATTATTTACTCCCACTATCTCATAAAAACTCATGACTAGTGATATATTTATTTACTAATTATTTATTTCATTTAAGACTGTAAAAAGAGAACTCATCTCCTTATTTGTAGATACTTGAAATTAAATAAAATTTGTCTATAAATATTGTGCCTCTTATTTACTCTCTCTCTTTCTCTTGTTATATTGTTGTGCACTTAATTGGTAAATAAGTTAACAAGAATGTGATATTTTGTATGTAACGTTTAAAAAGGAAAAGTATGAGGGCCCATCACCTGTGTTGACAAGGGAGGGCTGGGAAGCAAGTATATGTCAGTAAGCGCGTATAACAGAGAAACATCCTTTAAAGCTGAGAATCACGAACGGACGAACGACATTTTAGCCTTGTGGATTCATTTTAACTGGAAAAACTGGACATGGGCAGCAAGCTGCTGAAATCTTTGACGATTATAAAATAGATATCATTGGTTGGTGAGTGGTGATGGTGAAGTTTTTATTTTTCCTTTTTTTGGCGCAAAACAATCAAACACATAAGTCAAAACAAGGGAAATCATAGGTTACATTTATCCGAGTTTGAGCCAATGACCATGTTATTGCCCTTTGTGTTAAAAATAGACCCATTTTTTAAAATGGTTGTTGCTTGCATGTCCTCCCAGGAACATGTTATCGTCAATTCTCGACAAGACAAGAATGTGATTAAGATAAGCAAATTAAACAATATATATTCCGATTGAATTCCTCACTATCGGGTTCAGTACTTCTAGGTAGCTTCAAGAGTGAACTAACTAATACACATTTAATTTGCTTTCAAGTCAAAATTTTTCTAGATGAGCAAGTGTTATGTTGTATCAGAGTCAGATCTTCTGTCTTGCCCAGCTCCCCACTTCCGCATCCGTTCGGATGCTTGTTCAACCTGGAAAATTTGATTTCCGTGGTAAAATAAAATAAAGTTGAAAAATAATAAGAGGAAAGACCATGAATTTATAATAAATATTCTAATAGTAATATGCTGCTAGTACGTACCTCCTTGTTCCAATTTGTTTTATAAACTATGTACAAAAGGATTAATGTCTGCAGTAAAGTCCCACAAATCATTCCAATCCAAATTCCCTGCGACAAGAATGAAATGTCATTGTTCTTGCAATGCAAGCTACTAGACTGGAGATCAAATCTAAGCGATGAAATGGGGATAAGTGGATTAAAATCTTTACCTGCACTCCAAACTTCAACTTGTAACCAAGAAGAAACCCAAAAGGGAGGCCAACAACATAATAACAGAACAAGTTTATATAAGCAACCAAGGCTTGCCAACCTCCTCCTACAGCAACTCCTGCAATGATCATAAAATAGTTATTTCAGGATGGCTGCCTTCTTGTGACACTATTAGTTTTGCGCATTTTCTTCTGTTAAAATCTCACCAGATATGACTGGCTGAACACTGTTTAGCAACATGGTTATGCCAAGAAGGGAGGCTAAGTCAGCCACGGCTTTTCTCATCTCTTCACTGTCTGTGAATATAATTGAAAAGTCATCTTTCGTTACCAAGATAACAATTGCACAAAATATCCCTATAAAGAGTGACTGAGTGGTTGTTATAATGACCGAGTATTTTGCAGCTCTGGGATGTGATGATCCTAGCTCATTAGACACTCGTACGCTGAAGCAAGCAGAGATAGCATTATTTCCTCATTGACCATAACCAATACTGAAATATCCCCACGGAAGGAAATAGTAAAACTTTGTTACCTAATAGCTGCATTGATTCCAAGAAATAACATGCCTTCCCAGCCATTGATGTTCATGCTGAAACAGGAATATCAAACAAAATTGAACTTACAAGATCGTCAGAATTGAACCTCAAGCTTCACTTATACAAAGTAATAATGCTCTCACCATATGGAAAGGGAACCAACCGCTATAACCGGATCCTCAAGATGTCCTGTGAGAACAATAATGGTCATAAAATACCAAATCTCCAAGCAAAGCATAATAGCTGAAGCTATAGACAATCTGACAAAGCCCCATATATCCTTAAAGGCCAACCAAGATAATCCCTTCCAGCCATCTTTGCAATAACGAACCACATAAATCATCTGACCAATAGATATTCCCAAAGCTGAGATGTTATAAGCTGCGGCAGCACCAGCCGTACCCCAATTGAGCATATGAATGAAGAAATAAAGCATCCCAATGTGTACGACAAAAGCTGCGAGACCAATCCAAGCTAGAACACCAACCTTACTTTGAGCCTGTAAGAACTTTTGTGATGGGAAATTAAAGGCTAGTGAAAACATTTGAGGAATCACTTGGATAGCAAATGTCCCAGCAAATTCTGCAATATCATCTCTCTGGCCAAGGAGCTTCAATATTGGCGTTGCGAATATGTAAAGTGGTAACAAGAATATGCAGGTAACAAAGAGGATTAAAATTGAGCGTTGCATATACACGCCGAGTAATTCTACTTGCCCAGCTCCAAATGCCTGTCCGCATAGAGTCTCAAGTGCACTAGCCATGCCAAGCTGCAATTTTGTCAAACATGCCAGGATTAATGGCTCATTTTCAGATAGTAAGCATATATTAAATAATTGCTCGGCAGACATCCTTTAAATCTTTGTGACATCCATCACGTTGAAGAGGAATTTGTGCATTACCAATTTATACATTATTTAATTTCTTGTTTCAAAACCTGTAGATAAAAATGTGAAAGAAAAAGAGCCTGAAACTGGCGGATATTGAAAGTATTCAAAGGATTAAAAAAAGATGAAGGGAAGCTAACCAAGAAGCCAAATGAGAAGTTTGCGATTACAGAGAGCGAAATTGCGACTGCAGATAGCTCAATATCTCCAATATGACCAACAAAGATATTGGTAAATGAATTAATCCCATAATTGCACAAGATGTTGAAGGCAATAGGACCTGCAATGCCCCACACCTTGCTAGACTCAACACAGCATATGTACGTTGCATCGCGGAAATTTTGTATTGCAGGATAATCTTCTTCACGGGACTCAATTAATGTGGTGGGAGCATGATGCAATTCAGCAGTCTCGAAAATGGAGACGCCATCGATCAATACTGGCTTGCTTTTTGATGTTGGAGATTCTGAGGCAGAGGATGAACGTTCATCCCCTGCCGTAAGTGCCTCAGTTTCTGAATGGGTCGCAATTTTTGCAGTTTTCTTATGGCACCTTTTTTGCAGTTGTTTTATTGCAGCCTTTTTTAATTAACGTTTGATCTTCGAAGTTTTAAGAATACAGATTGAATCAACAAGATTTTTTTTTTTCCTTTTTAGTAAGTCTATTTTTCTTTTATTTCTACATGAAAAGTTTTTGTGTGTGGAAGAAGTAATTGGCCATTTATATGTCTAGCTATGATTGAGGGTGTCCGTTGAAACACATCTGTTTGAAACGGGCCGAGGGACGGTAAGTTGACTGGGTCTCGTGTTACACAATTTACAAATACCGTACTGTCGTGTTGTTTATCTTTGGGATTCAGAAAAGAAAATATCAAGATTGTGATTTGATGATATCAGTTTCGAAGCCTGCTTCCTTAGAAGTTAGAAATAATGCCTTAAATTTTCTCAAATGAGGATAGAGTTAGTCCATTTATATTAAGTAGATCCCTACCTAAGTTAACCTCGGCTCACAATGTTGGAAAGATAGTACATAGCTAAACACGAAAGGGTATTTCTGTTATTTTCATAAATATTAGGAACCTATCAACAAAAATGAATAAACTCCATTAAGAACCCACCCTATTGCGCTCCCTAAACTCTGTCCTCACTTGAAAGTTATAAAAAAGTTAAAAAGGACCCCAGACGTTGTTATTCCTAATTGATGGCTGAAATATAAAGGCCAAAGACGGATTGGTTAGTTAAATGGCATGTATTTAACATCACAGCACGTTATAATTCAAATAAAATGGACCGACAATGGGTTGTCATTATATTGAGTTGTTGAAAAAGATTAGATGAACAAAGGTTAGGAAGCAGCAGCATGAACGCGCTTGTGGGTGAGATGATGGGGCTGGGGCATATCATGGGGGAATGTCAAATTTTGATTATGAAGTGCGTCCGTGATCCCAACCCTATCATGAACTTAAACGACTAAATAAAAAGTTGAATGTCGATAATCTGACCTTCTTGATTGAATACTAAATACTTCACAAAAAGTCGATGTAATAATGGGCGTGCAATCAGTACTACCACAACTTAAGCTTCACACATGAATTTGGAGCCGTGGACCTTAAGTGCTTTGATTGATGTTGCCCATGTGGGCCATTCGCGATCAGTGATTATACTATTTTATGATTCTGATTTTAATTAGTATGCACATACCCACAAAATAATTATCTGTCTTATAAAACTTAACAGGTCTAAATTAGAATTAAAAGATAAAAGGGATATAACATATACACTCATAAATTAATATGCACGTAAGATTGAGCCTTTGAATCTCATAGAATTGGGAACCATTTTAAGTTCCAAAGAGGTAAAACTTCAAAATAGGTGTCAATCTGTTTACATCGTGATAATCTACAACAGATCTATTTCTAGTGAAGTTTCAACCTGGGGAAAAACATCCTAAAAAACACTACTGACTTGAGCTGGAATTATCTTTCTCCGTCTCTTCAGCAAACTTTTCAATCGAAACATTCGCATTCTCATTCATTGGGGAAGAGACATTACCAAAAGATGAGTGTGAACCACCCCTTGATTCTCCAATATCACCAGAACCGTCACCACCAGTGCCTACACCATTGCTGGAATCCTTCCTAACCCCATGATAAGACTCCCCAGAAACAAGTGCTTGAATCAGTCTAGGTGGTGGAGGTGCTGTCACCTCCAATACTCCCTCCAACATCTTCACAACCGTTCCCATTGTTGGCCTCATTTCCTCATTATCTTGAATGCACCAAATTGCCACCAACGCAACTCGCTCTGCCTCCTCAACCTTATATGCACCACCAAGCCTATCATCCACGACTGCCGCCACATTGCCCTCAATTATTTGTTGTGCTGCCCATGGAGGAAAAAACCACTTGTCCCCATGCTCACCTCCACCACCGATATTTGCATTGCGTCCAGAAGCTGGTGCTTCCACATTTCTGCGGCCACCAATTAACTCTAACAATGTCATTCCATAGCTATACACGTCAGCCTTTGTGGTAATTGCCAATCCGGATATCCATTCTGGGGCTACATAGCCCCATGTGCCCCTCATTGTGGCCAACACTCGACTAAAGTCTCGACCAATCAGCTTGGCTAGTCCAAAATCTGATACCTTGGCCGTGTAATCACTATCCAAAAGAATGTTTTCTGGTTTGATATCACAATGGATAATGCAATCTCTGCATTCCTCATGTAAGTATGCAATGCCCCTAGCTGTACCAACAGCTATCCGAAATCTGACATCCCAGTTGAGATTAAGACCATCTTTGCGTAAATACAGACTCAAAGCACCATTACGCATATAATCATAGACCAAAAGTCTGTGAGAATTTTCTGAGCAAAAACCTCTAAGTCTCACCAGATTGACATGTTGAATGTTCCCAATTGTGCATACTTCTGCCCTGAATTCTCTCTCTCCACTGCCGGGCCTTTCAAGGCGTTTTACTGCAACAAGAGTGGAATCTGATAACTCTCCTTGAAAAACTGCCCCAAATCCACCGTGCCCAAGTTTCTCTGAGAAACCCCTTGTCACTGTATGAAGTTCTTTGTAAGAAAAAACCTTCAAATTCAGCACTGGAAAAACATCCTCTTCATCCACATCCTTCCTCTTCTTTCTTTTCTTACGCAAAATCATTAGCATCACTGCTGCTAATACCAAAGCTGCAATCGAACCAACAATGCCAGCAACCAAAACCATTAATGTTGATATATTTTTCCTCTCTGTTCCTCCCCTTGGTGCCCTAACATACAAAATGTCTTCATTCGTGCTATCGGAGGTCAAATTCCTCAAATTTAAGAGTTCCCCATATAAATTCTTGCACAAATTAGTCCTCACATCATGGTACAACCCAATGCAAGAGCAATTAGCTAAACAAGACCTCTCACAAATGCTCCTACCAGCTGAAAATGACTCGGTAACGGCTCCAATAAACTCCACAACACCAACCTCCTCAAACCAGTCACTCTGATCACACAAAACCTTACTTTCACGGCTGCACCCACCAGAGTAATCACCAGAATTCCAACCATAACTATCAACAGGCCTAAACCCATCAAAACACATACATGGCCTTAACAAAGAGCTCTTACAAAAACCAAAATTACCACATAGGCCATGAACTCTACAAATATCCTCAGGCTGTGACCAAAACATGTTCCAATAGTCAGTCTGCTGCGACCAAGTATATTGCTTAAGCTGCCCACTTGGATCGACGTGAAACCTTGACAATGGTGGCTTTTGCCCGTTATCCAGGGGCTTTTCAGTGTACCCAAACGATGCCTTGGACGTATACGGATTCAAGAAATGGAACTTGTATATATAAGGGATCGTCATTTCAGGAACATTAACAAATGCATTACCAGTCCAGTTCCCAGTAGACCAATAGACAATAGTACCGTTATACACAAGCTCAATCTGATTATACCCTGTCGGACTCAGCCTGAGTGAGTAAAAACCAGGAGATGGATCAAATAAACTTTTCCAAGAAGTTATAGATCCACCAACTGAGATATTCATACCAGGAAGCCACGTGTCGGTTGGGTGATCAAAGCTTTGCCACACAAGTGAACCCGCTGATGATAGCAAAACTAAATTACCAGTCTCTAAAAGATACATATCAGTTGCTTTCTCAGTGTTTGTACTTTGCCAAATGATGGAGTTTTGTGAATCTTTAATAGCTAGTTTACCCTTTTCAGTGATTAGTAATGTGGATTGTGTTACATCAGCGACAGATTTTTCACGATTAGCAACCCAAACATAAGTAGGCGTAGGAATTGAAGCGTACCAAATCCCCAGGTACCAGCTGGACTCCCCATTTGTTGCAAAGAACCCCAGCCTGAATGTCTGATTTTGGCTTATAATTGTTGAGTTTCCTTTGATAATAACTCTGCCCTTTTCCTCCAATCTCGTGTTGCTTCTTCTCAGTTCAGCTGCTGCTGCCTCCTTTTTCGAAACAGCAAGTTCAAAACTTGGATTAATTTGAACTTTTGATTCAACTCGGGTAACAAGAACGGCTGTAATAAGAAGAAGAAAGAGAACAAGAAATGTCGCGGACATGAAAGAAGAAGAAGGTGATGATATGGAGGTGCGTCGTGACATTAATTTCATTCAATTTTTTTTCAGATTTTTTTTTTTATTTGAAGAAAAAGGCATTCAGTTTCTTGTTTGGTTAGCAAGAAAGTGAAATTTTTTCCCGCAAAGTGACATGGAATCTTAGGATGTGTGATGATGAAAGCACTCACTCACTTTTGTATGCAGTAGTCAATACTTGATTCTGCATAGAAAGAGAGAGAGAGAGAGAGAGAGAGAGAGAAGGACGGAGACGGTTGAATTTTGTAGATACCGTGCAAAAGCTGCCGTTCACGGACGCAACTTTAAAAGACCAAAGTTTTCGGGAATTAAAACTGTAATTACAAAATTGGCCTTCTAACTTCAAACTATAATGTCAATAATTTAAGTAGCTTGTTAACAAATCTTTCCCTTTGATTTTGTCCTAAATTAATCGGATTTGCCGTTAGTTATTATTAAAAAGAAATTAATTATAGGGTTGTGATCTATATTTTTTTTTTTACTCAAAGTATGTACGTATAACACAAGTCTTCAAAATTTTAAATAAAAATAACCTTACCATTATTAAAATATTTACATGCCAATTTGAAAGATATTAGGGTTTTTTTTTCATATTTAATTTTGTATATTAACCATAATTTTAGAATTATTTTTTGAATTTAAATTAATTTACTTATTTTTAAAAAAAATGAATTTTCAGCATTTTCTTGATAAGATTTTTACATGTAATTTTTAAATTTTTATTTTAATGAATTGAACCAAGTTTACAAGCTTTTATAAAAAGAAACTTCCAAATTTTATTTTAAATCCTCTCACTAAACTCACTTCGTGATCCACATTAGTCGGACTTGCCAGGACTGAAGAGAAATTAGGCAAAAAAAATGAGTCGAGGGTAAATAGGTAAAAGCAGAAGAAAAGAGGGAAGGATGATGAAAGTAGTACAGGCAGAGAGTTTGTTTTGTGGCAGACAAATGTGCGAAGTCCACTCACGGGGTCCTCTCTTTTCAACAAAAAGATTATTAAATGAGATCCTATTGAAAAAAAATTATTAAAGGAGATGAAAAATTAATTTTAGAATTTGAAGTGTTATTTAATTATATTAAGAACAACAACCCAAAAGATACACCGCGCGCGTAGTTGGCTTCTTGGATTATGTGAGATTGTAACGTCTGCGAGCCACGATGTTTGGTAACTCGTGTCTATTTCTCATTGGCCTATGGCCTAAAAGGTCAATCTACTCAACCTATCCTTTGACTCTTCGCCGTTTCTTCAGTCTTCCCATAAAGGTATGATATATTAAATTGAAAAATGGGGAAAGCTTATTTCTTGTTGATAGAACTTTACAGTTGTGCGAGTTGTCAGCATTATGGTTTACGGACACAATGCGTCTTTTTGTTTATTGGAAATGCTCGAATGTGAACGAGCAACGTTCACAGGCCCAAAATATTTAAACACTGTATAAATATTGGATAATTCTCCTTCTGTGAGTCTTAACGTTCAAATTCGGAAAAAAGAACAAAAAAAGGGCTACTAAAGAAGTTATATATGCCTATAACAGCAAGTTGCGACCATATTCTGTGTTAAGTGTGGGCAGATTTGAGCAAGAAACATATATACTATTGGTTTTGACATTGTTTAATTTATGCGGATTGAAGAAGAACTGCAATGACTTAAAATTGTGAAGATTGCTTTACAGTTTATTGTCTTGGATTTGTCTTGAATGATGACTGTTGCTTCTTCGTCTCTCGCTTAATCTTTGTGCTCTTCGTTTTATGCTTTTTCTTGTTCTTTTTTGTCTTTGTGCTCTTCTTCCTTTCTTGCTGTTCTTCTTTCTTCTTTGAGTTCACTTCTGCATTGCTCAACTGTTGCTCCCCCCCCCCCCCTACCCCCCCCCGGATGAAAGATTCAGCTCTTTACATAGGTTTTGAACTTTTGATCTTTGTTTTACATTTCTCTGCGGCCGTATCTCCATTCGAACAAAAAAAAAAAAACACTAATCGCCTGCATGGAATTAATAAAAATACCGAACATGCATATTCTAATATCAATCGAAGCATATTAGATTAATTACCACAATTAGTTAATGAACTAGACGGTAAGGCCTAAGCTTGTGATAGAAGACTATAAATATATACATGTTTCTTAATTCGCATTGTCAGATATGTACTGAAGATGCTCTAAGGTCCTTCTCAAGTCTTTCTTGCTGTCAGTGGTGGTCTTGCTGCCAAAATATATTGTCACCTTTACGTCCAGCAACCACCAAAATTGTCACCTGAATCAAGAACAATTTTCAGTTAAAGCATGTATGGAAGATTAATTTGCACTGCCGGCACTGGCAAAACAGAAGCTATTTAAATTTTTAAATTTAATCTTACCACCACGAATGTACTTCCAAGTTCATTAGGCCCGTTTGGTATTGTTTCTAAATTAATATTTCCTGAAAATAAAAATGAAAATGAAGATGGTGTTTTGCAGTTGCTATGTTTCAAATTTAAATATGCGTCTGGTATTATTTTATGTATTCTGTATTTTAAAACTGAAAACAATAATATGTGTTCGGTAGACACAAGTGAAAAAGATAAAAACAGAAAATATGCGTTCGATAGTACTATTTTGAAAAACAGTTTTTACTAAATATTTAAGTCATAGTCAAAAAATAATTATTTAATTAATACATATACATACCCCATAAATAATTTAAATAAAATAATTATAATAGGTCACATAATGAGAAAGTTTTAGTATTAGCATTAATAGAAAAAAGTTTTACATTATCATTGTTTTTACGGTATAATTAAGTTACATATTACAACACATATAAAGTAAACAAAATAATTATAAAAAAATTACATGATAGACATCATACATTAACACTTGTTGAAGATAAATCAAATTCAATAGTGTACAATGTACTTTCAAGTTACACTTATTTTATGAAAACAAACTCTAATTACAACAATGTCAACTCTGAACTACAAGTGTTTATCCTCAAAGTAGATTGATCCCAAATGAAATTGCGCAAAACAACGAACTTTCCCAAATGAAATTTCGAGTATTCTCAACTCTTTACTCGACTTACTTGAAAAAATCGAATTTTTTTCAGATAATTTTTTATTTTAATTGAAGTCAAGTATTCTCGACTATTTACCCGACTAACATGAAAAAGTCGAGAATTTATGCTGAATTACTAATTGTGTATGGTTTGGTTGAAGTTGAGTATTATCGACTATTTACCCGAATTCGAGGAGTTGTGTTTAGTTTTATGAGGATTTAATTGTGGTTATTTTTGTACTTTCTCTACTTTTTTAGAGTATATATGTGTAAAATTTAAGAGTGTTATAATTTTAGATATATAGTAGGTATTTTGAAGGAAATATCCCACACAATTCTCCCAATAGCAAATCATTTCTTTCTCTAATAGTCCTCAAATAAGATACAAATGTAGAGCTCAAGAAACAACCATCCTATTTGTCTAATATGATTTGGATCTAAAATAAACTAAAAGAACCACACTCACAATTTACTCAAATCGGAAAATTAAAGACTGGTACCAGCGAGCAAAGATGGTAGCAGAGACGGAGCACCAACGGCGAAGATGAATTATTAAAAGTAGATTGATCCCAAATGAAATTGCGCAAAACATAAGTCCAAGCAAAGTCAAGAATCCATATTTCCTACACATGAATTATTAAAAATGAAATTAAATGCATGTATAAATCATCAAAATTAACTAGGATTGCTCCATTAAACTTAATAAATACATCAAAGATTCACTTTACTACAAAGAAAATAATGCACTTGCAGCAACAAAACCGTGATGAGACATCACCCTTTCATAAACAAACAAAAAGCACTCATGGAATTTAATCATTGAAAATAGAGGTTTCAAGTTTGTAAGCTCTTTTTTTATTTTTAAACAATTTGAAGTTTGTAAATTCAAGGCTAATTGATAAACGTACTTAATTTTAACTTAGCATTTAAGGAACTCTAAGCTACCTTTTTCTTCTCTACAAATTAAGTAATATCAAAACATACTTTGCAACAATAATATAACCAGCAAACCCAACAATGAAACTGGTAAGCTAATAGTGTATGCAGCGATGATTGGTACTACTTTTCAATTTGGTAACTAGTAGTTTATTTTCAACAAGGAAATTCTAATCTGTGACCTATTACAAAGAAAGTAAAGTAGTAACCTAGTGAGGGTTATTCACCCAGCTAAACAAACAGCATTTTTTTGACAAGCTATGCACAGATGCACTAGAACAAACAAAATTTTGCACACCATTTATTATAATAATTGAGCAGCTTATTTTGCTTTTATTATTATTATTTTTTCATAGAGACGAACACTTCTCAATCAAATTCATACCCTTTTAGTCAATGAGAATACAAGTAAGAGAACTAAACAAAGTTGTCTGCAATTCATATAGGAAATAAGAATTAGGATCCATAGACTCTTGAGTCAAAAAAAAAAAAACAAAAATGCTAAGAAAAAAAGTTCTTTCCTCTGTCGCACAATTCCCATTAAAGGCTTTCCTATCAAATTTTAATTTCAACTACTTTTATGGAGCCACCAAGCACATAATTTTGTAACTCATTGGACAAGTATCCAAATTTCTTTCCTTCTCATATTTCTCATATGGGCATCTAAATAGATAAATGTTTCTTTTCTCACAAATCAGGCCAATAGCAGCAAGTTTTTTTTTTTTATTTAAATATGCCCTATTTGATTTGTGCTTAAATACCAAATCTATACCCCATTACATATATATACCTCGTGAAAGTGTAAAAAGTCAAAAATAACTTTAAAAAATTATCTATTTACGTTTACTTCCTCTCTCATGACTTTTATATAATAACACAACCAAAGTCGAGTATAGGGGAAAAAGTTATAATACCAACATATTACTCAAAAACAATAAATAGAGTTTCATGAATTAGCGCAACCCAACCACCAATAGCTAACTCTAGCAGAAGTTTGTTCAAATTTTTTCATCTACAGTAAATTTTGTTCACAAATGGCCAAACACCCCACCCTACTACTTAGGGGCGGCTTAAAGATATTTGAGGCCTTATGCGAATTTGTAGTCATATGAAAATAATTAATAATTTATTAAGCATAGCTATATCAATACCAAATTAATTAAATTTGGAAAAGAATATGAATGATTCTATTGAAAAATAAATTATTTAAAATGATGGCACAACGATGGCTATTGTTATATTATTTAGGTAAAATTTTAATAATTATAATCAAAATTTTTATGATTCTAATTTAAATATCTTATTCTGTATACGTGTTAGTGTTCGTTAAGTATACATGTGGATGTTCACTTTTAGTATATGTAAATTTTATCTATAGGATTTCTAGAGCCTTGTAGTATAGTTTTTGTATTAAAATAGAAAATTAAACAAATAATGATACAATGAAAAATGATTGAATATTTTACCAGAGTTTCAGATCTTCTCGCGGTGTGTCTTTGTTGAAACACTGCAAATGATTTTATCTGACGCCGAGTTGATACTGGCACTCTAAGTGAATTGTGTTTTGAGCTTGAAAGCAACTTCTTCATTGTACAATTTTAAGGAAGGGTTTGCGCTTTTGCGGCAGTTGCGGCTACCCCGTTCATTATGCACGTTGATTTTTAAGTGATTGTTTAATTGGAGCGATAATGTAGGCATTTCGGTTTTTTTTTATTTTTTACAAATTTTTCTCTGTAACTGTTTTCTTTTTTACAATACTTCCTTGTCAATCAACGGTTTCTTTGTAGGGATTCGCAGCCACGTTGGAGACAATTCTAACGTGGAGACAACAAACGAGAACCGTCCGATGCTGCTTTCAATCGATGGTTTAGATTGTTTGGATAAATATGTCGGTGACTGGGTAAAAAAAAATTAACTATGGGCGTACACCATTAAATAAATTTACGTTTACATCCCCCTTATTCTCTTCCAAACAAAAACCCTCTTCTTCATTTTTTATGCTGCAACAATCTGTAATTTTTTTTTTCATTTTTGTCCTCTCTTTATTAATTTTGACTATGGGCGTTCGGCCCTATTACACTTACAATTATAAAAACTATTTCAATTACCATTATAGTTACAATATAGTTATAATTGTGATGTTATTTTAACTATAATGGTAATTATCATTGTTATTTTAACTGGGGTGAATTTTAGATTTACATCCTCTTAACTATTTTTATTTTGCTCCTTTATTTTTTAAAACCTTAGATTATCCTTATATTTAATCAAAAAAAAAAGGGAAAATAGGAGTGGGTTAATGATTTTTTTTTTTTTTTTGCTCTTCTTAACAAAAATGGAGGTTAAATTGAGATTTTCAAAAACAAGAGGTGATTTAAATATAGTCAATTTAAAAGAGAAATAATTCGAAATTAACCCTTTACATAATCTTAACTCTACAACAATTGTTATGAATTGACACATGGTACCAAGCATTCAGAATTGAAAGAGTGAGAGATTGAGGTTGAAACCAAAACTTGCACCCGAAGTCCCCAACATTCAAGCTCAAAACAAAGACCCGAACTTAAGTTTACGGTGCATTTACTTTTTTAGAATTGGAATAGATAACTACTTAAATTTACGGTTGTCGGGCATCATTAACCAACTCGGTATCAATACAATTCTGCAAGCGATTTGATTGCTTAGAATGTTGAATAAAAAAAATCAATTTTGATTTTCTACTAATCCGTGAGTAATATTCAACAATACTTAAAAGAATTTAAGGAAAATGAATATGATAACACATTAAAACAAAAAAACGTAGAGTTAGGATTGTGGTTTCTAATAATAAAGATTGACACTCCACGGCAATTGCACCTATCAATTCTAACACTATAAAAAATGAGCACACAATTTACATCAATTAAATTAGAAAATTAGGTTTAAGTAATATGGCTTGAGAGTTTATTTTCTATAGTTTTCTGTATTGGTTTGAGCTCATTATTTCTATGGCTTATACACCTAAAATTGATTAAATATTGTCATAAACACATATAGTCTCTTTGAATAGACTTTACATTCCTCTCTTAATAAAAAATAAGGGTTAATTATCCTTATGAGATACACGTTTTGACAAATTTTAAAAAAGTGACATATTTTTCAAGAATATTCGAGAGTCAGTGATAATTCATTACCTTTGCCATTAATTTTAATGAGAACAGTAACTTGATTACAAAATAACATTTTGCCCCTACAATTTATTTTAAATGACATTTCTACCCCTATAATAGTTACAAAATGATATTTTCATCCCTACAATTAGTTACAAAATGATGTTTTTATCCCTACTCACTTATTTTTTTTAAATAAAAAATTATAAGTCTAATCAACGGGCTTTTCCTTTTTTCAAATCATACAATTTTTTTAAAAAACTTTTATTGTTGTGTCAAACAAAATTTTCTTATTAAAGTTAATCGCAAAGTTTGACTTTGATTTAACAAAAAAAACTTGTTAATTACACTTAGATGTAATTTTTTTATATATATTTTTTCTATTTAAAAAATAAAAATAATTAATTAAGGGTAAAAACATATTTTGTAACTAATTACAGGGATAGAAATATCATTTTGTGGCTTATTATAGGGGTAGAAATGTTATTTTATAATTAATTATTAGGGACAAAAATGTTATTTTATAATTACGTTACTGTTCTCGCCTGAGTATTTTTAAAAATACATCACCTTTTTAAAATTTATCAAATCATATGCAGTCAGGGTAACTACCCTTAAAAATAAAGTAGAGGTAAATACATCTCGCACTAATTTGTAGGTGAAATAACTATCCCTTCAATATTTGTAAAGGTAAAAATCTAAGTTATGTCACAATAGAGTATAGACCTTGATTTAAATAGCACAATAGAAGTCTCGTATAAATATGAGTAGACTTCTAATTGAATAATACAATACCAGTGATTCAAAAAAAAAAACAAAGAATAAAATTTCCAAACTCAAAGACCCCGTTTGTGAAGATTACAAAAACTCATTAAAAAAAAAAAAACAAAAACCAAGAATATGCAGCAAACAACGACATTAAAAAGGGTTTAAAATAAAAAAAACTGTACAAAACATATTTTATCAACACAATACTTAGCATATGGTTGTGTATGATTTTCTCAGGCAAAACAGCAGCTACACCACCAACAATTCAAAGGGTTCGATAAAAAGCCAGCATGCCGTATCAAAACTTCGTCCCTTGCACTTTGGAGTGATCCGTGGCAACAATAACATAATGAAAACACTGCATCCTTCAAAATAATTAGAACCTAAATCAAAATGGATCTGTCAACACCATCTGTGTTGATCTTCCATGGAACAAAACTGGCATGCATCTGCAATCTACTAAACCAGCAAGCATTCATTTCAAATAGCAAAGAAACTCCCATCTTTAAGTAGACTTGCTACTAATTAAAGGTATGATCAAATATCATTTCCTGAGAAAATAAAGATTAAAAAACTTTCATTAGTTCATAAGAACATGCTGTGCACAACACACCAACAGAAACCTACATATTCAATTGAATCCTCAAAAATACACATCTAATTAGCTCAAAAGTTATTACATTTGAAAGTACATGTATCTCAGTAATTCAATCATTCTCTTCCTTCTAAAAATTCTAACTTCTCAGATGAAAGATTACAGTAAAATGATGCAGAATGTGCATGATTTTATGGAGAAAAGAGAAACGGAAGGAACAGGCTCTTAATTATAAGGCAATTAAACAAGAGAATTGAAAAAAAAAAACACCTAGTTATTGCACATACAAGTAATTGCAAGAAGCAAACCTGATCACATATGGGGCAGGATCACTTCTTTCATTCCACTCCAAAATGCAAGATAGGTGGAAATGATGTTCACATTTTGTGATAAGTTTCGGATTCTCTGTATCATACTCTGCAAGCGGAAGAACCCATAATTTTAAGCATTAATTATGAGCTGCTCGACTTCACTGTCTATTCCTTGACTTCACTGCCCATTCACCTGCAAATTGGCATAGAGTAGATAATAGAATTAAAGAACATAAAAAACTAAATAAACCACACCTTCAAGACAAATGGGACAAGTGTCCTCCTCTTCTGATGCTGCTAACACATTTAATTGTGAAACTTCAGACTTCCTTGGTGAAGCAATCAAAGAACTAGCTTGAGTTTTGCAGTCTGCATCCTCAAAATCTTCACACGTAGCTAATGTTTTATTTAAAATTTTGACAAAAATCTTGAGTTATTAACTTAAATTAATTAAGGTGTATAAGAATTGGGAATAAATTGGCATGTTACTTGATAGCTACTATGTTGGACTTGGTTCGGCCTGCCAGTGGCGTGCTTCGATATTAAACCAAAGGGTGGAACTTTTAACACGCAGCGTGTGAAAATGGAGTTTTTTTTTACGCGCTACTAAAATCCTTATAACATCCATTTTGATTTTTTTTTTCCTGAAATATCTCATTTTATAAAATAAAAATTAAAATATTAAAAAAAATCATCTTCTCATCAATAACACAACCAAAAATAGATATTATCTATTTCTTTAAGTTTTTATTTATAAAATATATACAGATTCTAAAATCTTAAAAAAAATTATTCTCATTATATCATTGCTATCTCCATAACTCTAAGCTCTTATAATTTTGTCAAAAAAAAAAATTTTCAATTAAAATTTAAAATACAGAAATATAGTGAAATGGGGTGATGTAAAAAATTTGTTAAGAGAATAAATTATTTAAGCATTGATTGAATTTTCATTTAAAATAAGAAATGAATTAAGCTATCTTTGATCATTTTTATAATTTCAATAAAAAATGGTTTTCTGAGTAATTTTGAAGGGTGTCAAAAGTCCTAGTCGAAGCCAAATTTTTGACACCAACGACAGTGGACTTGCGTTCAGTAATTGAGTGATTGTCGAACAGCATTAACGAACTCGGTACCAATTTCACTGAATTTCAATCTAAACAGTAATGTAAGTGATTTGATTACTTAGAGTATACCCTGTACGTAAGAAAAGAATCTACTGGGCAATAGATTGAATAAAAAAAAAAATCAATTTTTATTTTCTACTAATCCGTGAATAATATTCAACTATACCTAAAAGAATTTAAGGGAAATGAATGTGATAACACATTAAAAAAAAAAAAAAAAGAATTAGCATTGTGGTTTCTAATTATAGAGATTTATTATTGACGCTCCACAGCAATTATACCTATCAATTCTAAGATTATCAATTATGAGCACACAATTTACATCAATTAAATTATAAAATTAGGTTTCTGTAATTGGCTATGAGAGTTTATTTTCTTTGGTTTTCTATATTAGTTTGGGCTCATAATTTCTATGGCTTGTGTACCCGAAATTTATTAAATATTGTCATAAACACATAGACAACAAATAGTCTCTTCGAGCCTCTTCGAAAGAGACTTTGCGTATCATAATACAACTCTAAGCTATGTTATAATACAACTTGATCTAGGTAGTTCAGTAAATGTCTTATGTAAATATGAGTAGACTTTTATTTGGATAATATAATATTAGTGATTCAAAAAAAAAAAAAAAAATTTCCAAACTCAAAAGACCCCGTTTGTGAAGATTACAAAAACTCATTAAAAAAAAAAAAACAAAAGCCAAGATTATGCAGCAAACAACGTCATTAAAAAGGGTTCAAAATACAAAAACTGTACAAGACATATTTTATCAACACAATACAAGGCAAAACTATGTTTTCAAATTTTCATACTTAGCATATGGTTGTGTATGATTTTCTCAGGCAAAACAGCAGCTACACCACCAACAATTCAAAGGGTTCGATAAAATGCCAGCATGCTGTATCAAAACTTCGTCCCTTGCACTTTGGAGTGATCCGTGGCAACAATAACATATCGAAACACTGCATCCTTCAAAATAATTAGAACCTAAATCAAAATGGATCTGTCAACACCATCTGTTGATCTTCCATGGAACAAAACTGACATGCATCTGCAATCTACTAAACCAGCAAGCATTCATTTCAGATAGCAAAGAAACTCCCATCTTTAAGTAGACTTGCTACTAATTAAAGGTATGATCAAATATCATTTCCTGAGAAAATAAAGATTAACAAACTTTCATTAGTTCATGAGAACATGCTGTGCACAACATACCAACACAAACCTACAAATTCAATTGAATCCTCAAAAATTAAAAGCTCAGGTTCAAGCAATCTACAAGCATCAACAATACACATCTAATTAGCTCAAAAGTTATTACATTTGAAAGTACATGTATCTCAGTAATTCAATCATTTTCTTCTTTCCAAAAATTCTAACTTCTCAGATTAAAGATTCCTGTAAAATGATGCAGAATGTGTATTATTTTACGGAGTAAAGAGAAAACGAATGAACCAGGCTCTTAAATATATGGCAATTAAACAATAGAATTGAAAAAACACCTAGATATTGCACATACAAGTAATTGCAAGAGGCAAACCTGATCACATATGGGGCAGGATTCACTTCTTTCATTCCACTCCAAAATGCAAGATAGGTGGAAATGATGTTCACATTTTGTGATAAGTTTTGGATTCTCTGTATCATACTCTGCAGGCGGAAGAACCCATAATTTTAAGCATTAATTATCAGCTGCTGGACTTTACTGCCATTCACCAGCAAATTGTCATTGAGTAGATAATAGAATTAAAGCACGTGAAACACTAGTAAACCACACCTTCAAGGCAAATGGGACAAGTGTCCTCCTCTTCGGATGCTGCAAATACATTCAATTGCGAAACTTCAGACTTCCTTGGTGAAGCAATCAAAGAACTAGCTTGAGTTTTGCAGTCTGCATCCTCAACAACTTCACACATAGCTAATGTTTCAAAACTACCACCACTGACAGTTTCTCCAACGGATTCTGAGTCTGTTGAGGGTGGGCAACCAAAAACAACATCGTATGGCAAAGGTAAGGGTGGGGCCCGGAAAGTGTCAGGTGTAGATGCTTCCAGATGGAAATCAACCAGGAGTCCTCTTGTGAATGTAGAGGCTGTGCCATTGTGAGATGTTAACGACTCCCGCTCTTCCAGAGCTGGTGGACACTGCCAAAAAAAGCATTCTATAAAGATTATTTTTCTTAAAAAAAAAAAAATCACCCAGGCCTGTTTAGACAATATTAAACTATTAACATATTTCCATCTAGCTAACATCACTTGTCGCAAAGGCCGGCATGTCCAACAGGGCAGAAAAGGGGGTAAAGTTTGTATGCCTTGATACATAACTTCCAGCAGTGTTTTCCGACTGGCCAGATCATAAATCTTTCCAATTAAGCCCTTGATATCAAGAAAACAAAACACCAACCCAAATTTTTCACATGAACTCATTACATAAGGCACAATTGACTACTTGTCACTCAGTCAAATCTCTCATTCTGCTTTGGACCAAACCTCATATATCCAATCACAACCATTCAAAAAAGAAAAAAAGAAAAAAGAAATTCTTAGGTGAGGCAGATAGCCTTCCCCTGATCCCATATCAAATCCAAGCCAGACAGCACAACACAACTCAACTAAGCAACATAGCTTGTTACAACTCAAACAGAATGAAACAAGAGCATAATAAGAATGATGATGTTACTAACATAGTAGTAAACAGGCGTTCCATGCAGATGAGGTTTCCTGGAAGAACAACAACAGCCTCCCATTCCCTGCACTTTATTCTGTTATCCACCCAACACAAAGCAGCAGTTGGTGCATTATTTCCTGTTATTTGACATCAAGGGGCAAAAAAAAAAAAAAAAAAAAATCATTCTTTGCCAAACATGAACAAAGCAAAGTCACTCAATTTATACCCTAGACATGCTAAACTTTACGCGTACTGATCGAGAACATGAGTGGGAACAATTCAAACAGCAAAATTAATGGAATCCACAGCTAAACCATAAATAATAAACAAAAATTAAAATTAAAATAAAAAAACAACAAAACAGAATTCATCATATAGTCCAGCAACGCCAAAACAAGAGCGAGAGAACCACAATTCATGCAACAATAAAAATAAACCCTAGGCTCTAATCAGACAAAATTGGAGAGACTATGACGTGAAATTAATTAATAAGTAAATAATTAATCTAGAGAGATTCCATTGAAGATACGATAAGCTGAAAAAAGCTTCACCTCTTGGGGAACACAGAGAGAGAAGAAGAAGAAGACAGTCGGCGAAAAGAAGGAATACAAAAGAGAAAAGAGGTGGTTTCAGTTTCAGTACTTTTTTTTTCTTTTTATTTTAAATTCTTTTGTTGTTGTTATATGCTTTCTTGTTCCCACACCCTCTCTCTATTCTCACGGCTCCACAATCTTTGATTATTATTATTAAGCGACTCATTGAATCCCTAATGCTTAATTAATAATAAGTTTACACATTAACATTCTTTTACTTTATTTATTTATCAACTATTTGAAAAAAAAAAACACTCACAAAATAAAAAAGTTAAAAAATAAAGCCTATTTTTTATTTTTTTATTTTATTTTTTATTTCAAAGTCACTTATTTAGGTAAGATTAATCCATATAATAAATTTATTAATGTTTGAAACTTAAATTTAATAATGATGTTAAGAAGGAAAAAAAAAACCAAAAATATTGCAATGATTCTTATGAAATTTTGGAAATTTTATTCTTCAAAAGAGTACAAAAAGAAAGAATAAACAATTCATAATGATTGAACTTTAAGTATCTTATCCTTTAATGATGCTGTGGTGGTTATAAAATGACCATAAATTAAGCAGGAGAGATATTATTATTACTTCTTATTGAGATTTGATCATTACCGAAGTTCCATCCGAATATCAATTACACTGGTAAAAGTCCACTAGAAAAGTATCAGGCCCTCTTACTACCTGATATTTTTCTTGCTTTTACTCCAACTGCGTCGTCGTTTCATATTTTCAACGGCCTTTTCTAATTTCCAATCTTTATGCTCTCAAGATGCCCCGCTCCTCCAATCTTCACCGTCCATTTCAAACGACCGTTATCGTACCTAACACCAGCCCTCTATCAAAATCAAACCACCACAATTACAAATGCCCAAAAACACGACCGTTCGGTCCTTTCAAGTCAACTCAGAAACTCGGGGACAATTCACGAGTCAACTCATTCGGCCCATTCTTTTTACTCTCAGGCCCTCAAAGTTTCAGCCAAATTTGGTTTCCTTCAACAAGGAAAACAATTACACTCGCACATAATGAAGTTGGGATTATGTAATAAACTGTCTTTGCAAAACCAAGTGTTGCATGTTTATGTGAAATGCAAAGCGTTTGATGATATGGAGAAACTGTTTGATGAAATGCGGGTGAGAAATATTGTGACTTGGAATACGTTGATAAGTGGTATTATTAACTGCGGTGGTAACGTTACGCCTTATTTCAGGAGAATGTTATTAGACAATGTAAGATTAGACCACATAACGTTTAATAGTTTGCTCCGCGCGTGTGTTCAGGCAGATGATATTGAGGTGGGCAGGCGATTGCATAGTTTTATATTGAAAGTTGGGTTTGGTTTAAATTGTTTTGTAAGTAGTGCCCTTGTTGATTTGTATGGGAAGTGTGGTTTTGTTGAAGATGCAAGGAGGGTTTTTGATGAAGTTTTGTGCAGAGATTTGGTGTTGTGGAATGTGATGGTGTCTTGCTATGCCTTGAATTGTTTGGGAGACGGTGCTATTGCGGTGTTTAACTTGATGCGTTTGGAAGGTATGAAGGGTGATTATTTCACATTTTCTATTTTAGTGAATTCATGCGGAACTTTGGGATCTTCTAAATTGGGGAGGCAGATTCATGGCCTTGTAATTAAACAGTCTTTCGATTTAGATGTTTTAGTGGCTACTTCACTCGTAGATATGTATGCGAAGAATGGGAATATAGATGATGCTCGCAGGGTTTTTGATGGGATGACTGCTAAAAATGTTGTTTCCTGGAATACAATGGTCGTAGGTTTTGGGCAGAATGGAGATGGAAGGGAGGCTGTTAAACTTCTTAGAGATATGCTTCAAGGAAGCTTTTGTCCAGATGAAGTGACTCTGGCTAGCATTCTTAGCTCATGTGGGAGTTTATCCATCAGTTGTGAAACCAGGCAAGTTCATGCCTACGCGATTAAAAATGGGGTTCAAGCTTTTCTATCAATTGAAAATGCTTTGATAAATGCATACTCCAAGTGTGGCAGCATTGCTGGTGCTTTACAGTGTTTTGGTTCTGTCAAAGAGCCTGACCTTGTAACATGGACTTCAATAATTGGTGCGTATGCATTTCATGGCCTTTCAAAAGAAAGTATTGAGGTGTTTGAGAAGATGTTGTCTCACGCTGTAAGGCCAGACAGTATTGCCTTTCTTGAGGTTCTTTCTGCCTGTAGCCATGGGGGGCTAGTTAGTGAGGGGCTTCGGTACTTTAATTTGATGATCAGTGACTACCATATTTTACCAGATTCAGAGCACTATACTTGTCTTACTGACCTTCTTGGTCGAGTGGGTCTTCTGGTTGAGGCTTATGATTTACTGGCATCAATGCCAATTGAACCTAGATCGGATACTCTCGGAGCTTTCATTGGTGCATGTAAAGTTCATGGAAGCATAGGATTAGCAAAATGGGCTGCAGAAAAGCTGCTTGAGTTGGAGCCTAGCAAGCCAGTGAATTACGCTCTTGTGTCTAACGTGTATGCTTCTGAAAGATGTTGGTTTGATGTTGCTAGATTACGCAAAATGATGAGGGACAATTGTGATCATAAAGTTCCCGGTTGTAGCTGGATAGAAATTGCTGGTGAAATTCACACATTTGTATCAAGTGACAGATCCCACCCTCAAGCAGTACACATGTATGCTATGCTATGTACAGTGTTTGGTCTTATGGAGGAGAATAACGTTTCTGGTCACTGCAATGTGCTTGACAAAGAAATGGATGAATGTACACTCTGGCTTCCTGGCTGACCTAGTGCTTTCTCTTTGAAGCTGCAATAATTTCTCATTCATTTTATAACGTTCCAAGCTAACAAAATACCATAACACCTACCCGGAAGTACGATCCGTACATCATTTTCTTAATTTATTGCCTTTGTTCTGACTCCGTGTCAGCACACAACCAATGACAAGCCCCTTTGACCATCATGAACCGTCGTTATCATCGGCTTAAATTAATCTATCCTGAAACAGATCCTGATTGGAAGGATTCCCTTCAAGTCCTAGCAAAAAATCCTCGCTAACTGCAGGATCTTGTCTCCAATTGTAACATTATGAATTGTTTTGAACCCTTGACAATCTCCATTCCAACTAAAACCACATTTGAATTGACTTCTAATCAAAGGGTGAATTATTTCCTCACTCCTCCTCTTCCCGGGGGACGTGGAATAAGTTTCATTTCCCTTTGTTGTTTAGTGAGTAATATACATATTATAAAATTATATATTACCTCGTGACTCCGGAAATTTGATCAGTCTCTCTCCGTTCATCAAATCATCACCAATTGATTTATTTGATAAAGCCTTCCCATTTCCGCTACCAAGTTGCTGTTTTGAAGTAGTAATTTGCAAGGACTCTGATCGTTCTTGCTCAACCAACCGTTACATATTTTCATCTCATTTTTCTGGTGGAAACTCACAGCGATTTGGCAAGAAAAGTATGTGAAACTTAAAACTTCTATTCCAATGGAAAACTGGCACGTGTTGATTCCATCTAATCTTACCGCAGCTGTTTTTACCTTGCAAAGTAACTGTTGCTCCCTCCTTATATGGCTAGTCGTTTTCTTGTTTGGTCTGCGAGGGCCAGTTAGCTGGCTAAAAGTCAGTTGCAGACTCTACGGGTTGACATTGATGCTACGTAATATAACTAATTAATTTTTGTATGAAATGAATAATTAAATTTAATATAAATATCACTTATAAAATATTTTTTAAAATAAATAAATATATATTATAGCATTATTTATTTAATGTATGATTGATATAGTATCTCTAATATATTTTAAAATTTTTTATATTTGAATTTCGATTTATTAAATTTATATAACTTGGTCCAATAAGATTATTCAAGACTAGTGCCAATAATTAAATTTGTACTTAATTCTTGCCCAAAATTCTTTATTTTTATTTTTTTTCATTTTGATTGACAACGTTAGAATATAAAAATATTTAAGAACGGTGCCAATAATTAAGTGCAACAAATAAAATATATATATTTGATAAAAGTTTCTTCTAAATCTTTTGCTATTAGTCAAAACATTATTTTTTTTCCCAAAAAAAAAAACAAAAAGTGGCGCATGTTTGTCAGAACCGCGTTTGAAAAATCAAAGTCTCCACTAATAACAGCTTACAGCCTCTCCCTCTCACTCAACCACCCGCCAATCCATTTCTGCATCACCAACCCCAGAGCCACTAGTCTGTCTTTCTTTTTCCTCGATGAAAAAGTCATAGCGAGACTAACAAATGAAGAAAAGCCAAAATCCTCTCTACGAAGGACGGAGCCCTAGCACCGGCGTGCGGTCAACGCCGGACCGGTTCTTCTACTCTCCAGGCTCTCATTACTCAGAGGCCTCTACCGTCCGCAACCGCAAGACTAGCAAGAACTCTCTAGCAATGGCCGCCAAAGCCGTCGCCGGACTCTTTGTTGCCTGCTTCACTCCCCCCGAAACCAATAGCTCGAAGGATTTTGTCAACTCTAATGAATTCAAACCTTCTCCAGGTATGATACCTTCGAGATCCAGCTCTAGTAGTTTCTTTCATTATTTAATCAGTTGATCTTGGCTTGCCATTTATATATGCAACACGTGACATGTTTGTTTGGTACGTGGTAGTTTGTTCAGGCATAGGCATTGATTGCTTTTTAATTAATTGCCTACATTTCATGGATATTTTTTTATTTAAATGATTTTCTTTATGATCTGTAATATTAAAATGTATTACCTGGTCGAGTTAATTAGAATATAACAAGATAATATGATTGATTGGTTAATTTTCAGTAGTATCGGATGCTTCAAGATCAAGAGCTAGCACTGAAAGAAGGCGAAGTTCAAGTCAGGGTCTGTATGTGAGTTCAAACAATTCAACGCGAGGAGGAGATCAGTCTGGCAACGTGCAGATCACCATGGAGGAAATCTACAGGGCAACTAGGAACTTCTCCCCTTCTTTCAAGATTGGACAAGGAGGATTTGGAACTGTCTATAAGGGCAGACTCGAAGATGGAACCATTGTTGCTATTAAACGTGCTAAGAAGGTTTAATAAAATTATACTTTCCTGGCCTTCAGGGCTGAATTGAGATTTTCTCTGTGATATGGGGTTTCGGTTTCACTTAGTTGTCTTTCTTTGCAGAGTGTATATGATAAGCATTCGGGTGCAGAGTTTCAAAGTGAGATTCGAACGCTGGCACAGGTGGAACATTTGAATTTGGTCAAGTTCCATGGGTATTTAGAGTTTGAAGATGAAAGAATTGTTATTGTGGAGTATGTTCCAAATGGAACTCTCAGGGAACACTTGGATTGTGAGTTTTTTCTCTCTGTCTCCGCTCTTTTGTACGTTTGTGTGAGGATACCTGCTGGATATGTATGCTCTTACCTGAAATATGAGAAGCACAATTGCAGGTCTGCAGGGCAACATTCTTGACCTTGCTGGAAGGCTAGATATTGCCATCGATGTGGCCCATGCTATCACCTATCTTCATATGTATACAGGTATGTTTTAGCTGTAGTGCTGGACTCATTTTAGTTCTATCAAGATATTGATGTTTCTTATATCCCCTGAAACTAAGAGACTCTGGTGATGATCCAAATTGGTCCTATTTGGCTTTCCCTGTAGACCATCCAATCATTCATAGAGACATAAAGTCCTCCAACATTCTCCTCACTGAAAACTTTCGAGCCAAGGTAGCGGACTTTGGTTTTGCTAGATTAGCAGCTGATACTGAGTCAGGTGCCACCCATGTATCAACCCAAGTTAAAGGAACTGCTGGCTACTTGGATCCGGAATACCTGAAAACCTATCAACTTACTGAGAAGAGCGATGTTTATTCATTTGGTGTGTTACTGGTTGAACTCGTCACTGGAAGGCGCCCAATTGAACCAAAAAGGGAACTCAAAGAGCGAATAACTGTAAAATGGGTGTGTTTCTTCAACCCCCATCCCCCTGCAAAATTCTTTTTTTTTTACTACATTTTCAACTTTTCGATCTTTTAGTCCAATTACAAAACCCATTTAAGTTAGAACATGAAGTCTTATTGAATTCATAGCGCAATATTGTGTGCAAAGATGGTTATAGTCTCTATTGTGATTTGCTGAGTGCAGGCAATGAAGAAATTTTCTGATGGAGATGCCATTTCAATCTTGGACCCAAGGGTAGAAAACACTGCAGCTAATAACTTGGCTCTTGAAAAGATACTTGAACTAGCCTTGCAATGCTTGGCTCCACGCAGACAAAATCGGCCAAGCATGAGAAGATGTGCAGAGATCCTGTGGAGTGTACGTAAGGATTACAGAGAGCTAGCAGCTTCAGATGTCCTTTTACAACCCTCTTATTCCAAAAGGAGCAATTCGACAAGAGAACAATAACAGCTTCAATTGGCCAAATGACATCCAAGGTGCAAGGTGACATTTTGATGGAGTTAAGCTTGCATCTACTTTTGCAAATGCATTGAGATCAAAGAAAGATGTAGCCATTTAAGTGTCCTCTAGAGCCAATCAAAGCAAAATTCGAGAAGAAACTTTATTGAAAGGAGGCCAATAATTTTCGAAAAACTGGTGTGAAGGTAGTACTAATAAGCAGTCCATTTGCTGCGCACGTATGGAGAAGCATCTGTTCATGAGGTTTTGCTTGTACAGTAATAAGCTCATTTTTGCAGTGGGAAGTTAGTCGCTTCCTAACTACTGTAGTCTTGTTTGATTATTGATTCCTATTGATTTGCTTAGGCAATTTGTTAATAGTTTATACGCTCATTTGTATTTTATCTACTAATAGGTATCATTTATATGAAATAGCCAAGGAAAAGTGGTTTGGTTATGAATTCCACTTTACATAATTACCCTTCGCACCATGGCAATGGCATAACTTTTTTCTCAAGATTTGAGAGGAAATAATTTGCGCGACCCTTGGGAAAGAAAAAAAAAAAGCACATAAAAAAGTTCATGCACGAAAAAAAGAAATTATGAATCTTTATCGTCTCTTCGATCTTTAAGGACCATTCTTCCTCTGAGTCCTGTTCAAAATTTTTTTCACAGGAAAGCTGCTTTCTCCATACATTCAAATCTTTCAACAATCTTTCACCTCAGAGCAATGAGCAACCAGAAACGTCGTAGATTTTGATTCGGTCCCTCAAGCTTTATGGAGAATATTCAATGTTCTATAGCTGTTGAAAGACAGATTGATTCCTTTCGATTAATTTTTCATTACCGCACAATCTCTTTCCAAAAAGCTATGCATGACCATTTACTCTCCCTCCCTAAAGCTGACATCACAACAAAAACCGAAACAACAGGGCAATCTGTACTGTTTCCATGAAACAGCACCATGGATGTTGTAAATACAAAATACCCATTCAACATTAATGAAAGACCACATCTTTGTCCTTGTGTCCTGCTCTGCCACTAACCACTAGTTAGCGTCCTTTCTATATTGCCTCTGTTCTTTCTCCTACCAAGGTTACTAGGTTACTAGGTACTTGTATATGTATATTCACAGAGGGGGAACCTGAAGAATGGGGAGAAGAATCCACTACAAACTACTTCTGTTGAGGAGTATAAAATGTCTTCCTTCACCATTCTGTTCTACATCAAATGTTGCAATAATAAGACCCTTTATTGGTCTAGCTAGGCAGGAGAATTTGTTCTGCATGCCCAGAAAAAAAGAATTGCCTTTTTGTTGGAGCTAGATCGTCAAAACCTCCGGTCTTTCCCTCCCCTCAGAATCACCTCTCGGCATTGAATCCTGCCGAGTTAGCTCATAGGTTCCATCTAGGGGTCTTTGATTCTCACTATTTAAGCTAGAAACTTTTGAACAAAGGAAGAAGAATGAAGATGTATATATGCTCACATGCCAAATACTGCAAAACCATTTAACATAACAAACATCAGTGAAATAGACAGAGAAAGAGATGGAGGGAGAAGAAACTAACAAACTCATAATACCTGTGCCAAATCCAGTAACTTTGACTAGTTTCCAATTTCCAGCTTATTGCTGCCATTGCTAACGCAGCGAAACCCACTAGTACAAAACCCCAGCGAAATCGTCGCAGAATTGTCTTCATGAAATTCCGAAGCCATTCCATAATAGTTTGCTGTCTACAATTGTGAAATAAAGTGAAATCAAATTCATTCAGCATATACTCATGCAACATGCAAGCAGGTATGATACTAATGAAGTGGAAAGCTTGTATCTCTTATCCTTTTGTATCTTGCATACCGAACTGCTAATTTACAGTAGAAATTATTAGGCCCAATCTCCAGTATATCCCAATAGATGAATTGTAGAAGCTTATGTTAGATCATTAGCTCAAATTTCAGTGCCCAATCACTAAAGCAGACACATTGCCTCAACAAGTCAATGATTGCCATTAACAAATGAATTTTAAGAAAGGAATTATATTTGCAAAATTTCAACTTCGATTGTAATATACTAAAAGCATCAAACATATTTATACTAATACCTACATGTATTCTTTTACTTCTAACTGCACTGTGAGCAAAGTAATGTAAATAAAAATTCATGATGTGAACAACAACCCCCCCCCCCCTCTCCAAAGAGAAAAAAAAAGGGAGGTTACCTGTCTACCATGTTCATACAAAAACCGAATCGTAAGGAAAATGATCTAAACTTAGTGGAGAGCTCCACCAGCAATCCAATAAGAAGACCCGCTGCTCCAATTGATATTACAAGAATAATATTGGAAGACCTGCAGAATAGCTTAAACATGGTTAGATGCCATAATGCCAAAAAACGAACATTATACAAAATTGAATTCTATCCACTGTTTCTGGATACCTGGTTGCCTTAGTTATGGCCATCATGGCTGTAAGGATGGCTACAACTGTGTGAATTGTCCTTTTCAATGCTTCATCAATTGTAGTTAGGTATATGAAAGTGCTCACCACGGCCATGAAAGAGAGCCAGAAGTCCATGAACTGAAACATTTTCCGGGTGCCTAATTAATAGTATCTCAATCTAATGACCCTAACAGCAAACACTCTTAAAAGAGAGAGGTTACTCGTGGAAAACAAGGGAATACAGAATTACATCATGCTACATAATTGGCCAACTCTCAACAGTCTTTCAATTGGCTGCCTTATTCTTCATGTCGTTGGTGCTTTCACGACAAGAGATGTATAAATTTCAACATGTACTCAATCCATGATGTTTGTTTGAGTTAATAGAAGTACTTATGAGTTAATCATATGCTGAGAGCTATAAAAGACCAAAGGTTTCAAATAAAACAAAAATAAAATAAGACATTCTTAAGAGGAACAAGTCATACCTGTAAGACATTAAAGGATAATGCGCACCAGGTGCCAACATCACATGCATGATATAATCCACTAGAGATACCACTTGCCGTGAAGAGTACCCATTCTGCAAACGCCTGCATAGAGAAAATTACTGTCCTTTTGTTGATGGGAAAATTAAATGATCAGTCAAAAAGGTATATTTTATACTGATTTGGTATGTCATACAAATGTTCCGTGTCCACGTTCTTAAAAGGTTAGTATAAATATGATCAATATTCCCCGATATTAATGACAATATCACTGACCTTTGTGGGATTTATAATATAAAACTAACCCCTCTAGGAAATATTTAACATTTATGGTGCATTTACTTTCCGGATTGGGGAATCAAAATTTGAAATCGAAATCATTGACGGCGTTTACTTCGCAAAATGGAGGTAGGAGCCGGAATCATAATCATGGGACCCACCCAAATTTGAAATGAGGAATGAGAAATTGATTCCCAAGGGTGATTGACCATTTTGCTTCCCCCACAAAATAAAAAATGCCCATTTTGTCCTCAGTTAAAAAAAATATTATAATTAATTAATATATTTATTCTAATTATTTATATATTTTGAATAATTTATTATTATTAATGATAAAAATAACAATAATTAATTAATATATTCTGAATTATTATTACTATTATTGTTATTATTATTATTAATGATAAAAATAAAAATAATTAATTAACAAATTAATGTTTGTTGTTGTTCTTATTATTAATGATAAAAATTATTATAATTAATTAATATATTAATGTCAATTATTATTATTAATGATTAAAAAATTTACAATTAATTAATATAGTAATATATTATTAACAATAATTATTAATAATAATAAATTTTGAGTAAATAATCACAATAATTAAACTAAAAAATAATAATTATGACAATAGCTTATTAAGGACTTTAGTAATTTGTTACAATCTAACTCATTCCGATTTCGATTCCAAGATAATGTAAACACATTAATGGCAATCTCGCTCATTACGATTCCAATTCCGACAATTCAAGTAAATAACTTATTCTGATTTTCATTCCCCATTCCGATTCCAGCCCATTCTGATTTCAGTTTAGTAAACGCACCATTAATGACAAAGGCACCACAGACCCAACTACTAAAGAGGTTGGGTGTAGGGTTAACAGATGTGATCATCATAACTTTTAGGATGATCAATGACACTGTCATCTTAGGAAGGATTTATGATGTTTACCTCAAAAATCTTTTGATCCAAGAAGTTTCATAATACTGTGAATCCATTTCAAGAAAAGCAGGCGTAAAGCTTTACCTTCTGTCGAAGGGCCTGATAGGCAGGAAGTAGAGCTGCAGCATTTGAAGCAATGAGAGCAACGGATTGCTGCACATGTCCTGCATGAATTTTCAAGTTGGTGGATAAGGTAGAAAAACATTTATTACCATAATGCTAGGTCCTAATGTTCACTTCAGATCCAAGTAATTGTCTTCATAAACAATAGACCACTTGAGTAGGAAAAGTTCATTGACACATACTTCCTAGTTCCTACATGCATATGTGTGGGTGTACATTCATGCATGCATAACTATTTTATTTTATATACAGAAGAAAAAAGTATGTGGACTGCAGGCAAAAATGTCTCTAAATTTGGCTTCACCATAATATTTACCTCGATGTGATACAAGTTCAACACTGCAGTCAAAGCCTCCATGGTCTCTATCACAGGCACAGAAGCTGAAAAACAGAAAGACCACACCATTAAAAGGGTCAAGGAAGGAAAACAAAACTGCAGTTCAAATTTCCATATGTGGGCATCCAAGTTTCGCCCACAATGGCTCTAGGTACTGTTGTAAAACAAAAATAAAGAGGATAAGATCTAGGAAGTATAATAAAGTTAAAAAAGTTAAACTAAGGGGAAAACTGAAAATAAAAACCTGTATAATGTCAATCCACTAGCATCGAAAGCATTTCTGCATTGCCCGTGTGACGAGCATCTTTTTGGGCATCTTTCAAGCGAAACAGACATGACCGTCTCACTTTTGGAGGTATTTACATGCCTTATACCAAAACCCCAAGTTCCTTCTCTAACGTATAAGATATAGAAATCAACCTTTTCTTCACTTGAATTATACAACTTAAAGAACATAGACCCAACACTGTTATTTGTCCTGTTTGCATAGTAATAGTCCCAGCTCTGAAGAGATGGCAATCCTCCAGATTTAGCATATATTTCATGTTTTATCTTTGTATCTGATGTCAGTTGGATATGGATACTTCCTCCAGCTGCACCCCGAGGAATGTCCAAAAGAAAATAAGTCCAAGTATTATCTTGTCCTTCATCGTAAGAGGAGTTGCTTAAAAGGGGTTCAAGAGGAAAAGCAGCGGAATCTGAGGGTACTTTTTCACTGACTGGTATATAATAGGACTCAAACAGGGTCTCTTTCCTGATAACTGTCTGCAGAGAACCATTCTCACTAAGTATTGCTGTGGGGTAAGTTTCTAGTAACAGGAATCATATAAAAAATCCGTTACATAATTCAACAGGTGAAATGAATGTTACGACAAAAACTTGCATGCAAAATATTCATCTAATATGCAGAAGCCTCTTCCTCAATCATTATTTTTCTGCATTATAAGCCAAAGCATACTTTAAATCCAAACATCCAAAATGTGCATTCCATAATCACCCAGCTAAAGCAATCAGGATAGGATCATGGGGAACAAGGCATTCACAAACCCTGTGGATCAATTTGATGAAGCAAGGATGTAATAGTTCTTTCATCATAAGCTTAAAATCTTAATCTGTCACCATTTGAAAGTATATATTATATGATATCTTGTTACCTTAAGCTTCACCTATAGTTCCATGTCACCATTAAAAAGCAAGTTACCAATTTATTCATCAAAAACTTTCAATTTTATTGCATTTCCTGTTTAAGAATGCATGCACGATTCAATCCAGAGAATTTTTAAGTTTATAGATAATCCTGAATTTGCTTGTCAAATAAACAATTGATAAATATTAAGACAACAGTTATAATGTGGAAACCAAATGGCACGGCAAAATACTAAGAAGAAAAACATTTAAAACAGCGTTTTTAGGGATGCAGGGGACACAGTCTCACCTGAAGTATATATCTTTCCCACTTACAATTTAATCCGGCCTTCCCCATGGGACATTCAAGTACTTGCCATTCCAAGGAATAGCAAACCTGTATGCCAGCATTCCGAGTCTCTCCAAGTTCTTTTGAAAGATTAACAGGTATAATAGTAATATACCATCGACCAACCTTAGGTGAGTCAACAATCAGAGGGCCATTGGATATGTCACCTGAATAATCATGCAGAATTTCTGAAGGCATTGCACCATGACGAGCAAAACACATTATGTTAGCTCCACCGGCATTTAGAGTATTATTTGATTGTGTCATGCTAAATGTGACATTCATAGCCATAATGATTAATTGTTCTGCTATTCCCAACACATCCAAGAAGAAGACTTTAATTTCGCCGTTTCCATGGCAAGGTGAGTCAAAAGAATTTCTGCAAAAAATCCCATTTTCAGTGGTCTTGTTGTTCAGCTTACTATCAGGAAACTGTTCAGTAAGATTGTAACTGTCAGATCGAACACACGATAGAGGGTCAACTGACTGATTGCAGTACTGGCCCCACATTGTTGAGGTTGTACATCCTTCCACGCTAATGTTGGCGGTAAAGGAGTACGATGGGCCTCGAATAATCTGCAGTACCAGAGAATTAGATGCAAGCTCATTTCTCAAAATATTTGCAACATTGACGCATTGGTGACATCAATATATCAAAAAGCGCTTTAATAAAAGTTAAACGGAAAGATTTCAGGAAATAAAACCGGTAACACTTAAGTTTTGTACACGTAATGACAGTCATAATCTTACGTAAATGACTGACATTGTATGTTAGAGAGGCATGTACGGCATGCTGATTTTCTGGATAGGAATCTTAAAGCCAGAATTGGAGGACTTTTGGAATATGTAGCCACTCTAAAGTTGCAGATTCCTGTCATAACTGTTTTGACTTCAATTGGTGCCAACAAAGAAAAACCTTTAGTTTTCTCAACAGTTTGAATAAAAAAACATATATTAGCTAGGAATCAATATTTGCTCCTTTTTTTTAAACTTTCTGATTAAAGTTCCTATTTTTGGAAGGAAAAAGCATATAACTGCTGTTCGTTTGAAATTATATTTTTTTCTTCTGTGCCCTAGAATAAACAACTACATACTATCAAGAGAAAGGAAAAAGAAAAGGCCTCAAGCACTCTATCAGCTGTCGTCACAATGATATTGTTTCTAACCAAAGATTGCTGCATTAATGTTGTGTTTCTCAGAGAACTTGCAAGTATTTCACAGTTGCAATCATCAATAATATAAAGATAGAGATATTAAGTAAATAAGTGAATAATCAGAAGACGCAATAGAATTACTACTATATCCTGAAACTGAATAATGAAGAATCTAATACTAATGCTTATGAGCTATACCATCTTTGATTGTGTCCTTATTGCTCCGACGCCATTGAAAAATCCAAGATACCAAGCTCCTGGAGATATCTGAACAAAGCCTCATAAGTTAAAAGCTGACAACAGTTTCTAAGCGACAATGAATTTTGTAAACAATATGTATGTGGCAGCATCAAAGCTCCCAGGAAAGAATAAGGAAAATAGGGGGAATATGAGGACAGAATGAAAACTTGTTGAGGAAAGGCACGAAGCAAGACCTTTTGGCTTTTTGCATACAAGTAAAGATATAGACCTGCTCATTTGTCAACTTCACTGATATATTTTTCTGCATCGGATAGCACTGCTCCTCATTCTGAATATCCTCTAATTCATTTGAAGATCCATTTGAGAAAGAACCTAACACTGCAATAAAGAAAATTTTCCATAGTAAAATTTTGAATCACTAGTATATCAGATTTATAACACAAAGAATGAACCTAAGAGAACAAAAACAGGCAGAATTTGGGCCTAATCAAAGCATGTTACATTACAGTCAGAAAATAGTGCTGCTAAGAATAACTAAGCAACCAGAATCTTACATGGTTACTAATGCCAAAAACTATATTGACACATGAGGAACATAACCCAGGCCCAAAAAGAAACTGAAAGCCCTGACATTCATCCTTCAGCTACCTAAGAGATTGATCAACATCTTTTCACATATGCATTCAAATGTCGAAGAGCTACAGAATATAAATCCGTAAATAGAGTGGAATAATACAGGGAACATGTTAAAACTACAATATAGAAGAGATGAAAGGAGCCTACAACCCAGGGGATCCAAGTTTAGAACATCACACCTAAACCTTTTACAAAAGCATTTGTGACTTGAGGCAGAGGGAGACTGCCATCTCTCAAGCAAATCAAGGGCAGAGCACTTTCCGGAACTTTTGCTATCCTTCTGGCATCCTGTTAAGGGTTTGAACTATAAGCAGACCGGAAAAAAAATAAATAAATTACAATAGAATTGAAGAAGTAATGTCATGGAATTGCCTTCATGATTGCACACAAATTTTGCAGCAGAACTTTAATATCTCTTCAAGTCATGATTGTAGGAAAAATAAACTTTAAAAGAATCTTACAATTAGCCAAACATGGCTATACAAAAATATAGCACGTTAAGTCATTAGAGATCAGCAACATTTTGTATTGTAAAAAATCTCCCAAATTAAATAAGCACGCTTACGAGGTCAACGTCTGACTCCAACACTATCGACAATGAAGAGAACCACGGTGGCAAATCAACTGGAGCAAGAAACAACGTCATAACAAGTGAAATATCAGAATTGATAATTAAAAATGTAGAAAATAAAATAATTTATTCCGCCAACACATGCTGAAGACAGAAGGGGGAAGCAGCCACTTGATCACGAGCAATTTGCTCAAACATGCGTATTATTCTTGTAAATAAAATTAATTTAAAAAAGAAAATTTGATAAATCTTGATCCCTTACCTCTGAAATAACGCGAATCAAATGGCCTTAACCGAGTTTCGGGATATCTAAAACTCGAGATAGAGAAAGTGCCGTAGGCATCCACTTCACCCAGTGAATAAGAGCGGACAAAGAAACATGATAAGAAAACACAGTAACTGAGAATAATCAGATTAAACCGATAGCATGGAATCAAATTCTCTACCATTTCTTTTCTTTTTTTCTGAGTTGATTCTTTGTAACAAACGAGATTTAAGTAAAGTGAATATTGTTAAAAAGTATTGTTTAATTTTATTACGTTTTACTATTTTATAGAGTGTTCGGTTGACTCGTGTCAGTCAAGATAGCTGTCGAAGATGATGCAACTGCATTATAATCACACGCCAAGGGAGGGGAACGTTTAGCACTCGCTTGAACCGGCTTAAAATGGAGGGCGCGTGTTTGCACTTATTTTTCCCAACGGTGTGAATTAAAGTAATAAGAGACTTTTCTGCGCAAACCAATCTTAGGTGCGTTTTTTATATGAAATCACGATAAATCTGAATTAATCTAAATTTAAATATATTTAAATATTTAAATTTAAATAATATATATTAAGTTATTTTTTTAATTTAAAAAATTAAAAAAATATATTTTTATATTTATATTTTTTTAAATTTAAATGTTAAATAAATAATATATTAAATACTATAATATTTTAACATTTATAAGTAAAACTAATGATGAGATTATTACGTGGGTAAATGTTCATGAGTGAGTTTTGAAATAGACATGAAAAATAAATTACAAAATAGAGATATTTTTTATATTAGCAAATAATTAAATTAATTTAAATTTCTCCATTAAGTAAAAAGTAAAAAAAAAAAACTTATTTTATTAAGTCAGAATTATCTAAAAAATCTCATTAAATTATAAAAACAAATACATGTAATTAACTTAATTAATTAAGTTAAATATCTTAAGTCATTAAGTTAAAAAGTAAACGACACTTTAGTATTTTTTCTTTTTAGAGAATAATCTTATGTATTTTTGTGACTAAGAAAAAGGGGAATAAATTACTTATAATCTTCATATCTGTTTGGTATAAAAATTGCCTAATATCAGGAAAGATCCGATGGAAGCTTCGGGTTCATTATATAACTATTTTGATAATTGGACGGCCCTGAAGATACTCACGATGTACAGACAAATATGAGTTTTAAGATGATTCAAGTTACGTTCTATTTTCAAGCTTCTTCAAAAACATAAATCCTTCATTCACTCACTTAATATTATTTGAAAGTTTAGATAATAGATGTGTCGTGTGGATTTTTTTTATTGATAATTTTTTTTTTTAGGTTAACTACCCTTTATATTTTTCTAGTTTGTACCATGAGGAATACATAATTTATTTGTTCAGAGCCTAAGCACAAGAATTAAATGGAAATTTACTTGTCACGTAGGTAACACCATGTTTTAATCTAAGTCATTAAAATATGTCTTGTCAGATTTTATACAACATTGTTTGTATAAAATACATTGTGAATGCAGTATTACACTTTATCAAAAGGTATTATTGTTTGTTACGTGTTGAATGTCCTTTTGATTCAAAAAAAGAGTCCTTTTTAAAAGAATCTTTTGAAAAATACTAAAACGAAGAATAAAATTGACATCTGTAAAAACCATGGGCCAGCTACCTTGCCTACGTGGTAAGCAATAACTTTATTTTGTAATTGTCTGGATTTGACCGTTAGATTAGAAGTACCACAATCCAACGGATGTAATTGCACAGGGGTACTCGCTTATCCGGTTACCTGACAACAGAAATCTCAGTCTCATCTGCGAAAGCACATCGCGCGCACCCACCACCACTGAGAACGACGGACCACGCGGCGTTGTCCGGCAATCCACTCTCCAGAACAGTATGCTGCGAATATTGATAGCTTAGGGTACCGTTGATAGCATGAATCATAAGCATGCAACGGTAACATTGTTAAAGAAATATTGGCCATCTGATTATGCATCGGTATCAACACGGTTATGGTAGATCAAATCAATTATATAATAGATTTGTTGGTCGAAATTGAGAAAAGAAAGTTTGATGTTGCGCTTTCGTGCTAAATTTGGAAAGAATTACGTCACAAAGAGGTGCAAAATAATTTGCCCCGCAGTTGTTCGACAGATTGCCGGGAAGAATTTGAACTGCGTCATGGTTGTTGATTTCCACTGCTTTAGTTTCCAGAAAAACTCAGCAAATTGTTTCTAAATAAATAGTTTTTCATTCAATTCTCAGTCTTCGAAGACTATTACAGAATAAATTACAACATTTGTAGTACATGAATTGTAAGGAGAATATTGTTTATTAGCTGTCGTTTGTTTTTTAACTTAATGACTTAAAAGTGACTTAATTTAATTAATTAAATTAATTAGAGGTATTTATTTTTATAATTTAATGGAACTTTTTAAATAATTTTGACTTAATAAAATGAGCTAATTTTTTTGGCTTTTTACTTAATGGAGACATTTGAATTAAGTCAATTACTTTCTAATGTAAAAAATATTCTTGCTAAATAATTTATGTTTCATGTCTATCTCAAAATTTACCTATAGATATTTACCCCATATAATAATCTCATCATTATTTTTTTAGCCGACAAGGAATCCCTCCTCACTTTGATATCAACTCCTCGAGCATTAAATATCAAAATTACATGCGACAACTTCAAGATAAAATAGAAATCAACTGTTTCAAGCATCTTATTAATTTTTTTCTTTCTTATATTATATATGATAAAATTTGAAATTTATAGTATTTTATATATTAAAATTCCAAAATCATTATGTATTTACTTGAATATAATTTTACTTATAAATGTTAAAATATTGTGGTATTTACTACATTATTATTTGACATTCAAATTTAATATGGATACAAATGTAAAAGTATATATTTTTAGTTTTTAAGTTGAAAAAAATAAACAACTTAATAATTATTTTTCGAGATTCAGATATTTAGATCTATTCAGAATTCATACTAATTCAGGTCTATTCAGATTTCAGACAAAAAAACAAACGTCACCTTAGTCTAATACGTTAAACATTTATATAACAACATATTTGAAGGAAATAATTAATTTCCACTTGAATGGCCTCAGTGTATCTAATCTTGAGCTATTAGATTTGCCGGCTTAAACAATCGCACATTATGGTGGCATCTTTGGATTGTCAAATCTAGGGTTTTCCAGTGGCTCTAGTTAATGCCCCTAAAATTTTTATCATTAAATTATTGTAATTATTTTTTATCATAAAATTATTTCCCCCCCGAACCAACTTATCTCAATAAATTACCTCTCTCTCTCTCTCTCTCTCTCTATATATATATATATATATATATATTATGAGTTTATAACATTTTCTTTGAGCCATTATTTGTTTCCAACAGTTTGCAGTAGTCACACAATTGCTGCATCAATTATCCTTCTAGTTATTACCAAGGATTAACCTTGATAGTTCTATTTGTTCTCGCAATTGTTTTTGTTTTTTCCAGAGTTCACCTGCTAATTACCAACTATGTTGGTGAAAGAAACCTATAAAGTAGTTGCTTGTCTTGTGGCTTCGTAGGATTCCAGCAATTGGATATCCAACCAACAGTACTGTAGCCAATGGACAAACATGGCGTAATTTGCCCAAGAGGCAAAATAGTTGCAGCACAACAACAAATATTGTTCAACGAACAAGAAGATGAATTATTATTATTTTATGATAACAAGAAGATGAATTATACTATAGGGTCAGCTACCTTGTCCTTGTGGTAACCGTACCCTGTTTTGTGATGAAGTCAATGATAAATTCACGACTAGGGTGAAAAGGTCAAAAGCCGAGAAATTATCCATGGTTAAACATACAAAGTAAAAAATTAATTATCAGGCTTTCATGAACAATTTTTATATTTAAATGAAGAATATCTCCTCAAAAAATATGGAGTGGCTGTTGCTTGTCGGAAGTAGTTGGAACTGAAAATATACAGAAAGTACCAGTATCGAATGTGCCCAATCTAATTAAATTCCGATATGAACCAATCACAAGTAACGACTACCAGAATAAAATCTTCGTTAACAAAAGATTAAAAAACAAAAAAAAAAAATTGGAGACAAGAAGGAAGGTTGAATATAAAAAGCCCATGTCTGTCCAAGCGCAAGCGTTATCATTAATTACGAGTGGTCGGATTGCATCGGTTACAAAAACTACTAGCCCATAAAAAGGGGACTTTGTCTTTTGTTTTTTTTTTTTTTTTTTTTGGGGGTTAAGAATTGAAAACTCTTGGGTCTGGATTTTGAAGAGAAAATTTGGCGGTCTTCTCATCAACCTGGCTATTTATTTTCTCCTTCGTACATTAACAGGCCAACTTGCCAAACTAATTCATGAACTTTTAGTTTTTCGTGATGATTTTCAAGGCAACGGAGTTTCGAGACAACAAAAAGGTAATCATTAATCCACACAAACTTGCTCCCGTACAATCGAATAAGTTGGGTTATTGTCAGCTTGTGTCCTACGAACGGCGCTGCTTCTTTATTTATTATTTATTATTATTATTATTATTTTTTTATCTAGTTGTTGATTCTAATAACGGATGACCGATGACTGTTCGGGCACCTCACATACCATATTTAAATGTTTCGCACGATTAATTGCATGAGCCACGGACTTGCTCTTTCTATTGTAAGTTTTGTTACCTACAAGTTTGTTTATCAATTTCTTACGGTATCTGATGATTGTCTTGTTGCAAATTCATTAACCGAATATTTATCGATCTTATCAGTTGAGATTAATTGGACGTGTCAATTTTATGGCCATTTGATGTCATTTCACTTCAGTCAATCAATCTCTTCACTCCAAGACAAATTGAGGGGTGTGCTATAGATAACATAGACATGGCCTTATGCTATAATTTATGAGTTCATTTGTAAAAGGGTCTCCTTAACAAGTTACAATCAAATGAAATTTATCTATTAACTTTTAAAAGACCTTGTGAAGGACTGATCGCGAGTAAAAACTAAAAACCAAAAAAAGCGAAAGTCAAATCGAATGTCTGACCGTACAATAACGCCAACTCCAGCATGCAATGGGTCCCGGCCCCCATGATCGTTTTACGATCCACGTGGCAAGAATCAGACGGAAACAGATATTACCAAACCCAGCCTAACCGCTCCCTCGTTTGACTTGCTGCGGGGACTCTCGCCTGCCTCGACGACGTCGTCCTTTCTTGTCTTTATTTTGAACTGAATTCGAAACCCATTGGGAGAAAATCAAAAGAGAAAATGAGTGTGATAGATTTGATCACAAGAGTCGACGCGATTTGCAAGAAATATGACAAGTACGATGTCGATAAACAAAAAGAGCTCAACGTCTACGGCGACGACGCTTTCGCTCGCCTGTACGGCGTCGTTCAGGCCGACCTCGACGCTGCTCTGCAGGTAACTTTATCTTCTTTGATTTAAACTTTAACAACTGTTTTTTTTTTTTCTTTTTTTTGGTTCCTTATTTGGGTTTAACTTTACAACTCTCAAAAATCGGAATTTTTTTTAGAAATCGGAGGCGGCAGCAACAGAGAAAAATCGTGCGACGGCAGTTGCGATGAACGCGGAGATACGAAGAACAAAAGCTAGGTTGCTTGAAGAAGTGGCTAAATTACAAAGACTTGCTTTTAAAAAGGTATTTGTTTCAAAAAAAAAAATTATTTCATTTCACTTAGTGAATTGTGATAGATCAATCTTGTATAATTGCATTCTTACGTTATTCAGGTAAAAGGGCTTTCAAAAGAGGAACTTGAGGCTCGAAGTGACTTAGTTGCTGCTCTCAAAGATAGAATTGAAGGGATACCTGATGGTTCAACAGCTGCAGCTAAACAAACTGGTGGTGGGACAACTTCGGCCTCATACACAGGAATCAAATTTGACACTTATTCAGGTACATATTTGTCTTAATTTATAGAGAAGAAAAAAAAAAAAAAACACTAGTACTTAGTTTTTTTTTTTTTTTTTGATATTCCCTCTTTAATTTGTTAGGTGGGAAATTTGATGATGAATATTTCCAAGAAACCGAAGAGTCGAGTGGGTTTAGGCAAGAGTATGAGATGCGGAGAATGAAACAGGCAAGTGTTTTGTATTTGTGAGTTTATGGAGCTAGAATATGTTAAATAGTAGTATAATTTATTATGCAATTTAAACATTATTTGTGTTTAGATATCATGAGTTGAAAAAGTTCCAATTTTATATCTATTTGACACCTTTTTCAGGACCAAGGTTTAGATGTTATAGGGGAAGGTTTGGACACATTGAAGAACATGGCTCATGACATGAATGAGGTTTGCTCTTGTACCTTTCTCCCATTTCTTGTGTTATAAAAATAGTGGAATCAAATGTTGATTTTCGTCATTCTGTCTGTACTTTGTGCAGGAAATTGACAGGCAAGTGCCCATGATGGATGAAATTGATGAAAAGGTAATCCTTTATTCCTTTGTTGGTATCTCCCAATGTGTGGTGGGAGCATAGCATTTATTAGGAGTAGGAAAACAGATCTCTCTTGGATGGTCCTCTTTTCAAGATTCTGGTAGCTATGTCTTGATGCGAACTTATTTTTTTCCACTGCTTGGTGATTTTGAGGTGAAATTTTCCATGTATTTGTTTCCCTTTTAAAGAATGTACTATTTTCATAATTGTATATAATCAAATTGAGAAGTCAATGACGGTCAACTAATTCAAAGAATAGAAAATCCTTGCCAAAGTTGGGTGTCCTCTAGGAATATTTTTTGGTATTGGTGAACAACATTAAAAATAAAATAATAAAATAATAAAATTTGAAGTCCACATTCAATTACGTATTCTGCTTTGAAGGGATTAACCTCACTGATAAATAATTTTATTTGAACATCATTCAGGTTGACAGGGCAACCTCTGATCTGAAAAGTACCAACGTGAGACTCAAGGATACTCTAACCCAGGTAAAGATATTATATATCACTAAGATCTTTTGGTTGCAATTTTATATGCAAACCCTAATTCAAATGCAGAAGCCATGCCCTCCTTCCCCATTTTTATGCCCTTAGTGTGTGTTTGGTATGGCTTTTGAAAAGGTCGTTAAGTGCTTTTTTTATTCCAAAAGCACTTATCAAAGTTTTTAGTGGTGTGTGATTAAGAAAGGAGTAGAAGTTTTGGGCTCTCCAAAAGCTATTTTGCCTCTTTTTCCACAATTTGGGCTTTTGGGCTTTTGGGATTAGATGCAAAATAGCTTTTTTATTTTGTATATAATGTCAAAAATGACCTAACACAGTTTTGTTAATTTCAAAGGACCCTTATATATATGTATATGTAAAATCCCTAAAATCTTGTTTGTTGAATTTGAACACCGAAGAAATGTGTAATTTTCATATAAATTGATAGTTTGGTTGCATTTTGTAGAAATTTGTATGATTATGAAATTAGTTCTTTGTATATCTTTTTTGGTAATTTAACAACTTAAAAGCACTTTTAGTGTTGTAGAACCAAAGAGCCTAATAATTCAAAAAAGCTTTTTCAATTGACAACCAAACATCCTATGACTTTTTGTCAAAAGCTCTATTGGAAAAACCTCTTTTTAGAAAAGCTCGACTCCTGTAAGCTCTATTCAATAAGCTCAACTATACAGCGTCGTTACTCTCATTTCTGTTTGCTTATTGATCTTATTTCAGCTGAGATCCAGTCGAAACTTCTGCATTGATATCATCCTCTTGTGCATAATCCTAGGAATTGCTGCCTATTTATACAAGTAAGTAGCTTGTGTTTTACTTGTATCATTTTAACAGTGAAGTTTGATATTAGGTTGAGACATGAGCAAATCTAAATTAGGTCATTATTGATGATGAAAACTTATCATGTTTGCGGTATCCTTTTGTTTGTTGCAGTGTGTTAAAGTGATGTTGGTGTTCAAGCAACATCTTCCAGATGCAGTGTGTTAAAGTGATGTTGGTGTTCAAGCAACATCTTGCACGACTACCCTACAGTGTATTTTATTGTACATGATTTTCCCCGTGGCTTTTGGCTTCTCTTTCCTATCTCTGTACGATCCATATGATCTCCATACCTTAGGAATTTCGATGTATGTGTAATATTTAGCAGCATCTATCTATATCGAGTCTTAACATTTTAGCAAATACGGAATGGTAACTATCTAATTTTCTGGTCATGATACGAGTTTCTCCCTTTTGAGTAAGCGGAGTTAATAGACAATTGCCTCATTTCCCAGAAATATAAAATAAAATCTAAATCCGGTCTACCCATCGGTCTTCTGGGCTATATAATAATAATCTTCAATTGCTGATTCTCAAGATCATTGACGGTATATTCAATTTCTTCATCTCGTAGGCTTCAAGCTCAAGTAATTCCATTCAATTTAAAATATGGAAATTTACAAATCTATGCCGTGGCCCATTCATTCATTGTTACTTGAATTGGTTAGGGCAGATTTTCTTTCGTCGAAAATAATAATGCAGAGTGAGATTTGAGAACGAAGAGGATAAAAAATAATAACAAAATGTGTGTCGCAGGACAACAGGGCACCCGTCAGGCCAGTCATGAGCCCCGACTGAGCACTGTGCGAAAACAAGGTCACAATTTACAAATTACGACAAGTTGAATGTCGGAGTCTCTTTTCTCAAGTGTGCTCCACGTGCTTTCGGAGTGCGTGGATTATTACAATAATTAGAAAAAGAAAATATCTCTTATATACTCTGTTGGTAATTTGCTTCTGTCGATCGACAACAGCATAAACCCGAAGGATCCTGTACTTTCTTTTGTACTCGAGTAAGTTAGCAAATGAAACCTACATATTTGATTGTGACAGTTTTTAATCAAACCGGATTAATTCTTGTGGTTATACTAATTTTGATAGTCCAATTTTTCTGGGCCAAAAGTGCCATGTTTGTTTTTATTTATTATTTTTGGTGTTATCAACCTAATTAAAGATTCATTTTCCTCTGGTTTACTTGTGTACAATATCAACGTTAGATTTTTAACAATTATCATCAAACCGATTATAGAGTGTGTGACTTGTGTAATCCATTCTATTTATTGACCAGATTATGCTTTTCGGACTTGTATCAGAATCTTTTTCTCGTCTGTGGAGGCGTTGTAGACTGAATTTGGTCATGTAAAAGTCAACGAAGCTAGTGAATTCATCCTTGCAATCGATTATCTGTTGCTTATGTGAATGCGACAATTCCCGCATACAAAGAGGTAACTTAGTCATTTTGCAAAGGTAATAGCACTTATTAATCACATTACAACTTACCAGTTAGAGTTTATTCTTTGTTGATGTTTGTAAATACTGAATAGAGTAATAATAGAGAGTCTACTTTGAGCTCATCTTAATCCATATAAGAATAAATAAAAGTTGAACTAATGATAAAAAAATGGATACATATGATTGATATGGACAAACTCGGATTATTCTTCCATTCCAAACATAAGATATATATTAAATAAAATATTTTTTTTATAAGAGAAAAATTGCATTAAGTAATTGTTTTTTTAGAATTATTTTAACAAAAAATATTCTCAAAATGGTAATACTTATTTATCCCTTATTGCATGTATAAAGTACAAATAATATTGTTTAAATTAATGTGACAAAAAATAATTGCTTGATTGAAAATATAAATAGTAAAAACAAATCATATGGTTCATATGAATTTTTACTCAATTAATCTTATTATTATGTTATATCAGTTTGTACAAAAATATTTGTGATTGTATTATTTGTCAAAAAAAGTTTTATAAATAGATATATTTATATGCAATAATTTAACCCAACTCTTTATTATAAATTTCGTAATTGAAAAAATAAAGTGCTGAAATTAGGAACAACAAAAGAAAATAATGTGAAAATAGATGAAATTTTAAGTCCACGTGATTGTCACATTACAAATTGAAATTGACCAAACCTAATAATTATTTGAAAAGAAAATGATTCTCTCCATAGATTGCATGCACGACTAAGTACAAGTAACAAGATCTATGCAAAACCTACTGCAAATTGTAACATAAAGTGGAAATTTACAAAACTACCCTTACATTTCAAAACATCGATTTAGTACACAATCCCTTCGGTCTACTGGAGTCACACCATAGAAAGACCGCCACTGCCATGTTAAAGAGTAATTCTAATCTCACCAGTCATAAAAAAAAAAAGGTCCGAAAACCAGTAACCCTAACCACTTACCCAAAGTTAAAATTAAAAAAAAAAAAAAAAAAAAAACGATAATCATAAAACATTCGATACTAAACACAAAAACAAAAGAAACCCAGCATAACCCAGCATCCGTGCGATCTACAAACCCTGGCTCACATGAGAGATTTTAATGATCTTGCTTTCACAGGCTTCCTCGTTCTCTTCTTTCCACTATCTCCATTCTCGTCATCCTCGTCATATTCATCATCAACAAAATCAAATTCATCATTATCAATTTGTGAGGAAGACGACGGCGTTTTATCGTTCGGTGGGGTATTCTCGTGAGCTTCTTCGGCTTCGCATTTTTTCTCTCCAATTACTCTATCCCCTCTCCTTTTTCCCCACGAAGGCCCAAACCCAGAATAATAGTAAAATTCGTACGGATTTGAACTCGACGACGAACCCTTCTTCGCTGCCCGAGCTCGGCCTCGTCGACTGAAGGCCACTGCCTTGTCAGGTTTCTTGATAGAGTGGGTAACAGAAGAACAGGTGCCGTTGCTGTAAGATTTGAGCAAAGATAAGTGATGGTCGCACAAGTTGTGCCCATATTTGGGCTCGTTTCTGCAGTGCCAGCCCTTGCCATCTGTCTTTATGCAACAAGCTGGAGGTTTATAATCATTATCGAGCCCAAATTCGTCATCCACTTTAATTTCTTCGTTACTGTCGAACACATTCTCATTATCGTCGACAACCATTTCATCCACTTTGAACATTACTGCCTTCTCTTCTCCGTCCATCAACGAAGCCACGCTGCGCGTATATGCAACATATTTACAATCACAAACACATTGAGGCTCGCTACCCATCACAAATTTTTGGATAATTACTGCCCTTTTGTATTACTATTCGAAAATGATGAATTACAAAAAATAAAAAAATAAAAAACCCTAACACTCGATGAAGATAAAAATATGAGACAAAATTGAAACCAAAGATTCGATTTGAAGAAGAATAGTTGATTACCTCTCAACAGCGCCAATAGATTCCCCGAAGCTCCCATTTCCTGTGAAGCTATCTTCTCCTTCGAACTGAGAAGCAAAACGCAGAAGAATAAGAGCTGATAACACGCGATAATAGCGAGAAATGGCAACGATCCATTACCCTAATCGACTGTTTGAATGTGAATACACGACAAAAACGAGAAAATTTAGGGTTTTAATGAAACCCTAATGGAGTGTGTTCACAAAACCCTAGAACCCGGAAGTGAAAATGCAGATAAATGGAGGGTAAAATACAGGAGGGTTTCGATAGATCTGTGATAATATCAACAACGAGAAAGTAAACTCACTTGATAAATTAAAGATGGGCAGCTGTCTTGAGAGAAAGGAATCACATCCCATGGCGACTGGTTCAGCTGGCACACGTGTGTCTGCAGAGTCTCTGGTGTTGAAGCGTGCGAAGGCAATATCGAAGAGAGCTTCGCGTTCTTGCGAATCCTCATATTCTAAGATAGATAATAAACAGGTATAATAGAGACCGGTATTTATATTTAGATCTTAAAAGCTTCTTTTTATTTTATCTTATTTTATTCTTTTTTTTTGTGTTTATAATTTAATTTTTTTTCTCTCTCTCTCTCTTTCACAGGCGGGTCTCTCTCTCATGGTTTTTTGCAGATCTCACAGAACTCGATAATCAGGGTTTCTTAACTTTCTGTTGCTTTCTCGGCCCTTCATATGTTTCGTCTCGTTTTCTTTTTCTTGACAATCTTGCCCTTTTGTTTTATATTTATTTGCGGAGATTTCTTTGGGAGTAAAAAGAAAGCTGCCGCTATTACACGTCACGATAGTTGTCCAAAGCTATTTGTTTTTCTTTTATAAGAAATTATCACGTGCAGCCCGCTTCCATGATAAGCTACGTACAGATTGAGCATTACTTGCCCAGTTGAATATATTTCAAGGATTGTATATGCCGATACTGGAAGAGTCAGTCTCCTTTTATGTGTTCCACTTCTCCAACAGTAGGCCTGCGTAAAGGGGTATTATGGAGAATTCGTTGGTTTAAAAAGGGTGAGATGGTTCAGAAGATCCTGTAACCTAACATCTCCGATTCTTTCCTCCTCGAACAGAGAGGGAAGGAATGAAGCGTGGAAGAGACGCGCTAATGTGCACGCGCGGTGAAAGGAAGTCGCAACCACGTTTGGCCCACGTCAAAAATGAATTTGATGTGTAGGCTAAAGGAAGGGAACCCCAGCAACGGCTGTGATGTCTTTGCGGACATTAGAGCTTTCAGGGCATAAATGCAGCGAATAATCCAGAGATTAGGTAATGCCAATGTGTGTTTGTGTGTGTGTATATATATATATTTTTTGGAAAGGGGTGACACCAGGCAGACGTGTCACCCGGCAGGACAATCTTTAGCGGAAACTAATAGGTAATTAAAATTAGAACGATGAAACAAAGTGCGGTAAGGACCTACACCGTTCTAAACTGACCCACCACTTGCCGCTGCAATTGGCCTATAAAACATAACTAAATTCTATATATTATCCATTTTGGCCTATGTATCATCTGCATGTAAACAAACAATCGTTCCAAAATTGAGCTAGGTTGAGTGTAATTTTTTACTCATTAATTTTATTAGGAAGTTGAATTCCGAAAAGTTTTAGACGGATGGTAATTTTACTCCCCAGATGCCTTGACGTTTGTATAAATGCCCGATAATTCAGAAACCAGCAGAAATGCTGAGAATAGCCCTTCAGATATTTTTTTTTATTTTTCTTTTTCCCCCTTAATTTGGTTCAGCTCAGTACTGTAAAAGTACAATATGTTAATTAATTAAACTGGTAAAGAAGCGGTATCAGAGGTGAACCCTGCCAGCTAATACATCGCGCCTCCTTTGCAGCCTGCGTATCAGTATCACGTAGTGATTTTTTTCACCCTGAAGCTCATATTCCGGTTATTCTTCTTGCGTTCACATAATTCACAAGAAAGAATTTATAACAGAACCGGGTTAGGATTTCTGTGTTTTGGGGTCAAAAGAATGGGCTTGGCCCAATAGAAAAACCGACAAAAAAAAAAAAATTTCGAATTGATCATGGAACAAGAGACTAGCTGATATTTAGCCACGTTATCTTTGTATTCTCCCCGTACACACATTGTTGAATTAATACTGATGTGTATATATATATAATAGTAGCCAATTTAGCACGAAAAGCGCACCTTAATTGGAGAGAAGAAGGTTTCTTAAATGAAGTAATGTGAAAGCTGTCCGGTACATGCATAATTAAACTACCTGGGTGATCACGTCAACCGACATCTTTTTAAATCCAGTGCTGTGCATAGACATGGTGACCGGGAATAAAATCTTTTATTTAGCAGATCATCATTCATCATCATTCCTCGAGCCTCGAGTGAGATCGGTGCAAGTGTAGTATTATTTGCTTGGACCCTTTTCTTCAAGACCTAGATTAGGGTTTCTACAGGGAGTCTGGTACACTGCACGATAGTTTATATCTGAATTCATCGAAGAAATTTAAACGAATTCTTAATCATATATAACGGCATAAGTCACTGACAACTGATATTTCCCAATAGATATAGTCATACAACCTTTTAAAAATTAATACAAGATATAAGACCCTGAAAAAGCCCCCCCAAAAAAATATATATACACAGATCAAAGGTGTGAGGAATCATTAATTGCGGATCATTGAATCATTCATTCTCATCGCCGTCCAATATATCTTGAGTCTGCACACTTGATAGTTGCTGGAATCTTGGAGCAGTGTTTGATTTCTTTTTGAATAATTTCTTGGCGTAGATAGCACCTCCTACAACAGCTCCCGCTGAACATGAAAAGGCCAAGAACCCAACCATCCACTGTAGAATAACAAAATAATAATAAGAAGAAGAAATCCAGTGACTTAGCTTCAGCCTTGACATGAAGCAAAAGGGGTATTCTCAAAACTGGTTTGGGAAAAGATGAACTACACCCACATTAGCATTGTTGCTGATTTTGTCTTGGGGATACCTGGCTATGGTTGAATTTACAGAAGAATCCGAAACAAGTATTAGAGATACGTACGATACTCATCAGAACAACTATAGTTAAAGTTTTAAAATGAGATTGTTGATGATAAAATTGAAGTGTTAATTATATAACACGAGCAGAATGAATGACCTGTTTGTGATAGTGTTGGGAGAGAGCAATCAGCACTTCCTTTCCAATCAGGAGGGCAATCGCAAGCATTATGTACTTGAGATAGAGCCAAGCATTGAGCCTCATGAAAGCAGAATATCTGACCACAAGGAGTCCCAGAATGCTCACAATGCTCACCTGCATACCCTGCAGGGCATTTGCAGTCATACATCTCCCCCTGAACTATCTCTTCACATTTCCCTCCATGCTCACACCAAAATTCGTTTGTTCCATCACACATTGTCATCTCTTCGTCACAAAACTTTCCCCTGTGTGTATTCCATTTTCCAAACACAAACACACATAAATATATGCATCTTGGCTATGCTCTAAGAATGGATCTATAATGATGAGATCATCTAAGGAATTAACAATGATCATTAATTGTAATAACATACGTACCCGATCCTTTTGATCTTGTTGTGGACTTCTCTAGATCTTCAGACTTGAGAAATGATATATAATAGAAAGTGAGTTTTGATTTAACTATACGATTGAGAGAGTCTTGGGGTTTAAGCAAGGTGGAAAGAGTGAGGAAATGAATATGATGATGGGGGGTTTGTTTATGTTTGTGAGCTGAAAATGAAATTAAAACCGTCAGAACTCAAACGGGAAATTCAGTCAGTTAAATATTTCGTGCGTTAGACTTGACAATATTTGTATTTCCTTGGAATGACTTCAAAGGTGGCTATGAATTGGTAGCTATTACAGGGTGTTTTTTGTAAATTAGCAAAATGGTTGTGTCTTCGTTCAGGATTCTGTTAATGAAGTCAAACGACGCACGGTAATCATAGTATATATACTACGGGAGTATCAACCTATGGAAGTCGTCAAAATCGACGGCTGACGTTTATCGAGGTTAAAATGATATGGGCTTGGACTGTAGAATTAGACAATAATTTGGCGATCGTAAGCCCAATTTCAATGGCAAAATCTTTTGGGTCGAAAGATTTGCATTCATCACTAGCCACTCAAAGTGTGCTTTCATTTCACACAATGGAAAGTTTTGTTTTAAACCAGAGGACACTAAAAAAATAAAAAAAATAAAAATTAGGGGTGGATACGGCTCTTTTTTCTTTTCTTTTTTTAAATCGAACTGAGGTGAATCGAATAGATATTTTAAAAATTACGAACCGAATCTACATGGTTCAATTCTAGTTATGTTCGACTTTTTTTTTTAATTTTTAACCCTTAAAATCTTTATTTTTTTATTTATTTAGACAAACCAATTAGTTTTCAGTTATTTTTCAAATCTAATCAAACCACCGTTTGGATTCGGTTTATTCATAATATCAATTTGTTTGCCCCCCCCCCCCCCCCCCTCTTTAAAGAAGAGTAGATGCAAATTAATATGGTGTACTTAAGTGGGGTAGAGCATTGAATATTATTATATCTAGGCCGTAATCATTTTCACAGATTCAACCTCTTAGTAAAAGCAATATTAAAGATTCATTTAGGATCTCTCAATCATTACTGTGGTTTGGCACTTTCCATCTTTAAAATGGTTTCATTAAATCTTCATCATGGTTGATTATAAATTTACCACCCAACTTGTCGCATAGGATACCCTTGTTTTGTTTCCCTTTCTTTAAAATACAAAAACATACAGGATCCAAGACCGTTTAAGCTTCTATATGTATGATAATTATATAATGATTCAGATCATAGCCGTACCCGTAGATAAAATTTGGATGATCAGCACAGAGAGGCCTGTACCTCGCTCCTCGAGTAAGATAGAAATTTGGACAGATCGATTCAGATGTCATGTGGCAGAAGTTGCCCCAGTTTCAGGTCTTGTTACCAGAAGCCAGCTTGGAAACTTATAGATCACAGTTACAGAGCCTGGTGAAGTGATCGCTCAGGCACAAAGTCCAATTTCAACATTATCATTCATTATGTAGAGACATGAATATCACAATACACCCACCAGCTTTAATGCAATAGCTTCGATTCAAGTAATGCTACGCTTTGAAATATAATTATCACTGAACATCACCCTTAATCACTAATTTATTTTACCGTACCACACCCTCTGGGTTCTTTAACCCCACGTATATACGAAAGAAAAGTAAAAAAAAATCTTAACAAATTAACTATCATCAATATTATTATATCTGATCAAATTCATCATGACGATCCACTGTCAGATCCTGACAAAATCCTAACAAACCGGTCAGCCAGCCACCTACTTGACGAACTTTTTACTATACTATTAAGTATTAACAATCTAATGTTTCATGTGATAGCCTTTTTTTAACATTAAAAAATCTTATGAATTACTCCAATTTACAGCCTGCTGCCTCATAACATAAAGCTATTGAGATTAAACAAACCTTAATAAGCTCAATTTTCTTTCCCCTTTTCCTTAAAGGGGTAAGTAAATTTATCTATAAAAAAAAAATCACCGCGTCCAAAAAAAATATACCATTGAAAGATAAATTGTGAGAATCTAACAAAAAAAAATTATGGAAATAAAAAGTTCAACGAAGAAAAAAAAAAAACATCCATGATATAACGAAACTTTGTTTCTTTCATTTATTTCTTAAATTTGTTGTATTGCTACGTGCCAAATTTTCATTTTGTTGATGAAGTATATACAAAACTCATCGAACAAAAACTAGCTATTTCATCAATTCTAACCCTACAAAGATTTCTACAACTCCGGAACCGAACTGTACTCACTGAAAAGATCATCAACACCGGAAGCAGCCCAGAGCCGTTGATTAAACTCCTCCTGCATCTCGTCGGGCACAAAGGGTGTCCTACAAAGCGGACACGTTTTCTGATCATGGTCCATCCAAGGGTCCAGGCACGCCCTGTGAAAAATGTGCTTGCAGTTCCTCAACCACCTGATCTCTTCTCCGCCTTCAAACTCGTACAAACAAACCGCACAATTCTCGGGCGGGTCTCCGTTGACCATCTCCAGGTCCTGGAACTTGATCACTGGCAGGATTTCTCGGATCAGGCGAGCGGATACAGGCGCGTTTTCGGGTATTCGGGTCGGAGAGTTGTCGGGCCAAATGACGTCTGTTTCAAGAAAATCGGATAGACCCAGATAGCGAAACAAGCAGATAATGATGTTCCTGATGAAACCCAGAAAGGAAAGCGTGTGTACGAAGAACTTCGGCAAGAATACTTCTGTGTACCCGACTGGGAAACCCATGGATCACGTAAAGCAAAAGAGAAAAATTTGTTCTCAAATCCCAAATGGAGAGCTTGGATTACAAATCCTTATAAAGAGAGTTTTGAGAGAGAGAGAGCGGAAGCTTCTGTTTCGGCTACTGGTGGTATTGCATAACAATTATTTCTAAATGACTAATAATGCTTTTGCCGATCTTGCCTCTTACCATGAAGGTGATAGAGGTACAGGCTGTGATGTAGGGGTTTATGATTGACCAATAGGAATCGATGTGAGGAGAGTCTTTCTTGGAGGGCCTTTTATTGGACGGTGAGAACCGCTAATTTTGTGGGTGGTGGTGATTTTGATATGAAAACTGATATTTGGTCATTTACAAAACAACACCATAATCAAAATCACAATATTATAATATAAATAATTTTATTATTTTATATGCTACAGTAATATGATTTTATTTTTTTGGGTCTCAATAGATTTTAAAGATTAGTACACTCATGACATGGGGAAAGGCTGCGTTTGGCCTTCGGTTCCAGCATTAAAAAATGGTTAGCTGCATACTTTTTTCACACGTGTCACGTGCTGCAGTTGGAAGTGTTCACGAAGGTTATAGTGGACGCCTAATCATCTATACTATACGTGATTAAATTATCATTTTCATAATTGGCTCTGTCTGTACACTAGAGGTTAGCCACTAGGTTATTTTAATCACTTAAATCACAACTCCAAATGAGATTTTATCATCTCCGCAATCTTTGCAAATGTTCAATGGAGATTTGCATTATTTGCTCAAATCTAGACCGCTAACATGAAATGATCCATGAAGAAATACAATAAAGAAAACATATTCAATTGTATATATATAGAAATCGCCCCTATCGGTTAGATACAGATTAATATTTCCTCCTAAAGATATATGACAAGCACGAGCAATCTCATCGGAAATGCAAAATGGTCCTGTGATTCTTACAAAGCTTACCTAAATAATATTGAAAGCCTGGAACCAAAATTGTTTAATTCTCATGGCAATGTTCGGAGGGCTCCAAGTCAGTTGTGATCTATACAGAGTGGAGGGCTTGGTTATTTGAAGAATCAAAGCAAAGATCCGTTCAGAAATCATGGATTAAAGTCGCATTAGTGATTGATAAAGTTATTTATGTCCCATTACAAAATCACAATTTGCACACCATAGATTGAAGTATTGCTCATATTTCTTTCATGATTCTATTGCCGCTGCACTATCTCATCTCCTATGCTCTATATTATAAATATATATATATATAGTTTTTCTTTAGTGTAGATACCTTTTTCTTATGTTTATATACTATCAAATCATGATTATATATATAAAGATTTTTTTTAAATGAACATAATCAATCATTTATCACGATATTAATTTGTGTTCTAACTTGAAAGCCAAAAAACATACTTGTTAGGAGTAGTAACTATATAGCAAATGTTAAAGTGAAGAATGAATGAAGAATGTGTTTTGAAGTGATTCATTGTATTCAAAAGCACTTTATCCATTGATTCTTAAAAAAAAAAGAAAAAAAAAGTTGTATGCGAATGTTAAGAAGCTTTCAAGTACTAAAGAAGAATATTAATGGTTTATTTTCAAACCATTCCATCGTAGTATGTAGTAGTAGACATACAAGGGGCAAATATTTCATTCCCCAACTTGAATTAATGTTGCTTGGCTGTGAACAAAAGGAGAGGAAATGAGGCGTTTTTGCATAATATTTCTTTTAGGTGATAATTTAGTGCATATATTCAATAAAAAAGGGGGAAAAAAAGAAGAAGAAGGTACAATAGCATTATGCATATGTAAAATACAATTAAATGAGGAAAATTAATTAAAAAAGAAAAAGAAAATGGGGAGGAATGATCTCCAAATTAATACATTTTTTTTTTGTTTTGGGGGGGGGGGGGGGGTAAGTGCAGTCGGGAATGAATTGAGATACAGGGGCGGGAACATGATAAAAAGAGAGAGGGAGGGGGGAGGTCCATGGAACATGAAAGTGGTAGGCCATTCACGAAGAGAACATCGATACGACAAAATTCGTCGGTGGTGCGAACCCCGGCCAACCAGCAGACCATCATGGATGGATTATGACACTCTTGACACTATTATATATTTTCTTTTCAGATGAATGCGCCCATGCATCCAGATCCAAGCCCTCATTACAGGACTTTTGCTGTGCCTTCCCACGCCGAGACACTCATGGCCCAATTGCCTCTAACGTACCCCCCCGCCTAACTCATGTCACATACAAATTTCCTAATTCTACACACACACACACACACACACACACACATGTACGTATATATAGCCATGCTATGTGAACGTGAATTGTGAACTCCCCAGTGACTATATAGTACTGTCGATCTTACTCGAACCATATCATAATAATAATTATAGTATATAATTCTGTATTCCTATTACAGGGTTATATAGGTAATAGACCGGTGAGGTTTGGTGCAACTAATATCTCATGTTTAGATAATTATAAAGTTTTGATGTGAAATAAAGAAAGTGGTTTCTTTGTAATGTTGATGAAATTTGATTACAAGGGGCCTAATGTAATGCATAACCGAAATGTCCGGGGACCCCAAGTTTGATCTCTGTCTCCTTCTTCACTAATATCGCTCTCACCCTCGACTATTATCTTATCTTCTCTCTAGTGTTGGGGGCTCGTACTTTTTTGACTCTTGATTTGAATTTTTGAACAATTCATTTTTGGTGGTTTTCATCTGCTCTTTAGTCCCCATCTTATAACTACCCCCTTTTGTTAACACCACCACCACCACCACCACCATCATCATTATTTTTTAACGCAGCCAAGTTTCATCATGTTCATCCACTCAATTAATTAAACAAATTGCTTGCTTTTTAATGCTGAGTACCATTTACTCCCTTACAGTTTTTATAACATTCAAAAGTCCTCATGGCATAAAAAATTTAAGGAAAAAGAAAGAGTAAATGGATCGTTTACTTAATAATTTATTTTAGAAATACAAAAATGTCTATTTATTATAAGAAAAACGTTTCAAAAATAACAAAAAAAAGTATGAGAAGAATATCATTTTATTAATTTTTTATTTACCAAAAAAAATATTTTTCGTATTTTTAGTACTTTAATTTTTTTAATACGATTTATTTATAACAAGAGTAATAATATAAAATTTTGTTGTCAGGAACCATATATATAAATTTCATTAGGAAGAAATAAGCAGTCTCCCCTTGAATGTGCACGCACCGTATTGAATTCAAACAGTGTTGATTGTTACTGGATTGGCCAACTTATTGGGTTAAAATGGGCTTTGTTCTCGGGCAATCCCCTATTTTTTTTATCTGAAAACATTTTGAAGGCTACGTGCAAAAGGAGAGCAATTGCCCACAAGGACTCTCTACATCAAGGGGCTTGCCTCTCATCTTTACCCCAGACTCACACGAGAATGAATATAAATACACGATGTGTTAGGATCGCCCATCAACTAGATATAGGACTAGTTGCTGGTTTATTGACCCCAAGACACCCCTGTCACAGTTTTGAAGGAGAATAGAGTCGCCAGTGCTACAGTCTGAAAAAGAAAGCTAGGAATTTGTATCTCCAAACTTACAGTTACGTCCTTGAAAATTACCGGAGGAATGTTTTGGAAGACGTACTTTCTAGTAACTTTCTTGGAGATAAAATTTTTAATTCAATTTAAATGTTACATAATGAGATGAAATATAGGGTTTAATAGCGCCACTGGCAGTGGCCCCTCTAATGGTGGACGTGTAGCCCAAATTGGTCTCGTGTTGTCCATTTCCAAGTATAGGCCCAACAACCATGAAGGCCCACACAGATCTTTTTGGCACCCAATGTAAGTCAGAAGTCCTTCAACACAGATCAGTATAATTGCCACAACCCAATGGTGAAGGATTTACTCCAACATAAATTTGGACCCACGGGCTTAGCGTCCATTTCACCGATTTATGTTACAACGTCAATTTTTCCATGAACGAAAAATTACAAAAGCTTCACATGTTAAAAAAAATAATAATAAAATAAAATAATGAAAAATAAAAATCTTCCGTGGATCTTGCCAAATGAGATCTACTGAAATGCTCATTCATTCCAACTAAAATGTTTCAGATCTCTTGATTCTGTAAGGTCTCTGTAACAAGAAAACAAAGTAAATAAATTAGATCAAAATGTATATGGCATACGGATGGCCGCAGGTGATTCCACTGGAGCAAGGACTCTGTCCATCGTCTCAGCAGATCATATACTTCAAAGTTAACAATGGATTGTTACTTATTGCGTCTCCTTGTCACATCGAGCTCTGGAGCTCTTCTCAGGTATTTCTTTAGCATTTATGTTTACAAATTTTTAACAATTTTAGGGTTTTGGTTCTGTGCAGTGTTTTTTTTTTTCTGAATTGGGAATTGTGGATTATTTACAGCATAAAGTGAGATTAGGGAAATACAAGAGGGATTCGGAGTCAGTGCAAAGAGAGGGCGAGAATTTGCAGGCGGTGTGGAGCCCCGACACCAAATTGATTGCTGTTGTTGTAAGTTTTCATTTGAATCCATCACTAATTTTAGTCATATATATAGTTCAGTTCAACTGATTAGCTATTCACTGTTACTCTTACAACTGCTATACAGCTGTACATGTATGTTTTAATCAATGCTTTATGTGATGTTATTATCCTTGTGGTCATAGCTTTTAGGATATAATTATTATTCTTTTTTACTTGTATGTGATGATTTGTGACTTTGATGATGTACCATATCTTGGCAACCTAATTGTCATCTTGATTTTGTTTCTTTTATGTATAGATACAAGGCAATGATGTATACATGTGCCACTTTAGTGATTAACTGTGTTTCTTTTTTGTTGGCAGACATCGTCTTTATATCTTCATATTTTCAAGGTCCAGATTACAGAAAAAAGTATACAAATCGGAGGAAAGCAGCCTTCTGGTTTGTTTTTCATTAAGATCTCTCTTGTTCTGAATGAGCAGTTGCCTTTTGCGGAAAAGGGTTTGTCAGTGTAAGTTCTTGAGCTAACCTCTTTCTTTATCTTTCTGTTCTCCTTCTTGCTCTATTTGTGATTAGTTCGTATTCTCTGTTGTCTTGAGTTTCAAGAATCTAGACTTTAATGGGAGTTTGAATTCTGTATTTGGACGTTAACAGGAGTTGATTCAAATGTATAAATATTCAGATTCTATTGGTTTTGAGGAACCACTCATTATATAATCTATGTTAGGTATGTCCATTGGAAAAAAAATGTCCATTTAATTTAATGGGTATACATTTATGTGGATGGGCGTTGTTTCTGGTGTTCATTATTTGTACGTATTGGGAAGTCACAGCATGAATACCTGTATGAATATAATCATGTCAAGGGCTCATAATTGTTACATTTAGGACACAAGATGCTACTTGAAATTTATTCTGCATCTATATTGTTGAGAAATGTCGACAATTGCATATATAAAATCTGGTTTAGTTTACTTTATGCTTCTTTTGTTGGTTTAGGTTGATTGAGCTGATGTATGTTTACCCTTTATGGCACTAGTATGATAATTGTACGTATTTGTTCTCAAATCTGATCTTGCTAGTCCTGTTGCGTGACTTCGTCAGGAGCAATATTGTCAGTGATAACAAACACATGCTACTTGGGCTTTCAGATGGATCTTTATATAGTATCTCATGGAAGGGGGAGGTAATCTGAATATGATTGGCGTTAGCTGTTCAGAAGTTACGGTGTCATTAATCTTTCTGCTTTAGGGTGTTGGGTCATTACTCCTTTGGGATCATACTACGTGGTAAAATTATTTTCCAATTTAACTTTATACTGTTTTTTTTTTCCTACAGTTTTATGGAGCTTTTGAACTTGTCCACTCTTCTAATGATAGCAGTGTGGCTGCTTTGTCCCACCATTTTCCGAGCAACGGTCTTGCTTCTGTCGACACTTCGGGAGCTTTTGTGTCTGATCATAAATTTCCCATAAGCTCTGCTATCATTTGGCTGGAGCTTTGCCTACCTATGAGGTTGCTATTTGTTTTGTATTCTAATGGACAACTAATGTCATGCTCTGTGAGCAAGAAAGGCTTAAAGCTAGCTGAATTCATTAAAATTGATAAAGAGTTGGGTTCTGGTGATGCTGTGTGTGCTTCAATAGCTCCAGAGCAACAAATCCTTGCTGTAGGTACAAGGAGAGGGGTTGTTGAGCTCTATGACTTGGCAGAATCAGCATCACTTATTCGTACTGTGTCTTTATATGACTGGGGGTAAGCCCGTAAATGTCTATGTGAATGTACTTTTGTTTGTCATTTGGTTCATTATCCTGCTGTTCAAATGTCCTCTGCTTGACATTACATCAGGCTTTATCTCATGAAGAATGAGAGAAGTTTATTATACATTTTGCAGATACTCCATGGATGACACTGGTCCTGTTAGTTGTATTGCTTGGACACCTGATAATTCTGCTTTTGCTGTTGGTTGGAAGTCAAGAGGACTTACAGTTTGGTCCGTGTCCGGATGTCGTCTGATGTCAACGATCCGTCAAATCAGTTTAAGTTCTATATCCTCTCCCATTGTTAAGCCAAACCAAGACTGTAAATATGAGCCATTGATGAGTGGCACCTCAATGATGCAATGGGATGAATATGGATATAGGCTATATGCAATTGAGGAAGGATCTTCAGAACGAGTTCTTATATTTTCCTTTGGCAAATGTTGTCTTAACAGAGGGGTTTCTGGCATGACATATGCTCGTCAAGTAATTTATGGTGAAGATAGGTTACTAGTTGTGCAATCGGAAGATACTGACGAACTCAAAATTCTACACCTAAACCTTCCAGTTATTCACGAAACTTCAATCTCTACAATTGGTTTTCACTTGATATAATATTTGTATCCCTGATACAATCTTGTTTTTTGCCCAGGTTTCTTATATCTCCCAAAATTGGCCTGTCCAGCATGTGGCTGCAAGCAAGGACGGAATGTTCTTGGCAGTTGCTGGTCTTCATGGGTTAATCTTATATGATATACGGCAAAAAAAATGGCGAGTATTTGGAGATATTACTCAGGAACAGAAGATTCAGAGTAAAGGTTTGTTGTGGCTGGGGAAGATCATTGTTGTCTGCAACTATATCGATTCTTCTAACACGTGAGATTTTTTTTTTTAATGTATTCTATTGTGGATTCTTTGAAGTTGTCTTTTCATCCTTCAGCTATTTGAAGTATTCTTTTAGACTTTGCATAATAGTCAAAATGTTTGGTTGAGCCTTGCTGCCGACCTTGCTAGCTGCCAAGGCATTTTCCCTTTACACATCAATCAGGATCTAGGCCTTGGTTGTCCACAGGTGTTAACAGTGTGGATTCTATTCTGTTTGAGTGGAGCAATCTTTTTTCATTATTCTTATTATTTGGTTGGAAAGGATGGAAATTTTGCTGAAGTATTGACTCATTGCAGGTATGAACTGCTCTTTTACCCAAGATATCACCTTGATCAGAGCTCGTTGCTATGTCGGAAATCATTGCTTGCTAAACCAATAGTGATGGATGTCTATGAAGATTATATTCTTGTGACCTATCGCCCATTTGATGTCCACATATTCCATGTGAAATTATTTGGTGAATTGACACCTTCTACCACTCCAGACCTTCAGGTAAAGGAATGTTTCAGATGTGCTTTGATGAAAATTTGGTTAGAATTGTCGAATGATACTATTTTCCTGGTAGATTTGTGTTTGTAAAGTTAAAAATTGTACTCTGGATGAGACTGCTTTAATGGAACTTTATTCTTCATTCATTTTTAAGTGATAACATGACAAACAGCTTTCTACAGTACGAGAACTTTCAATCATGACTGCAAAGAGCCATCCCGCTGCTATGCGTTTTATCCCCGATCAGGTTCCAAGAGAATGTTCTTTAAACAATCATGTTTCAACTTCTTCTGACATGTTAGCAAGGGAGCCTGCGAGGTATGGATCTATGAAATGATGATTAGAAGTTTTTGTGCTCTATATGCCTCTGAATCGATACGTCTATTTGCTAGATGTTTGATATTGAGAGCAAATGGGGAGCTTTCACTTTTGGATTTGGATGATGGACGAGAAAGAGAGCTTACCGATTCTGTTGAATTATTTTGGGTTACTTGTGGTCAATTAGAGGAGAAAACGAGTCTAATTGAAGAAGTTTCATGGTTGGATTACGGATACCGAGGAATGCAGGTAACCAACTACTAAGTTCTATCAATTTCCTCATGTCTAGGGTTTATAAAAATTCAACTCTGTTTTCCGTCATGTTTATCCGTCTGATATAGAATCTTGCTGGAAGCTTATGTTTACAGGTTTGGTATCCATCTCCTGGTGTTGACCCTTATAAGCAAGAGGATTTCTTGCAGGTATGCACCATTTACATCTGTTTTTTTTTTATCCTCCAGCCAAATGATTCTTTTCATCATAGCATATGATGACTTTTCATTTGTGTAGTTGTGCATTTTTCATTCAAGATTCTGTCAGTTGAAATAAAAGAAGGAAATGGTCCTTGCTATATATAGTTTAACATTAAGAGTTGTTACTAGGGTTTATTTTCCATTATTCTTCTCTTTTTAACGTTCTGGTTTTTCTTTAATATAACTAGAATGATTTTCCATCTTCTCTGTTAATGAAGACATTATTTCCTTTCCTGGTTGAATCTTTTTTATTATCAGTTAAATATTATATGTATTTGCTTTAGCTATTGAAATTTCAGAAGATTTTGGAAGTGAATCTATGAAAAGTAATTATGTTAAACTTGAGATATTCTGATCTGGTTGGCAATCCATATAGTCCATATACCCAATTGGTTAACTCACTGAATGTTTATCTTCTAGTTGGACCCGGAGTTGGAATTCGACCGTGAAGTGTACCCTCTGGGGCTTCTTCCAAATGCAGGTGTTGTTGTCGGTGTTTCTCAAAGAATGTCATTTTCTGCATGCACAGAGTTTCCATGTTTTGAACCAACTCCACAAGCTCAAACTATATTGCATTGCCTTCTTCGGCATCTCCTTCAGGTATCAGTATGAATTTTTATTTTTTAAATCTAGTATAGGAAAGTTAATGACCTTGTTGGACGGAATTGAAGTCTTATTCACATCGACCTTGTATGCTTGAATGGAAAGCTACAGCCCAAATTACCAATAATGGTAAAAATTGATTGACTACGCAATCGGTTACTAGGTAGTTAATCAGCAGGGCCAGCATTTTTGACCTGTTGAACTTATCATGGCAGTTGGTTTTATATTGTCAGGAGAAATATCCACTGCTTGTACCTGTTGGGAATTTAACTTATTTGTCATCAATTGCCGTCAACCATTGAGGCTGTATAATTATGAATCCAAAATAAGAATAAAATCATGCTCATGTCCTGCTCATGGAACAATGATATTGTACTGGCTGGTGTTATATGGGAATGGATAGTTCTTTGATTAACTTATACAAATAGAGCACTTAAGCCAAATTGCTTTCTGTTATGTATTAGAAAACTGGAGAATTAGTTTTGAGCGGACTGCTAGGTCCTTCTGAGCATGTATGTACTTTCTTTGGTTCTTATTTATTAGTTTGCCTAATGGCTCCTGTCGAAATGCTGGCCCTGCTGATTACAAAATTCAATTCAGTTTACTAGTTGATTGCCTATGTATGATGTTCTGTATTAGATTCACGATATTCATTCTGGATCTATTTCTATTTTTGCCTGTCAGAGGGACAAAATTGAGGAGGCATTGCGGTTGGCTCAATTGTCTGCAGAAAAGCCTCACTTTTCACATTGTCTTGAGTGGCTTCTTTTTACTGTATTTGATGCTGAAATTTCACGGTATGTGTATGATGAGAAACCCCAAATGTAATCATTGATCGATATTGACATGGTTTTTCTGATTCTCAGTTATTTAACTTTGCACAAACCCCACCGTACTTCAAGGAATGCACTCTTAAGCAATTGCTGAACTTGTGAAATATAGTTTATTTTAGTTATTTGTTGTGGTTGTATGTATTTTCTTGGGGGGGGATTTTTTGGTTACACTGTTCTGGCATCTATTTGTGTTCCCAAAGCTAGAATCAGATCTTAAATTCATGTGTTTTTTGTGTTAAAAGTTTATTTTTAAGATGCAAACTTTGTTGCAGGCAAAATATAAACAAGAACCAGATCTCAATACCTAAACGTGCTGCCAGCTTCTCTCTTTTGGAGAAGACTTGTAATTTCATCAGAAATTTTCCTGAGTATCTTAATGTGGTGGTGAGTGTTGCAAGAAAAACTGATGGTCGACATTGGGCAGACTTGTTCTCTGCTGCTGGAAGATCAACAGAGTATACCTTTTACTTACATTTACTTATTTATTTTCTTCCTCATTTTTGAAGGGTGGATAAAAAAGTGTTCTATTTTATTTTACATTTGTATGATATTTGCATAATTCTTGATCAGACATGGAGGTAATTATGTAACTGAATATTAAAGAAACGAGGGAGACAAGTCTTCTGAAAAAGATTCCTTCTTGCAAAAGGCTGTTGATCTCTTCCCTATTCTTCTATGCTCATCTTGATGACCTGTGAATATGGAGTTTTTTCTTATTGGAGTTTTGGTTTTTTGGACAATTTTTTAGTGTTCCTTTCTTTCTGTTCTCTACCATAGTGCTGGATTGAGACTTTGTGGATATTGCTGAAACTTATATTGGTGTTGGCTTTCTTAGAGAATTTGGGTGGCCTTTTTCCTTGTTCTCTTCCAATTTGGTTGTCCGAGGTCTTTGTGAACATTGGCAGATGTGTTTTTGATGAAAGATTGATTGTAATTTTCTTGTAATGCTGAATCTGCTACCGTACTGCTTAATGGAAAAAAATTACTAAAATGACTGCATATTGTGTATTTTTAATAGGTTGTTTGAGGAATGCTTCCAGAGAAGATGGTACCGCACTGCCGCTTGCTATATTCTTGTAAGATCTACAGTCTCTCTCTCTTTGCCAAGGAAGAATTACAGCCTGCTTGTTCAATTATGTTAGGCCTCCCTAACTATAGGAATTTCTTGCCTTCTTGGTCCTGTACAATTTTTCTCCTATAATAAGCTTTATTTAATCTCAATTTTCCAAAATGGACCATTGAATACTGTTCTTCAGTGTGATTATGTTTCCTTTTGTCCGGCAATCAATCTTATGTCCACATCACATGGGCACACTTTAAATTTGGGATCTGATACAACAGTGAATGATTGCATGTCCAGTTTGTAAATTGTTCAGTTTGTATAACATATGGGCACACCTTAATTTGGCATCTGATACAAAACCGAATGATTGCATATTCTGGTTAAAACCTTTACACCATTTTCATGATGGGTTAAAGGTCATGAGGAGACTTATGACCAAGTAGGAAATAGGAATTACATCCCCGTTTTGTATCAAGGATTGGCAATGATGAAATAAGTTTTAAACTAGCTGATTAGCCGGGCCAATAGGTAGTTAGGTTTTCATTGCTTGTATCAATGTCACAGGTGATCGCTAAACTTGAAGGTCCTGCTGTCAGTCAATATAGTGCCTTACGTTTATTACAGGTAGGCGTGGTCTTCTGCATTTCAAACTTTATTTTCTCTTTGTTTTTCATTTTCTTTGTGGTTATCCTTAACAATGATTGTCAACCATATGCAGGCAACTCTTGACGAATGTTTATATGAACTCGCTGGGGAGCTGGTATCAGTTTTAACATGATCATAGACTCTCTTAATTGGAAAAATGATACCTAAATGTTGCACAGGAATGACCTTTTTTTTTTTTTTTCCCTCTCTCTCTCTCTCTCTCCCCTCTCTCTCCCCTTAGGTGAGATTCTTACTAAGATCTGGAAGGGAATATGAACAAGCATCTACTGATTCTGACAAACTATCTCCCAGATTTTTGGGCTATTTTCTTTTTCCTTCTAGTTATAGGAGGCCATCTTTGGATAAAAGGTTGATGTGCATTCCTATGAGCAGTTTTGCATGTATCTGAACCGACCATCTTGACATTACTAATCATATTTACTAGGCTTTTCTTCTTTGGGCAGCACCTCGTTCAAGGAGCAGAGTCCAAATGTTGCTTCTGTTAAGAACATCTTAGAAAGTCATGCTAGCTATTTGATGTCAGGAAAAGAACTTTCCAAGCTTGTTGCATTTGTAAAAGGCACTCAGTTTGATTTAGTGGTGAGAAAAGTTTTTAGAGCCTTTGTTTCGGTTATGTGATATTTTAAAGTGATCTTATTAGTTTGCTAACATTTACTACAGGAATATCTTCAACGTGAAGGACGTGTTTGTGCTCGCTTGGAGAATTTTGCTTCAGGACTTGAACTAATTGGGCAAAAGGTATCAATATCTGTCAATTTTTCACAGCTCACCTTATCAGTCTCCCTGTAGCATATATATGTCAAAATGTGACGTTTTCCTCTTGGATTGTTTTTCTATTTTTTCCTTTCAAAGCTGATGCTGTAAATATTTTGTTTGCAAAAGATTTTAAAATGTAATTGAGTCAAGATGGTTAGATATTTTATAACTTCCTTTTTACTCTTAACTGGATTTCTATGGAGTTATAGCATTAACATTAATTTTTCTTTCAAAAGTGATCAACTAGACACTGATGAGATATCTCACTTTTGAATTGTTCAGCTCTCTGTAATTTCATTACTATTATATGCCATGAGGAATTGTTGAATTATATTTATCTTGGCATTTCTTTATTGACTGAATCATCTTTTATAATATTCTAGCTTCAAATGGGCACACTGCAGAGCCGGTTGGATGCAGAATTCCTTCTGGCTCATATGTGCTCTGTAAAATTCAAAGAGTGGATAGTGGTTCTGGCAACTCTTTTGAGACGATCTGAGGTATAATGCCACCCTGTTATTGCTTTTGCTTTATTCGTTTTACCTTGCAGTAGTTTGGAACTTATGAGAATCTCAAAATTATTGAGTCACAATTGAGGATCTGAACTCCTGTAAAAATATATGTATTATCATTGCATCTGATGCTTCAGGTGGAACTTAGTTCACTGTGGAAAGGAAAATTATAAAATGTAAGCGTAACGAGATGCTTTTAAGAGAAAATTTCACTGAGATTTTTCTGACGAGTTTTGCTTGGCCATCTCATTTCAAGCTGCTTTTTTTCTTTATATCATCTCAGTAGTGATAACTATAACTCATTGAATTTGCTAGCATCTTTTGCTGGTTGTTTATTTTAAATGAGATTATGGCGATAAAGCTTGGAAACTCAAAAAGTACTAAAACTTAATTAGTGTACGATCATTCTTCAGGCATCCAAAGATGATTGCATTACAAATAGTTAATTTTGAGCCAGTATAAATAACTATTATCTTATATAGATGCATCATGATAGGTCGGCACTAGCGTAATCACTTCAATTCCCCTGAAGCTGTTACCTGATTTATTTTGTCAGTGTGCATCAGAATAAGTATACTTGCAAATTAAGATTTTCCTTGTGGCTCTACGCAGGTACTCTTTGATCTTTTCCGGCATGATATGCGATTATGGGAAGCATATGCCATCACCTTACAGGTATTCTTTTAATCTTTTAGATCAGTGCTCAAGATGACATTCAAATTGGCTATTATATTGTGCAAAATTTACCATGCTCTTGTTTTGCTTATTCAGTCTTACCCTGCATTTGCTGAATACCATGATCTGCTTGAAGCCTTGGACGAAAAGCTTTCATCTGTTGTGGATTCTGCAAAGAGATGAGGGTAGTTTTTCTGATGTTGTTTGGCAACAGATTGGGACTAATTAAGGTAATTTTCTAAATGGCATGTGCAATTCTCTGGCGAATGATTCTGTTCAGAGTCCTAAGTGATGAATGAACATCTGCCTATCAGTTCTAAGTGAAGACAACGACATGGACAGCAAGTCATGGGAATGACTGGGACCTCCCTTTTGTTATTGTCCCCATCAATCCATCAGACACTCAGTTAATTCATGTAGATAAAGGAGGTCTATGCATAGTAAACTGTCTCGAGAGTTCTTTTTTTTTTTCCCCAATTTTTTTGACAAGTCTGGAAAATGTTGATATTGTCTGTATTGTTATGGATTTATTATGGAATTGTCCTAAGTTTATGGAGTAATTGTAAATAAGAACTTTAAAGATTCAGTTCAAAGAATTCAAGTGAAAAGGTAGAGGAAATTAAGCTAAAGCAGTAAGTCTTCGTTGTGCTTCATTCGATTGTATCTAAATTACAATTGTTGGTGGCCTCATTTATAGTGAAGTTCCCACCGTCCATTTGCATGCAAAACATTCTAAACATTTAAACGTATAGAAATTAATAATCTAAGTCTTTTGTAAGTAATGCATTATGATATAATAAAAGTGAAATTGGGGTAGAAAATATTGACAACGCGTATAAATGGAAATGAAAGCAATTATTCCCAAATAAAATCACCTGATTCAAATCACGGGCTCGAGTAAAGCTGAACATGACATTTTTGGTTGTTAATGACTGTAGTGAGCTCCCGGTAGTGGGTCATGCTCCATGCCCATTATAAATGATGATAATCGTTGGTTTCGAGCAGATAGTGCAAGTCAATTTTGTGATAATTTTGGGTTTTGTGCCTTAGCGGACGAGTGCTCTGATAATGTTTAGTATGTGGGTTCAGCTACCTTGCACCAGTTAGTTTTAAGGTAGAGCAACTTTCAAAATCGTTAGATGGATATTGTTACAATTGTTTTAAATTTAACTATAAATATACAATAACTTTGGATAAATGAATATTATTACAATTATTTCAAATCCAACTACAGATATACAATAACTTCGGAGGTTGCTCTACGTTGGAACTGCTCCAACATAACAGCTGCCTTATTATGTTTGTTCCGAAACCGAACAACCTTTTCAGGCTGAAGTTCAAATTCAAATTGTGTGCCCGTTGTCAAATCCAAATTTGATTAGAAATAACTAGAATGATTTGGCCTTTTTCGGAAATAAGTGAAGATTAGCGCTGAAGGCTGAAGCTAACAAAGCTACTACATTCTCTTATAGAGTAAATAGGGTGAGTTGTCGCTAATGACTACGACAAACAAACGAGTTGGGGTTAGTTCGCTCCACAGAGGTGGAAGTCTGCGGCAAAGTGGATGCAAGCTTGTGAGGTGCTTTGTAATTTACATATTATAAGGATTTTCGTCTTTTTCCTTCACTTGAATTTAATTTCAAAAGCTCGTTCATGCGCACGAAGTCGTAGAGTACACCGACTCAGAACAGTGAGAGAATTGATTTAAACTATTACAACGAACACGACGATTTTATTCTCCGTAAGCCAACGACTTTTATGTGCCAACAACATGCTGGGGGAAAAAGAAACTGTGTATCTTGCTGATATAAATGCTGCATATTCCAAGTGCCCTTTGAACTATAAGATGTACGTAATCACCAGCTAAAGCTGATAGATTCGAAGTGCAGATTAGCTGCCAGACCAGATGAACAGATTGTTGCAACTTCATGTCTCATCCTCTTCGGACCGGAAACGAGAACTCCAACGCTTGATTCTTTACACTCAAATAGCATCCCTGCACCCACCATATATACAAGCGAGAAAATATAAAATGACCTATCGAGTTAAGCAAGCAGAGCAGAAGTCAAGGGCTAAAACAATTTTAAAGCCGATCGAGGTAAAACACATGGCGACAAGGAAACTTACTCTTTAGCTCAGGTCTTTTTCCATAGTGCACAATGGTAGCTTGAATTAGAGACTGACGTGGAAGACTTTCCAATTCTCTATCAGCATTATAAAACCAAGAGTTTGGTGATCCAGCTGGCGTTGAACCTTCCATGTGTTGTATCTGCGTTGCTTCCTTGGCATTCTGTTTCTTGTTCCAAAGCACAGCTGCACTGGCCGTTGCAGCTATCGACACACATAGAACTAACATATTCAAGAATGCTCTTAAAGTGAACGAGAAAATTTGATTGGAATTGTGATCAATAGGATAGATGTAGTAGCTGCCAACAATCCCAATTAATATGAGGAAAATGATGAATGATGATGAGATTATTGCACCAAGCCATAGCCAGCGGTTTGGTCCCAAGACGGATGATATGGGTGCATCAGTTGCGAGGGGCTTGAACCATAAGGCTCGAATGAGTTTCGAGTTGTCTGTTGTTGGTTGTTTCTCTCTTGTTACATAAGCCTCAATTTGTAGCTTCAAGTTGGGAAGCTCCGTAGGGGTGCCAGAAATCGGAAGCAAAAGGTCTAACATGGTGAGGTCCGAAGAGTTTTTGAATGAGCAAATCAGGATTACTTGTGGAGTCTTACATTTTGTTACTGTGCTTGCATACATAAGCTCTCGAATTACAGAGATAAAAGGAGTAATGCCACTGCCTCCGCTCACCATCACAAGAGTATCATGCCTTCAAAAATCACCATTGCTCTCAGTACCAATATTATTAATAACATCAAATTAGACTACTTCTAAAACACCAACATAACAGTGCTAAAAAGGTACAATGCAAACCTGAGAAAATGAGTTGAAACAGGCCCATAAGGTCCCTCGACAGAGACGTCAAGACGATCAATTGAAGAAGGTGATGAAAGCACCTGATAAAGCTTCTTGGACCAACTTCCTTCACCTTTAATCACGACACTCAACTTCTCTGGTTCCAAATTACTACTAGAAGTAACAGTAAAAGGATGCCATTGCAGCTTGGAAATGCTCGGCACATTAATGAACATAATGCTTGTCGGATTGTAACTCAAACCTAGTAAAATAATTATTAAAAAATTAAAAAAAAAAAAAAAGAACCCAAAGAATCATCAAGTGAAGTAACAGGAAGATATATATAGAACTATTACATATGTAGTTAATATACCTGGAGCTTTGGAGAAGTTGAGTTCAACAGTTTCGCCAGGTAACATACGAGCAGAAACTAAACGAACTGCTCGTCGTGATTGTAAGAATCTTAGGTAACGATCGACCACGAAGAGATAGAAACTAGGAAGCATAATCAACGAGTAAGAGATGCCAACATGGAACACGAAGAAGACCACAAACAATATGTAAAGGTAATGTGTGTAAAAGAAGAGCTCAAAAAACTTGCGGCGTATTGGAGGGAAAGTTGTTGCCCACATGGCAAGACCAGATAGCAATGCCAGCTCTCCGGCCACGTTTGATATTCCGATTTTTGCCCATTGCAACATCTGCAATAAGTCAACGATCAACGATAAAGCACGAGGATTCTACTACTTTCGTCTTTACAGGATCAATGTTGGTAACAAAAAAAATTCACAAAAGTCAAAAATGGGTCCCGCAACTTGTTAATTTCCATTTGCATATATCTATCTGGGGACTGGGGACTGGGGGGGTTTGGACTTTGCAGTGCCTACTTCCGACCCTTCGTTAACAGTGCTTTCAGCTTTTTTCACGAATCGCTTTTGGTGGCGTGGCATCATATCATCAGTATCACTTGCGTTTTAGACTTTTGGGCCAATATGAATGATATTTGTTTCTCGATAGGTGGGCCAGTTGGAGTTGGTATCACCAGCACTAAGGAAGGATGTGACTAACGTACGGGCCCTGGACAACAGAATCGTGTGGAATATTTGGCCCAAATTCACTTTCCAAACGGAGGGTCCGCCCAACCCACACGTATCAGATTAACTTTTTCGTGGGACCCACAAACTAAGATTCCTAACCCGACCGGAGCGTAAACGGAAAAGAAGCAGTCAATACTTTTCTGCTACAAAATAAAATTACAAATCAAAGTACCCAAATAATGCTCCTGACCGTTCGTGATCAGCTCCGCAGCGCACTTATTTATTATTATGTGCATGGAATACAAGCGTTAAAAGAAGAGAGAAAGAGTGATACTACTTGCATATGGCTGTATGCATAAAACTGTACATGGTAACTAAAGATAATAAATATTTCATTTGTTTATTTTATTGATTTTATTTTTTATACATAAATATTCTTATTCTACTTGTCATCCATAATTTTATTCGTAACTGTTGAGGGCAAATAACATTTTTAAGAGAGAAAATGACACAACTGCAATGACGTAAGCAAATTTGACGTTTCCCAAACAAGCGAAACTATACTGCTACGATTACGAAAAGAAAAAGACGGCGAGAGAGCTATCTAAGTCCACTCGTGGGTCCCTTTAATGACATATATGGGAAGGTTGTCCATAATCGAACGAATCCAACCGTTCATTCTGGACACGCTCTTCGAGATCATTCACATCAGGTTGACCATCTAAACAATCCTACATCATCATCATCATCATAAGATTAACAAATACCAGTTTTTTTTTTTGGGAAATTAATATTAGGGTTATTTATCTCCTAATTTAAGTTCTAATATCGGGTGATGCTGATGCATCTATGAGAATAGACTCGTTTCAAATTCAGTAGCTTCATCTTTTATTTGGTTGTTTTTTTTTACTCTTTTTAGCAAAAACGAAAAGAGTACGTAGCTAGTGCCAGTTCCTTGTAAAGGAGAAACACCAACCAGAAATGGAAAACAATATCTACAAAAATTAATATTCAAGATTAACAAGCAAAAGAGAAGAGAAAAGAAAAAGAAAAAGGTATCCAAAATTATTACCTCCGAGATGTTGTTTGTAACTGCCCAAAAGATGATGTAACAAACGCCGTGGGCAGTGAAGAGGGTCATGACCATGTGGCCCAGCCAGATATGATACTTGATGCTGGCCTCAGATGTTAGGCCAAAAAGTGGAAGCACCGATGAGCCCCGAGCTACCGGAAAGAAGAGAAGTGTAAGACATATGTTTCCAACAAGGCCGAACCTCAGCGCCGTACTCTCCAGCTTACCTTGCCATCTGACAGAACCCAAAACCAAAATATTATTTCAATCTCAATTTCCAAATAAACTTGCTGCCGAAAATGTTAAGGTCTTACACTTTCACTCCTTCCTCTGCTGCTGATTGTGGGGTGATATCAGCAAAGCTGTTATGGAGGTAATTGGAGAGACTCCAGATTAGCAGTGCAATCAACATCATGAAGAAGGCTAGCTCAATGCCAGAAACAATCCCTAGTGGGCCTTTCACCAGCATCGGCTTTTTCCATATGCCCAGGCGATGCTTCTTGCCATTTCTGTTGGTTCCAAGTTCATTTCAAAAAAATAAATAAATAAATAACAATCGACAAGTACGCACGTACGCCACAAGATTACAGCAACCACTAGCAAATGGGTTTATTTTATAAATATACCTTTCCAGAACATTATTATCGTTCAATTTGTTCCCAAGATGAAGGTACAGGCAGCCCGTTACGGCAATGAAGAGAATAGGAAACGTGTAAATCAAAAGCGTTGTTCCTGCAGAAGTAACTTATGGACATGTAACATACTGTAAATTCTTTAAATTTGTAGTTAATAATTTAATTTACCAACCTTGTGCTCCAAAATATGTAGTAAAACCGAATTTGGCTCTCAGATGAGGCAACCAGTTTTGCCTGTATGTGTTGGTGGGCATCAGGACCCAAAGCATAAGAGTGCCCAAATACACTGCCATTAGCAGCAGCTTTATGATTGCGCGAACTGCACCAATGTTTTCATGAGACGAAGTTGATTTGTTCACGACTTTCGAATCCATATCTCTCTCCTCACTGTCTCAATCTCAACACCAAAAAAGAGAGAGTCAATTCGTTAGTTGTGGGAGAGAATCTCTGTGGAGAATGTAAGTAGAATTACCATATTTATAGGAAAGAATTTGCAAATAATATTTTAATCAATGTGAAAAAGTAGACTTTGTATTGTGTATAAATGTATAATGCAAAAAAGGAAGCATGAATCATGGCCACTGCAAAAAATATAAAATCTCGGCTTTCCCAAATTTTATGTCTAAGTCCTCCGTGTTCAATTTATTTGACACTTGGGTCCTAGATCCGTTGACCGTTAAAAAATACTAAACTCTATAAAATGACGATTTTAACCCTTAGATAATAAAAGGGCCGAAAAAACAAATTTAATATATTAAAATAAAAAAGGCAATATATTGCTCTACAGCCACGGCCGAAAAGCCAATCTATTAGTGCAACTTCTTGCAAACTTGTCGTTTGAGGAAAAGTGAGGGTACTTTTGAAGTTTTATCTTTTTTTGTTTTTGTGCTTGTGTATCCTTCGATTAATTATAATAATATGTATATAAAATCGTGATTGAAATATTATTTCTTTCTAGCTCACCTTTTATTATGTATATATACTTCATCTTATTATAATAATATACATACGAAACTGCGAATAATAATTAAAAAGTAATGTCTCAAGCATACCAAAATATTCTTATTATTACAACGTTATTAATAACTTGCTTACACTAATAATAAACACTACAAACACTTTCATTTTATTCATCTTATTGCTTACACTCACTCAATAAAGGAATTTACTAAAGCAAAAGGCATAATCAACAAATTAACGCGATTTGTTCAAGTGCTTGAAAATGGGATTTTGAGTGACCAATAAAATGATTCAGATTTTACAAAATCAAAAGGTATCGTTCTCGAAAATACCCTTAAAACCTAAAACATAAAACATTAAACATTAAACATTAAATAAAAACAAAACAAAATAGAAGGTCAAAGCAAAATAAATCAAATCCAACTCTCAAACTAATTGAATCAAGCCATGAAAAACCCAGGGGCAATGGTGGATCGCCTGAGCAGTTTCTCCAGCTGGCTCAAACCACCGCCCACCACCACGCGAGCCGCTGTGCACTAGTGCGCAAGCTGCTGCTCCGTCGCTGCCCCATATGCGAATGCAAACGGTTCGGAGAGAAGATGAATTAAATTAATAAAGAAATAAAGAGAAAATAGAAAAATACTTTAAAATATTTTGTTGAATTGGCGATTTTGCCCTTTGTAAAAAATAAACATTCATTAAATGTATATTTGGTATGACTTATCTAATTGTTATAACTGCTTATTTAATCCTAGTAGCTCTTATCATAATTTTTTTATTGTTTGGTTTTTTTTAGTAGACCTTTTAGAGTTTAAATAAGCTATTTTGTCTTTACTAGTAAAATCTCAAATTTTAGACTTTTGGGAGCAAAGGTTGAAAAACTTTTTTTAAATGTTAAAATATTCAAAATATCATCTATTTATTTGACAATCTTATTTTATTCTTTTCATAATATAACTTAAAAAAATTTACCTATTAAAGTAATTTTATATATTTTTAATAAAAGTTTTTATTGACAATTAAATAACTAAAATTTTTTAAGTAAAAACTTTATTTGTTAGAGTTTTATTGCCAAAAACTTTAATAAAATAAACTCTACTTGAAAAATTGTATCAAACGGAACCTAAATTTACGGTCAACTACGGACGGTGGACTTGAGTGTAAAATATTTAAACAAGAACGGCTTATGTGTTAACACCGTGAATCATTTGGGGGTTGTTTTTTTTTTTTTTTTTTATTTGGAGCAAACAACAGAACGACATTGTCAATAACATAATTTTCAGGGCCAAAAAAGATGGGGCCTACTTGACACGTGGGGGCGTTTACCTCCCTCCAATTTGCAAGATGCATGCAACAGTTGATGACGGGGCTGATAACATAAGCAAGCACCATACGTGAACAGACCAGTGGCGGACCTGCACGTGGGCTAGACCGGGCTGTAGCCCGGTCTAGTTTAGAAAAAAATCATTTACACCCCTTACTTTTTTAATAATTTAATAAAACAATAGAGTTTTCATTTTAGTTTCATATATATCCCTAACTCAACTACCCTTACATTTTCATCAATTTAGTATAACAATAGAGTTTTCATTTTATATTTAAATATGTCCCTAACTCAATTACCCATATGTTTTCATTAATTTTATATAATAATAGAGTTTTTATTTTATTTATAAATGTGTCCCTAAGTCAATTATATTATTTTCAATTGAAATTAGTGACTTATTTTATAAAATGATTAAATTATATATTTATTGAATAGATTGAAAACATTAGGGTGTTAAAATTTTATTACCGCTTTAATTTATTTTAAAAAGCTTCTAATTAAAAAATATATATGTCAATGTAATATAACATCATCACTAGACTTAAAAGTACTTACAGCAGAAATAACATATAGTAACAATTATCAATATTTTCATAAAATTTTAATGTGAATTTTCAGATTTTATTTATTAGTTATATTAACTAAGAGGACAAGTTAGAAAATAAAATTTGAGTATTTTAAGAGCTTTTAATAGAAGAATCATCAACTTCTAATTCTTTAAAGAGAGATAGAGCATCCGACAAAGAAACAACTGCACCCAAATATCTTTTTGTTGAATTGAGTTTAGTTTATTATTGAAACTTTTGATTAAAAATACTTATACAATTTGAAAGGATAAATAAATTTTAATTATTTAATTTATTAAGTCGGATAATTTAGTACTTCACTTCATGCATAAAAGTTTTACTTGCAATTTTTAATTGATTGTAATTACATGTATTGATCTATGTTAATTTAAATTTCTTAATTGATTTTTTAATCCTTATATAATTACAAGTTATTATAGGTTGCAATGTCAAATTCTATAATTAAAAAATAATTTCATATTTGAGTTGTTTTTTATTTTCTACTCTTTTTTTATAATTATTTTTGTTTATAGTACATATTTAGAGAGATAAAGTTCTTGGTATTCCTCCTTATTTAATATACTTATTTCTACTTATAAATTTTTATGTTCGCTTCAAAATATAAATTTTAAAATTTAGCCCGGGGTAATATTAAATTCTGGATCCGCCCCTGGAACAGACAATTTGTACATTTTAGTAATTTTGCATGGATGCAGTTGGCACGTGCCTTGCATGGTACCATGTGGTGATGTCGTGTGTTGAATGCGTGTCAAGTCATTCGTGCATCGGTGGTTGATGAATGTGCGTGCGATATGGACAAATCAACATTAATTTAAGGGTTAATTTTGTCCTGCACCCAACTGTTTCAATATTTTTCGCCACACACCCATATGTTTCGAAAATACTCACTCCACACCCAATTCTGTTAATTTAACCGTTTATTCTAACGGTCAAAGGACAAATTTAGAAATTCATATCCTAAATATTATTTGATGATGATAATTTAATTGATGAAATTATTATTAATTACCTTTAAATAAAATTTTTTAATGTAAACATTAATTATTAAATTAACATTTTATCTCATTTTATTTTTTTTCTAATTCAAGATAAGGGGTATTTCGGACATTTACTTAAATTTCAAATAGCTCCGTTAAACATAACGGTCAAATTAACGGAATTGGGTGTGGAGTGAGTATTTTCGAAACATATGAGTGCGTGGCGAAAAATGTTGAAACAGTTGGGGGCAGGACAAAATTAACCCTTAATTTAAATTCGGCGATGAAGTGATTGTGCTTTAAAAAATTAGGGCTGACTTTTGTATTTTAATATGGGTTGCATTTACTATTATTTCTTGATGAGGTGATACAAAAATTCTTGATAGTATATTACATTCTATTAATTCTTGATGGGGTGATTAATTGATTATAATTTTATGTTTTCCCTTTTTGAGTCAAACGACTCAATAAGTCTTTCAGCAAAGGAAACACTTTGACATTTTGCGCGACAGCGGCTTGCAATAACAAATGAGTTTACATTATAAATCTAAATGGGAATAAAATAAGATAATGAAGATAAGACGAGCTTTTTATTGATGATTTCTGAATGGATCGATTACAAAGACTTATGCTCTCTTCATAGTTTATAATAGAGCAGTTTGGACTATTATGTATATTTGTTTACTATTCTCAAGCGGTGGTATTCTCATCAAATATCATAAGTCATAACACTAGTCTACAATTTCTTATGGACATTTTGGCATGGCATCAATGCAATGCACCTCCTTTAAGACGTTGCGTCTTTCGTTAACAATTGTTATGAATAAAATGATCATTAAGAAGTTTTAATACACAACAAGATCAACATATTATTTAGAACATAAACTATTATCTCAACTATGTACACATTATATTATTATTCCTAAATTGAGACTCGTTCGGATGCATAGAAGCTGATTTGTGGGTTTTATTTTCCGATAAAGGAAGGCCAACTGCAATACGAATTCAGTATGAAAACTGTCAACTAATTGTTCACATAAGTTTACCATCGAACCAATCGCTTTACTGATGTGATTGATAATCATACATAGCATGTTAAGAGATCAAACATAATTGATTATCAGTATTTTTTAAATAGATTAATAATTTTGTTTGCGTAGATAAGATTGTGTGTTATCACTCAACTAATGCTTTTTTAGAATAAACTCTCTACACGATCGTCCACATAAGTAAACCATGGAACCAAGCATTTTACTAGTACAGTAGTATATATGATTGATAATCATACTTGGCATGTTATCTAATTTTTCAGAATAAATTAATAACTTATATGCGCACGTGGGTTTATGTGTTATCAACCAACTAATGGGCCCATAAGAAGCTGAACTTCCATTTGACTGATATTTGTGCGTTTCACGTCTCAAAACAAAAGAACTCAATGGACTTATAGAAAGAGTAGAGCTTTAAAATTCTTATAATATTATTGAATTTTATTTTCTAAAATACCCCGAACTTAATTTATAAAACACAAACCCATGTGTTAAAATTAACCATCATTCCATAAAATTTTACCTTAGAAAAAAGAATTTGAAACTAAACTTTTATTTATAGAATACATATTTTGGCCACTCCTACAATCTTAAATTATATTTTCTTTCTATTATGTAATTTCTATCTCCATAACTCTATACTCTTATAATTATCTCAAAAAAAAACTTTTTAGATCAAAATATAAAATATGAATATAAATTATAAAATGAGATGGACGTAAAAAGTTTATTAAAAGAATAATTTATTTTAAGTGTTTAATTAAATTTTCTTTTGAAAAAAAAATGAAATAAATTATTATATTTAGTTATATAGGTAATTTCAATTAAAAAGGGGTTTTAGAAGGAATTTTGACTTTTTGAGGAGTATCAAAAGCCTACTCTTACAAAAACATGAAGCCCATTAATCTCTTTGTATCGCACGGCTTGGTTTTTGTTGCAAATATAAAGGGCACGTGAACTTTGTTTGCGTTTACAATTTGAGTGGGACTTTTGGCACCCCTTTAAATATTTATCAATACCTCTTTTTTTTTATTAACCCTATTAAAATAATTAAAAATATTATAAAATTCTTTTAACACCCCTTTAATGACAAAAATACCCTTAATTTAAATTTATTAGTATAAACCCCATTATTTAATTTTTGATCACTTGATTGTGGATAAAATTTAATTTTTAATCCCTTGTTTAATTTATTAGTATAAAATTGTCTAATATTGTCATTGACTAGCTAGATCAATTATTTCTTGTGTGGTAACTTCAAACACCAAATCCTTAAAAACACTTATATTAGTTTCGTATGGTGTTGCCCAGCCTTCTGCACATGGTTCATGATACTTGATCCAACCATTCGCAATAGGAGGAATAGGTGAAGCTGGAAGCATGAACACCTGCAGAAAAAAAAGCCATAGAAAAATTAGTCCAATAATAAAGATATTGTAGCATAATTTGAATTTCCAAAATTTTACATGCCTCTATGAAATGACTTCTATTAACAAATATAATAGTAATGATTTTATATGAAGAGAATGATAATGGAACAAATCTAAGAGGAATGAATGATTTTATGTCAATGATAAATTGATAATAGCAATGATTCTATTAACAAATCTAATAGCAATAAGGAATTTTTAAGGAGAAAAAATTATTTGATTTTGAGTGGGGGTTTAATTCAAAATTGTCTTATTATGTAATTTTAATAAAGATTAAAATTATAAAATAATTAAAGGGGTGTTAAGAGGTATTTAGAGGGGTGCCAATAGTCCCACTCTTACAATTTCTACTGACAATCAACAGGGTACCATAGCTTCTTCTTTCCCCTTTAATTCATTAAAAAATGACTCACTTAATCCTTCTGGAAGTTGCATGAAGCTCAAAATATTGCTGCTATGCTACGATCAATTATAAGGGAATTATGGCGCTGTTTAGTTTGGAGGTTGTGTATACTTAAAAGTTATAGTACTAAATTTTTTTTATAGACACTAAATGTTACATTTTAGAAATTAAATTAATTTAATTTCACACTTATAAGATGAAAAACTTATAATATCTTTGTCATTTTTGTCAAAATCAATATTTAAAAATCATATTTATTACACATTATCAACATTTATGTGATAATAATAATTTTTTTTTTTTACAGGATTGTGATTTAAAAACTACATCTAAATACCAAAATGGGCCAAAAATGCTAGGTGCAGTTCATCCAAATGTTGCATTTAGCTAACTTCCAAACATCTAGGTACAGTTCATTCAGCTAAATAATAACCCGTTGCACATGTTAAACCACGAAGTAAACTGTGGCGATCTCTTGGTCAGTGACAAAATGTCACAAATCTTTCTCTGCAAATCTCAAGTTCATGATGCACCATAAAATGATTTACTTTCACGAATCACGGTTCCACCGATGCAGTATTAACAAACTATAAAATTAAAACATCATATTCTACAGTTGCGTATATAAATAGAATTTATATGAAATAATCCATTAAAGTTCCCACAGCACATAAAGATCACAATAACTTCAAGAAAAACTACATCTAGTTTGCAAACAAAATTATATTACATAAATACAACTTGCATACAAAGGAACAGAACAATAATTTGCAAGCACATGCAGTTCTTCAGAGGCTTCGAACTAAAATTATCTTTCAAATATAATGCACTAGCAAACTGTAACCCGTCTTCACACCCAACTTGTATGCAGCAATCGCACATCACAAACTTATATTATGTGTGTTGATTGCCCGATTTTGAAGTAATTTCTGAAACATCCATGGGCAGTTTAGACCATGCCACCGAGTTCTTAAACCAGAAAGTTCTATGCTTAAACACAGATAAGCTTAGCATCACACACAAAGCAGCAATCAAAGGAACCAATATACCAACATTTCCCCTTGGCCAAGTCTTCAATATCAATCCTGCACAGAGCTCTCCGTCGAGAATACCCATTGACTTATTCATTTTCATGATTTCCACTGCATTCAGAATACCATCAACAGCATATCCCAAGCTCTTATCTGAGGGGCCAACACTGACACTCAAAACCCCTGAATGATAACTATCAACCACAAAGTCGGCATAAAACGGAGAAGCCAATGAATAACCCGCAACAATGGAGAGATCCAAATCTTTGTATGCTAAGTTCCCATTAACATACACATTGAAAAACAGCAAACCAAGAGAAATACTTGCAATATCACAAAAATGCAACCTAACAAGATACTTGTAACCCTCAATCACAGGAAACTCCCACGTCATATTCAAATTAGGAATTGAAGCATTCGTGGCAGCAATCACCCGGGCAGTGTTATAAACATTATCAGGACCAATTTCACGGCTTGCCCCTCCACTCTGATACCAGATCCTACCAGTAGAATACACCTTTTTTGATCCCTCACTAGATTTGAGGAATTCATCATCAGGTAACCATGTCCTCCACACAGTATCATTAAATGGTGTCACTTTTGGACCACCCACATTGACCCTATACATAACTTCAAGCGCTTGTTTACTTAGCGCATCAAAGTTGTCAATTTTATCGCCATTGACAAACTTGGCAGTATCCAAAATCAAATCTTTAGGTGCGGATATCACTTCAATGGCATTAACAAATGCAAATTTCGATTTCATAGTGGGCAAAAACGCAATTACAAGCTTTTCAGCATTAATCCAGATAAGATACTCCTTAACACTAGCACTTGCAATTATATTACCAACACTAAAATTGCTCAAAACAACATATCCATTAACCAAAACGTGAAATTGAGCATCATCTGAAACAAATTGAGACGAATTTAATTGATAGAAGTGTAGGCGTACCATGTGGGTTCCCTTGTCTCTGATCTTGAAAATATACCTCGATGGTCTATCGAAAACCCTTGCTGAGTTATAAATTTCAGGTAATTTACCATTTCGGTGACTAAGTTGGATCGATTTTGACCGAGTTGAGAAGGTCAAGAGATGCGAGCTGGCGCGGGAGGAGTCGGAAATGAAGAGGCGATTGTCTACGGTGGTGTCCACGGTGGAACCGCAGTCAATGAGGTAGTCATCGGCTGGAGAGAAAGAGAGAGCAATACCATAGAAAGATGATAGAGACAGTAATAAGAGAAACAAAGCTTGGTTTTTGCGCAGATTCTCCATTAGATACAAACAAAAGCTAGTTGAAGAACTGAGATGAGATTAGATGAATGAGTGCTGTTGAGTTGTGAGTTTATGTATAAGTGAGCCGTTGACTCGGAGACGACTGAGTTCGTGTCCACGCGTTTTGACAGTTGTTACACGTTGGCGTCTAAGATAATAACATTTTGATCCCTAACTTTATACTTTTTCTCATGTAAAGATCTAGTTAATCTTTCGTACTAAATGGGTCCCTCACCTTATTTATCATCCATCCTGCATGATATTACAATTCTAATTAGAAATCTATCGTACTAGCTTTGATCTATAAAATAATGATAAGGACCGCTAAAATTTTGAAAAAACCTGCTCTTATAGATAATAGATACATTTATTCATATTTTGCCAGTAGCAAGGACAATCTAAATGAAAACTTACTAAAATTACATAATATTTTTTTAAAAAAATATTCTGATCATCTACTAATAATTAAGAGTTACTTAATGTGTATTCAACCAATGTGTTATTACCACTTAAGCTTTAGCCCAATGGTAAACTATTACCCTTAAAGTTAAGTATGACTTTGACCCCATGAACTCAAAAAATCTCACTCAATTAAGCTTAATTGTGTGGAGATATTTGTAAAGTCTTTCTTTCTTACGGAATGCGAGTGGATTAAAGGCACCCCTTCTCAGTAAGTATTATTTATCTGGATATGTATTTCATATAATTAAATGTAATAATGTAAGTCCTAATTATTATATCTGATTGTGAATATCATTGTAATATAAGTCCTAGTTATATATTTGATTGTAAACATTAATATATTGATATGCTGTCATAACAATTGTAAGTATCTGTATAATACAGTAACCTGATACTTAATTAGTTAAAAAAAAATCAATGTGTTATCAATTGTTTTTCGTCATGTGTATAATATTATTTAATTTATTATTAGATACTTTTTAATCCAATCAATAATGATGCATAATGTATTACATATAAATTAAATATCCCAACTAGTAATACATTACTCGTGTAGTCGTGTAAGATTTGACAGTAATGCAACTGTACGTTGTAAAGTCATTCTTTTAATATTACGTGCCTGTATTTTTTTTAGAGTCGTTTTATGTATGGGAGGAGTTTAAAAAATATTATTGCTTATAAGTTGATTGTAGCTTATGCAATTTTTTTGAAATAATATTAATATTACAATACAAACGATATTTAATATTAAAAATCCACAGAAATTTCTTATACCAATTATCTGACCGTACCAAAAAAATGAACTCCAAGTTTCTGCTGTTGTTTACATTTTTAAGAGGGGGAAAAAGAAAAAAAAAATCGTCTAAGCGTTTTGATCACAATCACATCGATTATGATGGATAGTACCCAAATCAACGATGAATAAAAAAATAGAAGAAATTTTGAGTTCTGAGCTGCGAAGGGAAAGCAATTAATGCTAAGTATAGAATATGAAAAACTAATTTCTATCACAACCCAGCAATTTCACCTTCTCTGCATACCCCTACATCAACTACCATTGTCCCTTTCTTCTTCGTTGGTAATATCCTGCAACAATTTCTTCTCGGTGGCTGCTCATGCATGCAAATGCAAAACACACATCAATTAGTTGTAAACAAGATATATAATTAATGTACTTGTGAAAGCTGAAAACATAATTAATTACCTTGTCCCATAAATGTGGGTCAGGTTTCTTGTAAACCTCGATCCTCTTAATTCGAGAGGGATCAGCAATTTTCCAGTCACAATCGGAGTTTGATTCCTGATGTCGGATGTACTCACTAGCCGTACGATTCAAGTTGAGATTAAACAAAGCATTGGACAAATAATACACAAATGGCTTTTGGCAGGGGTTAGTGCTAACAGGTCGCGTGTTGAATGAGAAGTAAACATCTTCGTCTCCGAAATTCCAATCAATAAACGTTCTGGCCGGGACACTCATTTCTTTTGCTGCAATTATGCCACGGTATATTTGGACTGCGTAGCCCCACGAAACAGATACAGTCCAGCTCCTGGTTTTGCAATAGCAAATGGATTGTTGAATGAGTCCGGCCGAGTCTAATTTCATTGGAACCATTAGCCGTTTCACGGCTTTTACACGGTCCATTTTTGGGAACACTGGCTCGATCAAATCTAAGTGGTGGAGAGAGAGTATCGGTGCCACCGGATGAGCCATAAGGATCCCCGAGAGGTCCCCGTATATATCAAGCTGCATCCCTCAAAATATATCCCACATACAAGCCGTATTAGAAGATATAATCTAAGTATAATTAATTGCTAGAAAATAACAATAGTAACATAACAGATCGAAGAACAATAATGATGATTAGCAATTGATTAATAAACTTTTATATGCATGCATGCCTTTGAATGTTTGGTCAAGTCAAGCCAGAAAGTTCGGCACTGCCACAAACGTGTTTACATTAGAATAGAGGCATATATATATATATATATATATAGAAGGTATACGTGGGGGATGGGGCAAACTATTGCTGATGACACATGGTTATGCTTGCTGATTTATGATAAAGCTGACCAGGAGTAATTGTATTAGTGAGCATCTCTATCATGACGATTGAATATAAAAATCTCATATCTAATCGCACAACTTAAAAATAACTATTTCCAAGGGAGAAAAAGTCACATTAATGGTTCGTCTCTTTTAGATCTACGTACATATCATAAGTAATTCGGGGCTAAATGAAGTAAGAACAACTGAAACAATGTGTAGAGTGAATGAATGTATATGCATGGTTGCTAAATGAATTGAATTTGAAGGGAGACAATATAAATTTTGATAATAATGTTTCTAAATAAGCAACTAAACAGAAATCGGAAAGCAAAAAACCTGGTGAAATCCTGGGTGTTTGGTGAGAGGAACACCGAGTTCCATCATGCAAGCAAAAATCCTTTCATCAGAGCCGTACAAAGATGGATTTCTATGCAAACATTCATCTTGAATTTTCTCAAGAGCTTTTGCTAAAGCATAACTAATGGCAAACCCACCACCACCAAATCCCATCCCGTAATAAAAAGCTAAATTTTGCAAATGACTCTCCGACGGATAGCCAATATAATAATACTCGTTATGATCATACTTGGACAGAACCCTAGCCAAATTATCAAGAAAAAATACTGTATCATCATCTCCCATCACAAACCATCTCACATCCTTCAATCCAAGCCTGAAACTCTCCGAAACAATCCTCGATATCCGTATCGCGTCTCGGGTGCCAATTGGGTTCTTGTATTGGAACTTTGATGTGTCGCCTGAGACCTTTATTGGTGGCAAAAGATGATCAATGCTGCTGTTTTTAACAGGCTTATCTAACCAGACATGGCCTCTTGTTACGTTTGGTCGCCACCATGTTCTGATGTAATTTCTTCTATGTTCCCATGTTGAAGATGAGGCTCCAATGCCAAATACGACGTGTTTTAGGCTTGTTTTATCTTCGGTGTCGTCGGATGATGGTACGTGTGTGGGTACCAGAACTTTGTTTCGAGAATGTTGTCGATGAATGCGGATCACAGGTTCATGATTTGGGGTGTCTGACGAATATAACAAAATTAATGAGTAAAATACGTACGGAAGAGATACTAAAACGATGAAACAGATCATCGTTTTGGGGAGAGACCAAGAATTTGTATGAGAATTTTTCACCATGTGATCTCTTAATGGGTTTTCTTGATCTTTTGATGGGCTGCTCATGATTAATCAAAAGCAAACAAAAACGAAAAAAAAAAAATGGGGCAAAAAAATCTCAGATATGTAAACGTATCAACATTGAAACTGGTGATTTTGGTTTATCAGAATCTAGAACAAGAGGTTCATCTCATATGAAAGAGATCAGGTGCTAGACGCCAATGGAGAAATCTTACCCGCCCGCACGAAAGGATATGAATTTTCATCCGATTACAATTTTACTTCATGTGAAATTTGTGATTTACCATCAGTGAAAAGGTAATTTTTAAGAAAAAGAAAACTGTTCAAGTAACATAGACGGAATGGCAAAAAAAAAAAAAAAAAAAATTCCCAAACCCCTCAGGAAGTGTTCACAGAAAAACGGAAATTGCATCACATTTTAAAAGTGCCTTCCGAAAAAGAATGCCAAAACTATTTATTTGGATATTTCTATTAATATATCAAAATAATTGTTTCTCAGATAAAATTTCCAAAGTATGAAAACAATTATGTGGCAAATTAATAAATATTTTCTATTTATTATGCTACTTGGTTTATTTATCGGTCCTAATACTAATGACACATGTGGTTCTATTTTAACGTTCGTCAATGAATTTTTACAACCGCAGAAGTTTCAATCTGTTGCTTTAGTACAATAGGAGTGTAACGTGTTAACAATCTTCCGAATTTTCTTGAAAAAATTACATGGTCAACTTCAGGAAACATGTCAAACATATTGTCATTTTAATTTTATTACATTCAAATAAAATCATTTTAAAGGGGAAAAAAAGAGAGAAAGTGGAAGAAAGTTAATTAAAAAGTGTAGTAATTACAAATTAGGATGAAAAAAAAGGACCTCGATCCACTTTCTAATAATCACGTAGCGTTTAACGTGATGGTATCTCAAATTAGGGAGGTGAATTTCTAAAACTTTGGCTTCATTATGAACTTTATTAAGATGTTAAATTTGGTGGAATTTAGGGATGTTTTTGGGTTGATATATACTATATAGGAGACTTGACTCACTTGAGCCCTATTTGCTATTAAGGTTGGATGGTATAACACTAAAGTTTATAATAAACACTAATTGTTGTAATTTAAAAATTAAGTTGGTTTGATCCATTATTTTTATGATGAAAAACTTATAATATCTTTACAATTTTTGTCAAAATTACTACTTAAAAATTATATATACTATACACTATTAACTTTTATTTCATAATTATGAGTTTTTTCTACTAACTTAAAAATTACAATATCTCAATACTAAGCAAATTCTCCAGCTCCTGCTTCAGTTAAGGCAACAAAGAGTTATTAAAAATTGCATCATGTGGCCAAAAACAGACCATGTAAGCATCACCATGTGAAGTTCTTAATTTTATTGCATGTGATGTTGAATTTCGCCTTTTATATAAATAAAGAATGGCACTTTATATGGGAGAAGGACAACAATGCTCTGTTTTATATATTTGGTAAAATGTTATGTGTGAAAATATTTTGAATGAAATAATTAGGTGTCAGAAGTGTATAATTACTGATATAAAATAAAATTCTGATAAAAAATCTTAACAAAAACGCACTTAAAACTCGTTGTTTTAAGTGAGTTTTGTTACGTAATTTAACAAGTATATTAGATGGCACAAGTAATATAATGTAAAGTAAAATATTATTCTATAAAGATTTTACTTCTTATTAGCTACCAAATTCATTCTAGCACAAATTTATTTGAACAATCGAATAAGAGAATTTAGATTAAAAATAATATTAAACAAAGCAACTAAAAATTAAGTAAAGATGTAAACAGTAACAAAAATCATCAAGAGATTAAGACATAAGGACATTCGACTTCACCATAACTAATCCAATTTAATTCTACGTCTATACTACTAAAACTATTACTCACGTTGACAGTCAATTTTCCTAATCTATTCAGTATTTTTTCTTAAATAATATCAAAAATACCTTCACTTATTAACTACTATATCTCTATGTGAATTTTTAAATATGTCAAGGTTCATTAAGTTCTATGAAAATTCTTAAATAAAAGTATATGAATCACATTGTTGTATCTCTATCTTTCATTCAATTTATGACATCCATTACATAGAGTAAAAACACATAAATCTCATTTTGGTCTCATTATGTATCTCAAATCATTCAAATATTGGCCAAATATTAAAAAACATTAAGCAGAATAATGAACACTCAATTATGAAAGTAATAAATTAAAAATACCAAAGAAAAAGTCTGTTATGTCTTCAATCAGCTTTCCTTGCTCTCGGACTCTCCTCGTGTAGCAATTGCTTCTCATTTTAATTATCCTCTCGATTTCTCTTCTTTATATAATAATGCTCGGCCTCTAAATCAAAATGATTAAAACAAAGCCAAGCCAGGCCTCTAAATCCTTAAGGTTATGTTTGAGAGCTTGGATAAATAGCAGGATTGGATTGGATTTTGGGATTAATAAAATAGTTTGATTTAAGGTATGTTTGGTTGCCATTGACTAATAGGATAGACCAAAATTTAGTCCAAAACAATTGGGCCTATTAGTCCTTATATTTATATGGGTTTAGTTAGGATAAAATAAAATGAAGATTTTGTATCTTCTTTATCACTCTTTTATTTTCCATTTAACCTAGTATTTTAGTAAAGATTAAACATATAAGTTAATTTCTTAATTTCTTTAACCTACAATTTTATTTTATATAGAATATCAAAATTTTATTCATTAATTTATCTAAACTAGTATTGAGTATTAAACATAAAAATAATCAACTATTTCTTTCTAGTAGTATTGAATATTAGCTATTAAAGTCAATAATTATCAATATAATTTAAAAATATTATATTATTTAAATAGTAATTTAGATTTATTAAATTAAATTAACTTAATCCTATCTAAATTGTACCAAACAAAAGATATTATCATATTTAATCCAATCTAATATAATTCAATTTAATTCTAAAAGTTAATCAAATTCAATCTTATCTTCCAAATGTGGCCTAAAAGGATTAAAAGAAAGCCAAGCTAAGCCACTAAATTTAAGCCCATGCATGCACGTCAAGCCCACCAAATTCAATTAATTTAATTCAAAACAATATGGTTCCTTTTGTCTTCCACTTGTTAGTTAAATTGGCATCTCAATTTTTATATTTTAAATTATTAATCTTGTGTAAATTTATTCCCCATAGCGCAACTGATTTCTTCTTGGTTCTTAAAATATACCTACAATAACAAAATATAAATATTAAGATAAAATAATAAAGACATAAATTTAAGTTGGGGACTTATTAAAATAGGATATAAATTATAAGTACATAAAGTTTAATTATTTTTTTAATTTACCCAAAAGGACTTTGTGTTTCAAATGTGTTTTGTCAAGATTTTATCAGTATTTAGTTCTCAATCATTTTTCATAAAATTAACACTAGTATTTCTCCTAGTTAATATTACCATCTCCTATGGAATACTTATCTTCTTTTTCTTTTCTGCTCCTTCTGTAGGTTAATGTCACATTTAAAAGAACACAATTAAAGAAACAATAGTAATAATAACTTTTCTAGAAACTCATGTGATACGCTATTTGATTGTCAGATATAGTAGAGACAAAATTATTGCATTTTTGTCCTTAACATGTTTTTGCGTTCAATTTTCTTGAGACCGATGTATATTATGGGGATGGCATTAAGTAGCAAAACTGGTAAGAATATATATATATTTTTTGTTTTTTCAGATAATTGCAGTGTCCATGTGCAATTTCTATGTGCCAGAATTGGACGTTCATGCGTTGTCACCATACAAAATACCTCGGAACCGAAGATAGGGTGACGGAAACGCCATTGTTAATAATTAGGAAGAATTTCATTGCTTTGAGTTTGATCTACAAATTGCAAGTCAACAACAATAAGGGAGGCCCTATTCGGTATTATTTTCTAAATGTTGTTTTTATGAAACAAAAATGAGAATAAAAATATTATTTTTAAATTTATTTTATAATTTAAAAACGTGTTCGGTATCGTTTTCAAAAAAATAATCTTGAAAATGAAAAAAAAAAGTAAAACATGTTCGTTAGGAATATTTTAAAGAATTATTATTGGAATAATTTCTATAAACTTAAAATTAAGTAATGAATAATCATTTTTATAATTTAATTAGTTTGATTATTTTAATTTTAAGAATAAATTAGGTGATCTTGTTAATTTTTTTGTTTAAAGAAAAATGATAAACTCTACATATTTAATTAATATATAAAAATATAAATGTTATAATGTATATAAAAAGAAAAGATTATTGTGAGCGAAATTATTTTTTGGATAATAATAATAATAATAATAATAATTTTGTTTATTATTATTATTATTATTATTTTGTGAGATGGTGAAAGAAAATTGGTCATTTTGAAACTTAATATTGTGTTGGAAAATGAAAAGTAAGGAAAATAAGAAAAAAATATTTTCTTATTTCCTTTGTTAAAAGTATAGAATGAATTTTATATTTTTAAAAATATTTTAAAAAACAATCTACCGAACACGTATTTAATATTTTCTGAATTCAAAAAATAGAATCATAAATTTAAAAACATTGAATAAAGAAAAGTCCACATCAGCGGTGGGTGGGAGGGCCGATCATATAAAGAAATATCCTTATTATTAATTTTTAATTTGACAAAGAAAAGCGAAGCAAAATAAACATTGAATAAAAATGATGCACAAGGACCATAATCCTTATTATTTTGTAGCCACGTTGATTTTGAGGTACTCGACAAATCTAACAGAGTAATCATCATGCAGCTTCTTATCGTTGAAAGTATTAGCGGCTTCTCTAGCTCGTACTCTTAGTTTCTCACCTTCCTCAGACACCGTGGCCAGTCTCAGAGCCTTGGCTATCCCATCTCTTGTAAAACTCCCATCATCTTTCCTTTCTACTTGCACAGCCAAATCCTTGTCAACCAGAAGCCTTGCATTCAGAGGCTGATCAATAATGAGTGGTAACACAACAAGAGAATGTCCAAATTGCAAAGTTTCTATCACCGAACCCCAACCAGCGTGAAACAATGAGGTCCCGATTGATGGATGTGCCAAAATTTCCAATTGCGGTGCCCATCCGATGGACACAATTCCTTTGCCGCGAATTGTGTCGGCAAAACCCAGCGGCAAAGCATCAACATCATCAGTAGCCCATTCGGGTTTCCTCAGTGCCCACAAGAATGGCAATCCAGATAGCTCAAGCCCATACGCAATCTCATAAACTTGATCTTTACTGAGCTTACACTCACTTCCAAACCCAACAAACACAACCGATCTAGGCTTCTGCTCATCAAGCCATTGAAATATCTTACTAATCTGATGATCTCTTCCTTTTGCAGAATTCGGTTCCGGTGTGAGCAACCCCACTGGAATTACTGGCTTCCCAGTAAGCTTTTCAAGTAAATTCAAGTATTCACCTTCAAATTCAGGGCAACTGCGTATAGCCATAGCTTGACATGAATGGAGAATTTCGGCGGTCCTGTGAGCATCTGTTATCCCGGAGGCATTCATTCCATAGAAACCATGATGCATCCCGATTGCGTCGAACGTCCGTAAAGCTACGGAAGATGGAAAGTCCACCCACTCTGGAACTGACGTCAAGCTCTCAGCGGATGGCCTAACTCTTTTCTGACCATCGCCAACCAAGCATTCTGGATTCGCTATAAATTGAAATGCAGCTGCTGAAAAGGCAGAAAACAGCAAGAGAGGGACATGATATTCTTGTGCAATCTTCCCCGCCCAATGACTCATAACATCAACGATGATCCAATCTACGGACTGTTGAGCAACAAACTGTTTGAAAGGATGTTGCAGGAGATCATATGCTATCTTTAGATACTGAATGTTTTCAGATGGAATGTCCACCGTAGCCTCGGCGCCTTCAGGCAAGAGTAATTTGTCGTCCAAGGCAGCGGAAGCTGGTAATGGAAACTCAACAAAGTTGATTAGGGCAGCTACTTCTGACTCTGGAGCGGGTTTTGGGAGTCTTTGAATGTTTTTTGGGGTTGATATGAAGGAGACTTTGACTCCTGATTTTGCCAAGGCTATGGAGAGTTGAAAGAAAGGCATCAGGTGACCGAAGGCTGACCATGGAAGCATCACTACGTGTAGTTTTCTCGCCATTTCCGATCAAATGCTTCAGGTGAGCCTGAGAATTTCTTCGTATACTCACTCGAGAGCTATTTAATTACAAGTTCCAAGAAAGCATGCTATTAAAATATTTTATTTAATTATCTTTGTTGTGGTACAGACTCAAGTGTGACTCCCACACAATTTGAGCCCTCTACAAAATATTCTGTGGTTAAAAAAATATATATATATATATATATTTTACTTAATTACAAGTTGCAAGAAAGTATGCATTAAAATATTTTGAATTATATAAAAGATTGATACATGATATGCGCGGTTATTGCTACGTACACATCATTCGAGTCCTCACCGAAAGTTTATTTATTTATTTATTTGTTTTATTATGATTTTTTTGACCACTTTTCCATCATAGGTGACAATATTGCACGAAATCATTAGCCAACATCCAACTAAAGAACAACATAAAAGCCGCTAATAAGAGCCGTGCTGCAGTGCCCGAAATTTAAAAACGCGAGGTGCAGGATTGGCATTTGGCAGTCTGACATCACACGCGAGGTGCATGATTGCCACTTAATTTTTCGTCAGGGTCAAGAAAAATTGGATAATTTTTCATTTTTTATTTTTTGTCCATCATTAATTTATCCATTTCAGTCAAGGTGAATTGTTTTATAAACAGCAATAATCTCAAACTGGTCCTTAGCCCCATACTAGACTTCATTGGCGTCGCATCTTGCAGCCACAAAAGAATGGCTTCAACAAGAAAAAAATATAAGTACGAGATTGTATAATTTGGAACTGTGGGATACAGATATGTTATGTGATGATGGTGATTGGTGTCTAAAAAGCTAACTTGCTGATTCCATTGCTTTGATATTTGGGGACAAAAAAAAATTCAATTGTACCATGACATTAAAAAACAAGTAAAAATAAAAAGTTAAATTTTGAATCTACCTGAAAATCGATCGATTATTATCTTGAATGACACAGAAGAAAAAGTTCAAATAATGGTGGATCTTTAGCAACGAGTTCTCTATTTCCTACTACAAGAGATTGGAAACAGTTTTCGAGACAGATTATGCCCACCGGGAGGATGAACTTTTTATTCTGCTACACGAAGGTTGTTTGCATGCTTCAACGACAAATTAATGTATTTTCATGTAAATTCAAGAATTCTCTCTCAGCTTCGTATGTATTCAGGGCAGGGCAGCTGCGTATAGCCAAAGTCGCACATGCATGCATGGAGAATTGAGCGATCCTTTTGAAGATCCGTTAATTATCTCAGATTCCGTACATTCATACACAATTACAAGCTAAAAGCCATTGTGCTTAATGAATATCAAATGCTGCCAGTCGCTAATTCGAACAATATTCGAAAAGCTAACGAAGATGGAAAATGAATCCACTCAGTCTCCGGCACTCAGGTCAGGCTTTCATTTGCAAAACAAATGCAGCTAGCTTGTAGAAGTAAAACCACACTACATGAAGTGCTCTCGCCATTTTCGATTATATGACAGAAGAAAGTGAAAGCTAGCTAGCTACATTGAAAATTATAACACATAGCTTCATCAATTGATGATCATGATATGAAAGCACCCAAAATCAATAATCATCTTTGCTAGCTATTTGCTCAACATACAATCTTTTGAACAAATATATATTCTTACTACTCGATCGTAAGCATCCATAATAATACCACATTTGTTATTTAGTTCTGTCAATTCATCTAAGGTGACATAAAACCAATGAAAGGGTTGTATTGTAGCTGAAAATAATTAATTAGAATTAATAATAAAAGTTCTTGGGCATTGTGCAGGAGTTTTCATAATTATTAATGGCACACATCATAGTCGACGTTTCTACTTTCTGGAATGGCTAGCTAGGCCAGTTGCCGACCCAATACTAGTGATAGGTTTTCTTTTGGAAATTCTGGTCCCCTTTTTTTTTTGGACTCGACTAGCTTACAGAATCTGTAAGCTACAGACTGCAGCATCAGCCGTTGGATGTGGAGTGAGCAATTAAACCATAGAAAATGGGACGGTGGGATGACGGGAGATGTTAGGTACAGAACCTGTACCATAGGCAGGTCCTTTTTTTTTTTTGTTCTGGACTTCTGGTGATAAGGATCGTTTATTTCTTTATTTATTTATTTTTCTAGAAATGATAAGGATAGATTGGTTTGTTAATTTATTTATTTAATGCAGGCCGACCCAATACTAGTGATAGGTTTGTCTTTCTAGTTTTATTTATTTTGTCACTGTTGAAACTTGAAGTAATATTTTGTTATTTTCTCATTGTCTTAAATTAAACATATTTTAAATTAAAATTTTCAAGCAGTCTTTAAGTAAAGAAATGTTTAATATGTAAGAACTATGAAAAAAGAAAAATGTTTAATATGTAAGAACTATGAAAAAAGAAAAATGTTTAATATGTAAGAACTATGAAAAGAATAATAAATTATTCTGAATTTGTGAGAATTAATTGGTTAGATAAGAAGTGACGAGTAAATCAAAAATACGAATGCGAGTTGTTGGTAAATAAAATGAAAGTAAGTTGAAGATGGGCTTGTTAGGATAATGTAACTTGATCCATAAATCTTTTCTTCACAAACCCAAACTGAGTCAGCAGTCCAATGGAGCCTTGCTTGTAATCTTTTATTCCTTTTGGTTAATGGGTGTTTAACTTCTACTAGTTAGTTATTGCAATACCAAAAACGTTTAATTCCATCCCAAACCCAAAAGCGATGCAATCATTTTATCATATAATTTTTTTTAATCACAGTTTTCTGACAATAATTCTTCTCACTTAATTTTTCAATTTTTATTATTTTAAAATAAAATCATTAATTGTGTTAAAAAAATTACTAATTTCATAGAAGTATTTTTAAAATTTCAGTCTATTAAGTAAAAAAAAAAATATTATAACATTTGTAATTTTATCAATTGACAATTTTAGATATAAAAAAATAATTAATTAATAAAATGATTATCACTTTGTATATAACTAATTTTGCATTTTTTTTTATTTTAGATGATTAACTTGTATTTACATAGTTTAGGGCATAAGATGGATTTTATTATTTTAACCGTTTGGTAGTAAAAATAATAAAATATTAAGTGAAAACAATAATTATCAAACAAATTTTATTGCCAGAGTTATACGTTAAAAGAGAATAAGATGAGAAGGAAAACGATAACATCCGCGACTAAAATTGTAAAATCAGAATGCAACCGCAAAAAAGCCTTTTTCTCTAATGAGACAAATCCCAGAGCTAGTAATATTGGTAAACAAGAATGGGGCGCATGTGACATGCACCGCACTTTCTCGTGAATTCGTGGGTGATCTCAGGCCTCATCGATTGGATGAAGTCAACTCGGACCGTCTGATCCAAATCGTATGGCCAACCATGATTCATCATCGTTAACCTGATCGGTTATGTTGAATAAATTATCCATTCTCTTCACTTTTCATTTTCTGCTTGGTAAAATATTCCCTCTTAAAGAATGGCAGCGGTAGCAGATCAAGATATGATGAGAATTGAATCATTGATATTTGATAAAAAGGCTCACGGGAGGCCCCACCAGTATTATCAAAATCAAACCCGTGAAGAGAATAGTCGAAGTGGGTCGGCAAAGGCAATAGTGGGGTTAGTGCCGCAAGATCACGAGATGTGATAAAAATGCAAACTCCAAGAGAGTGAAAGTGAATGCGATGGGCCCATCAGCTACTTTCTAAGGCAATAGGACAAAATGAAACCACCCACCACCAACTCACGAGCCAACATTTCTCAGTGCCCCCGTCGTAGATTCCCACGTTGGTGCTCTGTTGCTTCAAAAACTACTTTTCCTAAAGAATTTGTCACAGTAAGTCAATAATGCTTTGCTTATTGAACTTACCCCATAAATTTATATTTTCAGAAAAAGTTAACATACACTAACACTCCACATGTACAAGTATTTTCTTAAATTTCATTATGATTGATTGAGCGAAAGCCATTACTTGGCTTCAAAGAAGGACAAAAGAAGTTTAAAAAGTGAAGCCAATTTCAACAATGCAAATTCGTCCTAGCCTATAGCTATAGCTATATATATATATACACGCACGCACCCCATTTGTCTCAGCAACACCACAAAACAGCATTCTAAGATCACCTACCTTATCACAACAATGGAGCTGTCGCGGATGAGCCGCCTGAGAAGTCAAGTAAATGCACTAACTCAATTAACCAACTATTGGCCCTCAGAGCTTGTAATAATATATATATTTTTTCCTATTCTTGTTTAATTTACAGGTGACTAAGTTAGTGCCACTTCTCATAGTGGTGGCATTACTGAGCCAAAGAGGAGCTGAGAGCAGAAAGGCAAGGAGACTAGACTCATTTGAGTACAATGCTATAAGCTGTAGAGCACACAGTGCATCAATTACTGATTTTGGAGGAGTTGGTGATGGCAAGACATCGAATACAAAGGCTTTCAAGGACGCTATCAATCAACTGAGTCAGTACTCTTCTGATGGTGGAGCTCAGCTGTATGTTCCTGCTGGGAAATGGCTCACCGGTAGCTTTAACCTCATCAGTCACTTCACTCTTTATCTCCACAAAGATGCTTTTCTTCTAGCTTCTCAGGTTTTGCTAATTATTCTTCTGATAATCATGTGATGTGAGTGTTGATTACTTATTCTCTCATTAACGGCAAATTATTCACTGGTTTTATTATTAGGATTTGAACGAATGGCCCGTGATCAAGCCTCTGCCTTCCTACGGTCGAGGAAGGGATGCAGCTGCTGGAAGGTACACGAGTCTCATATTTGGAACCAATCTGACTGATGTCATTGTTACAGGTAATTATGAAACTTTATCGAGTATTATTTAGATCAGATTTCATGTTAATCTCAGTTCTTACAAGTAAAATGGGTGGAACCTATTTGCTATCAGGGGACAATGGCACGATCGACGGTCAGGGTGCACTTTGGTGGCAGCAATTCCACAAGGGCAAGCTAAAATACACTCGGCCTTACCTGATGGAATTCATGTACACTGACAATATCCAAATCTCAAGTCTAACGCTGCTGAATTCACCATCATGGAATGTTCATCCTGTTTACAGCAGGTACCTTTACATGTAGCCTAGATATAATAACACTTGTTGCAGTATGGTTAATTTTTTTTTTTTTTTTGAATTACATGAGAATATTACTCTAATTACAACTATGAGAATATTATTGATATTTATAATTAAATAGTTATTGAAACTAATTTATATTAAATTTGGTCAAATTTTTATTTTTCAAATATTCGAGGGACATTTATTTCACTAATTTTTCAAAATTGTCTTCACTCATAAAACTGTCTTCACTCATAATTGAGAAAAAAATTAAACCTTTACAATGCTTTTGTAGTTGGTTAATTATACACGGTCAATGTCTGCTAATTAATGTAACATTGCATTTCATGGGTCATTTATTAATTAATAGGTCAGTCGGAATTATTTATGATAAAATTATTTTTTTAAAATGAATTGCAGTAATATTCTCGTGCAAGGGATTACCATCATTGCCCCTGTTACATCTCCAAACACAGATGGAATCAACCCAGGTTTGTGTTTTGTTCAACTCTTAAAGCCACGTCAAATTGTTGACGAATGGGCTTAAACTCTTAATTTATTTACACGTATCAAGTCACTAATTTATTTTTCCCCCTTTGAAATAAGATTCTTGCACCAATACTAGAATTGAAGACTGCTACATAGTCTCTGGAGATGATTGTGTGGCAGTAAAAAGCGGATGGGACGAGTATGGAATTGCATATGGAATGCCCACAAAACAACTAGTCATCAGACGGCTGACATGCATTTCACCGTACAGTGCCACCATCGCATTAGGCAGCGAGATGTCAGGTGGGATTCAAGACGTCAGAGCTGAAGACATCAAAGCCATCAATACTGAATCTGGAGTTAGAATCAAAACTGCCGTAGGCAGAGGAGGGTATGTTAAAGACATTTACGTAAGAGGAATGACCATGCACACAATGAAATGGGCCTTTTGGATGACTGGCAATTATGGATCGCATGCCGATAATCACTATGATCCAAAGGCTCTGCCCGTGATTCAAGGAATTAATTATAGGGACATTGTGGCGGATAATGTGTCCATGGCTGCTAGATTAGAGGGAATTTCCGGTGACCCATTTACAGGTATTTGCATTGCTAATGCGACAATTGGAATGGCGGCCAAGCATAAGAAAGTACCGTGGACTTGTGCTGATATTGGAGGGATGACCAGTGGCGTGACTCCTCCACCCTGTGAATTGTTACCTGATCAAGGACCTGAGAAAATAAGAGCCTGTGACTTCCCGACTGAGAGTCTACCAATTGATATGGTGGAGATGAAAAAGTGTACTTACAGAATTAATTATTTGTGAATTTCCTTTGCTAGTATAAGCAGGACAACAGCTTCTGTTTCTCTACGCTATGCTACAACAGTTTTAATACTTTAGTGCCTGTTTAAGGCATAAGTGTTTATTTAATCTTATAATTTTTTAAAATTTTTTATGGTGTTTGGTTATTTTTTTATTAAAGTTTTTTTTTAAAACTTAAATAAGTTAATTTACCTCTACCAGCAGTTTTTGAGAGTAGAGGGTAGAGAATTTTTCCAAAACATAAATAATATCTAAAATATTCTTGACATATTTTATTAATTACATAATATCGTATTTTGTATAAAATTTATCCAACGAAAAATTGTAGTCGGCATTTCATTTTTTCTCTCTTTTTTTTTTTTAAAAAGTAGCGAGCATTTTAATTTTGCAATCTCTGTACATACCCAACACTTGAGAGAGCAATCATAGTCATAGCTAACGTTTTTTGTGAGGAGCATACCAAGTAATTTTGATAGTTTTATTTGTTTGGGATAATACATCAATGATGTAATTTTTAATTTTAAAATTAAAGAAATAATTAAACTATTTTTTTTTATTAATTGATAGCTTGGATAATGCATTTTGTTACATGTTATATAATTATGAATACATATCTTTTTTAGTAATTTAATTACACAAAAGCACTTTTAATTTTACACAATCAAACAGTTTAATAATTTTTTTTAAAAAAAATTAATTGACAATTAAACACCTAATGACTTTTTGTTTAAAAGTTCTATTGGTATAAACTCTCCTCCTATAAGCCATACTGTTATAAACTCTATTTAATAAGCTGTATCAAAGAGAGCCTTAGCCTTAGTCATTATTTGTTCGGATAGTTCATCCTCAAATGCATGCAAAATTTTGATTAAGCTGAATGCATCTACCTTTCTTTCTAAGTTGGTGAGAACTATATCTCTGGTTGCTTGTACAAATTCCTGTGGATGGAAGTGTAACTTGCCAGGTAGATGAGAAATGAACAATTCACGTTTTCTAGAAAATGAAAATCTGTCGTATGGGCAACAAGAAGTCAACTACTTCATTAAAGTAACCTGGAATGTGATACCTGCTTCAAAAGTCACATACTATATGCAATTAATCAACACAAGAACACAATCCTTATCCCTGTATAATTCCTCAGTTCTGCTAAAACTTAAACAATGCCGCAACCAGAGATAAGAGAGGGAAAACCGCATCATCAATAAACACAGGCTATAAACACAACTAACCTCAGCTCCTTTATCTACACAGAATAAAAGAACCTGCATCTAAGAAGGGAGCTTATTCTGCTTCAGCTACTTATGTAACAATGATATATTACACGCTAGGTTGCCAGATGAACTACGAATGAATACTCATAAGATTTTTAATTGAATCTCAATCTCTGTTGAACTTTTGTACTGATTTAATATTGGAGGACCCAATGGTCAAATATAGTCTTGTTGCAAATCAGAACCATGAGATACATTTCATGAACAACACATTATCACGTCAACCTCAATGAGTTGGATCTGGGTTGAATTTTACAGATTCCCTATAGATGAGCTCCTTAATGTTTTCTTCAGTAAATGATGGATGCTCAAAATCAAAACTGAATGGTCTTGGGCAAACAGGCTCCTCATTGATATCATGAAGGGGTGCCAAATATGGGTGGCACAGAGCCTCATCAACTGCAAACCATATGGAGAAAAAGAATCATTATTGGAAGGAAAAGGGAAAGAAAATTGATTCATAATGTAAGTTGTAAATTATGATACTCATAGTACTAATTTTTTAAACAATTGGTAGAAGCAGGAATGGCTTGTAGTTATCTTGGATTATCACCAATCCTTATTATACCTGTAATGCGCCTGTTTGGATCAAAGACAAGCATCTTCTCCAGCAAATCAACAGCACCAGGAGATTTGTTTGGAAATCTAGCAGAGAAATTTTGCTTCGGGAATTGTGGAAGCATTCTAACATATCTTCTGGCATTATCACTTCGTAGAAACCCAAGGCTGGTTTCATCAGGTGAACCTATAAGCTATTCAAAAACATAAGGAAAACCATTAACAAGTAATCTTATGCATAGTTGGTTTAGAATTTGAAAAGAAACAGAACCTCCAAGTATTAATATCTACATAGACAGAGGAAAGAAAGAATTTTTTCATAAAGATAAGAAAAATGTGCTGCAACACAAGCAGACAGAAACATTACTGACTACAGTGCTACACCATAGTTTTGCTATGCAAATACTAATCATACCTCTGTGATCAGCCTCAGTTGATGGACATAATCTTTTCCAGGGAACAGGGGTTGTCTGGTCATAATTTCACCAAGTATGCAACCAACTGACCAGATATCAATTGCTGCTGTATACTCTGAACAGTTAAGAAGCAGTTCGGGTGCCCGGTACCAACGAGTAACAACATACTCAGTCATGAAATCTGTTTCTGATGTTGTCCTTGCAAGCCCAAAGTCTCCAATTTTAAGATCACAATTGGCATTAAGGAGCAAATTGCTAGGCTTCAAATCACGATGCAAAACGTTTGCTGAGTGTACATATTTCAACCCTCGTAACAACTGATACAAGAAGTACTGCAAGAGTGGCACTAAAAGATCAAAAAGAGCTCTGGTTTCTACCTTCTTAATTCTGATACAGAAATAGTATAACTACGAAAACACCTTATGTCATCCTGCACTTATTTCATAAAAGTTTGCTGTTTTTCACTATCATAAACCCACAAATAGTACTGAGACCCTGTACACCACTGATATCAAAAGGACCACGAATAATCACAATAAACAATATTTTTCTCCACAGAAGGAGAACTAAAACAATATCGTGTCTACAAATCATTATTTTAAAACTGTCAATCAGGTTGAGATTTTTTGCCACCAAAAGACATAAAGGTTGGCATTTAAGAGTATGATCAAACTATCAAACTCCAAAAGGGATGATCATCAGAATAAGCAACATAACCCTGGAGTACAGAAGATGTCAACTATTTTTTGGGGGGGGAGGGGGGGGGGTGAAATTGCATCAGTAATCAACTAACCAATGTTTAATTGCATAGATAAAAACAAAATCTTATAAGCCACATTAAAAAGTGCATGATGCCAACCCGACAATGATCATCTGTCAGATCTTGATGGGAACGGATGATTTGATGGAGATCAGTGTCCATCAATTCATAAACTATGTATACATCATTGAAGGTCTCCCTCTGTGGTGGTCGTATGATGTCTTTGATGGCAATAATCTGCAGTAGATAAAGAGAAAGCAGTAAGCCTAACCCACCAAACTAGAAATCCACCAGCACCAGAATTTCATGCATGAACAAATGGCAAACCAGCACAACCAAGTCTAAGTGAAGAATGTGGATTGCTGTACTGAAACAACGGGCAATTAACTAAGAGGACTATGCTGTTGAAATGATGCACATAACAACTTCTAGAATTTACTCAGACTCTCTTATCAATCGAACTCACAGCAAGAGACAGTAAACGTGGAACATACCATGGGGGCAAAGCAAGCCATTTATCCTAGTGACATAGCTCAACTGAAAATTGCAAAGATAAAAAAAATTAGAAACCTCACTGAACTTACATTTTCATGATCCATGTGACGAAGCAGCTTAATTTCTCGCAAAGTCCTCTTGGCATCAATTCTATTATCAAATGCATTGCCAATTTTCTTAATGGCAACCTCTTCCCGAGTCTCCGAATTCATAGCAGCACTGAAGGAAATGAAAAAATCACATTTTCCTTCACATAGTTGGTGACAAAGAGAATCAAGTCAACCAAACAGAATGCATAACATTTATTAATCTCCTCAACTAGCACATCATCACAAATGGATGAAAACTAATTTTTAATTCAAATTGAACCAACCACACTAACAATCTACCCGGAGATGATCATCTATCAAAACAGACACACACTCTCCGTGTCCCAGCATTAAGATTTTGGGCAATTATTAAATCCAACACCTTCAACTACATCCGACTGTGCAGTCATACACAGTTGACCTGAAATCTAACGCCAACTATTAATATGATCATGTATGAGCTCTTCACTACTAATACAGTATACAAATACTACCAACTACCAAGGGCCAGTCCTACTGAAGATTTAAACTTTAGATTCACTCATACTAACAATAATAATACCGGTTGAAAACAACTGACTATGACAAAACCGAAACTGAAGAAAAAACAGAAATCCCCATAATTTCTCCCAAATTTTCACCCAAACAAAAAGGCGCGCACACACAAAACATTACTCTCAGTCTCAGGTCACAAGAACACAAGTAACATGCTAGATCGAGCTACGAAAAATAATAATCACAATGAAATAAGAAATTCAGGTCAAAGTCAATACGATCTTCAAGATTAATGAGTCTTAATATGGAAATCTTACCACACAATACCATAAGCGCCTCTGCCAACGGGGCGTATAGGAGGGACATACTTTCTAGAAACTTCGAAAAGGTTACCGTACACATTATACTGCACGTAACGTCCCCCATGAGTCGGAACTCCTTTGACAATAGTATGATCACCCGAACCGGAGCTCGACTCTCCTGACATGATTCTGTTGGCCCCGAATACGGTATCCGAATCCGAACCCGACAAGGATTTTTCCTGAAAATTGGAACGAGAAGGAGAACCAATTTCGAGGAAAGAGCTACTAAATTTTAGGAGGGCGTGTCGGTAGGTGGAAAGGGCTTTGACATATTTTCTTTTGAGTGTGTGAACTCGCAAACTTTTGAACTGGAAAAGCCTGGTAATCCGTGAACTAATTTAATTCAACTTTTGGATTAAAATTAATTAGACTTTCCCCTTTTTTTTTTTTTTTTGAATTTTAAGTCTTCTAAACGAATTTACCACGTAATATATATATATATATATATATATACACACACACCGGTATATTAGAATTAAAATTTTATTAATATTTGCCATCAATAATTTAAAGAAACCATTACAATACAACGTGGTCTGAAATTTTATTCTCACATAATATTAAAAAAATATTTAATTCACCTATATCAAAAAATTTAACCTTTACCTAACTCAATTAGCCCATGCACTCAAAATGCCAATAGGCTAAAAGCCCATTGTCACCGAATATTGCTTACTGTAAGCTTTAATTTTCAGTATTAATTATATGTTGAGTTATGCTTAATGATGAAATTTTGTCTTTAATTTCCACAGCACAGTTGCAATTTATAGTCAACTCCAATTTTTATTTAATAGGGTAGGGTCAAGTTTCAATATCAATTAGGTGGCTGTCAAGTGAATTAAAAGTCTGACTGCCGTAGGTGGCACATTTATTAGAATTTAGTAGAATATAATAAAACAAGCCGCTATTATTGATTCCATGGCTTCTGAAACTTAATTTCAGTTAGGTTATTTGTGAGGCGTCGAGCTTTTTTTGACACTCCTAAATTTTTCTTACAAAACTCAGTTCTAGAAGTACACCATTAAAATTTTTTTTAAAAAAAGTTTTAATAACACTTATAATTTCAAAAATGCCCTTTTTGTATATTCCTTCTCCTTTTTTTTAAATAACAACCTTCAATTATGTGCACTTCATTGCCTCTTACTACTTATACAAACTAGTTCTTCCCCTCCTAATTTTCAAGTCCACATAGCTAAGTTAACTGTGGTTTGAAAAAAAAACACAAAACATAGGTTTCTTGATGGTCGAAGATATGCAAAAGAAAAAAAAAATCGAAAATAGACATGGTTATCAGGAGAATATAGAATATCTCTAATAAATGAAATCCAACCCAAGTGTAAAAGACAAAGCTCAGTTAATTAATAATACAAAAGATATTTTTTTATGCAAGTGTTTTGTAAATTTTCTCTCTTATTAAAACAAAACAAAGAAGAAGAAGAGAAGCCAAATTCAGTGAAAGAGGTGAACATCTACCGACTACAGGGGTATAAACAGTGTTTTAAGACGAATCATGCGGTTCCCAGCCTTTTAGGAATCATGCGGTTTCTATGAGTTGGAGGAGGGGGTTCATAAGAACATTTGAGGGGTGTTAAAAGCACAACTCATTTGAGATACCTTGCGACCCATGGTCTAATCGGATTAATTCATGTGTATTGCAAGTGACTCACAAATGTTTGTTTATTAAGCCAGTTTCGGGAACTTGAGGTCTGACAGTCTCATCTTCCAAGTCCCCAAATCAAAACCTCTTGCAATGATATCATGTCGTTTGCTTTAGCCGTGTGTGCTTGACGAAAAACAAATATCAAAGCGCAAAGCAAGTTGAGACAGATCTGCGACACAAACAACTGCATCTCAAAAAGCCCAACAGATTCACACAGTGCACACCATAACATGCCGGAGACAAATTTGTGATCCATGATTTTGAAATGAAACATGGTGGGTAATACCTCCAAGTTTGGGCAAGTTCCTGGCTTATTAATTTCCTGCATCCAAAGCGCTTAAATTTCAGTAATATTGAAATGAAGAAAAACTCGACCTCCACTAACGCAAACTTGGCTGCTGCCAAATTTTCGCAAAACTCTTTATCTTGCGATGCAGGTTTTCACCCTCACATCCATTAATTCATACGTCCATATAATCAACAGTCCTAACCAATAGCCGTACGCCATTTTCATTATGGTGGTGAGTTTTAAAAATTAAAAGAAAAAAAAAGTGACGCATTCATGATACACTTGCCTTGTAAAGTTGGGTTGTCTTGGGTATACATCCACAGCAATTTGCAATAAGTTTCAAAGAGAGCTAACTTACGAAACCATTGCATAACAAGCCACTATGTGGCTTACTTTCTCTCAAAGCCATACCGTGCAATAATGAACAAGCCATTAAAACATCAATAACATGAAGAGAATCAACCTCATCATGTTAGCTTCCAATGGAGGAAGTCAAGAATGTGATGCTACTCACTCAATATGTGAACAGACCACGAAGAGAGAAACTTCCCCTCGGAGTACTGCAAACCGAGAAGGAAATTCCTTTGCCATGACACCCAATGAGACAGAGAGAGAGCATGATTAGCCACAGTGCAAAGCACATTCAAATGATAGGTATATTAGTTCATCAAAATTTGAGTTGAGTGCCAGAAAAGCACCAGAAAGAATTACCGGTAAGCAGGTGTATAATACATACACTCTTGCAGATGTCGGAATCACATCATCACATCTTGTAAGTTAATGCTGCTAGATATGACAACACGAACACTTATGCAAACAGTACAATTCCAGTGATATAATCTTGGCATTAAACAGCACAAAGTACATTTACAGACAGGAGAAATAGTAGTACGACACACCTTACGACTCAGACCACACAGAATACTAGTTGGTATATTTCTATCAATCAGAGAACAGAAAACCCCATACGTACACCACTTGTATACAGTAAATTTTAGTTCATTCATCAATATTCACCTCCTGACAGGTTCTGCATTCCTCCCTACTAGTATGTCAGGGGCAGTACCAGTTGCTCTTAGATTACAAAGCAAAGCATCACGCCCACTCAAAACTATTTTGAAAAAGCCATCCACTGCCTTTGTAAGATGATCTAGCCCTTGAGAAAGGTTATCTGCCCTCTTTCCCAAATCCAAAACAGATTTCTGGAGCAGTTCCTCTTCAACAGTGTCAACCTCATTTTGAATCACCTCATACAATTTCTTAACGCTCCCATCAACAGCCTCTAGTTCGTTCAAAACTGTAGCTCTTCCAGAGGATAATATGTTCCTAACTTCTGCATTCACATTAGCTTGCAAGGCAGAAAATGCTGGTGCCCAAGGTAATGTGTCAGAAACGTTCAGTTCTAACAAATTCTTGGCTGATCCAGAGAAGGCTGCAGCAAAAATACTACAAACAAATACAGTCAACACCTTAACCCCATACATTGCGCGCATCAAAACCTTCCCTTTGGCTGAGTTCTTAACCTTGGGCAAATCCAAAGAAGCTACCAGATTGTCTAAGATTGAACGACAGCTCTCAACTCTGGGGTTCTTTGAACTAATGTGCTCCCTCCAGTTATCAAGAGAAGAACAGGCTCGCCCAAACTGTGTTGGAGAGGAAGAATCCAAAGTGTGCAAGACACACTGAAGCAATAGGTGGCCTTGGCTGACCTTCGTGAGAACAGAGCTAAAAGCAATGCATATATCAAGCAAGTTTACACTGATGTCTAAGTACACGTCTATCCATTTCTCATCCCAGTCACTTACAGGAAGCTCCAACTCAGTTATAAGGTCTTTTATGACATTGTGAGTCTCACAAAGTGACTCCATTGCCAGTCTCATCCATGATAAGTTGAGGATATCATCCTTGTCTTTCGGCATAAGTTTTCTCAGCCTCTCTGCCAAGGTCTCCTCAAAATCAGCCAACAGAGATACAAGCTTGGGAGACAAACGAGAACCTTTGGGGGACATCATCCGAAAAGGATTTCCAAATGGGAAGAAAGGACGGTGTGGATCCTGGGGGCGACTCATTTTGATGGATTTGCTGCAAAGAAGTAAAAAGAAAGAAAATCAATCAGACATCATATCGCAACATAATCTTTTGTTTTTTTTGGGGGAAAGGGGGGGGGGGGGGGGGAGGCGGGGGATCGTTACACAATATAATATAATAAGAAAATTACTATTACACATATTTGTTAGCAGGTATTTAAACAGCTCTAGTCAAACATAAAACTTAATTTATCATTCTGAGCTTTATCATATGGAAACGAAGGCCAAAATCAATTTGGCAAAAGTTTTATCCCCGACCATCCAGTTGGTAGCTGAGTAAAAGTCGAAGAAATTAGATGCATAATAAGGGGACATTAAATAAAAAAAATTCTTTCTAAACTCTTACAATATTTTGGCAATTTAGGGGAACATTAGGCTTCTAATAAATACAAATTCAGGAAACATAAAGGTAAAAAAATTGTTTATTTCACATACACTGTCATAGCAAATCAAAAGACTGTAAACGTGAAGTCAACGCACTGCATAATTTCCATTTCTCCACCTTAAACTACATGCATCAATTTAGAAAAAAAAAATCCAACAAAAAGATCAAAAAAAAAATTCAGATCTTTCCACAAGAAACATGGCATCACTATTAGGAATTAACTTCAGATCTTAAAAACCCTAGGACATAATCATGCAGAATATAAAGTTTCTTGTTTCAATTCATGCCTCTTTTCTCAATCAAAAGTCAAACCCTAGACCTTAATCATGCACATAATAAAGAAAATAAATTAAATATGGTAAATATCTTACCTTAACAATAGATCGTGGATCGAAAAACTGATTATTCGGTTAAATCGAAATACTTAACAAAGAATTAATGGCAGACCGTAACTAAAACTAAACCTAATTTCTACGTCTTTGATAAATAAAAAAAAAATCAGAGAAAAATAAAATAGCCTCTCTTTTCACAAAGATTAAAGAAAAGAACAACCAAAAAAAGATGATATAAATCGTACCGAAATCAGTACTCGAAAATCTTAGGAAATTTCGCAGACGCGTTAGAGACACTATTGCGTCCTCGCTTTTTTAGGTGAGGGGTTGTTTTATTTTGATATTGAAGGTGTAGGGCGCGGGATGGAGTCACTTGCGGTTCTGGAAAATTTCGTGACAGATGGACACGTGGAGTTCTACGAATGGTGATTAGCACAACGGATACTTTTTACTTAAAATTCTTAAATTTTCTTTATTTATTGAAGCCAAAATATTTGGCATTTTTTGGTAAGTTTCGTTTCGTCAATGCTCTTTCAGCCCAACACGGCTTGTTATCTTTTTGTAGAAAGACCGAGACAACAGCAACCGTTGTGACTTGTGCGAAGAAAAGTCATCAGCATGGTGCGTGAGCCACGTGTGACTGATGGTTCACAAAATCAGACGGGGCTTGATGTCCCGCCACACCCCATACTTTTCTGAGTTTGATTGCACTTTACGAACTCTCTAGAGAAGCCTTTAAGTGGGCCCCACATATGGGCTGAAATTTGGTCTGGTTAATTGCCCAATGGCCTGTTTTGGTTTTAATAACAGTGTTTATACGAAGAGTTGGATACCTGGATAATTGGCACCCCTTCAAAATCCTTTTAAAATACATTTCATAAATTTATAATTATAACCTTCATGGAAATTACTTCTTAGGACCAAAATGTCTCATCAAAATAAAATGGTAAAAAAAATCCCAATGAGGAAAAAAAAGATTTAGGGATATAGATTTCTTAATTTTTTTATACTTAGATTAATTATTTCATTTTAATTTGTACCATTATGTGATTCTTCATTACTGGTACATTTAAATGATTTTTTTTATTATTATCAGAAGTGGAACTTAATGGAGACGCACATGGGTCATGTGACTCATGTCCCCAATAAAAATTTTGGAAAAAAATTAACATGTAAATATTACGTACTAAATTACAGTAGAAGTTGAAAAATATCCTTAAATTAATTACCATTGACTAAATTGCCATTCACTAAATAATCATTATTTAGTAAGGGAAGAACAAATTAAAAGATAGAAAAACACTAATTTTAATACATCAAATGAAAAAATATACTACATTAAAGTTTGTGTTTTCTTGTTTTTAGCTTTGATCCTACGGCCTTTACTTATTAATTTTCTTATGCTCTTCATGAAGTTACCCCACAAAAAAAAAAAAAAAATCACTTTTTTATGATCATCTTCCTCCCTTACATGATTACTGCGACTCAATTTAAAAAATTTTAAAAATGAATGTAGTTAAGCTATAGTGTAAAAAAGAAAAGAATGTTGATGACGATACATGGTGTCAAAGTTGTCAACAAAAAGAAAAAAAGAAGAAGAAGAAGAAGAATCTGCGTGGTTGTGGTTGCATATAGAGTTTTAAGCAAGAGAAACTATTTTAAGTGTTTAACGAAGGTTGAAATCGTAAAATACATGAAAACAATTTTAAAAGATATTTGAAGGATGCCAATAGTCTGGCTCAACTTAGAAATGGTTTAATTTTAAAATATTGATCAACGGAAACTTTTACCATATAAGGCACAAAAAATTATTAATGAAAGTTTGTGAATAAATTAAAAACAAATAACTACTAGTTAGGCAAGAAACAAATTTAAAATACATCAAAGTCCAATTTAATATTAAGATGTTGTAACTTAAAAGTTACAGTTGCTGTAGGACAAAAACTGTAATTAAAATAAAAGTTAATAGTATGTAATAAATATAATTTTTAAATAATAATTTTGATTAAAATTATTAAAAATATAATAAATTTTTTATTATATAAGTATAAAATCAAATCAACTTAATTTTCAAACTATAGTAATTAATATTTACCAAATAGTTTAATATTATAACATTTAATTGCCCAACCTCAATTCAGATGAAATATGAAAAAGTGTAAGCAAGAAGCAATTAGCAAGCTTTGAAGAATGGTTTACTATTGTTAGGAATCGGGCCCAATTTGATATTGAGGTAAAATGATGCAGGCTATTTAAAAAAAAAATCATAGTATATGATAAATATGATATTTAGACACAATTTTCGAAATAAAATAAAATAAAATCATTGTAAGTGTTCCAACGACAAAATCAACCAGTGGAGCGTGTTTGCTAAATATTTAAAAGTACTATGACGAGGACAACTATAACTGTCCCACCGCAGTACCAAAAGAAAGCTGACAGGGGGTTAAGTCGGTAAGACTGCCAATAGCTAAATGGGAACTCGAGCTTTCAGAACAGAATACGGAGACAGATGGGTCCAAACGCAAAACACAAACAACCGGCTTGCTTCAGTTAAACTCTGGGCCAAAGGCAATACTTTTGACAGTGATCGTTAAACATGGCAAGACCCGTTCCAATATCTGATTCGCGCAGCACAGCTGGCAGCCGGTCCAATTAGGATAAGCAAAACTACATCCAAATGTAGATGTTTCATTCTATTAGCTGGCTGGCGGGTCGATTTCACAGTGCCGTCCCACTTAGGAGTTGGTCCTGATGCTGGATGTAAACCAAGTAAATTCCAGCAAAGTCGCTGGCGTTTGGGGCCATCACCCGTTAACATCTGTTTCTAGAGGCTGGCAGTGATGCCAACAAGTCTTAACACTGAAGCATGCCAAGTAATGGATATCTAGATGTAAAATTTAAGGATTATACAATCAAGCTGAATAGGTAGGTAAAATCTCAATAAAAAGGGTTTTTTTTTTTTTGGGGAACAATACTACTTATGTTTGTTCTTCGTAAAACGACAGAAAAATTGCTAAAACAGCTTTTGTTTGACAAACAAATATACCGAGCATTAATTATACAGTTCCTGTAAGAATGATTGAAAGAATTCTTTAAATTATACAAAATGCATCCCAATTTGAGGAATGTAAAACTGAAAAAAGAAAAAAAATATATATGTAAAAGAATTTGCAAATCATAGGTATCTTTGATTTTAAGGTACAAGAAGAAATCTAACTAATAGAATAAGAAAAGCAAACTTTCCAAAGTGGAGACGATAATAATTAGTCACCTAATTCTCTGCTGGTGCTATCGCCGCATGGTTGGTCGATGATTGTTCCTACTGCCATCACCTTCACTTGTATCCGAAGCGCCTTCACCCAATTGTTTATCACCTACTTTTCTTGCAAAATCACGATTCTCTTCACCATATGAGTTTGAAGGTTCTCTTCCGATTCGACGTTCCTGCAAAATGAAGCACAAATTAGTCAAATTGCGTGGAAATAAAGCCACTAATAGAGAATTTTCTTTCTTTTTGCTATTCCATGTTACATGATAAATCATGAAGAGAATTAGTGCATACATCACGAAATAACAAGTCATCTGCCTCAAGCATGTGTATTACATGCCCCATTTTGGGCCTCTTTGTTGCATCAGGATCCACACATCGCAGAGCAACCAACAGAACACGTTTAAGTGCTTTAGAAGCAGGCATCTTGGGCAGTTTAGGATCAACTACCTCCTCAGATTTTCGACTCCCAACCATGGTTTTTAACCAATCAACCAAATTCACCTGCAATTATTTGGTTATTTTCAACATTGGTCCAGAGACAAAAAGGAACATAATAAATGGGTATAATGAGAACAATGTATATATCAATGCTAACCTCTCCTTGTGGTCGACTATAATCAACAGGATTTCTCCCAGTAATTATCTCCATTATAAGTATACCAAAACTATAAACATCACTCTTCTCATTCAGCATCCCAGTGCATGCATACTCTGGTGCAACATAACTGCAAAAACCAACAAAAAATGATTTATAGTTGGTTCTTTAAAGAATCAAAGCTGCTTAATGCATTATATTGTACTGGAGTTGTATCTAACTGACAGAAGAATATATAACAGAATAAACAAAGGCGAGACTTGAACAATGAAATGAGCATACCCAAACGTTCCCATCACACGGGTTGTTACATAACTCCTCTCTGAACATAAAAGCTTAGCAAGCCCAAAATCAGAAACCCTAGCATTCCATTGGCGATCAAGTAGTATGTTACTGGATTTTACATCTCGATGGACAACCTTTGGTTCAAGACCCTCATGAAGGTAGGCCAATCTGTAAGAATTACAATAAATTAAAATTCAGAAAACAAACCCCTTCGGATGGTGATTGAATGCAGCAATTCAATCACATGGGAAGAATCAAATTTAGAACATAAAATTACGGTACCCTTTAGCTGTTCCCAGTATGATGTTCATCCTAATATCCCATGTTAGTGGGCTGACATCCCCAACATCCCCATGCAGCCACTGATCCAAATTGCCATTGTCAACATACTCATACACAAGCATCCTACAAAATAAAACCAAGAAACAAATTACATCTCTGAACATTCAACAAAAGCCACAACCTCAACCAAAAATCTGGGCGGGCCATAAATTAAATCAATTATCCGTACCTATATGCACCCTCAACACAGTATCCAAGCAATCTAACTAGATTCTTGTGTCGAACACGTCCAATTACTTCTACCTCAACTTTAAATTCCTTCTCAGCCTGACCCCTGATAATATATCCATCTAACGTCAGCAAACATAAATAGTGTGAATGTAGCTCAAATCAATTGAAGAGGTCCAACGGTACTCAAATAGTCTAAATATGCGACAGTTCTTCAGTCTACGTTATCAATTCAGGCGTTTACAATGAGCAAACATCTTTTCTTTTTATTTTTGTAAAAGTAGGCAACTTTGCAGCACAAATTCTGCAACTGACACGAGAAAATTAACAAACAACAAAAACAGGATTGAGCATAGACCGGAACGATCACAGAAAAAGAATTTGACAACCAAATATAACATAAAATTATATGTTCCTTTTTCTTCATGCAAATAAACATGGATCAGAAGCAGAAACCAATTTTGGAAAAATAATAATAGTACCTGTTATTTAATAAATTTTTGACAGCAACTTTAGTACCATCACTCAAAATCCCACGATAGACAATCCCATAACCACCTTCACCAATAACATTCTCTTCACACAGCCCACTGGTAGCAGCTTCAAGTTCTCTCAACGTATACCAACGGCCCCACCCAAGATGCGAAACTTCGGGCCCCACGCTCCCGCTCCCAAAGGACGCCGTCTCACACGCACTCCCCGTTCCCCTACTCTCCCCACTCGACGCCCTGTCAGAAAACACCACGCGGTGCTCGATCTTCCCGATGTCGACTTGAATCTCCGGAACAGGTGCCGGATGGTGCACGATTTCTTGAATTTCCTTGGAGATTGGCGGCGTGTTAAGGATTTGTTTGGATTGTTGTTGTTGTTGAAGATGATTGTGTTTTTTCCGGCGAGAGGTTAAGCAGAGAGACAGCAGAAAGAGAGCGAGAACGATTAGTGAACCGAGTAAGATTCCGATTACGACCCAAAGCCGAAGCCCGAAAATTGATGTCCGCTTTGACAGTTCTGTGTTCACAAATGCGGCGTCGTACATAGACATATTTGTTCCCGTTTATTTAAATGAAGAAACTGAAAATGAATTAGAGGCTTTCAGGCATGGCTTCGAGTGAAAGACTTGTGTGTTCGTATTGAATTATGGGGAGGAGAGAGAGAGAGAGAGAGAGTTATGGTGATGGTGGTGAGGCAAGAGCCAAGAGGATGAGAGTTTCGTTCGTTCCGGTTGTTGTCGAGCATAAATGAGCTGTCTGCTTCTGTCTAGCTGGAGTTCTGTAAAATGTTAAAACTTAAAAAAGTGCCGTTGGATACGCTAATGGGACGCCTATGTTCTGTCCGTGACTGTGACTCTGTGAGTGAGTATGTGCTTCGATTTCTATTTCGTAATGGAGTTTTTGGGCCCACGCCCGCATTTCCCCATTTGACGGTAACGGCAGAACTTTCTTTAAAAAAAAATAATTGATCGTATATTTATATACTAAAATAGAGGTGAAATGAAAATGAAATATATAAGATCTATATATTTTTAGAATTAAGGAAAATAACTTAATTCCATCAGAGAGGTAGGGAATCAAGCTCTTTGAAATTCTCATTTTACTTTATTTAAATTTATAATTATACTTTTGTCCTCAAATAAAATATTATTATATTATATTATATTATTATTGCTATTGTTATTATTTTTTAATTGTTGTTGTTAATAATAATTAATGATAATATTAATAATTAATAATATTAGTAATAATAGTTTTAGTAATAATAATAATTATTATTATTTTTAACAATAATAATTTTCAATAATAATAATATAATCAAAATTATTATAATAAATAATAACAATAATCAACAACGTCATTTTAATAATTTACGATAATTCATTTTAATTTTAAAATAAAATAAATATATTAATGATAATAAAATTCCTTTCGATTTTGATTCATACGGTTAAAATAAATAATTTATTTTAATTTCTATTCCCTATTTCGATTTGAATCCATTTCAATTTCAGTATATTTTGATTTAAGTTTAATAAGAACACTATTAATTCCTCTTTTATCTCGTTGTCTGGATAATCAGCGGCGTTGCCACTCACCATACGCCGTTAGGGTGACAATTGGAATTCCACAGATCACAGAAGCCAGAGGTTCTGCCAGGTGGTAATAGTGACGCTGAAATCATACTGGATATGTCATGTGTGGGGAGTGGGATCCACGGGGGAGACTTGGGAAAGAGCTGCTTAACTTAACAAGCAAGGTGGTTTGGCCTTTGCTTAATTATTATTATATTTTTTTATTCAATCAATTGGATCTTGCGAATGTTGATGAGATTATTGACTATTGCCACTGTATTTGCAAATTGCGAATGCGAGTGGTACTTGAGAATCGTAAATGATAATATATTCTATTGAATCAAGACAAGATAACAAAAGGTAGTTTGATTGGAATGCCCCGCAAACAGCATTATGGAAGGAAGTATACAGAATTTGATAAATGCCTTGTCCCCACGACAGTTGTGCTTTCTTGAAGCTTTTCTTGGTAACTTGAGATTCTTCTTCTCCTTCCTCGTCATTCTCTCTTTTTCATTGGACTTAAAACCAATGCCATGCCATACATGTCTTCATGTGTTGAAACGTAAAGAAGAAAACTCGATTGTTTTAATGACAATTCCGATTCTTATCGTTCTGAAGAAGGAATTCATATTGTCAGTGAAGTCAAAAATTCGATGGACCCGCTCAATTTCCTCAGATGACATCCTATTCGTTTAATAATAATAAGTCTCGCCTGAAATTGATTTTTTTTTTAATTTTAAATTTTAAAAAAAAATGTTATCCAGGTCGGATATCTCCCTCGCTGAAAGAAACACGATCACGATTGATGACAGATTTTAAATCCCACCACCATGATGGGCTCATGCATTCACAAAGTTCATAATTCCTTCCCTTTTAACTTCCTCTTTTAGCTGAATTAAACAGATCCCTTAAGTGAGACTTGAGATACAAGTGCTTTTTTTGTACCTGATTGTAAAGGAAATGTATACTCCAAACGAACTCAACAGAAACTAATATTACAGCTGCCGCTCTGTCATGATTTTAGTTAGCTTTGTGTACTGTAATAAAATGAACTAAAAACTAGGATGGCCATCCCTGTTTGCCTAAATCATTTTTCTTTCTTATCAGGTTCATCAATTGCCGCCAGTCGCTCGACAAGTGGTGGATGAGAATAGTGATAAGCTGAGTACCAAGGATCCGTATTCATAGCCGACAAATTTTCTTCCTGAAAAACCAACAAAGTTCCCATCAGTAAACCCAGAATTTCCCATCTTCTGTAACATTTTATTGTAGTTCTAATAACTAAAGAGAACTGTTGACCATATACACAAAAAAAGGTTGTGATATAACAAGGCCTTACAACACCAGTGTGTGTCGGCTAAAACCATATAGTGTATTATCAAACTGACTTATCGATAACAAAAATTGGAATTTTATTGTCCCATGTTCGCCTTATGCCCAATGAAACAAATCAGTGAGATGTTATCAGTCTACATAAATGGGCTCCAACCACAAGGCAGGGAGGGAAAAAAATCAAACAAAACTCTGTTTCACAAGAAAATCAACAGAACTCCTAAACATCAGGCAGTTAGAATGTGCTCCTCTGTTTCAGGGCACAGTAAAAGGAAAAAAAAAATCAATTTCTAATCATGGTAGGAAGAAGATATTGATTGATCACCTGTAGTTTCACAAGACCAGCACGAAGAGCAGAGGCATAACCAAGCTTCTTAGCAAAAGCATCAGCCTACATAGAAAAAATATATCTAGTAAAATAAAGATGCCCCATCAAAATTTAAAAAAAAATGATCAAGAAGTAGGAGAGAGAGCAAGAGAGAAGGGGTAAAGCCAACAAACTAAACTGCATTTCAAAAAGTTACCTGAAATTCAAAAGATCGGCTCACAAGATTAAGACCAAAGCTTACTAAGTGTTGGATTGGTATTACAGTATGCTGCAAGCAAGGTTAGAAAAATTGTTAGAAAGCTCTTCTGGGGAAAACATTATTATTTTCTTAACTGCAGAAACCTATATAGACACGTTGAGAGAGCCATAATAATATGGACGTAACCCAAAACAAGGAAGTTATACCAGCAATGCAAGTGCTACTTGCAGTGCTAACTCTAATAATTGTTTTGTTTTCCAATTTTTTTTCATTTTCTCTCTCTCTCTCTCTAAAGAACAAAGTTCAACCTCCTAATATTTTAAGGACATACGCATCAACTGAAATCATAATTTTTAACAAAATACCACGTACTTGCTACAAAAATAAACCATTTTATGCAATAATGCAGAGCATTTTAATAAATTAAGCATGCCCACATCAAACTTGAGCACAATTTAACAACATACTGCCTCTGAATGCACATATCAAATGAGAAGCATAAAGATACTTAAGATCTAAACCCTGAATAAACTGATGTGTAGAATTCGTAGACAACAATACCTGAAAGATGATTAGACCAATGAGAACTGGCTGTGTGTCGAACCCAAAGCTTCGGAAGAGATCTGTTGAGTTCCTCACGAGGGTATATCCTCCAAATTGTAAGAGTGTAAGAACCTGCCAAAGTGAGAATAAAGAACCTTATCAAAGTCAATTTTATGACGTAGTTATTCTCTCCCTGATAAGTAAAACATAATCAGTTATAATGAGGACAGTAATTATTGAATCAGGAAAAGAATATATGCACATAACACAGTAAGCTGCAGAACTAAGAGATGAGCAACAAAAAGAATAAAGGCCTCCATAAGAACGATAAATGCTTCACAGTTCATAAGCCCTGATGATTTGTTCTGAATTTAGAGCTCTGAAGATGAGTTAACACCTTCAACCTAAAGAAAAGGGAAAAAGATACCAACTTTTGTGCCAAAATTTATGACATGAGTAAAAACTATACCCCTATCCTGAAATGTGAGTTCATTTTAAACAGTTAATAATCTCTAAAATACTAATTGAAGGCAAACAGTACAATAGAACTTTTGTCCAAGCCAAATGAGTATAGATCTCAAATCCAGCCTTGATAGAAAACTCTAGCATACCTGAACAGCAATGAATGAGTACATTGTATGGTTAAGTTTCCAGTGCCCAAGCTCATGAGCTATAACAGCTACAATTTCCTCGTCATTTTTGCACTACAGAAGAGAACATAATCATTTAAGATCTTTCTCATATTACAAAGAGAAGTGTGTATGGTTTAACTAATGTACAATGGGATGGAACACTGCAATAATGGAGCACAAACTTGCCTACATTACTGTAAAGAGAAGCACGTGGATTGACAATTGATTGACAAAGGCAGGCAGTTTACTATTTACTCCTACTATGCTAAAAACAAAAACCTTTTTGCTGTATTTTCAATTGTTAGACGAAAGAGTAGTCAGTGACCTCATCAAACTGTGAATGATAAGATTAGAAATGGAAATCATTCAATATATTTTATTCAAAAAGATAAAACATGACTCTTGAAGCAATACAAGATTGATTTTGAATCTTAGATCAGATAAAATGGAAAGAAATTACGGTTAATTTAACCCTTGAACTCAGAGATGATGCAGCCAGAAACTGTTCCAACAAATAAATCAACAGTGACCATATCCCCAAACTGTCCAAATTTGAATTAGATATATGAAATGGTACAGAAAGTAAAACGCTCCACCAACATCTCAAATTATAGCAGTTAGTTCAATAAACCAGTGAACTGCAGATGGTTAATATAATTCAAATCAAAACAAACAAAAACACAGCAATTATGTCTATGCTCTGTCAATGAACTAAAAAATATGAAAGATGAAGAAACCATTTCACATCTTTACCTGTTGTATCAAAGTGTCATAAAGGACAATTCGCTTATTCTTAAAGAATCCATACATATAGGCCTGCATAACAGATAAATCCGTGAACACCAAAAATCAAATTTAGATGAGTATGCAGGGAATGTGAAAATCGGCATGACAATCTTAAATTCCATCTCTCTAAAATTGAAAAAGACAGCGACAAACAATACATGTGCAGTCTTTAATTACGTCCAACTTGGAGTGCATGAATATTTACCAACTAAACAAAAGTGCCAGCATTTTGCAATACAATACTGCTAAAATCTTATAAATTGTAGGATAATCTCCAATCCTTTTCACATTGCCAATCAATAATTATGATTGTTTGTGCAAGTATCCATCAACATTAGGGAGATTAGATTAAATGCAATTCTTTTCAGACTCCAAAAAGGTAATGGAAGTAATTACATTGGATCAGAAAAAACGAAATAACACCAGGAAAACCCAGTAACTGAACAAGAATCTAATCCTTACATTGCTGTGGCTTGACCTTGTGGATCCATCAACTACGAACAACTTCTTTAAAGGAAACTTGAGGGAGGAAGCAAGTTTCTCAATTTTCTCCCTTAGCTCTCCTTCTGGAAGCTATTTCACATCATAACCAAAGAAAAAAAGATCAATAATTCAAACATATTATACAAATAAATAAACCACGGAAAGAATCATAAATACTTACAGGAGTAAACTTATTGAACAGAGGGGCAATTAAAACGGGGTATAGTGTCATCATCACAAGAGAAAGAACAAACATAAATGCCCAAAGATAGATGGCCAGATAAGGACCTCCTTTCTGCAATCACGGAAGGAACATTTAGAATGGTTAGGAAAAAATACACAGCAATAAAAGAAGCCCATAGCATATAACTATTTAAGTGTTCCAAGAATACATTTATGGAAAACAGAAACTAACATAATAAAAAATTCTCAAATCAGTAATGAAGACCAAATTTCCTAAACTGATAGCCATAAATTGCTAGTTATATTAACGAAGGAAGAAGTCCATACCTGTACTATTATGATGATTGCGGAAACAATAGGTGGACCTAATACAATAGCAAGGATCATTCCTTTGATCATATCCCTAAAAAATAACCATATTGTTTGCTGCAAAACAAGGAAAAAAAGAGTTAAAATATAATGAAGCAACAAGACATGAGATATGAAACAAAAGAAACATCAAACAGTGAGAAATTTTACATTACCACTAGTGACATCCGCAATAAGACAAATATACCAAAGTGAACAATTTTTTAACCAGGAAATAATGAGACACAAAAGTGAAAAGAAGATTCAAGTTAAAATACGAACCTTATTAAAACCGTGGCGAGCCTCAATCACAAAAGTTGAATATAGAGAAAAAGGCAAATCAGTGAGCTGCACAACATTTCCAAACAAACCACCAATACCAGTTCAGTGGAGTGAAAATGAAATTAGTTTAGGGGAAAGCATAAAAGCAAATGACTCCGTATTCTACTGCTAGAACAAACCAGAAAGCATTCTTTGCAATAATTTAAAGAACATTGAAACAACTGAATACAGAGCAACATTTACAGCAATTGCCTTGTATCAGCGGAAATGACATATGGTATTTTGATTTCTAAAAATATCGTATGGTTAGGGCATTCAGTCACAAATTTGTGCACCCCAATATAATTTAAGATGGTCCCACATTTATAGATTTATAATATAGAGAAAAATCGAGGAAACTTTCTCCATTGAACTGTTAGATGACATAACTGCACCTAATCAAAATAAGAAAGGTCAAACTACTTTGAAACTATTCAAAAAGTATTATCATATCTGAAGACACACTACAGACTGTGAACAAGGATTTTCATTGTCAAAAACAAAACGACATTTATCTTATGAGTTACAAAGATGCCATGTACACACCTGTGACCATAACATAACACCAGCCAAGAACGATAGGGTGTGTAATATTTCATTCTCCGCATCAAGCCCAACTAAAACTAGAAAGTTTCCTGATTTCTGTGATCACAAGAAGAGTGAGATTGCGGTAATCAAAAACAGCTAACAGTAAACCAGTGACTTACCTTCCAAAACCAAGGCAATATTCGGAATAACAAAATTGCTGAGTCCATCAGTATGGTAACAAATTCATGAACGAAATGAAAGTGGCTGGAAGTTTGCGTAGGTGCATCAGCGTAAATCATTGATTAGAAAAAAAAAATTGAAATAAGAACACATGCTTTAATAGGCAGGGCAAGTTAAATTAATCAAATGACAGAGACAAACCTTTTATCAAGACTATAGCCTCGAGACTTCTCAAATTTCTCTTGACTGATCACCCCTTCCAAAGTTTTTGGAAGTTTTGGCAGTTTGAGGGCAGCATGTTGCCGCAAATCCAGATAAGTTTCAAAAAAGTACATTAATATCATAAAACCTGTAGAAGAAATACAAGAATCATGGAAACAGTAACATATTTGGCTCCATGAAAAATAAATAAACAACTATGTATCAATCAAAAAAGAAGAGAAGATCCAAAAGAAAACTTCTCTCAAACCCTTAAAATCATAAGCCAAGAAATGTCTTCCCCACATTTTACTCTCAAGGAGATGGAAGCTTTCTCATTCTTAAAAAAAAAAAAAATCAATCATTACAGTACAGCACACAAGAACCCTAAGTTTAACCATTATTCATTCTTTTACCTCCATTTGGTTGCAGCAAAAAGAACCAAATGATCAAGAAATGAAATCTTGAATCCCAATTCTATTTCTGTGTCATTTTGGGTTACAAATAAATAAATTCTCCTATTCCTCATTAGAAATAGAAGGAATATTCTTTAATCACCCACTTTTAAACAAAAGAAACAACAGAATCATAATGTAAAAACCCTAAAATTTACTTATATACCACGATTACTTGATAAATGAAAAAGAAAAAGAAAAAAAAACCGGCGAATAAACTCAATGAAATAGAAAATATAACATCAAAGCCTTGTAGAATATATCAATCGCAAAGAATCTAAAGGGAGAAAGAAAAAGAAAGCGAAGAACAAATTGACTGCAACTTCAATACGCTTAAGGTTACTAAAGAAAGAGAAGAATACAAGAAGAAAAATAAAGAACGATAAAATGAATTGATATGTCTCGTACCGACGACAGCTTCCATGTACGGAAACACCATGGCTGCGTTTGAATTCGTGGAGTCTGCGGAGATATTGCTAGAGCGAGAATGATGATTGAAGTGTGTCCTAGTGATATTTATAGGTAATGATGACTGCAATTTATAGCAAAAACGTGAAAATAATTTGGTAAAAATGTCCAAGACCCGACTCCGTTTTCATGTTTTGACCGGTCCAAATAACTTCTCTTTGGTTGTGTGTTTAAACTTTCAGACGACATCGTTTCTTGTCTCCTATCCGACTCCTTTTTCTTTCTTCCTTTTTTTTTTTAATTATTTCGTGTGTTTTTCTTATCTCATCCAGGAATGGTAAAATCCGGATCTAGGTCCGGATTTAGCATTTTCAATTCCGGACCCGAATGGTAATTTAAAGGGTTATTATCATTTCACTATTTAAAAAATTAAAAAATATTAAATGACTACAAGAAGTTAGAGATAGCAAAAATCCCCACAGAGACGGGTATTCTCAGAAATTTTCCGATTCGGGAAGGATATAAAGATAATTTCATACCCAATTTCTTATTCGGAGAAGAGATAGGAAAATTTATTTACCTAATTTCTAATTCGAGGAGGGAACGGGGATGAGGTGGAATCCCCATCCCCTATCTATTTTTTCATTTTAATTTTTTAAAATTACTAGTAAATAAATAATAAAATTTAAATTATAAAATTATAAATATTGGTAAAAATAACAAATATCAAAATATTTATATTATTAAACTTTTAAGCCTAATTAACTAATTAAAATCCTAAATTTTTATTTAGGACATTTAAAAGACCAGGTAGATTCTATTAGACCAAAAATTTTGTTTTAATTTTAATATTCATTAAATATTTTAAATTTAAATCTATTTTTTGTTTATTTTTAGATGTTATTATAATTGCCCACAACGAATCACAATTTTAATATTTAATCTAATCTAATATTTGCTCTTGATTTACTCCGACTTAACTATGGTGCTGTAAAGGGAATAGTCCACATTTATAAAGTGTCCACGCCACCATTGAAAATGTTAATTTTGAATCTAAATTTGATTTTATTTGTAACAATTTTGTATTAAACTATTAATTTGTTCATGATAGTTTGTAAAAGAAGTTTGTATCCCTTACATGTTGCGTTACTTACTAATTTAATGTATGTGACTTTTGTAATGGATATTAATGTAAGATATATTTCGAACTTTACTTTTATTTGAATTTTTTATTTTAATATGATTAACTCAAAATCGAAAACAAAAAAATGTATTAATTATTCGGAGATCGGAGACCCTCGAGGATCCCCTGTTATTATTCGGGGAGGGGATGTAGATTCTCTCTAGTAATTCTAACGGGGAGGGGATAGGGACATACGCAAAATATTGGGGATGGGTACGAGGAGATTGGTCCCCTCCCCTCCCCTCCTCATTGCCATCCCTACAAGAAGTATTGTCCCCTATCATTTTTCTATTATATCTTTACAAAAATATCATTTTACTATTTTTCCGTTACAACCGTTAGTTGACTAATAAAATACAAATTTATAATCCATTTATAAAATACAAAATACCAACATAATTCTTTTTGTTGGAATTATGATATATGGATTACAAATTTATCTTATTAATGATTATAGATGGCAATGGAGCGGGGTGGGGGTGGGGATGCCTACCCCATTCCCCACCCCATTAAAAATTTTTACCTCCATTCCCCACCCCATTCCCCAATAAATTTAGTGGGTTGGGGATGGGGAATCCCCACGTGGAAAATGATTCCCTCATCCCCACCTCATTCCTCATTTACTTATTTTACAGTAGATATAAAAATATGATTTTAGTAAATTAAAAATTAGAGACTTAAAATAAAATCATTACCATATTATAAAGTATTGAAATTTTTTTAAAAAATCTCTAAACATTTGAAACAATATCTTAAAATAATATTAAAAGTGAAAAATATTTAAAGAGAGCAGCTCCTTAAAAGAGAAAAAAATATAATAATGTTTTAAAGTTGAAAAATATTGTAAGGTTTTCTTTTATTCATATTCTATTTATATTACATAAAAACTAGAAAAATTATTAATTGACATTATAGTTGATAAAATAATAATTATTAAATAAGAATTAAAAACATATTTATATATAATGGGGATTGGGATGGGGGTGGAGTGGGGAGTGCAATACCAAACCCCACCCCGTTAACAATTTGGGGATTACTTTTCTCCCACTCCCCACCCCATTCCCCAAAAATTATTAAAAAATTTTCCCATTTGGGGTGGGGCTCCATGGGACCCCAAACCCGTAGAGGATTTTGCCATCCCTATTAATGATTCCATTTTTATATCCTAATGTTGGAAATAAAACATGGATGACTAAATAAATGTGGAAGAGCTGATGTTGTAAATAAGCTTCAAGTATTTTTTTTTTTTAATCATGAAGGGTAAAATTGGTAATTTGTTAGTCAACTAACTGGTCAACTAACAGAAAAATAGTAAAATGATATTTTTTTAATGATATAGTAGGAAAATGATAGGGGACAATATTTCTTGTAGTCATTTGATATTTTTCAATTTTTGAAGTAGTGAAATGATAATAACCCTAATTTGAAATATCGAACATGAAAATAAATCTAGATATTTTTACTCTAGGTCTGGTCGGGGTTCAACCCGAAAAAATCCAAGTTTTTGGATTCCGGGTTTAGAACCCGGATGATTGCTAAAGAGATATGATTTTCTCTTTTTCTTCATTGAATTCCTCCTACATCTTTAATCTATTACCAACAACAATGGAAAATAATTCAAAATAAAATAATTAGAAATAAATTCAAAGGTAACAGAGCATACAAAATTCAATTTTCAAATATAATGATGACAAATTTGGTGATGATGATGACAAATTGGGCTTTGTGGGGTTAAGTTAAGAAAAACCGAAAAGGTGAGAAATGAGATTTGGTCTTCAAAATCATGTATATTGTTCAAGTCATTGTTCTCATCTCCACTCTTGCTTTCTTCTTCATTTATTGCGCTGCCACTTCTAATCTCCTTTTCTTCTTCTTTTTTTTTTGGTTTTTTATTTTTGTATTCTTTTATTATTTTTTATTCTTTCTTCATCGATCTTCTTCACCTCTGATGATTATGAACATGAACACAATAAAGTAGCGAAACAATGGCGAGTGGCGACGATGATTTGATGAAGAGAAGGGAGAGAGTGAAAATGTTTGGCAGCGGCGGTGAATGTGGGTTGGGCTGATTTTTTTTTAATTTTTCAATTTATATTAAAATAAAGATATATGGGTCCAGGTTCCGGTTTTACGGGTTCACCCAAACCCGAAACCGAACCCGGATACATCGGATTGATAAAATTAAATCCGAATTTAATTTGTTCCGGTATGGGTTGAACCCGGCCCAGATTTTTCGGGTTCGCCTGGGTCTGGGTTAAATTGTCATCCCTAATTATCTCATCTTCACATAGTTTTCACGAAAAAAACTCAATAACTTATTATACAAGTATAACATGGTGTCTTTTAAGCATGTGTTTACTTATTGGAGTGAAAGTATTTACAAGTTTATTTAAGGATGCAAGTGAGAATCCTAATTCCATGGCTCCCATCCACTTTTATAGTGTAGGGTATATCCACTCTCACTTATTCATTTTTTCCCCTCCCATTTGAATATAATATATTTATATTTATAAAAATAAAATAATATTATATTTATTTAAAATAATAATATCATATTCATTTAAATTATATTATTATATTATTTAATAATTTTACATTTATTCATTTATATTATTTATCTGTATTGTTTATTTATTAAAAATTATAATTTACATTGATTCAAATTTAAAATTACTTAAAAATTATATTATTATATTCACATAGAATTAATAATATTACTATAAATATCTTTATTTAAAAATAAATATTATTATGTCTATTTAATATTAATAATTAATAATAATAAATAGTTTATTCTAAGAAATATTAATTATCCACTATATTATCAAATACAAGTTATGCAACCCAAGAGGAGGGGTGAATTGGAATTTTAAAACTTAAGTTAAGCAAACCACACAATAATTGAATCTAATGCCTTAATAGAATCGAAAATAATAAATTCAATCAATCACAATAATAAAAGAGTAAGGGAAGAGAAAATAAGCACAAGAATTTTTACGTGGTTCGGCAATCCCTGCCTACTTCCACGCCTCCAAGCACACCGGGTTTGAAGATTTCACTATCCAATCCTCCCAATACTTCAAATGCTTACAATTGACTTCCAAAGTGTCAATGAACCTTTACAACAAGAGATTATCTCCCTAATCTCTTAAACACAAGTGTTTCTCACACTTGTATACTCACAAATTTATGAGGAAATAAAGATTACAATAAAAACTCTCTTAAAGAATAGATATACAAATTGAAGAATAAAGATGATTCAATGTATAATGATTTGCGAAATGAGAGCTCAATATATGTTGTGTGCTTTTTATTTTTACTTGCTAGGGAGCTTGAAAATCAATTTGATTTGAGTTTATATAGTTTGAGCTAAAAAACTAGTTGTTATGTGTTTTCTAATGATAATCGGCTCGCCGCTTCTGGAATCTGGTTAGCCGCTTTTATGTTACCTATTGAGTGTTATAAAGTGTATATTTATAAAGGAGAAATCATCATTTTACATTTCAAGTCTTACTAACACATTTACTTTTATGTATTTAAGTCTCTTGTGATTTAATTGTGTGTTTTATTTTAATGAAGTATTTTATGTGTTTTAGGGGTATCATGGTCATTTCACAATGAACGAGAGATCAGACAGCAAAACGGACATCACTTTTGAACTCAGGACAATCGAAAACCTTAGGAGGAGCATAAAAAGAAAAATGTCACTGTTCACATGTACGGTACTATCCATGTTACTGTTCACGACATTGTTCACGACACTGTTCACATATATGGAACGATGACATGACACCGACCGATGATGTGTCATCGATTGATGATGTGTCACGATTCTATTGGACTAAAATTCTTATGTACTATTGATCGGTGACGTGGCAGCATGTTAGTGGACCAAAAATCGTGTGTACGGTACATGCATATACACAAGATTATTTACGACCAAACTGCGTCACTATTCAAGCCGCCTCACTGCTCAAACCGCGTCACTGCTCAAACCGCGTGGTCAAACCGTGTACTATTGACCGATAACGTGGCGTAATCCTGAGCGTCCAAAATATTTTTAATCCGATGACCATAATTTACTCATTGTATCTATAAAAAGTAGGGCTCCCCCCTAATTTGGGATCCCTGAATTTATTTTTTAGTTCAATTTTCTGTAATTCTTTCTCCATCTTGTATTTTCTATGTATTTTAATAAATTCTCATTTTGCCCCTAGTTCAATTATGAGTAGTTAATTTTCTTTTAAGCTTGAGTTGAAGGTGAAGTCTCAACATGTGTCATTGGCTTTATTTGGTAAATTTATTTTCTCTTACCCTCTAATTATTGTGGTTATTTTGACTTTTCGTCGATAAATAATAATAATTTTGTCTAGATACCGCACTGGTTTAACCAGCTCTATAGTACAAGGTTATTATTGTTTGGCACGATAAGCCCTTAGCATCATATTGATTAGAGTGTGGTTCATGAGGAGTGGAAACTCCCCTCATGATTTAATTGATACTAATAAGGAATATTTAGTCTATGGTGTATGTTGATGCAAATTCAGATACCCAAGTACGTCATTTTAATAGATTTTTACTTCAATTTATTCCCGCCATTTTAATTTGAATTTTAGGATAATTTAAATCACTTCCACCACAAATCCAATCACCAACTTATGAAATTTAATTCTACACAATTAAAATTCACCTCTTCGTGGGATCGACACTCGTCACCATTAATTTATTCTATAATAGATTCGTGCACTTACGAGTTTAATAAAATTTGCACAACATTACCATTATAGCAAAAATTTGAATTTTAGAACATTTGGTATGCCGCTTTCAAAATCCGGATAGCCGCTTTCATTCCAGTAAGCTACTGCCCAAAATTCAGTCTAACGCTTGTCAAATCCGGTTAGCTGCTTGCTACAGTAACTGCTACAATGAATTATTTTCTAATTTATAGTTTGACCCCAAAACTTTATATAAATATACTATAACTCAAAACGTTATGAAATTTTTCAAATAGGTTCAATTTCAGAATTTCTAAATAATATTTTGTTAATCCCGAAACTTTTTTAAATTATGATATGACCCAAAATATGTAAAATCATAGAATGACCAAAAATATTTAAAATATTTTCAATTAGGTCCAAATTCAAAATAATATTTATTAAAATCAAAGATGGCAACATCCTTTCACTTTAGTCCATATCTTGAAAAACACTCTAATAACATAAAAATCATTTTCTTATTATAAAAGCACAATATGTAAATATTTATTTATCCACAACATGTGGTTTGTTATCATCAAAATCAACATTTATAGCCCTATAGGCTAACATATTATTTATAATACCATTTCATTATTATGTCTATTTAATATTTTAATCATTAATAATAATAAATAGTTTATTCGAAGAAATATTAATTTTCTACTATATTATTTATAATACCGTTTCGTTTGTGTTGCTCTTATCAGTAATTTTTAATTTATATAATTAAAATTAAAACTAGTAAAAAAATTTGTGATTTACATAATTACGAATATTAATAATAATTAATTTATATGATTAAAATTAAAATAATAAAATAAATAGTTTATTTTAGAAATATGTTTCCTTATTCACTTTGTAATTAATAACTACAATTCTTTATATAAAGGTAAAGCCATAATTCGAAACAATTAGCTCTTAATTCAGGATAAAATAAACACACAAATGAAATTCTAATTATTATTATACACTTTCATTCTCGTCTAAGTAAATAACCTACTCTTACTTCTACCTCACACTCCCAATCTCAAGATTCTTACTTCTCAAATTCCCAATCCAATTCAAAAAATAAACGCTACCTAAAATTTAATGGGGTTAGTAATTATGATAGCGAGACTCATGAACCAAAACATAAGTTAATTTTCCAAATTTTTTTATGTGGTTTTTTTAATTTTCTCAATTTCCCTCCCCCAATCTCGGGCCAAATTAAATAAATAAATAAATAACCCAGCCCAGTAAACTCAAAGGTGGAAATGGACCCGTAAGTTTCAGCTATTGCTTAAACATAAATCATGTACATCTTCAAAGCAAAATAATACTATTTGTTTGTATGATATTTTATGCAATGTGGAGAGAGCTTTCAATTTCTTTTTCAGATGGCGAACAGCAAACTTCAGAAGTTGAAAACACTTCAAATCCAGGAACATTCCACAATGCAAGACGCCCATTATTTATTGTAACCCTGTTGTTGTTCGTTCGTCCTTCTACTGTAATCTTCAACCCCCTGATTTCCGACGCCCTACCCGGCTGGGCCTCAGGATTTGCTTAAACAATGCCATTTTGGGAACATTCCAATGCTCCACATGCCTGAAATTTATAGACTTGCATTTAACTAAAAGGGCAGGTTGAAACGGTAGAACGGAATGTATCTGACTGTTAACTTGTTACCTGCATACTCTTCCAGTTTCTGCATTGAAATAATACTCTGTATATCCAGTTGCTGTATATAGCTTAAAATAGTCAGGTGAAATAAGGAAAAGTGCAGTTGATACTATCATAGCATGCAATATCTTGATTGATTTTTTCTTGTGGTTTTCTTTGAGCAAAGCAAGGTATGCAGAAATTTTCACCCACAGCAGAAAACAAACCCTGAAACCCATGTTTCTCAGAACTGGTGTTGGTCAAAGCAAAGGTTACAAGTTTCTTGCATAATTCTCAAGCAATGATGCTTTCCATGTTTTAGCATTATCCATTGAGTGGTACCAAAAAGGATGAGTGAACTTAATCTGTTAATGTAAATGCATAGAACATACCAGAAAGAATAGGTCTCCAGGGAAATGACATGATACAATTAAATCGCCAACGTCCGATTCCCTTATCCTGTGCCCAAATACAATTTAGTGCCAACAGTTCCATAAGACCAGCATCTATATAAAAGAAAATTCTCTCAGCTTGTTCAATCATATTAAGCTGATCGCAAACAAAATCATCAGGTACATTCTGTAGGAATGCAATGCAATTGTACGTGTGACAGAACTAAATAGTGAAATTACATATAATATCACCATGCATTAATGTAGATTCCCTAAACTCACCTCAAAATCATCCCACCTTGTAAGATTCATATTTGACTTGTCAATAAGCAATCCAAAATTTGTACAATTTCTTTTGAAACGGCGAAGTCCTTTAAAAGAACCTGCTGGATCGGCAAACTCACAATCCTCTTCATAAGCATCGAGTGTAATGTTCCCTGACATTTCAGAATATTCAATCCAGCTGTTAGAAGGTAATGCTTATTCAGAGTGGAGTGCAGATATTACACAAACAAAGAATCTTCCTTTGATTGTTCAGATAAGGATGCTATTTTCGTCCAGTCGTTCTAATCTCTGAACTGTCTATCTATCATTCTAGGATGGCAATCCTTGAGCATATCTTGTGTCCACTTACAAGTTACAACATGTCTGGTAACAGTTTTATCGCCAAGGGGCAAAGGGATTAAACTTGTTCAGTGAATATTCAAGGAATAATGGTGAGAAAATGCAACCGTTGTTGTAGCAGGTGACTATGTGCACATTACCAAGTCAGAAAGTGGGAACTAGAGTAATAGACCTTTCAGTACAGTGAATCGAATCAGATAGTTAGATATAAAAAAAATTGTAACTTTTAATGACGAAATGCCGTTTCGATCTTTAATATCATAAGAAAGCTACCAAAATGTGCTTTTCCAAGGTCCAAGGAATATGGGTTTCGAAGTACAAGATTCTGAAACTTGTACAAAAGCCTCACATTCTTCGAATCCCACTCAATAATCAGAAATTCATAGGCATCAATTCCGGTAAAATCAGTCATTGTATCAGGTTCAAGAGAGGGAAAAGCAACGAGTCATCATTTTAAAAGATCTGAGAAAGCTTTAGTTTCTACCATAAAAAAGAAAGTATCACCTCAACAGTACTAATCAATATTCCATTTAATGACTGATAAACTAATAAGAAAACAAATTTCACGATAAATACAACCACACCAATTCTCTTGATATAAACCCAGTCTAAAACAACCCAATCAACCATGATCATCCTCTTAGTAATTAATTATAACGGACCGCAAGCAAAAATCAGACCTAAAAGAAACTGTTTAGTAAAATTCGAAGGTTGATTAGTGCATTGGCAAACAAAACCTGTGACAAAATACGATCTGGCGAAATCCTCTTTGATGGCTTCAACGACGGTTGCCCGGTCAAGTTCAGCAGCTCCTGATCCATCAGTGGCCAACTTGAGATCATTTTCGACATCGGATGGTGATGGTGAACGCAGAAAGGAAGCAGCAATCCCCAACAGCTCAGAGCCGTACCAAGCTATCTTAAGAAGAGCATTTCGAGGTTCAGGTTCTCCTTTGGTGGATGAATTCTCTACGTTGCATCGTACTCTACTCAATTTTCGACTATAAGTTGGCTGAGAAGTAAAGTTTTTAGAGTTCAGGTTCAGGTTGGGAGAGATTGAACTGAGTGAGACGACAGTTGCCATTTCCGGATTCTGATTGGAGTAGAAGTTCGTTGCCAGTTGAAAGGCAAAACTTTCTCCCGCGATTTCATTTAAATATCTACCTATCTATACAGACGACGGCAAAGCGGCAGCCACAACTTTGATTACCAATAAAAAGATGCCGTGTCTCATATTCAATGGACGGACGAATCTTTTGTGGTCGACATATACGTCCTTTTTCCTGCGAGCCATTTACGCGTGTTATCCTATTTTGTTCCCCCCTAGTTTATAACCTGTGAACAAATATGTATATGCGACAAGGAACCACCAAGTGGAAATAAATAACTTGTAAATTAATCGAAAACAAATCTCATTACCAAAAAAATGTGAAACTCTTAAAAGGGAGGATCATGCCATGTGGTAGTTTGCACGCATTCATTCAATAAATTTTATCAAATTGCTTCCACCCACCTACGTACTGCTTACTACAAAAGTTCACGGCATCTGATCTCTCCTTTTTAGTGATTTCAATAATTTTGCACTACGGCTCAAGGGTTCTTGGGCATGCAGAAAAGAAAATTCATCTTATTTTACCAACATTCACAACAAGGGTCAGGGAATATGAAAGGTTTGTTGTATTCTTGGAAAGCCCTGTTGAATGCAAACGAATGAATTACATACAACAGTTTACTCCCTGCTGGAGTAATAAGTTATGATATTTCACAAAACTGTCTATTCTGTAAAGAACAACCGAGCGCTCTGTTTGAAACAGAGGTTACCAGGCTAAAAGGAGCAGATTACAGAATGTCAAATCGAAGGAAATCCAGGACTAGAACACTACTAAGTTACAAAAAATGGGCCCTGCGTATTCCACAGTTGGAAGTATAAAAGTTTCACCTTTCACAAAAAAATTCAAGCTGCACATGATCCTGCTCCCAGAAAACTCCCTAAACCTATCTTCCCTACTCATTTTTTGCCACTTCATCTTATTCTGCGTTCCCAAGTATGTCTCCAAAGTCAGAATAAGTGAGCCTTGAAGGCTGGACAGTGAGATGCAACACTTTCAAGCAATGGTTACAACAATCACATATCACATAATCAGATGTGTTACTCTGCTCACTTCAGCATATCATCTCAATGGCAGCAGGCAAAACACACAACTTCCTAGGAAGGAATCCTAAATGTTCGCCATCTGATTGTACATAAATGCTATCCCCACTTGAAATATCCTCCACTTCAATAGAATGTGCTCTGTCACACAAACAGAAAATTAAGTTCATCATCCGTCAACAACAATCCTCGATATAAATTCGTTGAAAACACGGAGGATGAACAAAAAGAAGTTACAAAGAACAATCCTTAAGATAAAACTTTATGATGCAGTTCCATTTGTTAAGAGAGAACCCACCTTCTTGATGTTACATTTTTCACTGATAAATGTGTCCCATTGTACAGCTTAAGTAGTTTCAGAATGAAGTCATACCACTTAAAGTCCTGAAGAATCACAACCTGCAAAGAGGATATGTAGAAAATTCAAGTACGCCGGCAAAATAATCCCCGAAACAAAATGACAAATGGTTATCAGTTAGGAAGGAGTTCTAGGGTCAGCCATTCCACCTCAAAATACCCATTGCGAGGATCAGCATTTGGAGTAATTTTCATACCGCCACCAAAGTATTTTGCATTGCCAATGCAAAGGGCTGTCACTTGAGAATATTCTTCCCACTCACCCTCATTAACCTACATTTACAGCACTTTCGAGTCAAATGAGAAAAACAACGGGGGGCGTTCAGTACCCTTTTTCACAGGCCATTCTCATTTTCCTTTTAAAAATTTAAGTGAAATAAGCATTCAGTAGCCCTGCTCGTAAAACATAATTGTAGAACACAGAATCTGGCTTGCCTTTTTCAGTGGTAAATTACAAAACAACCTATACATGTTTTACTTGTTCTGCAAAACAAATTGTAAAATAAATTATAATAATAAACACGGTTATAATAAATAATAATAGATAGTCTCCATCTTTAACACTCAACACCTCATCTATCTCACTGACCTCATCTCTTAACTCTCATCTCCCTCCATGATTTATGAACCGAATCTCCTTCCTTTCTTCTTCTTTCTTCTTCCTCTGTTTTTTCTATTTTTCCTCCACAGCTCTTTTCTTTACTTGCTTTTTTTTTTGGGATGCATTTCTGGTTCTTATACATTTTATTTAATTTAATTTTTGGTATAATCACCAAAGATCAGTAGAGATTTACAGTGATCTTTGCAGACTTGGGTATTTGGTTCTTCATTGTAAGCAAGCATGTAATTTTCTTTAGAAATGGCATATGTAATAATTTTTTATTTGATCAAATGTTAAAATGTTGAAAGGAGAATTAGAGCTAATGTTTATAAAATTCTTTTCCTCCTTTTAAATCCTTTTCGAATCTTTGTAAAGTAGTCTATTAGGTCTACTAGTTCTGTCCACGCCAATTCGCTTTCTCAAGCATACTAGGTAGGAAGATCAGCTGAACAGTAAACACATTAACAAAAGAATAATTATTTTTTTTAAAAAAAGTTAGTATTGAATATCAAAATTATTATGATTATTATTTTTGTAAGTTAGTGTATTGAAAAATAAACTAGCTTTATATAAATTGTAAACACAAATTTAATTTGCATGTAGCGAAACTGTTAATTTATCCATTATTTTATCATTTTTAACTTTGTCTAGCGAATATGCAATTATTTTTGTTTTTAAAATATAGGATACACAAAATGATACCAAATGCATACTTAAATTGAAAATACAGCAACTTCAAAACACCATTTTCATTCTTTTTTTTGTTCTAAGAAAATGCAAATTTAAAAACAATACCGAACGCGCCCTAGTATTCTTGTGAAAAATAAACAAAAAATAAAATAAAATAAGAAGGGTGTCCAAAACAGTCAATAGTTGTTTCAAGGGCAAAACAAAATACTCATACAAAAATGTATAAACATGAACTAACCTTGACTCTAAGGTCCTGGTTTCGATGGCCCATAAAAGCTTGCAAAGCACCAATTACATAGCATAAGTTTCCAAATCTCTTATATCTTGAGGCATAATATCCTGCCTTTGCACTCCTATGAATTTCCACAACAAAGAGATCAGCACATGCTATTTGTTGAGGCTCGATTTTGAAAATTCCAAAATTAATCTTACAAATGAAGGTCCGCAACGTTTATGAAGTAATGAGGTTCTCCGGTTTCTCCATTAATAACACCAACATCTACCCATGATCGTACCCCTGGAAAATAGTGCATATAATATTACAAAGAAAAAGAATACAAATCTGGTGACTGTTATTTGAATCCTTTTACAGCTTCAAGCTTCTCAATTCTTGTTTTGACTAAAAGATGACATCGGAAAGGAAAAAAGGGTAAGTGAAATACCTTTGGCTATGCGTTCAACTGCCTCATAAGGATCATTTCTCCTAACAAAACAAAAATGTCCATTAAATTTACATCGTCTGAAGTTAATTAAGCATCACAACAAAGCTCACCCAAATGAAACCAGGTTGGAGCAGGATGAACTAACCAGCCAAATGTCCTGGCAAAATCAGACCCAGTACCTAAGGGGATAAGCTGTAGAAAGGCACAGCTGTGTTATATCTATCCTAGAGAAATCCATAGCAAAGCAATCAACAAATCTTCTCACATGATTTTGCAGTAAAGATAAAAACACAAGAAGCAATTAGGATAATAAATGTAATGGTGGTAACTTACACCAAGTGCAGTTGAATGAGCAGACTCTCTATTGTGGTTAGTAACCAGTTTTCCAGCCGAGAAAAATCCATTAACAACCTGCTTATCATAAACCAAAGTGATGACTAACATTAGCTAATAGTGTTATTAATGTTAGCAGACCAGAAAAAAAAAATGATACCATGAGACCAGAAGTGAATTTTAAGAAATTGCAAGGTCAGAAATGAATTTATAATCAAAAAGATTCAATATTGTGCTAAATATAATAAGAAAGTGAGGGAAGTTGCACCTCATGAAGAGTTCCATCACCTCCAACAGCAATTACAGCATCAGCACCCTCCTTTATAGCCTGCGTAACAGATTTATAATATATATACAACTGGCAATGTGACCAATCTTTTAATAAATGCCACGTAAATTTTGAATGGCTTTAATGATTACCTCTCTTGTTATGTCGATCGCGTGAGAAGGACCAGAAGTCAAAGATTCACATATCTGGCAACAATTTAGAAGATATATACTTAGCGAACAAACCCAAACCTCAAACAGATGTATAGACACAGATATATTATAGATATAGCATGCATAACAACAGTCACCAAGGGGAAACAAACATGTAGACATCAACATGTTCCACCAACGATAAAAGTTTCCATAAATTTGCATTTCATATGGAATATGAAATAAATACATCCAAGCTAAACTTAAGACATCTTGCAATTATTATTACTATTATTTATTTTACATCTTTTAACAAAAGCACCTTGCAATTATTTTGAAGCTTATGCTTGTGTGTATTAAAAAAATTGGCAGATGTTAAAACCAAATTACTGAATAATCATAAAAAGGACATGATAAGACATAAAATCCTTCAACAAATCTAACTAAATATTCATGAGACATCTAAAAACTAAATACATATACTAGAATTCATCACCAAAACAAATGGACCCAAAATTCACATCTACAAGAAAACATAATTCAAAAATCACAGGCAAGAAAAGCTTAAATTGACATAAATTGCATTACTCATAAAGATAAATGGAAAGTAGAAAAGAGAGGAGAATCAAATATTTCACTAATTATCACATATATTCACATAGACAGTAAACACATAATCAAACATTGAAATTAGCTCCAAAAATAATTTAAAAAAAAAACTCACATTACAATCGACACTAAGACGAGACCTAAGGTATGGAAGCAATTTTTTCCATTCCTTACCCGTTCTCCCACTAGCACCTGCTCCAATTTTATTCAACCAAACAACAGAAATGCCGAATTAGATACCCATTACGTAACTGTGAAAAAGGACTGACTTAATGAAACCAACTAACTTTTCTGTGAATGTATGTGTGTGTTCAACGGGGCAAACTCTAATTCGTAAATTTTTATCATTTTTCGCATCAAAGCCAAATAATAAAAACTAGAGAAAATATAAAGAAAGAGAGAAACCTCGAGGATTGACGACGAACACGAGATCGCGACGGCGAGAAGAGGAGGCGGCACCGTGGGAGATCGGGTTGGGAGAAAGATCAAGAGCCATGGGATGTTCAGCTCTGAAAACCGAGGGTTTTGCCATTGGTGGTGCTCTCCCCAATGCAAACTGACTTAAGCATATCATTTCTCTTTCATCTGGCTTTTGTTAATTGCTTTCGCTTTCTTGTTTAGCGCCCCCCAAATATTTTTGTTTGCTTCTTGCCAAGCTGGCCACTCTTGGTTCAGAACTTCAGACCGCGCTTACTGAGTATAATCGTGTTTAATTAATAAATTATAAAGAGAGATGCATTTGCTGCCTCGCTGGACCAAATATTTCTCTTACGCAATTAAAAAATAATAATTTTTATTATTATGTCGTAGCATTGTGTTTGCATGCCACGACTGGGATCTACGTTAGGCAGGCTGTATCCCTGCCGAATTTTACAAAACTGTCCTTCGGGAGTGCGTGGTGCCTGCAATTGACCGGACTGGACTGAACTGTAACGTATTCTATTCAATATATTAAAATTTGATAACCGATGGCAAATTAATCAATCTAAATTGGATATTTATATATCTAGTTTAATTAGATTAAATGATATCCATTTAAAATATTGTTTGTCTCTCTTTAGTTCAATTTCTTTATATAAGTGTAATAACATTGTAAATATTATTTCTCTATGTTGAATTCAATTTCTTATTTTAGATCAATTTCTTTACCTAAATGTAATAACATTGATTTTTTGTTTTTTTCGCTGTATTTTTTGGGTGTATTTGTTGCTCTTATTGCTGGTTGTTGGCGAAAGCCATGTGTAGGGGTAAAATATTGGAATTGTGGGGAAGCGTTGAAGTTTCGTTTGTTTGTCACGCTGTGATGTTTAGGAATTTGTATATACTTGACTCGATTTGTGGACTTTATTTTTGCATATCTAGTGTTGTGTGATTTAATAATATAGGTAAAAATTATAAAGACGTGAAAAAATTTATAGAATCAAATTACTGCAGGTTTAATAGAATTTAAAATTATAAAAGGTTATTTGTAGAGGTGAAAAAACTACGGAATCAAATTATTGCATATGAAAATTGTAGATATAGGTTTGGTTCGATTTTTAAATTTCAGTTCGTATTTAGTTTGGTTCGATCCGGGCCAAAATCGAACCGATACTGCCGAGCCCTAAGCAGCATAATACCCTGAGAATTTGGTGCCAAACGGTGGTGTGGTCCACCTTAGTACAGGCACAAAAACGTACTACACTGATGAAGAGTGTTGGCCATCCAACGACAACCATTAGCGTCATTTTAAGTTGAGAAACACATCAACTACATTGGACACATAAATAAAATAATGTTCTTTGACATTGCCTTGAGAGAACAAAGTACATGGAAACATTACCAAGCAAGGTGAACATCAACTGTAAATGCATATTAATCAGAATCGGAAAAAATTGAATCTATTTAACACCCTTGTTGGCAGCATAAGTTTCAAACAACAAAGCAATTACACTAGATACAACTATACCCCCATCTCTTCAGAAGAAAAAATGCTTATCTCCTTGACTTTCCCTTTGATTTGGAATCAAAATGATGAGCCTTAAGTTTCTTCTTGCGAATTAAATTTGCCGGACCTCCACCCTCTCTGAAAGGCATCCCCATGAGAGCCAAAAGTCTCTGGCCTTCTTTATCAGTTTTGGCGGTTGTTGTAATGCAAACATCTATTCCCTTGGGCTTGCCAAGAGCATCATACCTGATCTCCGGGAAAACACTCTGTTCTTTAACACCAATGCTGTAATTCCCATGTCCATCAAAGCTATTGGGATTCACACCTTGGAAATCCCTTGTTCTAGGAAGCCCCAAATTAATAAGACGGTCTAGAAATGAGTACATCATCTGTCATTTCATCCACATCGATATTAGATATAAGAGATACACAAGAATAGGATTTGAATGAAACAAAGTCAATATATAATATCAGACAAGCAAAATATATGCTTCAAACATCCAACATCAAAAGAGGGTGATTTTGAGAAAACATCAGGTTTTTAAAGCAAAAGTTTCTATTTGCCTATCTTCTTGTATCACTCCATACTCATTGTTAAGACAAATCAAAGATATTTTCTAACCTCTGCAAGTCTGCAACCAGCAACACTTGTGCAATGCAGTGGTGTTGTCAATGTAAGCGTTGCACCACTGACATTGCAGTACAGCATACTCAAAAGCCAATACCAGCACTGGTCCACTACTTTTTTAAAAGCATACAAAATAGAAACTTCAGCAGCATTATGACTGCCTACAGCATCCAGGTATTACTAGCATACACAAAAAGAAATAACAAATACTTGACACCCTTCTCCATTTGAACTCATAGCAAGCACAATCATAATTAAACAACTGAGACTTCTAGGATCCCCATTTAAAATAACAACTTGTTAATCAACCTGTATAATACGATAACTGTTCCACATATAACCAATGGAAATGTGAAGCTTTAGTTTCGTCTATTAATTCATACATAGATAATATTAATAGAATAAAACAATTTAACAGTCAATATGTAAGTCAAAAACAGAAAAGAAAGGTGAAGGACTTAAAAAGCAGCTAAAAGATAAGCATTATAGAGTGAAAGACATAAGCTCACATTTCCTCTGAGTGTGACAGCAATTCCAAGTGGTTCGCCTTCCCTGATCTTGAAGGTGGCAATGGAATTCCTTGCTCGCGTCTTTACAGGTCTCTGACCTGTAATGAGTGCCAAGTCATTCATTGCCGCCTCCAGGCCTTTTGCATTCTGAGCAGCATCTCCAATACCACAATTCACAACAATCTTCTCAATCTTCGGAACCTATCCAAGTTTCACATAGTAAATTCTTTCTAAGATAAGTAAATTCACATTTTAGAAAAAAACATGAAAACAAAATAATTATTTAATCAATGCCACAGAAATACTACCATGAAAAATACAGGGAAAATTATTGTTCTGATTTTATATTTGATTTATGAAGTAAACCTAAGCTTGAGTAAACACTGAAATATATCCCAAACGTCTACGAAATACCAGTTAAACAATCAAATTAAAGCCTAGAAACAGAAAAAAAAAATGAAGTGATAAAACAGGTTACCTGGTGAATGTTAGTATAGGAAAACTCTTCTCTGAGCAAAGGAACAATCTTTTCGAGATACGTGGTTTTGAGCCGTCCGGTCTTCTCTGCTTCGGATTTCTCCACCAACACAATGCCTCCAGCCGCCGCCTTCACCGAGACCACCCCATTCACATTTATAGGGTTTGGATATGTGGGCCGTACATATGATGAAGATGAGAGAGCGGGGAATCGGCCGTGAAACGACGACGCAGAGGAGTGTAACAGCGAAGGACACGCCATGAGTTTTCGTTTCTTTGCCTGCTGTAGTTCCTACTCCTATCGGGTCAGGATAAGGAACTTTGCTTTTGAGTTTTGTCGATGTGGATTTTGCTTCGATTGTCATCATCACCACTTGTTTTTCCTTTTTTTTTTTTTAAATGATATAACAGCAGGTTTTTGTACAGTCATAAAATTCAAATAACAAAGGTAATAAATTCGGAGTGGAGCTTTAAACACCCTTCTAAAATCTTTATCAAACCTTTTTTAATGTTATTTTCTAAAATATAAATTCATATATTAAAATTAACTAAGTTTCCGTAAAATTTTACCCTAAAAACGTATTTATTTTAAGTTTTTATTCATGTAACACATAAAAATCTTAAAATCTTAAATTATTTTTTTTATTATATAATTTTTATTTCCATAAATCTGAACTCTTATAATTTTCTCAAAAGAATATATTTTAATTAAAATTTAAAATAAAAATATAAATTTTAAATGGGATGGGATGAAATGGTGTAAAAAAATTGTTAAAATAATAATTTATTTAAGTATTTAATTAAATTTCAATTCAAAATAAACAAATGAATTAATTTAACTTTTGTTATTTAGGTAATTTCAATTAAAAAGGAGTTTATGATGAATTTTGAGAGGTGTCAATAAATTAATTAAAAAAATAAAATGATTGTAAAAAAATTATTCTAACAGTCGCTTATCGGCATGCATCTCCTCCTTCTGTTATTATTTAAAATGGAAGCTTCAAATTTATATACGTATTTGTTTGTACCTCTTTCCACATATTAAAGTTGAAGTTCAATCTAAAAAATTAAGTCCAATTAACTCAATTATAGAGTTACTGATCAATCACATTTATCACAGGAATAAGTATAAGATAAATCCACAATAAATTATGTGTTGATACTTTATTGGAGTATATTACTTTATAGGTTACTGTTCTTACTTTCATATTGCTTACAGAGAAGGCCATTTTTAGTCATTTACAAAGAATCTACAATAACCAATGTATCAGTGAAAATTCGCGTAATTTTAGTTTCGTTTTATTTTTTTTAATTCACTCTTTGTAAAAATTCGAACAATACTATCATAATATATTTGCCAGTATTTTTTTTTGGGTGGTGGATAAAATAAATGCTTTTGAAGTTAAAGTGATTTGTATTTTATTCACCATTAACAATTAATCAATAAATCATCAAATGTATCATTAAGTTGACTTAGTTTTAAGTGACAACTTTATTATGAGGATGGTGGAGTGAAGTAACAAACAAAATTTTCAAGCTATGAAATTAACTGTTTAATTAATAAATGTCATCTTAATAATTTTTATTGCACCATAAACGCAGTAGTAATTTGTTGAATTTTTTTTTTATTACATGAGACTATTGCTCAAACTACAACTCATATTACATGATATTATAACTGATATTTACAAATCAGACTATTACTGGGACCAACTTACATCAATGCTAATGGAGTTCTGTTCAGATTTTAACCCTCACAAATATTCGAGATGCCGATATTTTAACCCTCACAAATAAAAGATGTCTACTCCTCATTTTTAAGTAAGAAAAAAAACTACCTTCACTCAATTTTAATTGAGGAAGGAAATGCCCTCACAATGCATTTGTGGGTTCGAACTGCTACCCTCCAAGTTGGAGGGCAGCAGCCCTGACCACTCGACCAAAGACCGATTTTGGCCGAGTGGCTAATAATTTATTGAATTAAAAGTGAAGATAGAGTACAATTTCTACCAACTCTTTATTCAATTTCGTTATAAAAGACTATTACCAATCATTTATACCGAGGTGTCCCTCAATGATGTATCTTTAAGATTTACTTAAAAAGTTTTAACAATTCACCATTTTTTTGAAATTTTTTTACCATATACAGTTAGTATAGTATGTATGAAATACACTATAAATATAGATACATATATAGTACAGCATAACAATATGCCGATTAATTAATTTGGAAATATGCTCCTTCTAACGTTGGCGAGATACTTACTTTATATCTAAAATTTTGGATTAGAAAACAACCCTCTATTGAGGTTAAACTGACGTTAGTGCACCGCCAGGAAATAAAAATAATAATAATAAAATAAAAAATAAAAAACTTCACCATTACAGGCTAGTAATCCCGTCTGAACAATCTGTTCAGTAATTTCTTCCGTTACTGGTAAGCTCGAATTTTATAGCTGCAGGTAGTACAATTTACTATTTCGAGCCTAATTTGCTGGTCCATTACTATCACACTTTCACTTCGTGAACGGCCTGGACAAAACCACACCGCTTGCTGGAAACTGTAGCGATGACGTCATATTTGTTATACCCACCAAAAAAAAGAAAAAAAAAGGAAAAATAAATTGTTTATAAACAGAAGCTAATGAGTTAATAACTAAAATTGGAATAAATTGTTGTTAATTACTCCAACAGAACCAATCAGCAATATTTTTGACATCCACAGCTTGGTGACACTACGGACGAGCTCGTGGATTAAATCATCTTATTTACACGCATCGGTAAATCAATAAAAATTTAAATTCGCGTAGAAGAAAAAAAATTACATTTCCAACGCGTCTGGAGAGCGAAAGAACACCAGTTTACTAAAATTCAATTGTCAAACAATCGAACTCCACCAACATAAGGAGAGCGTGTAATACGAAGGAGGTATGTGCGCGTGCCATAATTCAGAAGAAAATCTGTATCATTTTATTTTGTTTATTTATTTTTTTGTAGCGATGGGGAGGTGAAGAACACCATTCACATATCAGCAACAGTAACATAGGCCGATTGCCACTTTCGCTATCTTTCCTGCAAGAAAATTCTCAATCCCAACAGAGACACAAACACTATTTCTCCCGTTAATCGATCGCTTGAAAGAGCTGAATGAAACCTAATTTTCTTCATCTTCGTGAAGTATCCAGGTAGCTCCTCAATTACAAAACCCTAGTTTCTCGGAGTTCCTACATGAGTACAAAACCCTAGGATTTTTTCCCAATCCGATGTCGTCAGAGCTTATTTTTAGATTGAATTCAACCATTGGATATCTTCAATCTTTTTCGATGGAATAGGAATCGAGATTCGATTTCTGATTCAAACCAAAAGAAGCAAGAATCAATGCATTTGATTCTCTGTATATATTCGTTTAGGAGCAATTTTGGCAGGAGCTTGTAACAGATTTTAATCAGCTGGTATTTTAGACTTTCACTTTTTTCTTGATTGATACTAGCTGCGGATTTGAGCGGTGAATGGACACGTGCTATTGGACGATTGTTTAGCGATAATTAGTATGTTAGTTACGGCAAATTATCTGATTTCTTCTGTGCAAATTAAAGGGGTTTTCTTTGAAGACATAGGCGTTTAAGACGGGAGAAACGAGGAGTTGCTAAATTTCATTGCTTACTTAGGTCTGTTATAATCGCTAGTTGAGGAAACGTGGTCTCAGGTTGTCCTTGCGCTGTCCTTTTTCTGTATAGCTTAACAGAATGAGCTTAGAGACGGAAGACCGGCATACTCTGGATCAGCATGCTGAGTCAAACTGTGATTCTAAAAAGTAATTTCAATTATTATTATTATTATTATTTTTGTTGTTTATTTGCGTGCCTATCTTCTTTTAGATATTTGGTTGGTGATAATAACTATGTGTTTATGATTCAGGAAGTTAAAGTTTTCATATACAAGAGATTTTTTACTATCTTTGAAAGAATTAGATGCTTGCAAAAAGTTACCCAGTGGATTTGAGTCATTTGACCAATCTATTCTGAGGTAAGATGCCTACTATATCTGGAATTACTTTGTCTTAATTTGGTACTGATTTTGGTGAGCTTATATTCTAATATATGATGTTTCTCAATGTTTAGTGAATTTGAGGACGTCTCACAAGATCGACCAAAAATTTCTGGTAGTTTGTCATTGCATGGTTATAGGCGAAATGAGTATGGTTCATCACCGCCTACAAGAGGGGAGTTAGGTAACTATTCTCGAGGAATCCATGGAAGGTGGGATAGTAGGTCTTCAGGACGGAGTGATAAGGATGGTGACTCGCAATCTGACTGGGATGCAGGTAAGGTTTAATACAAATTTATACTCCAATAGATATCTTGAAGTATAAACATTTCTCTCTTCATGTGAATTGATTTGTATATCATTCTCCCTTAGTAAGGTTTCTTGTAAACTATTTCTTTTTCTCCTTCAGCAATGAATGCATGGTGCTTATTTATGATATGCATTTCCACCAGGACTATTCAGCCTATTCTGGTGGTGTTTGAGGCCTCTAATCTTAAATAAGGTTTACAGAATTTGACATTGTTTATACGGATAGAGAACTGCTAAGTATTATATATTGGTCCTTGTGAGTGGGTTAGGTCACCTTTAAACTCTATTTTGTTCGCCAATCCTGGAAATTTCTGTGGTAAAAGTCATATACCTTTTCTACAAGGTTAAATTTATTTAATGATTCATGTATTCCCTTGGGTGAGAAGGAAATTAGATATTGGTAACCAATTTCCAATAGAACTTCCACATCCTCTTCTTACATTCAGGAATGAAGAATTTGGTTCAGTACTTACATGATGGATCACTTGGATGCACATGCACTATTCACTTCTGTCATGTTTTCTGTTTATGATTGAATGAATTGTGGTAGCCATAATTAATGCAGTGCACCTCTCATAGTTGTCGCATTCTCATATCTTCATAGATGAAAGGGACAAAAACAGTGAGTGCTTTTTTGTCACTCTATAGACTTTTGGATATTTCTTTTGTTGGATTTATCACTTTAAAGTGTCATCTGCGTGGAACTTCCATGTGTATTGGAAGCACTCCAGATTATTCGTTCCAACTGAGAAGTGATCTAGTTGTTTGCTGTTCCATGGATTTTCAAGTGATGCTGTGCCTTCATGATATTACATATACTGTTTTGTCATTGGCTGCAAGTTTCTGCTGTTTGATTGCACCAGGATTTTGCTGGGTTTTGGCCTTCAATCCTCAGTTTTAAAGGCTGTATGTTCTGATCTGCTAAATTGTCAATATTTATTATGCAGATTCTGGGAGGCGTTATGGCAATCAATCTAGGAAGTCTTGGCAAGTTCCTGAACATGATGGACTTCTTGGGAGTGGTTCCTTCGCAAGACCATCTGGGTATGCAGCAGGTGCATCAGCTCCAAAATTTCGCGTTAGTGATCACTACCAGCTAAATAGGAGCAATGAGCCTTATCATCCGCCACGTCCTTATAAGGTTAAGATTATAATTTGTTGTTTCTGTTGATGAATATATGCCAGTAGCATCTTACCTATAATGTTGGATTTGGTGGTGGATATTCTTCTAACATGCTTGATATGGCTTTCTCATCTGAATATGATGAAAATTATGGAGTTGGTGCTGAATAATCTTTTTTTTTTTTTGCTCTTTTTTTCTTCTACTATGTTTATCAGGCTGTACCTCACTCACGTAGGGATGGCAGTGACTCATACAATGATGAAACATTTGGTTCTTCTGAGTGTACAAGTGAAGATAGAGCAGAAGAGGAAAGGAAGAGAAGAGGTAAAAGGCTCTTTGTATATCCTGGTAGACAGTTTTTTTTCTTTGATTTCACTAGTATTGGAAGTTTACAATCAAAAGGTAAACATTTTTATAACTTTCCTCTCAGCTTCTTTTGAGTTGATGAGAAAGGAACAACAGAAGGCATTTCAAGAAAAGCAGAAGTTAAATGCAGACAAGCAGAAGGATGAATTTGATATCTCTACGTTGCTGGTTGATTCCAAAGATGATGAGGGGATTTCAAGTAAAAGCAAACAATTTGATGAAGCTGTGCTGCTGCCTGCTACGAATAAGGATTCTGATAAATCTGTTCTTGCAGCGCAAGCTCCTGCATCAAGGCCACTTGTGCCTCCAGGTTTTGCTAATGCAACTTTGGAACGGAATCATGGAACCAAAATCATATGTCATTCCCATTCATCGGAGGTAATATTCTTGTATTTTTTATCTGATTTCATGAATGTAGTTTTCTTGGTTAGACTTTTTTGTTTGGGCAGCTGATAAATAGATATGATATGCAATCTGCATAGTTTTTAGAATGGTTAGTTCTGGCCATGCTGTGGGGTAATCTATACTGCTCTAGTGGCATTAGCAAAAGTGATTGTTATGGAAATGGAAGCACAAAGACTGATTTGGAATTTGTTGTTGGTTGACACCTATGTGGTCTTAATTTTTTTTCTATATTTTATTGACTACATTTGTATTTTGCTTCTGTAGGTTGGAAATTCTGAACTTGAAGGTGGCATCTTGCACGCTAAAGGCAGCTGTCATTTGAATGGAATGTTTGATGGACAGGAGAAAGAGTCTGCTGAGCAAATTGGTTTAAGTTCGAAGCTGGAAAGTATGAATATTCATGTTTCAGCTAATAACAAACATGATAAAGTGCAAAATTTATCTTCTGATGCAGAAGTTTCTAATAAGACAATAGGCCATGATAGTCAATTGTACAAGAAGAAATCTAATCTTTTGAAATCCTTCATAGCTTCAGAGGAAAGTGAAGGTATAGAACTTGATGCTGAGAAGCCTGCAGACACTAAAATTGTGGGAGAATCCAATAAGGAGCAGCCGTCTTCAATTCTAGATAAGCTTTTCGGCAGTGTTTCAACAGTCAATAGTGGTGTCTCCACTAGTGTTGTTGAGGTAAGAATCTTGTTATCAGTAGCATTTTATCCGGCTCTCTGTATACTTCTACTTATTGTTGAATTTTTCTGAAGTATTTAATAGATATTCTAATGTTATTTTGGCATCACATCTTCCCTACATGGTTGCATGTGCCTAATTAAATGTTATCACTGTTCCCCTTCAACCCTTTGAATACATCACATAATATCACAATTTAATTCTGCTAATCAACAAAGTGTGCTTGCTTTTTCCTTTTTGTCCCCCTTTTTTGTCAATAATGAATTACCTTCATCTGCTCACTTCAATTTAAAAACATTCTCTATGGATAAAAGTTCAGCACAGGTGGGTGAGCTTGTCACTGTCTACGTCCAATTGTTTGATTTAAATATGTTTGATCATGCATGTCATAGGTATATGCCTACTTCATTTTATTTTAAGTTATGGCTATCTTCAGTTGATATAAATATTCCCAATAATTGAGTTTGTCTAGTTGAATTTGCCACATCTGGCTTGCGATTAACAAAAACTCTTAGCATGAAATTATCTGAATCCTCCAATGTCTTTTGTGAGTATAGCCACATGAGGTTAAAGCAGATGATACGTGGAGTCCCCATGCCTTCCAGACTTCAAAGTTTGCTTCTTGGTTTCTTGAAGAAGGTATTCTAGAACCATGTTTGCAGTTCAAACCTCTTGATATTGGCTGACTTCAACATTTTTCCTCATTTTTCTTTTTTATTTTTTGCAGAAAAGAAGCCAGTTGAGGATATCTCATCTGGCAGGCCAAATGACTTGCTCTCACTAATTGTGGGTGGTGAAAAAGGTGGAATTCAGCCTTTTGATGTGAAATCTGTTGGACAAAACTCGTCCGCTTATCCATCCCAAAGCTCAGAACTTGTGGACAGGCGTCCAGCATCATATGTTGCTCCTGTTACAATTGAGACCTCTGAGCAATTGACTGATATTAATATCAATAAACCACCAGCAGTTCCAGCTGTTCTCACATGTGAAGACCTTGAACAGTCAATTCTATCTGAAATTAGTGGAAGTGATGAAGCTTTGCTGCCAGCTGTGCAAGGCTGGAGAGTTTCAGATGTGATTACTGAACAGACAAAGGAAAATGCAGATGAGCATGCATCCCAACACCTCCTATCATTGTTGCAGAAGGGAACGGGCCTTAAAGACACAGAAGCTTCCCCTGGTGTAGACATCATGTCTTCGGATAAACTGCATGATGCGGATGTAACAAGTATCCGGACTGGAGTTAATGATTCAAAAGGGGCAAATGCTGATAATGCTACTAATTCAGGGAAGAGTCTGACTCTTGAAGCGCTTTTTGGGACGGCTTTTATGAAGGAACTGCAATCTATAGGAGCACCACCATCTGCCCAAAAGGGCTTAGTTGGATCTGGAAAAATTGATGCTTTGGAATTCCATGATGGTCTCCTTCCTTCTAAACTGGAGATAGGATCCGGTAGGAGCAGTTATGAAAGCAGTTCTCTGGCATCTAATCAAATAGATCAAATCAAATCAGATAGGATGAAAGAGCACTTATCAGGCTTTGATGATCATCGAACTGCAGTAGATGCATCAGAGCTTCGGAGTGAAGTAGAGTCTAAACTCAGTGGCTTTCAAAGGTCTATCAATAGCCAATTTCGTGAAGAGGATAGCTTGGATACACGTGGTGATCCTATGAAACACCTTAGGAGTTCATCTAAAGCCGAATTGTTGTCCTCTGCTGCACCTCTTGACATTAGTGAAAAACTAGCAGCCCTAAATTCTAACTTTGTGGATGAAAGACATACTGCTGGAGGTCAAGACGGTTCATCTTTTCTTCATGGGCCCTATGATGTGAGGGAGCATGATATTTCATTTCATAATGTTCATGGTCAACCATCTTCTCCACAGTTTCACCCTCAGTTGAATCATGTGGGACCCATGTTGAATCCATTAGATCCACATTCCGCTAACATGAATTCTCAGATGAAGTTCGTTGCCCCGGAGAGTATCTTACATCATGACCTTTTACCAGCTCATCAGTTTCCTGCGAATATGCATCGCCCCCCTTTCCTTCATCCCAGCACTGGACTAACTGGATTTGATGCTCCCACTCATCAACATCCTATGTTACAGCAAATGCAGATGCCAGGAGGTTTTCCTCCAGCTCACCTACTACGTGGATTTCCCAGTGGTCCTCATTCAAACAATCAAATGGCCGGTGTTGTACAAGATATGAACCCAATGCAAGGTTTCCCGTTTGGACATCGGCAGCCCAATTTTATGGGCATTGGAATGCCACGAATGCCGCCACCAGGTAAAGCACTCACCACTTTCTTGCTGTCTGAATGTTCTCCCATTTAGTGCTCTTAGTTTTCAAGTTTGTTGACTTTATAACAGTTAAAATGCATGTCTTAATGGCTTAAGGAACTTGTAGAAGAATATGTGTACATCTTGCTGCAAATCTGTGAGCTTAGGGTCACTGCGGATAAAAATTTTAGGTCGATGCCTGTGATTCAGGCGTTCAGTTCTTTTGGAAATAGTTGATGCCTTTGGATCCTACATCTTCTGAATTTGCAAGGGATTGTACGATTCCTTTCTTTTACCACTGAGCTGTTTTTTGCATTCCCTTTTCAAGGGGCTATGCAACATTGTGACTGTAAAGGTTATCAGTTGCATCATCTCCATTCATGCTTCATTACTGATGCATCTGTCTGTATTTGGTGAAAACTTCTGTCTAGGATCTGAACTTCGACTGATTAGGATATATAATAGATTTTGTTTCCCTTTTTTGTGTTATTTAATTTCTTATAATTTTTTTCTTTCTTTTCATCGTTGGACCTTCAGTTCCTGGAGTTGAGGGCCGAACCAATAATCCGGAGACACTTCAAAGGCTCATTGAGATGGAACTCAGATCAAACCCAAAGCAGATTCACCCTTTTGCAACTGCTGGCCACAACCAGGAAATGTACAACCATGAGCTAGACACGGGTTTCGGGTATAGATAGTGGATTTCAATTGCATGTGTATATTGTTCATCATCAATTGCTCATTTCTTCGACTCTTAGGAGTGGAGGGTGGGTTCAATATGCTTCGTTCAAGAGCATTTGCCGAAGTTGCTGTAATCAATGAATTTTTACTTCATATTTACCATTGTACGGGCTTTCTCTTTTCCTTGATGTTTCGGAACCTGCAGCTAGGAATCCTATTTATTGAGTTATCAGATGATCAAATTTTTAGGTGCGATGGCCAGTGCGACGATGCCCTTAAAAATTTGCTTCTTCACCGTCCATCTCTCACTTTTTGCATGTTCCAAAGGCCGAAAATGGATCTTCCTCCTCTTAAGCCTTTTGGGGAAGCAGGGAAGAGGTAGACAGGAAATGGACGTAATTTATTTAACCAATGTGTGTTTTTGCTGCTCGCCGCACCCTTTTGTTTTTTTTTTTTTGGGTGGTTGGGAGAAAGGAAAGTAACACTTTCATTACTTCAACTTTGGGAATACATCCATAATGGCAGGTGGAATTTCATTAATCTATATGGCTGATTCTTTGAATCCTATGGTTAACTTAGCCAAGTAATGAGCGTCTAAATTGCACGTTATAGGAGCGTAAAAAAAAATTACAAATTCAAAATCCTAACACATGCTTTGTATTTCTGAAACTACCCAAACGATTTCTGTTTTGCTGCCTTGTTTGTTGTTGACTAGGTTGGCTATTCTTGATAATCTGTTTCTACAATCGCAGTGGACATCTTTGCTTCTTTAGCAGCCTTTAATCCCCATTCCACAGCTTCAGCTTCTGAAAATCTACTTTCCCCACAAAATGGTACAGTTTTGACGCTGGCCGCCATTATTTGCTATTAGAATCTCTCACAACAGTCCCCAATCCAGTTAGCTGTGCTTCATCTTCTATGGCTGCATCAACATTAATCTTGTACATTCCATTCGGTGGAGGTTCCCATTGCTTTTTAGTTCCACAGGCTTCTTGTTTAGGGGTGTTTTCCTGACTTTTTAACCCTTTTGAAAGCTTCCACAACTACAGATATCAGGGGATTCACCATTTTCGCTTCAAAAATCCTGTTGCTCCGTGCATTCCAAGCAGCCCGCCAATACGCTACCAATAGCTCCATTTCATTCTTTGTGAACTTCTTGGACAATTCCTGCATAACAGACAACAGGTCCTGATTTGTGGTATCAGAAGGCTCTACTATAAAAGGGGCATGCCTCCATATCTTTTGAGCCTTTGCATTGTAAGATGCATGAGAAATAGTGTCCACACCTTGCCTGCAGCTCTGACGGATTGGAGTTGGCATAATATTTTTTTTCTAGAGGTTTTCTGCAGTTGGGAGCAAGTTTCTAGCCGCCCTCCGCAAGAAAAATTTGATTTTCTCAGGTAAATTAAGATTCCACAAGTCATTCCAGTATTTAGATCCATTACCTGAAGAACTTGGAGTGCTGGAATATTTTAACTGTAGATCAATTTGATAACCGCTTTTAACAGAATAATATCCTTCCTTGCCAAAATGCCAGAGCACTTCATCATCCTTTGACCTTCTAAGCAAAAGGATTTTAAGAATCGCTCTGCGTCTTCTTTCAAAAAATGTTGTCGGATTAGGTTTTCATTCCACTGATTCTCAAAGTCAATCATCTCAGCAACTGAAGCATCCCTGTGTAATAATGGTGATAAGATTGGTTTAAAGGTCATCGCGATCGGTTTAGGAATCCATTTGTCCTTGTATATTTGCACTTTTTCTCTATTTTCCAATCTTCCATCTAATGCCTTTTTGTAAGACCTGTCTACCACATAATATGGTCCTCCCTATAAAAGATGGGTTACAACCAACCTTAGCATTTTAAAAGTCAGATTTGCTTGTAGTATCTTCCCTGCAAGACTTTAGCTACTAAGGAGTTTGTGAGCTGAAGCAGCCTCCATCCTTGCTTGACCACTAACGCTTGGTTAAAGCTGATCAGATCTCTTAAGCCTAGAACCCTCTGCTGTTTGCAAAACTCAGCCTCGCCCATTTAGCCAGGATGATATCCACATGGCATAGTGGCATTTTTTTATTTGTTGTAATATCAACTTGGCGTTATTTCTTTGTTCCGATCGATTATCAGTATTCAAATGGCACAGTGATAAGATTTGAGACTTAGAAGAGATAAAAATAATAATAATGATAATAATAAAAAGGAGAAATTAAAATAGGAACTACACGTAGGATTTTAAGGATTTATAAAGAAAAATTTTAATTTTTAGAACACGATCATTGGTTGAAATGTGAAATAAATGTGAAACAAGTAATTTTATGGATTCATCAAATACACCGTACTCTTTTAAGACGGTTTTTATTTTTTATGTTTAATTAGTTTTCATTTGCGCTAACTGAAATTACTCATTAAAAACATTATTTTTTAAAGAAAAAATCATTTAAATAATCATATATCCCACCTTGGACTACACAATATCAAATACAACTAAATGTAATCTAATCATATCCAATTTAATTTTGTTCACCAATCTCGCGCACTCCAACACAACTAAACGTGCATGATTTCTGAAAAGGGCGGCCAATCGTTCAACTGAGTTTGGGTTATCTGTAGACGGTTGGCTCACCAAACACGTATCATTGCCAGCCAGAGTGAAATGTTTAAGCACCTGAACAGAGCAAGTTAAAAAAAAAAAAAAGGAACAAGAAAATGGAGTATGTGGCTCTCTTGCATAAGAGCCACTCTAGTTAAATCCAACCTCTCTCACACACACAGATCCAGAAATTACATTCACAAATCCCAACTATAAACCTTCCTACAATATATAATAATGAAAAACTCTTTTAAGGTCACTCAAATCTCTATACAAGAAAGCCTCTGAACAAAAATCGTAAGACATTTTCACATAAACAAGAAATCTTTCTATATCATATACACATATAGGCCAAGAAGAAGGAAGAAGAAAAAACCTTGTTCAGTGACCAACAGCCTATGTGCTAGATGTACTAACCATGCAGATCACAATCACATGTCTATGTCAACACAAACTTATTTACATATATATATATATCACTCCAGTACTGTACTTGCTGGCAACGGAATGTGAAACCGAAATTTTCCCTGATATTCAAAATTCATGGTCAGCAGCAGCCCAGGATGATTCACCGAACAAAATATAATTATGCATACAATAAGAAATATCTTCCTATATTATTTCACCTTTTACGCTGATGGAATGGCACTTTCTGAGTTACCAGCGTGCAGACTACCAAATTTATTCCTCTCAGATTCTACATCATAAAGCGAAAGCAACCTTTTCTGCATCCACATTATAAAACATTTAATAAGTAAATGGATGACATGATACAACTTTGTTGCTATGTTTTTTAATGCGGTGACATTTGTAACCCTACTACAGGGAATACACAGTAGTTTCAAGGGTGTCTATCAATCAAAAGAAGAAACATAAGCAAAAGAAAAACAAGAGAGAAAGATGAATTATTGAAAGAAGAAACAAGATGGAAACAAATTAAAACAACATGAAAGAAGCTAAGAAACTTGGATGACAATTGAAAAAACCCTAGTCTGCTTGAATGCATGTACACAACGTGAAGACAGATCAAAGTTAAAAGTTCTTCGACTAATGCAGACCCATCACCATCACTAAACATTTATACTCCAGCAAACCCAATATCAAGTGACACAAGATTTGCAGAGAGCCGAGAAAAGGCAAGTACTTACGTGGTCCTCAAACTCAGGACTAGTCAAGTTGATGGCAAGATTTCTCATCAACAACAATACCTGAAAGACAGCCATATAAATTTATTAAAGTAAATCACAAATTTCTCGGAAGAGAATGCAAAATCAAGATGGGGATCTCACTAAGAGAGAAGAGGAAAAGGGAATTATGCACTATAGGCAGTTCCATAAACATAATTACTGTGTCCACAACATATGCTAAGAGGAATTAAAAAATCATAATAACATACAGTTTCAAAATTTATTGGATCCATCTGCTTCAATCTCTGAATGTGACCAGTTGAATTGGGGTCAAAGACACTGCCAAGGAAGCTGTAAACTTGAGCAAAATCAGGCATAACTGCATCAAACAAAGAACTGTTTCATAAGCAAAAGAATTTAAGAACAAGTGATAAAATGTGCTAGGTATAAGGCACAATCATGATTCAAAGAAACCAGAATTGACTCAAACATATCAGCCATTTCTTATCATATTACAAGATAAATAGGCAGCAAGGCAAGCAAGGAAAAATATATACCATTGAATTTTATGCAGCTCCATTGAGAATGATAATATGAGTGGAAAGAAAAGAAAAGGACAGCTTATACACTTCTCAAAGTTTGCAGCCTATATCCCAACACAATGGAAAATTTTCAATAAAGCTATTCTCATATCAAGAGCTTTACCGAAAGCTTTGCTCATATGCACCCTCTTAAACATGCTAATAGTGTACAAATAAGTGTCAGAGATGTCATACATGAGCAGGTAGCAAAGAGTTTTTTCTTAATGATAGTGTAAGATGAAATTGCAGCATAGGAGAACTATCTGTAATTTATTAAGCTGTTAACTCAGACATTCATAGTCTACTAGTGCCTGCACCTCAGTGCTCATATAGCTCAAATTAGAACAAGGATACTACCTCTTCGGGGTTTTCCGTGATCCCCTCGATCAATTGTTTCACCAACTGGCCAAGTTCTTAGAGTGCTGTCATTACTACTACTGTAGCAGAAATTCTGAGCGTTGCTTGATCCAGGCAATCCCACATCATCTGATAAGACCAGATATTGTAATATTATAGCAACATTCATATTTTTCACATACCATGTTACAAAATATCTTGAAGTGGTAAAGATGCAGCAGGAACAAACGATACCTTTAGTCACTTGCGACACATTCACTGGTGGCACCGAGTCATAACTCCAGGGCGACAAGGCCGCAACAGGAACCGGATTTCCAAGCACAGATGAAGAGTCTGGCCTGTAAATATATCCTGGTTCAAGCAGAGCTGCTGATGATTGAACTTGCCCACCAAATTGTGATACACCATGAACTGGAGATACACGCAAAAGCAAAGGTAGTACCACGATAAAAAACCATCCAAAATATAGGAGTTGTTGCATAAGCTTATGAAAAGAAAAAGATTAAAGAAAACAATGAGTGGTAAACCGTACTGACCAGTTTTAGGTGCTTTTTGTGGGTATGGATGAGCTGCTTTTCTCTTTGGTCGAGGGGGAGGTACATGTTCACTTGTCCCATTCTTCTGAACCTTTAGAAAGTACTTTTGTGCATGACTTCGTATCTGCCAATAAGATTGCTTAGCTTTTAATAAACAAATAGATTGACGAAGATGAGTTCTATACCTAGACAAAGTAAATAAATGGGAAAAAAGAAATCAAACATAATAGGGTCAACACAAGTATTAAAGCAGCCAAAGTGCAAATTAATCCCACGGTAGGTATTTTACATGCATTTGCTTGATTAGACTTGACTTAGTTTGAAACTACCTGAATGACAGTCTTGGATCCAATAAATGCTTCAATCTTCTTCCAGTCACGATCAAATCTAGAATTAAGAAGATACAAGAAAATCAAGAAGAAAATTTAAGTCAACATGTTTGCACAGATAGGATGAGTGAGATAACATCATCATGACATCAATGGCAACTAACAAAATATAAATTACTTGTTTGAAACTGCAACCACTGAACTATTCTTTACAGATAAATGTATCGTTGGGGTTGGGTTTCCATGTTAAGCATCCAAATGACTTGGTCCTACATATCATGCATGCAGCCAGAAGGTTCTTTTAAAATAGAAAACAAGTCAAGGTTCAAAGACAAACCCTTTAGTTCAAAAATATAGCTGAAGCCAAGAAATCATTTGTCTTAAGAACCTAAACCTGTTAGGCTTGAAAAAAGGAAGTAGGTGTCCACTAAAAATGAACACAGTACGTAAGCAGGAAATTCAATGTTTTATTTTCTCATTGCCTCATAGTTATCAACAAATGGAATTACCGACAACTGAAACTATTAAGTAGAAAAATAACTAAAAGAAAGCACAATCTAAAGCGACAATACCTAAGCAAAGTGCTATAGACTGAATACTAAGCCACTAACAATAGTTGTTCAAAGTCCACTTAAGGGAACTGCGTACGTCGAATTCTAATGAAACATTTAGTTACTTAACTTAATATAATCATACACTGTAATAGGATAAATGAAAATCTCAAATTAAAATGCTAATTCTCCATATGAGTAGATTAGAAATTGCAGGTAAAAATTAAAAAAAAAGTGATAATCCAACTTCACAATTTAAATTTTCCTCCCTTACTTTTTCTCAGCAACCAAACAAGCATAAGACAACTGATAACTTAATTCAGAAAATACAGTAAAAAAAAGGAAAATAAAAATGAATAAGTAAACACACTTACAATTGAAGAGCTTCTAGAAACTTGTCGTGCTCTTGTTCCGTCCAGCTCTCTCTAGATTTAGTAATTGTGTACGGCTTCCGAATCTTCTTACTCGGATCCTCCGCAAACGACATAGTATTTATTGCACCTGTACTTTTAGTCGAAGCTGAGGCAGTAGTAGAATCATTCGTCGTCGTCGCGGCGTTGTAACTACCAGTTGGCGGGAGAGAATTCGGACCGGGATGCCCCATATTCATGGGATCGAAGAAGAAAAAGCCTTGAGCCGGGTTCGGGTTCACGGACACCATAAGCTAATTCGTTAAATGCTGATCGAGTTTCTGTTTTCAATTGTAATATTCGTTTTTGCCTTGATCTTAGCTTTTGGCGAGTCAGACAAGAATGAGATTGCCGAGGGTAGTCTCTATTACTCTAATAAAGATCGAGGTTTTATATAGAGCCAGTGACCTGTGGCTTGTGGGTGATGACTCATGGGAGTTAGGACGAAACCGTCATATCCACTTGATTTTCAAGGTACACGTGGCATGATCTGGTTGTGTCGACTGAAACCTAGGGGCTGGAGCATCCACTGCTTCGGCAATGTGGCAATTTATACAGCACCTTGTAAAAATTAGTATATAAATAAAAAATATTAATTGGAAGTTTGGATTACCCATTCACATTAACCTTATGGAATGTGGTTCAACTTTAACAGTAAGGCTGAGTGGCGGACTGTAGCCCTTAATCGTAAGGGCTAGTGCTTAAGGGCCTTTTATTTTTTTCCTTCAATTTAAAATTAGATAAAAAAAATTTTTTATTGATTCATGACAAATAAATATCTTTTTAATATTTATGAGGGTAAAAATTTAAGTTACGTTATAATGAAATTGGTTTAAGTAATCTCAACAGATATCTGATATAATTTGTATTAATATATATCTAATTTTATAATACAAATCAGTAGTTTAAAAGAAATTAGCTGAAAGAGTTTTTTTTTTTTTTTCCAGACAAATTTGCTTTTTGGCAGCACATCTCATATGAAGTTAAATTTACCAACATAAATGTAAAATACTTTTAGAAAACAAATTTTCAGTTGTTGTATTTAAGTGATGGGTAACTAATTTAATATTTCAATTAGAAAAAAACAGTTTTTTTTTTTTTTATATCCTTAAATAGCTTGGCTATTTGGTTGATTTGACCAGAGAATTCATTCGATTTGTGCCGCTGCTTTTTCTTGATTAAAACTTTTGAAAGTATCGGTTCTAATGATGGGAGCAGCAAGCATTTTGAATCTTACGCGCTCTCAGTTGAACGGGTAACGATGATGCCACGTGTGGTCCTCGTTTATTGACTCGTATAATTAATCTTCGCACCTCTTCCTTGGGGACAACAAATAAGAGGCTGTTATTGAAAGTTCTAGCAAAGTCCAGGATCACCTTTGTCCGTTGAGATCTTACCTTTTCTTTCCGGTAAAACAACATTTAGGAAGAAACTATTTTCCTTTCTCTTTTTTTCCCCGATATAGAGGAAAGAAATTATTAGTTATTACATTTAAGTAACGGTGCCAATTATGACAGCCCAGTTTATATTAAAGTAATTTTTATACAAACTGTAGGGCTGTGTTTTGATTGAATTTTCTCCTGTTCATTACTAATTGATACCTCTTATCTGTAATGATAAGTTTACAAAATTTGGTCTATAAATATTGTATTACAATAAACACGGTAGATGATGTGATATTTATTTTATTGATTAAAATAAAAATTAATTATTAAATGTTATCATTTTTTATTTAGGTGATCAATCGATTGTAACTTGGAATTTAAAATTTTTTAAGTGTATTACTATCTTTCCACCAATTACTTCTAAAGATTGCTTGTAAAATCTGCAAACCATTAGATTGCACAAGGAAACGATAACCGGCACGTCAAGAGAACAAAATTTTCATCATGCAAAATTTCTATCTAACTATAATTTAAGATAACGATATCTTCGTAGGCTCAATATCCCTCAATTAAGTAAATAATTGTGTGGAGTTAATTTATAAGTTTTTTTTTTAAATGTGAGTGGGGCAGAGATATCTTTCGTATGTGAGGGTCATATATTTCATAGAATTAATGTAATAATATAAATCTCAGTTATATATCTTATTGTAAATATCAATGTAACGTCTGCTCTAATAGCAATTGTAAATAAATATGTGATACAATAATGTGATGTGTAATTAGTATTAAAAAAAATAACGATGTCTAGTTAAATATGTACATTTACTTTGTTTTTGAAGTTGCATAATCAATATGACCCTGGGGTGTTTTATAGTTTATGATGGGCTGGGAGTAATCACAGTAAACTTATACAATAGGATACAAATTCTAATATTTTCTTGTTCCTTTTTTCTTTTTTGGGAAATTGATGCAAATTCTACATTGAATTTATATGTCGGTCCCCTATCACCTATGCGCAATGTATTTAGTATATGGGTCCATGATCATATTGTATAGTCAACAGTGTTTGATCCCTTGAAAGGAAAAAAAAAAAAAGAAAAAAGATTCTTTGAAGTCACAAGAATATTTTTTAAATCTCTTTTTTTTTTAACCAAAAAAATATATTAGACGGAGTAGAGCTATTAGCATCCCTCCAAAAATCTCATAAGACCCTTATTGTGTATATTTACTGTTTTAACCTTCACCAAAATTACAAGAAGCCATACATGCTTCATTAAAAATCCGAATGGTAATTCAATTTCGACATGAAATTTTTTTAGCTGGCAATACAAATTTTTGAAATAATATCGTTTGTTATATCCTGTGGGATTAATCTATCATATAGTTATCGTTGTAACTTGTGAGAAAAAAATAAAGATAAAAATTCATTATTATTTCTATTCAAGAAATTCAGCTCACTGTGAGAAACTTCTCCATAAGAAAATTAAACCCCAAGGCTAACACTTATAACCTTTTAAAATTTATTTGGATTAAAACTATTCGCACACAAAATGCAAGCAAAAACCACTCAACAGTCTTCTTCACCATTTCTCTAAAGCTTCAACAATCATTTATGCCAAATACAGTGAGTCAAATTTTATAGATGAGAACATATATAGAAGAGTGGAGAATCAAAGCTATTCTGGGAATTAAGTGGGGTGTTAAAAACAATCTTACAATTTTTTAAATACTTCGATAGAGTAAATTTAGAAAAGCGGTTTTAAAAGATTTTTTTAAAGATGCTAATAACTCCATTCTTTAACTTTTATTGATATAATAATTAGAAGAGTGGAGCTTAAAATTCTTATGACACTCCCTTTTGAATATTATTTCTTTAAATTTTAAATGATAAAATACATATCCATATATTAAAGTTAACTATCTTCCATAAAATTTTAACAAAAAAAAAAATTCTTCCTAAATTGTATACAAATCTTAAAATATTGAATTTATCTTAATTTTTTTTTATTATATTACTTCTATCCTCATAACTCTAAATTCTTATCATTTTCTCCAAAAAAATATAAATATAAATATAAATGCAAATCATAAAATGAGTTAAGTGTAAAAATTTTGTTAAATGTTAATTGAATATCCATTTGAAATAAGAAATAAACTAATTTGTCTTGGATTATTTAAGTAATTTCAATTAAAAAGAAATTTTATGAAATTTTTTTACAGGTATCAAAAGTCCTGCCCTAGTTAGAATCCAGACATAAATTGAAATAGGCATATGAGGCCCAGTCCAAAAATGTGCTAAAAAGAATATAAATAGTTGGGCCTTGCTTGGCATTAAGTACAATTACAGTGAAAAAAATTATAATTATGAAATAAGAGTTAATAAGTATGAGTAATGATACAGCCACAAACTCTTGTACAAACTTATTTTGTACAAATTGATGTGGCATGATAAGATTGGTTGAATTAAACATCACTTGACCCACATGATTTGTTTTTATTAATTTATATTTTCATTCAACCAATGAATTAATGCCACGTCAGTTTGTACAAAATAAGTTTGTACAAGAGTTTGTGGCTGTATCATTACTCAATAAGTATATAGTAAAAATAATTTTTAAATAATAATTTTGACAAAATTAATAAATATATAACAAAATTTTCATCATAAGAGTGTATAATCAAATCAAATTAATTTCTAAATTACCGGTATTAGTGTCTATTAAATACTTTAGTATTGTAATTTTTAAATTACAATTACCCAACTTCAATCCCAAATAGAATCTTACTCTTATAACTAAATAAGAAAAAAATCAAGCTCTCAAAACTACCTAGAAAAAACTATCGAGAAGTTAGAACCAGGAATTGCCAAGCAAAGGGTCAAAAGAGTGACTCACAGAGACTTTCTTAAAGCAAGATTTTGATTATTTTATCAACATTACATATTTATTCCTATGACTTCTTCGATAGTACTTTCCCTACAAGAAACGTGAGCAACAATACGTTTTAAGTACCCAAATATTTTAAGTTACAACTACCCAACCTCAATTTCAAATAAAATCTTACTCTTATAACTAAATAAGAAAAAAATCAAGCTCCCAAATCTACCTAGAAAAAAACTCATCGATGTTAGAACAAGGAATTGCCGTGCAAAAGGTCAAAAGAGTGGCTCATAGAGATGGCAAATATCCAATTATGGAGGAAAAATATCCATCTAAACACAAATTTATAATTATCCATAATGGATATATCCATATCCATATCCAGTATTTAATATTGGACATAGATATGGATTTTATCCATATAACTATGAAGATCCATGGATATTTTATTTTTATTATATAAAAATAAAATATAAAATAGTTAAAATTCTAATATTAAATTTGGTTATTAAACTATTTATATTACTAATAATACATACATATATATATATATAAAATAAAATGGCGGTGCGGTGGTCAGTGGCGGCGGTCCGGTAACTTTCCGACAAATTCCGACAGAGATCCGGCAATGTCCGACGACATTCCGACGAGGTCCAGTGACTTTCCGATGGATGTCCATTTATAATATTAAATTAATAAAATAAAATAATAATTATTAATAGTATTAAATAAGTTAAAAAATTAAACGATAATTTTGAAAACTTTAGTTTTTAATATAAGAGGAATTTAAAATTTTCACTAGTTAATATAAATATTTTTATAATTGTTTGTTTATTATATTTTTTATTTTATAAAATTAAAATTTTTTAAACTTGTGTTAGGTTAAACAGATATCCATTGGATAAAAATAATTATCCATATCCATCTATATCCATCTAGATATAATTTTAAAATATCCATTTTAAAATCAAAAAATTTTTGGATGAATATTATCCGATCCAATTAGATGGATATTGTAAATATCCATTATGGAGCGATCCAGTTGCCATCCCTAGTGGCTCACACAGACATCCTTAAAGCAAGATTTTGATTATTTTATCAACATTACATATTAACTCCTATGACTTCTTCGATGGTACTTTCCCTACAAGAAACTTGAACAGCAGTACGTTTTACGTACCCAAGCAATTTTCAGTGATTAAAAAGATCTTCTAGGTAACTTAAAAATTTTCACTTTTTGTTGTCTCATGGGTCAATGGAGTTGGGGCACCTAACTAGCCCCCCAGATTAGGGCCTGGTCAAGACGGACTCGTGGTCCAAGTCGGTGCAGAGAATATATATATATATATTCTTGTAGGGAAATTACCCACGAGACATTTATCATTTTTAGTGATTAAAAGCCTTCGAAAGGAAATTTGTCTTGAGTACTACCAAGTGCGCCACACAAGCATAGCCCTACCTACTGAAGTTAAAAAAAAGATCAGAACAATTTGCTACAACAGTGATCAATGATAGAACTTCAATGAGTCTTCATTGATGAATGGAAAATACCCTATTCAAATAAACAAAGGACAATCTCTTGTACATTTAAGTGTAGAGTTATTCAAGAACCAAACCCACTACCCATGCAAAGGCGGAAATTTTTTAACATCTCAAAATATAACAAAAGAAAAAATTACTTTACAAGCAGTTTTCAGGAAATACAAACCTCAAATTCTCACAAGGGGCCAAAAAAGGGTCAAAGGCTTCTCAACTGTCCTAATCAAGCCAACGAGTAATCCCATCATCCTCTCCAACCGCTGCCAGAATCTCAATACGTACATCCAAAAAAGCCTGCAGTTTGAATCAAGAGAAGCAACATAGGACTGCATTTATTTATTTATTTTTGGTGCCAGGTTTACTGAAATTTCAGTAACTACCTCTTAAAAATCAATTAAAATGGACCATAAACCTAAAACCTATATCAAATCCAGCGCAATCAAAGTATGAACCCTTAGCTATTTGCTAATTTCTTTGATTATAACTATCATTGAAAAAGCTTAAAGCCAGATGGAACTCACAATTTTACCCAATGCATTGGCAGGGCAAAATTTAAAGGATTTTAGGAAAGAAATAAAAGAAAAAAAATACCAGGGGATTTCTGCAGTTGACCAGCCTGCATTCCTCTAGTGGACCTTCTATTGCCCAACTCTCCCAAGCATCAAAGCTGTGACTAGCAAATACGAATTCCATTCTTCTATTAATCTGCAATGTTAAGATAGAATCTGACTTCATCCCCGAGCACTGAACCATATGTTGATGCATTGGCTTACTACTTCAATCAGGAAAAAAAACAACAAAACAGAGTAGAACACATCCTTCCCATTTTTAGAACATTTCATACTGAAAATATTCTTTCCATATTAGATATGAAAAGCAACATGTGAAGTAATGGAAAGTTAGATGAATAAGATTTTTAGGAGGAAGAAATTAGTTATAATTTCAAGTTGATGCATGAAACCTATATCTGTGGTTATTTAGCAAGTGAACAGCTTACCCTCCAAGAAATTCCCCGCATAGACTCTGAGGTTCATAATCTGGTTTTATTAAATGAAATGTCAACTTAGCTTAAAATGAACTCTCTAAAAGATGATTAAATTAATCTATGCCAAGTCTAAAACTTCTGGTCTGTGATACATTCGGGGGGGGGGGGGGGGGGGGGGAAAGGTCCCAGCAGCAAATGCAAAGTTCTAATTAACCACCACCATTAGGAATTACTAGAACAGTGTAATCATGTCACAGAAACCACACTATTCCCATAATTATTCAGATCTCAATTCTTTACCTGAAAGAGATCAAGATCTAAGTTCATAAGTGCTATTCTCTCAATCATTAACCTTCTAAAATTTAAAGAAGATTTGACCTGTACTTTCTGGAAAAGAAAGAACACTCTACATTCAACTCTAAAATGTCTGGATAAAAAGTAAAAACCTCGCAACTAATTATGTAAGGACTAAAAGTATAAAAATTACCTGCAATAACTTTCCTCCAGCAGTAAAAGAACGCAAACCGATTGTGTCCTGATGAAAAGAACCAGAAATCATGTTGGCTAGTAAAAATAATCAACTCAAATTGTGCTTACCATATAGTTACACTGAGTAAAAAGAACCTCCGACAAACCTTGCTTTTGCAAATAAGGAACTGAGCCGCAGGATCTCTTTTTGTTACATTTGACATTGTCTCCAGGATCCAACCGCCGCCTTTATGTCTTTGCCTGGAAATGTGAAGTGCAGGGCGATCTCTTGCGTATAGAGCTACAACATACCCATCTTTCAGTGTTTCACCGGACACTTCACTAAGCTTTTTGCTAGATCTTGAAAGCTTTTTGGAAGTTGATTCTTGTATTGATTCTATAGGTGTTTTCCTACTTCTCAATTCTTCAGGGGAAGCACACCGAGAACTAGCTTGATCAGTGCCACTCATAGCAGTATCGTCTTCTTTGTGTGAGGTACTTTCTTTTTCTAATGCAGAAGGATCATCTGGTTTCTGCAAAGATTTTTGACGGGCATGCCTCTTCTTGGCCTTCTTACCTGACCTGCTGCGCCTTCCATCAGATTTAGTGTTAGCAGAATTTTGAGAAAAACCTGAACCCTGAAGTTGACTGGGAGAATCTCTTGACCAACTGATCCCCTTTTTCAGGGAGTCTTCAGGACTAACTTGAATATCATCTGTCAGTTGGCCACCAACAGAACCCTCCAGAGTGCTAACTTTGTCCAGTTTGTTGTATTGTTCAATTTCATCATCTATTTCATTTTCACATCCTTCCGTGTCAGAAATGGCATTCTTCGGAATAACACCATCAAAGAAGAATGTCTGTAATACAGAAATGGCCTTGTCCCTTATCTCCATCCACACTTCTTCACTATAATCAGCACTGCGAGGTAGTATCAGTACATTGGGCATCTCTCGAACCTGAAAGCAAGTGAATGTGAGACAGACCAATGGTGCTGAAAAACCACGTGTAAACATGCACATACAGAGAAGTTTTTCAGATATTTCCAGATTATGCCAAAAACAGAAGAATTGAGCACAATGTATAATTTGAGATCAGCTGCTCCACAATAGCTAATGCAGAATGTTTTATGCACAAAGAATGTCAAACAAACTATAAGTTAAACAAGGGTTTCAAGTGTCCAACACTTCATTAGAATGAGAACTAATTAACTAGCTACAACCAGCAGACATGTTGAAATTTATCCAAAGAAGCAACTCCATGTAAAAGAATGCCACAGAAGAAATATTAATAAGGGGTAGAGGAAAAGTAAATGGAACCTCATGGAGGTAGCTGTCAACAAAATATCTAATGTTTACTTCCTGGTAACACAATACACATGCCATGCCTTAAACTCAGGCCATAAGCATAGTTATCATACCCATGCTTCCATCCATTGTGGCCCTTCAGCACCATCCAGGGCACAGCCAGCCAAGGTGCCATCAATTAAAAGCTGCTTCACAGCACAATCGTCCAATAGTTGACTGCTGCCCGTATTGACAAGAAATGCCCCTAAATAGAGATGAAAGATTTTTCCAAATTAATAAGCAAATAGAAGAGATCTCAAAACATTGCTTAAGAGGTTCAATGTGAAGGAATTAATATACCGGGCTTAATATGCTGCAAACATTCTGCATTGATAATCTGAATCGTTTCATCTGTTACAGCGCAATGAAGTGATATAACATCACTTGCTGCTAGTAAATCATTAAGGGTATCCATCCTTCGGGCAGCTGAAGGAAATGTTACCTTACCTTTGCCCTGAAGGAAAAAAAGATAACTCAGAAAATCAAAGTCCAAGAATAAACACCAAATTATATGCATAGAGAAAATCAAAGCTCAAAATTGTCCAAGGAGAACTTCTAACCATTTGATCAGGTACACGAGCATTAGAATAATTCACTATATTTCATTGCAAACACTTTTTAAAGCTGCCAGGTCATTTCTAATTTCAGTAGTCCTCATGCATTGTTAAACATATAGTCACCTATATCATACTAACTGATCCATCAGGTTCAATGTATGAGCTGTAACTAGAAGCGCATATCTTCTAAGATGAAGAGTGCAATCGATATAGTACCGTGCTTAACTCTCCAATTCAGCAAAACAAAATAAATGTTTAATTTGTTTAGAATCTCATATGGAACTGTTGTAATCATGACTTCGACTCAAATAATTGTGTACACCAGTCATTCATATTTAAAACAAATGCAGTAAAATGTTAAAGAGTTATAATGGAAGACACCGAACGTTATCTTCATACAAAATATCCACAGCAACCAAAAAAGTGTACGAAAAATATACAACTAGTCCCAGCTCAATACACATCACCACAAGATCCGCTCTGAGCTTACCTTCTGCAAGTTTGATACCCTAAACCATGACCAGATAAACCTCTTTAACATAAGCAACAACTAATTGTGCCTGTCACCATAACTAAAGAAACTTAACCCAGCAGCAGAGTTCAAAAAAACATATTTTTACTTCGTTTGTAGTTCCAAATAGTGATGATCTTGCTCTATATCTTAACCCTAACTACAAGAACCACACAACTTAGCAATAAGAACAAAAGACCAAGTTAGTCAATATCAGTTAAAAAGCATATGTTGAATCCTAAAAAACCATCAGGAATTGCAAACATACACAATCTCACTCTTTAGGTTGTGTCTTAACACCACAACCATCTCAGAAAAGAAAAACTTTTTTCTAGAACCATTCAGCAACTTCTAAGAGAACACTCAATCATAATCTACCTGTAACACAGCCCCTCTATAATAATATATTTAATCTATTCACAAAATCACATTTTTAGCTATCAAAACTTTCATAAGAGTTACAACATGAATAAGAAATCAGCAAATTCCATCTGATTCAACACATACGAACAACAATAAAATTGCAGCCAAAAACAAATATAACATAAAATTTTACTTAAATTTAACCATCATTATCAAATGCGTACCTCAGGAACGTCAAAATAAAGCACACTCATCTTGAATGATAAGCTTCTTGTAGCCAAGGCCCGGGCCGACGCAGATCTACCAACGATCCCCAAAACTAGTCCTCTACAACGCCTCATTCCTCGACAGAGAGGCTGCACCGAGCCAAGCCATCCCGATGCCGAAAGCGCGTGGCGCGCGAGCAGATGCGTCCGTCGCAGCAAGCCGAGGAGGAGAGCCATCACGGTGTCAGCGATCTCCTCAGCTCGAGAGGTATCCACGTGGATTAAACGGAGACCGAGGTCGGCAGCGAGCGCGGAGTCGACGGTGCGGTCGGAGGAGCCGAGGCAGAGTATAAGCTGGTAAGGGCGGAGGCGGCGCTGCGCTGCGCGTGGAAGGTACGCGAGAGAATGGAGAAGGACGGCAGCGGCTGCTTCGATCTTTCCATCGGCTAAGCGGCCGAGAGGTACGTGCTCGACGAGTGCGACGCCAGCTAAGGAGTCTTGTTCTAAGACACAATCTTCGATGCAGTTGAGAGCGACCACAGAGGGGAGAGGTGTAGGGTTATCACGATGAGGCATTGCCGCAGGGAATCTGTTTTTCATCATCTCCTGGCAAGAATCAAGTGTGTTGTTTCTTCTTCACCTAGATCGGCGTGGTTAGTGACTTAGTGGTGATGTCACTTGTCAGTTGTGGTGGTTAGGGTTTAATGATGTAATTACATTTCTAAGGGCTAAGTTGAAGGATGATTTCGATGATCAGTGTTTTTTTTCCCCTTTTTTTTTTTTAAATTTCTTTACTTCTTTCAGTTGCTGCTGCTGCTGCTCCAGAGGCAGAGGAGAAGTTGAAATGACCGCCACGGAGTCCTGTGCTGCGATCCACCTAAATCTTACCCTTTTTTTATTTATTTTGTCTTTTTTTTTAGATCATTCCTGTTATGTCCTGGTTTTTGTCAGCGATGACCCATGTAAAACATGTAATTTAGGGTTTCTCATCAGTTTCAAATTTTAAAGACCGGAAGCCTATAAGAAAAATGAGAGGAAACTAGAAAGGAAGAACCTCGTATTTTTTCATCTTCGTCGCCAATCTTTTTGTGCGTGAACTTCCTGCTTACTGTAAGTTAGTTTTTTTCGTTTTCTTTTTTTTTTTTTAACTGTAAGAAATTGAAACAAATAAAACCTTCACACGAGGCTTCATAATCGCACCTAGTGGGTTTCTAAGATGGTATAGAGTGGAGTCCCAATAAGTAGGAAGGAATCGATGTACACAAGAACGAACCGCTGGATGCAACAAGGATTTTTTGGCCAGTGGTAGTGGATACACTAAATCCGAGTAGGAAGCAAGTCAAGCAACACTTTTGCTAAGGAATGCCGTAAACTAGTTGCACGTAGAAAGTTCGGATACAGTTGTGATACTTGGTAAAAGCAACACTTGGGAGATGATGTGTTTGGCATTTCCTTTGCTTGATGAAAAGAAACTGTTCTGTTCTCAACATACATTAATCAAACCTGCTTTCTGACCACATGAGATTACTAGCTAATTATCAACACACAAAAAAGAATCATAGAGAAAAAGTGGACAGTTCTGGAAGAATAGTCAACCAAACATAAGCTAAGAAGTAGTTTCAGAAAAATAATAACAATAATAATCATCATCCGTACAGAACCCTACAGCAAAAGAGATACATTGTGCTCTGCAATTTCTAACAATTTCTATCCGAAAATGTGCTGTGAACCACATACCAACAGATCCGCCGTGGTCTAATGATAAGAAACTCATCCATCTTCTCAATGCTTCCAGTAGAAAAGACAAGAAACTGTGGTCGATAAAACTGCTAATAGGCATTGAAAAGAATTTTCATTTATTTCAGAAAGAAACAAGTAGCTCGCAACAAATTAAAATTAATAAAATAAAAGAATTACCGCAACCTAGATACAGAACTTCAACACTGTTAGATTAACAATGAAAAGTTCAAAACAAGAAGACTAAAAACTTCACATCAGAGTAGCAAAATTTTACAGGACAGGCAAAATAGATACAATTTTTTCACACCCAGGTAATTTATGCTGGTACTGAAGAGGTCTCTATATCCCTTACACACACATCATTTACTAAGAACTCCAGAGCTAATACCTTAAAGGCATGCTGGTGCAAAGATCGATCAGCACATTACATCACATCCATATTTAATTCAAAACAGCCTCATAGTCTAGATAGCAGTCATGAGAATGAGACAGACGATTCATCTGCTCCCCAACAGCTTTTTGACAAGAAGAAACTCAAACTACTAACGGATACACCATACACCTCTTTATCATCTACAAAAACTCATGACCAACATGTTTTAAGTTACCTTCTTATGCATAGGTTATTAACTCAGCTAAAGCTGTGAGGTATCTCTAACTTCCATTGACATCCCCAAGAATTTTACTTTCCTTTCTCATTGAACCAGAAAAACAAATTCCCAAAGAAATGATTAAGTTCAGGAAAACCTCCTCCTAAACCTCCCAGTAGCTGCTTGATATGAACGCATTAGAAGACCAACACCAATTCCAACTCCGAGGCACATCCCTAAGCCAATTCCAACACCAACTCTAACACCAGCATTAAACCATGAAAGTTGGCCATCCTCACCATAGTACATGTCTTCGGAGTAGATTTTCTCCCCAATTTTTCCATCCAACTCGTAATCATTGAACTCCGCTTCTGTAATCTGCATAGCCCCAGAAATAAATAGACAACCTTTACTGGAATAGACAGACATTGATTAAAAATGCAATTGCATGCACATGTTAAGTTAAAAAAAAAATGCTAAAAGATTCAAAAGATACCACAAATCTCAAAAAATACACAGGAAAATAACAGAAACATGTATGAAAAACATATATTCTGCAACAGTAATCTAAAGCCAAAAGCCATACTTGAAAATAAAATTAAGCAGTGACATCAACACGTCGTACAGTTGGCATTCATCCATGCAGCCAAAATAATTAAATAAATAAATAATAAAAAATAAAAAAAGAAGAAGGCAACGAAAAAAACCTTCAGAGTCCTATGTATGGTAAACTTTTTTTAGATCTCCAAAGAGGGTTTCATGCAATTCGAGTTAAAACCAAGAGAATGACAGAAAAAAATAGTAATACTAAACAGACAAGCTGGCCAGTTTGGGAGGATGGCAGAAGCTTGCCGATAAAGGATTGTGCATGTTTCTCAAAGGTGTTGAGTTCACAAGTTTATAGATCTCGCTTCATTTTCTGCAATTACAAGAACACAAATTAACATACTGGTTTCATGCATCCACTTTTTGATGCAATAGAACATACTCTACATAGAGGACAGACATAGTGGGAGAGAGAACAAGTTCACCTCGTAGACCAAACCAAGAATTCAATATACAAGGAGACATCAAATTCATTTGCATTGCATAAAGATTGCCATCATGTAAAAGTACAGACACTAATAAAATCAGTCAGAGGCTCAAGAAGTTCAAAGCAGACTATAATTAATTTGGTGTCGCCATAAGCCACCATAAGTTTTTTTTTTTTTTTATATATATGCCATCAAACCTATTCCAACTTTTGAAATCATCAAATTTTGTGTAACGATTGGAAAACTGATCGTTATCGCCAAGGTTAACTACATAGTCAAGCTGATACAAAATCCTAATCAGAATCCCTAACTTTCATCTCTCCACCATACAAACATTTGCAATGTAAAAGCATCCCATTAAAAATTTCAACACAAGAAAATGAAACAACATCAAAATCTCGAATCTCAATATACCTGCAATTTCCTTTGTCGAACCAACCCATTACCGCCCTTCAAATTCTTCTCAACCTCCTCATCCTCTGGAATTGAGTCCAGCATCCAGTGTCTGTACCCCTTCCTTCTTGGACTCACCTGTATCGTCTTTGTCAAAATCACCGGCACACCTCCACAACAACCGGCAATATAAACCTCAATAGCCGGAGCCGAAACCCCAAGCTTCGGTTGAAAAAACGCTGAAGAACCAGACCCTATCGCCGTATAACAATCCATACTCCACCCCGCCGTCCTCGAATCACTCCCATTATTCCACGTGGACTCCATCCTCTCCAACGACCCACACAAAACCATGTCCTTGTCAAAAACCTCAAAATCAATACTCCCCGTCACGCGAACGCTATCCGTGCTCACATACGTCACCTCCGATGATTCCTTATTGAGCTGATCGCGACGCAGGGTTAGCGACGTCGTATCGGATGAGGGAACGCGTGAGCCGTTGATTTCTAAAGACACGCCGATCTCGCGACGCTCGTGACAGAGGGTTAAGTGATCGGGCACGCTGGAAATCACGCAAGGCGAGATCCGCACATAAAAGAGCCTGATTTCGAGCCACGCTGAGTGCGTTATCGATGAATTTGGTATTAGATGGTATGAATTTGAACGTTCATGAGAGTCTTGATGATCCATCAAGAGAAATTATAACTTCTTCAGACGGAAGATTTATTGAATTAAATTAGAGTTTAGGAGCATGGAGAGTGAGAGATTCGACGATTCGGTTTTGAAATTGAGAAAATTTCGGTAAATGGAGAAATAATAGACGCGGTTGTTGCGTAAGAGTGATTGATTTGAGAAATTAGGGTTTTGGAATCACGCATTGAAAAATGGAAGACAAGGGTTTTGGTAGGAATCTTCCAAGGTGGAGGTGGTTGAGATCTTCTGTTAAAAGAGGACGAGGACACGGTCAAAATCCGGTTTAAGGGATTGACGCTTGACAACTATGCATGTGAGTTACACGTGTTACCGTTACGAGAGTCTGCTCCTGCCAATTTTTTTTGTTTTGAACAAAAAAAACATTAAAGCTTTTGGTCTTGTCGTCTAGTGAGAAACTATTTTATTGTTTATTGATTTGGAGAAAAAAATCCAATTAATGGTATTTGAAAATAATTTTTTTATTATTTTATAGTTCTAAGAAATAAACATTTATTAAAACATATTCCAGAAGGTATTTTAGTTGGAAGGACATATGACTTGTTTAGTTATTTTATCTGACAATGTTAAATCTTTAACTTGAAAGTTCAAGTTTGAGATTGATCAATAATTGAAGCACCAAAAAATTTCAGTAATGAATGAATACGATGGTACAAAGGAGACACAGAGAGAGGGATGAAGATGGTGAATTCATTTTATACAACTTAGATTGATTTACAGCATCTTCTTTAAGTTTTGAAAGCTACATGCCTGTGAAGTTACCTTCGCCATTACTTTGGCCTTGAAAATTTCTTTGAAGATGTTCTTCGATCCAATTTCCAAGCACATATGGGAGCTGAGGCAGTCCTCAATAATCTAATTTCAGATCAATTCAAAGAGATAAAATTGTATTATCATATCTCTATTTTTTTCAATTATTAAATTTAAAATTACCTTTTCACCTAGTTATAATATTCTTAAAATGATTAAAATTTTTTATTAATGGAATAACGTATACCGCTGAATAGGATACATATTTCTTACACTATTGATGCCGTAAAAAAATTACAGCATTATAAAGGGACCCTTAATATTATTATTTATAGATTATATTCTAATTCACAAAGTCCAACTCTAAGTGTAAATTTATTGGGGGTTTTGGTATAGTTTGTTGGAGACTTTGATAAAAAATAATAATAATAATAATAACTAAACATTAAATATTTTTTTCTTTGCTTTTTTTTTTTTTTTCAATAGGGACTCAAATCGCCACCAGGTGCCAATATTTGGTAATAAGAAGAAACTCATGCAGGTGTAAAGAGTTTGTTAGTGAAGTGATACATTGAGTTTATTTTTATGTGATATATTATAGGGTTAAAATTGTAAATACGGACTATAGAATAATTGAGGGCGCTGATAGCTCCACGCAAATTGTTGTTGTTCTCAAAATTGTGGGAAGGCTATTGGTGCATCTCCACCATCTTTATCAAATCCCTTTTTCATTACTATTCTTTTTAATTCCCAAAATAACCTCCTCAATAAACCTTTCAATTAAAAAGATTATTTATCCAGTTTCACTGTCAAACCTTTTCAAATGCATATTTGGTGTTCTTGCCTTCTTCAAAACAAATAAAAACATGTAATTAACTCAATCGTATGTATTTTTAATTTATTTAAACAAAATAAGCACAAGCCTAGTTGTCTCCTAATTTGCTCATAAAGATAGTAATTTGTTAAAACTTTACAAAACTATCTGTGCAGCAAACACAAATTGAGATAAAACCTAATTTATATCACATTCTTACTCTTTTACATTCGACTGCTTTTTTGTGTTTGTAAGTTTATAGTGGTTGTAATAGAGAAAATGACCAAATAAAATAACCGGGGGTGAATTTAATTAGATAAATTCTTGCCTTTAATATAAAGAATAAGATTATAAATACAAAACAAGAGGGATTTTATAAGGAAAATAGAGGGGTGGCAGTAGTGCCACTGTGCCAGTCCGAAATTCTTCCGTGATTGGAAGATATGCAAAACCTCGTGCAAGAAGGCTTTGTTATTCAAACCCAAGCCCAAACCTACAGAAATCTTTCGATGAGCCCATGCGTATCCCAACTCATTGTTAAGTAAACCCAGCCCCGTACAAAACTGTTTAGCATCGTAGATATCACGTCATCGTGCCCTCTTTAATACAATGAAATATTGTTGACTTTGATATCATTTTTAAATCATGAAACCATACTTGTGTGTGTTTTTTTTTTAACTGTTTTCTACTTGCAAAAAACAAAAAAAAAAAAATGAATGCCACTGTACTCACCCTTATTACTCAAGCCTATGAAAATGACAGAGGGCCTACAACTAAAACGATAAAATGCCAACCCAATCAATCATCAATGAATCCAAATTTGTATAATTTTTTTTTTATTTAAATGCATTGTTACATGATATGATACAGTGAGTCTTCTTAAAGTGAATGTCCGATCATTTCAAATATTTATTTTTAAGGGAAAATTTTAAAACAAAAAGCATTGTTCATTTAGGTTATGTTTTGGGAGCTTGGATAAATTGTGGGATTGAATTAGATTTTGGAATTAACAAAATAGTCTAATTCTAAAGTATGTTTGGTTGTCATGGACTAATAGAGTAGACTAAAATTTAGTCCAAAACAATTGGAATTTTATCAATCCTTATATTTAGATGGATTTGGGTGGGATAAAATTAAATGAAGAATTTGTGTCCCCTTTATCACTCTTTTACTTTTCATTTAACCTAATATTTTAATTAAAAATTAAACATAGAAATTAATTTCATAAATTTTTTAGCCTATAATTTTATTTTATATAGAATATCAAATTTGTATTCATTAATTGTATTATTAATTTATTAGTATTGAATAGTAAACATAAAAATAATCAACTATCTCTTAATAGTAGTATTGAATATTAAATATTAAAACCAATAATTATCAATATAATTTAAAAATATTATATTATTTAAACAGTTATTTAACTTTATTAAATTAAATTAGTAATATATATAATTTAATTTAATCTAATTTAATCCGATTTAATCTTAAAAGTTAATGCAATCCAATCTTATCTTTTAAATGTAGATATGCTGATCCAATAACTTTATTCTCCCTCTTGAGCTGCTAAGATGTCTTCGAACGGCTTTAGTGGTCCCTTTAGTTTGTTTCTCTTATTCCCTTCGCCACTCCGTCCATCTCGTGGATCCCATTAATTCTTTTTTTTTTTTTGAATACTGATTAATCATCATATTACTGCATTACACAGATAGTTACAACTGCTATTATAACAGATATATTACACTGATATTTACAATCAGAAATACATGATTGAGACTTATATTATTACATTGAATTTTGTGAAGTACATGCCCAGACAAATAATCCTTTACAGAAGAGGGATGTCCATACTCCATTCGTATTGCACGAGGGAGAGGAAATTTTTGAAATATTAAACAAATAAGCACGTTAGCCCCCACAAATGTTTTTGTGGGGACTTAAACCATTACCCTCACAATGCTTGTGAGGCCAGCAGCCCACCACTCCGACCAAGGCCGAAGTGACGATCCCATTAATTCTCTAAAGAGTCGGTTTGGGGCCTGGTGGGGCAACTACGCTGCATTCTCCGAGTATACGGAGGGTGCAATAGTCGCCCTAAACGGACCCCAAATAACTCCATCTCCGTGGTTCGTCCTTCCCATTTAACACGTGTCTCATTCTCTTTGGTTCAACTAAAAACTAAAACTAAAACATTCTCCGACACTGATGTAATATATTATATTATTGGCATGTGTCTCATATTATTTTTAATTCGTTGAAAAAAGTTAACACGTGTCTCATTCTCTTTGGTTGAACTAAAACTAGAACATTCTCCAACACTGATGTAATGTATTATGTAATGGCAAATGATCATGTAACATGAGGGCTCCCGTATGTAATTGTCATGGGCCAAACTAATTATTTTTAATTCGTTGAAAAAAGTTAACACGTGTCTCATTCTCTTTGGTTGAACTAAAACTAGAACATTCTCCAACACTGATGTAATATATTATATAATTGGCATACGTCTCATATTATTTTTAATTCGTTGAAAAGATAAAACATGTGAATATGTGATTTATGGGCCGTCATTTTTTTGACACAATAATATGGGAAATTATACCCAGTGTCGTAACTTTTTAATGCCAAATAAATTAATAGATCTAATTAAATGTTGACTTTTATTTTTATTAAAAAAAAAATAATGGGCTCCACAACATATTATTAAATATTTTTTCCTCCTCCTATTTTGTCTCTATAATTAATATGATTTTGATTCTTTGCATCCTTTATTAGTAGTGTTGAAGAACTATCTTATACGTAATCTCCATATTTTCTACTAAAGTAAAAGCATCAATAGCAGATATAAAACATAAAAGAATTAAAGAAACCAAAAAGTTGAGTAGCACGTTGTTTGTTTTGAATTATTAAACAACATTACTCTCTAAGATTGAATGTAAAAAATTATTATATATTTCCTCATATGAATAAATGAATAATGTCATAATATATAGTTAGAAGAACTATCAACCAAGCATTGTACTAAAATCCCATTGGTGAGTGATGTTTAATACGCTTTACTGTCTTCTTTTTCCAATATTGTCTTCTATACTCGATCTTGTTATGTTGTTGCTTTCGTTTTGATATTAATAACATTTTGGTTGCTTGGAATACAGACCAAATTGATAAGAGAGGAATCATACAAATAAAATATGGATACGTTTCGAAAAGAAAAGAATAAAAAAAAATCATGTTGTTAATTGAATCTCTTCATTTTAGTTTCCACAAAAATTTGTATTAAAAAAAGAGAAAATTGAGAGAGATTGGAAGCTAGAACAAATCCAATTTTGGGCATGTTTTGGTGTGCTAATATTGATATTTGTACTTCATTCAAAAGTTATTTACCTGAGAGTTATTTAAGGTACTTAAGGTAGATGAAAGATAGAGACTCTAATTATATTAATTATAGAGAGAAAGTAAGACAAAGAAAAGAAAATGTTTAATAATAAGTTGTGTGACCTATTGATTTTTAATTTTGTTTTTAATAAAATAAAAGTACACATTTAATTTGATCCATTGATTTGTTTAGTATCAAAAGACTATGATTTTGTGTCTACTATCATGTGAAGAAAAAAAAAAAAAAGAGGCTTCCATTTTTTAATAATTCAAAACAAACACCATGGCACTCAACTTTTTGGTTTCTTTTTTTATGTTGTCTTTTAATATTTTCTATATATATATATATATATACACACACATATATATATTCTTTAGTGAGGAAAGTGAGGATAGCAGTAAAAAATAAACAAATATATAAATTTCAATACATTAATAAATAAATAAATATAATTTTTAATATATTAAAATTTATAATTTTTTATTATTATTTTACTAACATTCTCACTTTTATAAAGTTAAAACACACACAAATATATATATAGACTGATTTTAAAAAATTTTCAAACTTTCTTACACTTTAAATTCTTGAATCGAAAACTTCTCATACACACACGTTCATACATATATAAAATAGTGCGCAACTGCGCATATAATTCCGACCCACTCGTTTTTGTACAAAAAGAAAGCAGTTTAAACAATGACCTGAAGATTGAATCACATTGATTACAACCTTGAAAAGCTTTCTTTCCAATCGGTCCCTGTCATTAGCCTGATCCCGACTAAATTGCCCATTGATGGTCAGTAAGATTTCAGATTTCGATCCGAACGGCTGTGAAAATTTTGAAGCATGCAAGTGCAAGAATGGGGACCTCTGTGTGGACCTCGCAGACCGTCGTGGCAATATAGGCCGGCTATTCATCCTCTTTTCATTTTGGCGGGACAACGGAATAAGATTCGCACCTCGTTGGCTCCATCCATGCAAATGTAAGCAGAAATACTGGAAAAAGCAAAAGCTGACATGATTGACACTAATGTTACAGTCATTAGCTATGGTTTTGGTTTTTTTTTTTTTGGGGGATACGTCTATTCACTAAATTCTTAACCTGTCAAATGAGGTTAAGCTAATCCCCTTCATTCGCCACTTGGACAAAGAACTCGACACTCATAATTGCGATCGCATGAGTTTGAGCCTCGCAATGTATTCTAGGTTCTTTTAAAAAAAAATAAAAATTTGAGTGAAGGTAAGGTTTAAAAAATTTGTGTAGTATTACATAAGATTTGTAAATTTAGTCATAATAATTGTCTAATTATAAATATTAGTATTGAATTATAATTTGACCAATAGTCTCATGTAATTAAAAAAAAATTATTTCATTCATTTTCATTTACCTTTTTTTACAGTTGAACTCAATATTTATTACATCCATTAATTTGGGCATATTTTGGTATACCGTAGAGCTACATAATCGTTATGGGTTGGTGTTGGATTGGATTCGTATTTAACAGGCACTAAAATAATAAGAAAATAAATAAGTGTATGAATATGATTAGAGATGGTTAAAAATTAAAAAAAAAATGAAATTGAAAAAATAAGGGTGTTCATAATTTAATATGATTTGCTCAATCCATTTGATCTGCAGAAATACGATCCGTAAAAAATTCGATCCATAGATTAGTGGATTGAAAATTTGAAAATGCGCAGTCGATGGATTGGATATATATTTACTTCTATAAATCCACAAAAATCTGCTAATTCGCAAAAAAAAATAATAATAAACTTGTAAATAATACATTAGTACTTACTAATAAATAAATAAGTTAGAATATAGTTATATTAACACCATATTATATCTTATCCAATAATAATATAAAATAAAAATAATTAAATAAACAAATATAGCTTCATGAGTAGTTAATTTTCATGTATTGATCTAAATAAATGAGATTTTGTTTGGTGTGTTATATTTTGAAATTTTGAATGTATTTTTTAACTTTATTTAAACAATTAATTTATTTAAATCTTATTTAATCTTAAATTTGATCGGTAAGAAAATTATTTTTATATTAATTTTTTATTTAATTAGTTCGTGGATATGACAAAATTAAAATTTTTTAGCTCACTAACAAATCTACAAAATGATAGATTAGATATAAATTGGGTTAAATTCGCATCCGATCCACAGACATATAGATTATATTTATATTAAATTTTATCAATTCATAAATTAAATTAGATTAAAAATTTATAATTTATAAAATTATAGATCGGATATGAATTGGTATGCAATCTGTTAAATCTAATCCATAAACACCCTTAAAAAAAAAAAACTAAATTTGAGACGGATTAGGTGAGATGTTTTATCTGCCCATTATTAGTCTCTAATAACTGCAAGATTGGTCACATGAGTAATTATCAGATCATAGAAAAAAAGTTGTGGATGACAATTATTTAAGATCTGTAACTTTTTTTTTGGGGGGGGGGGGGGTGGGGGATTCAAAAAGTCCATTATTTAAGATCTGCATGTCAAGTTCTCAACGCTTGAGTGATGTCATGTTTGCTGCTGAGACAACGGATGGGTGTAAAATGTTCCAACTCGGTGCAGGAAGATTCAGGAATATATATTAATGAACTTTGCTAGCTTACAGAATCTGTAAGTTACAGACTGCAGCATCAGCCGTTGGATGCGATTGCATGTGGAATGAGAAATTAAACAATAGAAAATGGGATGGTGGGACGGTGGGAGATGTTACTTACAGAATCTGCACCATAGACGAATATTAATTCTCCTTTAAAGCTGTGACTAAGTTACCGTATCTGTACCTTACGGCCATCCTTGCACGGTAAAATGAAAAGTGGACCTAAGTGGGATCCATAGCCATTGTGTGAGGTGCTGTAAGGTACGGATACTGTACCGTAGCATTCTCCCTCTTTTAAATATCAAGCTAAACTAAACTTTATTCTCTTTTGTTTATGGTTTGGCATTTTTTCCTTTGGACTTTAAATTTAAACCGGAGACAGAGAGTTCAATTTTTTTTTTTAACATTTGTGAGATTTATTTTTCTGATATATATTTTTAGGGATTTGTATTATGACACCCCCTCTAATTTTTTTATAAAACTCTCCTTTTTAATTATAATTACATAAATACCCAAATATACATCCAATTAAATCCTCAAATAATTTAATTGTTTAAACAGACTTTTTACAGCCCATATCATAAGCTCCATTAATCTTATAAGCCATAATTTAAAGTTTTTTTTTTCTCGACTATTGTAAGAAAAATCCTCAAGCTTTTATATACATATATGGTGCATTGGAGATGTCAAGGGACAAGGGAGTTTGAGTTTAACATTTTGCAATGGTCTATTCAGATTGCTTTAATTATTTATCAAAGATTAACTGAGGGGAAATCCTGCGGATGTCAGCTTATTCTATGGCTTACGGCTTCGCCTTGATGAACAATTCATCAAGTTGAAGAATGAATATGGAGATTCATTTTCAAAGCTTTTAACTTTTTGGATTGCTCTATAAACATAATCTGAAGTTGAAATCCATTGAATGATAAATGAATATTATTTTTCTTTTGATTTTAAAAAAGGAAAAAAAAAATGACCGGTGGAGAGTGGAAATTATCAAATCAACCAATTGTGGTTCACTACTTCACTTTTTCCTTTTACCCGAAAACGTAGTTCACTACTTCACTTGGGTCCACTCGGCTATCTAAACAGTGACCGTAAGATCAAGTTGATGGGAAAAAAGCAGGACACGTGGCAAGGATCTGTAGCACTTAAGACCTGACGATGTCTGCTTTGGATAATTTTTAAAAACCTCCCCCGAAGTTTGGATTTGTTGCAAGTAGATGACGAAAATCTGTTTGTTTGTAAAAAACTCCTTACGTTTTTACTCTGCTTGGTTGCCGCTTGGGTAATTGTGGGCATTGTTGACATTTCGCAATAAAACAAATCTTTTGCAACTTCCGTTATCTTGAGAACAGTAGCTAGATTTCTCAATCTGTTTCATCCAACACTTCAAAAATTTCAATTTCTTTGAGCTATTGCATTCTCTGGCAAAGTAAACTTCTTTTAATTTTATCACAATGCTTTGAGAAGCTGCCTTACAAAAATCATTCCATGTGAGATCTTGGAACAAATGTATATCCTTTTTATTCTTTTTTCTTTTAACATCCCCAACTGCAGCAGACATATTGGATTTGCAAATGTCACTGTCCATTTTCTTCACAAATGGAGACAAGTTATCTCCACCAAATTCATTTTTATGAGTATAGGACTCATCATCTATAATAGATAAGAGAGCCGAAAAAATTGTGAAAGGGTAGAGGATTCCCTTATGTGTATCACTATTGCTATCTAAGAAAATACCAAAGCCTAGTAGCCTTTTCTGTGAAGAAAACTCGGCAGAGATTAGGGATTTCACTGCAGCTAAAATAGTAATAATATATAGCTCTTGGTCTTGGAGATGAAGGCGAGGATTCAGGTCGATTAAGAGGAGTATACGTTGCGTTTTGGTGTAGTCTACCGCCATTGGTAGAAGTTTAGAAGTGGATTTCTATTTAGATCCGAGTTTGACGAAAAACGTGGTGGTTGCACTTGGCCGCTTGCAAAGTTGGAGACGCTACATGCAAAAACGACGACGTTCTGGAGCTAAGATGTTGATGAAGAGAGAGAGAGACCATGTGCCCCGACCTTTGGGGATTACAATCCATACTTTTTCAAATTGTCACTAGTGACAATATTATTTCTGTACAGTTAACTAATAGTCAATATAAAAATTAATTGATAATATGAGATTTTTTATAATTAAACGAATTTTCGCTGTCTACTTACAATAAATTCGAAGTCGGGATTTTTAAAAATTACCCAGTCTGCTTTCTAAATCTACGGCTGGAAGGCAGTCCCCCATTGTTAAAAAAAAAGCAGCTGTACGTGGAACTTGACCAGTGGGGTCCAGAATCTACGAATCACCTCATGTTCATTGCTTGTGACTTTACGCGCCATAACACTGTTGGCACCAAAAGCTTTTTCTTTGTTTTCAACGTAAAATGCCTTTTAACAATTAACACCTTCGAAGCTTGGCAAGATGAATTCCGTCAGGCGAGCATCACACATCTCTTTTTTTGTGTTTGTCTCGTAATTTAAATAAAATTCAAAAGAAAATGGACGCGGCATGCTGTCATCGCATGCTCTTCTATTGGAAATTAAAAAAATAAAATCGGGCACTGCCCTTTTGCAGCTTTAAAAATAGAAAAATTATTACTGTACTTTTTTTTTTATCTTATATTCATTCAATCATTAAAATATTTTAATATGCTCTCTGCACCACTTTTTTTTTTAAATTTATATCAACTAGTCACTTTTTAACTAACATCGTTAAATAATTTAAATGAGATGATAATTTTACCCCTAAATAAATTAAAAAACTATTTTTATTTTATAAAAACTTTAAAAAATAAGAAAATTATAATTATAAAAATATTCCTAAATTTAATAAAAATAAATATCAAACAAAGGTGCTCAACTGATTTTTATTTAATTTAGGTTTTGTAAAATTTTAATAATTATTTTTATTAAAAAATTATAAATTTACAAAATTTTAATAAAAATGACTGAATTTATTTATTAAAAATTATAATTTTGTAAAATTTTATTAAAATAACTGAATTTATTTATTAAAAAATAAATCCCAAAATTTTAATAATTTAAGGGATTTTTATTAAATCCCAAAATTTTGTAATTATTTTTATAATTATAATTTTATTTAGATTTTTATTAAAAAAATTCTAATTTTGAGATTTATTTTTTATTAAACTTAGGGGTATTTTTATAGTTATAATTTTCTTATTTTTTAAAATTTTTGAAAAATAAAATGATCTTTTAATTTATTTAAAAATAAAATTATTATTTCATTTAAATTATTTAACGATGTTAGTTAAAAAGTAGTTAGTTGATACAAATTAAAAAAAAATGATATAAAGAACATATTAAAATTTTTAATGGTTGAATGAACATAAAACTATCATTTTTCTCAAAAATATAAAAAAAAAATATTAGCAACGTTAATGGAGCATGCCGTCATGTGTGGATGTGACGCTCCTGTGGCGTGGGCCTCACCAGGCAGGCGATGGCTTTTTTAACTGAGCCGTCATTCATTCACTCACTGATTCATGTTACCGAGGGAGCTCGGGCGTTAACATGTTTCAATCTTTCCACTTCCGTAACCAACACATCTCCACTCATTCAACGTTCGTGCACTGATTTATTTGCCCTTTTTAATATTATAAAGAAAAAAAAAAGAAGGGATTTCTCTTTCCTATTCTGCATTTCTTGTTTTGATTCGGATTTGTTCGTTGGGTTTGCAAAACTGTCCAAGCCTCTCTTATCTTTTTTCAACAGAGCATTATTCGATTACGTCTTCCCTATCTTTTCTCCATCTCATTTGGTTTTCTCTCTTTTCTCTCTCTCCATTTCTCAATATTCTCTCTTTATTTTCTTTGGTTCTGATCTGCTATTTTTCTGAGAAAGCAACCAGGAATAATGAAGGTTTGATTCTCACTTTAACGTTACCACCTCTTTTTAATATAATTATATAATACAAGCATATATGTCTATAGATACATGTCTACAAGTTAATTATTACTGGCCTGGGTTCTTCTGATTCCTTCATTTATTTTATTCACTTACTTCATTCTGTTCGTTTAGTCTGATTCGTAATTAATAACTTAATTAAATATGTATGGGCCGCCGACATCATCTGGGTCTTGTTCTTGTTAAGGGTGTCTTTGATCATATCTTTAATTTTATATAGATGTTGTAAACATTTACATTTTTTTTTTTTTTGGTTTAAACATTATAAAGCGGACTATAATCAGAAATCAGAAAGTATGATTTATGTCGTGTTTTCGTTATTAATTATACAGTCTTTTTGAGCTATAAAGTTCTTGTCTTTTTAACATCGATCCAGCTTTTTCGATTCATAAAGGAAGGAAGAATAAAAGAACATACACCTCATATATGTTTCATCAAGTTTGATCTCTCATATATATATATATATATATATATATATTCTGAGATAGATTGATCTTTTGGGTTAATTTGCGATTGCAGAAGGCTGTATTAAAGTTGGATTTGGATGATGCTAAGGCCAAGCAGAAAGCTTTGAAGACTGTCTCTACTCTGTCAGGTACCAAACCATTTTTACTTTTTTTTTAAGCAAAAACAAAAATAAATAAATAAATAAATACCGCAAAGGAATTAGAACTTCAATTTGTGCATTGATTATTTGTTTTGACTGTGACAGAAGATATTATTCTATATTCTTTTCTATGTAGTTTTATATTTTTGAGCCTGTAATGTTCACATCCCGCAAATTAATGATATGATTTCAGTAAATTAAGAACTTACTGATCAGTTTTCACCACATCACCTACGCCTTATGTTTATGATTATCTGGTAACTGGTCAATTCACTCCATTAAAATGATGGTCCACAACTGGTTCACTGTATAAAAGATCGGTACCAGCACCTTTGAAGAAAGAGGAAGAAAATATTTTTAAAAAAAAAACTTTTTATTTCTCACACAAAAAAAGAAAAAGAAAAAAGACAGAGGGAGAGATCTAGGGAAGTTGTTAATTATGTTTTAATTTTAAGTAGGCTTTTTTTGTTTACGTTACTTGGGGAACAGTTAATTATATTATGAGATGAATAATTACAATTTACGTTGATTATCGTGCAAAATGGTGACCGTTAGATTTGTCCTTCACGAAACAAACAATTGCATGAATAGGTTAAACAGTTTGGCTGCACGTGGAATTTTATTCTATTGTTCTTATTAGCATCAGGAGTCATGAAATGATCATTAATTGCTAGCCGTAGTCTCTACTGGATTAATCTTCTATGCGTAGTAATGTTAGATAAAAAAGAAGGCTTTGAGTAACTTGATTTCATTTTAAAAGGGATCGATTCCATTGCCATGGACATGAAGGAGAAGAAATTGACAGTGATAGGAACCGCTGATCCTGTAAACGTTGTGAGCAAATTGAGAAAGTATTGGCCGACGACAGATATAATATTAGTTGGGCCAGCAAAGGAGCCGGAGAAGCCAAAGGAGGAGCCAAAGAAGGAAGAGCCGAAGAAGGAAGAGGAAACTAAGAAAGAAGAGCCAAAGAAAGAAGAAGAAGCTAAGAAAGAAGAGCCCAAAAAAGAAGAACCCAAGAAAGAAGAAGAAAAGAAAGAGGAAGAGAAAAAGAAAGAAGCGGCACCGGCACCGGTACCACCACCGGATCCTGTTTTAGAGCTTGTTAAAGCTTACAGAGCTTATAATCCTCACTTGACCACTCATTACCATGTTCAAAGCATTGAGGAGAATCCAAACGCTTGTGTTATTTGTTAATTTCTCAACAGAAACTAAAGACATTTTGCTAAGTTGGTGACTTGATTTGAATGTCATCAATTCTTATAGTAAGCAGGCAACATCAAGATATCAAGGCAATATCAAGAAATCAAACTTGTGTATATAAAAAGTGCTGCTTCCTTTGTTTCTTTCCATGTATGAGTGAGTAATTGAACTGTAGAAAAAATAAATAAAACTTTTTGAATTTTGTTTCTGTCCATCATCAATTTTTTTCCTCTTCCTTTTTTTTTTTTTTGGGTTTGTTATATTCATTATATACATCAGAGGATCAAAGTAGATGAAGATTTAGCCTCGGATTAGGGTTCATTTCTAGTGGCATTTTTCTTATTTTTGCTAAGCTAAAACTGATTATTATGTGCTTAAATAATTAAGCTTAAAAAATTATGACAGATCACCTCATGCAATAAATAAGCTTCTCTGATCACAATTGACAACTTGTTAGTTGGTACCCAAAATTTGGGCCGTTCCGTAAATTTCCCAGAGTCAATAATAAAATCACGGGCTGAAAATTCATTGTGGGTCACATTGAAGCTTTTGGTTTCAGAACTCCGAGGGTATATTTCATCGAATTACTTGATGTTGTACTCGGAACTGCAGGGGCCTGATTCACATTATATTTCTGGAGTCTAATAATTATGTTTTGTTTTTTTACTTGTACGAATTGATCGGTCATTTTCCATGGGCCACGGTCGGTTGCAGATAGACACTTTATTTTTGGTGGGTTCTTCCACTCTTGTCAATCCTGACCACACAAATAACACAATTACTTAGTTTATTGCCACTGTTCTTGCGATAAGAGTGTTTTTAATTGCTTTAAAAAAATTATTAGGACTGGTGTTACTGTACAATTGATTTGGTTGGCATCTAATACAAACCATATAATGGTGCTTATTAATTCAACTGATGCAATAAGCTTTGCGAGTTGATTACAAGTATTACATCACTGGTTGCTTAGTTGTGTATTCCCCTTAAGAACTAAGCCATGTAAATCTATAATCCTAATTTTGTATCATGATTGCATGTGATGGACGATAATTTTATTTGTGTACATTAAATATATGCTCGCGCGCACTGTACTCTGTGCCTGCATGTGCATTCAGCACAAAGAACACACTCATCAAGTCTTAAGCTATAGATTACACTGGATGCCTACTGTTGTTATAAACTTTTATTATAATAATAATCTCAGTTATAACATTATGTATATGAAACAATGCAATGCGTCAGTACACACACTAACCCTACATTATAATTGGTCCTGATTAAACTTAGTCATCTATCAACTCACTCTATAGTGAGAAGATACATAGAGGGGTGTGTGGATAACTGGATATGTGTGTTTGTGTGTGTTGCGTGTATAATTTTTTAACGAGGGTATTTTCATTTTGTTAAAATGAAGATGCCACTTACAGATAAAAAAATAATACCTCCATATATATATATATATATATATATATATATATATATATATTTATGTATGTATGTATGTATGTATGTATGTATGTATGTATCTCTTTATTGTTTGTACTTAAATGTGTATTCTCACTAAAAAAGAATTTTTTTTATAAAATTATCTAACAAAAATGTCTTGTGGTTTAATCATATTGTATATACATCTTTGTACATACAATTTAGGTACACATATGTATAGAAGATGGGGTGAACTCATTATAAGAGGAATATAAACCACTTGTTGTTTGGAGAAAGTAATCCTACCCAAAATCTACCGATGTTATAACTATTTATAATTAAAGTATCAAATTTATTAATCACGTACTTTTCCATTTTACCTTTGATGGTTGTAAAGTTTAAATGTATTTGGAATATGAATCAAGAAAAATGACTTATATCATTAATGATTGAATTAATTTAATAATAACTATGCAAATTGCACATCGGTTAAAACTATATAAAATGACATAAATATCCATAACAGCTGCTATAATATTCATGAAAATTGCATTTTATTCTTCAAGTGTTGCCTGGTTCGGAAATGTCCCAAACGCACATGTATGCTAATCTCACAAACACGTGGGCTACTTTACATTTTATTATTAAATAAGTTAGTTCAATTATTAAGGGTATACATAAAAAAAAAAAACAAATTAAAGGCATATGAGCCATTTTATTTAATTTTTATATCCCAAAATATTTTAAGTTTTATGGACACCAAGGAGAAAATAGTAAAATGATCAATAAGCTAACACTTAATTAACATAATGGGGGTTTCGATAGGTTTCAATCAATAAAGTTAATGCTTAACTAATTTTAAAATATGAGGGGGTTTTTTTTTTTAATTACTTTCTCTTAATAACCAGGGAGTTCAGTTAATTTTCCTTCTTTATAAGTGGTTATTTTAATTCTAATACTGTTAGTGGAAATATTTTCTTTATTTATCATTTTATTTTTCATAGAGTGATTTGTACAAAAGCCACGTTTATGCAACGTATATAAGAATACGGATATAGCAAAATCAGCTCTATTAGATAAACAGACAAGCAACGAGGTAAATAAATTCATCCCTCTAAAGTTTGCCCATAGATTAAAGAAGTCTATGGATTCGGATTAAGAAAAAAAAATGTCACTAAGTCTCTTCATCTCCCACTTAATCATGACTTAATTTTTAATTTCTGGCTAATCGGCCCAATTAACCTGCTGCTGTCAGTGGCATTGACAAGCTGGTACATATGATATTTATTTATTTGATTAAAAGCTTCACCAAAGTCCACCACTTAGCTTTCTCGCCAGGTCTTCAGTCTTCACAGAATCAGCTTTGAAATGTATCGTTTCACATTCGCATATGTATCCGATGCCGAATTAAAAATGATTGTGTTTTATTCAGCAATCTTCGTGTGGAAAATAATTTAATCAACGTGGAACATGCGTGCAAGCAATAATAATTTGGATTGAGCTGATCAAAAAACAGATATACACGAAGAAATTCAAACAAGAACTTGTTCATACGTAGAACGAAGTTTTAATAGGTATGGGACACTTAAGGTATACAAGATGATCACAATGTTCAAAAATTACATACTCAAGAAGCACAAACAGACAAATTCTTGGGCAAATTTTAGCATAATTTTGTTAAATTTTCTTCACGGCGACTACGACAAATGCTTGTATTCCATTTCATTTGTTAAATAAATTGCCAGTTTTATTGGAGAAGAGACGTGCAGTAGCGAAACATGATTTTACATAATTTTGTCGTGGTCATTGATCAGCTTATTTATAAGCAGCACGCGAGATTGCTCGTTGACTCTGTGACTGGTGTTTTTATCCTGTCTCACGAGGTGCCAAATTTTTCTAACCAAAATTCAAGAGGATCATCGCAAAAACAATTTCCACGCACTCCAAAATCTTCTTTCCTTTGATAGCCTCTTTTCTTGGAGGAAGACACGTAAACAGGTGTCTCTGTTATCAGGTCATACTGAACAAAAGATTCCCAGATGGCAAATTGAGTCTTACAAACATGTTTCGGTGCAAATGAAGAGTAAAATCTCATTTTCAATTTGCTCTCTTTCGAATCATATTCTGTCGGTTCAGTTTGCTTAGCTGGTCAACCGACTAATTGAGCAGAATGTGCAAATTTAGATTGGTGGGGCAGTTGTGTCTCAATTCACAGCGTAAGAATGAAAAAGACTTGACATTACGTTTCGTTCTGGTGCACATGCAACCGAACAAATAGCATTAATCCAATGACATTGTACGGAATGGAAAAAAATCAAATAAAAAACATCTCGTAGCGAGTGCTATTTATTTTGGTCATGTTCCTCGTTCTCTTGTTCAAGCTAACTTAGCATTTCACAGATTTTGTTCACATTTGTTTTTTTATAAAAACATTAAACAATTTCATTTTTGCTGTGTGCATGGTGTACACATTAATTAACAAGGAGAATAATAATAATTAAAAAAATAATAAAAAAGGAAAATATAGCAAATAGTCTGTGAGCATCATCATGTATACGGAGCATTAGCTCACAGAATATATAATAGGATTTTTTTAAGTTCCATTTTATTGTAACTGACAATTAGACAAAGGGTTATTTTATGATGGCGTGATAAAGGTTGCAACATCAATACCATAATTAAATATAAATTATGTAAACGAAACATAAAACTTGTAAATCAACATTAATTATAGAATAAAACATAAATTTGAGAAATTAAACATAATAATTGTAAATAGAAGATAAAACGTTTACAAAAAAAAAAAATTAGGACCAAGTGGTATTAATAAGTTACATTAAAACGTAATTCGGGGACACTCTTAAAAGTAATATCGCAATTGGGACATTATCACGAGTTAACCAGGCATGCTTTGATCATATTCTATGCTTGCTCATGTCATACTGGCGTGGCCACGTTTTAAAAGCTGTGCACGAGGCATGCAAGTTTTAGGCATGTTGCCACGCTTATGGACATTTATCACCTGCCAGCTTATCATCCATTTTTAATACGGAAAAAAAAAAAGAGTACCGAGAGCAATCAAGATAGATTGATAATCCTGATCAAACAAATGCTTGGGCTTTGGGGGAACAAGAAACAAGATTACTTACTAACATATGAAATTTTTTTGAAATTCTATTACTTCCACTATATATGATGAATTACACAATCAAACATCATCATATATGAAACACAAAAGTTCAATTATCAATTAAATTAAGAAGATACCACCCCTAGCTTTTCGCAGTGAAAACACGCTAATTAAATCTAGCAGTCCCACAAAAAGGTGACAGAACCCACGCTACTGGGAAAAAATGACAGTTACTTCGTGGAATCACCACTTATTTTTTGAGTAGATAGAATAAATATAATATTCCTCTTTTAAGTCCTTGCCCGGACGAGAGGCGACTGGGGAATTGGAGAGTGAGGAGACATCATGTGCGGCGACATGACACCTTGTTCGTAGATCCTCGATGAGAAGCTGACGCGAAGATTCTGCTGCCAACGTTTCTTGGTTGGTTTCTCACTTTCCTTATCCTGTTGCACAAATGCGGCAATTCGGTTTAGTGCAACTTGCAATGTGTCATCATCCATGTTAGCAAAGCAAACCCTAAACCAACCAGGCTCAGTACACTGAAACGAAGAGCCAGGCGAAACATTGAGCTTCACATCGTTGACAATGGTGCGCCACAGAGCAATTTCACCTTCTAATGTTTTTTCCTTAAGCAGATGACGCAAGTCCATCCAAAAAAAAAGACCCGCATTGCTTTTCAAGCAGTTGATTCCAACTTGTTCAAGTCCCTTGGTGAAATTATGGTGTCTCTTAGCTAACCTCTTGGAGGTCTCCACGAGAAAGTTATCGACAAACTCATCATCAGAGAGCATTGAAGCAAGCAAGTACTGAGTCTGCGAAGAGACTAAACCGAAGCTCGACATCTTGCGGCCGCAATTCACAACAGTATCATTAAACGAGTACACAATGCCAACTCTAAAGCCAGGGAGCCCCATGTCCTTAGACAAGCTGTAAATGATATGAATGAGGTCACGATTGCAGTCCATTTCTTGAATGACTTCAGCAACGCTCGTGAACTTAGGAGAGCTGAAGACAGTGGCCGCATAAATCTCGTCGCATACAAGGTGAATGTTCTTGTCATTGATGAAGCTCACTAAGCTTTTAAGTGTGTCTCTGTCCAAAGTTGTGCCTAGTGGATTCGAAGGGTTTGTTATGATCAAGCCTTTGATGTTGATGCTGGCTTCTTGGGCCCTTTCGTAAGCTGCCTCCAGTGCTTCTCTCGTTATTTTGAAATTGTTGGAGATGTCGCAGTGAACTGGGACAATTTGTACCCCAGTGCGCCATGACAGATCACGGTCGAATCTGCAATCAAGATTAGAATATTGTTCAGTACACATTTTAATTTACTCGTTACTTAAAAAGATATGATCCACGTTGGATTTAAAATTTTATTTATTTTTGTCAATGTAATTAAAGAGACAAAATTTGAAAGCTGTAGTAGAATTTTAACACAAATTCTGATGTAGATTAGACCGTGGAAATTTTCCAAACATTTAATAAGTTTGGTTTGAATTTTGACCATCGAACCAACATCAAAGAAAAGGACTAGTTTTTCATTGGTCTACAGTTCAAAGGTCAATAATGCTCTTGGTCAATCAAATGTTGAGTAATTAATGGATTTTTTTTTAAAAAAATAATTGTTTTTCTCTACCACTGATCTAGAATTTAGCAAGATTCTAATCTTGATTAGTTTAGTATATTAATTCACTAATTCCAATTTCAAACTAAGGTCAATGAGTTTGACCTAATTCATTTAATTCCCTGCGTTGAAAATTGAGGGGAAAACACAGTTGAATAAGACTAAAACACTGGATATATGCATATGGTAGTAGGTGGTGTTCGCATGTCGCTGGTCAAGTTGTAGTAAATAGTAATAGCAAGCCCAAGACTTAGAGCCTCTAAAACCATGTTAATGCCTTTTCATCTAGTGCTTTTATTTAAATAATTTGAATGTCAGGATAGCCCTCTTCTCTTCCATCAGTTAGTTTTCAACTAACTCAATATCGTTCAACCTCTAGTGCTGTATAAATTAGCACAAAATTATATTATAATTGATGAAGAAAATGTAAAGAAGAGAGAGTGTTTCGTACGCTGCATAATAAGGTGAAGGCACAAGAAAAGCATCGCCAGGATTGGCTAAGCAAAACATGATAAGCTCGTTAGCTCCAGTTGCTCCGCCACCCATAACTATACGATCTGGGTCAAATGTTACCCTGCCGCCTCTCCCTTTCCCCATAAACTTTGCCACGGCCTGCAAAAAATTTAACAGAATCGTTATTAATATTGTTTCATGAAGTAACAGTAATTAATTATATGCTGCATGCATGTTGCAATATATATATATATATATATATATATATACCTGTCTAAATTCCGGGAGGCCATGATAGTCCTGAAAGATAGCAATATCTTTGAAGACTTCAACACCTTCAGCTGTGCAAATTGATGCATATGGGTTTTTGGTAATCCAATCCTTGATCAAATCGAAGCAAAGCTGCAAATAAGAGAGGCGAAGCAAATTATTAATTACGCCGTATATTAATGACTTTTGCCGCATCGGGCTGTGACGATATAATTTAATTAGAAGGAGCTGGCTGGCTAGCTTGAGGCCAAACCTGATTCTCTGCAAGACCAAGTTGAATGACACCCCCAGGATTTTGAGTTGGGTGAAAAGGGTTCCTATCAAATGCCTTCCACCCGTCGAAGTAAGCCGAGTCTTCGCCGTGGCCATTGTTTGTAGCAATCTTAGACAAGATTCCCATTGTCTCTTCTTAGTAATCTTGTATGCGAAAGAAAAAAAAGGTCAGTATTTTTTATTGTGTTATGGCTAGAGAAGCTTGAAATTGGAATGTTGAATATTTTTAGCTGAGCTCTAGCAATTTAGTGAGGGACGAATGATAGAAGTGTGGGGATTTTATAGGCAGTGGGAGTTGGAAAAAGTTTGCCAGCACAGGGAAAAGTCTCTTCAAAATTCAAATTGTTGGAAAAAAAACGAGACTCTAGGTTGGAAATTAATAACAGGATTTAAAATTCCTTCTTCTTTATCAGTCCAAGCGTAATTGCTTGCGTGTAAATTCATGATTCATATAAAGCGCATCAGCATTTTTGATATATAAGTGCACGTGTAAGTGGGGTTTTTGATTTTTCATACTTTGCTTACATGGAAATTTAATCGGGAGCCAGAAGCTGGCTTTGCAATGTGCATGAGGAATTCAACAGCACTATAAAATGAAGTTTCCATGAAGTACACGGGCTTTGAAGAATTTTTGGAAATAAAATATGGGGATTTACCGTATTGCCGGCAAAAGCACTTTTTGGGCGGTATTTGGACTTATCTACCCCATAGTTATGCCATGAGACTCACAATGAATGTACCAGGTGTTAAGTCAGGAATTAATTAATTATTTTAAAAAAATTAAAAAAATTGGGGGCAGTTCCATTAATTTTATTTTCTTCGCCCTTTTAACAAAGATTGCTTGCGCGACAAGGATTTTTCTAAGGGTCCCCCACAATTCCAATCCGATTTCCTAGGTTTTTCTAAGACATTTCTTTCCGTTCTTTCTATCTTACATGTTATGGAAATTATGTCTTAATCTTGTCTCTTGCATGATTTAATTCAAAGATATGAATTTCTCATTTTTAGTACAATCATCTTAAAAGGTATTGCACCTACCTAACGTGTTGATTTCACTTATGCGCGCAATCTCTTATCTCTCTTTTTTTTTTATTAATTACTTTTCATACTTAATTGGTCAACCGTGTTTATGCACTCATAAAATATCCTACTTACTTGATACTAATTTAAGTACAAACACAGTAGATGTTCAAAGACAAAGACATTTAATATGTAGCCACCTAAAGCAGCCACCGTCCTTTACCGGCTAACGTGAGTCATGGCCTTTGCCTCACCGGCACCGCTCACCAATTTTCAATTGTAAGTTAGTTTTTTAATTCTCTATTAGCATTTCTGTACGCAATTCTATTCTGTCACTCTTGCTATATAGATAGTTAGATACTCTCTAGAATCTTGTACTTTTATTTATTTATTTGTTTATTTATTTTTATAAACTATATATAGTTGGTGGCTTTCTCTCACCTTCCTCCATACTACAAAAACAAGATATATGCATAATATATAGTTTATTTTCAATCATGAAGTTCCGCGTTTCATTTATAGGTTCTGTGCTTATCAGTGAATTTGAATTTTCGAGATTAATGCTATATATTGGTTATAAATTACATCACTTATATATATATATATATGTATGTATATTTTGGTGCGAACGAGATTTGATTACCAATTTCCATTTGCAAAGAAATCGCTTTTATGTGCTCTTTGGAGCAGTGGACTAAATGGGACTCAAAATACTCTCAAATTATATGAAACCCCACCAGATGCACCTTAATCTTAAACTTGCTTTTGATTTTGAAGTCGCATTGAAAAACACGAGTCATCAATGACGTAATTTGTTAAATTAGACTTTGAAAACAAGCTACGTTACTTGAGGTTCACGACTAAACGTTGCTGTGTCCAACTTTAAAACATTGTGTTCGGTAAAATGGATATTAATTTTAGAAAAAAAAAAGTAAAGTGAAGATTCGGTAGATTATTAATTAAAAAGCAAAACAAAAACGAGTGGGAAATTCACTATTTGACTTGGCAATTACATTTGTCCATCGCCAAAGCTTCTCTGCTTTCTTGCGCGAAGGGTAATTTCTTTCGCCCACCCCAGCTGTATGAGTTGGTTAGCACTGAGCATGCCTGATATACTGTCAATTCATAACATAACATAGGCCATCCGTATTTAATTAATTGGGTAAATTCTTCTTCAGTGCATAGAATTATTAGGAATCAATTCTCAGTTGTTGATCCAAAAATATTCATCCCATTATTATTTCTGTTAGCGTAAAATTTTATTGAAAGAAGTAACTTCTTTTATTAATCTAATTTGCTATACCTAATAACATCAAAATACAATCTTTTGCCCTCTAAATAGCATCTATTTTTAAATATAGGAGGGATTAATTGTGAATTAACGTACGCTGGATAATAGAGATTAGTTTAGTTTAGTAAGGAAAAAAAATGATAAATAGTTAGTACTCCTCTATATACTACATAGTTTGTTTATTTATTTATTTATTTTTACCATACCGAATTAGATAGGCAGCTAAGTAACCAAACAATTAGAGACAATCTATCTTGATTGAGATCAATAGGTTGGCTTAGACCGCAAATTTTAAAAAAGTATATTTAGTTCCTATTTGGAATTGAGGTGTTGTAATTTTTAAGTTACAGTTTTTGTAGAAAAAATGTTGCAACTATGAAACGAAAGTTAATAATACGTAGTAAATAATAATGTTGACAAAACTATTAAAAATATAATAGATTTTTCATTATATAAGTGAAAATCATATCAACATAATTGTGTTTATCAAATATGTTAGTGCTGTATCTTAAAAGTTATAGCTACTTAGCATCAATTTCAAACGGACCCTTAACATGATGATCAGAAATCTGTTACTTCGAATCTTTTATGTCTGTCTCATTATGTATGAAAATGAAAATGAAAATATTTGAAGATGTCATCATGGTTTTATCGAAAAGAAGAAAATAAGAAAAGAAGACGAGGATCGAAGACATCTTTTCAAGACTGGCCGAATACATTATCTGATAAGCGAACTCAAGAAGCTCAAAACTCTTTTTCTATAGTTAGGTGCGAGTGTGACTACCGCTTGTATAGTTGTACATAGGGTTTTCAAACTTTGTACGCATCGAGATTGTACACGTACATCTTTTATGTGATCTGATCACTTACTTGGGTGTTGGGTCATTGATGTAATTCTAAATTCTAATAATTGTTGATTGATTTTGATTTGATGTCAAATATGAAACAAAACTTTGTTCATTTTTTACTTAAAGACGACACATGACTTGAGCCCTCAGGTGATTAATATTTTCCACACTTGTACGGCAGTATTCAACCACTCTACATGTGTACACTCTTTTTTTTTTTTTTTTTGAGGATATGTGTGTATACTCGCTCTACATGTGTGTACATTAGATTGACTTTGTGGCATTACTAGCTGCTAGTGTAAATAAAATCAATATCAATTTGAAACCGTTTTTAAGCTTATTATATAGTACAAGTTATCAATTCGCAATCTAGTAGTTTCAAATGACATGCTCTTACTAACGCTCCTGTTGAATAATTGGTATTACTCGTCAGAAACATTACATAATAATAATAATAATAATAATAATAATAATAATGTAGCAGAATCTACTATTTTGAATTGGACCCTTCTGGTGGTTAAACAAGATAAAGATTCTGGATAATTCTACTATGTTATTATATAAATTTTCTAGATTAATAAACAAAGTTTTAAGAAGAGCTAAGAAATTATGTATGAAACTAACCCAATTAGGGCTTTTAACCGCATGTTCTTTTGTTATTTTCCTGGTAAAATATAATAAAAAATTTAAACATCATAACATATAACTATCATACGATCTCTTCAAAAAAAAAAAAAAAAAACTATCATACGATAGAATGGCTCCTTAAATTTGAACATTATAATATGTAACTACTATGATATAAAATAACCTCTTCAAATTAAAAAATATATATCTCCCGGTCAATCACATGAGTCGAGCCATCAATCTCTCAACTAATTTTGAGTATAAAGAATAGTATTATATGTTAAGGGAAAATTATCTCCCAACTAACCTAAGAATATCGAAAGTTGAAGAAGTCACTGCAAATTTATGATAATATCTAGACACTACCTTGAGTTCTAATTTTATATCAATCAATTATTTTTTTAGTAATTTGGTTAGCCACCATAAAAAAAAAAAAAAAAAAAATCTAAGACAAAAGACTATTTCAATTAAGAAAGTAAAGCAATGACTTTACTATTTTTTCATTTTAGACTGAGTTAACGAAAAATTTACTGAGCGAAATAAAATTAAAACTTAATATAAAGATATCATCAGAAAAAAGTCATAGTGACGACTTGCCTTTGCAATAACGTTGAGCTAGTTGGAGCTTATCTCCCTTTGTTAAGTAACAGCGAAGGGCTTTTTGATAATTTAATGGTCAGCCAAATCGGTGGCTGTTTTCTACTTGACTTTTTTGGTCAATCGAATTAAAAACAGTCTTACTAGGTGTCCAATTGGACCCGCTTGTCCGGTTGTCTTCCACTGTTGGTGATTTTTTTCGATGGCCTTTTTGTTTACAAGGCTGCAAGTCAAACTTTAAACACGTGTTAGTTCTGCATATCTTGGCCGCCGGATCTGCCTTGTTTGTTGTTTATTTAACTCCTCAGTTGATTTTACTGGCTGCGACCTTTCCAATAGCATTATTTATTTTTCAAAAATTATTTTTATTCAATTTTTTTTTTCTCTTCACCGTTTAAATCGAATATTAACTTGTGATAAGATTAATATTATCAATAATCATAAAACTCATCACTTGTTCACATAATTTTTTTAAAAATGCAATACAGAAACTCATCGTATGTTGGTGGAGACAGGAGCGGATGTAGTGTAGGACTAGTGGGGGCTTGAGCCTCCACTGAAAAAAAAAAAAAAACCCTTTTTGTTTAAAAAAATTAATAAATTTTTAAATAATCTCTATCAAATTATCAAAAAGCCCCGTTCTTTCAGTTTCTATAACCACAATAGAGAGAACATTTTCAGCAATGAAATTTATGAAGAATGAACTTCGGAATCGGATGAGAGATGAATGGATAAATAATAATTTGATTGTTTATGTAGAAAAATATGTATTTAATAGTGTTGATAATAAGTGTATTACACAATGTTTTCAAAATATGAAATCACATAAAGAACAATTGTAAATGTGTTATAAAAAATTTTATATACTCAAGTTTCAGTTTTTACATTTTGTTGTTATTTAATTTAGCCCTGGGTAAATTATTTTTTTAAATCCGCCACTGGGTGGAGATGATGGCTGACGGTGAAAAAAATTGGTGGTGGTGGCAATATTGAGCTTGTTGTTTACACCAAAGGGATTGGAAAAGAGATAATAAAATAAAATAAAAAATAATAATTTCTGAAAAATAATACAATAAGTTGAAAAGTGAGGACCCGTAAGATAATTTGAGAAGATCAAATGTCATTACTGCTCCTATAATTCATTCACTTATTACATAGTTCAGCCCATAAATCCGATTCAAAATTCCATATAGCTCGAACTGGTGTTCCTTAAGGTATCTTTGTCCATCAAATTGGTGTACAGTGGCCTACGAAAATAAGTAAGATTCCGACTTTTCAAGTATTTTGTATGATTGACAAAAAGAGGACAATGTCACTATGAAATGAGAAATTTTATAATACTTATAATGTATTGCAATCAATTGATGCATGTATGATATGTGTAATTGAATTTAATATAATCACCACTTGCATGATGGTTTTTTAAAATAAATGCACACTTATTATAACATTATTTATTTATTGTATTGTTGACGCGATATATCTGATGTATTTTAAAATTTCTCGAAATGAAATTTGTGCACCCTCTTTTCCATTGGGCAAATTCACTTCCCACTCACCGGATTGCACCTAAAAATTGCAGGTGACCACAATGCCATAGATGCTCAAACTTACTAGTGTTTGATGATTTGAATGGCAATTCCTGATTTTGGATATAATAGATACACGTACCAAAAGAAATTGTCATCTCTAGTATTGACCATTAGCGCCCCAGTGAATTCAACATCTTGCATCCTCTTAAAATTCTTTTCAAGTCTGATTGGCTCCAACTAGAAAACTTTTATTTATCATGTGATTATTAAATATCGCACGTTGAGTTAAGACTGTTAAAAAAAAAAAAAGGACTTATTAACAGTTTTGGTCCTGTTTCCATTCAACGGGCACGATGGGGTGAATTCAACAATCTTGCTTCGAGGTTTTAACCAATCCAGGCACCTGGAACCAGCAAATTCCGCAGGCCAAAACTAAAGAAAAATCAACACCTAATCCGGTAGAATGTTGAACATTCTTAGCGGAAAACATTATACAAAGCATTTAAATTGTAAAGTAACCGGTTATTCATGTTCCGAGAGAATGTCTTTGACACCATTACTGCAAAAAGCAAAGGATTAGTTCAAATTGAACTCTTATGAATCCTGTTTCCAAACACACGCGGGTATTCTTTTCTACCTCAATGCTAAACTTACCATTGCATTTTTCAATAACCTTATTTTGACCATTACTCATATATCATTTCATCCCGCCGAAAGCACAACTGGAACCATCAACATGATTGTAATATGCGGTAACGAGATAATTATTGAAAACATGGCTAATATCAATGGAAGAGCAAAATCTCTAGTCAAACATTGATGAAACTATGTCAACAATATCAAGTGCTTCATTTTCACTTTGTCGGAGTTTGTAAAATATCTTAAAACTTTTCAGAGCCAGATCAAAAATGTTGTGAAAAGGGTTATTTTAATGCAAGAAATTCAACATCAATCTAATGTACACCATGTGCGTCAACATTGTGTAAAACACGAGACGAACAGATAGCAGAGACACATGCCTTCTGCATGGGAAACTTTGCACAAGTTTGACTTACAATCTAAATACTGTACGGTTCTTTGTTTTTGAACATACTGGATACGAAGAAGCTTAGGCAAATACATTTACTTGATGGTTTTCAGAAACTACTTTTCAACATAAGCCTAAAACTAGTTCAAAACAAATAAACAAAAGAAAAAACAGCTTTTACTACCTTTTAATTTTATGAGATCATACAAAATTTCTACCCAAAAACTCAAAATAATGTGCTATTGTCCATGGCAATTCAGACACCAAATTTACTTTCGAGATAAATTGGCAAAGCTTCGTTGTAAAACGAGAGCCTTTTGTCATCTCACTACCTTATCCTTTGATCCGTTGCTTCAAGTCGAATAAATATTTACATTACAAGACTTCAGTAGCAACTGTCCCAAAAATAGGTGTTTCTTCGTACAATATGACCACTCAATTTAAGCTTGAATGAGCACAATGTGAGGTGTGACCACGTTGCTATTGGTCCATCCAGAAGGCAATGAACCATATTACTGGAAACAAGTTCAGCTGCCCCTTCACTTGTATTTCTCTTTAGCATATCAATGGCATGTAGCTAATGAACTTCAGCCTTTCTTTTTGGACACAAAGTCATCGAACCTGAGAAGCTGTATACCTAGTGACTTGAACATGTTCTTACATTCAATTAGTGACCGACCCTTCCAAAGAAGTGTTCTATTTGCAAGCATCCTTGAGACTGCACACTGCTTGTTTTTGCTCCATATTTTAACCTCTTGGCACACGACAGATTCTCCTTACCATCCTGCATAAAAGAGGTAGATGCTACTCATATTGTTAAACTATTAATGTCATAAATATGAAAACATGTAATATAGACCAAGTGACACCCATGAACTGTATGGGGATGACAGCAATACTACACAACAATATTTGAAGGGAGGTGGGGCAATGAATATATGAATTCAACACAAAAGAGTGGAAGTTAGCAAGAAATGAAATGCAACTACCTGCTTGTAAAGATTCTTAAAACCATGCAGAATCTAAGAACAGCACACTGATAGGAATAACTACTATCAAACTAATAAGAAATACGGCTCATAGTGCAAAGAAATTGAACGGGGAAATGAATCTTTGAACCCACCATTGAAGATTGATTGGAAGACCTCAGAACTTTAACTCTACCACCTCTGCCATCAGCTCCAACAGTAATCAGATCACCAATATTTGATCCCTTCATCTGGCCACGCTTGCACCATTTCCCCAAATATCGATTTGTTCCATCTGGACCAAGCACTCCACTTGAGAAACATACATCCCCTGGAAATTTTAGTAAGTCAACAAGAAAAAGGTGTTGAAATATTAGATACCAACATTCTTTGACCAATAAAATACCATGAACACAAAATAAAGAAAAAAAAGACTATTTTCATTAAATTATGGTATTCCAGATCAATCTATTCCCCGAAAACTCAAAGAAAACTGAAATTGCACCAACAAGAATATACCTGGTTTGGATAGTGACACAGGTGATGGAGGATTTTTTTTAATGTTGACAATGGGCTGCACTTGTGCACTGTCAGGAACAATCAAAGTAACATCCTCATCTATATCAATAGTAGGAGCTGAACCTAATCTTGATGGAGTAGGCTTCTGGACAACATCAGCAATGGTTTGATGTATTGAATTATGATTTGAAAGTCCAAACACAACTGAAGAAAATCTTGAGGTATCCTCACGTTGTAAAGCATTTCTCTCCTTCCCATGAGACTTGGCACTTCCACCTTCCCTGGTATGATTTGCATCAATGTTCTTAATGGCATTGAAGTTTTCACTCTTTGTGGAAAACGAAAAATCATTGGTCACTCTTGAAGTCCAATCCAAATTATAGATGGGTACTGAATGCTGTTCCCTTTGATCTTCAAGTGAAACGTTATTGGTACACAAAGAAATAGAATTATCTTCAGTAGCACCCTTGAGAATCTCTTCCTTCTGACTGGCTTTCTTCGAGACTTTTAAAGCTCTCAAAACTTCATTATCTTTTAATTCTACAGCTGTCTCCAGTTCTTGGACCCTTGTCTAATGATATCCAAGTAAGAAAAGGTTTGTTGAGTCAAATTAAGAACAACTTACCAAATAAGATTTTGCATTGGTTCTCATCATCGACTAACCTTTAGTTTATTTATTTTTTCTTTAGCTTTCTCAAGTTTCTCAGAAAAACGAGCCTTTTCTCTTCCTAGAAGATTGCACTTGGCCATCAATTCTGTATAATTCCTGTTAAAAAAATGGTCAGCCCTAAAGTATGTGCAATATCAATAGTAACCAAGGAAAAAAAATGCAGGATACTAACATTAATATCATAAACACATGATAGACATTCTCCTGATAAACACAGTGGATTAGTGTTATCTTGTGATCTTTAAAGATTAAATCATTTTTAAAAATAGAGCTGGCCAGTTGACTTCAGTTGAAATCAGAAGCCATGGTAAAAACTCCAACAATTTGTACAGCAAGTATATCTTAATAAATTATTAGTATGGACAAAATTTTAACTCACTTATTGCGAATGACCAAAGACTTTCTTAGAACATCTATTGTATCCTTGTTGTTCGCCCCGTTTCCCAAAAGGGCAAATTTTAGAACTTCATCTTCATCCAGGTTCAAATCGGACACCCTAAATTGAATAACATGCAACTGAGTCAGAAATTCGTAAAACGATTTCCAATTAGTCAAAAATAGTATTGAATTACAAAACAACTACACTCACAATTTGAGTGAAGCAAGCTCTTTGGCCAAAGCCATATTCCTTTGTTTCAGCTTCAAGCATTCTAATGTTACTTTATCAAGCTCCTATAAAACAATTTCCATAAACTTTCTAAACATATACCTAATTATCAATATAAACCAAAATCTAATATAAAGCATCTGAACAATGACAAAGAAAGTAAGCCACCTGAGATTTTGAATGAAGCAATTGTTCAACGGATACTTTTTGTCTCAAGGCTTCATTTTTTAATGCTGCTTCCTCCTTAATACGCTCTTTGCAAAGACACAACTAAAAGAACAATTGCCTATTAACATCAAAGCCAAAAAGAAATCCAGAAACTTCTATTTTCGTTTTTTTTTTAATAAGAACAATCAATTAATACCTCGTCGTTAATTTCTTTAATCTCTTTTCCTTGACTCTCCAAAACCGTATGGAGCCTCGAAACCTTGACTTCCAATATTTTCACTTCAGCACGCGAAACCTCTGGATCTTCAACTTCGGGATCTTTGGGCTTCTGTGAAATAACCAAATCGATTTGGTCGCCAATTGACTGAAAATAAAGTCGACTTACATTACTCGACGAACATCTTTGCTTGCACACAGGACACGTGCACTTCTTCGAACTTGAACAGTACTCGAACCACTGCTGTAAGCTAGGGTTTCCAGCAAAAAAACAAAAAACCAATTTCATAACACACATAGTAAAAGATTGTTTATAATTTACTCGCACTCACCAGAGCTCGTGAAAGACGTGACCACAAATTGAGATAACTTGGAGGTCTTCAACAATTGGCTTGAGATCTTCGTAACAAATTGAGCATATAGTCTTGCCAAATTTGTTCTCAATTCCCATCTCTGTTTTTTTTCGGGTCTTCCCCTCCGTGGTTGCCCTCGCTCTTCTTTCTCTTCTTATTTTTCTTGAAAATGCAGCGAAATTCGAAAACAAAAGCGGGGGAGGCGGCGGGAAAATGTGAAAATTTAAATTATACTTTTGGCACCGCACAGAATATCACGTGCCAGTCACGTGGTCTTCCGGTCAATGTTTTTTCCTTTTCTGGACATTTTTAAAAGAAATGGAAAAGCCCAAATTGGGCCGGCGATTGTCGCTTCTTGCTATTGTTAAATCTTCACATTCCGAGTACCATTATTTTTTTTTTCTCTCCCTTTTCTTGAATCTTGAATATTTAACACAGATCGATTTTACATTGCCACCAAATGAGCATGAAATTTTGATGCAAAATAACAATTTTCCAATTAGACGAAAAGAAAATACCCTAGTAACACTCATGAGAAGGGCGCAATCAAGTGGTCGTTTCTGGTCCTTACGGCACAGAAACAAGAATATCGACCTCCCTATTCGCTGTGAAAATGCCCACAATTTTTTCGTTTTAATCACACGTTATTACCGCTACGAATTTTAAACCTTTCCATTGAGACGGTGACTCGGTGGGCAAAGCTGGGTCGGTTGACTTGGGATTTGTTTACAGGGACTGGGCTGGTCCGTTAAAGCATGGGCCATACTCATTGGTTTATTGAGGGACTGAGGTGGCCCATTAAAGCATGGGCCAACACTTATGCAGACTGTCAAATATCGTTTTTGGGCCCTTTTTTCTTTCTTCGAGAAGATAAAGAAATTAATAAAACTCAAATTTGTTTTTAACCCTCCGTCTCTCCTTGGGAGACTGGCTTAAAACATTTTAATTCCGGCTAAAACCATCTAATTAATTGTTCAAAGTTGAAATCTAAAGGTGCCCCAATCTTATCTTTTTATTTATTTATTTATATGAAAGTACAGTATGTATTCGTTGCTTATTATATATGACTCTGTCTTTGCACTATATTTATTAAGAAAAATAACCCGTTCAAGCTTCTCCTTGCTGTGCCTACAAGTTTCCCCCGTCTCTCCTCACTTATTTAGTTTTAATTTCCTTATTTCGGCCTTTAAACAAGAGAAACTATATTATACATTTTACTTTAAGGGAAGATAAAAAGGCTGTCCAGGCAACTTATTATATTATTATTATTATTAATTTTTTAACATAGCTCATTTCCCTCAACAAACGCATTACAATTTATACATTAAAATATTATCTGATCTAATACTACATTCTGTCAAGGCTCGCTTGAAGGTTAAAATCGTCATTACATGAACAAAAATGATTTCGTTGTAATTATCGTTTGTTTCTCCAGCATCACCTGGCTCGATCTACTACCCAACCGAAGCTTACCAGAAAAACGCAAAAGGCCTGTATATCGTACCCCTCTCTCTGCTGTCTCGCTCCTTCACTCGCCGAAGAGGTACCATTCAATTTCCCTCTTGCCCCTATTTTATTCTTGCTCTATACTATAGGTTAAAGAGCATCGTTTTATTTTCTTTTCAATTTCCAGATTTTTTTCCTGTAATTTATCAAGCTAGCGATGGCCTGATTTGGTATAATGAGAGTTCAGTTTAACTGTGTTATCAAATCATTATTACATTCATTGATCTTCATTGAGATAGTAATTGAGTGAATTGCTACAATTTGAGCGTTATTTTAGGGCACTGCATGAATTTGATTGAGCTGTTATTTGTTTTTTTTTTTTTTTTATTGAATTACATAAGTTTCTCTTTAGTTATCAATTGAACTTAGTACCTTAGTCGTGTTTGGCTCATCATTGTAATGTAGATATTTGTTTGTTAATTTATTAATACGGTTTGTGTGTATTGTGATGAGTTTTAAGCTTGCTGTTTAATGCATTGAAATTGGATCATCATATGATGAACATGTAGTTTTATGCTCCTGATTGTGAATATGTGAACCAGATGAAAGAGAGTCGAGATGGAATCGGTCATGATAGAATTTCAAAATCGTCATCGGTTAGCTCTATTCCACTCATTCTTGACATAGATGACTTCAAGGTAAATACTGAAATGGATCTTATTTACTGTCATTATTTTTTTTAAATTCTAGTGTTCTTTATAAAAATACTTGATTAATGAACTTAAACTTAAACCCTAAAATTTTTGTTTTGCAGGGTGATTTTTCTTTTGATGCACTATTTGGGAACTTGGTGAATGAGCTTCTGCCCTCTTTTCAAGAAGAAGAAGCTGATTCAGCTGATGGACATGGTAACGTTAGCGGGAATGATACTTTGCCAAACGGGCACAAACGGGCCTCATCAGATGCAATAAAGTTCACACAAGGATTGGCCGCCCCTTTATTTCCAGAAGTGGATGCTCTCTCATCTCTGTTCAAGGATTCTTGTAGGGAGCTGATAGATCTTCGTAAACAGGCAAGTGTTTGTGCTTTGTTGGCTGCACACATAAAATTTCTTTTATATTTTTTTGCTGATTTTTCTGTTGTCCTGGTTTTGAGTTTCAGATTGATGACAGACTCTTCAATCTCAAGAAAGAGCTTTCTGTCCAAGATTCTAAACACCGCAAGACACTTGCTGAGGTTAGTTACCTTTGGACCATTTCAGGAGATGTACTGAAAAGATTCCAAAGAATCTTGGCAATTACTAATTACTCTAAATAAAACATCTTTATCATAAATTTTAAGTTGTTAAAGAACTAAACGTCCTCCCATTGTATAGTATAGTATATCAACTATCGATCACTAATGGCAGCTCAATGCATCTGACTACATATTTGGATTGGAAGTAGAATGTACCTAAATTGCACAGTCAACCATAATAATCCAAAGAGTCAATATCCCCAAATGGATAGAAAGACATCTTTGGTAAACAATGCTATTATTCATAATAGTCTTCACCCGCCCCGCTTCAACTAGTACCGTTTATTTGTTTCAATTTGAAACTGACTTAAGAGTCCTACTGTCTCTTCTAACATGACATTCTGCCCATTGTCAGAATGAGGATGCTCAAATAGCTAGAATACTTCAGATTATGAATTATTTGATGATTCTGTCTGTGATTCTCAGTTTTTCACTTTAGAAGAGGGAAAAAAGGGCCAAAAAAAACACAAAAACAAATTGCTAGTTATTACAACTGACCCACAATTTTGACTGCAATGTCCTTATTGTTTAGCTAGAAAAAGGTGTGGACGGCTTGTTTGATAGTTTTGCAAGATTAGATTCACGTATATCAAGTGTTGGACAGACTGCTGCCAAAATAGGAGATCATTTGCAGGTAAGTGTCTCATAATTTCTTGTCCATGCTTCTGATCTTTGTTGTGCTAGTTATGTCGTATTCACTTTCTTGTTGGACCAAATAGATTTATATTTTTGTATGAATGGTCATTTTCTTATCAGAGTGCAGATGCTCAGCGGGTAACTGCTAGTCAAACTATTGACCTCATAAAGGTACTTTTTATCTGTGACGTAGTATGAGATAAAATCAGAGGGGGGTCACGTTTTATCTTTTCCACTTTCTTTGTAGATTTTTTTAGTTTCTTTCCTCGTAGAAACCATTATGTATAGGACTGCTTGAATATTATCGTGTGTGCTGAGTCCTTCCCCTTCTACCTTTTTGTGATAAAAACTTCTACTTGCTAAAAGTAAATATTATGCTTTCCTTTGTTTAGATTGGTTTAACTCATTGTCAACCTATATCCTGCAGTACTTGATGGAGTTTAACAGCAGCCCAGGTGACCTAATGGAACTTTCACCTTTATTTTCTGACGACAGCCGTGTTGCTGAGGCTGCTTCAATTGCAGAGAAATTGCGTAAGTTTGCATTACCTTTCATATGATTCCATTGGCTGTCCATTTTCGCAAGAAAAATTCTTTATTCTCCCCATGGCCTTGGTGGTCACTGTATACTCGCATATTTCTTCTGATGATTCTGATTTTCCTCTAGAATCAGTGGGTGAAACATATATAAGTTCAGCCATCAAGAATCATAAGTTTTTTTTTTCCTTTTCTACAAGTTAATATGTGTCCATAAAATCATGTCAATGGCATGTGCTGATATGCATTAATCCCTTTTATTAGTGGCCTTGTTTTTCATAGCTTCATATTTTACCAAACTGCTATTACCGGTGAAAGAAACTGGTGTTGTTGGACTAATATTTTTCTTTCAGTTAACAAATTTCTTTTATTAATCCAAATTCATCTCAAGTAAAGATCTATTTTGCAAATAACATAAAAGCTTATTATTTTTTCCCCTAGAACTTCCTCCCTTTTCTATAGGAAGGGAAAACTTTTTTTGAGGGACCTTTTTTTTGGGTGTGTGAATATGTGTGAAAGAAAGCGACAGGCCAAGAGAGAGGTTTTTTTTTTTTTTTTTGATGATTGATATCCCAGGGAAAAAGGAGAGATTGATATTTTTAATTGTTAAGAATTTGTTCTGACGTTGGTTAAACCTTGTGGTGTTGTCTGGTGCATCTTCCATCCATATGAAAAAAATTAATGCCTTTCACGCTTCCCGCGTTGATTTCAGGATCATTTGCTGAGGAAGATATTGGAAGACAAGGCATACAAGATATGGGAAATGCAAATGCTAGCAGAGGACTAGAAGTTGCTGTAGCTAATCTTCAGGATTACTGCAATGGTACGGTATCTTCAGTATAATGCCATTCTTATTACTCGTAGGCTTGCGACAGCTGTTGGGATGCACATAAATTTTTAGAAATTGTTTTTGGCTGATTGTTGGCAATGAGAACAGATACTATGTTTCTTATGAAAGTTGAAACGTTGTTTAATGACTAAACCATCAGTATTTATGTGGTTGAAATAGAATTATATTTTCAGAATGACTGTTTCTGAAAAATATTGGTAGAAAAATTGATGAAATTTGCAAGAATGAAAAGATTTTGTCTCTGCCCCTTTTGTAGAATTGTGGATCTTCCTACCACTTCACTGACGCCTGCATTTTTTGTTTCCTTATCCTTGTTTAGAACTGGAGAACAGATTGTTATCTCGGTTTGATGCCGCATCACAAAGAAGAGAACTGTCTACCATGTCAGAATGTGCTAAAATTTTATCTCAGGTGATTATTTTTCAGAAGACCTGAATGGTCTAATTCTTCATACCCACCTCTGATTCCAGTTACTTGTTTTTTTTTAATTTCCTTTTTCTCCTTCCCAATTCTTTATATGCATGACCAAGTGAGAAACAATTGTGGTTCATTCAGAATAGTTTGAAGGGTGTTTCTAATTCTTAGTTTTGAGATTGTATTTAGATTTGATTTTATTCTCTTGGATTTAATAAACACCTAAGCCTTTTTATTCGTTCACTGCCTCTGAGCATGTGTCTGTAATGATCATCCTTTATTTCTGTATTTTTCTTTTAATACAATTTAAGTTATTTCTTTGGCCCTTACCCTGGTATTGTCTATTTGAATGCTAAATTGACTTCCCTATTTCAGTACCAACGTTTCTTCTGAGTGGTTTCAACTGGTCTCAGTTGGATCTTTTTCCTACCATCTTATTGGTTACATTTGCATATTGCAATGCAGTTTAACAGGGGTACTAGTGCCATGCAACATTATGTGGCAACACGTCCTATGTTCATTGATGTGGAAGTCATGAATGCCGATGTCAGACTAGTTCTAGGCGATCAGGGTTCTCAAGCTAGTCCCAGCAATGTTGCTCGAGGACTTGCTTCCTTGTACAAAGAAATAACAGGTTTGGAGGATCAGAATTGGTCTGAACACAAGGGTTTACATTTCAATGGCTTTTTAGTATGATTGTCGCTGTTGTTGCAGATACTGTGCGGAAAGAAGCAGCAACAATTACTGCAGTTTTCCCTTCTCCTAATTATGTCATGAGTATTCTAGTTCAGGTACCTTAGCCTTCATTTATTTCATGTTTGCACTTTTTTCCTTTTTGGCCGGAAATTGAGTTGTTATTTCACAATAATGTTAAATATTTCATTCAGCGAGTTTTGGAGCAGCGGGTTACAGCCATTCTGGACAAACTATTAGTGAAACCATCTCTAGTGAATCTACCTCCAATGGAAGAAGGCGGACTCCTATTAGTAAGTAGAATTACTAATGTTAAATTACATTCATTCATGCAAATGTGAGTTTAAAGTGACAATCAGATATTAACTCTGGTGTGTTTGGCTTGAGGCTTCAGTATCTTAGAATGCTTGCCGTTGCTTATGAGAAGACACAGGAACTTGCTAGAGACCTACGAACCGTGGGATGTGGTGATTTGGATATTGAGGGTAATGAATTAGTTGCTTTGTGAATATTTCTTACACTTCGTTCTCACAACTAAGTTAAAAGAAATAGTTGTTTGGAATTGCATTTTTACGGGGAGGAGAGACTATGTTGATTATGGTCGTATGTAGTCTCAAGTAATTTAAATATAGATGTGCAACATGAATGTTTAATGAAGAAAAATAATTTTGTTGCATGTTTTTCTTGATATCTTTCGGCGATAGTCATAATTTATGACAACTGAGAGACCTTCTTGTAGTTGAGAGGTTCAGAAATGGTTAAGAACCTTCCTTTTGATGCCTGCAATTAGCATTACCCTGTAAAAGTTAAACCAGATAAGGTGGAGGTTATATGGCATCGTTGGATTTATCATTTAGTGTAGTAAATTGACTCTGGTTAATTATGGTATCTATACAAATATTAGACAAAATGACATTATGAAATTTGATCAACTATTGATGTACTCCCAACTGATGTATTTACTTCAATTTGCCAAATTTTGTCGGTTCAGGTGTCACAGAATGTCTTTTTACTTCTCACAAGGAGGAATATCCTGAACATGAACAGGCTTCTCTTAGACAACTATATCAAGCTAAGGTATGGATCAAGTGCATTTCTTGATCAAAATTTATTGTAATTTTGTTACAGTAGCTGCAACCAGTATTATTTCTGGCAGATGGAAGAATTGCGTTCTGAAAGCCAGCAACTTTCTGAGTCATCAGGGACAATTGGGCGCTCTAAAGGAGCTTCTGTAGCTTCTTCTCCCCAGCAGATATCTGTTACAGTTGTGACAGAGTTTGTGCGTTGGAATGAAGAAGCGTTATCAAGATGCACTTTATTTTCATCTCAAGTAATATTTTGTTTGTGCAATTCATATTTTTGGTTTTATATTGAGTTTTAGTATTCAGCAGGTAATCTAGAATCTGAGCTGGATCTCAGCATACATATAGTGAACTATTGAACAAGATAATAACATATAAAGACTGAAAACAATGGGCCATTTCTTTTCTTTTCTCCTTTTTCCGATGTATTAGTGGGATTTCTAGATGACTGCAAGAAGGTGGGTCAATGGAGATGTACTTTTGGGGGTTTTCTGCCTTTTTCTGTTTTAGACCTGTAACAAAACTATATTTATCAGCTGGTTCTTTTTCCTCCTGATACCTATGAATAACTAGTGAAGAAGTAGCATGTACATTTACCTTATGGTGGTGACTGTTTTCAGCTTTATTTTGCTGGCGAGGTTAAATGAGTGCTAGGTTTTGTCACTTATAATTAGGAGCTTTTTATGCCCTTGGCTCTGTGTCTTGGTTAATTACTGCATTAATTAAATAGCAATGACCTGAGATTCGACTAAAGCAGGATAGTGATATCAGAATGGAGGAATGAGCTGGGAAATTGTCAAATGAAATGCTGGGAGTGATTAGGTTCAGGTCTGATAGTATTTGAGATGAATTATTTTATTTATTCATTTATTTATTTATTTTAAAGTATGCAATAAAATTAAGGTTAGATGCAGAGAAGTGTAGAGATTTTTGGTATTATGAGTCTCAAATATTATGTGATTTTATTACTCATTGATTTTCACTTACCGTTTACAGCCTGCTGCCCTTGCTGCCAATGTGAGAGCAGTGTTTACTTGCCTGCTAGACCAAGTAAGTTGGTTAAAAATTTGCATAGCATTTTGCCTCTTTTTTTGGGGGGGAATACTCTAATATTTCTTTTACAGGTCAGTCAATATATAACAGAGGGGCTTGAAAGGGCTAGGGACAGCCTCACTGAAGCTGCAGCACTGAGGGAAAGGTTTGTGCTGGGCACAAGTGTTAGTAGAAGGGTGGCTGCTGCGGCTGCATCTGCTGTAACTACTATCCACATGCTACTTCATGCCTTTTAAAATTGTCTACAGTGTTATATGTACATTATATGCCTCTAGAAAAATTGATGCACGTAATGGAATTGATTGGTTGATGTGTAGGCAGAAGCAGCTGCTGCTGCTGGGGAAAGCAGTTTCAGATCTTTCATGGTTGCAGTACAACGTTGCGGTAGTAGTGTCGCTATAGTTCAGCAAGTATGTTTGCATTGACGCCAATTTCATATATTTAATTTTAGCTTATGAGAAAACACTTCGAGATTTTGATTATAAATATGAACTGAACTTGGTTTCTTCTGAAAAATGGAGGGAAAAATTGAGAATATTTAAATTAAACTTTTATCTACAGTACTTTGCAAATTCTATATCTCGGCTATTACTGCCTGTGGATGGTGCACATGCTGCTTCATGTGAAGAAATGGCTACTGCAATGTCCAGCGCAGAGGCTGCCGCTTATAAAGGGCTTCAACAATGCATTGAAACTGTGATGGCAGAGGTCAGTTATTGACATTAATTAATTTACATCTGCAATTTAGTTTCTGACGGACCTTAACAGGTCACGGGGCATGACTGTTAAGAGAATCACATAGATAAATGATTCTGTCAATTTGTTGGTGGTAATGACATGTCCAGATAATCCGCTCTTTCAGTAACATTTTGAATGTATAGATTAGGGGTGTTCACGGATCGGATTTTACGGATTGGACATCAATCCATATCCGATCCATGATTTTGCAAATTATAAATTTTCAATCGAATCTAATTCACGGATTGGTGAAATTCAATCCAAATCTAATCCATACATTTGCGGATTGGATGCAGATTTAACCCAATTCATATCCAATCCACCATTTTACGGATTGGTTTGCAGACCGAAAATTTTTAATTTTGTCCGATCCATGAATTAACTAAATAAAAAAATTTAATATAAAAATAATTTTAATACCGATCAAATTTAAAATTAAATAAGATTTAAATAAATTAATTGTTTAAATAAAGTTACAAAATACATTTAAAGTTTCAAAATATAACACACCAAAATGAAAAAAATCTCATTTGTTTAGATGAGTACAAGAAAATTAACTATTTAGAAAGTTATATTTGTTTATTTAATTATTTTTATTTTATTTATTATCGGATAATATATAATATAGTGTTAATGTAATTATATTTTAATTTATTTTTTTACTAGTAAGCACTAATGCCATATTTACAAGTTTTATTTTTTAATTAAATAAATACTTTTTATTTTTTCACGGATTTGCGGATTTTTGCAGATTTACAGAAGTAGATCCATATCCAATCCACTGATTGCGGATTATCAAATTTTCAATCCAATCCAATCCACCAATCCACTGATCGGATTTCTACGGATCAGACGGATTGAGCGGATTGGATTGGATTCTGAACACCCCTAGTATAGATCCAGCACATTTACATTGTGCTTTGTTTTCTTCCTCATAATCGGATAGTTTCTTGGTAAGTTACATAATCTCTTATGCAGGTGGAGCGGTTGCTGTCAGCTGAGCAAAAGCCATCTGATTATAAATCACCCGATGATGGAATTGCTCCTGATCATCGTCCAACTAATGCCTGCACGAGGTTTGCAGCTAGACGATTCCTTTCTTCTTTTAACCATCTGGCTGCATGCTTTTGCATTCAACTCATTGTGCGGCAGCAAAATTATTTTCTCTAGATATATGGAAATAATAATCTGAATCCCACTTTTACTGATCATATGCGCACTCACATAGGATGTCTTGCTCTCTATTTTTGCCTGTCCCAAATTTGTGGTTATTGTTAATGGAATTTCTCTCTCTCTCTCACACACTGCCCCATGTATCTTTCTCAAGACTTTAGTTCATTCCTTCATCTCAAGGACAAAAACTTTGGTAATGCTACATTTCTTTTATGAAATGTCAAGAATTAATTCTTTCTCAACAATTTTCTGTGGGTCACTTTTCTCAGTCAAGGTATTAGGTTTCGACTCCAATTTTTGATAAAGGTGATTTTGTTGCCATTTCTGTGGATCAGTATCAGACAGTGTTTTCTCTTCATATTTTGTAGGCTAGGCATTTTGTTTCAATGTTACTTCCTGATATATACTATTCTCTTTTTGTATAGAGTTGTGGCTTACCTTTCCCGCGTGCTTGAGGCTGCATTTACTGCGCTAGAAGGTCTCAATAAACAAGCATTCCTGACTGAATTGGTATAGTATTTCTGGTTATCAAGATTCCTATTTCCTATGCATGATTTCTTTGATTTTGGTGGCCATGGTTGCTTGTTTGCAGGAGAGTTCCTTGTGCATTTGGTAAATAAATGTGTATGATGTGCATATTTAATTTTGATTTTGCTGAATTTTGTTCTATGAACAATAATGCCTTTTAACATAGTAAAACGTTCTGCCAGTTCAGATCTATATTCACCAGTTGTGCCAGATCCATCTTAAAATACTGTGCAATGCTTGTATTGAGCATTTCATGTTTTTTAATTTCTACTGTTTTCAACCCCCCTCAAAAGGAGTGGTGGTGAGATATTCTTTAGAATTCCAAAATGAGAGTATCTACAAAGTTTAGAAGGATAACGTGGTAGTGTTCATTCTTTTAGGGAAACCGCTTACATAAAGGCCTGCTTAATCATTGGCAGAAATTCACGTTTAATCCCAGGTAATTCTACTGCTCTGATTTTTTGCTTGTTGAACTTATGTTTGCCTTCAATGATAATGTAAACAGCTATTGGGATCATCATATTGTTTTGCTTGCTTTTTGTGAATGACTGAGGTCAGTATCTTTGGTAACTTTGTATGGAAGTCACCAGTTTATTCCTGTATAATGAGAAATTTAGAATTTATTGTTAGTTAAGTATAAACAACCAAACCTTCTTCATGAAACAGAATTGGAAAATATTTTGACCTAGATAGGTATACAGTTCCATTTGCCATAATAGTGTTCTGTAAAGGAATTAGCATAGTCCCAAATTCTATTTTTAAGTTACCGTGCTTTATTTTCCTGCTTCAGTTTTCTTTTTTGGCAAACATTTGGGGTTTTCTTAACTGAGAAGTTTGTAATAATAAGAGAGTTGAGTTTCTTCGTTCTTGTTCTGCAGACACCTTGTTGTGTTAGGTAGGTTCTTGCTTTCTTTTCAGTTGGCTCTAGCAGTCAAGAGTGGCTCTTTTTGGGTTTTCTTATGATTTGTGTATATACCTTAATCTATTATCTTGTCGTCCTCTGTAAACGAGCAAAGTCTATTGGTGACAACCCTGCAGATGTTATCTGTGGTAGATGTATAAAATGCGTCTTCTGATGAATTCCTTTACTTTTTAGCTCCATTTCAGTGCTATTTACTGATGTGTCATCTTCCAAGGCAGCACCAAGTCATTTGATGTCTTTGCATGTTCTGCTTCTTATCTGTCTTCTTCTTCTTCTTTTTTTTTTTTTTTGTTTGCAGTGGGGGATTACGCCTGAAGCGTGACATAACCGAGTATGGAGAATTTGTGCGCAGCTTTAACGCTCCTTCTGTTGATGAAAAATTTGAATTGTTGGGCATGTAAGTTGTAGTAGATTTAGTAGATGTCCAAATTTTACTTTAGCTTTAACTATCTCAATCCACTAATGAAATTTTTGTCTCCAGCATGGCTAATGTCTTTATTGTTGCTCCTGAAAGTCTATCTACTTTGTTTGAGGGTACCCCCAGTATTCGGAAAGATGCGCAAAGGTATTGGTTTTGGCTCTTATTTATGCACTAAAACAGCCAAGTTTCAATTACTGCGGATTATTAAAATAGATATAGTCCAGATGCTATTCTTTGGTTTACATTTTCTCCGTTGTATATAATGGTAAACCTTGTAAAATATTTGCTTTAGCTTTACTGTCTACAAGTCATGAGAATCACAAATGCCTTGCCCATTCTGTCTAACTAGTAAAGAATGTTAAAAACACACTTTCCAGACAAAGCACGAGATAGTGAGCATTTATCTTGACACATTTAACGAGGACATTGTTTCTCACTGTGGCATGTCTCTCTGTCTTTGTATATTTCTGTAAGCCTATTAATGACCTTAACTTTCTTATCCTTTTTGAAATTCCTATCTGGCTGTTGATTCAGGTTTATTCAGCTTAGAGAGGACTACAAGAGTGCAAAGCTTGCATCCAGGCTTAGCTCATTATGGGCAAGCTCTACTTGACACTGATGGGGTATGCTGATATGAAGGTGACCTTCCAATTCTCTTGAAGATCTTACCTAAAGAAGTTAATAGCGGGAGAAGGCCGATACTTAATGGTGGATAGTTTTGGTTGCACAACTGAATCATCTCCTCCTGAGAATCAGGTATATTGGAGTTTTTCTCTTATAATATTCTTTACTCAATTCCACCATTTTTGAGTATATATTGTGGAAACGTGAATGGGAAAACACGATGGTTGTATTTTTAAGGCAGCATTTCTATTTAAGTTATATGTTAGGTTTGCAGTTTTTACTTTGACCATTCCAAGTCGGAAAGATTCTATGTTTCTAAGTGCACCTTTGTAAATGATACTCTTTAAGAATAAATAAAAGACATTTAAGGTTGGTTTCGTTGGTCTGTGTGATTTGTGATCCATACTGAAGTTATATAGCGCAGGTTTTATATATATTTTTTAATTTGTAAAATTTTCATTGGATTTCATATTTTATACTATTGGAAATAGTCCATCTTTAAAATAAAGCTTTACCTTCTTGTATGCTATGGCTTTTGAGGGTATCTCTGAGAAACTGCCTAGTAGCTTTTTTTCTGGTCATAGGTAACTTCTTCATGTATCTGAGTACCCAAACTAAATTAAAGTGGTACCATAACCATTGATCAGGAATTTTGATTTTTGGGAAGAATCATATGTGACTACTTCGTGCATATGAACACCCAAAATAAATTAAACCGGTGTACAATTTTTTGAATTTCGAAAATTCTTAGTAGAAAGTGGAAATGAAAAATACAACTAAAAGCAATGTCTCGAAAGTAGTAGTTCACATTAGAAATATAAAGAAGCTGAGACTTTCGAGAACATTGATGATGGCTGAAATTGTGCAATTTTTTCAGCAAAATCTGTAGATAATGATAACCTAATGTGATGTCAAGGTAGCGCTACAGATTGCACTTGTAGCGCGAACATTATGGATATGTTTGATAGAAAGTAGAATGAGCATGATGGCTTTGTTTGAATACAAGGATAAATTAGTTGAGCGTTTGTAGGATTGAACGACTTGGTTGTTATTCCATTTAAAAAGTTGGTTCCATAAGAAAAAGTTGCATTCTATCATAAAGTTTTTAAAAAATACAAGTTTAACTTTGGGCACTTCTTTCTGATGAACGATGATAATGTCCAAGGGCTTTGAAGACTACAACGATAGCCTCATAACGATAATGGAGGCGGCACAAATGAAGGCTCAAATTGAAGTCAAGGTACCAAGTTCATAGAATCACTTGACCGGTGGCATAGAAATGTGTAGGCTGTGATTAAGACACCTGGCTCCCGCCCTTATATGTGGTATGTGTCATGTGTGGTGGGGTGCCCCCATCCTATTTTACATAGTGTGCCACTGGCACCTCTTTCTTTCCCACTATAAAGTGCGTGCCCTCTCTCTCTAAAATTTGGCACGTTGAGAGATATTGATTGATTGAATGAAGCAAATTTCAGTGGAGGGTTAAGTTTGGCATCGATTGCTTTATTTCTCATTGATAGCAAAAGTATCTTTCAGTTACTGCAAGTCCTTGTGCCAAACCCACGATAATTTTCCGTCGTCCTCTCACAGAAAACCCCCCAAAAAAAAAAAAAAAAACAAGAAAAAAAGGTGTTGTTTGAAGACCCCACGGTGACCACTGGGTAATAAACTACTCGTGGCTTGTTGATCATGTGCCACATCCCAAATCTTTTTTATTCTCCATCTTTCGACCCATGCGTTTATCTGATCTTTTAAAGTAGGAGCTCAAAAATCTTCAAGCTCTTGTTCCATTTCAATTCTAGCTAGATTCAAATTAAAGAAATATATAGATGAGCATGTATGCTTATATATGACTAACCAAATGAAGAGACTCGGACCAACTCCCTTTGCCCCCAACAAACAAACATAATTCCAATCTACTGTGGGAAGTAGATTGGAATTAGCATCTAAAATTTAAAATAATAATAATAAATAAATAAATAAATAAAAACCTCCACCAACCATCCCCATCCCTACCAAATTTGCAAAGCAAGTGCTTTACAACTCGATCGATATCAATATATATATCATAACATAGAACGTGGGTAAAAGGAAAAAAGGAAAAATGAGGAAAAAAAAAAGGGATCACCGGCAGGTTGTGTGTGCTAGACTTATAGGTAATAGGTAGTGGTGGTGGTCCAATTCTAGAATCTCTTTTATGCCATCTTCAATCTACACCGTCAATAATCATCTCTAGTTTGCGAAAAGCTAGTTAAAATTAAGGATCCATCATTTGATGAACCTGTGTTTAGGCCAGTTTGAGCCCATTTGGTATCCAACGAAAGTAACGGTGAAGTTTATGACTAATCAGACATTCCATAAATTAAATGTTTTTTTTTTTTTTTACACTTTTGGCAAATTTTAGGCTCAACAAATTCGGTTTTGCTGAAATATAAAATCTCAAAAGTTTTGATTTTGGAGGAACAGGGGATCATTATTAGATTAGGATTGGTATAAAGAGCCTATGATTTGAATCACTCTGACATGGGTTGACGGTGAGGAGATTTTTAGTTTCCGCTGACGGATGCTTATAAAACCAAAAACAAAAAAACAAAAAAAGGTATTCAAGATGGTCAAGTTTGATAAAACTTATCAATTAGTTGAGGTGAAAAATGAAAGGACTTCATGTCTCCGCATATCATATTGACATGTTCCGAGGAAATTAAGCGGAAATTTCAAAAACCCGCGCAAGTTAAAACTCCTTGTCGTATACATATTACTGATTACAAAATACATATGTATATGTAAATGAACAAATAAATTTCTGCAAAATTTGGTCAAATAAAAAAAATTATTTTATAGGCTAGTGCATAGGATCGGGTCAACCCATTTTGAGTTTGCAATCAGCACATAGCAAGCAGGCCCACCTATTAAGAGATCTGCCCCACACGCTTTACAATTCAATGTCTCGTGCTAACCACGTCTTGGAAATCCAACTTACATGTTCTACTTGAGTTTCTTAAGACAATGTCAGCGAATCATCCGCCGTTAGAAGAGAGGAAAAAAAGGTGCCCCCTGATCCAGCCGGTTAAATAATCCTTGACCGTTGATCTTGCTTGTCATAGGATTCTGAAGATAAAGAAACCGGTTCGCATTTGAATCACGAGGCACGCGATGCTGGTAACGGCATGACTTTTGCCTGGTGGGCCCCATAAAAAAATCTGCAAGCTGTCAAAGTGCCAATTCACCTTATTTCGTGCACCGCCACGCGCCCCATCAAATTAGTTTTTCTCTTTTAAGTATGAACTCCAGATCACTTTAGCCGTCGATTTAAATGACTGGATAAAGCCTAAACCTTCCTTATTTGGCGTCTATGAAACGCAAATTCGCTTCCTTCTAAACACGTGGCGCCCGCAGAGACACTGTAGTTATGTTCTGTTTATGCTACGTCTCCAGAGACTCAAACGTAAAAATACCTTAGATAAAAGAAAATTTCGAAGCGGATACAGCAAAATTCAAAGTGGAAATAAATTGATTCGCTGCCATCAATATAAAATTACTCTGCCAAAAAAGGTTGAAGAGCATCTACCGTAATTGTTGATTGCTTAGGTTGGCACATTTCCCACTTGTTTTACGAAACATTCCGTTTCTTCCTTTTCCAATTATAAGCGTTCTTCAAAAATTAAATTTTATTTATTTATTTATTTATTTATTCTATAGCTTAGTTAATTTGCGAAAACTAATGTCTGATTAGTCTTATTAATTAACAGCAGTTGTTGTTTTATATGTTAGCAATTTAAATTTTTAGAAATTATGTTCTACTTTGACCGTGTTTAGGTGGAGCGGTAAAATGCATAGAGATCAAAGAGAACACTAATTAAAAAAATATTTTATTGGGTCGATACTGATACTAAGAAACAAAAGTTAGGGAAGCAAATGAGAATAGATACCCCAATAGTCTTAGTTGTAAACGATGGATACTGTATTTTGACATTGCTGCAACTAATATGTTGAGTATCCAAATGGGGAGTATGTTTCGCAAAAATGAAACTAAAAGGAATTGACGAGCCCCCGCACAAGTGGTGGAGCATGTGGTTTAATTCTATTCGTGGTGAATAATCTTATCAAGCTTGGCATGCCATTAATAATTGAGTTTAAGATAGTTTAGATTAAAAATATTTACAATTGTTAGATTGTTTTATTTGTCTTTCAATTTTACATTATTAAAAAGTATAAATTTTTGTAATAAACCCCAAACATTTGTTAAAAAGATAAAAATATTTACAATTGTTAAATAGTTCTATTTTTCTTTAATTTTGTATTACTAAAACAAAAAATACTTTTTTGTATTTAAAACTCTAATACTTGCTAAAAAGATAAAAAAAAATTTACAATTGTTGAATGATCTTATTTGTCCTTTAATTTTATAATAAACTCCAACATTTGCTAAAAAGATTATAAAAAAAAATTCCTTTAAAAAAGCGGAGGACATCAAATTATGCATTTGCAGCTGAAAGATGATTTAGTGAGCATGTACCGCGGCGAGCATCTAAAGAAGAAACAGAAATCTACGGCTCTCATGAATAAGGTTAAAACGGTGGGTTAATTAAAGATTACATGACACAATCACTCGCAAAAAGGTGAATCTCTGGATCACTCCGGTTTAATAACAGCAAGTAACCAAACAGACACACTGGGTGAACAAACGAAGAACGTCACGCACTAACAGGCGCGTAAGCTTGAAAAATTCAGCCCACCAGTCACCGGCACTGACACCTCGTTGATAGGAGCACCCAATTTAACTGGCCTCCACTTTTTTAATTTTTATCTTTTTCTTTTTGTCGGTAACTCACGAGCCTCCACTAGAGCGTGTGGACTTTTTCCTTATCAATAAAATCATGAGCAAAAGTTGGAAATAAAAATAATAATAAAAAACTAGTCGGCCCTTTGACAAATCTGGAAGTCAACCCAATACCACCATTAAACAACCCATTACCGGTTTTCAATGTCTGAAAGATAACAAGAAAAGGACAAGATAACATAGAGATGCCAACACCTATGTTTACAAAAAAGAAAACCACTTGTTTCTCTCTCTAGACTTATATTTTTTATTTCATTTTTATGGCCACTCTTTTCTCTCTCTCTCTATATCGTCGATACAAAGATTATATATAACAGTTTCCCCACTTATTACACCACTCTTATTCTATCCCTCAAAAGTCAGCGCCTTCTTTTGTCTCTGTCTCTTTCCCTTTTCCTTTCTCTTAACAGAAGTACCAGACGAGAGGGTACAGATTCACAGCGCTTTTGTCTCTTGAAGGCTAGCGAAGAGCCATGGAAGTTGACTGGGATCTGCATGCGGTGGTCAGAGGCTGCAACAGCTCCGTTAACGCCACCGTTACAACAACTACAGCCACCACCACAAGTACCACCACAAGTTTCAAGGATGATTTAGATACTACTAAAATTCAATCTTGGTTTTCGGTTTCTCCATTTAGCCGTGAACAAACCAGTGGTCATCTTTTCACCTTGGCCGATCCTTTCGAAGCAAGAAATGCTATTGAAGAGCTGCATGAACTTTATAAGCCATTCTTTCCCAAATCTCCTCAGCCTATTTCTCCCAAAAGTAGTCAACCCATCTCGTCTTCTATTTCTTCTATCAATTCATCATCATCAAAGGAACAGACTCAGTTCAAACAGCAGCAGCCTAATAATAAGCAGTCTCATGCTAGTTCTGTCACTAGTTCCACAACTCCTCGAACCAAAAGAAGGTAAATTTTCTTTATATTTTGCCTTTAAAAAAAAAAAAAGCATTTATTGAATTTGTCACGACACCCGTATCCATATGTGCTAATATAGTTTCTATCTAATTATTACAGAAAGAATCAGCTCAAGAGAGTTTGTCATGTCCCAGCTGAAGGTCTCTCTTCCGACGTTTGGGCTTGGAGAAAATATGGCCAAAAACCCATTAAAGGCTCCCCCTATCCAAGGTTTGTTAAATTCATTCACCAATAAATTTTTTTTTATATTACTATTATTATTTTTTACCATATTATATCTATATATATATATATATATATATATATATATATATAGCAGATTCAGTCAAGTTTGGTAATTGATTAAGCTTTGGGTTTGATTCTTGAACAACAGGGGTTATTACAGATGTAGCAGTTCAAAGGGGTGCTTGGCCCGGAAACAAGTGGAGCGAAACAGATCCGACCCCGGTATGTTCATAGTAACATATACGGCAGAGCACAACCACCCAGCTCCCACTCACAGAAACTCACTCGCCGGAAGCACCCGCCAGAAGCCCTTCACGCCTCAAACCGTCACCAGCAGCGACTCAAACAAACCCTCTTCCCCAACTTCCTCAACCAAACCCACTTTCTCTTCCTTGTCTCCGGCAACCTCCATGGAAGAAGATACGGTACCCCAGAGTACAAACACCGAAAGCAGAGAAATTGATTTGCTCGAAGATGAAGAGGAAGTTGAGCTGGCGGTGTCAGATGTTGGAATCAGTGATGATTTCTTTGTGGGTTTGGAGGGACTTGGCTCTGAAGAGAGTTTGCCAGATCATTTTCAGGCCAGTTTTGGACTCCCTTTGGCTGCTAACAGTGCTGCCACAGCCGCTGGTGGTATCTGACTCGCTAGAAAAGTCAACGTTTGATGGTTCTTTGGTTTTTTTTTTTTAATATATATCTTTATATATGAGTACATATATTAATTATATCATATAAAATATCTATACACTTTCCTTTTAGGAGAAAATGAGAATTCTAGCTTTGTTAGAATCAAATTGGTAACTGCCTTAACGCCATTGCGAGTCTTGCTCTTGTAAAGATAGGCCAAAATGAAATTATCCCTGTAAAATAGTGTAGCCACAATTTTTTTTCTCCCTCTCTAATTTACGTCTAAACGGAATGATCTTGGCGATGGAATAGTTTCATTTTCTATGGTGTTGATTTTATCTGAATGCGATGTGTGTGAGACTGTCTCTGAGTAACATACAATATTGTCAACCGGATCGGCTTGGCTTGGCAAGATCAATATTCCGGGCCGCATACTGACAAAGTGCCAATTCTCTAATTATATGGCAAAAGCGGGAATTGAGTGGTAAAGCATGTGTTGGTTTCTCAGCGACCAACACATCAATACCCTAATGTGAACTTTCATAATATAAGGTTAGTGGAATAGAATATTTGACAGGCTAGGATTAATCTACTCTTTTTAACTGTCCCGGACGGAAATTATATCTCAAAAAATTAACAAAACAATGAACCATTTCGGTTCTAACATCATCAACAGCACCTATTTGATCTGGTCTCATACCAGCAGATCTGGATGATGTATACAGAAGAAAAACGATACGAATAGTTCTCACTGGTCCTTCCAATATAGATTTGCATCATACTAACAATTTCGGTTCTCTTCCTTTGTTGTCAAAGACCATTGAGTAACAAATAATTTAACTTTCTAGATGTAAACAAATTGAAATTGCATATAACTAGATCACGTGCATCACAAGCATCTGCATGCTTCTTTTCTCGAGTCTTTTTAAGGAGAGGATGTAATCTGCCATGGACTTGTAACCCTTGAAATTGCAGCTTCAAAGCACTAAAAGAATACCCATTACACTTTGGGGCCTCCAATTAACTTGTGTGTGCGACCTAACGGGGCACGGCCAGCTCATCTCATCAGAGCAGCAGATTGCAATAGAATCCTAACATCGCCGCCCAACAGCTACTCTATGCAGGAGCAGCCGAAACAGCATATCCTTGTACAAACTTCTTCAACTTTTCTGTTTGACCAGCTTCAGAAAGCCATTCTGTAAGAATCTCCATGGATATATAATCAGGATGACAAGCATGCTCAATCATCCTATCCATCAATTTAAATGCTTTATCCAACATATTCTTCTGACGGAGGCCTTTAAACATAGCATTGTATGTGTTAGTATTAGGCCTTACCTCCTTTACTTTCATCTCTTCCATTAGAGAAAGAGCAAGTTCTACTTGATTATTCTTGCACAATGAGTCAATGAGAATGTTGTATATTACAGTGTTTGGCGACACATTTGATGAAGAACTCAATTCTTTGAAAATCTTCATGGCTTCATCAACATGGCCATTCACGCAGAAAGCATGAATTAGAGCTCCATATGTAACAACAGTAGGCACCAAACCTTCCTTAACCATCTTTTTCAACACTCTACGGGCAGCTGAAAAGTTGCCAGATTTGCTCAAAAAGGAAATCAAAGTGTTATATGTGACAGAATTGGGCGTCATTCCGATATCCTCCATTTCCTGGAGCACTTCATAAGCTTTATCCAACATCTTTTTCTTGCAAAACCCACTAATCAAATGATTGTAGCACACAATGTCAGGGCGGAACCCAGCTTCTTTTAACTTTGATACAACTAAACTGGCATCGTTCATCCTTCCGGCTTGACACAAACCGGAGATCAAGGTAAAGTAAACAACTGAATCAGCAGAGCATCCAGCTCTAGACATATCATCGAACCATTTTATTGCCTCTTGAAAATTGTTGACATTACAAAAAGCAGTTATCAAGATTGTGTAAGTAACAGCATTAGCACATAGACCTTTCCTCGTCACCTCCTGGAAAAACTCAACTGCACTGTTAATTCTTCCATGTCTACACATGCCATCAACCAATGTATTAAGAGTAACTACATTTGGTGTAACTCCCTCCTGCTTCATAAGATGAAAAAGCTCTAGCCCCTTCTCAATATTTCCTGATTTACAAAACCCATTGATTAGGCAATTGTAGGTAACAGCATTAGGCATACAACCCTTTTGCAGTCTCAGTCTCATCTGTTCAATCAAACCCAATGCTTCTTCTTGCTTCCCCACCTTACACAGTCCATCAATCAGAGTATTAAAAATGATCACATCTGGCTCAACAGATATCTCAGCAGTTTCTTTTCCTGCAATCATTTTCTCAAACACCTCTAATGCTTCATCCGCCCTATACAGCTTGCATAATCTGTTGATAATAGTCCCAAAAGTCACAACGCTTGGCTCAATATCATTTTCCTTCATCTCCGTGAAAAGTTGATTCATTCTCTTAAAATCTCCCTCCCTACCTAAAGCATTCAGAAGCGCATTGCAAGAAGCAGCTTCCAAAGGAGCATCGAACTTCATCAACACATGTAAAACATCCCAAGCTTCATCAGTTTTCCCCTTTCTACAAAATCTAGTAATCAACTGAGTCAACCAAACTGCATTAGGAAAAACACCATGTTCAGCGAATTTACTAACTAAACCAACTAATTCCTCATCAGTCACACTATTCTTCACATGTTCCCTCCTCATCAATGCATAAAAAACAATATCCCCAGTAAGTTCATTAACAGGAAACTGGGATTCTCGGTCAAGCATTTCGTCGAGCACATTGAAGGCATCGCGATCATGGTCGCATCTCAACAGAACATCAATCAACACATTGCGCACATGTGTGTTTCTCAAATTGTTGTCGAGTTCATTGTACACGAGAAGCGAGTAATCATACATACTAACCTTGCCAAAGAAGCGAATAAGAAGCGTGGCGGAATTGATAGAAAGAGGAATGTTTTGGTCTTTGCACGCTTTATAAAGGTCAAAGAGGCTTTCTGGCGACATGCGTTCACGAATGGCGAGCTCAAAGACGGCTTGATATGCATATGAGAGTGACGAGGTGTTAGCTTCTGTAGGCAAATTGGATTGAAGGAAATTGAAGAAAGAGAGGGCTCGTGAAGAGGAGGGGAAGCGGCGGGTGATTTGGAAAAAGAGTTGAGGCGAGAGAGAAGTCGAAGAGAAGAGGAGGTTTTTGATTTGGGGGGAGGAGGTCCATTCATTGTCTGGGGTTTGGAGGAGGACGTCCAAGGCTTGAGTTATTATAATTGATGATTCAGAGACTTGCGGCAACGGCGAGTTATGTTCGGTGCAAAAGTGGCGGAGGAGGGGTAAGTGATGGCGCTTAAGAAGGAATTTTGGTTGTTTCGTTAGAATCATTTCCATTTCGTTGGGAAAAATGAGCGCAGGAGCAGTCGCGAGGGTTTTTGGTTCAGTTTTAACAGTTATCGACTGACGGCATTGGGATGCTCGGGGGAATTTTACTGCCTCAGGCTCAGCCTTACCATTCTAGTTTCGGGCTTCTGGTTGGGCCCTTGGTTTAAAAGGCGGTCGCTTTGCCAGTCACCATTTAGCTTAGCTTAAATGCTTTGTCATTTTCTGGCCAACCTGCGGTCACAGCATTTTGTAGCTTAATACTTTGACGTATCCAGGAAACGTGATAATATAATAATATATTTGAGTAAATTTCAAGGTTCAAAGCATCGCCGTTTTGTAGGATTTTTAATTTTCTACAAGAAATTCAAACTTGTTGGATGAAGATGAGAATCAATACGGTAAAAGTATCGCCATTGTATAAGTAACGGCGTCTTCTTTATCTATTTATTCTGTGTATATCAGTTTGTTCAAAAACTACAACCATGCTAATCAAATAAGTTAATGTCATAAGACAACCAAAACAGCCCAAAACGCCACTGTTATTTGTAGCTTCTACACTTTGTTTAATCAGCGAAAGAGGAGCCGAGTGAAAGTGGCTCTCTGGCTGGATTGAGCATATTCATTGCCTTGCTGAATTTCCTTCATCAGGTTATTTAGCTGTATCAATCTTCTCAGCTGCTTCAGCAGCCACCGCTGCTGCTTTGTCGAAACCCAGCTTCTGTAACTCATTGAAGAAACCATTACAATCACTACTAGACATTTTATAAGGGCTGTGACTGGGACCAGGGAATGAACCATTTGTTACTTCTTCCTTGTACTCCAATAGAGCTTTGTTTATGACATCTCCAACACGTGCAAACTGCTTGCAGAACTTCGGAGTGACCTGGAAAAAAGTATGGCCACCTATATCTTAAGTAGAATTCATTGAGAAGGGAGAAGATCAATGAATCAGAATGGCAAGTAATCAAAATTAACCTTGGCATGATGTGGGTGTTGCATCATCCCTAAAAGATCATGGTAAACTAGCACCTGCATTGATGATAAGATTTTAAGTCAATGAAACTGACCCATTCAATTACCATGTAATAAAAAGAACTGAACAAACTACCGTGACAAGAGGCATCAATTAATGCAGAGGCTAGTCTCCTTATTTGAGCTAATGGTAAGTCTAGAATAATATTAGTTTGCCTATGAACTGACTAAAACAGAGTAGAAATCTTCCAACCTCCATGTGTCTCCATTATTCTCCACACTAAATTGGTAGCATTTGCTTCTAAACAAATATTTTTCTTTAATAAAGTAAAAATGTGGTAATCATATCAATGAACAAATTCGATTAAAGTTTCATAAAAAGCTAAGCCTCAGGAAAACTGAGGGCAAGCTTCCTTAAATTGCAATGCAACAGTATGACGATTAGATTACTCAATAATAACTGATTAGCATTAAGTTCAAGGATCCAATGGATGCTTACAGCGAATAAAACGTTCATTTGATAGAGCCACAAAATTTATGAGAAAAAACCTTCATATCCAATGTTTAGTAGATTGCAATCCTAGAACCTAAACCTAATCAACTATAAATACAAGGTACAAGTTCTCACACTTGCACAAAAGTTACTGATAGTTCACATGGTTCTAGACATTTGTCCGAATAATCATTAAAGGAACCAGTTCTTCCTCACTGGGACAACTTTTACTCAAACAAGAACAAGGTGCAATCTCAAGTTTGAGTTTATTTTTACACTTGATTTCACCTCTACTGGCACTGATTACTCAGTGCCAATGGACTCATCTCATCGTTGAATCTAAAACTGCACGCTACAGCAACTAGTCTGATAATCCTACTGTCTATTTAAGAATGAAGTAAAATGTAAACACCTCTATTTCATTATCAGCATTGACAATGAATCTAGAAAAAACTAACCTGGCCACTGCAGAAGGGTCCAGCTCCAATGCCAATGGTAGGAATTTGAAGAGCAGATGTAGCTGCAGCAGCCACAGGCGGGGGCACACATTCCAAAACAACTGAGAAACATCCGACTTCTTGCAAAGCCAGAGCAGTCTCCACAACCTAGATTAAAAAAAAAAAAACCAATTCAAAATACCCACAAAAGTAAAGGTAAATTTCAAAAAAAAAAATCACTTAGAAAACTAAACAAAATTTTAGATGAAGACCTTGACAGCACTAGTAACATTTTTCCCTTGAGGCCTGAATCCCCCAAGAACACTAATGGCTTGAGGGGTAAGTCCCACATGCCCCATAACTGCAATTCCAGCTTCAACAATTCCTCTTGCTGCTGTAATTCGTGATGGCGACCCTCCCTCAAGTTTAATAGCGTCCATTCCTCCTTCTTTCAAAATCCTAACTGCCGTATCAACTGCCTGCTCATCATTGAAACTGCAACAATCACCAACTATAGCGCACTTAAGCCCAATTCTAACAAAATAAAGCCAATAACGCCTTTTAGTCCATATATTTTACCACTATTAAGAAAATTTTGTAGCTTTTATATTTTCATTGATCCGGAGATGAGTAATTCAAATTCTCGGCTCAATTTCACCTTACTAATAATAATAAAATTTGAATTATCAAATAAATTAGAAACAAAAGCAACATAAAAAGTGATATAACTTGAGTTTTTGTAGAAAAAAAATGAAAACAGAAACAAATAACAGACTATAGAAATCGTTAGTACCTGATTGGTGCTAGACTCGTAAGTCCCGAAAGGCAAATCCCCGACAAGTAACGGTCTCTTAGCGCCACGAGCAACAGCGCGGCAATGGACAAGCATTTCCTCGAGAGTGATGGGCAACGTAGTGTCGTGACCGTGAACGACCATGGCCGCTGAGTCACCGACCAAACATATATCAATGCCCGCACTGTCGAGGTGCACCGCCGAGGGATAGTCATAGGCGGTGACCATTGTAATGGGCTCTCCGTTCTTGTGTTTCTGTCTCAGGTGCGTGAGAGTTACTCGCTGGTTTGGATTCTGAGGCTTTGGCCCACCGTATACGGAATTCTCGGGGATATTGCTCATGCAGCGAACAAGGAGTGGTCGAGCTCTGTTGATTCTAGAGAATGACATATTGGAGTTGTTGAGAATCCGAGAGTAGTGTTGTGTTAGGGTAACAAGTAGTTGAGTTTGTTTGAACAAGTGTTTCGGCTGCGCTACCTGCACACGCTTCAATGATACGTGCTGTTCTGCCATGTAGATTTATCAGTTTTTTATTTTATTTTATACCACTTAACGTTCCCTGACCGTGCGAGCGTGGAAACCACCACCGTCAATGAAAAATTCAGAAATCAGAAGACAATGAGAAAACAAATTCTTCTCTTGATTACTTAAAAATTAGAATGTGGATAATACTTATTAAAATCCTAATTTTGCGTTTTACCAGCGTTTGTCTAATCCTTGGAACTTTGTAGCCGTTATATTCTATTAGGCATTCATTCAAGATTCAACTCAGAGCCTCCGCCCTCGGTTAAATTCAGTGAAACTAAAATGTTAATTTAGCGTCCACTCCCACATTTTTGGGCATTTCGCATTGTACACCCACATCGTTCTGATCATGTACACTGCACATAAAAAGGTGGCAAAATAAATAACTGAATCGAATTTGAATCAAATCATAAATGAATTGGGTCAAAATTTTATGAATTTAGATTTAATTCGTTTATTAAACAAATATTCGGTTTGATTCATTTAGTAGAATTAATAAACGAATCGAATCGAATCGAATTTATTTTAAAATTTTTTTATATTCATTTATCTTAATAATAAATTAATCCACAACGAATCGAACTGAATATGAATTCGTTTACAAAAATTAAATAAATAATTCAAATCATAGAATTAAAATGTTTATAAAAATTAAGAAAATAATTCATCATAGATAGAGACAAACTGAGAAGCCATCATAGACAGAGGCAAAATATGAAAGTTTCAACAACAACAAAAAAAAGGAGCAAAATTGAGTGATGACGGGAACTGGATCGTCAGCAGGAGATGCAGTTCCTTTTAATTGTTAATAAATCAAATTATTTTTCATACTTCGAATTCTTATATTGACATAAAATTACAATTTATTACTGTACAAATTCAAATTAAAATATGATAATAACATACCTTGAAAATTACACAATCTTTTTATTTTATTGTGAAATTTCTTATACTAATAGCCTGAACATTAAATTTAATCAATAAAAATTAATAAATTTTGACTGTCTCATATTGTTCAACAATAGAATAAAATACCTTGAAAATATAGTAGTCACGACGTTTACTTTAAACAAATTATAGAAAATGAATTTACATGCATTTGACATCGCATACCAATAAATTTTACAAATTAACCTTTAAATTTTACAAATTCATACAATAAAACATAATCAAATTAAAATGTAATTAATTACAAAATTCGTATAACGCAACAAAAGACAAACCAGACAAGGAAACAAAGAAATTCAACTAAACAATCATCATAACCAAGAAATACATCTAAAGTCTGAGATTTGCCATGATACAAATAACTGAAAACTCAAATCAAAATTACAGGATTTGAGGCAAATGAACACAACCCAGATAATAGATATCATAAACTCAAACTTTAAGAAAACAACCTATACCACTCATAAGTGCATACTATATATTACAAATTCCACAAGTAAATATAGATGAAATTGAAACTTGTTAAAATATTAGGACGTGAACTCTACTTAAATAAGTTTGAGGTGGATTTTTATTAGGGGAATTTCATCGAACAGGGGTTGTGCGTGTCTATAAAAAGCAATTACAAAAATAAAACTACAATAAAAACAGTGGTTACAAGCAAATAAATCACGCATGAACCATTACCCATCGATTTATTCTAAACAAAAGCCCCCAACAAATTATGAACAAAAAGGAAGAAAATGAAAAATTGCATGCAATAGAGAAAGGAGCACTCAAAAATTAACAACGGATAAAGGAAACCGCATCACTGACAGAGGCATATGAGAGTGGCCGGTGTTAGAATCGTGTCGATAAGAATTATCGATGTCGGAATCTCATCAAGAACTGCTATAGTCGAAATCGTGCTGATGAAAATGGGCGTTTAGGGTTTGTTTCACAAAAAAAAAAATATTGATATGAAATGAAGTTTAAAAATGAGGATGATAAAATTGAAATTGAATAATATGTAAGGCTAATTTAGTAATTTAACCTACAATTGGGGAAAAAAATCTGCTGAGCTGCAAAAACCCAGCTATAAGTGTTACCAAACACTTTAATAGCTAGGCTTTGGCAGCTCAACTACCTCTCCACACTCTCAAACGGGCCCTTCACCAGTTTGATCTTCGATCTAGCAACAGTGGTAGATGCTTAATGGGCTTGGACAACAATGGCTTGCTGTCGGTGACGAAGGCTTTGGTTCAAAAAAGTGCCTAAAGCAAAACCCAACAACTAGAAACATAAACTAGAAAACCAGAAAAAAAATGTCAAAACTAGAAATAAAAGTGCCAGAAAACTTCAATATTACCTCAATTTTGGTTGTGATCCAAATAACAATAACGGTTGAGCTAACATAGCTTGAGATCAATAGAAACTGCAAAAAGAAATTAACATGAGCATTGAGAAGACTGTAAAGGGGCTTGAGATATGTGAAAGGATATTTGTCGAAACCTGCCCAGTAGAACGACTCGCGAACTATTTGAGATCACCGGTGGCGGAAGGGGGGACGCAATCCGCAACGGGCGTTCCTCCTTCCCCCCTCGCCACTGGGAAAGGGAATTGTCCCACTCCTGGTTGGCGAAACAATGAACCCTCTGCGTGAACTGCGCAAAGGAAATCTAACAAGACAACACACTCCTGCAGCACCGAAGATGATGCGTCGTGGGTTCGTTGTTTCACTGGCTGGGAGAGGGTTCGTTTACAATGCATTTATTAAACAAATGCTAAATGAATGAACGATCAATATCTTCAAACTCGAATTTGATTCGTTTAATTAACAAATGAAATTGAATTCATTTATTTATTAAAGGAATCAATTTTTTTCAAATCCAAAACCATTTAATTCACTTCGAATTGAATCGAATAAACAAATGTTGATCAAAATTACCACCCAGCGCATCTAACACTGTCATTTTGGCCATTAAGTTGACGGTAAAAAAAAAAAAAGTAGTAGAGTCATTTTATGAAAATCTATAAATGTCTTTCTTTTTAATCGAATAAACGAATCAATTTTGGATTTTTTTTTTGTAAATTTCAAGAAATTCAAAAGTTATGTAGACATAAATTTTTCATTATAAATTTTTTTGTAAAAGTAGCCCCAAAACTTTTTAGATTTTTTGAAATTGACATCTTTTATTTTTTTTCTATTATAACTAGCAAAATACTAGTTTTTTGAACTAAAACATACTTCACATTTCAAATATCTAACTATTGCATATACTTCACAGTATGTGTGATAGACATCTATTTTTGGAGCACATAACTAAATAGTTGTAATTGTGATAGATATCTGTCGCACATAATGTCGCCAGCAATAAATGTGTGTTGCTCATGGTTTGGTTTTTGTCTCTAATCTCGTTTTAACTTGAATTTTTTTAATTATTTTTTTATATCGACTAAAACTAATTATTTTAAAAACCTATTTTTGTTTTATGAATGAAAAATAACAATATTACAATAAAAATTCATGTCAATTTGAAACTTACACCTAAACTTAAAACATTAAAAAGACCCACATTACATTAAAACATATGCTAACTTTAACTTCTTGGCCTCTAATTAATGATTCTATCTTTAGTTGCATACTGCTACATTTATCTGAATTTGGTAGTTTGTTGGGTGTGATTTAGTGATTTCATGAGGTGATGAGTTTTGATGATTTTCTAAAAGTGATATTAGTTTGTTAATATGTGGAAAGCAACGAGCGATATTTGATATAAAAAAAACTTATATTTTACTAGTTATGATATAAAGAAGTTAAAGGGGTCAATTTCGAAATTCAGAAATTTTAATATTATTTTTATAAATTTCCTATTTTGTTTTAGATTCTTCACTGCATTATTTGTTATTTATCATGATTTTCATTTATTCATTTTTTTGGTTGAATTGATTTTTTAAAGAAATAGTAAAACAAGTAATAAAAAATATCGTTAAAATAAAAAGATAAACTGTTGCATATATTTTATGTTTTTTACGTAAAATCTGATAAATTGTAAGGGGTATTCTGATACTTGCATGCTCAATTTAATTCAAACTAGAGGCAATGTGATTATTTAATCAAATTTCAGCAGACCCATTAGATTTAACCGTCAAATTGACGGAAATGGGTGAGCGGTGCACGTGGTGGAAAGATTGGGTGCGCTGTGCGAAATATCAAAACATCTGGGGTGGGCGCTAAATTACCCAAATTAAAACACCAATAATTTGACTTGTCTGCGTGTTGACTTCTGAAAGTGCTTATATCAGAGGGCTCAGATCCATCAAAGCTCATCACCCGTAAATCTTTCACCTTTCTACAAGCTACCACGTGTTGGATAAACTGCCCGGTCTACGCTTAGTGCATGTTTAGTATGACTTATTTAAGAGTCATAAGTACTTATTTAATCGTATAAGTATTTTTTATTTTTTAAAATTTTTATAGTGTTTGATTTTTTTTTAATAGAATTTTTTTAGTTTAAATAAGCTAATTTACCTCTACTAATAAAAGTTTAAAATTTAAACTTTTAGAAGTAGAGACTATAAAGTTTTTCTAAAAATATATAATATAAAAAATATCACACAGTTTAATGGTTCAAAAATATTTTTTTTATTAATAACTAAACACCCAATAACTTTTTATCCAAAAATTCTATTGATATAAACTCTATTATTATAAACTCTATTGTTATAAGCTCTATTTAATAAGTTGTACCAAACGGAGCCTTTGTCTCAGATGTCCAAAAATGCTGACAACTAACGCGCCAGCGCTCTCCTTCGTAAAACCATTCCTCCTTTTTCGTTTCCGCGCTTTCTCGACATCTCCTCGCACCATTTCAATATTTCCAGCCACAAAACTTCACTCCTTCCACTCACGCCGGAGTAGGGTCTGCGCATTCATCGCCATGACCGGAAACAATGCCGCGGCTGGCGTATCATCGCCGGAACACGTTGCGGGGAAGTGGTACTCCGTACCGGATCTCCGGCTTCGCGATCATCGCTTCACTGTCCCTCTCGATTACGCCCTCGATCGCGATGTCTCTCCTAAGATCTCCCTTTTTGCTCGCGAAGTTGTTGCTGGTACTAACAACATTGGAGATTCACTCATTGTTTAATTTTAGCATTTTTCTAATTCTACTTTGGCGTATTCATAAACTGTTTTCTGTCTTAATTAATAGAATCGACTGTTCTTCAGCTTACTTGGTGGACAAAGGCTTTACACTATTGCTCTGTGAATCGTTTATTTTATAGGTAAATATTTTTTTTTAAGTGCATGTTGCTGTTTATGTTGCAGTTGGAAAAGAGGAGCAATCATTGCCGTATCTGTTATTTTTACAAGGTGGGCCTGGTTTTGAATGCCGGGGGCCAACTGAATCCAGTGGATGGATAAATAAAGCATGTGAAGAATTTCGTGTTGTATTGATGGATCAGGCATGATTATCTTGAATTTCCCTACCACAAGCGTTTACTGAAATTCACTGACTTTGTTGTTAAGTATTCATTGTAATTGGCCCTGCCCATTTTGTTTTCTTGCAGAGAGGAACAGGCTTATCTACTCCTCTGTCAGTATCATCTATGCTGCAAATGAAGTCTGCTAAGGATTTAGTTGACTACTTAAAACATTTTAGAGCTGATAGTATTGTAAATGACGCTGAATTCATCCGTGTTCGTCTTGATCCTGATGCTAAACCTTGGACGGTCTTGGGCCAGGTATTAAGATTACTGTTTTACTGTTTTACGTTATGTATTGAGTTAAGGGTCTTGGTCGAGTTTGTCATCTTTAACCATTCTTAAAGTCTATGCCTTTTGAATGGAATCTGGTTTATGCTTTGGTCACGCTTTTGCTTCTTATGAGCAAGTTCTTTGTGTTCAGTCATTTGTTACAATATCCATGAAGAGACTAACTGAATCATTCAATATGTTGATGGCACCTCATGCTACTTTTCTTGTGCAGAGCTATGGTGGTTTTTGTGCGGTCACCTATTTGAGTTTTGCACCACAAGGGCTCAAACAAGTCCTTCTAACTGGAGGAACTCCTCCTTTAGGAAATGGTTGCTCTGCAGATTCTGTGTACAGAGTGGCCTTTGAACAAGTTATTCGTCAAAACGAGAAGTATTACAAGAGATTTCCTCAGGATGTTGAAATTGTTCGTGAAATTGTGAAGCACTTGGCAGAATCCGAAGGAGGTGGGGTAAGGGACTACCAAACATGATTTTGTATTTTCTGTAATGCTGAAATTCTAGCAAAATTTCTGCAATTGTTCTGCTTACCCCCTTCTTCCTTGTACAGGTTCTTCTCCCATCTGGGGGTATATTAACCCCAAGGGTTTTGCAGTTAGTTGGGCTTTCCGCTTTAGGATCGAGTACTGGTTTTGAACGCTTACACTATATGTTAGGCATCAGACCATGCACATCCTTTTAATTACTCACATTCTTGTGCTCTTCTATCTTTTCCTAATTTAAATCTCTATCTTATAGGTTGGAGACTGCCTGGGATCCTGTAATAGTTCCAGGGGCACCAAAACTCCTCAGTTACTGTTTCTTAAAAGCTGTAAGAAAATGTTTGCTACCTAAATGATCTTCGTTTCATGACTGGAAAGCACGTTTTTGTAATCATTATTTAGTCATTTGTGTGCAGGTTGAGAATTTTTTAAGTTTTGATACAAACCCACTCTATGCCTTAATGCAGGAGACTATATACTGTCAAGTAAGTTACATTGTTCAATCATGGCTTACAGTTTCATTTTCTGACAATTATTATATTTATTTTTGAGTTCTATTTTATGAAACGTTACTTAACGAAAATGAAGTAATATGGAGTGAAAAAGAATTTCTCTTCTTCAATCCAAAAAATTCACCTAAATGAAGAAAATTGAAATGTTCTTATTTTTCATAATTCTTTTTAAGGGTGCTTCATCACAATGGTCTGCTCAAAGAATAAGGGCTGAATATGAAGGCAAATTTGATGCTATCAAGGCTGCAAAAGAAGATCATCCTGTACTTTTCACAGGAGAGGTAGATATGAGTTACATAAATATTCCGCTATATGAAAAATAAAAGAAGACATGCGTAACAAATACATTTTGTGTACTCTGTCGCTGTTTTCATCTTTCTCTTTTTGCCCTTTTTCCTTTTAAGTAGCTGAGTGCAGTGCATTCTAAAACTTTTCTGATCTTATGGCTCCGCTGGTAAAAGTACAGAATGAAGAATTCTGCTTTAAGTTTTATATGTTTATTTAGAAAGAGTCTTTGAGTCAATTGCATCTTGTTTGGCTCCAAAGTTTTGTCAACTCGGGACTTGCTTATAGTTGCATGTAGTTTCTAGCTGCAGTACAGCCTGGACAAATGTGTGTTGCGATGCTGTTGTGTCTAGAGTTGAGCCTACTGAGTTTCGAGCATGATGGTGAACACATTGTTGCATTGTTTTCTCGTCTTTTGCCTTTAGCATTGGCAGAAATATTAAGAAAAAAAAATTCTTGGAGAGTAAAGATATTTTGATAAAATAAGAATTTAAACAACTGTTCAAGTAATTTTGAACATAGTAATAAACTGAATGAAATTAATGGCTATTCTTTGCAGATTGTTTTAGGTACTTGAGGTTCTAGATATCTTTGCCTTATGAGCTTTTGCCAATCCATCATCAGGGCAACATCTTGGATCATTTTGTGCATTTATGTTACTTGGGACATAATTTTTAAAATGAGATATTTGTATATTTTCTACTTATTTGGTTTAAATGATTCACTGGATTTGGTGTATGAATCTGATGCTAACTGCAGTTAGTTTTATTTGCAAAGTTCTTTTGGATCCTCTATAATTGTTTCAACGGATATATCCTTGGGTATTTACTTGGGCAGATGATATTCCCATGGATGTTTGATGAGATTCATGCCTTGAAACCATTTAAAGAAGCTGCTAATTTGTTGGCTGAGAAGAAGGATTGGACCCCGCTCTATAACATTGAGACATTGAAGAATAACAAGGTTTGCTCTAATGTTATTAAATAAGGAAATCGTAATTATCTTGACCTTGATTGAATGGAGACCTGAACCCACTAGAGACTACTGCAAAAGCAGTCACAACTGTCTTCATATTGACTCGGGAATTCCTTTTTCCTTTACTAATACATTTTGTTTTTAATGCTGCCAGGTACCTGTTGCAGCTGCCGTGTATTATGAGGATATGTATGTTAATTTTAAGGTGGCCATGGAGACTGCATCTCAAATAGCAGGAATTAGGCTATGGATAACAAATGAATACATGCATTCTGGTCTGCGCGATGCAGGGGGCAAGGTTTTGGATCATTTGTTGGGAATGTTAAATGGAAAGAAGCCTTTGTTCTGATTTTCGTCTGTTGTTACTTTCATGTTATTTGAAGTTGCCTTTGTACATTTCTTGGCGGGTTTTTAATCTTTCTAAGAAGCTTTCGAGGTGAGGCTAGCAGAGCACAGACACTATTTCCCCAACAAAACAAATATTTCCACTTTTCCAGCCTCTATCTTTAATGTTAGGATTTATATGTTTGAATATCGGGTTTTATGTGGTAATAATAACCATTCATGCCAACATGGATGTAAATGTCTCGATTTTTCAGATTCACTATCAAGTGAGCTCTTAAGTTTCTCCTAGGAACCTTTTCTAAGCGCTTTAAAACTTGATCCTAGTTCACGTGCTTGCATCTCATATAAAGTGGGTCAATTGTGGACAGGGATACTCGACAATTTGGCTCAAAAGATCAAAAATTTGGCAAAATATTTTGAAGGCCAAAAAATCACATAACCACAAACTGAAAGCCACCTGTAATAGTAAAGTTTCTCCAGTGGCATTTTCGACATTTATCGCCATCATTATAAAAACCGACAAGTCCGGGTTGGCGATGGAATTAAAAAAGGTACGAAATAGAAAAATACAAGAAAGTGGAAGAAACCCTCAACTCAACCACCGCCTCAGCCGGTTTCTGGTAACGCATCACTCTGTTCCTCTCTGATCGTGATCTTCAGTCTTCAGTCTTCACTACTCGTTTAGGGTTTAAGCAGGCTTCCCTCTATTAATGAAATTTTAACAGTAATTAATCAGCTGTACAATCTCTTTTCCTTCTTGCTCGCAATGTGTGCTATATTTTTGGCTTAAATTAATTATTTAACTGTATTTAGAATTTGGATGTTGCTCTCTGTAGGTCGAAATTCGAAAATGCGGAGATCGTTAACGTCGTTGGTTCGGCCTCTCACGGCAACTCGAGGGTTTAGTACTAACTCAGAGAAAATCGTTGCGTCCGTTCTGTTCGAGAGATTGCCTGTTGTTATTCCGAAAATTGACCCTGTGGTTTACGCATTTCAGGAGTTCTCGTCAGTTTTCTTTTTTCACTTGCTAATAAAATTTTAAATGAAAAAAATCATAGATGCCTCATACATTATTTGCTTCATTGCGTGCAGCTTCTTCTTCTTCTTCTTCTTTTGTGAATATTGTTTGGTTGCGCTTTAGTTATAGAATGGGAATTAAATTTCCCTCTTTTTTCCGTTTTCTGTAAACTCGATAGTTTGTCATCTGGGACATGGGAAAAGCTGAACCTTTTACATTTTATGCCTTTGCTTTATAAATATTTAAAATAAAATGACTGATAACATATGATCATATTTTCCCTTTCTCTTCTGGTTCCGCAGCTTCAAAAATTATTATTTTTAATCACAATACTGGATTTCTTTTTCCTCATCTTGTGTAGTGTGGTTTGATTGCTCATGTATTCGGTTTGGGGCTGGTGGGTTCCAGGTTTCGATGGAGACAGCAATACAGACGCAGATATCCTGATGAATTTTTAGACAAGTCTAATTCTAGGTAAGCTGCTTTACGTCCTCTTATGTTCTTGTTCTTAGTGAGGTTATCTTTAGCTATTTGTTTTATCTTAGAATATTTTGCATGGGGTTGGACCTTAAGTTGTTTTACATGCCCAAAGCATGTCAGTTAATGTCCTAGTATCTTGGATATCTAATTGTGACCTCCTTTTATTCATGTTCACTTATTTATCTCTGATGATTGTGTTTTTGGAAAAAAAAAAAAAATTTCCCTTCTGCTTGGACTGTTGAGAGTTGTTGTAGAAGTTGGATCTTAAAGAAAATATTGTAATTATGGTGCATGGGCATGAGGCAGAAGCATTAGTTACAAATTTGTAACTTCATGTTGACATTATCATTCTATAGAGCTCTTGGGTTTGAGTAGCCTTTTCTGAGTCATGATACTTTCTTTTGGTCGGTGCATTGATTACAAATTTGTAACTTCATGTTGACGTTATCGTTCTAGAGAGCTCTTGGGTTTGAGTAGCATTTTCTGAGACATGATGCTCTCTTTCGGTCTGTCATATCAGGCTCATTTAAGCAATTCTGCTTTTAGGAAATATCTTTGTAATTTGTTGTTCAATTTTGCATTTTTAATATCAACAAGCATGTGCATTTGACATTCAAAATCTTATTACTGTGATTATTTATGTAACGACTCATTTTTAATTTCATTGCTAAGCCCTGATTTATTGAATGAAATGTATAATTCTGTTTGTTTCTCTCTCTTTCACAAATGTTTCACTTACAAATGCAGTGAAAGACAAGTGCAGATGAAGTTTTGATTGTTATGTATTGATCTTTTGTGACACTTCTGTAACAGAGGAAAAGGCGACTACCAAATGGAATACGTACCAGCTCCTCGGATTACTGAAACTGACAAAACAAATGATAGAAAGTAAGAAGTTCTATTATGTACATTGAATCGGGTGAATTTTATCGACCTCATTATGGTTTGATACAACTCAAGTCCAAAACTTTTTAAAAATCCTCACAAGCAAACTTTCATGGCTTAAAACTTATCATAAAATCTCATTTTACAAAAGAAGAAGTTTTATGTTATTGATGTTGTATTGCATTCGAGTAACTGCATGATTGCGTTTATGCAGGAATTACATTAAATTTAATGTTTTTATTAGTGTTATTATAATTATTTTTATTTGTGTTCTTAAGGTCATTACAGAGAGCACTTGACAGAAGACTGTACCTTATTCTCTATGGCGAAACTTTTGGAGCTCCTGGTGGGAAGCCTATCTGGCATTTTCCAGAAAAAGTTTATGAGTCTGAGGAGAGTTTGCGCAAGGTGATTCTTCTTCTCCTCCACCTTCTCATCCTTCTTCTAATCATATAAATTCTTATCAAATGTTTGCAGTGTGCAGAGTGTGCATTACAATCTGTACTGGGTGACCTTTCCCACACTTATTTTGTCGGAAATGCTCCCATGGGTCATATGGTAATGCAGCCTGCAGAAAAGATGCCAGACGTTCCATCATATAAGGTATACTTGGTGCTTTTTATATATTTCAAGAGAAATAATACTTTATTTTCTTCCGTATATAAATTATGCACTTCATTTTTCACAGATAACTTTATTTTATGCTGTTGTCTTAATGTAAGTGTGTGTGATTGTTATTCACTCTGTTGATCCCTTTCTTTTTGCCAGCAATTCTTCTTCAAGTCTCAAGTGATTGCGAGCAACAAGTTTACAATTGGCAAGTGTGAGGATTTTGTTTGGGTGACCAAGGATGAACTCATGGAGTATTTTCCTGAGAGCGCTGAATTTCTTAACAAGATGATCATCAGCTGATGCACAAGTCCTATTTGACTTCCGTGCATGCCACACCTTATTGCTTTCTGAACCAATTATCCCCAGTGGATGAATTTTTGACCATCTAGATGAGAAATTCAAATTGCACTGAAAATTATGCAGTAGTTTACCAATAGGAGAGCATTATTCAGTGGTTAAAAACTGTACCTTTTGTTGGGACCGCGGGGTACCAGGAATTTTTGTCCTGATTTTGGACTGTTACCAAATTTTCTTATGCAATAAGAATTTTCCAGATTCCAATTTTGTTGCGACTAAATCGAACACGTATGCAGGTAAATCATATTGCTCACTAGTATCTACTGAACTAACAAGTACTTTGGGTGGTTGCTGGAATGCTAGATTGCGTGTCGCCTTCGTTCGCTATTAGAGTGGTGTTCCGGTCACTTTGCTCTAGAATCAAATAAATTATACAAATTTTATATCCGGAAGTCATTGCGGGTGACCTAATCATATCTCTCAAAAGGCAATTGAACAAAGCACGTGTTTGGAAATTAGGGATTAGAGCACCTAGAAAGGGCAACTGGAGTATACAGATAAAACTTTTCGATTGATTGGCAAGTAGATATAAGATTTTTGTTCATTGATTCATTCTGATCTGCAGGCCTTATCCAAAGGGGTACGTATTATTGGTCAAAGTTCCCAAATGAAAGATTTTTAAAAAACAATGAACTCGTTGCCATGAGACGAGAATTCAATGTGTCGCCCTGATCTTTCAATCGGCGCCGTCTATTCTTTAAACAATTTTACAATACAATAATATGCAATTTTGATTTTAGGCGGTGACTCATTACCACGAAGCAAGATATCTAGTGCTCATTTATTAATAATAATAATTCAGAAAGCCAACACCAATAGTCCTAGTGATGGTAAAACCCGGTCATGTAATCGGTTGGTGAACAGTATCCTTGCATATCGATTAAAACAATATTTTTGATGCACTTTTAAACATGTGTCCTAATTAATGAGGTTGTAATGAAGGCTCTGCTACCGTCCTTCTCAGTATGAGGAGAAAAGGACTATCCATATAGAGCAAAATGATAGCCGCATGCACACACACATTGGTGATAACGATGCATGTTGGGTACGTTTCCTTTTTGCTTAAAGGGCAGTTGAACAGAAGTAGGTGAGATATAGTTGGCTTTACCCTTTGGGTGCAACTTAAGAGAGCAGGGAAATAACAAGACTCAGAGACACACACATACAGAGAGAGAGAGAGAGAGAGAGAGAGTCTCTTTTTAATTAATTAAACAAGCACAAAAGCCAACAATTACACTTGAGTCCGTCTAGAGATCTCTCTGTGGGTGCCTGCCTAACCTCTTCTACCCTCCAACACTTTTGTTTCTTTAAAAACCTGCAATATCCTACATTTGGCCACTTCCTCTCTCTCAATTAATTTTTAACTAACATGGAAGGACGAGAACCACAGCCGGTGTCATCTCCAATGTCGCCACAGACTAATTACTTATTCACACCCTCAATCCCGTCTTCGTCGATGCAACCAGCTACTCTAGAGCCTCAAGTTCTTCCGGAGATTGATTGGGTTAGCCTTCTTTCTGCTCAGTCAACTGATCACAATATGATGGAAAGTACTAGTCATCTTAACCCTGAAAATGGCGGAGGTCGTGATCAACAAGATCAGGGTTGTAAAGAGAATAAAAGGAAAGGGTCTAGGATGAAGAAGGCCACACGGCCTAGGTTCGCTTTTCAGACTAGAAGTGCCGATGATATTCTTGACGATGGATACCGTTGGAGAAAATATGGTCAGAAAGCTGTCAAGAACAGCTTATATCCCAGGTGAGCCAGCCGCGCGCAGTCTTCATTATTTACACACACACACACACACGATTTATAAAATTATGCGTGCCACATGTTCTTAATTCTTACGTGAAAAATCTTTATTAAACAATTATTGTACAGGCAAATTTTATTTTGTAGGATGACTTTGTTTTAATTCAAAGTTCTCAACCATGCATACTAACATGCATGTGTATATAATTTCGCTTCCCTAGGGTTCGGTTATGATCTGACCTACTGAGAACCGCTGAAGTTGAAGTTGATAATTTAATGGAAATATATTATTAACGTGGTTGCAATGTTGCAAAATCTAGTGTTAATTGCTCCTACACAGATCAAAAAGAAAGAGAGAGAGGGAAATTCTTCGGATATCGGTCAAGATATGGATGGGAATATTTAAAGATTTGATCTCAAGAACAAAATAATAATTAAAAATAAATAATTGGGCTAGTAGGTCTTGTAGGTACATAGACATGATAATTCTTAGGGCTTGGACGGGCTATATTTTTCATGATTGAGAGGGGTGATAAGTGATCAACATCTTTCTTCATTCCATCTCTTTAGGTTTGGAAAGTAGATAACCTAATAATTGAGGCAATTTCGTACAGAGAAGTCGATATTCCCTGTCATGATGTCGAACCATATATGGTAGAAGGTTGTTGAATTTATTAATTCATAGTTTTGGTAAATATATACATAGAAATTTATGAGAGGCAAAAAGGATACTAGCCAGTAAATTGTGTTTTTTTTTTTTTTTTTTTTTTGCCTAGAATTTGATAGTTTAGCAGTTGTATAAACAGAAGAATCATTCATTCACGGTATATTTATACATAAGAGTCATGTTAGTGATTCTAACATTTGTATCTCAACTAATAAGATATTTTCATCTATTTAATGGTATAATATTAATTTTAAAAATTATGAAACTTATCATCTAATAATAGATTAATGACATGTAGCATTGGAATACAGGCAGTACATATAATTTGAATTATAATTTTGACACTTTTAAACCATTGGTTTTATGTAATATAATCCAATGATGACGAGTTGGTATCGTTAGATATTACTTTGACTTTCAATATTTATCCTTAGATTGATTGAGATCAATGGCTCAAAATTTAAAGTAAAAAGTTTAACCTACTTTGCCCTTATAATGGCATCATATTTTTTTTATTTATGGGTGGAAATTATATCTAAATTTCTCTTTTACATTCTGTAAAATTATATATGTTTTGTATGCATATGCTTACCAATCTATGATTTTGCAAAATCAATATAAAACATGGCCAAATCAAAGGAGCTACTACCGGTGCACGCATCACACATGCAACGTGAAGAAACAGGTCCAAAGGCTATCAAAAGACACCAGCATCGTGGTCACAACTTATGAGGGAATCCACAACCATCCTTGCGAGAAGCTCATGGAAACCCTAACTCCTCTTCTCAAGCAAATGCAGTTCCTTGCTCGCTTCTAATTTTAATATTGTTCCCATCCATCCATTGTAACCTAATTTATATATTAATTACATGTAAATTATATGTCAACAACATATCTACTATCTAGCTAGCAGAATCCTTCTCTGTTACTTTAATTACTTGACGTTGATTGACCATCTAGTTATATACCTCCTGTAATGTTGTACTTGTGTTTAGTTTGTGGACTTTCTGTACATGGACGAATATGTATTAATGTTGATATCATATGATAAGCTTTTGTAAATCTCTTTGTCGGTAACACGTAAGTTATCTTCACGAATTGAAATTGCATACCTTGGGTTTTATTTATTTATATTTGTTTGAATTTAAACAGAGAATTTTATCCTCGTCCCTTGCTTTCAGTTATCCCTTTTAGAAATGATCAAGTTATATTATCCTCTCTTTCCAATTTCCATTCATTAGTTAAAAAAAAAAATCTAAAATTTACCTAATAAAATTTAGGTAAGCATGTTTGTCTATGGTATAATGATCTACAGACGATAATGCTTGATTATTTATTGATAAGTTAAACTTGTAAGTTTAGGTTTGAGTCCCAGTAAACTCTTTTCTCCTTCTAAATATACATTTTTATAGATATTTGGATGTGATAGAACCATTATTTTTTCGAAAGAAATTTGTGAGCTATCACTTTAGTAAGAGTTAATTAGGAGCTGTATTGTAATTATATTGATGATAGTTCCCATTGAATTCTTGAAGTAAACATAATAATTGTTTTGTAGTATCCCACTAAAAAAATTTTAAAAAAATCTTTAATTATTATTGAAACGAAAGTATATTAGCTTTGATATAAATAGCTGGACCCAATAACGAAAAGTTAATGAGGACTTTCTAAAATTGAAGTGCCGCAGAATTTTTTTTTTTTTTTTTCAAATATACATGCGATGTTACTGGGATAAGGCTGTGGCAGGACTCTTCTTCTTTCTTCTTTTTTTTTTTTAAAAAAAAAAAATTATTTACTGATGCGGTCTCGATATTTTGAGTTAGAATTCACTATCGAATATTTTGTAATACAACCAATTTTTACTCAAATTTGGAACAGATCCCATATAGATGGTACTTAGCATTAAAAGCTAGCAGTCCGGCCATTCTCCAAATCGTAGTGCTGCAATGTTGATTATGTATGCTTAGATTATTCAACGATAATAGACATACATTTTCTTATAGCTTAAACGATTATACACATGTATCTATAACTTAAAATGTATATCTTATTAATTGTTCCGTATATGATGAGTATAGATAATTACTTGATAATGCCGTCCGAAATGGATAATTCCAATGAAAGAATATTCTTCGTAAAAATATACGAGTCAGTAGTAATTTGACAAAAGCGTAAAAAAAGTAGCTAAAAATAGGTGAAAATTGACCAAAGAATAGCATCAAAAGAGGATCATCGCGAGAAAGAGAAGCAACTCGGCCAATTGCCAAACGCGTTCTCTCTTCAGTGATCAAAATCGATCGTGATTTTTCCTTCCTCTCGGTAATTGTGAAAAATGTCAAGGGGGGTAAGTTCCTCAATTCAGCTTTCCTGAGTTTTAAGAAAATTTTATTTGAAGGCATGATTTTGATTGATGCTGCACGTTATGAAATATTAAAACTTGAAACATGGAAATAAACTATTCGTCCCTAATCACTGCTCATTCTCAACCCAAATTCCTCTTTCATGAACGAAAGTCTTAAGTGCCTGAGTGGCAGAAATATTCTCGCGTGTGCTCATCAAACATATACGTATTTATTAATTGGTGATTTATTATGTGTGGATAAAATGGCGCAGTTGGTGGACAAGGCAAAGAACTATGTGACGGACAAGGTGACGAATATGAGGAAGCCGGAGGCCAGCCTCTCCAAATTTCGTCTCAAGGGCGTGAGTCGTGAAGGCGTGGATTATTTGGCCGATGTCTCTATTGATAATCCTTACAGCCATTCAATTCCCATTTGTGAGATCTCCTATGTCCTCAAAAGCGATGGCAGGTTTGTTCTATTCTCCATCTGCAGATCAATTAAATGATACCCGTACGCGTGTATGTCTTCTATATAATACGTAAACGTTTCGATTTCAATGCATATGAATATATAATTTACATTTTATAGAGTAATTAACAAATGGTGGGTGGGTGGGTGTGTGAATGCAAATGATGTGGCTCGGTTTTTGGTTTTGGGTCATCAATCAGGGTGATAGCCACAGGAACAATTCCGGACCCTGGGTCAATAAAAGGCAATGACAAAACAGTGCTGAATGTGCCAGTGAAGGTGCCCCATAGCGTACTTGTGAGCTTGGTCAAAGATATTGCAAGGGACTGGGACATTGATTATCTACTCGAAGTGGGTCTCATTATTGACCTTCCTCTCATTGGCAACTTCACTATTCCTCTTTCCACCCAGGGCGAGGTCAAACTCCCTACGCTCACTGATTTTTTTAAGAATTAGTTTTATATGTATATATATATATATATTTATATATAATTTGCTCATTTTATTCCAAATTCCAATCATGGTGGTTGATGGAGATGTGATATTATTGTGTCATACTGATGGTCGTTATTGTTAATGAATGCGTTTTGTTTCCCTCAGACGATGTGTGTTTGGGCCTGAAAAAGCCAGTAAATGCTTAATAACTTCACGACAGCCCGACTTGTCGAACTTCGTTCCGAGTGAGATAGAAATATGTTTTTTTTTAAGATAAAAAATTTCTTATGATCTAATCTATGAATAAATCACTTAATTATTGATTAATTATTAATAAATAAAAAAATAAAAGACGTTAAATTTTACTTATATACTGTTACTAAAAAATACATAATAAAAAAATTATTAAAAAATCAGTATTACTCAGATAAAAAAAAATTTCTGCTCTTTTTTGTTTTCCCCCCGCTGGCACATATCTGACATCTGTCAAAGTGGATGGTTTACTTCTTCTGTATGTTTTAACAATTCAACTACACTCTTTAACAGTTTCTTCATATATCCCGATACATATATATTCATAGCTTGATTCAGTGTTAAATGTTCACAACTTCGATGCCAACAATGGCCAATCAGTAAATTTTTGAACCAATAAAAAAGAAAAAAAGAGAGAGAGAGTGTATCAAGTGACCGTCTGCATATCCGACTCAACTCCGAGCCTTTCTAGGAACCCGAGAATGAGGAGCAGCGTAGCTTAATTTTAGTTGTCATACAAGAAAATTAAAAGTTAAGAATCCAATGGCATGGGGATGTAGCTCAGATGGTAGAGCGCTCGCTTAGCATGCGAGAGGTACGGGGATCGATACCCCGCATCTCCATTTTCATTTTTGAAATGCCGGTAGCAAGCTTGTCCAGCTCATCATACCACGACGATGAATTGATGATGTACTGACAGTACTGCCATCATATTATAATATTGTTTGACTTTTGTGTTTTTTGCCATTCGTCTAATCAATATTGGCACCCCGTTGGGAATGTAACAACCTCAGATCAAAATTCAAACTAAGAAAAGCTGTCCATGTATGCATAAGACAAAGGGTTTTGCCACCTTACACTCTATGTAAGATACAGCCCGTGAAATGATAATATGGCCGATAGTATCTTATCACGTGTATAAAAATCATTGGTTGAAGTTGGCTGCAAATAATTTTCCTTTATTTCTTACTTGGAAAATGATGTTCTCACAACACTTTGCACAAAACGGTGCGTTTTGTGCAAAGTATAAAAGCCACTCTTTGCTGCAAAGTTTTAGCACCAAACACACACAAGTGCGAGGAGCAACAAAACTCAGCGTCTCTCTCCCATCTTCTTTCTCCCTCATGAAACTTCACAAAACCTCACGAAACAGTTCATATTTTTCTCTCTCATCCCCACGCCACTAACAGTCTCTGCTCCGTTCTCCATTGTCGCGTAAATTATGAAAATAAATGTGCTATAAATGAGGGAGATGAGTAAATTATAGCATAAGCTCAATGTTTCGGGGCTGTAATTTTTTTTTAAATTCTTTTCAAATAATGGCAAATACAATTTATTCAACAGAGTAAAATAATTTGAGGGAGCAAACTACATTTTCCAAGTGCTTCATCAAATAATCAAATCACAACATAAAAGCTTGAAATAAACATGATTCCCAAAGGCATCAGGTTTTGCATAATTTGATTCCAATTTACAACACTCAAGCATAAGACCACCACCATCCATAGGTAATTCAGCACAATGTCCTAAACGAGTTAAAGATTTCAATTAGAGTAATGAATTGAAACGGGTGAGAGAGGGATCCTATGGTTGCTGCGCGGTTAGAGAGGATGGAACTGAGACTATTAGCGGCGTGGAGACAGGAGAGAGAGACTCGAGTGTCTTGTGAGGGAGAAAGGAGGCCGGAGAGAGAGACCCGAGCTCTCTCGTAAGGAAGAAAGGAGGACGGAGAGAGAGATCGGATCAATCTCATGAGGAAAAATGGAGGAAGAAAGGAGACTTGCTGCACGTGAGTTTTGTTGCTCCCCTCTCACGTGTGTGTGTGTTTGGTGTTAAAACTTTGCAGCAAAAAGTGGCTTTTATGCTTTGCACAAAACGCACCGTTTTGTGCAAAGTGTTGTGAGAATATCGGCACCGTTCTTACTTTCTTTGCAATCTTCTTCTCTCTATGTATGTACTTACATACGAAGTTCTGCTGCTCTCATTCTCCCAGTATGCACTCCCAAAATTTACAGTAATAATTTGCAATAATATTATACTTTTCTCCGTCTTATGCAGTTAGTATATGATTAATAATGGATAATTGGCTGGGATGTTTGTTACATCGCTTTGATTTACAATTGCAAATTTCTTGGATTACCACAGATGATAGAGGGCACAGATTCTTGTTCTCAGCGTACAATACATTATATATTCCATTTCCATAAGCTAATGAAGATATTTTACAGTTTTAAAATTATGGAAATTGTTGACTTCAGTTATGAGTTACGCACCACATGAAATAAAATTTTCAGTTAATTATGCAGCAGAAAAATGGCACAATAATTCAACATTCAACAACTTGAAAATTTGGTTGATTAGTTCACATATCACTACTAAAACCTGATCCAGAAAATGTACATGACTTGAGAGTTGAGACTCTCCTGGCCACTTACCTTATAAATAACCATTCCATAGTGTGTATATATAGAAATGAAACATAAAATTTCCAACATCACCAACTCCCCAACTAGAGCCTCCAGCCATCTAGGCATGGCAGAAAAGAAGAAAGCTCCGGGAGCAGATCATGATCGCCTGAGCAGCGGTGGCGATGACGAAAACATCATGGCCTCGTGGGCAGCGAAAGCCCGTCGCAGAAGATCAATCAAAATCTGCTGTTGCATCGCAGCCCTTTTGGTCATCCTAGCAATAGTGATTCTAATAATTCTAATCTTCACTGTATTTCGTGTCAAGAATCCCAAAATCAGATTGAACAACTGGACAATCACCAAGCTCGAACTAGTTAACGGTACAATTCCGAAGCCTGGGGTGAACATATCACTGATAGCAGACATGTCAGTGAAAAATCCAAACGTAGCATCTTTCAAATACGGCGACACCATTATCACAGGTCTATACCACCGTGGGGACCTGGTGGGCGAAGCCAGGGGCCCACCGGGTCTAGTCCGGGCTTGGCGGACCCTGCGGATGAATCTCACTGTCGACTTGATCACAGACCGGGCGATGTCGAGCCCCAATTTGAGCGCGGACATTGAGTCAGGTATTTTGGTCTTGGACAGCTACACAAGAGTTGGTGGAAGGGCGAATATTTTGAATCTTTTTAAGAGGCACGTTGTCGTAAAGTTCAACTGCAGTTCCCAACTTAATACGACGAGCCTGCAAATTTATCAATTCAATTGCAAGCGAAAGGTTCAATTCTAGGCTCTTGCTCTTGGGCTCTTGGGCATATCATATGTACATGCATGCTTGCTTAGTCTTAATCATAACTATACATGCGGTGTCGCGTTATATGTGTTTTGCGGTTACATTTAAGTTTTGAATAAGTGAAAGAGGATTGAAGTTTTTCATTAGTATGCGATCGTTTTGATCCCATATGCGCATATAATACCTCCAAATTATTTTCTTAAATTTTGACCATGTTTGATGATGATGATTATTAATAATAATAACAACAATGGCAATAATAAGAATAACAGCAATAATAATATAACCATAATATTTTAATTGAAGATGAAAGCCGAATCACAATTACCCATATAAATTAAGTTCTAATTTATTAACTCAAAAATATGTGAACTCTACATATTTTCTCTCATTTTCCTTTTATTTTAATAAAATAAATATTACTAAATATTTTTATGTTAGAATTTGATTCTCTCAATTAGATAAGTAAACACATAATAAAAGAAGAAGAAGAAGATATTTTTAGATTTGTGCTGGTGCTTGGTAGAGACGAAGTTGAGCTACTTCATTTTTTAAAATTATATTAATTTATTTTGTAGTCCAGTTAGTAGCTATCATGGATGGAGATGATTATATTAACTTTTTTTTTTTTTTTTCCAATAGCATGTTATTTGGAAATTGGAAACTACCTAACCTGATTTTAAGAAATAAAGAAAGATTCGTTGACCAGATATCACACCAAGCTCAAAATATTCCAGGATCCATGTGAACTTTTGACCGAATTAGTGAGGACGATTAGTGCTTGTGCATAAATCGATGAAACATGAGGGTGATGTAACAAAAGTTGAAAGAAGAGCTTTCCTTTTAATATGCATAATGCATTGGGCCACACACTGTCGTTTCTTAATTTGATCAACTTTTGGATGCAGTTGATTATTATTGAACGTGGTCCATATAATATGAAAATAATTGTACACTACACTCATGTTTTGCCAAGAATATGAACAAACAACTTTTATATATATATAGTTTTTTTTTTAAAAATAAAGCGAGGATGTACGCTAAAATAAAAAAATTATATAGATTTTAATATATTAAATATTATATATTTTTGTGTTGTTAATATTTTTATTTTGTTAAAATAACAATGTCTTCGTTAAAGAATTATTATTATACACACACTCATAAAGATTTTCCGACATAAAATTATTTCTAAAAGTCTTTAGCCATTAAATCAAAGTATTGAGACAAAATCGTTAATCATGGTAGATTATAAAACAGTTTTTTTTTTTTTGCCTGCCATACTTAAAAAGTTAAATTACAAAATCATAACTTTGTAAAAATAATATTATTGCTTTCTATTCCTTATCGGCCATGAAATTATCATATTTAATTTGGTAGGTATCTACAAATGCCTAAAGATTGAGATCATCCAAATCTGTGTGGTCTTTTAGATCGAGCTGTACTTCAAAAACAAAAACATTCCGGTAAAGTTGTAGAAGAGTTGACCAAGAATCCAAAGAAAGATACTGAAGAAATCCCAAAGAAAAACTGGCAAAGGCAATCGCCAATGTGATTGAAAATCACGTTTACGAGCTTGTGACGATACTGTCGCCACTTCAAAAATCACAGATGAGATGATTCCATTTGCTTCCACACCCACCATTCCATTTACCAAATGACCAAAAGACCAAACAAAACTGTTTTTAACACGCACACAACTCACACAACAAATCATAATAAATGACGGCCTCTGTTTGCAAACCCAGTATTAAATGCTGCAGCTGGAAACCCACCCACCTTCTCCCAAAGAAAAAGAAAGGCTCCTCTAATTTCACTCACCTTAATGGATTCGAAAGCTCCGTCTTCAAATGTCCACTCCCGCTACTCCCTCACCAAATTATCTCACAAACATAGGCCTGGGCTATTCCATCGCCATTGCTCTCGGCTTCTTAGTCCTTCTCTCCACCGTCCTCCTCGCTTCTTATATTTGTTGCCGTCGCAACAACAGCAGCCATAATTCAAACGCAAACCCACATGAAAATAACAACAGTGTTTCTAATGATGGAATCATTCTCCCTCGTATTATTTTTGTTGCTGAAGATGACGGCCAGGAGGAGAACCGGAACCAAGATGACGATAACTTAGTCGTTGGTCTTGATCAAGCTGTTATTAATTCGTACCCCAAGTTTCAGTTCACTAAAGAGAGTGTTTCGGGTAACAATAATAGTAATAATATTAATACGACGTGTTCCATTTGTCTTTGTGAGTACAAGGATTTGGAGATGTTAAGGATGATGCCTGAGTGTAGACACTATTTTCATCTCTGTTGTGTTGATGCTTGGCTTAAGCTTAATGGGTCCTGCCCCGTTTGTCGAAACTCCCCGTTGCCCACCCCGCTTTCTACGCCGTTGCAAGAGGTCGTGCCTTTGTCTCAATATGCTGCCGATCGAAGGAGGAGATGATATCGCTTTGCCTTGCTTTGCTCTGTCTGGTTTGTTGGGGGTGTTTGATTTGTAAATCTTTATTTTCTTTTAGGCGATTGTAGCGAGAGTGTTATAAAATTGAGTTATTAATTTAGTCATGGGAATTATTTCTCCTGCCCTGTTTTGCGTGACAATTTCTAATTTTCTAATTGAATCTTTGAATTTTCTGTTCTCTGTTAATTGATGTTCATTTGAGCAAAGCTTGTCTGTACAAACAGATTAATGTGAATTAAGAAAAGAAAAAAAAATTCAGTTTCCTTTCCCATTCTATCATAAACTAAACGTTAAAGTTGATTGAGATCCAGCTGGATCCGGTCCCTTAAGGCTATTATGACTTTCCCTCTTTCCCATTTGCTTCCAATTATTCTTTTGTTTTTATTCCGATGCTTACAAAGATGAAGCTGCCAGCTTAGAAATGAGACAATCAAGGACCTAGACTTCAGTTTTATTGTTTTCTTTTTCTTTATTTATTTTTTCTGTTATTTGACAGCAATTTTTAATTGAAATTTGATTTATCTACATACGTGATTGCATAAATTGATGGTCATATATATAATTCTGGATGAGATGGTCTCATGTGAGAAGATTCTTGTTAAAAACAAAAATCCTTGAATAATTTGAAGTCTGCAATACTTAATTCTTCAAGCATGTTATACTTCTTTTAGAAGCAAGCAAAAGACTTAAGAGTACATTGAATGGAACTCAAGCAATGGCATAGTTTAATCAGCTGGGTTTCCCTAGAAATCTTTAAGAAATGGTATTTGCAGGCAGATGCAAAGACAAAGGAAAACTTTTTCTCAATATAATAATCTCACAAATGGTATCTGAGATTTAAAGCAATTAATGAGATAGCCTTGATTGCTGTGACTTGAACTATTGATTGATTGGGCTGTTTCATAAGTTCATACCCTCTATATTTCTATATAATAAATTGATTTTTACATAATGTAGTATACAGGCTACAGAGAGATTTAAGTTTTAAGATATTTGATAGCGTTGACTAGCTATCTAGAGTGTATTGCAAAATTTGTGGAATAGTTATAGAAATAGAATACTCTCCGTAATTTTCAGTAGGTTGCTTTTTCCTCAGAAAATGCTCCCACTCCAGGGACTGGTCTCAACATCATCCAATCTCCAATTCCACAACTTTGTTCATCAGTTAAAATATATGGTATCTTGGTTACTTGGTTTAATCTCACCTCCCTTGATTCTCTCAGCTTCCAGTTTCAGGTAATTTCCACAGCTGTAATGTTTACTGAATGTTTCTTGTAAATTTCTTAATTTGACTGCATGTAGGTTTTAAGGTTTGTAGATATCTGGGTCATTATTTGTCAGAATTATTACACAGTGAGTGACTGTTGTTTTTTCATTTGAACTGTGAATTCTTGTTGATTTTCAATCAAGAGAGAGATGAGGAAGCCAAATGTTCTGATGAAGTTAGGATCATTTAGAGGGGTTCACACGTCTATTTTTATTTTGGGTACATTTGCTCTTCTTATTTCTATTGCTACCTTGTCGAAGTTCTACTCCATCAGATCTCTTCTTGTCGCTGATGCCTTCTGCAATTATAATGTTGATCTCAAGAGTGAAGGCAGAAATGGGAGTCAAGTGATCAGAGGCACAGTTCAAATTGTTATGGAGAAAATTCGAAAAGAAATGAGTGACTTGAGAGATTTGCCAATGGATTCATCATCACCAGCATCTCTGTTGAGACACAGTGCTTTTCTTGCTGACATTCTGGGACTTCTTGAGTCAGTGCAGGAATATTTGCCGTTGAATGAAGGGATTGGTTATTGGCATAACAGTGAAATCAAAGCTGTCCATCCTCTGTTAAAACCAAAGCAACAGTCTGATGAGCCAGCTGACTACTTTTTGATTGAAGAGATTCGCAAGTATGTTAAGGTCAAGCCTAACAGATTAGGAAAACAGAATTTCATGGGAGCTAACGGAACATTCAATAGTATTGGCCACACTTGTTTTTCCATGAAGAAAGAGCTTGAAGAATACATGGATTACGATGTTGGTGAAATCTGCAATGATGACTGGAAGCTAGCTCAAAAGCTGATGGTTCATGGCTGTGATCCCTTACCAAGAAGACGATGCTTCTCAAGAGCCCCTCAGCTCTATAGCCGGCCTTTTTACATCAACGAGTCTATGTGGAAGCTTCCAGACAATAGAAATGTGCGATGGAGTCAGTATAGATGCAAAAACTTCACTTGTCTTGCTAGCAATGCAACTCATAAAGGGTTCTTCAAATGTGCTGATTGTTTTAATCTTACTGATCATGAAATGCCCAGATGGATTAAGAATGTAGACATAGATCCCATCACCAATTTAACTGCAGACTTTTTGATACCTGAAGTGCTTGATATTAAGCCTGGCGAGATTCGAATTGGATTAGATTTCAGCATAGGAACAGGGACTTTTGCGGCAAGAATGAGAGAGTTCAATGTCACATTAGTCTCAGCAATTATTAATCTCGGGGCACCTTTTAATGAAATGATAGCTCTAAGAGGGCTTGTCCCTTTGTACATAACAATAAATCAGCGGGTTCCATTCTTTGACAATACCCTGGATTTGATCCACACGACAAGATTTCTTGACGGATGGATTGATTTTGTGCTCCTGGACTTCATATTATACGATTGGGATAGAGTTTTGAGGCCTGGGGGTTTACTTTGGATTGACAGCTTCTTCTGCGCCAAGGAAGATATGAATGATTATTTGGAGGTCTTTAAGATGCTGAAGTACAAGAAGCATAAATGGGTCGTTGTTCCAAAGAGGGATAAAGATGATCGAGAGGTTTTCTTTTCTGCTGTTTTAGAGAAGCCACCGAGACCTTTCCGAAGATAATTGTTGCATCAAAAGTATGGTATTATTTTTCATACATCACTGAGTCTTACATCTCTTTAAATATCTGCCTTCAACACATTCATTGTAGTTGATATTTAATGTGCTACCTGCCTACTGCATATCTCTTATTGTTTTGTTTCTTGAGTCAAATGAAACTACACATTCCACGAGAAAATGACTGATTGATGCGATCTCTTACATCTGTTCATTGCTTTCATTTTTCATAAGAAAATTAGACAGTGGAATCGAGCCATTTGTTTGTTGAACTCTATCAATGGTTCATTTTTGTGTTAAAGGGAACTCCAATAGGAGAGGGAAGCTCCCTCTCCTCGTTCTTCTTATAAGCTTGATGATTGAATGGCGGTTAAGGGGGAGGACAACGGTTGCTGAGAGATGCAATTTTCTTGTAAAGACCTGACTCTTTAGAGCCGTGTACTCATGCTTCGTTCGTAATTTGTTTATATTAGGGATCTCCCTAAGTTACATGCACTTAGCATTAGTCTTATATTAGTCCACTTCTGATTAAATTTTAATCTATTTCTTTGTGACAAACTTAGTCTTATATTAGTCCACTTCTGATCAGATTTTAATCTATTTCTTTGTGACAAACTTAAAAGATTAAAAAAATAACACAAATTTTTAAGTTGGTCATGATCATAATGGATCCCCAATAAGAAAATTATTATATTATATTTGATTGCATTATACTATAATTATATTATGTTTTATTATATATATATTTCTCAACTTTGTTAAAATTTATGAAGTACTAACTTTTTTAAATTTTAACGAAGTTTAGTATCCTTGATCAAATTAGTACTCTCTCTCTCTTTCTCTCCCTCTCTCTCTATATATATAATCAGTGTTTATAAAAAATAAGAAAAATATATATTCTAATATATTATAGAATAAAACATACTACATTCAAGTATGTATTTTTTTCTAATTTATTTCATACTTTACTAAAGAAAATTTTTATTCGATAATAATAATTTTTTATATATAAAATAAAAAGCTGACCAAGACATTAGATGCGCGACGCGACCCACGTTAAGAATTGATTGATCAAATTGCTTTGTGAATCCTGCAACCTTACCCATAAAGTTTCAGTATATGTCTCATCACACGTCAAAACATAGGCGATGATGCGTATAGGATCATGCCTCGTATGTAATATTCTTTGTAAAGTATGAATGATGGCATGACAGGACCATTACCATAATAAGCCAAAGGGAAGGATGCCGTCTCCATCAAATGCGATAATGCTCAATTGGCTTCATGACCCTTTCCCATCGAATGACTGTTGTACAATGACATTGACACCAATGCGAAGGAAAATGGACTCTTTATGTAGCTTTCGATCATTCTTTCTCCACGAATTTATCAGTGGCAGATGCCTGATTGCTATCCAATTATAATGTCATATACATTTTAACGTATAAACAGATAAATCTCTAAGGTAAAAAATTTTTAAAAAATAATCTTTTATTTTTTCCAAAATGAAAACACGGCAAAACACACACACACACACACATATATATATATATATATATGTTTATATATACCCTCTATCCATCAAGATTTGAACTAATTTAAAAAAAGCAGCCGGTGAGAGATCCCTTATACTTATAGGACCAAAAGATCATATTTCAAATGGTAGCAATTGTGATTTGAGAGTACCAGGATATTCTCGTAAAATTCAGCTTAACATGGAGCGCACTGACGTTAGCCTCACCCGACCAATAAAAAGCACTGGCCGTCCATGCCTCTCATCCCGTCAGTCCCACTTCAGATGGCCACGTGTCCCATTTCCTTTTTAACCAGGTCGGTGACTTTTGATACATCCGTAGTCCCCACTCCCTACTGTTGCCTCTCCGTTTCAAGAATGAAAAAGCACTGATGGAAGGAATATTAAAAAAAAAAGGTGCCAGACACCACCTTTGGCTTAAATCAAATTTAACGCCGTCTCCTTTCGAACTATTAAATTGACGACGTCAATTTTTTTTTCCATTTCAAATTTGCCCCCAAAGCTTCATCCATCTTTAATTAAGAGCTTTTTTTTTTTTTTACAGAAATTTATAGTTTATTTCAATATTTAGGTTTTAATTGATGTTTTATACAAATAATTTTAAAAATTATGAAATTTACAGTTTAATAAATGAATGATACGTTGAATTAGATTCAAATATTACAATTTTTAATATTATGGTTTAGTTATTTAAATAATATAAATTAAATATTTGGTTAAATACATGCCCCCTCATCACATCATTTACAATTACACCGGACAGAAACATCAGCTTTCTTTTCCCTTTCATTGTCCCTCGCACCGAAATTTCGCCAAAAAAAAAAAAAAATTCAATTAGGTTTTCCGAGAAAAGATGGCGGAGCGTGAAGAGAATCCGGCGGAACCGCCAATGGAGAAGGTAAGCGAGAAGATTCACGATCACGATTCCTCGTCATCGTCGTCTTCGGATTCTGATAATGAGGAACCGGCTGCCCAGTCGTCTGTGAAGGCGGATATTTATCGTTTATTTGGCAGAGAGCGGCCGGTTCACCAGGTTTTCGGTGGTGGAAAGCGTACGAATTCTTTCTCATTTCCTTTCCCTTTTAAACTTATTTACATTTTCAGACTTAATTGTTAGGATTTAAATAAATTGGTTAAATGTTCGTTGGTGTAATATTTGAAACCTCTGTTTGGGTTGATCACTAAAGTGAAGGCATAAAATATCAGGGAAATAAAATGCAGAAACTAATTTATTTATTAAATTTATTACTGGCTGTTTGGTTGCTGAGAAAAAACAAGTTAGAAAAAAGAACAAATGAGGTTAGTCATTGACATAATTAAGCTTGTTATTTGTTAATGAATATTTTTGTAAGGTTAAACTGAATGATAATGTAGAACAGAAGATCGAAGTGTCTTGATTTTGTCTGTCAGATTTACTTTGTAACCATCTAACAAAGACAGATAATAATCACCCAAAAAAAAATATATGGATAGCATTATAGTGTTATTTAAACCCGTTGTTTGCTCTTCTCTCTGTGTCCCACTGTATTTGTTGAATTGATTTATTGCAGCTGCTGATGTTTTTTTGTGGAGGAACAAGAAGATTTCAGCGGGTGTACTAGGTGGAGCCACGGCTATCTGGGTCCTTTTCGAGTTGTTTGAATACCACCTGCTTACTTTGGTCTGCCACACCTTAATTCTTGCACTTGCAATCTTGTTCCTGTGGGCCAATGCCCATACCTTCATTAAGAAGTAAGCATTCGGCACTTGTAATTTCAGTGACTTTTGTGATCTATATCTTGATTCGTTTCTTCCGTAAGCATGTTTGTGGTTTTTTTTTTTTTGAACGCCATATTTTTACTTCTACCTTCAACAAATTGATAGCACACCACTTCTGTTGTAGGGCCCCACCCTGCATCCCTGAAGTTCATCTTCCTGAGGAGCCATTCCTGCAGGTTGCTTCTGCCTTTAGGATTGAACTCAACCATGCTTTTGCAGTATTGCGGAGTATTGCATCAGGAAGAGATTTGAAGAGTTTTCTCATGGTATGTGCATTTTCTATCCATCTAATTTGTGAGCTATTCTCCTTTCTATTGAAACATGAACTCTACTGCTGTTATTGGTCGGAAGGAAAAGAACACTTTATTTGTGATTTATGCGTTTAGGGGCGTAATTACTTAGTTACGGGAAGCACAATGTCTAATGTTGACCAATTGCTTAATGTGGGAAGCACCTGCAATAAAGTACCCTTCCTTTTTTTCCCAAAAAAATAATTGTTTTATTTGTATAATTAAGAATGCAATGTTTTATATTTCAGGCTATAGCTGCCTTGTGGGTGCTGTCAGTTGTGGGGAGTTGGTGCAACTTCTTGACCTTGTTTTATATAGGTAATTACATCGGAAGTTCTTTTCAGGCTTAATGATTCAATTTTGTATAATATTTTTCTGATATCGGATAATTTTGATCTGTGAAAACAGCTTTGGTTTTGCTGCACATTTTGCCTGTTCTCTATGAGAAGTATGAGGACAAGATTGATCCCTTAGCTGAGAAGGCAATGATTGAGATAAAAAAACAATATGCAGTATTTGATGCCAAGGTTTTGAGTAAGATTCCAGTCAAAGCCAAGAGGGTTTAAACCAGTGAAGCTAATTTATTTCTGGTGGGCATTTGGGTAGTGATGTGTTTTGCTGGCTGGTGATTCTATTCCATAACCTTGGTATGCCGATTTCCATTGTCTTACTGACCAGCTATTTTCAAGTGTTTTATTTTTTCTTTGCAAGTTGAATTATTTTTGGCATTTTATGGGGGTCAGATCTGAATTGTGGTTTCATTTACATGCACTATGAGTAGCTTGAAGATAGCTCTACAATTCTAGGGGATTTTGTCATGGCTGGGTTCTATTTGGATATATTACCCAGTTTCTTGTACATCATTTTGTATCTTTCTTTTGGATGATTATGGTGCATGTAATTTTATGACCCCTAGTAGCTTTGAATCGTCGGTATGAAATGTTTGATGATCGACGCTTTCTTGATTGTCACAAAGATAGCTTGCATATACAATAGAATCTCAACCTCAGTAAATTAAACCTCGATTAAATAATAAATTTGATCAATCTAGATTCCAGGTCAAATGTTAAATTATAATTGGATGATATTTATTTATTTATTTAATAAATATTTCTTAATTCAAATGCTATTAATTTGTCCTTGTTTTACGGTAACAATTTATATGGTCTTTTAGGAAAGAAAATAGTGTGCATTGATTTCTGTAAGGAGAGTCAAAAACCAAAATCATGTGATGAGTCATTCATGTCTGAGGAATTAACCTCTCATCATTTTGCCTTGGTGTAATACTTTTTCTGGACCTGGTTTATTTTGTTTTTGGATTTGGGTCCCTCAAAGACATTGAAAATTTGACGAGTTGTAACGTGACATGCTTGTTGCTTGAGCCTTGAGTTACTTCGCCGTCGGATAATTAAAAATAGGTAATACATAACAATCATTCCACACTCTGTGCCTTACCCTACCTTATACCAGTCGTATAACCTTTGTTCTCTAATGTATTAATCGGATCCTGCAAGTGATCCGAGAGGGCGTTTATGCGTGCTATCATTCTTAAGTCATGGATCTTTCATCTTGCGAATAAGGCATATCTACTCTAGGCAAAATTTATCTTTATTTTCATGTCTTTCAGTTAATTTATCACTAACTTTAATTTTATATACAAAAATTATTTCTAAATTATAATTAGAATCCATTTTTTTTGGAACTTTTCTCACATCAGTAATGTAATCCTTACAACCTATAGATAGTTACTAAGTGAATATTTTTTTAATAATAATTTAACAAAATAGTAAAGGCAATATAATTTTTCATCCTTAACGACAAAATTTATCAATATATTTTAATTAAATTAGTTGACATTGTTAAGTAAATACAAATTTAGATAGTAATTTTTAAAAAAATAAATTTCTTATTAATTATATATTAACTAAAATTACTCCAAAACATATTCAGATTTTTAAGTAATTTTATTTAACATTTAGTCAAACTTTAATCTTAAGGAAGACATGGTATTTTAGAACTGATGTGAGCTTGCACACCCTTCTATCTTAAAACAAAATATTTTGGGTAAAATGACTTTTTATAAACTATAGTTGTAAATATACACTTAACATTTAACAGTTGTGCGTTAATGAGCAAAATAACGACTCCAAACGAAGCCGTGATATATAATAATGAAAACCACGTACTTGTTTTGCTCAATTTTTTCCCCTGCCTTATTCCCTCCCCTCCCACTCTTTTGGCCCTTGAAAACTACGGTTGTACTTATTTCTGAACACCAACGATGAAATTCTGTGTCTTTGATACGTAGGAGAATGATTTTCCGTCGCCCAGTGAGATAGCTAGAAGCAGGACATACGGTGCACTACACTCTATTTAAAATTATCACAGAATAATCCAACTCAAGAGTTACATCTGCTAAAAGATATGCACCTAATTAAATAACACCTGCGTTATTGAATATAACTAAGGTGTTATTGAATATAACTCATTAAGTGATATAAATTACATATAATATAACTCAGCATGACCCCAAAATAAAATAGTGTGCCGTCTTCTCAAATAAACTATCAATCAAATTTTCCTTCGCACCTGTGAAGTTTTTTAGTGCTCAACTCCTCGTATAGACATGAGCTCTCTAGGAACATTGCTTATTGAGATTTCAAGTATAAAAGAATTAGTCAAACAAGACACTTAGCTACAACATTAAAAAAGAATCTATACCTTTGATTTTTTTTTTTTTCAATCTTTTTGAAAGGATCTATACCTTCAATTAATTACACATTTTCAGTGATCCGGGAGTAGTCTTGAGAGGCGAGAATTGCTCTTTGATGATGAGAGAGGAACTGTTGAGAACTCTGAATCAGAATGTTCCAACTGCCGAAAATTTCCTTGAGAGGACAAGGGATTAAGATTTTGGCTAGGAGATAAATTCGATCTTGAAAACCCAGGGACTGCAGTGGGGCTAGTCTCTGCAGTAGTTCGACTTCTTCCATGTATATCTTCCTTGGATCTGGCCATATTTTCAGCAGATTCTCTCCTCTCTCTTTCTTCAGTTTCCTTAAGAAGAAAGTCAACCCATAGATCTGCAAAGGACTGAAACAAAATGTATTTAATTAAAGATTAGGTTTCTGAGGAAGTGTCTGCAAAGAACAGAAATGGATTTATATTGAGAATTCGGTTATAAGGAGGTGTAAAGACCCAAATAAATTGGATTCAGATTACAAATTAAGTCTGGAGGTGTCAAATCCTGGAAGATGAAGATAGTGGATGGGAACTAGTACAGAATAGCATGCAAATATTGAATAATTCTCAAGAGAGACAAGCCAATCTCGGGCAACCTACTAAAAACTTTACCACAAAATAAATTAAAGCAAACCCAGTGAAGGCATATTCACAAAGAATAAAAGAATGTGAACCTGATTTTCAGATGCCATTTTTGCATTTGCATCTGCCTGACTTCCTCCTATGATTCCGCCAACTAGACGACCAGGTAGACCCAAAACTCCGCGAACAACACCTTTGCCTGCACCTTGTTGAGCCATGCCTATTCTTTGCTTGTCTTCATCAGAAAATCCTAGCATCCGGACCATAAGATCCAGAACCTGAAAGGCACATGCAAATCATAAAGCTAAAAATAAAATCTACCTGAGTTGAAGCCCCATCTTAATCACAAATTTATTTGCATGAAGAAAAATCAAGGAGAGAGGATTTCTTCATTTAATGAGTTTATCAGAATACTTTAGTATTCATTCTAAGAAGCCTTTACCTCTTTACTGTGGTTTCTCTGGAAGTAGGTGACTAGTAACTTTATCACGATGCGCCTGCCAAAATAGCCAGCACGATTAGAGTTCTGCAATATTGCAAGATATTTAAGAGACAGTAAAGGTAGAAGTTCTGATAGTGGTATTATGGTTTTCATCCAATCAAAGGGCTCTTGGACTCCCATTCAGTTGACTCTAAAGAGATGAGAATCACTTGAAAGTAAAGAAACTGTCAATTCGCAAGACTTACAATGACTGATCCTACAATGGTTGCGAACATAACATGATAATAATTGAACACATGAAACAGAAAAACAATATGAGCAACATCTCAAGACATTGCTATCATCCAAGTCAATACAAGAAATTTCTTTCAATTTATAGACTCTGAAAGGAAGAGAGACACAGGATAGGACCATATGGCTGCATCAACAAAGCCATTAGAAGAAAGAAGGTTTCCCTGTATAGCAAAGCACAGCCAATCTAGATAACATCCCACAAACCATGCATGCAACAAGTAATTTTATCTAAACAACCTATTTTTTCCCAACAGCAAACACAAAGGTGGGTGGAACAAATGCTATTCTCATAATTGGTCTCGGTCAGGTAAATAACCCAACACCTAAAAGATAACTTTGTAATTATAAGTTTAAGGAGGCTAACCTGTCTACAAGAAAATCTGAATCCACTGACATTCTGTTAAGCCTTGTCATACTTTGTTCAACAGCAAGGCGTAGTTTTGCATTATCTTCCTCAAGCTTGTTTGCCCTACCCTTGCCTTCTGCCAACATTTTTTCAGAATGCGAAAGCTTAACCAAAATTTCTTCCTTCTCGCTCCTTGATACTTCTGCTCGTTGATCTGCATTCTGATGGAACAATAGAACATAACAAATACGAAGCAAAATGACTTTAATCCAGGTCACCAATGAAGATGAGTAATCATTGTAGAAACAAATATTATCAAAAGATTTCTTCCTTGAATCTCTCAATATTTACAGTAGTGGATGCATTAGGAACCTAAGATGAGAATGTTAGCTGCCTCAAATAACATGGGATGAGACTAAACATCTATCCAGTACTAGTAAAACTACTGTCACCAGCACCAAAGCATTAGATGCAATCAAACTAATCTAGGTCCCTCACTTAACTGAAACAGTGCACACACTACCAACTAAAAGAAAAACACAGCTAAATTTATTGTGAAAGAGTCTGTTAAGGATCCAGTTTATGTGTCTTAAGAATTGTCATCTCATACTGAGAGCTAAAGATAGTTAACCCCACCAATGTTAGCATTCCCAAGCCATTACAACATATCCATGTAGCAGAGTACAACTACCGTGGAACTCACTGTTAGTTGAGTTGATATTTTATGCTCTTTGCTTGGTTGTGTATGTTTCATTTTCCTTGCCTCATATGTTTGTTGTTATAGACACCTCCAAAATGACTTCCATTTCTGTGCTCTTTTCACATTTATACAGGACCTATCTCTGAAGATAATTTTAATATACAAGCTTAACAAACAAGATAATACGGATACAGATGTTTTCACTCTTTCAAGTCACTAGGCAATCATGAGGATTTCATCAACCATAAGAAAAACATTATGTGAGCTATCCTTTGTGAAAAAGTGAGGTAAGTCAGTAAATTAATTGTAAAGATGGCAAAGGAATATCAAATCACAATAGGATGAAAGAAAGGAGAATGGATCATACTTTCAAATACTCAGAAAGTTTAGCTGATTCTTCTCTTGCCAAAGCCAACTCACGCTCCAAATGTCCCTGTGCATAAGAACAATATTACTAGCATAAATTCAAATTATCTCTATTTTGGAAAGCCCTAGCACAATAAACAATTAATGTTTGTTTACCTTAGCTTCAATTTCAGCAAAATACTGGCCGAGAGCAGTTTGAAGATTCAGAAGTTCAACATTTTTTGCTTCTATTGTCCTCATACAGTTTGCAAGTTTATTGTTCAGACCATCAATGATTTCCTTAGACTTCTGAATTTCACTGTGGTTCATCATCTTGAATTCTTCCTGCTTTGCAAGAGTCTGTTTCAGAACATTTTCCAAATGCAATATTTGAGCCCTTTGATATTCATTATTCTCACGAAGCTCTTCAATGATCTTACTGTCCTCATCCATTTTTTCTGATTCTTCTTGTGCCTGACCAATAGTGCAGCAAGAGAAACCATCTTTAATTTTGACTGCAGAAAGTTTAAAAGATAACTTTTACTAAAAAGTACTAAAGAACAAAGAGAGAATTTGAATCTACAAGAGCTTTAGCAAGCAACATCAATTTTAATAACAAAATAAGACCTTAGAATCCAGACCATAACACTCACTTTAGACAGTGTTATGTATTGAAATAATCACAAAAATATAAGGGTTAAAGGATACAATCAATGAAACATATATGACTCAAAACAATTGAAAAGATATCATATGAATGTATCAAATTGCACATAAGCAAGAAGCAAGGTAGGTTATATTTCTCCAGAAACTCCTTTACCACAGCATTTACACTGTCTATCAATAAAACTGCACGGATAATTAGAATCTCTTATATTTTAGCTTCAATTCTAATCAGGAACCAACATTGAATCTTCCAGTCCTTTTCATCATTATAAGTGGTCCAATGTTCTTATACGGCTATGCATTTTCATTACAGAAGTATAAGCATATGATCATGAGGGAGTACTCTACTCTGAAGCATAACAAAAATGGAAGCTGAAATATATTCAAATATCACATAAATGATTCTATAAACACAAGCTACTTGAAATAACCTTTTCTATCAGATGCTGCTTAAGACGGGTTAATTCCTGCAATGCTTTGTCCCTTTCAGAGCATGTTTCCTTCAAGTCTTTCTCCAATTTCTGCAAAGATTGCTCCATTTCTTCTTTTCCTGGAAAACTTTCTGATGACACCATCTTCTGGGGAAAATGTAACATCATGTACAACAAGGTAACACAGCATTAATGTATGGTGGGGTCACCAGCCATAGGCGAGGAATAGTTCGCCTAACAAGTAAATGAAGTGAATGTATAAAGGACACGTAAGCATGCGCTGATGCGCACCCATACTAGATGCAGAACTTACCCCATCCAATCTACTTGGATACTCTGAAGCATCTGGAAAGATTTTTTCATTGGATGATTTCCTGTTCTTTTCCAAAGCAGCCACGAGTTCAGTTTTCTCCATCTATAGATTTAAATAAAAGGTCAGTGTCACACAAGCAGAATAAATTTCTGAGCAAATTCTGAAAGTACAAAATTATTAACCTTAAGACTATTATTTTCCTTCTCTAGAGTTGCAACTACTCTTTTCAAATTCTCCACGACATCATTTGCATCTCCATCCTCTCTTCTATTTAACTCCATTTGCAGTCGTCTTAATTCTGATAATTTTCCATTCAATTCTTTGCGCATTTCAGTGATTTCAATGGAAGTCTGCCAAAAGAAAACAAAATATGCTTAGCCAGAAAGCACACAAGTAAAAGAGCACAAAATTCCTACATATAAATCACCCTGTCACAGCTGCTATAACTCACTTTATCCTTATCCATTTTAAGTGACTTGAGCTCATCCTGGAAAGATTCATTCAGCCTCTGTTCCTCTGAAAATAGAAAAAAATTAAGAAAATAATTGTAAGAAAGTGCAATGTTGGGAACTGTAGAACTAACAGTTATTATCTGGCTACAATTATTAAACAGCTGTTAATTAACTATTATTAGTGGTTGAGTGTCACTAGGGCAGAGGTTAGATTAAATTAATAGTTGGGTATCACAGCTTCAGATTTTCTGGCTAGAGTTACTCATGGCCTTCATAGCCATTTTCTTCTCCAGACGTAATTGCCACATTTTTGTTGGGCTTCATTGCCAACTTATTCTTCCTGAAATCATGTCAGAAATGACTAAAGCTGATACATCTTTTGACCCTATCCATGATGAGAACCCAACATTCCAGATTACCACCACCAAACTTGATCGAATAAATTCATGGAGTGGTCTCAGTAAGTGAAAATCTCCCTGAAAAGCAAAGGGAAGTTTATATATGTGAAGGATCCCAAATTTTAGACATTGGATGTTGAGAATTACATGGTCATGTCTTGGTTACTTAACTCCATGGAACCCCAAATCAAGAAAACCTATATTCTGCTTTCTACAGCCAGAGAGGTTTGCAATGCTGTGAACAAAACATATTCCAAAGTTGGTTTGGTTATACAGATATTTCAAATTAAGAGACAGATTTATATCACAAAGGATGGTCCATGAATATCACTACAACACTCTCAAAAGGTTGTTAACTAAATTGGATTTGTACCAGAATGTGAAGCTGCAATGTTCTGAAGATGCAAAGACAATAAGAGATCTTATGGAAAGAGAATGTGTCATATAGTTTCTATTAGGACTTAATTTAGTGTATGAGCAAGCAAGGGATCAAGTCCTCAGGACTAATCCTCCACCTGATCTTGACGAAGCACTCGCTATCATTAGAGGAGAGGAGAGCAACAATAGCTGGTGGGCACTAAAAACCATAGTTTTTGATAATCAAAGAACTCTGAAAAAACCGATGACCTTATTTCCATACTTGGGATTGGATCTTTACCACCAAAGGTATTTGATGTGTTTCGTATGCGCTTGTTTAACTCCATTTACAGAGTAAACTTGATCTTAGAACCGTAAAGTGTGTTTTTCTATGCTACTCCCCAACAAAAAATGGGTACAAATGTTATCATGCTCTTACAAAGAAGACATATGTTACTATGGATGGATCTTTGTGGAAAATTAATGACTTTAGTAAGACCTTACTTCACAGGGAGCGACTTAACAGACTGAGGAATCAAGGTAACAGCTGCTAAAGGTCCTCCTACAAAGGACTCTCCTTCAGCCTTCAATCTGAGACCACAATTCAGCTTAATGGCCACCATTCCAACCAATCAGAGTGTACTATTCCACCAAAAACACCCTCTCTACTGGCAACAAATGCAGAGGTAGATATTAAGGCCCAGAGAACACCCACTCTAAGAATGTATTCCAGAAGGAGGACTGTCACCACTTCTCATGCTCCAATTGTTAGCCTTGAATGAGGTAACAGTTCTCATTCCTATTTCTCTTCTTCAAGATGTTATTGATTCACCTATTGCTTTAATAAAAAGGGCTCCAAATTGTACCCAACACCCTATGTCTCCTTTTGTGTCTTTGCAGAACCTTTCTCCTCAGTATAGGTCTTTTCTCACATCACTGTTGTCCCAAAGAGTTCCTACATCTGTTCAGGAAGCCTTAACATCAAAGCCATGAAAGAGGCAATGAATGATGAATTAAAAGCCTTGGAGAAAAACCAAACTTGGCAGATTGCGGACTTTCCCAATTATAAATTGGCAGCAAGTGGATTTATACCATAAAATACAAGGCTGATGGGTCACTGGACAGACACAAAGCAAGAGTCATAGCCAAAGGATACACCCAGACTTATGAAATAGACTAGTACATTTGCACCTGTGGGGCAGGTTAACACAATCCAAACTCTCTTGTCCTTGGCAGCAATGAAAGAATGGCTGTTGTACCAACTAAATGTGAAGAATGCATTTCTCCATGGAGAATTGGAAGAAGTCTCCATGGATATTCCACCAGGATATAGGGAGAACTTGAGAGGGAACAAAGTGTGCAAGTTGAAAAGGTCCCTCTATGGTTTGAAGCAATCACCATGAGCATGGTTTGAGAGGTTTACTAGAGCTATGAGAAATTGCGGCTACTTCCAAAGTCAAGATGACCACACTCTTTTCATTAAGAATTCAATAAAGAGGGGAATTACAGCTTTGATGGGGTATGTAGACAATATCATTGTGATGAGTGATTATCATGAAGAAATAGCTTGTTTGAAAGCCCATCTAGCAAAAGAATTTGAAATTAAAGACCTTGGTAACATGAGATATTTCATGGGAATTGAGGTAGCTAGGTTATGGCATGGAATCTACATCTCTCAACAGAAATATACCCAAGATCTATTACAAGAAGTCAGCTTGGTTGGCTGTTGATCAATTCATACTCTAATTGAAGCCAATCATCGACTTTGAGAACTGATAGAGGGAGAAGAACTGTGGACAGAAGAGAATATCAGTGAATGGTGAAAACTTATCTACATATCTCGCACAAGGCCGGACATTGCCTATGCCGTTAGTATAGTTAGTCGATTTATGCTTGCCCCTCTAAAGCGCAACCATGAAGTTGTTGATAGGATTTTGAGGTCTTTGAAGGGATCGCCAGGCCTTCTATTTCAGAAGGGAGAAGAACTTAAACTAGAATCTTACAAAACGTGGATTGGGCTGGTTCTACGACAGACCAAAGGTCAACTATTGGGTATTCTACATTCAAGGGTGTCAACCTAGTTACTTGGACGAGCAAGAAACAACCTCTGGTGGCTTGCTTTAGTGCACAGGCAAGAGTTTAGTGCCAGCCATGGCGCACAGTATATGTAAGCTATTGTAGTTAAAGATAATTCTATCTGATTTGAAGGTCAAGACAGAAAGTCCTATGATGAATTATTTTGATAACAAGGGCAATAAGTAATGGTCACAACACTGTTCAACATGACCGGACTAAGCATGCTGAAATTGATAGAGACTTCGTCAAAGGAAAACTTGACTCAGAGCAAATTTGTGTTCCATATGTTTCTTCCAAGAGTCAACTAGCAGATGCGCTGACGAAAGGACTACCCATGACCACCTTCCAGAATTTAATCAAGAAGCTATCTTCGCATCAGCTCTAGGGCGAGTGTTGGAAAGTACTATATGGGGAACTGTAGAAATAAAAGTTATTAACTGGCTACAATTAGCAAACAGCTGTTAGTTAGCTATTATTAGTGATTGAGTGTCAGTAGATAGTGGTTAGATTAATTAAAAGTTGGTTCAATTACTGTAAATGAGATAAGCAAAGAAATAAAGGATCTTTTCTCTTCAATAATCTTTTTTACTTTAAAGAAGTTGCACACTTAAAGCAATTAAAAAAAAAAAAAAAAAAAGTCAGGGTACCAATTTCTTTATCATTCCATACTGTCAACACTTTATCCTCCTTGCAGAAATATACCTTGTAATTTTAACTGTACATCAGCGAACTTATTGCGTTGTTGTTCAAGCTCCATCCTAAGTTGTCTTGTTTGTGACTCATAAGCTGCTCGTTCTGCAGCCAGGGACCTATTTTTCTCTTCCAGCAAATCTGCAAGCTCCTAGAAGGCATTCATATATCCATTCTTAAGTTCATTCACCAGAAAAAATAGAAAAGGGAAAAACAGAAGAAAAGTAAAGAATTATAAGAATACAGAAATTAATTCAAATGGTACTCAAAAAGAAAGAAAAAAAGGGTCAAAATCAGCAAAAGCATGTCCTTTTTTTAAAGTAAGCGCCGAATTTGTAATAATTTAATAATAAGGGTAAATGCTCATTTAGTCCCTATATTTTGAATTAAGTACCCTGCGGTCTCTGTATTTCAAAATGTACCTCAAAATACCCCTACAATTAAAAAATGTTACCATTCTTTTTATTTTCTTTTAAAATAATACCTTCCAACAATATACTTGACATTAATTAATTTAGCTATAAAAAAAGTCAATTAGCAAATTAACTGGTAATTATTTATTAGTAAATTAACAATAAATATCAGTGTGAAAAACTAGTATTTTTTCTACTTGTGCAATAATCTTACTAATAATTATTTATAAATAAGTTAATATTAGCCATCTTAAAGTAATACTTAATATCCTTACAGCAACGTTACTAATACTTATTTTATAAAAAAAATTAATTTACCAAATTAATCCTAAGAGTAAAATAATAATATAAAGAGATTGTGTAAATTTTTATGTTACTTTTAAGGTTAATTTGAGAAATTATCATTTTTTTTTCTTTTTATCAACATCCCCAAGAATATGTTGCAAAGATATTATTGTAAAAAGAAAGAAAAGTACAGGTAGGAGTGTAATACTTTAACAATAGGGGTGTCTTGCGATTTTTTTTTTTAAATATGTGGACTAAATGGACGCTTAAGTTAAAATATACGGACTAAACAAGCATTAACCCAATTAATAAATTTTCAGGAACATTCATATCAAGATCAAAACCTAAAATATGAAGTAGGTGAGGCATAGGATTTAACAAAAATATTCTCCTCTAAGGTAAGCGAAAACCAAAATGCCATTACCTTTTCTTTCCCTTGCATCTTACTACTTTGTACAACTTCAGTTTGTAAAGCATGTGACCCATTGCTCACTCCATCTTGTTTAGAGAAACCATTCTGCAATTGATGCCCGGCGTGGCGGTTTTTTACTTGAGCTGTAAGTTTATGCTGTCTACTTGGTGATAGATCACCACTACCCTATACAAATTAAACTTTTTCAGGATATATTCAAGAGCTTATAAAAAAGCTATTTTTTCTAATTACAAAAAGATAGCACGATGTTTGAACTCTGCAACAGGAAAATCATATTTAAAAGCAGACAACATACACAAAACAACAACCAAAATAATCGATTATCAAAGAAAAAAGGAAATTAATCATCTTTAGCATAAAGTTCATCTGATGATAAAACACAATAACTTAGTATTTCAGTAAACATATTACATAATGGATTAAACAATAAATTGAGGTTAAAAAATGTGCTGAAGTCATTGGGTTCTGACTGCGAGGCCATCCACGCCAACCATTAAATTTTCATATGCACCTTTGAAACTTTTTGCCAACTAGCTTTCACTAAGATTCTCACAATAGCTTAATATAAAAACTAAGAAAACCTACTCCCTTAAGCATATATAGGATTCTGAGACATCATATCAGAAATCCTAGAACAATAGAAAACTTCAAAAGTTATGTGCCCTTTAGGTCTCTGAATTTGTTTATCCCTAGGTTCCTAAAGAACTGAACTAATTGGAGGCCAAAGTATATAGCCAGCAAATTAATAATGAAGCAACGGCAACAGAAGGTCATATACCATGGCCCAATAATCATGTGCCACGATGCATTACAGAGTGTAGCCATACTAATCTGTGAATCATAATTTGTGCAAGATAACTGCAGTGCAAAATAACATCAGAAGTGGTACACTTGATAAATGTGACCAAAGCATATTAACAAGCACATTCAAGTAAACATTTCAAATTCAAGCAAATTATGACCTAAACAAAGCAGAATAAGAACTACAGAAAAACATAAAATTAAGAATTACGGCAAAACATAAAAACACAAAAATAACATTAAAATTCTGACATGATGAAGTTTAAATGAGATCTGAGCAACTACCTTGGGAATGTTAATGCCGTTACTTGATGCTTTCGAATTTCCATTTCTAAATGCATTCAGAGCAGCATTCGTTGCATCCAGATTTTGCTTCAACAAGCCATATTCTCCATTAAATCTGGAAATCTGTTCCTGCAAATGACAATTATGGGAGGAAGGAGAATGGTATCAGGGAAATCAAAATTTCAGTAATCAAAGACCCCGAAATTAAAGCTACTGACTGATCAGAAGGGGGGAAAAAAGGTATTACTAAGAAATCAAGCAGAAGAACTTTCTTCTTTATGCATGGAATCTATGTTAGTTTCAGAACCAGCTTAGTAATCTTCAAATAGAAAAGGCAAGACGGACAGACAGAACAAATAGTGGAGGTATAGTTAAAAGCTAAAGTAGGGAAGAATACTCTTTATTTAAAAGAATTCAGCTCCCCAAAAAACTAATAAGCAGAATAGTTGGTCAACCTAATCAATGGTTTACAGTGCATAACCATGACCTCATGTACAATAATGCCAAAGATGTAGACTGATATATCCAAAAGATTAGATGATATGCTTTTTAACTAGCCATTTGTTAGAGTGTTATTTATCAAATGAACACTTTCACTTCCACACATTATAAAAAAGGAAATAACTACAGCCTTAAAAAATTTGGTCACTTGTTAATGTTTTTCAACATTCTTGGATGTAATGTACTACTAAGTTGAAACAGAAAACAAGAAAAGGATCAGCAGAGTACCTCTTTCTCCTTTAACAAGGCCGCATAATTAACTGATAATGCTTTAATTTCCGCCTCGGATTCTTGAAGCCTCTTAATTTCCGCTTTATACCGTTCAATCTACAAGAATTGAAAAAAAAAAAAAAAGAGCAGCTAAGAAATTTACAAAACATTCAAAATTTCAAGGATTCACGACCACAGAAATCAAAAACACAAACATAACCTCGTTGTAACAAATTAGGGCATAAATTTTAATCATACCTCAGGATCATGCGGTGATTCGAAACCATTTGATACCGGAGACCATGAAACGGACTTTGAATTGGCAAAACTGTGAGAATCCCTACGATCAGAGACCGACATGTCGTCTACATTGCGTGAATCGTAGATCTTGAGCTCTTCCCCATCGTCGTCGTAGTGCACATCAAGTGCGATCTTGTTTAGGTTTTCCTTATAATTTGCAAGGGTGCCCCTCATTCTTCAATCCGAATCCAAATTGAAAGAGAGAGATTCAAAGAATTTTAGATTTAAATATACCTTCGAGATTTATTACTTTTGGCGGAAAAACTTGTCGGTGAAGGTTTTATAGGTATAGATCTGAGATTGAAACAGCAAACGATTTGTTTTCTTGTAATTATTAATTAAAGGTAATTACAGTACTGGGTTTTACAACACATTAGTGAGAGAATGAGATCAACCTTTTTGGATTCTGAAGCGGGGAAGGTACATCAATAATGGCCCGTTACAACTTCAATTGTTAAGTAAGCCGATATTTTACGCTGACATATACGTATGGTCCGGTATTCCGGTTCGGGTCGGTTCTCTTTGTTTTACCCCAATTTATTATAAAATATGTGGTTCTTTTTTTGATTCCCTTTCTTGGGTTTTTGGACTTGTGAGCCTGCAACCGAGAGGCCCAATTATCACCCAGAATTCATCCAACGGTCTAGGACACCGGGATGTTCAACACCTCCACTATATAAGGACGCAAGCTGTGCGCATCATTTGTGTGATTGAAATTGGTAGGGTTTCTTGGGTTCTTTTTTTTTTTTTTAATGTTGTTTATATTTTCCTCCGTTTTGCTTTTCCATTTATTTGTCTCTTTACAGAAGTAGATGCGATGAAGATTATAGAAAAGAGTACATTCGTGAGTATGGATCATCATCCATCCCTAAACGTGAGCCTCTTTATCTTGGTTCGTATTCGCTGAGCATCGTGTACACTTCTCGTAAACCTAGAGTTATATTGAAACTTTTGCTATTGTTCGGGAAAACGAAGGGACCTATGGAGGGAGTGCTTAATGAATGCACTTTCATCCAAGTTTGCCTTCGGATATTGGTACCGAAAGTCGATCGTCCGAATCCGAAGTCTATTTTAGACGTTCTTTTGGGTTCGGTTCATTGTCGGATCCGATTTTCGCACAATCTTTCTTATAATTTGAGGGCTTGTAAATGTCTAGTTAATTTTACTTTCCGCAAGCGAAGGGCCCAGCGGGGAGGTGATAACTCTGAAAATGAGATCTCTCTAACAATGCAGACAAACCCTTCGCAGATTGATTCGCCGAACAGTAGGATGCCCTCAACTTCTCAATTTTTGGAGCATCCGGAACCCTCGGCTACATGTTTTTGTTCTTTTTTTCTTAACGCTTGTTTCACCACCTTATTTTGGCTTAATTATTGTTTTTTTAATTTGCAAATTATAAGAAGCCACTTAATAAATTACATCAATCAATCATAACCGAAAGGGAAAAGAAACACGTAACGGTAACAATGCTGGCATATATTGTGTCAATACGGACATCTATACTAGCGGCGTTGGCGAATTAGATTTTGAGGACGGAAAATACTAAGTATTAAGAAAAACGAGAGAATGAAGCATGTGGTGGGAGAGGAAGAGAAAAAAAAAATTGACAACAGAGAGGGAGAAGAGGAAATTCTCACGTCATTCTCTTGTTCTTGATATTTAATTGCATTCTTTGAGGATTGGTTGAGGATTAAAAATTTTTACTATTTAAAATTAAAAAAGATATAAATAAATAAATAATTTAAATAAAACTAAATTAATACATTTAAAATTTTAAATTATGGCAAACGGAAAAAGAAAAAATCTAGTTTAATTAGATAAGTTTGGAAAATTAACAAAAATTATGAAATTAAATCAATACAAAAGTTGAAACTTGAAAGTTTAATAAAATGTCACCTCCAATTTAATTAGAACAAGATAGACATAATTGAAAAAAATAACAAATAAAAATATTTTATTCCAATAATATTGTTTAGGCAGCTACGATCAGTCATTAGTGTATGGCTGGGCCAGAAGAACATTTCTCTTTTTTTACTTTTGGACAAAGGCCAGAAGAACATTTCAATCTAAAGGCCAGTGAACTGTTGAAACCAATGGGATTATGGGAATCGAGCTTCCTCTGCTTACCACAACTGAGATGATGACATATGCACTGATCTAAGAAATCAAGTGTAAATATGATTTTACTAGACCCCAGTTACATTTCTGTACAGCAATGTAACGTTTAGAACCATGTAAGATTAAGTCTGACATCAGTAATACCATCCCAAGGACACAAGCAGAAGGCGACTCCAATTGATGACAGACTGACAGTTAGGCATCATTTAGGCATCACTAAGTAAGATGCCCATATCTCATCTGATGGTGGCGGCGGCTGAACCCAATGCCCAGGAATGCGACTGCAACCAAGTGAAGTAGCACAGAACAGAATTAGACAAAACAAATAAATTTTACAAAACTTGCAAGTTGCCTGTAGCCTATTTCATGCATACAAAAATGATATTTCAATGCGAAAGCAGAAAAAGACTTAACGTCTTACCCTCCTCCTGGTCTGATATATGCATCCCATGTTCTTCGAACCTGCAAGAAAAGTGTAACATGAGCTTAGGGCCATGTGCTCCTGATCACCCTAACAATCCTATGGTATATGCATGTGTCAGCTAACATAAGGCCATTTGAGGCTCAGTCAATTAAACTAGCGCCTCTCTGGCTCACAGAATTGAAAAAAATGGCTTCCAAATTTGTGGCAAGCAGCATATTGCCTGCAAACAGCACCTACGAGGGCAGATTTGAAAGAAAATAGCTGACAGTACCCCAATAAGCGTGCCAACGTCATTATTGCTGCCGTGATAGTAGTGATAGAATTCCATCGGTAAGTTTGACACATGATCATACACCCCGGCATAACCAGGCCTCCCAGATCCTTTGTCAGCATTATCACTTGTCTCCCTTAGGTATTTGCTCTCAGATACTCCGTCCTTGTTTTCCTTAATTACATCATCAATACAGCTTCCATCTTTTAACAAGGGTTCAGAATTCTGAATGGCTTTTCGAGATTCCTCTGCAGTTGCAATGGCATCCCTAGCAGCATCTGTATCTGCTGCTGCCAAAGCTTGGCGCTCTTCTTCCTCAACGGCAGCTCGAACTCTTTCAAGAAATTTGTCATCCTCCTCCGGCAGAAAATGACCTGTATAATTTTACAACCACCAAGATTTATTCATGAAAACAGACACCATACATTGTTTACATGCACACACACACACAGAAATAATGTACCAGCATAACTAGCCACCATTCCCACAAGTAGTCAAAATGGGCGCATATTATATTCAAATGAAATAAAAGGAAGGTTTACAACACAGAGATGAAAAGTTGATAGGCAAGAAAACCATCAGTGGTTTCTATCCTGTCGGTTTAAATAATTGTCACAGGCATTTTGTAATGATCAATGATTGTTAAGTTTAACTTTAGTATGTAAAATATGCTTAATCTTAAGTTACAAAAAGAAAAAGAACTATGCTGTTCCTTCGTTATCATAAAAAGCAGTTATAACAGAAAAATTATACTGTTAAACTGATGCAAGATAGGGGTGCATCATAAAAAGCATATCGTTCTTTCTGTTATCATAAATAGTAGTTGTAACAAAAGAAACTTGCAAATTGAACCAGTGGTGTGCTCAATCAAACTTCACCACTGGTACAAGCACAATGTGCAAAAAGCATAACAAAATTTTATTGAGCACACCTTGTTTCTTCAATTTTCGGATCCTGATAGACCGCAATTCTTGCAACTTCTCCACAACCAAAACCAGCTCAAGCTGAAATATAAAACAATGCGTATGAATCGAAATCTCAAGGGCAACAGAAAGAAAAGGCTAAATGACCAGTTTGCAGACCACAGCTATGCAGTATAACCAATTATATTTTCCAAGGATGATTAGTATAAAAGAGATGTCTGTCATATAAAGACTATACAAGTGGACAGAGTAAAAAGAAACACCTAACATAAGAACTAATCTAATGCAGATCAGAAGGTCAAACTTACAAAAAACGAAGCACAATAAATAAGTCTTTCCAATTATGATAATGATGCATAGAAAAGTAGCAAACAAGCAGATAGTTATTGAATGTAGACTAAATTTCATACTTATACCATCAACTTTTACCTACCTCAGACTCTAGTTTCTTTTTCTCCTCTCTAGCTTTGAGCTTCGCAATTTCATTCATCTTTTCAACCTGAAAGGCCACATGCTCGATTACTAAATTAACACACAGTTAGGACTGAAACGGGATAAGAAAAAAATTATTCATTAAGAGCAAAAGCGGTTAATCTCGGTAGTCCATGAACTACTGGAGACTGACATAAACCGAATGGAAATACCAAGATTCCAAGTTTCAATGTGATTTAGCATGGCTTGATGATTTTGACAAGTTCAAACCAACATTACACTGGAAATTTCATATAGGATTCCTCAATGACCACCATCTCAAGTCAGGGATAAACTGAAACTTTTATAGGTAGGCTTCATCCATTTTAGAAAATCATAAAATCCTCTTGGAGTTCTTAGTATCCAATGGACAATAATGTTACCTTCCGCTTCGCCATATCCTTGGCAATCTCCCTAGCCCTCCACTCATCAGCTTCTCGATCAGCTTGTTCGAATCGTTCATGCTTCTAAATTTCAAAATAACAGAAGTTAAAAACAGACAAAACAAGAACTCATCATCATATGTCAAGAAGAGAGCACAACTAGTTAGAACAAGAATAGAAAAAAGGCTACCTTGGCGAGCATTTCTGCAACACATTTCCTTTTTCTTTTCCTCCATAGTTTATTTCGTTTGGACTTGCGTGCTTTATTAGCCAATCTAATAGCAGCTGATTTTTCCTCCCATGGAGTTGTTTCATCTGCAACAAACCTAAAAGGCTCCAGTTGAACTCTTAATTTTCCCATAAAATAGTTTGCGGCTTCAACCGAAAGGGTTATTTGGGATTCCAAATCAATCCTCCTATCTTCTAAATATTTCGAAAACCCAGAAACAGAATGATCACTTGAACAATTGTCGCCGGATTCCACAGACCCTTTATTATCTTTCATAACCATCAACATCTGTAGTTCTTTCTGCCTGTTTAAGTTCATAATTTGATTAAAACTAATTTGTAAAACAAGACAGACAAATTACCATAAAATAGAAACAAACAAGTACAAATAGTGCATCCATACATTGCTTTAGCGAGAGTAAGAGTTGGTTGCAATTCTTTCAGCTGATTGCAAATGTTTCTGGTCTCCCAAAAAGCATTTGACCTCGGCGGGTCTGGCGGTAAGAAAGGGAACCAGCGAGGAGGCGGCGGCGATTGATAGGATATTGTATTCATTTTGTTTATGACAAAACAATTGTCACGTTAACCTATTAAAAAAGAAAAGGCGCTATTATACACGATTTCTTGTTGATTACCTAATACAGATTTAGCTTCCGATCACTTGAAGGTTCAGGGAATCGAGTGAAAATAAGAAAACTTTTCAAATTCATTACCATTAAGGGCCCCGTGGTTATTCCTGCTCTGTTTCCAAGAGGAGAACAAGAAATTGTATAATGAAAATGCTTGACAGCTAACAATGTCAGGATGGCCGAGTGGTCTAAGGCGCCAGACTCAAGTTCTGGTCTTCGAAAGAGGGCGTGGGTTCAAATCCCACTTCTGACAACATTTTGAACCCTATCTAAAAGTTGCGAGGGTATGCTGTTAGGGGTGGGTAAAAAAACCGCAGTCTTAAAAAAACTGAATCGAACCGACGGTTTTTTCTAATTCGGTACGGTTTTTTTTTTTAAAAAAAAAATCGAATGGTACAATTTATAAAAAAACCGAAATGTCGGTTCGGTATTCGGTTCATTTAACTGAACCGAAAAATCGAATTATTTTTAAATTTTATTAAATTAAATGTGTTAATTTTTAACTAATTGTGTAAGATAGCTAAAATAAACTTGCATACACACAATCAGAGTATATATATATATGTTAGTGTTACAATTTCGTAAATTTTTATTTCCCAAAATAAACCCTAAAATCAAATATAAAATAATTTCGTAAATTTCATAAATTTCAATTTCTTGAAGAATTTTTTAAGCCAATGCAATCTCAAAAACAACAGCAAGTAGCTGAGGAGTAAATGATAATTGATTGATGTTGCTTATCAGTAAGTTTTCTTTATTTTTTTTTAAACTAGCATCTTATTATATAGATTGTTTATTTAATTATTTATTAATAGTTAGTAAGATATTATTGATAAAATGTGTTTTGAATACTTTGTATTTATTGTTAATATTTGTAATGAAATTAGGATGAATTTGTTGAAAAAAATTATTACATTTATGAAGTCCAATGGGCTAAAAATTTGAAAATTCAAAATAGGCCTAGAACAGAAAAAACCGAACTGAACCGAAAAGAACCGTTTGAGTTCGGTTCTTTTTTAGTTCGGTTCTTATTCGGTTCTTTTTATAAAATAACCGATTTAAATCGGTTCTACTTAATTTCGAATCGAACCGAACCGTGTCCACCCCTATATGCTGATATGCTATGCTCATCCCATGTTCAATATTTAAGAACTTGTAATGGGTAAGTTTTAACCTCCCTGAAAAATTTAAATTTTGCACCAGCACTTAATAAAATTGACTCGTTGTACTGCGTCCCCAATTCCATTATTTTTTAAAAATTCTTAACAGTTTTTAAAACTCTTATATCTAACCGAATCTAAATTTTTATATCAAACCGATTCAATGCCTACCTCTAAGTTCTCTACTCTCTACACAAAATAATATTTATAGGTGATAACTCTAAAATAAAATAAAAATATTTAAACTTTAGTTTAAAAGTAGTCTTTAAGGATGAGAAAAATTATTATTTTTTAAGTCAGATTACTAAATATATAAGAAAAAATTAAAAAAAATATTGTTTTAAAATAATATTAGATAGATGAGGAGTCACAAACAAAAAATAACATGTTGATGTACTAAAAGAGTTCGCAGCCAAAATTAAAATAATAGAGAATGTGTGGGTTTTATGAGAGTTATAAGAGAGAGAAATAGTTAATGAATTTTAACTAGAATTAAATGATTGGTCAAAAATATAATACGTAAGGAAAAGTGTTATGAGGATAATTAAAGGGTGTTAGCACTACTCTAAACCGAAGACAAATTATGATTTTTGGCCCAATACCAAAATTATAAGGAAAACAAATTTTTAAAAGAGTAGTGATATTTAACGTTCTTTATATATCTTAGAAGCCCCTACTTCATAATTAATTCTATGTAAACTACTCTTACTAAAAATAATTTGTTCTCTCACTTGCGCTCTCTTCCTCAAAATCTCTTGGATTATTAGGTCTTTCTTATGATCACAACTTTCATTTTCTTCCTCAAAATCTCTTGGATTATCATGTTTTTTTATGATTACAACCTTCAGTAGACTAATAGTTTATGAAAATAAAGGATTGTACTCTTGTATTTTTTTTCTTTCCAGTTTTGGATTAACCTTCTTTGCTTCTTTAATTAACCAAACTCAATAATTATGGTATTGTGATCAGTAAATTTGTAAGTCAGATTAAAGAATAAAGAAAACATATAAAAGGGAAAAAATAAAAACATTAAAATAAAATGAAGCCAAAGATTTTCATAATTTTATTTTTTCGGCTTTTGATGATGATGAGTTTCAAAAGGTGAAAAATATTAGTGACCAAAAATATGTTTTTTTTTTTTTTAATTTATTCATCACACATCAAAATCCATAAAATCAATAAGAATAAAATTCATCAGTTGTTTATAAAATGAAATAAAACCTAACAACAAAAATTCATTATATTCTATAAGTGGTGATGAATTGAATAAAACCTAACAACAAAAATTCATTATATTCTATAAGTGGTGGTACTGATGATGATGCTTGAGACAGAGAGCTAACGAGAGGGGGAAAGATATAAATAGAAATATTAATTTGTTGTGGTATTGACAGGAAGTAATTTGATAATTGAAGTAAATAATGTAATGTGTAAGGGAGCTGGATGTATAAAACTAAAGAGAGAATTTTGAATTGATTTCAAACGTTCTATTACAGACAGAACAGTCGCGCGGTTTATTGATTTGGCTAAGCAAGTAATTCTTGCCACATCATTTACGAGAGCTAAATTGAAGCTGATTTGCTCTTAGCCATAGCTGATTTGTTCTGTAGAAATGCTGGTTTCTCAAGCCACTTTCCTAACACAAATAAATGGCCAATCAATGCAAGCGGTTTGCATGCGTTAGCTCCACATGCTTATTTGTGTTGTAAAAAGTTGTACTGATGAAGCAAATTTGCAAGCGGTGTGTCCAAGCACCACACATGATTTAGGAGATTTGGTGAATAACCGCACCACTTATCTCACAGCATAATTATCCTCATTATAAAATAAGAATAATTTTAAAAAAATACATTTAATTAATTAAAGAATCGGAGGTGTTGATGTTGAGAAATTGGTGGGTGAAGCAGACATGCAACTAAAATGAAATTGGAAGAAAATAAAGAACAAACACAAAAAATGAACACCAGAAATTACGTGGTTCGGCTTTTAGCCTACGTCCACAGGCAAAAACAAAAAGAAATATTTTATTAGTAAAAAGGAGTTACAAGTATTGTAGTATTTTAGCTCACTTCTTAAAACCCCAATACATCCAAACTCTTAAATTACTATAACAAGAGCTTATAATTTCAAGCTCTCTAAACTCTCTCAAAAATTGCTCTCTCTTAATGGAATACTACAGCTTTTCATTTGCACTTCTATTTATGGCAAAATGATGGCCAAGAAAGTCAAAACCGCGTTCCTCTTTTTCAAAACCGTGTTCCTCCTTTTCTTCTACAAACTGCTTCTTTTTCCATTTTTCTTTTCAAGCATTTCGGCCAGCCCATTTTTTCTTATTTTTCTTCTTTCTCTTTTGTTTCTTTCTTTGGGCGGCACCTCCCAACCAAGACTTTAATAGTTGAGATATATATGGAGGGGATAATTATCGCAATTCTTTCCTTAAGTGGGTACGAAGATAGGCGAAGACAAATTTTGGACCTTTAATTCTAATTTTGAGGTAGCGGCTGATAGTTTTAGGGATAGCAACGGGGAGGGAAGGAAAGAGGACCGACATCTTAGTACCAATCTTCGATATTTTATATATGTCCATATTATCTTATCTTTTTCATCAAAATTGTTCAAGGGGAGAGAATGTGGATCCCCGAATAATAATAGGAGATCTCAAAATAACTGGTGTGTTTTTAATTTTCGAACTTAATTTAATTATATTAAAATAAAAAATTTAAATAAAAGTAAAGTTGGTAATATATCTTATATTAATATTAATCTATTACAAAAGTCACATTACAAATTACAAATCATAAGAATAATTATATTCATCAAAGTTCATGAAAAAAAAATTACTTTTATATCAATAATGAAATAAATGAAATGAATATAAAATTTTTTTTTTGAATAATGGATATAGATACTTAAATTAATATTTTTAATAAAAGTATTTACCTATTTCGCCTCTTATTGCCCCCTTATGTCCTTCATCAAAGAATGTGAGAAATTGAGAGATAGCCTTAAGTTTCAAATATAAAAAAATAACGTCTCAGTAACGTTAATGCCATTCACATTGACCATGTCCATTATGAAAGTATATGCTTGTTTCCTTTTCACAAAAAGACTTAAGAAAATATTTTTCAAGACTTTTTTGAAAAGGGTTCCATCGGAACGTTGTTTGAGCCAATTACTAATATCAGTTTCGTATTACATTCTTGGCATGTCTTTTTAAGTTTTCAATGTTAAATATTTTAAAGGGTTATTATCATTTCATTATTTCAAAAATTGTTAAATATCAAATGACTACAATATATATTGTCTCATATCATTTTCTCACTATATTTTTATAAAAATATCATTTTACTACTTTTCCATTACAACAAATATCATTTTACTACTTTTCCGTTACAACCATTAGTTGACCCGTTAGTTGACCAGTTAGTTGACTAACAAAATACCAATTCTACCATTCACGATTAAAAAAAATAATAAGATAAATTTGTAATCCATATATCACAATTGTAGCAAAAAGAATTATGTTGGTATTTTATATCCATTTTATAAATATATTACAAATTTATTTTGTAAGCAAAGTTCAAGTATTTTTTTTTTTAATCATGAAAGGTGAAATTGGTATTTTGTTAGTCAACTAACTGGTCAATTAATAGTTATAACGGAAAAGTAGTAAAATGATATTTTTATAAAAATATAGTAGGAAAATGATATGAGATAATACTTATTGTAGTCATTTGATATTCGGTAATTTTTGAAGTAGTGAAATGATAATAACTCTATTTTAAAATATCCAAACACACTTTTCATTTATTTAAATGTGGATATTCTCCTCACGTGAACTTCAGTAGACACTAGTTAATTAGTCTGGTAAAATCTCCTACTAGCATATGATGACTCGATTTGAATTCCACTCTAGTATGAGTTAGAGATTTCCCTGCCATAAGACAACACTAGAAAGGGAAACAAAAATAACTTTGACCAGTAGCACGCGATTTGTAAATTACACATGGTTTCTTGCAAGTGTTGCCCAGTGGCTCGAGGCATGAAATTGGTTCACATATCACTCGGCTAGCGACAAAATGAGATGCATGATGACACAGTCATGTCTCACAAAGGCATGAAATTTTGTAGGCGGGTTACTAGCACAATGACATAAAAACAAAAAAACATAAAAAAATAAATAAATAAATAAAGATACAAAACAACACCAAGGAGAAAACAAAAACTTTAGTTAGCTTGACCAATAGTGATGCGGAACTTCTTATTCTTACAAGGAGAAGATTACAAATAATAATAGTAATTTAATCCTTATAAATAACCAAAAAAACAGCATTAATAATGTAATTTTATGTCATTTGACAGTAGACTTTAAAGATAAAAATTCCCATTAACAAGAAGGAACACAAAGGAATGGACAAATTAAGGACAAGTTGTACCCAATCTCTTGTGTACATTTCTAGAAGCTCTCTCCTCCAACCCTCTTTCCCTATTCAATAATCATTTCTCTGAAAACAAAATGTAGAAAATGATCAATGACCGCAGAAATTCATTATCAGTAACAATCACAAGCATGAGAAAAGAGACTGCTACTTTTGCAGGAACAAACCTATTGATCTTTTGCAATGGAGAATCGCTTCATAAATTGAGTTCTCAATATCATACCAATCACCCACACCCACTGAATATTTTGCACTTGGTGGTGGAGATGCTTGTGGTGAACTGCTCGAACTCTTAACTTCCCGTTCTCTCCTGTCAATATCATCAACCCTACTACTCCTTTTCCATGAGCTTCCGATATTATGGCAGTGAGGTCTGAGATATCCAAAACATTTCAGAAAATTTTTCTTGAATGATATTCTCCATTTACTAAACAAACGATAATGGCCCTGAAAGACTGGAATCACATTTCCTGAAGAAAATGAAGAACCAGGCAGGACTGTAATCAAACCTGAAGTACTGGCATCTAATATCTTTGAAGGGTCAACAAATTCGGGTTTGATGAGGCCATCAGAAAAAAGCTCATCAGCATGAAGAAGAGCTGCTGAAGATTGAGATGTAGGAATGTCAAAATTGAAGTTCTCAGCCAATTCCTTTGAGATGGCTTCAGAGGAGCTGTCAAGAGATGTTCTAAGAGGCTCATCAATGCCATCCAAAAGGGTTTCTACATTTGATAACCAACTGTATGAAAAACTCTCAATGGCTAAAGGGCTTGAGGTTTCCATATGGGTTCCTTGACAAATAGTAATGTGGAAGAGTGATGAAAGAAGAGAAGCTTATATACAATCAGAGGATCCAGGTTCATACAACTAGGAGCTTATGGTCACCATGAATACATATATTTGTCAGTTCTATCCAGGTCAAGCAAAAGACAAATACAAAAGGACACAAAAGCCAACCCAAGTAAAATTAGGTTTTATTTATTTTTTTCCGAAGTTCCTTAAAGAATATCTCTTTTTTTTTCTTTTTTCTTTTTTTGCCTAATAAGGACTGGGATAAGCCAACATTTGATGTAAGTATATGAAACTCTTGCAAAACTTTTGGTCATAAGATTTGGAGTTCTTTATGATGCCCATATAGGTTATCTTCTCATTATACAGGAGCAAACAAAAAGGAGAAAAGATATTAACAATGAGTTGTCACTAAATTATCACAAAACAGTGACCATATATAACGGTTTTCTAGAAGTTCTTAAATTATATATAAAATGAGAAATTTAACAAAAATGTGAATGACATAAGTATGAAAGGCCTTTAATACTTTTACCTAAGGTCACTGTTTGTCTTTCTTGTCCTATTAGTCTGCTGGAACCCCACGAAAATATAAACATGGAATTCTAAAAACAGTCAAAACATTAACTGTATATAAAGTCGGACACAGCCATTAAAAGGCAAAAAAACAAAGTATTAACTTTCAAGAATGATGCTTAGTTAATCACTCGGCCAAATAGTTCGAGCCTCCACAATGCTCACTCAGCCAAATAGTTCAAGCCCCCACAAAAGCATTGCGGAGGCTTAAGTCCTTCCTCATTTATTTGAGTGAAGGTTAGTCTTCTCCCTTACTATTAGTTACCAATGTGATTGGAGTAGACATCGCTTAAGTTCTTCCTCATTTATTTGAGTGAATGTTAGTCTTTTCCCTTACCAATGTGAGTGGGTAAGAATCTGAACAGTGCTTGATGAGAATTTATGTACTAGTCCTAGTAATAGTCTCATGTAAATATGAGTGATAGTATAATTGTAAATATCAGTAATAGGTCTCATGTAGTTACAAGTCTGACTGTAATAGTCAGTTTAAAAAAAAAAAAATGATGCTTAGTTCTTGCAAAATCGAAGTCATGTTCTCTCTAAGATGTGTATTTCCCAAATCAAACAAGAAAAATAATGGGCTATACATGTACTAGGAATTCAGAATCAGAGAAATCTAGGAGTCATCACAAAATTAATTAGCACTGATAACATACTGAAACAATGAAACAAAATGTAAAAGGAAGCATATCAAGACGTTAAGCTAGGAAAAAAACAAGAAAGCTACCTTAGCAAGAATTTCTAGAATGAGTTTTCTCTTTCTGGACTTGTATGCTTTATTAATCAATCTAACCGCAGACAAGAAAAAGGCCCTTTTAAAACAGCACTGGAGGATGCAAGTAATCATATCAACATTTTAGCCTCTTTATTGGCATCGGAGTTTGATCTCTTTGTAGACAGCAATGCAGGTGTGAAGGAACTAACAGGACATCAATATCAAAGGGCAACAGGAAGGACACACTGAGCAGTTAATCTAACCTTGAAATGGGAAGTACCACCACAGTAGAATATTGCTATTAAGAAGGACGCCCCTCGTACAGGAAACAGCTTCATTGTCGAAACGCAAACGCAAAACTGAAACTCAAAACACTCCATTCTTATGCTTCCAGCCTTCCACAGAACACATCTGTTCCCACTTCTAACATTATGAAAGCACATCAATCCAAAAGCAACTCACAAACACTTCAAATGCATACACTTGCAACTAAAATCAACAAATAATCAGTAACAACAAAGTAGAAACTTGCCTTCAGTTTACAATTTTACAACCATTTTCGCTTCTCATTTTTCAAATTCGATGGATTGTTCGCAAAAAGACGAACTATTACACAGTTACATGTACATTGATAGAGAGAGCTATGGATTTTACTTAAGAGAAGAATCGGAGGTTAATCCAGGATCAACAGAGGACATGTGAAGAACGGCGAGATAACGAGCGACGGCCGGCAGGCCCTTGCTGACGCGCTGCGCGCGAAACTCCTCTTCTCCTCCTTCAATATCTCATTGTCCATTTTGCTTCAATTTTCGATCTATTATTCTTAGTCCCTGGCCCCAATGAAAAATTGATGGTTGGAGAATTTACATCGGCGCCGTTGCCGGAATTTTGAAGACGATGCCGCCGGCTAACAGTGATTTTCGCGTTGGGTTAGGTTTTGTTGTTTTTAGCGTGAAGGATGATTTCACATTTTCAGTGTTACAAGAACATATATTAAATTTTTTATTTTTAAAAATTATTTTATATAATGTAATATCCAATAATTAGTTTTATATCTTATAAAAATTTATTAATTACTTAACAACATTTTATTTAAAATAAATTTTGTGATAAAATTTTTGATAGATTTACGTTGCTCTTTCATTAATTTAAAAAAAAAAAGTAAAAGACAATGTCTTCTTTAAAGGATAAATAATTTTTTTTTTTTAAAAAAAAGAACGGTATTTCGTAAGTGACAGTGTCGACAGCTGTTTTCGTCGTAGTTGTTGTCCTAAGAAGCAATTTTTTATTTTTATACCGTGACTTCTCCTGCCATGGAGTTGTTTCAACTACAGCAAAAAGGCTCAGGTGGAGTTCTTAGTTTTGCCACCAAAGAGTTTGCAGATTCCACCGCAAGGCTTAAGCAGTTGATCTTTTAAAGAAGACATTGGTTCCAGTGTCATTCTATACGTACATATGCATCTAATCTTTTAATTTGGTGTCCAGCAAGTTGTGAGGAAAATTGTAATTTCAATGGTTCTTATGCTCAAATAAGGGAGCGCCCGAATGGAGGCAAGGGAGGGATCACAGAAAGAAGAAAGAAGATACAGCGAGCCCTGGCTTTCTAGAACCATAAATGAATAATTAACTAAATGTTTCTTTAGATTAGAAAATTGATGAAGGTATCAATACTATATAAATTTCAATCTCCATTTTCTTGTTCTACTCTGCATTATCTTTCAAATATTAAACTAATCAAGAAAGACCATTGAATTGTAATTCAGCATTTAGTGTTTCTTTCTTTCTTTTTTTAAATAAAAGGAATAAAATTAGAAAAATGCTGCAACGATTTTATGACGTACCAAGATCAAGATTTGAAGTTTCATTTGGCTGGATATTTTTGACTGCTATTGTAGTGTGTAAACAACACTCATTTTCTTCGGAAGTAAGGATGACAAAATAAGACGCTAGAGAAAGTACTGAACAAAAGCACAGGGACAAGCCAACTTTCAAATGAACTAATTTAGCTTCATTAACTTAAAGCAACCATTGAGGCACGCCAAGATTAGTATTTACCAGAGGCCAAAGATTTTGTTGCATGAGGGGCATCCTCCTAGTATAAAATGAAAGTGGAATGTCTCTCAACATATATAACTCAGCACAGAAGTTAAATAAGTATATAGAGTAATTCCAGCTGCTTGCAAACTTGAGTATAATGGCATTTCGAACAGCTATCTCACTGTCATTTATCTCCTCATTGCTGCTAATGCTAGCAACAGGTTCAAATGCCGGTGGAATTGCGATCTACTGGGGTCAGAATGGCAATGAGGGCACCCTGAAGGAGACTTGTAGTACAGGAAACTACGAATATGTGATATTATCTTTTCTAGCAACTTTTGGCAATGGCCAGACTCCCATGATAAACCTCGCCGGTCATTGTGATCCGTATAGCAATGGCTGCACTGGCTTGAGCTCTGACATTAAGTCATGTCAAGCCAAAGGCGTCAAAGTCTTGCTTTCTCTAGGAGGTGCTGCTGGCAGCTACTCGCTTACCTCCACTCAGGACGCTAAGCAAGTTGCTACTTACCTTTGGAACAACTTCTTGGGCGGACATTCCTCATCTCGTCCACTTGGCCCGGCTGTTTTAGATGGAATTGACTTAGACATTGAAGGAGGAACCAGCCAACACTGGGATGAGCTTGCAAGATTTCTAGCTGGCTACAGCCAAAAAGGAAAGAAGGTGTACGTTACTGCAGCACCTCAATGCCCCTTTCCCGACGCTTGGATAGGAAATGCCCTCAAGACTGGTGTTTTTGACTATGTCTGGGTCCAGTTTTACAACAATCCACCTTGTCAATATTCTTCTGGGAATATTGGCAACCTCTTAAATGCCTGGAAACAGTGGACTTCCGATATTCCTGCCAACAAAATTTTCTTGGGACTACCCGCATCGCCCGCTGCTGCAGGTAGTGGCTTCATTCCAACAGCCGATCTCATCTCGAAGGTGCTCCCAGCCATTAAGGGTTCTGCCAAATATGGAGGTGTGATGCTCTGGTCGAAGTATTATGATGATCAAAGTGGATATAGTTCTTCCATCAAGAGCCATGTCTGATCCTAAAGTTCTAAACTACTAGCTTATATTTCCCATGCAGCAGCTTGTTTAATTTTTGTAATATCTATATTCCATATGTGATGTTTATGCATCTGTCATTTATAAATATATACATGGATTTGTGCGTTCTTAAAAGTATTCTCTCTTATTTCCTCATCCGATTTGCTAGTCTCTCTTAATGGATTTCTATAACCATTGTGTGGATGTATAAGATGTAAACCAATGAAAATCCATGAAATCCGCAGGATTTCTGGTTTACAACGTAGACTCACTTACTTCCATGTCAATAATCTGCACATTTCTTCCCAAATTAATTCAGGCCAAAAGAGTATATCTCAAAGTTATGTAATCTAAGTGTATGTTTGGTAGTAAGGTGTTGTGCTTGTGTCTTTGAGGATACAGCTGTTGGAAAACAAGAGCTACAACTCTAAATTTATGGGTATTTGATAAATATTATTTTGTAAAACTTAATATATAATTTTTTTGTTTAAAAAAGAATTAAAATATTAAAAAAAATACTGCTATGGGTGGTGGCGGTTACCAAAAGCCCTAGCAACTGGGCTATAGGCAGTAGTTCCAAACAAGGCTTAAACACCACCCAAATCTTGGCCACCCACCGTATTCTAAAATCTTGGTTTCAACTCAAGAGGTTTCACATGCCTTCCTTTTGTCATTTTCTCCTTCTTTATATAAATATATATATATATTGATTGAGGGAAAGAGACAATTATATAAGACACTAAAACTGTAGACAATACCTATTGACCTAATAAAAAAGGTGTTGTGTCTATATAATTCTACATTAGTAATGTAATTATTTTCTGTTTACATACATTTATTTCATTATTTAAATGATATCTAGTGTCATTAGGTTTTCTAATTGTGCGTGTCATGACTCACAATGGTTGTAAATCAGTATGGATGGTGATGCATTATCTAAAGAATTATTTAATTGGCTAACTGATGATGTTGATGCAATTTTTAAAGGGTTAATTAAATGGCTAACATAGTAATTTGGTCCTATCTTTTGTCTAGCGAATTCTAATGCTTCTTTTTCTTTTCTCTTTTTTAATATTACGGTATCTCTTTTGTTCTTGTCTTAAATATTTTTTTATATGAATAGTTATAAGGCAGACTCTGTTTAATTCATGAAAAATTCTTAGATTGATAAATTTTATAAAAATCAATTCGTTGTTTTAGAAAAAGATTCTGATGTTTGGATAAAAAAATAACCATTATATAGAAATATTAGAACGTGTTTTAGATATTGTAGAAACTGAAGTAGTAAGAATTAGTAGAGAACACTCACAATTAGACAATTTATTAGAAGAAAGATTAGGAAATATAAAACTTTTAGTAGACTACACATCTACTTTAGCTCCTAAAATAGAAAGAAACATAACTATTATACATTATATTTTTTCAAGGTTATTTATTACAAATATTATGTATAGTAGAGAAATAAAATTATTAGATAAGTGTGAGAATTTAGCTTTAAAAATTAGAAATAAATTAAAAGATTTAAAAAATTAGTTCATGAATTTTAAGAAATTAGATTATTTAGATTTAGAAACTAACCATCATAGAAAACAAAAATTAAATTTGACAGAGAGAATAAAAATTAGTTGTAACATAGGACATCTAGAAAATCAATTATCTTGCATTATAATTCAGTTTAGAAGATATGGAAATTGGTAATGCTTACAGGTCATATGTGAAGATTTGAGGAACTAATATAATTTTTTTCATTTGTCTATTGATACTATAGATACATGGTGTTTTATAGCCATTTGTATAGATTTGTTCCTAAAGAATAGTAAGAGATAAACATGATATATACACAAAATACAGGAATCTAATCACAACTAATTAGAAGATAACTATGACAATTTTCTACAATATGTATGAGTAAAACCATAACTATTCATCTAGTAAATAAATTATTAGCTGATTTAATAGGTAAAACCTCTTGAGTTGAAATAAGAGATCTAAAATTTGAATTCCACTCACATGAGTAGAAAGAAAATTTAATGAGTAGTTATGTTATGCTTCAATATACAAGGAGGAAATAAATAAAAGTAGGTATAAAAGATATTTTTGTTCAACAATTACACAGAGAAAGCATAAATAGATAAATTATACTAGTTTTTATAGAGTTTAAATTCAAACCGAAGAGAAGAATGGGCCATCAATTTCTGGAGCACTATTCTAGTCCTCTGCAATCATGATTCAGGTGAATTTCCTAGTTTAAACTTTGTTAATGTGTGAAAGGGTTGGTCAATGAAGTTTGCATCTCTGGCTTACTTGTAAACTCAACAAGCAGCAAGTTTTCGAAGCAAAAGTACTTCTAAATAAGTCCATGACCGATTAGCAGAGCTGAAGGTGGCAACTGATCATATTCTAATAACTCGGTTTATGTCCTTGTCCATTCAAACCCCATGCAATTGTCATTTTCTACTAATGAGTTATCATTAATGTTCGCCATGTAGAAACAATTCGAGTGAACTAGACAAATTATAAGAAACAATTCGAGTGAACTACAGAATGCCTATGGACGGTTCATTATATCTTTTGCTAAGTGGACATTAGAGGATGAAGAAATTGGTACTGCTTTCAAACAAGTTGTATGCATGAAGGATAAAACCGCATATAGCCACCCAAAGCAATACCAGATTGCCTGACTGTAAAACCACGTACTCTTGGACAAGAAAACAGAGTTATGGGCATTGCAGACTTGCAGTTGGGGTCTTTTTTCTTCTATAAAAGCCACCTTCAACATGTTAAACACCAAAGTAAAAACTAGCTTGATTTATTGTACCTGTTACCACTTACCACCGAGAGAATTAAATGATTGAAAAGAAGAGTGCAAAATGGCATTAAAATCATCAATTTCTGTACTACTCTTCTGTGCAGTCCTAAAGCTAATGACGGGTGATGATGCTAGTGGAATTACAATCTATTGGGTTCAAAATGGAATTCAAAGCACCTTCATGGAGACTTGCACCACAAGCAATTATGATTTTGTGAACTTAGCTTTTCTGCCCACCATTGGAAATGTTTAGACTCCTATGATAAACCTTGCTGGTCACTGTGAACTGTACAATAATGGATAAGCATTGACATTAAATCTTGTCAAGCAAAAGGAGTTAAGGTGATGCTTTCAATCGAAGGAGGTGCAGGCAACTACTACCTTAGCTTCTCTGAGGATGCTAGACAAGTTGCAGATTATCTTTGGAACAACTTCTTGGGCGGACAATCATCATCTCGCCCGCTGGGCAATGCTGTTTTGGATGGAATTGATTTTGGTATTGAAGGAGGAACAATTGCTGCAGGTGAAAATGGCTTCATTCCTGTTGCTGACCTTACCTCCAAAATGCTTCCTGCCATCAAGGGTTCTTCCAAGTATGGAGATGTAATGCAGTGGTCTAAGTACTATAATGATAAAACTGGATACAGTTTTTCCACCAAGAAAATGTGTTATTGGAGTTTTCTCCTTCTGATATTTTTATTTCATGACTAACCTGTTGCTTATATCATTATGTAAACATATGCTGTTATCATGCTTTTCTGGTTCTATTACCTATGTACTTTTAGACTTCAGATATACTATCTAATAAAATTATTATATTTCATGTTTTGCTTATAAAAATATTTATGGTGGTGATTTCAAATTATTGCAGTCCTACCCCCAAAAAAAAAAAAAAAAAAAAAACACAATACAAATGAACAAAATGTTGCTAGCCCAAGAGTTGCCCTCCCATCTCAAGATCGATTCTAATTCTGCGAGAGTATCCCACAGAAGATAAAACCTACGATTAATATAGGGTCCGGTACCCACAATATTTCCTATGTCCTTAACTGTGAATAAAATAGTTTGTAATAATTGTGCGTATAAAGTACTTTGTAATCTACATCTTATATTAACAACTTTTAAATATCTACTAAATTTGAATTTGATTGGAAATAAATGCGCCCAACTTTTAGATATTTACACTTTGTGGACTAATTCTATGTGCAAAGTGTAAAATAGTAGTAAATAGTAACTCACTCTGAAGAATGTTGATAAGGTATGCGATTGTGAGCACCTGATCATAACTGTTCTTTAAGACATTTACATGAAACAAAAGTTTACATAATTTTAAATTATACTATTAGTTGCTAAATTCATCTTTCTGTTGCACTGTGAAGTTCACAATCTTGTGAGATCAAACTAAATAACTAATTAAGTCATGTTGGCAAAATAACCCTGTTAAGGACTTACTTTTCAAATTTCCCTGGATTATTTTTATCGCAAATTTAGGCAATTTAACTCCATTGAGGAACACATCACTGCCAGCTGTCGTATACATAACCTTCACAATTCACAATGCTTCAAAGTCACCTTTGCTATTAAGAAAGAGATCCGAAGTAGTGCAAGCAGTTCCCATTACAGAGAAATTCTAGAATAAGGTATCATGTCAGTTATATAATAAATAAATAATGTTATGATATGTGTGTGTTTATTTTTAAAAAATTATTATATAAATAGTAATTATATTAAATTTAATTACATATGTCATGCATGTATCAATTGGTTGATATTCTATCATTTTTCTCCATTACAGGACTCTTATTGTACAAAGTGCCAGCCCGGTGGGTAGAAGTTCACGTTGCTCAATCTCTCCAATGCCAAGTAGCTGGGCATTACCTAGATTAAATCTTTAGAAAACATATTATTTTAGCACGGACTTAATTATTTTATAGATGGCGCTACTGGCACCCCACTAATAATCTTATGAAACTTATTTTTATCTATTTTTACATTTTTATCCTTGGTTAAGACATAATTTATCTCTAATTTATAAATATTCACACCCTATTTTAGATATATCTCATTTGTAATTATGAAACTTGCATCTGAAAAAAGAAATTAGCAAAAAGCTTGCTAATCCTTAATTTTATATATCCTTCTTATAGTCATATTTATTTTCAAAATTCTCATCCAAGACAGTGGAAACTATTAAACTTGTGTATTGTGGTGTGTTTTCAAATTTTAAGAAACTAAATAAAGAAACCATTTGGGATTTTGTTTCTAAAGAAAATAAGCAGCAAAAAAGACGATGGTAGATAAAACCAAATGCGTTAAACAGTATACAGAGTTTGAGATTCTTGGGCTGGAGAAAGAAAAGGAGATAGAGTGAGAAAGATAAACAGACAAATTATTTTATCAAGAAATTAATGTGTTTGTTTGAAAATACCCTTTAAATGGCTGGATTTTGGAGGGGTATGTCTTAATAGCACCACTCTTATTATATATATATATATATAGCATTCATTTTATTATATTTAGAATTATCTTAACAAAATTCATCTAGTAATTAATAGTTAATAATTAAAAAAATAGAGTGATTAACCAAAGTTGATTGGTGCGAGTGGTTCGGTACTCTCACTCCTTAAGAGAGGTTAGGGGTTCAAGCTCCGCTCTCGTATAAAGTCACTACTTTGACCAGTATTTTACCTCTTATAGGCCGATCTGATACAAGCGGGGATTAGTTTGGGTTGCGATACAGGTTTAAAAGTGCCTCTCATAATTGGGGCCCACTCAAGACCACCTCGTGATTCAGACAAAAAAAAATAGAGTGATTGAATCTTACCTATGTACTATTATTTAAAGGTATATGACATTAAATTCGTAAAATCTAAAAGAAACTGATAAGTCTTCATTTCAAATAACTGTTTATCTATAAAATATGAATTTATAATTCCATTCTTTATAAAGACAATATATTCCTTTGATGCCTTTTCAACTTCTTTTGAAAGATTCAAACTATATTTCAACCAATGGCTTTAATTGCAATTGTTAAAATGTCCAATAAGAGAACCACATAAAAAATCAATCGATTAATATCATCAACGACTTGGAAATATTATCTTATTCTTCATTTTGGACTTCACTTTTAACTCTTTCCGAATTCATGAGAATCAGGACCGTTGATCAAGTCGAAGAAGCACCCTATTCTCCGGAGATTTTACAATGTGCAAGCGCAAGTCAAAAGAGGGCAAGACTTTTTGTAGCCACTGAATGAACTTTAAGTTTGAAAGGTGACAACACCACTCAACAGAAAAAGAAAAATACCGCAAGTTGGTCAATGAAGTCTGCCGGACCGGCTCTGTGGACAACAACGTGCAAGTTCTTCCAAGCCAAAAATATCTTCTCAATAAGTACATGATCGAGACGCATAAATAAATTAGACAACGATAATTGGCTGCTCATTATTGTCCATGCATTTGTCATTTTCTCATTGAGTCTAAGTTGATGATCCCGGTGAAGTTACAATTGAACAGAGTGAGTGGTGAGTACTAGACGAAAGTGAGGGACCAAAAGAGTGAACATTATCTTGATGATGTGTTTATTTTTTAGATTAAAAAATTAAAATTATTGATAATATTTATTTCACATAATAAAAACAAAAATAAAAATCGAAATAGTAAAATTCATAGTAATTTAAGTAAGAAGAATGAGAGATTGGTTCCCAAAAGAGAGTGGGAATTAGTCTTCCACTCTCGAGAGTTTAAATTCTACCCTTATTTTTGTAGAATGGAAAATAGGAATCGAAATCGTAGAACTCGTCTAATTTGAGAATAAGAAATAGGAGATTGATTTCTAAATAGAGTGGGAATTAATCTCTCATTTTCAAGAGTTTAAATTCTACCCCCATTGACATTTTAAAGTTTCCAAAATGCCCTCCCTTTATATAAAAAAAATATAAATATAAAAAAATTTAAAATAAAAAAATCCCTGACTAAACTCCTCAATCTCCATCCAGCCGAATGTCGTCACAAGCCAAACTCCTTGTTGTTGCCAAAATCAACCACCGTCCTTTTTGTTACTAGTCCGTCGGATGTGGAACAATTGCTGGTTGCCGGTTTCATCTCCATATCGATTTCATCTCCAATGGGCACAGTTCTAATCTAATGATGATGATGATGCCGACGATGATGATTCGTTGTTGTCACTCTTGTTGTTGTTGATGATGATGATTCTAATTTTGATTATTATTTTTTAAAGGGATTATTATTATTATTATTATTATTACTCATTTTTAATAATAACAATCACAATAATTAAAATACAAAATAATAATTATGACAATAGTTAATTAAGGACCTTTTAGTAAAATTTGTAACAATTTAACTTAGTCCAATTCCGATTCCAAAATAAAGTAAAACACATTAATGGGAATAGAGTCTATTATGATTTCGACTCCTACAATTCAAATAAATGACTTATTTTGATTCTCATTCCAATTCTTGCTTATTTTGATTCCAACCTATTTTGATTCCCGTTTAGTAGATGCACCATGAGTATAATATCTTGTATTACATATAACGGAACATTATAGGTTGTTGATATCCTTATTATTTCTTAACATGTTAAATGCATGAAATCACATACATGTTGTCCAAAGATCGAGCAAATCAAATAGGGATAACCAATGATTGTAGTCTGTAAATGTTGAAAAAATATAACATACTAATATGTTATTTTGAGGGCACATTTTGAGTGGGATCCACCTAAGCAAAGTGGAAAATCTCGAGATGTTCGGATTCTACTCCACGAACACTACGAAATGGTATATTTATTCACTCAAAATTATGCTTAGGTAAATGAGAAATTGACTCTAAAAGTGCACCCTTGAAGTTGGAAATTTAAAAGGAAATAGAATTTGTCCCACAAGAGAAAAATAAGTTAAGACATTTGTGTTTATATATATATATTTATCCATGTATAAGCAAGAATTTTAAAGATAGAGGCTCTATCCACACGCACGTGCGCAGGAGGGGTGCATATCCAAGACCGATTTGGTTGAAGTGGTGTGCGCCCGCACATCCTGCATACACGAATGTCGGCCCAAAATCACTTAAAATTTTACATATATAGATACTTAATTATTGAGATGTTACAAAATTGAATTTTTCAATTCAATGGGTTGTTACAGAAACAAAATTAATTCATATATTGAATTAGGAAATTAAAGTTGCGCATACCCTCATGTGTATAAAAAGGCAGTCTTCCTCATTTGTTTAATGTTTGAGACAACAAAATACACACAGAGCACTTCAAATGTTGTCGTTCTGTTTTGATCGAGAATCTACTCTGTTGCTGTTCGCTGGAATTATTTGTTCGTGCTTGACAAATAATTCGTTCCCTTTTTAACAGATAGTATCTTGGGAGACAGATACCAACAAAACTAAAAGCACCATAGTAGTTAGTAAATTTGTTTTAAGGAAACTATTTTAACAGGTCTCGGATTTTCCTATTTCATTTTTTTTCAATTTAATTGTTGTTGTTTCTACAATTTCCAGTAGCTCCTTTATTAACTTCTGTTGTTGTTTCAATTATGTACTTATTGAATTCACATTTATGTGCTGTTGTTTTAATTGTTCACTCACTGCAATTTTTTTCAATAGTAAAGTCACGTACTCAAAAAAAAAAAAAGGGGAAAAAGAAGACATACTTCTTCGATAAGTTAAACACATGAGAAACAATAGCTTGGTAAATACTTAACACTAGTTGCTATTGAGTGAATTAATAAAAGCAAACAGTGCAAAATGGCGTTAGAAACTGATGCATCACTCTTCAGTGCAATCTTAATTCTAGTGACCGGGTATTGATGCCGGTGGAATTGCAATCGATTGGGCCAAGAATGGAAATGAAGGTATCTTGGTGGAGACTTGCGTTACAAGCAACTATGATTTTCTGAACATGGCCTTTCTTCCAATGTTTTGAAAGCAAGTCAACCTCTTGCTGGCCTTTGTAATCCATACCGCAACGGCTGCACCAGTCTAAGCGCCGACATTAAATCCTGTCAAGCAAAAGGAATCAAAGTGAGGAGTGAAGCTTTCGATCTTTGGACAACTTCTTCGGGGGGGACAATCATCCTCTCGCTCGCTTGCTGACGCCTCTAATTTGGATGGAATTGATTTTGATATTGGAGGAGGCACAAATCAGCATTCGGATGATCTTGCAAGGCAAGAAAATGTACTTAACAGCAGTTACGCAATGTCCTTACCCTGATGCTTGGATTAAGGGTGCCTTAAAACGGGTCCATTCGATTGCGTTTTGGTCCAATTTTACAACACATCCTCCATGCCAATACTCATCTAGAGACCTTGGAAATCTTGAAAGTGCATGGAATCACTGGACTTCATACATATATTCCTCCTACCAAAATTTTCTTGGGACTTCCTGCTGCTCGTGCAGGAGCTGGAATTGGCATTACTCCCGTGGCTGTTCTTACTTCAAAATTGCTTCTTGCCATTGAATGTTCTGCTAAATATGGATGCGTAAAGTTGTGGTTCAAGTACTGTGATGATCAAATTGGATATCAGTGCCTCTATTATAAACGATGTACATATTGTTCTGTGCTACAATATGTAACACATGCTGTTATTTTTATAAGTGTTCATAATTTTGTAGATAGTATTATAACCTAGAATATATTGGGACCCTTAACATACATTTTATAATACTACTAGAAACATGTTGAGGTCAAGAAAGAGGAAAGAGTAGCTCGAATTGCCTGCTGTAGCCCAATGGCTAACACATGCTATCGCGTCACGCCTTTTTATCCCTCATGCGCCTTTGAACTTCTGCTATGCTTCCACATAAAAAAAAAAAGAATATTATATTTCCTTTTCGATTGTGGTCGCAATTTCACATCATTTTAGCCCTACCAAAGAGAAAATCACGACAGCTGGTTTCCTTATAATGACAGGATTATCCTCGTACCTACAGGCGATCAGGTTATATGATATGTCTTGCAATTTTTTTATGAGGTGAGATAAATTTGAAGGAAAGTAAGTAAAATTAATAATTGTTATAGTTAAAGAAAAATGGCCTCTTTTTTTTTTTTTTTTGTGTCAATGAAGCTGATTCGTTACAGCTACATATTAACGTCCACATCTGGAGGGTGGGAAGATACCTTTCGCCGATCTTCTCGAGGGCCAACTATAGACGATTCCCAATATAAAATTTGAAACTACAAAATATCTTCGCTACTGGAAAATAAAATATATTTACTCAATAGATTATCAAACAAGATCTCTTAAAATATAATATAAACGAAGAATGGGAAAGAAAAAGAAAGATTATAACTAAAACAGGGGAGAATTAATGGCGGTATCATGGGCGGGGGCAGGCAGACATATTTGAAAGAGTCTCACATGGATGTGCAGTAATGCAGGTACTTGCCATGCCATTTTCACGAGGAATAGTTGTAAAAGACGTTACGTGCTGCTCGCGTTGGCTGTAGCCTATAGGCTTAAAATATTCAGTTACTGTCTTTTCACCGTCACAGAGCAAATCTCTGTTCTAAATCTGGAAAATATACAGCTGTAAATTACCAAACATGACATTTTCTTAGTAAATTGCCAAACATGACATTATCTTTTCCCAACTGACTAATAAGACTTTTTTCTTTTTTTGAGAGGGACTAATGAGACTTTTTGGTTACGTGCGTTGGTTCTCAAGAATCAAGATCATCGATGCGAGCTTCCAGGTGAGGGATATATAGCGTAAGTGTTGGCAAGCACTCTGCCCACACGTTTTATTGGCCTCTCCAAATCAGCATATTCGCATTTCCGATTTTCTACAACGTAAATCAATAAATTAACCGAGTGAATATAATGGGTTAAATGGAAGATTAAATTTTACTTCCAACAACATATTCGTGATTGTTGAGAAGACAAACATCCGACATTTTAAATTTTTCTTATAAAGTAAAAAATAGAAAACATTACTTAAATTTGGCTGGCTCCCTTCATTAAAACGGTGGTTTTACAAAATAGTTGAAATTTAATTGTAAAAATGAGTACTTTGGATTTAACTATCTCAAGGACGGATTCAAAAACAAAAAAAAGAAAAAGAAAAAGAAGATAAAGGGTATTTCAGGGAATAACTGTGAAATTTAATAATTTTGTCTGTCAATAGGCTGACAGCGCAGGTACAAATGTGGAATCACTTTTCACAATGCAGGCGATTATTATTCCGGAAAAAAATATCTCCAACGCAGTCGATTAATATTCCGGAAAAATATCTCCAAAACGCGTCCGGAAGACTACGACGACAGCGTGTGCTGCCACAGGCTGACAAACTGTTGGCCCACTTCTTAAAAACATGATTGAGGTTTTGCTTAAAAGAAAAGGTTTTTTTTTTTTTTTTGACCTTTTATAATAAGAAAAAAGGTTATTTGGTTGATAGGACTAATAACATCCGCTTCCTAACTTTTTATGTATTTCCATCAAAGACATTAGTTTATTTATCTGTATCAAATAGGTCCACACTTAAAAATCCCTAGAACTAGAATGCTCTCAAAATCCGTAAAGCAATTTGAACATATGGTAGGATTAGTATTTTACAATTAGGACGGTGTGCTAGAAACTTTGAATTAAGATGTAGGATGATTAATTAATAAATGAAATATATGAATTCAGTTTAAATAATAACGTAATCACATAAATTTATAAATTGTATCGTATATTTATACTAATTAAAATTCAACTTTTAAGAGATTTATTCAATATAAATAAAAGAAGCATACCCTTATTTGGTTAAACATAATAAAAAAAGGGAGCGGAATGTTATTATCTACATATGATTACTGTTAACCGCACGAAGATAACTTGGAGGGTTAAAACAAGCGAATGGCGACGACCTCAACTTTACTCAACACGTATCCTACCACGAAACATACCAAAATGACCGTTTAGCCGCAACCCTCGCTGATAAAGAGCCCAAAAATATTATCATAAAAAACGCTCCGAAGAAACACAGAGAGGGAAAAAATAAAAATAGAGATCTCAAAAACCGAAAGCAAACCAAATCATCACATCCCTTGCTATTTCACTTTGAGCAAAACTTGCGGGATTTTCTTGATTTGATTTTGCTTCCCAGGTGGCATAACCTATCTTCCCCCACAACACTTTCCAATTTTTCAATCTGCTGCCTTAATGGAGGCCGAGAAAAAATACATAACGGCTGAAGAGCTTAGAACCCACAACAAGGCAGAAGATTTGTGGATCTCTATACAGGGGAAAGTTTACGACGTTACAGAATGGGCAAAACAACATCCTGGCGGCGACGTTCCGCTCTTGAATTTGGCTGGCCAAGATGTTACCGATGCGTTTATAGCGTATCATCCAGGAACCGCTTGGCAATATCTTGATAAACTTTTTACAGGCTATTATGTTCAAGATTTCGAAGTATCTGAAATCTCAAAAGATTACAGGAGACTGTACATTGAGTTTGCCAAACAGGGTATGTTTGAAAAGAAACAACACGTGGCATCCTGTGCCCTTACATGTGTAGCATTGATGTTTGTTGTTGTGGTTTATGGCGTTTTGTGCTGTGAGAGCGTCTGGGCTCATTTGGGTTCAGGCATGTTGTTGGGGTTTCTTTGGATTCAAAGTGCTTATGTTGGTCACGATTCCGGGCATTATCAGGTTATGACAAGTCCTAAGTTTAACAAAATTGCTCAGCTTATTTCAGGAAATTGTTTAACAGGAATCAGCATTGCTTGGTGGAAGTGGACTCACAATGCCCACCACATTGCTTGCAACAGCCTTGATTACGATCCAGATCTTCAACACATCCCAGTTTTTGCGGTATCTACGCGTTTATTTAATTCAATTACATCTGTCTTCTATGGTAGAAAATTAGATTTCGATCCTGTCGCTAGATTCCTTGTGAGTTACCAGCATTGGACATTTTACCCTGTTATGTGTGTGGCCAGAGTAAATTTATATTTACAGACACTTTTGTTATTGTTTTCAAAGCGTAAGGTCCCAGATAGAGCCTTGAACATCATGGGTACTCTTGTCTTTTGGACTTGGTTCCCACTTCTAGTTTCATATCTACCAAACTGGCCTGAAAGGGTGATGTTTGTGATGGCAAGTTTTACTGTCACGGCCATCCAACACATTCAGTTTTGTTTAAACCACTTTGCTGCAAATGTGTATCTTGGTCCGCCTAAAGGGAATGACTGGTTTGAGAAGCAAACAAGTGGGACATTGGATATTGCTTGCTCATCTTGGATGGATTGGTTTCATGGTGGGTTGCAGTTTCAGCTAGAGCATCATTTGTTTCCAAGGTTGCCAAGGTGCCAATTGAGGAAGATTTCGCCGGTGGTGAGGGATCTTTGCAAGAAGCACAATATGCCTTACAGAAGTTTGTCCTTCTTTGAGGCCAATGTGTGGACCATTAGGACTCTGAGGGGTGCTGCTCTGCAAGCTCGGGACCTCACAAACCCTGTCCCCAAGAATTTGCTTTGGGAAGCTCTTAATACTCATGGCTGAGTTGTGTTTTTCTTTTTTTAATATATAAAATACATTAACAGATGCCTATCGAGATTTTATAGCCACAAGTTATTTTGCCCCCAACGAATATTTTTTTGGCTCTTGATTTGGCCTCTTGGCTTGGGGTCGTCATTCGTATAGGATGATGAATAAATGCTCTTTCTAGCAATATTTTTTTATTCACAGTTGTAATCAGATAATGACTCGCGGATTCAATTAAGCCTCTCTTTTTTTTTTTTTTTTTGCCCCTTTCTGTGTTTATTTTACCATGTTGGAGAGTGTATTACGAATCTCATTGGCACGGAAGATGTGTCTTATCAGCATCGTATTCTATTATGTCAGATTTTAAGCTAGCCTGTTGCAATGACTTATCCTTTGGACTTACAGAATCCAGGTAACGTTAACAAGAATGCCATTTTGCTAAGTTTGTACACATAAATCACACTAGTCAGAAAACAGGCCATTTTCTTTTGTGTTTCCTTAATGAGCCATGCCATGTGAATTTGGTTTTTTTGGATCGCAAAGCCCTGAAGGCTAATGATCGATGGTCACCCAAGCATGAAGGCTATACATGACATATAAGCCTAGAGGGAGTGACTTCCTGAAAAGCCCATTTTTAATACGTAGGGCCAAATAAAATAAAAAGGTATTATAATAACAAAAGTCTCACTTTTCTAACAACCCTCCATTTTTTTTTACTTTATTCTGACCTTCTCCGAATAAAAAATAAGCCTTCAAAATGCCCACTCTGTTTTCTCCATCTTTTTGGCTTTTCGCGCAATGTCAAAACTCAAAACCTGAACAGAAGAATTAGCAAATTCAAGTTGCGTTCAATTTTACTACTAAAATTCCTTTCTTTGGATTGTTGAAAAGAAATAAAGAATTCCCTTTACAAAACCAAGGTTCAATCACTCTCTTTACAACATTAAAAAAAAAAAAAACACTCTCTTTATTTTAATAGTTTTACAGTACAGGACAGATTAAGATATAAGAAATATAATTTTCAATATATATAAGACTAAAATACACTGTTTAAAATCTTTTTTTTTTTAACTCATCCTTTGTTGTAATAAAGTATAAAATTCTCTTATCATAAAATTACCACTCTTTATCCATATAATGCATAATTAATATTGAGTTTGATTATATATGCAATTGTAATTGAATATATACACATTTATCTCCAATATTGTCTTATCATTTCATCTTTTTATTTCTTATAATTTATTGAAGTTAGTATAAAAACTTTGTCTGGTTAGTTGTATTTGAATTCTAAAGCAAGTACTAGGGCTTAAAAATTAATATGGCTTTGCACAACCTCACTCAAAAAAAAAAAAAGTACAGATTTTTTTTCCAATAAATAAAAGTTGATAAGTTAGAAGATTCAATGACTATGAATAATTTTGGAATTTAATTGAACTGAGGTTATAAAATTAGTGCATAATTTATGGATGGAGTTATTTGAACACGTTGAACCCATTATGAAAATATAAGAATCATAATTTCCCATACAAACCCCTCTTTTTAATTAAAAAATAATAATCAATTGCATGAGTCTTCATCAACATATTGTCTAAACAAAACTATAAATTTATTCTTCACAAGTCTTAACAGTCACTAAACAAGATATTAATAGAAAAATCATTGTTTTGCAAAAGTTAAGGCTTCCAAGTTCAGTTCGAAATATAGAAGGCCTGGGGCCTAGGGCCTTGGGCCATGTTGCGCAGCGATAGCGAAGAGGTTCGGATGGATTCAGAACGGAAATAACAAGATGAAGTGAAATCCACTTCAATAAATATCTCGTTTATATAATTGATAGGTGGGGCTGTTTGCACCTTATAAAGGACTCTCTATTTTTTATCGCCTGAATATTCTTTTACGAAATCACTGATAAGGACACTACAAATTGAATTTAAAAAATAAAAATAATTTACACAACCATTTATCACAAACCCTAAATTTTTATTGACAAATTCATCACTAAGGTATTATATAAACTCGAAAACAACATTGTATATCTCGCCATTTGATGCACAGAACAACAATCTAATGCTTCCTGCAAATAAGCTTAGTTTAAACTTTAATGTACAATATCTCACAAATTATGTTTATTAACACACACACACATGCACGCAAAATCAAAATAATAATAATAATAATATGTATGCAATGTTTGGCCCAGGGATTAGGCATTCTGAAAATTAATTGCAAGGAATAAGGATTCAAAGAAAAAATGCTAAACATAGATGAATTGATTAAATACATGAAATACTAAACTTAAAGTTTAAGAATAATGGATTCAAAAGAAAAAAAAAAGTTAAATATAGATGAAACAATTATACTTGAAATTTTAAAATTTTAAGGAAAACTAAAAATTTTTATGTTGTATTTACTTACTGAAGCGGGAGTGAGAAATGTAGATTCTTTTCACTCAAGTGTTTACTTATTTAAGGAGAGAAGTGAGAATCCAACTCCTAGCTCTTTTTTTTTTTTAATCCTTTCTTTATTAAATGTAATATAATTATATTTTTTAAAATAAAATAATGTTACAATTACCTAAAAATAATAATATTATATTTATTTGAATAATATTATTTAATAATATTACATTTATTAAAATGATAATTTATTTAATCTAAGTTAGAATTGTTTTAAAATAATATTACTATATATTTATTTAATTTTAATAGTATTATATTTAGTTAATGTTAATAATTAATAATAATTAGTTTATTCTTAGAAAATTTTAATTTTGTACTATATTATTAATAATAATGTTTCATGTGTTGCTAATTTTTAATCTACATAATTAAAATTAATAAAAAATTATGATTTACATAATTAAGAATATTAATAATTATTATTGACTAATATAATTAAAATGCCAACCCCTAAATAAGATTTATCAAACTTTTAAATGATTCTTTTCACATGTACATATCTCTTTAATCCATTCCATTTGGATTAGTTTCTTTTCATATCTACAAATCTCTTTGGCCCATTGCATTTAGGTTAATTTATTTTAAGGAGATTGTCAATTTTCCCCTATTAAATTAATAAATATCACTTACTCTCTTATTGTAGTATTATTTTCAT